>NC_140615.1:33819035-35107785 GCF_057381915.1 Diplotaxodon limnothrissa
ATAGTCTCAAATAGGAAAGGGATCATCAATGGCATTCTCATTGAAGGGGGGAAAAAAAGCAATAAAAGCAGGAAAAGCTCAAACAGACAATTTAATTGTTTAACACTCCGTTTCTTTTCTGGTGCAATGATAAAGCTAAAGGATCAACGGTAGTACAAATAGGAACACGAGTAACCCTATTGTACATATTTTTGGGCTTCAACATGGTATGTTCAGCATAAGTAGTTTCTACCTTGCCAGGCACAGAAGAATTTCACTACTTTGCTGTTTTTGTGGTAGGGGTGCTTGTTTTGACTGCGACATCCAGATTTATACACGCCCTTATGGATAGCCTTTAAACTCTGCAAGAGTCCTGTAGCTCACCTAAGAACCATGCTGTGGCCCACTCTGCCGATAGCTTACATAATTCTCATACCTTTGACCTTCTCCCGTGAGCACTGAAAAGATGAGAAAGGACAGGAAAATGTTATGGTGGGTGTTTACTTCGAATTTGACTCTCGTCCCCTCGTCTTGGCCTTTCATCTTATCAGTCTCTTTATTGTTTCAGCTTTCTTCTCTTGCCATAGGCTCCTCCTTCTCTTTGACCTTTGACTTGTTCACGTCTCTTGTTATTGCCTCGCCTTCTCTGTCAGCTGTCGCCATCTCTAGCATTCCCTGAATTACATTGTTTACCTGTTTTAGCTGCTCCCTGCCTCCCTCGCCTCCTGGTCACCCTGACCCCTGTATGACTCTTGTGTTCCTGGCTGCTGGCAGATCTGTTGTTCAAGAGCTGTTTGATGAAAATACCAGATGAGGAGTTAATTGTTTCATTACAGACACGGTGTCTGGACCACCGTCAGTAATTTAAGAGCTAATGAGTATGGTGGGAGTTTGTGACTGCAAACAAATGATTGCAAATGCATATAACCCAACCTAAAAAAAAATATTTCTTCCAATGAAGATAATTATCAATAATCTCCAAAGCAGGAAACACCTTTAATATCACATCAAACTATGAACCTTTCTCAGAGAACCACTACTTTACTGTTGCCCAGACCACATTTCTGAAAGAGAAAACCCCATTTTAACCCGTTCTTTGTGTCCATGTGGATTAGTTATGGTGAAATCAAGTCTAAACGTGATCTTTATCTTCAGGACTGTTATTCTGAATAGTTTGTACATTCCTATTTCTGGAGAGTAAATGGTATTGCATCAAATGATAAAACTGAAAGACAGATATCCTGAACAATGTTTTCTCTTTTTTTCCTGTTTTTATTTTATGGATTTCTGGTCGTGCGAAAGTGTGTGCAAACCTTGTTTCCCCCTCTCAATTGTGTCAGCGAGAAATATTTAATCAAATATTCATTTCTCTTTGCTCAGATCTCATATTCAGGTTGTAGTTACAGGTTTCAAACATGAGAACTGAAGCCGCTCTGCATTTTTATCCGACAGATGCAGGTAACACTTCAGGGGATTCTCAGTGGGTTTTAGGGTGTATAAGATCCAAACTCAGATCATTTGAATTGCAGGTCTAAGGATAGTGGGTGTCATGTGCTGTACAGACTGTAAAACACCCTGGGACAAACGTGTAATTTTGCGACGTGCAAATAGAATTCACTTGAGATAAAATGAGCACAGTGAAGATTGGGATTTACTTGGATAATGTTTTCTAGGTTTTCCAGGTTTTTAAGGGGGAAAAAAAAATTAGTAAATCAAAATTAGGAATTGTGGTCTTGTCGCTAGTAGGTGTATGTAGAATACATTTGCACTCTCTATTTTTAACAAATAAGTATAAAAAAGTGCATAAAAAGAAGAAATTTAAATACAGCCTGTTTTCACCGTGTTTACATTCTTTTCAGTCAAGTATTTCACCTCATCACTCTGGGCAGATTTCACACTTGCTTTACTTCTCTCGGGATAACTTTGTCGGAGATGAAATGCCGGGTTGCTAGCGAAGCTCCAAATGCTATCCAGACCACCGACAGGTCCCGCATGCCACAGCCGCTCTATCACGTGATGCATACTGCTCCGACGTGCTAACCTGAGGTGAGTTACGGTGTGTTGCAAGTTTTGTGAGGTGCTTTCGTGATATTTAATGGATCGGATTACATTTTTTATTTTTCTCCGATATCCGATCCAGTAATTTAGGTCAGTATCGGACCGATACCGATACGTAATATCGGATCGGTCCATCTCTAGTATCCACTGTACTAAAAAAAAGGCAAGGGCCTACATTGGTTTGTTATCCGTTGATGGCACACTTTTAGCTTTTTTTTCTAACGCTCTCATCACCATCCACAGCCTCCACCAGCAGCCTTTGCATAAAAAGAAGAAATTTAAATACAGCCTGTTTTCACCGTGTTTACATTCTTTTCAGTCAAGTATTTCACCTCATCACTCTGGGCAGATTTCCTGTGGGAGTTTGATGTAATCTCATTAGCGTTGTATGACTGTTGTCTTAGGGCAGGGATAGCTCAGTAGGTAAAGTGGTCGCCCCATGATTGGAACGTCGGTGGTTCGAATCCACTAAACGGCTACCCTGAGGTACCCCTGAGCAAGGTACCGTCCCTACACACTGCTCCCCGGGCGCCTGCTTAGTGGGCTGCCCACTGCTTCACTGGGTGAATGGGTCAAATGCAGAGAAAAACAAGTAATTTCCCCACAGGGATCAATGAAGTATTATTGTTGTTGTTGTTTTCAGTTACTCAAAAGGGCCTAGATTTAGGTGCCTCATAGCTGCTCCATTTTCAGTCTTTTCCTTCCTGGCTTTGTAAGGAGCTGTTTTGCTTCTTTCACAGGAACTCGATTAGTTCTTGGTGAGGAGGGGCTGGATGTCGTCCCTCCCCCCTTCCTCTGTGGCTGTTACTGATGATTTCATGCTCGCTTTATGATTGCCGCAACTTAAAGAGCATCAGACAAAGCTGTTGCTTTGAAAAAATGTCAAGACTTTACATCATCATCCAAAGTGGAACTGAATGTGCACTCTGACAAAACTGAGTTAAAGCTGAAAATCACTGACATTCCAAGGTGCATCCGTCTCATCATGTGATTTCAAATCCGTTTGTGCTGCAACATTAAAACGAATCAGGTCAGTGCCAGCAATGTGGACAAATAGCAAAGCGTGTAAGAAAGGCCATTGAAGCTCGGCTCTCCTTCACCTCAGACACTCGCACAATAGGAACTCATTCTGCTGCCTGCCTTCCTCTGTTTGCTCTGTCTTCCACAGGCCACTGCACCCAGCCCTAATCTCTTTACAGCTGCTCATCTGAACCCTTCAGATCATCGGGCAGAACTAAACCTCTGCTGGTCCAAAAGGGATTTCCTCAATTTACTGTATTCTCTGTCACATAGCAAACGTAGTGAATTTGTATTCTGGCAAACATTTTTACTAGTATCCACTAGAGATGGCACGATACCACTTTTTTATGTCCGATACCGATACCGATATCATAAATTTGGATATCTGCCGATACCGATATGAATCCGATATGGTGTTTTTTAATCAACAAAACTGTTTTTTAAATATCTTGCTGCATTTTGTATAAGTTCATACTCAAGTTTAAAACAACAACTACACTAAAGCTATTCTGTTATACCTGTATGCAAAAAAAAAATATTTCATAGTACAGCAATACTGATCAATCTAATAAACTTAAACCTACACCATCCTCCCTATTCTGGTATTTTAAAGAGTACTTAGCATAAATATTAAGCAACCTAACTAATAGGGTTCCAACTCCCAGCAACAACAAAAATAAATAAATAAAAAATAGGGAACCACCCCTCACGCTCCACCTCATGATGCTTAATCGCCGTAATCAACCTTAATTTGATGCAGTGTGAAAAAAAAATGCACAGAAATCAATTATTTTTCAAGAAATATTAAATAGATTCAACATCTTTCTTCAACAAAATTGCAGACTGCACAGATGGTACCTTCCCAAAGGAAAAAGTACTATAGCTTACTAGGGTATATTAGACTTAATAGTTACTATATACAGTAATGGACTTCTATTCATTTTGCATCAAATTAAAACTTTGGCTGTCAGATAATTATTTATTAAAAGCTAGACATTTTAAATGAGAATAAGAAAGAAAAGTATGTCTTTGTGCCCCCTTTTCCCTGTTAATGCCCTATCGGCCCCCCTGGCTAAACTTTGCTAGATCCGCCCTTGCACAGTTACCAGCCGTCAGCTACGTAGAAAAAGATCCTCGAGTAGAAAGTAATATTAAATACATTCTAACAATAGCTGATCAAGCTTAAACGTGCTGCTGTTGTTCAGCCGCTGGTTTCCTCTTTCTGGTGCAAAGTGGGCCAAAAGCAAACAAGAGACACGGACTCGCGACAGAAAAGCCGATCAGCTGATCGTTAAGCAGTTTCATGATTGAAGTAGCAGCAAGAAGAGGCAGTCGCTTGTTAAGCTTAACGCAGGAATGCTTTACAAACATTCAGAGATGGACTTACACACTTGCTTTACTTCTCTCGGGATAACTTTGTCGGAGATGAAATGCCGGGTTGCTAGCGAAGCTCCAAATGCTATCCAGACCACCGACAGGTCCCGCATGCCACAGCCGCTCTATCACGTGATGCATACTGCTCCGACGTGCTAACCTGAGGTGAGTTACGGTGTGTTGCAAGTTTTGTGAGGTGCTTTCGTGATATTTAATGGATCGGATTACATTTTTTATTTTTCTCCGATATCCGATCCAGTAATTTAGGTCAGTATCGGACCGATACCGATACGTAATATCGGATCGGTCCATCTCTAGTATCCACTGTACTAAAAAAAAGGCAAGGGCCTACATTGGTTTGTTATCCGTTGATGGCACACTTTTAGCTTTTTTTTCTAACGCTCTCATCACCATCCACAGCCTCCACCAGCAGCCTTTGCTACCAATTACATTTCTTTCTGTCTCTAAACTGTAGTTTTGTCACTATTATGTAAACTCTAATGTGCAAGCTGTTTGTCGTTGGAGTAAAAAAGTTGAGTCGGTTCGATATGTTGTCTGCATGACCCCGAGTTTTTCTTTTTTTTTAAATTTTGGTTCTCCCCCCCCCCCCCCCCCCCCCTTAGAGGTCTCACTGTTAACCAGTCAGTACATGAACTGTGTGGCTTTGGCGCATAGTCTAAATGTTCCCTTAGTCCATCAGGAGTATATCTCTCCAAGTCCCAGCAACCTCTATTATGCATCAAGTCTCCAGGATTTCATGTTCCCATTCTTGCCTCATCTCTGCAAAAGTATTAACATAATTGGGCTTATTTTACAAGACCTTTTCCAGCGCTGTCCTACACCCACCTTCCCCATTACCCACTCATGCCCTTTGTAGATTATAAGCATTCACCCCACATCCGAACCAGCTAAAGCATTAATTACAAGCTGTGTGCATATTGTTGTGTCTTATCTCACTCTCCCACAAGGACTCGTTAGACAGTTGAGACATTTTTGGGAAGGTCATTTCTCAAAGAGAAAAAACAAATGAGTGACATCCTGTGAAAGGATATAACATGAGATCTACAGCTGACACATTTACAAAAGTCATTGTGTCCCAATTACTGCAGCTCTTTGGTGCTTTGTGCAGCTCGCAGTGAACTTATGCAGAACGCAGAGGCAGTGTGGCTCAGTTTTTTCGACCTTGAGTCTTATTTGCTGTGCCTGACTGAGTGAGCGAGCAGAACATTTACACATCCGTCATGTGCATACCATACAAATCTGGTGCAAACTGGTGTCTGTGAATGCTCTAGTGTATGATTTGCACCATTTTCATATTAATCAAAACATTCAGTGACCTCCAATTGTTCATATATGTGGGTGATTGTTATCTCAGAAGAATTAACTTGCATCAGAATAGGAATTTTTTGTTATAGGATCAGTCGGAACAGCTTTGCATTGATTTGCCCTAACCCATCCCTCTAAGAGGACAAGTGGATCAAATCATGCTAGCTGATATCTAGTGGGAGAATGGTTTTGGTTATCAAATACAAGTATTTATGCAGCAGAGGTCTTTTCGCACGGAGACCATCACTGTGTAACGGGCAATCATGTAAGCAGCAGGTGCAGTCAAATAGCCACATTCTTCTGTGACCGCCATCTTCCGTGGCCGTCTGTAACCAGCGTCCTAATTTAAGCACATCTTAAAATTCAACCCATGGTCAGGAATTGTTTTTAAAATTACTCTCATGTCCCTCTAGCCCCTGTGCTGAATATAGATTACAAACCAGAAGAAGGCAAACAAGTGGCATGCTACAATATCGTCCGTGTTCGCTTGCAGTAGTACATCTTGTCTGTAGTTTAAAAAACAAACAAACTTGTTTGTATTTTTCCGCTTTTGCTTCTCTTGTCTCCAAACGTCCCGCATTTTTTTTTTTTTTTTTTTTTTTATCAGATGCATCTGAGTCGGTACATTTATTATTGCCTATTTGTTATTCTTGTTACAGTATCAGTTGAAAGAAGGAAGCAAAAGCCTTGAAGGAAGCATTTACTGCCGTGTTAGTGTAGATAAACACATTTAGGGTTTTCTTTGTGAATTTCTTTCTTGATTCAAAGTGAAATATTTAATGTGGGGGAACTTTCTAAACCTTTCAATCTTTACGTACCTGATTTGGATCTCCTCTCGCCCTTGAGTGCTGGACCTGATTTGTATCAGGCAGTTTTCAGTCAGACTTTCCCTACCCTGCTTGCCGCTATTTGTTTTCACCTGGGTGCATAGGTAACTATGAGAACATTGTGCAGCAGTGGAGTTGCTGTGTATCCTTGACCACATCTTGTTTGCTTGTTTCTCCAGACCTCTCAGATTGCTAATAAATTAATTATTGATTGCTTTGCCACCGGAAGTACCGATAAAGAGGGAGAACTCGAATGTAAATGCAGTGGCATACACCCACGTCTGCCTTCCTTCGAATGTGATTACTTTACCTTTGCCCTGAAAGTTTGACTCATAACTCTCAGGGCGGGTGAACCTCGCCGTCATGTATTTCCACCTCAGAGAATTAGTCGATTTAATTTAGGCTTTGTAACCTTGAAAACGGCATTCATCTTTCTCCTCTATAGATTTTTTTTTTTTTGACTTGACTTGACTTGACTGTTCTCCACCCTCTTTCCCCATACTGTTTTTAGCCTCTCATTTTTCTCAATAACACCAGCAACACTGGTGGCAGCCAGGCACGGTGAAATACAGACTGCAATTGGATGAAGTGCAAGGCTCCCAGACAGACGTGAGCAAGGTGAAAGGATTGGGAGCCCCATGCCAGGCAATCTCCCTGATAATGGAATGTGGCCGTTCAACAACATTCATAAATATTCAGATGAGGCGAAATGAGGCTGCCCAAGAGATTGTGTGGTGCAAGCTGTCAGCGGCATGCGCAAGAAGAAACAACAGCAGCATTGCTGCGCTGGTGTGCTGCAGGGAAGGGGGCAGGATTTCTTTCTGCCATGTAGTCAGAGTGCGGGGGTGATATTGTTCGTTTTGTTGAGCTTTGTTTGATTTTAAATATGAACCATGTTGAGCATATCTCCTCTTTCTGACTGGGTAAAACAAACAACCCACTGACTCCGAGAAGTGATGTATGCGGGCAGATTGAGGCCTCGCTTCACCTCAACAATTGGCATACACTGCAGTTTCCCCTCAAAGTATGTGTTAGAGCCACAATTACCATGGTAGTGGCTAGCCACATTTGAACTGAAAAACTCCAACTCTGTGGGTCATGGATAAATCCTGGAATCCTAATAACTAAAAGATTGTCTGCAGGATAACAGCAGCTGGAAAAGAGTCATATTTATAGAAGTAGTCATACTGGCTCAGTGTTTGTGCTTCCATTTGTACACATTTCCAGGATTTTAGTTTGTTTGGATTCAGAAAACATTACTAATATCACAGAGCTCTCTGTTAAACACATGAAACGCATCTCCTTTGTTGATCCTCGTAGTTAGTTGTGATGCTCGGAACTTAACATGAGTTAAGTACAGCAGTATAACGTTCATTTAGAGTAGCTGTACACAATCAGAACACAAAACCATAATTCTGTACACACACAATAGTCTGTAACCTGGTGTTCTTGTTCTCCTGTCTGTGAGAGCTCTTTTGTTTTTTCTTGTTTCGTTTTGGGGCAGCTAGCTAGATGTAGACATTTGTGCTTCATCATGAAACGACTCAAAGCTCAAACAAAATGAGGAGACTGCAGAGATAATGGGTTCTGAAATGATCACAATCCATTAAAATCCAAACAAAATGGGAAATGGCTGGTCAGTCATGTGGTGAGTGTGCAAATACAAGTATGTGATGGAGGTTACTGAAAGAAAGAAAGTTAAACAATAACTAACAAAACCCAAATCAACGTCACAGGCAAAGGTTAGCATTAAGCCTTTTTTTTAAGGCAATTAACCTCAAACTCTACTTCCAAAGGAGTAACAGGCAGTGTCCAAAGTGTCTTTACAGCATTGAGCATTATCTGCTGTGCATCAAATCTCATTTGTTTTTAGTTTAGCCCCTCTTTACTTAATCTCTCTGTGCTTAGGACAAACTTATGTTTAGAAAACAGGAAAATAAAGGCGTAAAAAGCACTTTTAACTGTTAACAAAACACTGTTGACAAATGAAAATCATTTAGTTAAGCACATCATCGTGGGTACTTGGGATCAGACTGATTACAGTATGTTATGCCTGATTATTGTAACAGGATCTCTGATGATAGGGATTAGAGGCAGTGAACCATTTGGCAAATGTTTTTAATGCTAGGAGCAGAGCTCTAGAACTTACTGTATTAGGTAAAATCTTAAGTTTGGCATTGATTGCTAATAAATCTTGTAAAGATATTTATGGGTCCAGCAGGATGAATTTAGCTGGTAGTGCAAAGCAGTCTGGGGACTAGATATAACATCCATACTGTATAGAGGATATATTCAAAAGATTGATCTCCTGACTTTCTTTAGCAACAAAATAAAATAACAATTGTACTTTGTTCAATATTTTGGTATTGAAACTAATGACATGTTAGCAGTATAGGCTGTTTTTGATGCTAATCTGTAAAAATTAACATACTCACACACTAGGCTAAGCTCGATCCCACAGTAATAATTTAACCCGATTAGCATTGTCATTTTGAGCATCTTAGCAGCTTGATCTTAACAAAAAGATGAGCATGGCCATAATGAAGTTCTTTTTGAAACCATAAGCAAGCACCGAGGACACAGTCGTGCTGAACTGGTTGTTCCCATCTGAATGTATGAGCGTTGTCATTCTCAATTTTATGCTGTTTTCTTATTGAGAGAAGCGGTTGATGTATGTGATCAAGAAATAAAGGTAAACACAATCACTCTGCGTCCCTCGTCAATTGCTTAATGCAACACTTATTATCGGGTCAGCAACCAGAAAGCACTTTGAAAACCTCTAATTTGAAACAAAGCCTGATCAACAATGGTTAACCCTGAAACTGAATGTTAATGCATAATGTCTGCCAAGCCTTCTAATGCACATCTCTGGGACTTTTACTGAAAGCTCTTTAATGGAGCCAGTCTCATTCATTGAGACTGATGTAACATTTAAAATAATGAGGTGAATAAATCAGACCACCTTGTGCCATAAATCAACAAAAGCAGAGGAATGCGCGTGTTGTGAATTTGCCTTTTTATGCATCTGTTGACATTTTCTGTTCTCCTGGTTGCTAATGCCAGTAACTTGACTCACTAATTCTGTGATAGTCATAAGACGGGGAACGTAGAGTGGCCCCGAATAATACTAGATATTCAGTTGTCATCCAGACATAGAAGTGTGCAGATTTTCTAAACAAACCAAGAGCCTTTGTCGAAATAGTGGGGTAACAAATGTTGGACTGCATTATTATTACATTTGTGCAGTGTGTGTGTGGTTAAGTGAATTGAGGAAAGGGGATATTATGGATGATATTTTTGTAGACCACTGTGGTGTGGCTGTTCCTCTGAACTTTTTTTTTACATGTTTAGTCAAACAGTCTCAACAGCTCTGCTGCGTCTAGAGTATCCTGCATTTCTTCCAAAACAAACCACGGGTTAATCTCTATTTTTTTTAAAGCAGTTCGCAAAAATCTAGCCAATATTTTTTAAAAACCCCAACTCATTCCATTTTCTTGTTTTTTATAAAAAGCCCTACTTACTGTGGGACATGCGTCAGTATGGGCTGGCACCTATGCTGCTGCCCTCTGCAGCAGCATTTTGTTGTTAACTATCTGCTCAGCCTGCTGTAGGGAGAGCAAAGAATGAGGAGGAGGATATAAACGAGAGAGAATGAAGTGCCAAGTGAGTCAACATGCCACTCTGTCAAGGACGTTTGCTCCTTTGACAACGAGGACATCTTTGGTCACACTGCACTGTGTGTATGCGTATGTACGCAGGGCAGAAGCTGTCTGAGCCTTCGGGTCGTTCCTCTGTGTTTATTTTACTTCCTAACCACAATAACTGGCCAAATCTCCGGGTTTTAGACCGTCAGGGGGCATCAATTAGAAAATAGAGGGGAAAAACAAAAGAGCTCTTCGGCTGAGCGGTGACTTCCGTTGCATAATGATGGGTCACTAGTCACTCATTAGCTAATGGTGGCTATCAGACTAGGAATTAAAACCCACTTTTACACTTAATAAGCAAATGCACTTTTGACTGGGATAGTAGTGTGTTATCATATTTCAGCAAAATACATTCATATCTCACTATTTAATGATAATAATACTGTTTCACTCATTAAGAGGCATTTAAGCTGGAGAATGTTAATGGGACAGATGACAGTGATGTTACGGCTCATTTGCTGAACTTTGAGTTCCTTCGGTGATCAAACTAGGAGACTTTAAAGCTCCGGGCTATTTTTTGGCTCTGCTCATATTTTGCATTAACATGGATCTAGGGTGATCCAATCAGAAGTGCACCCAAGATGCATTGCAGACAACTGACTCTGAATTCAGATTATGTGCAAGTATATCTCGGGTCATACTGAAAAGCTGCCCATTCAACTGATGAGCCTGCCTCTAATGAACAACAGCTAATGCATGTAGAGTCCTGGACCCACCAGGTATGGTAGGACTCGCACTATTATTAGCCATTTTTCTTCTTAAAGATTGTTGATCAGTGGGGCAACTACAAATTAAGTCATCTGAGCTGAGTCACTCTCTCACCTATGTGTTAAATAGGTTGGGTTGCAGCACTTAATGGAGCTTGATGGGTGGTTCATGTAGTTTGCTATGCTTTATTGGTTGTATACTTGTTTGCAAGGTTATCCTGCACAGGACTGTGGCATTTGGTCTTTGCAAAAAAAATGTAAGCTACATGTTTATTTGTGGGAAGTCATATCTGCTTTTAAGTGGGTACGCAAGAGGGACGGGGAGACGCATTCTAATTACAGGTGTGAACCAATGGACTTAGATCCTTCTCCTTGTGATCAGAGGACCTAAGATGCATGTTAATGCCAGGCATGAAGAGGGCTTCTGAATCGTGATTCTGCAATGTTATGACGTCTCAAGATAGCAGTAATGAGAATTTTTTATAATGCAGATACAGACTTTGAGTGATGTTTGGAATAGAAGTGCACAAAGGGAAAGAGGGGATAAAGGTTTAAAAAAATAACCTCTTTCAATGCAATGGACAGGAACAAGATAACCGGAGAATAAAAAAAATCTGGGGACAGAGAGAAGGGTAAAAGGAAGAAAGGCACATCATAGAGATGGTGAGAGCTCTCAGTGCTGCCACAGTGCAAGCTGAATGACAGCATATCAGATAGCAGCTGAATTGTGGCGCCCTTGTGTAACTCCTCTGCCACGGCTGTCACAGCATGGCTGGGGTAAAAGACATTTTTCCTGTGACTACAAGGCTTAAATTCTTGTGTATAAATAATATACTCTGTTGTAGAGTTATCGATTAGAGCTGGGTTATATCACCAAAAATCAATTTCAGATTTATCTGGGTAATAATTAATTTAACAAATATTTTTATAGTTATCATTGCACACAAAATCAGTCATCAAATCCAACATTTTGGAATTACAATCATGTAATTGGATAACAGTTGCCTGTTTGATTTGTTGTATTGTTATTAATTTATTGCAGTGTTCGGTCATGGCCATCAAGGGGAGCACTTTTTATTCTGTTTACTGTAGGAAACACAGACATTTTTCAATAAACATTTACTGCAGCGCACGCAATCGGTTGAATGTTACCTCATTTGTAGGAATGAACAACATTGTGCATATACTGAATAATGTAACCACTGTGACCTAGATGTTGTCGAGTTGCATTGCACAGGTCTTTGTTTCTTCTCTCTTTACATCTATTAGTCACTGACGTACCGTGCAGGCAGTGAATGTTTTGTTTTGACTCTTTAGCCGTCAGCGTGGATCTTTACGTTCAACACTTTGTCTTTCTCTATCTGTGCTCATTATCTCTCGTGCCCTGCTCGCCCTTTCTTTCTCTACCACAAATGCCTGATCCACTATTGACAGGGTTGAGAAAACAGTCTAGTGGTGTGTATAATTCCAAAATGGTTTCCATAATTAAATAGCGACTTGACACTAATTAGTTCTAGCTGTTGATAATACAGCCAGCCTAAATCATTTTACAGTGCCCTCTATTTAATTAAACAAATGGACTGATAAATAAGGAGCTTGTTTGCTTTCCGCCCAGCTCTACATTTGATAACCAACTAACTTTTCTCAGTCTTTTAGCTAATGGCTGGCTAACCAAGAGACTTGACCCATCAAATAGAGTGCTTTAAAAACCGCTTAGAGACATTTCTTTGACCAAGTTACTGAATGTAAGGTTAGGATGTTTAAGCTTTTTTAGATGTAGCTGAATGGTTGGAAATTTGGATCATCCAGTTAGCCATTCCACAATCTTTGGTCCAATCTTAATATCTCAATAACTACAAAAAAACTGTTACATATTCAGAGGATGTGTAAAACTAAACACTCTCCCATCTGTGTTGACAGATGTTGGCGTGCTGAGTACATTCTACAAGCTTTAGCTTATTTTTTGATGTCAAGAGGTTACCATTTTTTTTGATAAGCATGTTACAATAATGTTATTACTAGAAATTTCCCAAATGTTCAAAAATGACTTATTCTCTTATTCCCTTCTATTTAAGGATTCATCTCATGGACAGCTCTGAGGTTCACCTGACTCTTAACCTACAATGTGAGACCTTTAAACTAGTGGTCTCTAGAGACACTCCTTCTAGAATCCCATTTCATGTGCTGTACACATCCGTTTTCAGTTGATCATTAAGACTGCAGCACTGCACTGATGCAGTCAACTGGTTTAGTTAGGAAAAACAACCTCCTCGTGTGGCACGGAAGGATTCCTGCCTTCTCTCAGTTAATAAATCAGAGTAAACTTTTCCACCTTCCTGTAGCATAAAATGAAGTAATTTGTGCTTTTTCTTGTTTTATAATTCGACAAGTGCAGCACAGCATGCAAAATACTCTTTCTGTGAAGCTCAGAAAAACCAGTAGGGTCCCCCAGGAATCCGCAGGTACCATTAGACCCTGCTGTATGCCACTACTTAGGCTGCACCCACAGCCCTTTCTGTCTGAAAAGTCCTTGGAGTCGCTTTTCCCTACTTTGAAGCCTTTTGCAAGCTGTCAGCTTCAGAGGGCAACAGATTTGCAACAACAGCAAACAGTACGCTTACAATGATTTTTAAACCCTTTACAGTGCCTTGCATCAAAGGTACCATAGACTTCTATGTGATGGATAGTCCTACACAGGTGTTGGAAGCACTCTGAAATGTGGGACCAAATGTCCCACCTACATGACGAGTGTTGTGAGTCGTTTGTGGAATATGTGCTGCTCACACAGTACCTTTTTGTAGTTCCGAGCTCCACAACAAACCACAGAACTAAAGAAACTCTCCCAAGCGTAATCAGAAAAGCCTTTGCAACTGTGAACTTATTGTATCTTAAAGGGGGAAAAAGCTGTGACTAAGCTCAATAGTTCTCATGCAAAGCATTATAAGCTAATCTTAGATAATTGCTCTCTTTGGTGGCTATTGAGCGAAGTCCAAACAGAACAAATTTTATCCCATTAGTCTGGAAAATCAGGTGTGATTAATGATATGAGGTAATGATTGCTGTTCATCAGCACCTTATTACGATACTGTAATGGCATTAGTTTAAATGTAGATGCAAATACATAAATTTAATTTATTGCTCAATCCAGACAAGACAAAATACAGACCCAGCAAAACATTTATAAGGGAATGTTAACTGTTACATTGTGCTGCATGATTTATGTCTTGAACTCACTGATATGGGCACAAAGTGCTCTTTTTACATCTTGTTCGGTGTCTCAGATCATACTCTCAACACTGTATTTAGTATTTAGTATTTATTTATTTATTGTCATTGTCAAGAACAATGAAATTGCGTTTGGGGCTTCCATACAACCCAAAAAAAAGAAGAAAATAATAAATACCCCTTAAAACCCAAGTGTACATATTTAACCCAGTGTGACTCCAATGCAATAAGACAATCCTTAGCAATAATGTTCGTAGAAATTCAGACAAAGACCTGAGAAACATGACAAAATACAACAATGCAACCCATTCAATATTATTGTACTGTGAGATATGATATCAGATATGATAGTTATCTATTTAAGAAAGAGGGGGGGGGGGGGGCAGGAGGGGGAAGAGAATAAAGATATGATGCACCAATGCAGACCAGTTCATTGCTATTAAGAAGTTGGATATGGTTATTGTCCGTGAGAGGGGGGCAGAGAGTTCAGGAGCCTCACAGCCTGTGGATACAGGCTGTTGGCCAGTCTGGATGTTCTGGCCTGTATAGACCTGTACCTTCTCCCTGAGGGCAGCAGATGGAAAAGGTGGCGCGCAGGGTGATGTTGGTCCCGCAGGATACTGTGCACCCTCCTCAGACAGCGAGTGGGGAAGATATTACTGATCTCTGGCAGACTTGTTCCAATAATTCTGCCAGCTTCTTTCACCACCCGCTGGAGTGCTTGCTGATCGGCCTTGGTGCAGCTGGGGAACCACACTAGAAATCCATACGTCAGAACGCTGCTGATGGCACAGTTGTAGAAGTTCAACATCAGAGATCTGGGAATGTGTGCGCTCCGCAGTCTCCTCAGGTAGTAGAGGCGCTGTTGGGCCTTCCGTACAACTGAGGTGATATGGTTGCCCCAGGACAGGTCCTCGGTCACAGTTACCCCCAAGAATTTAAAACTGCTCACCCTCTCCACCGCCTCACTGCCAATGAAGAGAGGCAGATGGTTGTTATGGCCCCTCTTCCGGAAATCTACAATGATCTCCTTGGTCTTTTTGGTGTTTAAGACCAAGTTATTGTCGTGGCACCATGACTCTAGTTGTTGCACCTCTGTCCTATAGTTTGTCTCATCATTGTTGGATATAAGTCCGAGCACTGTAGTGTCATCTGCAAACTTAACAATGAGATTGGACGCGCAGGAGGAAATACAGTCATGGGTGAAGAGAGTGTATAGCAGAGGGCTCAGAACACACCCCTGAGGGGCACCGGTGTTGACCACAAGGGTGGAAGAGGTGTTCTTACCCACTCTGACACTCTGTCTACGGTTAGTGAGGAAGTCCACAATCCAGTTGCACAGAGAGGAGTTAAGTCCCAGTTGGTGGAGTTTGGGACGGAGTTTGTATGGCCGGATGGTATTAAAAGCCGAGCTGTAGTCTACAAAGAGGAGCCGTGCATAGGTGTTCCTGTGTTCCAAGTGCTTCAGTAATGTGTGCAGCACTGGGCTTGATAGGGCACATTCTCAGTATCTTTAATGCAGCTGAGTAAGCGAACACTCTGACTTGCAACAGCTCTATTCCTCTTTTTCTTCTCACGTGGGTGCTTTATTTATTTTTCACCCTAAATATTTGGAAAGGGTGAAGAGTTTTGGAATGTGGAGGTGATGCCCTTCCCTGGTGCAGACCAGTTTAGGTTGCAGGCTGTAGCAGCACAGAAACATATACTTCATATCCCTGAGGTCACTATTGATGCGTACAGCTTGATGAGAGAGGTCAAGGATTGCTGTGGTAGATTTGTAATGAAATATTGCCTGCTCAGATTGTATCTGGGAAAAATAACAAAGTGATAGCCACTGTGGCCAATGAAAAGACATTCTACACAATGGAAACATGACATGACTTTGATAAATTTCATTAGAAGAGGTCTGCTGCATGTTACAATTCTCCAGACACCCTAGACAACTACAGTATATGGACTATATGCCTGTGTGTGTTACAGCCGATGGGATTCAGTTCTGGTCCACTGCATATTATTATATTCTTATTAATATATGGCATGGTAATCCTAGGATTGCATCCTAGGATCATCCCAACTGGGGTTTATGTACATATTAGCTATACAAGTACCCCCTGCTGTACATCTACTGTCATAAATATATCTTACTTAGATAATAAGTAAGATAAGTAGATAATATACTTAGACAAGACATTTTATATGTCTCAGTCCTCAAGATAGTTGTTGCCTAAGAACAACGGCATTCATCAGCTTGAATTTTAGTTGATTGCGATTGCTAAATATCCAAACCTCTCAACCTGCAAAAGTCTACTTGGAATCTGTAGAAAAGTCAAAAATTTTGCTTAATAAATTGTTTTCTACTTATACAGTCATTTACATGCTTATGGAATTTTAGTTGCAAGTGACACGTACCTTAAGAGATAACCAGATGTTGCAGAAGTAGCAGCCTTACTGGAGGTGGGTGTTCTGATACCGAAAAGATTTACTGCGTTTTCGGTTTCACTTTAAACTTAAAACCTCTACTGATGTGAAAAAGCTGCTGTTGAATTATAAACAGAGTTATTTGGCACTCACAACAGAATGGAAACTCTGAACGGACGAGTGGTTCTGTTGATCTTGTCAGCTCTCAGGAGTATGACTTTACAGTACAATGCAATGCGCCTGCATCTTTTGCATATCGAGACCTCAAGGGCCAGAGTTATTGGCCTGTGGATGTTTCATCATAGGATAAACATGGGATTGGCTTGGTTACCTCAGTCTTGAAAGCGATAGCATTCTGACATAGGTGACTTTCAGACAATATTTCAGTCCTTCCAGAGTTTTATTAAGACATACACATGACAGCAATGGAAACCCCCCAGTCTATGTGGAGTATTTATATGTGCAATATTTAACAGAGAAACAAGAATAGAGTACACAAGGAGTATGAAGTCATACTTTTCTTACAATGACATGGTGAATGAATGTGACTGTGTGCCAACTGTTTCTCTTACTTTGTTGCTCTCTATAGCACACTTTTCTCCAAAACACTCATGTTTTTCATAAGCTGTTAAACTCAGGTGGACAAGACAGATGTGCAAAAAAAAGGCACTGCTGCATACAACAACAGCTCGTGTATGTGTTTATAATACTGCGAATGCTCAAACATGAAGCCAAAAACAACAAATTAATCAAAAGGAGTACATGTCTGAAAGTGGCCTCAGACTTTGCACTGCTACAAGTAAAACCGTAGTAAAATTTGTCAAATTGTTCCGCTAGTGTTTATATAATTATAAATCATGCAAAATTCTCAAATGTTATACAATACATTGCCAACTAGTAAGATTTCCAGCTTAAACCTGGGTTCATTTCTGCACGATCTCGATAAAAATTGCCCAGATGGCTTTGATTTGAGGACTGGACTTCTAAAATGAGGACTGAAGGGACAATCAAAGGACCTGGAGGTGATATGACAAAGGATGAAGAGAAGTACAACAGCCCGTTTTGATATTGAGCATTCTAAATACTGCTATGGAGAACCCAGAAGAAGACATAAGTGCGATGCACATGGGCAGGTTGTTGCACACCGTAGATATAAATGCCTCTCATTATCTCTCCACCACACGTACATCTGTGTTTTATTGATGATTCTGCAGCCATGATAGTGCTGTTATGGGCTCCCTATTGTGTGAGGAGATGGTTTTAAAATTGGATGCAAAACTGAAATCTATTTAAGGAAAATACCTTGAAAGGAGATGCCTTGTGAGCTTGTGATGGGAACCTTTCATCTTTTAACAATGCTGTTTTTAATACATTAATGTCACTGGAGATTGGAGAAAAGCTTACTCGTAAAAAAAAACGTAGGCAAACACACACACTTTTGCAAATATCCATTTCATGAAGCAACTGCGGTTGGCATCTCTTTTTCCTTATCTCCCCTTACACCCAATAATGGCACTTGTGAGCTAAACTGTTAAACATCATCCTTTCTGTTTGCCTTTGTAAGCCAAAAAGAACAGATGGACCAGTCTTGATAGGATTTTCTTCACATCCACTTCAAAAGGCTGCTGCAGACCCTGCTGAGCTGAGATGTGTGCCTCGTATGGCCTAGCCACTCTGAGAGGTTGTCAGTATGCTGAGTCACTGGAAAAAGTGCGCTGACAGGCATTTAACAGCACAGTGTAACCCTGAGTGAAAGGAGGACAAAAGTTACGAGGCCACTCAATAATAGTTCTTATGGAGAAATGTGGGGACAACCCGGAGAAACATGGGTGGCCAGCAAAGAAGAAAGGCTGATGAAAATAAACATCTGATCAATGAGTGCAGGTTTGTTTACTTGTAAGGGGCTGTTAAAACTATAATAAACAGATAATACAGTAAAATGGGTAGTTTTAAACCCCATAAAAGAAATCTAGCCACAAGCAACTTGTCATTAAGGTTACCCACAAATAATTGGGTACATGTTAGTTGATGAGATGAGTCTTAATCTACCAAATTAATTGGTCAGTTACAAAAAAGAAATCTTTTGAACTCTTTGAGATGTTAATAATTCACATTCATTATTATTCCCACGGCTCGTCTGTGCAGTTATGAGATGTTTAAATGCTGGGCAATAAAACCGAAATGACCAATTATTCTGAGAGAGTAAAGAACAACCCTAAGGAGGTGACATGCAACCTCAACCTCATTACAGGCATCTAGCTGCGAGCGTGTATTTAATGTAACATAGTGCAACAGTGTTGTTCATAACATTCCTTAAACCATTTTTTTCTCATGCTTTCAAAAAAATACACATTTGAATAATTAAATTAACATCATAAATGCGGAACAGCTAGTAGACTAATGCGCTGGCTTGAATAAACGGCTAGTAGTTGAACATTAAAATCTGTGGTTTGTCAACGGGAAAGTTGATGACCCGCTAGATTATACGGGCACCACCGTACCTTTTGGATAGAAGAGCCAAGAAATCAAAAATAATGAGGATGACACTAAAAGGCCTCTCTATTCATGGCAATTTAGTTTGTCTCGGTTGTCATTCAGTCTCTTTTTGTTTCATCGTGCATTATTATCATTTTGGAAACAGGTTCGGCTTCAGAGGCTTGTCTTTCCTGTTCGGTCCCTGTGACGTTATCACATAATGGAACAAATTTTAATTAAAGAAATTAGTGAATTAGTCATACTCAAATGGAACCCACTTCTCGTAAGATTCACCATACCCTCTAATTAGTATGGAATATTCATGTAATCTAAACACCGTGTGTGACTAATGCATCTCCAACTGGTTTTTGAGCTTAAATAGGTAAATTCATTTAAACTCCTCCATCATGGCTGTTGAATTTAATCAGAATTTAAGCAGCTGCCAGCAGCCATTTCTCTTACTATACCTCATCTCTGCGAGAAACCCGTAAGATTAAGTTTGCTTCACTGTCAAAAAGGTTTATCCTTGGTTTGGATTCCACAGAGACAAACAGTTCCTCATACTTTGTGATCGGAAAGATCTGTCAGCGCTTTTTCTTCTCTGTCTCTCTCAGTCTCTTTCTTCTTCTTCTTTCTTGCTCTCCCTCTCTTGCGGTCTATCTCTATCTCCAGTCTCTATTGAGGGGTTCAGGCTTCTATTTATTCCTGGTGGTTCATTTGAGCTTAATCACATTGCACCAACTAGCAGCCACCTGGGGACAGGCAGAATTAATGTGTGTGAGGGACAGCCAGCAGATGGATAGGGGACCAGTGGCCCCAGTAGGAGTGTGCAGAGAATGCCTGCTGGTTAGAAAAGAAAAAAAAATCTTTCCCTCTACAATCTGACTTACGAAGAGTAATGACAAGCAGGAGCTGTCTGCGGGCTGACTGATTGTTCCGAGCTGTCCACACCACAGAGCAAGTCTACAGAAACCCTTGAGGTTCAGAGAAAGGTAGCATCTAATATCTGTCTCACTAGTGGGACCTGGAAAAAAAAACACACTGCATAATGAAACATGACAGATTTTAGGATTAAGACTTTTTGGTTACAAATGGGGTGACTTCACAGAGGATAAAGAAGTAGATGTGGTAACGTGTATTCTCTTTGATTTTGAGTGCTGAAAACATTAGTAATATCAAGATCACTTGTCTTGAGCAAGAGACTGAAAACAATTTAACCACTGTATGACAGATAACAGACCCTCTCTCTTCTGCTTCACTACCCCATCTACACTCATGAAGCGCAGAGTTTTTATAGCAGAGAATCCCAGTAATGGGTTTTGCCAGTGTGCAGGTGACAGCTGTTGCCGGAGGCATTATGTTTTGGTCTTGTTCATATATACATCAAGCTGACGTTCGGCCATCCCATTCTAACAGACGTATTTGCTGCTGAATGTCTTGAAGGAATTTCTTAAAATATGACAAAGCGTTAACTGTAAAGCTCTTGGTGATTGAAACTCAAGGTGCCATGTTTTCAGCCAAAAATATTTATCTGACAAAGATCAAGTTCCCTTTTCCAAAAGGAGCGTGCAAACAAAATGAGTACGTGTCAATACAAAATATTGCAGATGTGATGTCACCGCTTGTATTTCTAAAAGTGAGGTTTCTGGAAGTAACAGCAGGAGAGAGTCACTGTAGACAGTGACTGTGGAGCAGTTCAACAGCAGTATGCTATTTTGATGCATTAAGCAAAGTCGAAAATAGGACAAGTATTTCTTGTGGCTCTTCTCACCCAAGTTTTTCCAGATATTAGGAAAGAGTTACAGTTTCCACAAACTTCCACAAAGTTGTGCCTTCTCAAGGTGACTGTCTTTGATTCAGTTTGTTGCCATAACAATGCAATATTACTCAGAGGTACCCTGAATTGCTTTTGATCGAGTGGATATTTTTCAGGGCACCTTTAATACTGTACATGCACATTCCAATTTATGTGTAATTGATGTCAGCCTGCCAGTTTACTGTAACGAATGTGTACCTACGCACAGGGCACATTTATTAAACGGTCTCCATCTAAGTATAATACTTAGCAAATACTAACACTTGGACTATTGTTATTCTTGGAGTGCAATGTTGCATATGTGTTTCTGTATCAGTGGTATTTTAAGTATCAGCTTTGGACAGGGTGGTGTTTTTATATTATTGCAGGCTGATATACATTTCCCATCGGATTTTCTTGTTATAGAATTTAAATTAAATTGTGTTTAGATGCATTTTGTCAAATCATGTTTGACATTATTTTATTTTTGTTTTGTTTTTTCCATGTGGCTCCTCATCTATGAACAATCGACTGTGACGCTGACAGGTAAGAAAAATAAGTTTTTTTGTTTGTGACCTTTTACAGTTCTTATGCCTGCTGCTGCCTAATTTGCACTATTAATTTGCAGTAAAAAAAAATAGAGTACATTTCTTTTATATAGACTAGTTTGTCTACCGTTCTCCTGTTAAGAGATCGTTGTTATATTAAACCATATGGCACTCGTGCATTGTGCATTTCTTGCTTTTCTGTTACATTATTAACCAAAACTTGGCTGAAAATGAACAGTAGAGTTTTCATCTTTTTCATAGTACAGACAAACGCTGCTTGAACTCAATTATAGCATACTAATTATTTTCTCCACTATCTTTTTCCCCTCTTAAAAGCCAGTGAATGCTTTTTCTAAGTAGGTTACTCAGCATGTCCACCTCTTAGAGCTAGATTGTCATGCTGCAAATGGTTATTTGTATCTTGTAATGTCCTGTTGGTTCCTATATGGAAACACTCAGAATACTCGCAAACTGTCACTGGCCTGTTTTCCTAAGAGGAAAATTTACCAAAATCTCCAGGGGCACCTTCAGTCTCCTGTTTAAGAGACTGCTTGAAGGGTGTTATCTTTTGCTATATGTGACCTGCCCTCAAATTATCCCCTGCAAAGTATGACACACTGAAAACTCTAACAACCTGGGGATGTTAAGCCTGGAATTTAAGGTCTTTTACAGTTGTTCTCATCCAGATAGTTATTATGGCATTGGAGTGTCATTGCGCAAGCTTTCTAGGGCAGTTAGATGTTATCTTGGCCTCTTTATAAGCATGTGGGTTGTCTGATTGACCTCAAGTGCATCAACAGACTCTCCACTGTGTATTATTTACATCCACTCCTGCATCAATCATTCTACGATATACAGCCAGGAGAAATGAGTCCATATGGTTGTATATTACGTCAAGAACTTGGTCAGTCTGCGGTACGAATGAATCGCAGGAGTCATATTGACAGTTTGATGTCTTATGGAGTTTCTGTAGCTCAGAGAAATTGTTGCTTACAGTTACATCATCAATGTAGCATTAAGAGTACATCTAAACTCTAAGGATTTGGGCTACTACTGTATAAATTATTTTTCTTGTTGGAGATCTTCATTGCACGCAGTTTTTGTACTGTATGGACACAACATCCACATCTGTGGTTGTGTATGTGGTAAAAATGGGCACAGTAACTGGATAAACTCTTTCATACGTTCCAAAGATTTCTGGTTCATTGTCTGTTGTTCTGTCTTCTTTAAAACAATTCTCCCTGTTTTCGTTTATTTAAAAAATATATCTTAAAACTCAGCTGACTCAGCTAATTAATGATAACATTATTTCAGACAGACCACAAAGTTGAGCTAAAGCACAATTCCAGTAGGTCCACGCCAGCTGATGGCTCAGCTGATATACTATAACAATCCAACTGGCAACTCTCATACAAGGTGCAGTATTTATTTTATTTTCTGAACATCTGCAGAAACCCTTTTCAATGCCAACTCCAGCCCGGAGCCTTCTTTTCATGCTGTGTCTGACTTCATCAGTGTCTGTTTGTTGTTACTGGTCAGTGTTGAGGTTGTCACTCAAAAGGAAGTATTACATATTTATCTTTACTCTTTAAAAAGTAATTTGCTACATTACTCATTAACTGTAAGAAGGAAATACTTACACTACACTACTTGTAATATAACTTTTTGCGTCGTTCCACATTATGGCATGAGATGCACTGTCATATAATTACCAGTTAGCAATATAAACCTTAGGCTACATGCTGACACACTGCCACAAATCCCTATTCAGTTGAGGACACAGGATGTTTCTTTTAGTGTTTAAATATTAACTCAAACCTGAGAGAAAAATGTTGTGGCTACGGTGACTCTGCTGTAGAAACAGGAAAAGGTAGAAATGGAAGCTGCAGTGCCACTTCACTGTTTGTTGGCTGCTTGTCTGTCCTCATCTTTCATTCAGCTTTAACACCATTCTGAATTGGAGTTCTTTTTAATTAGCTTTATGTTAGTGTCTTCTTCATCAAAGTATCGGTGGATGTTTCTGGCACTCACACAGTTTGCACTTTGCTGTTACATTCTTCTCCTTTTGTGCAATAAAAATGAAAGTTAATATTATAGCTCTGCTTTTCAAGCCTTTTGGATTATTTTCTCTATTCTCGCTCCACAGGAGCTAAACACAGGCATGTTTGAAAAGTTTTGACCACTAAGCTGAAAGAGGCTGATGGGGTATTGTCGTGAGCGGGCAGGCGGGCGGGGTGGACACACGAATTTGTGAATGCACCAACTCAAGAACAAGACTATGCAGGATCTTCAAACTGATACCATAACTGCATCTACTTAAAATCTCAAAGTTCCAATCTCAGTGACTTTGACCTCAAGATCAAGGTCAGAGGTCAGGTTTTCAGAAGATTTTGTGAACGCGATAGCTCAAGAAGGAAGTCACCTAGGATTTTTAAATTCATACCACAGGTGCATGTACATAAATCTTGAACAAGTTTGAATCTCAATGGTCTAGACATCAAGGTCAAGTGTTCTGAAATTGTCCTAGTATTTTCAAGTCTTTGCCATATTGTACCTAATAGGAGGTAGCACTGGCCATCATTTGTGCATCCTTCATGAGAAACTGGCATAAAGCAAATAACAGCATTACTCTTTGGTTATTATTGCTGTTATTAATACTCTAATTTTATATATATATATATACATATGTAAATATATGAAAAATGTAATGTACTTACAGTACCGTGTTACGTTTAAATATGTCATATCCAACCCTGCGGCTGAGGGCAGAGCAGAGGTGTATGAAAAAATATAAATTGAGTGAAGTACAGATTAATAGGTCATGTCCACTTTACCTGCTTTGATCCTGATGTGGGTTGTATCAGTGTCACTCTGTTAAAGCTTAGCTGTGACATTTTAATAGTCATTATTAATGCTCCTGCTAAGTCTACATGTGCCCTGTGAAAAAAGGTCTAAGGTCTGAAAAAAGATGTTTGTACAGTTTGTACAGCCCCTGACCCTTAGTTTGCACCTACTATAGTTTGTTTCTTGCCTTTGGCTTTTTTAAAATGTCGTAATTTACTTTTAATCTTAGGTATTCTGTCTCTGACAGTAATGTGACTACACCCAAAGCAAGAACTTTCTTATTGGGTTAAAGAGCCAAGTTACACTCACATTAAAGCAGTTTAAAAAGTATGTTTTATTCCGCCGTTGAAAAGAAATCACTACATACTGTACATTAATGCCACTGTTTTGCACAATATCCAACTACAAACCTCTGTATATTTTATATATTTTATTTTATTGTTTACTCTATTTAATTTGTAAAATATGTATACACACACACACACACACACACACACACACACACACACACACACACATACGTAGAGAAACATATTTAGTATACACATCCAGTAATGCATATACTATTATATATTGTACATATATTTATTAGTCTCTGTTGCTTGTGAAGCTCGCACACAAGAATTTCACCCACATGTACTGTACCAGTGTACCTGCACATGTGATGTGACAATAAAAGTGATTTGATTTGATTTGAAAGTAGGCGTAATTCCACATATGAATCTTATAATTCTGCCTACGTCAAACTGCCAAAGCTACAGTCTGTCATTGTTGCTGATTGAGTCGTATTCCAGAAATGTGTTTGCACTGGGGATTTAGGAAAACACAAAATTTATTCACCTTAAAACAAATGTTATTCTTATTTTTGAACATACACTCCCTGTTCAGGATAGAATTAAAAAAGAAGGCCCGTCCCACAACAGCAGAACAATATATTCCCAGCTGAATGAAGAACTGTGTGTGACAACGCTTTTACTTCTTGACAAAACAACCTGTGCAGTATACCCACACAGTTCCAGGACTGAAATCCCCAGAAGGTATCAGTATGATTGATGCTTTTCTCTCTACTGATTGCTTTACTTTCTTTCGTCTCACAAACAGCTGTGAGACCTGAATTACGCCTGGTAATGAAACCACTGAAAACCAATCTGGCACGAATCTGACGTCACAACTCTGATGTACTTGAAGGCTGTTTCTTACAAGTGACTGAGGACTTACTTTTTCTCAATTAAATGGACAGCCAGCTCTGACATCTGTATTTTGATTTGCTCCTTTCTTCTTTTTTTTTTTCCTTTGTCTTTGCTCTATCAGACAGCTTTGCAGTATACTGAATCTCTTGCTCTGTGCACAGCATCCAATATTTATATGGAGCTTGAAGGCAGATAGCATGCCAAACAGCTAAATGCCATGTGGGTTTTGATGAATCTATGCAGCGTTGGTAGGCAGGATTTTACAGATAATGATATCATAGCACTGAACGTGTAAATATTCAATATGTGTTTTTTATTTTATTTTATTTTTTCTTCTTTATTATTATTCTCATCCTAAAGCAAGCTGGACTTAATACCGACTTGCTGAATTAAATAGATCCATTTTCTTTCTTGTCTTACTGTGTCGATTTCTTTCATGCAAAAACTTGAAACCACTTTTGTCATTTTTAATAACACTGCCCCAATATCATAAATCTGAGCCTATGTTTATTTGAAAACATTCTCAGTGTGACTGTGCCAGGGGCAGGAGGCGAGGACAAATATAAGTGGCATCAATCACTGGCTGTTTCATCTCCTGGCATGGCCCCAGACAAACAACATTTAGAGAATAGCAATGCTGCTCCCTCAGTTGTTAGTGTTTACAACCTGTGTCTGTTTTTCCTTTTAAAGCAATCTTTTTATCTCCTCTGTGCTTTATCAGTCTGAGGGATCCTTTTCTTTGCAGTTTTTTATTTGACCCAGGGATCATAAAAGGAAACTGCAATCCAACTTATCAATAAGACAACTTCATGTCAGTGTGTGTCTTATAGCTCTGGGGCCTTGCTTTGATAGGTTTTCTTGACTTTCAGTCTGAAGTATAAGTTTTATTTATTCCTCTTCAAAAGTTTATTTTCTATACAACATTCTAGTATGAGGATAATTTATATTTTGATAGCAATACAATATGTGACAATATGTTGTACACAGATGGAACAGTGAGTATTACTGTCATCTGATGGTGACAGACTGTCAGGAGGTCTTTGGTTTCAGTCTGCAGACCAGCTGGCGAGACCAACCTTTTTGTGTGAGGTTTATTCTCCCTGTACGTGCATGGTTTTTGTCTGAGTATTCGGGTTTCCTCTGGGTCAGGTGGTGATTCTAAGGTGTGAATGAAAGCATAAATGTGATGAACCGGCAACCTGTCCAGGTGGTACCCCTTCTCTTGCTCTTGGGATAAGCACAAGCCCAAATCAGTTGAATGGATGGATGAATTAATGTTATAAATATGCATTAGCTTATTACGGGGTTGTAATAACATTATGGGCATGTTAATGTTACAGTTCAGCTTACAGAGCGGCTGGTCTGTCTGCGTAGTTCTAGCTTTTTTTTTGTGCCCCTCTTTAAGAGAGCACTTCTAGCTCTCTAAAATGGGATAGCCTTGCAACAAGGGAACTCATTAATCTCCCTCTGTATTTCCATCGTTAGCACTAGGAGAGTAGAGTGCTTCCCCACTTAATTTGGCTTTTGTCCAAACTGTAAAACCCATGTGTTAGGAGTAATATGAAAATCCAGTTAGCCATATTTTCTCTAGGAGCAGTCTGTGATGTCTCTGTCTTAATATCTTTCAGTGAGATTAGCAGTATTTCATCCATATCTTGGCTGGTGACTGACAGATATGCTTTCCTTTCCCTTCCAGCTTTTTGTCTTGGACAAATCAGCTACATTAACATCTGGCCTTGTTAACAGTTTTGCCTCTCCTGTTTCCAGATTCTTCTCCTGGCTTTCCATGTATTGAATAACATCTTTACATACAGCTTTATCACATCACAGACATTTTTTTTCTAGGTTTTTAGTTGCTTAATTTAACCCTTTTATTGTCGCTGCTGTGTTATTTATTTGTTGTTTTCCCTAAAACCAATTAAATCTTACTAATTAAGACTAAATAAAACAGTAGTCCTAAAGGCTTTGAATCCTGACACCTGCTAAATGAAGTCTATATAATTACTGCGTTTGAAGAAACCGGAGCTGAAGTATGCTTAATTTTCAGTTATGTCATTTTATGAATGAGACAGTCCACACTCTCATGCTGTACTCTAGAATAGGAGAAGTCAAGGGGTCAAAAGCCTTTCCATAATAAGTGAAGTGAACCATAAATTGAAGAGAGCTTCAAGCCTTGTAAAATTCATAGTGGGTTAATTGCACTGTCAGTGCACGTATGGGACTGTTTCATTGCATTTGATCTAAAGATGGTGAACAAAGTCAAAGCAGCCCTGAGAACTAGAGACAATTAGTTAAAAGTCGTTAACACAACAATGAGTGATGCTTCAGTCTGAGCAGGGCTGCGTGATGAGAACTGCTCTGTAATGGTGTTTCCTTCACCGCCTCTGCTGGCTAATTGACAGTGTATTTATTCCTCTGAATTAGCGCCTGGTTTCAGCTTTTCCTCCCTCCCTATTAAGAAGATTGGCTGTGAGCGTTTAACTTTGTCTGTCCATTTATGAGTGAAATTGTTTGAAAAGAGGAAAAAAATACATAATTGGGCTGGCTTAGTGGTGCCTTGATTAAGTGGCAGAATGTCTTTGAAGTGACAAAGTTTGATTTTTGCACACATGCAGGCGTTTCCCAAGTGGGACTTCTGGGTCAGAGAAGGCCAAAATATTGTGTGATGTAGTCTATTCCAACAGAGCCAATTTAGCTTGTAATTGACCTCTGTGTTCTCCCTCCTATGTATATTGATTGGGGGGGGGAAAGGGGGGTGGGTCCTAGTGAAGTTATAGACTTTTAGCCTTACCTTTGGTGTCTTAAAATTTAGGGAACTTTTCTAATAATTATTTTTTTCTCAGAAATAAATCCACCTCCCCTCCTCCTCTTCCTCCCAATCCCTTGCTTGCTACAGAATGTTAACCACAACAAGCTAGCATGAGGTTTGGAGTGGAACAGATGTCATTATGCATGCTTCTGTAGATTAACTAATCACAGACACCACCTGGGTGTGCTGATTGCCATTAATCCACTATTATAATTGAAAATTATGGTTTGTGCTGCAAAAGCATGCTGTCTCTTCATCGGCCCTAATAGGCCGCGCACCTTTGCTTCCTGGCAAACTTGTCAGTCACACTGAAAGCAACGTGAACCCCTGAGGTGAAGAGCTAATATATTTATATGTGTATAAAAGTATGTAAATAGAATGTTTGCACCATATGAGAGTGGTCAGGTTTTACAGACTGTTTGCTGAGGATACGCAATTTAAATCATTTTTGTTGTCCCATTTGGATTCCTCAAATCTGACATGAGTGCTGGCTTCCTATAGGGCTTCATAATGATTCACTTAATCTACTATCCCAGACAGCTGGCAGTAGCCTCTTGTGAGTTGCCCTCTAATGGAAAACCCAGCATCAACTGAACGATGTCCTGCCACAGAGCCTGGTCCTCATCCTGCTGCCAACTCTTTGCTTGTTCCTCCGTTTATAATCCTGTTCAGAAATATTCTCAGGGAAAGCGGATTACCATACAGAGGGGTATGAATCTCCCTCCAGTTGTATCACGCTGCTAATTAAATTTATCATTGTCTTCAGAAATGGTTGCTATCCTCATTCTCCTCACTCTCTGGGATGCGTGCTCCAATAAAGGCGCTTCCTGTTTTAGTTATTATGCCTAATGGATTTCTCTCAGTCTGGGATTGTTGTCCGTAATCGGCTGTTCTGTTACATGTGAAGAGCTCACAAACAAAAATGGCGGTATTGCATCTACTCCTCCGCCCTCCACCCACCCATGAAATGAGTGACACTCCACCTTTAAGCTGCATTTCACTTCTCCAGTGTTACATTGTTAAGTGTTTGTCTTTAAATGGAAACCAAAAAGTTAGAGTAAAATGTTAAATAAGAGATGTGACAAACAATATGCTGCAGCGTGTGGTCTTATTTTTTTCTCTCAGAGATGGTTTTTAAAGATTTAATTACTAAAAATCATCTTTTGTGCTTTTTGTTTTTCGAGCAGATGGATAATAACTGCTATTTTCCACTTAGAGAGCTCTTAAGACGAAATCCCTTAGTTAAGAAATAAGTTCCCTAACTTAAGCTCCCCTGTGCTCTGGGCTCAAAGACTGAAGACTGGAAAAAATCAAAGGTAAAGAAAAGTAAGGCTGGTGGTATCCACACTAAAGTGGATTTCCTGCCTTCACTCTGCACCGTCACACGGTTTCTCTCTCTCTCTGCCCCTTCACTGCTGCCAGCACCAAACTTGTTTTTCATAGCACTTGAAACACAAGAGCAGAGTTGTTTTGTTTCAGCGTAAGACATGCTTCTCCACGGTAAGAGATGGCGAAGCTTTCAGCTGTCAAAAGAAACACTGAGGAGTGTGTGAGGAGAGCACAAAAGAAGCAAGGAATGCTTGTCTCCAAATTCATCACAGCACATTTCCAACTCAGGCTGTGCAAGGGCACATTGAAGATGGACACAGGAGTATACCTTTTACATATGGACCTGCAAACATAAACATTTTTTAACCGTCACCATGACTGTGTTCGTCCTAAACTCCTCCCTTCCACATTCTTGACCTTAGGTTAACCATGTGTAATGTTCGCGTTGCACATCTTCGGTCGGATGCTTCAGAAGATCGTCTGTGAAAAAAATAAGCCAGATAATTATGATTGAGAGTCAGTGGGAGTGTGTTGGTGTGTTGTGGTTGGGGTCGTCGTGTCCTCCAGCATTTAACATTTAGCTGAAATAACACAGGGGGTGTGTGGTCCATGTTGGCCCGCTGTATCAGTTAGATTTTTGACTCACCCTTCACCCCATAGGTCATTATTGAAATCACGCCGTACTTTGTAAGGTTTAGCTCTCAGAGGGATGATCTAGCCTTAGTTTGTGTGTTACTGCAAACTGGTACAACTGAGAACAAAGCTGTGTGTTAGCTGGAAAACTCACATGGAAAGAATCATCTAACAAATTCCCACCTCCCCCCACTGGAATGTTCTGGCAAGCTATCTCTGTGACATAATATTAATAACAGAGACCAACTGTATATATCAACTGGGAGATGACTCGCCTCCATTAAATCAGTTCTGACTGGATCAGTCCCTGAGCTACACAACATCATGACTCATTCACTCAGGCTGGGTGTCATTATTGCCATGCTCTCCGCATGCACTGTTTGCCTGACAGAAAGCACCTTCAAGATTCTAATAAAGTGGCTCAGGGCTCTGCTTGTGATATTTGGTGGTGGATCTGACAAACACGTATGTTTTCTTTTCGGTATATGGTCTTAGCCTCTTTCTGTCCCACTGCAAAGCGCCCTATAGGGAGCGCTTTGAATACATATTTTCAGAGAATTTGTTCATGTGCGTTCCCTCTGTCTGACACTTACCTACAGATGCATAGACACACATATCCATACAGTGTGCACATGCAAGTTGCCTGGAGCTAAACCAGTGTCTAGGAAAAGGGTGGTGAGCCTATAAAGTTGGTATATGTAGAAGTTTATATAATGGCATGTATTACAGTTCAGGTCAGTCACGCCAAACGTTTATGACATTACATAAGATTACATTATGACTCTTTTTTTTTTTTTTTGGCTATTGGACCCACAAATTTATGGTGGGTAACCTTTTAAATCTCAAATGATGGTCAGGCTTCTAGCCTTATTTCTCTTCATCTGTCTTGAAGACTAACTGTGCACACAATTGTTTGGCCGTTAACATGAAGGTCATCCCAGGCCTGTTTATATAGACCTTTATAGACAAACGAGCATCTGAAATTGGTCACAAAAACCTGTGAAACGCAGATCCAGATGTTAATGAGGTCATTCATGGTTCTATCCCAGAGCAGTTATTTTTGCATGTGTATGATCACGCCGTGCTCTACTGGTGCACAACAGGAACAGTCTCAGAACCTTTTGATCCCACCTCTTACACTGTGATCTCCCCACATACTTTGCAGTGTTTATAGAGACAGTGTTGGCAGACTCAGCCAACCTCTACTTCTGTCGGTTGTGTGACAACATTGTGGACACAGATGTTGATTTTGATATGCTCTAGTTCGCCCCACCCTACCACGTCCATCATGCCTAATCCATCAGTCTGTCGGTCATGTGGAGGAATTATTTATTAAACATAATCAATGTCTGCTATGTGGAAGTGAAAGAATACAAATCAGAGACGGCCTCAAGAATGGCATGAGATAAATATTTAGTTGACATTCAGCAGCTGTAGGGAGGTTTTGCCTCTCTGATTCTCTTCATATCTGCTCGCTGGCATCTGGCTGCTATAACCTTTTCATCTGCTTTGTGTGACTGATGTGGCTGCCCTCTCCTCCCAGGGCATACACCAGGTTTATTGAGCAGCCCCTCGTGTGTCTTCAAAGAGTTACAAACATTTAGTCTATGAATTATCTGTATCTAGTGGCCAAGCGATGTTTGTAGGCATGACTACACTTAAGTTACACCTACACTTGTATATATGTGCTATAAAAAAACAACAACCTTGCACCATCATTCTAATTATCCTCCACACACACATCGTATGCACACCTCAAACGCACGTATGAGTGACGGAAGATGAGCGGTGGGCTAAGATTACTGAAGTTCAACTTGCTGACTCATTTCAGTGATAGGTGAGTGTCCTGTTCTGCAGCCAGGCTGCTACACATGATAAATGACAGTAATGTAGGAGAGTGGTTTCTCTTCATGCACACCCTCCCAGCATAGCCTCCTGGAGATGGACGACAAGGATCAGGTTGTGATTGTCTCCCAGAAATAGTGGATACATCATTCCCCGGACCTGGAATTGCTTTTTAGCCATAGCTACTCATGACAGCACATGCTGATGAAGAAGAGTGAAGGTGCAGTCAAGGACATAGTGATGTACATGAAGAGGTTACAGTAAACTGAGTCTGCATTTTCATGTGTCTAAGTAAAACATGTGGTTATAATCACTTATGACCAGACCAAAAGTTATTTTTAATTGTTGTTTTGAAGCTTTACGGCATGTCACATGATTGCCTCAATTGAGGAAGTTTACTTGGGATGCACTGATCAGCCAGCTAAGGGCCACTATCGACTGGTTTTGCTTTAGTCGTGACTAAATTGCTTGCTAAGTAGCAAATACTCTTATGAGTTGTTATTCTTCATTAAAAATCCTTCTCAAGAGCAGACAAAGGCACATCAAAATATTTAAAATAACTAAATCATAAGTACTCATTATGCAGAATCGGCTCTGAGGCTTCATAATTGCTTATTCAATGTTAATAAAAGTCTACAGACTTCAGAAGAGGTCAAAATTTCATGAAGCATAAAAAATAAAATGCATCTTTCCATTATAAAAGACCACCTAGTTCTTGGTACTCTCCCTTTTTAAATAGCTTTCATAATTATTGAGTAATTACTTACTGACTAATAAATGTAATTGATTCAGCACTAATGTATGCAGATACAGCTCTGGTGTGTGTGTCCGTGTCAGCAACATGCCATTTGAAGATGTGAGTCGAGACTCGAGACAGCATCTGGGTCAGCCAAGCAACAAGATGCACACATCAAATCAGCAACTGCTGCTCCTCGGGCGATGCTTTCCAATACAAAACACCTTCTGCTTGGCTGTGCATATTATTAGCAGACATGCGAAACATCACTGCTGACTACCCAGGGCATTTTAGGCAAACGTTACGCACACACACCCACGCACATACACACTGTATGCAAACATACGAAATCACGCATCGCCAAATGTCCAGAGTTTAGGAACTTGGCAAATTCCTCTGTCATGACACATCCCTTGTAAATAATTCTTGTACCACATTCTCACGATCACACAAAATGTTAGGCGTCTGATACATTTCATTGCCACATGTTTAGAGTACTTGTCGAATTTTTTTTTCTTTGATGAAAATCAAAATCAGTGTGTGTGTGTCAGACAGAAAGAGAGAAAGGGAGAAAAGCCGGAGAGACTTTTTGTTTCCCTGGGGTTCTCCCTGATGCATCAGGGAGCATATTGTCAGTGACAGCCCAAGTTATTGAGGCTAAGAGCGCATCATTTTACTTGCTCTGTAGAACTATAATCCGTAGAGCTGCAGATGCTACTTTTGCCGCTTTGGTGCATTCTGAAGCAGAAACAGATTGCACGTGTTTTACAACTTTAGGAAATCTTGTGCATTGTCCTTTACCTGTCGTGGATTTTTTTGGTACGCCAGTTCCTCCTGTAATCGTAAATGTCTGTGGTTGGTGGAGCTTGATAATTGTTAGGGTGCAAATCACATGTATTTGCAACATCCACCACTCTTGTTGTTGTTGTTGTTGTTGTTGTTGTTGTTGTTTTGACCACCTAGATCTGTATGAGAATCCTTCCATCTGGTCCCTCTCATTCCCATTTTTCAATAGGAAGCTGACCGATCTCTCCTCTTGTCGCTTCTTCATTTCTCTCTGATCCACTGATGACAATGAAACCCTTTGTCTCCCTCTCCATGCGGCGAGATGTAGCGATGACTATCCCAGAGATGGGGCGAGAAAGATTGTTCTGGTCTTTGATCTCTTGTTTCTCATTAAACCCCTTTGGAAGCTATTATTTGTTAGAGTGCATGTGCGCACATGCATGCTCACGTGTAGTGCGAGGGAGCGCTTTTGTTTGTCTGTGGGTTGTGTGGGCCTATAATAGGCGTATGCGTGTGTCTGTGTGTGGATAGACAGACGGAGGTTTCAAACTGCAAAGATAGCAAACAGCAGAAGGCTTTTTGATGATGTAGCGTGCAGAAGGGAGCTACTTCTTTTCTGGCCTCCACATAGTAGATCAGCAAGATGAATAATGGGTCGAGGAAGAAATGTGTTTGAAGGCTCTCTTTTTAACACACACACACACACACACACACACACACACACACACACACACACACACACACACACACACACACACACACCTTCATTCCATAACTGTTGTGCATTGTATTTTTATCTAGAATTTTTATCTTATTTGAGTGCCTCAACGAGGACTTGACTCACTGTAAGAATTTTGGAGCTGTGCATTCAGAGTAAAAGTGCTGTGTAGAAATGAAGATGAAAACTATCAAAACAAACAAGTTTCTAAAGGACACCTTGTTTAAAAACCTGTTCTTTTCTTCCTTTTTCCATGCATTGTTTCTCTTGCTGTCATCTTTGTATGGGTCTGCTGCCTGGTAGTAATTTTGGAAAAGCACGCTTGAGTCCTCTGCTGTAGTGGACGATGGCGGTCTCTACAGCTTGTTAAAAGTTTGCCGTTGTTGACTTTTCTTCCCTGCTTTTTCTCTGAATCTTTGTGAAAGGAGGTCCTTACAGTGTGTTCCATAGGCTTTTGGCCATACACTGAACTTGGTGTAAGATTCACTCTACAGAGTGATAAAAAGCAGCCAACCTGAAGTAAAAAGTGCACTTACAGAAGCTTGGAAAGTAAAGCGTCTGGGCTTCTTTAAGTTTAAGATGCCAACTGTCTGCCATCTATAATCCAGTTTTGAGATCCCTTGATGCCCGCTCACATCCAGGGCCCTTTGACTTCAGTAAATCACATGATAGGGTGGGGCTAGGCTTCACAATGGGTTCACCTGAAACCTTGGCTGATTGTGACCCACACCTGTTTTCACACCTTGGCTCGCCTTCAAGTGTGATTAGGTAGAGGATCAATAGGGGATCCGTGACCCTCTTGGGAACACTCCCATGGGGCTTCAAATCTGGGACTCTCCACCAATTGCTCTTAGAAATGAAGAAGCTTCTCAGATGAGAGGTGAAACGTCTTCAAGAAACTTAAAGTCCTTTCCTTTCCAAGCTCCTTAGACTATGATGACCTGGATGACTGAGAACCTTCACAGACATACTTACAAAAGCTGTACCTTTTAACATTGCAATTTAAGTGACATCTACTGATTAGCCTTAAAGTACCTTAGGTATCCCAAACTGATACTTACTCTCCTTTTTGATACTAAAATTCTGAAAACACAATGGTACCAATTTCTTTCTTCTGTACCATTAGGTACTGTAGGCAGTGTATGCAGTTCTTCAGGAACTGAGGGGGGCAGCACATCCTAGTTTGTCATTACTTGCTGAAGAAGAATGACACCCACAGACACTGCAAAAACTGTAGTGTATGAGGAAGATGACAATTAACTGCAGCTGCCACAATAATGCTGTCACTCACCTGACTCATAAAGGCAGCCCGAGGCAGGTGATGATTTATTCACTCAAGGTGTGCTTTTCAGCCAAAGGGAAGAAATTCTCCCAGTTTAGCAAAGCACCCAAAATATCAACATCCAAATCTGCTCATAGAATTAAAAGTAAATGAATTCACAGTTCAACATTCAACCATATCCTTCTTATGTTATTCTGAAATTTACGTTATCTGCAGTAATGTTAGTAGGTTACACGGCAGCGACTCTAACATTTCAGTATCTGTTCTGTAAACAAAATATAAGATTAGCATTTTAAATAAATGATCTGCAATCACTGTGCTGGTGATTTAACTTTTTTAACTTCTTAAACATGAATTCTTCAATAAATACATAAATAAGGTTTAAGTTCATGGGATAAATAATTTATTTTGGTGTTGAACTGGGTTTTGAGAATCCACTGGTTCTAGTACTAGTACATTATGTGTTGCACAATGGAAGAATTGTAGCATTTACTAATTAGCCCAGAACAGGAAGTAAAGCTAAGGCTGCTGGGACCTACGTTTGTTTTAAAGGGTTAAGGAAAATATGTGTTTTTATATAATATTGCCACTGTGTTAAAAAGTCATGGTTACACCAAAAACATCCTGTGGGAATCACAAATATCTGAAACAAATTTCATGGCTTTCTGCCATAGGTGTTTGGAAAAATCTTAAAAGTGATTAGGATACATCCTCTGGGAACCATGATTATCTGTACAAAAGTCTGAGCTGAAGAACATGGCAACATATATCACTGGATAACTTCAAAATAAGCTGTCAGTAAAACCATGAAACACCAATCATAGGTAGGATTAGGTGATATAACAATAGCTATTTCTGTGTGGACCAAACTAATATAACCTGTAATCAAAAGTTATATTGGTTCAGCAGCAAATGCATCTCTAATAGGATACAGGACAGCTGTTTGTTCCTGGATTTTGGTATGGATGACCTCCAATAGCTGATGCACATATAGGTAGTAGAGGTGGGTGTGTCAACTGAGTTGCAGTGGATCTGACAGACTGCAGGGCCAAGAAATCATTTTCTGAGAGAAGTGGCTGGAGATAAATACTGGGTGAAGGAGAGTTTAATGCCACAATCTGTCAGTCTGCTCCATATCACAGAAAGGGGATAGGACAGGAGAGAAGAGAAGACCTGCTTCTGATGACTGTCAGGTGACTGTGACTGTTCTTAGCCTCCCTGCCTCAGCTAAGAATCAAAAGGCAACCAAAAAGGCTTGCCTGTAGCTTTGTATACATGTATGTATACGTGTATGTATATGTGTGTAAATCTATAGAGAGATAGAGATTGATAGATATAGATCTATAGATAGGTGTGTGTGTATGTGTGAAAGGACAATTTCAAGGTCACTTCTTACTGCCTGGAAAACAAATGCTTGTTACTTTTATTGCATGTGGTTAACTATTGACTGGGGAGGACAGGGTACTTTGAATTAATGTGAAGTCACCTCATTTGGCAAGAATTCATCACACCGTACTACACAGACTGACTGGCTCCACTGAAGTTTTGATATGGCATGCACACATGCTCTATGTATCAATATAATAGGTGTAGACTGTTAAATGAGCCAAGACTGCACTAAGCCAGTTTCATCTCAAACATGTAAGTAATGGATATTTAGTACAGTCAGCCAACAATTGCAAGTAAGCCACCCGAATCCAAGAATATATTTCTGAATGCCGAGTGCTTTGGGAGACCATCTGTGTCTACTGCCAAGTGCACTGATGATTATTACACTGACTATAATAAACCTATAACATTAAGTCCACATTCAATCTGTAGCATGACCGTTCCTTTCAATTACCTGCTAAAAGAGTTCATTGCATACTTCTGCCAAGGGTGCAGGGATAATGATGCTGTCCTTGTGGCACACCAAGCTCACATAATATCATGAAGAGTCCCTTCTCCAGCACCTCATTTCCTCCAATTCTCTTATCAATAGGAATTTGATACTTATCGCCGATAAATCCTGTCATTCAACATTCTGTAAAGTCTTGATTTTAAAAGGTGAAATACTGAAACATGTATCTTGTCTAAAAAAAGTCTCTGACCTGGCCATTAGTTACTTTACAGCCAAAACACCCACACTGTGCAGTCTGACCTTATGTTAAGATATGGTGCCACTAATTGGATTTCAAGAGAGATCTATCTAACCTGAAGGGAGAAGGGCTACTGGGGACATTGATTTCCTTCATCTAACATTTTTCATCCCAAAGTGTTCCTCCATCCACAATTAATCACTTGAGCTTTGCAGCACTAATTGACTTCACACAGACTCCCTTTTCTAGCCAATTAAAGTACAGCTCTCAGCTTAAACAGTGGCCACACGAGCGAAAGATTTGTTCTAAAACAAGAAACAATCCACACCTCTCCAACTTCAAAGAAGGGTGTTTAAGGAGAAATGCTGGTTTTATTCATGTCACATTGATTGGGCAGACATGACACTGAAAGATGAGCCCACTGGTGTAAAACCCACCATGTCTGTATGCCTGTTGCTCTCTAAAGGGAAACCAAAATGAGCCGTAAGTGTTTATTTCATTTTCCTCTTACCTTTTTAGTATAAATATAGACAACCGTGTTTAGGGCTGAACGATATATCGCATTTGCGATAGGCTGTCCAAATTACTACCATATCCCAGAATTCATAGCGCGGCCCAGCCAAACTCCAGTTTCCAGCAATGGCGGCCGCTACTAAGTTTTAAAATTACTCATACTAATCTTTCTGGGTCACAAAATAAACTTTTAACATATTTTCAGGCGAGAAAGTAGTTGTGTAAACATCAAATATCTGCTCGGTTTATCAAGATATCCCATATTTGCAAAAGTGCTTCGACGTTTTCAGAGGCGTCTGCTACCCACCAGCTCGACAGCTAGCCGGGAGCTCGAGGGTTACTGATGCGGCCGAGAACGGCACAACTCCCGGCACATCATTTTCAGATCACCGCGGAGTTTCGCTGCTCGGGTTAAACGTAATATATAAGTCACTTAGACAACCTAAAAATGTTATTGTTGGGCTTTTTTCAGTGTTTTGTTTGTTCGTGAGTAAATCGGTTTGGCTGAGATTAAAGTTATTAGATTAGATAAAATAAAACTTTATTAATCCCCCGGGTGGGTTCCTCCTTGGTTTTCACACAGCTGACTAAACGTCAAACAGAAAACTTATTAAACAGAAGTATGAGACAGTCGAGAATTTACACCAGTGTCTGGTTATATTTTAGATAGCAAGAAGCAGACGGCCGAGTTTATTAAACTCCACCGAGACAGCGGTGACGCTAATCAGAACTAGACCGTCCAATTTCACGCCTTTAAATTTTAAAGGCGTGTTTGTGTGTGTGTTTATACAATTGCTATTATGTTTGCACTTTATGTGTAATGTTACTGACTGCAGAGATCAGTAAGATGTGTGTATTTTTTATTTATTAGTTTTATTTATTTAATATTATTTTTTAATTGAATGACTGTCTAGTAGTTCACAGATGTCGAAAAACTGAGTGTGGTAAAGCCACTGATTTTTTTTATGTATATTTCTGCAATCTGCACATTGTACTGACTTTCATTTTAATGTTTACACCAGGGTTCCTTGTCAGCACTTTATGCTCAGATGTTTGTAAGCTAAAAATAAACTATTGTGTATGTTCAAATATACTGTTGTGATTGAAGAAGTTAAATAAAAATGTCAGTCATCAATTCATGCATCACCTCATGTCATCATAACAGAGGTCTGTCTTCCAGGAAAGAACAGTTTAAAATTAATGTAATATAGTATTGGCCATACTATATGATGTATTGCTTGTCTTTGTTTAATAATACAGAAGACAAAGACCTTAAAAAATAATCGCATATCGCATCGCAATCGCAATATTGGGGCAAAAAATCGCAATTAGATTATTTTCCATAATCGTTCAGCCCTAACCGTGTTTCCAAAAATCTGGTGATTCCTCTGTCTGCCTGTCATACAGAATGAGGCAGGACATTCTATTGTCCCAAGTTGCCAAATGAACCTAACAAGGTGGTAATTAGCAGATGGTAGGGGCTTTCTCACCATTTCTGGAGCTGCACTACTGTCAGAGAATTGCCTCATTAGACGCCCACTGACACCCCTGCTGGTGACATCTCTTCATTGCTTCCTCTCTCATTTTGGAAGAGCATTGTGTCTATGCAAGCATATTGTAATTTAACTGCCTGTTTACTGGATGCCTGGGTAAATATCTGTATTGCAAGTGTATTGTTTTGGCCCCGGTGAACCGAGAGCATGCTGGTGTGCCAAGTCGAGCTGCAGGGTTTTAGCAGAAGACAAACAAAGATGGATAGTTTTACCTGAGTGCTCGGTAGAAAGTTTGGAAGCTTATTTGTTTCTGTAGTTGAAGAGAGTTTTTTTTTTTTTGAGTCAACCTAACTTCTTTCTCATGATTATATCAGTCTGAACAACAGATTAACAGCTAATCTATTGCTCTGCTGATGATTAAAATACTACGTAAACTATTAGACTTGGTTCCACTTTGGTCACTAGAAGATGAAGCCTATCAAAGTGATAATCGATAGGCAGCACATGAAATTATTAGCCTATATCTTTTTTTCAATGGCATGTCTTAAACTGTTGGATGGATTGTCGTGAGACACTTTACCCCAGATGAAATTTCAGTTGATGGTGTTATTTCTTTCAAGACGAAATGCTTAAAAAACCCATTACTGTCATCCTCAACTGTGCTTTGCTGGTTGTGTGATTTGGTACATTTTAACACAGTTTTTCTAAGAAATTGAACATAGTCAGCATTATACCTGCTAAATTGTGTTAGCATTGTGATGAAGGATTATGCAGAAACAGTCTCAGTGCTGCTAGCATGCTTCTAGGCATTTGATTTTATTCTGTTTTGTTGTAATTATGTTTTAAAAAAAATCCGAAGCACCTCATATTTCTAAATAAAAGTACATTACAAAGGATTTGTTCTGCTTTAGCATTTCATTGTGCACTTTAAAGCAGGAAAGTTGTGTACCCATCTGCTAAGCCTGTCCTCCTGCTCCTCAATATGTGACCTGAAAACTAATGGCAGCTAAATACAAAAAGAAGGCTTGGCTTGTATTTGCCTTTATCCTTGCGGCAGAAGACAGGTGAAGAGGCACTATAGCGACAGGTAGATGCAGACATCCATTGAAAGCAGAGGATTGTTATTAGAGCAAATAAAAGGTTAAGTGGCTAGCAGTGGAATAGAGAAAAAGGAGAGATGCAGGGAGGCCTGATAGCAATTCAGAAAGTGATCTCAAACATAGGTGTGAAGAGCCCCGTGGGGATCTGCCAGGGCTGATGAATCTCCACAGAAAGGGCGGCACAGGCATGCATGGAGTGGTTGAACAATGATTAAAAGGGAAAATGAGACAAGCATGGTAGGTTTCCATGTGTGTTCCCATGCATCATCATTAATCCTCCGTGCAAACGTCACCCACTTCGTGCACCTTGTCCGCCTTCACTCCCTTTGTTTTTAATAATTCTCCATCCTTGAACTGCAGTTCCCCTTTTCCCCAGCTGCTCCCCTACACTCCCCCTGTGTGAGAGTGCCTAATAGCCGGATGACAAGGCACAAAGGCTTCCATTGTGTCCCACATGCCTCGTACTACTACCCTGGCAGGCCAGTGATGTGCTGCCTTGTAACCTAGCAGGAAGCTGAGAGTCGCTGCACTCCCCCTTTCTCTCATTCTCTTTATGTCTCTGGAGATATGATGTGGCAGGCTAACGCAAGCTGACAGGCGGGCCACAAAGGCTACCCTGTTAGAGGCTCTTGAGTAGGAGTTTGCTTTGGGCAGTGGAGGTAATTTGCATGTGTTTGTGTGTAAGTACGAGAGAGAAAAAGAGATTGATTTTTGTTGACCCTGCGTTGTATCTACACATAGTTGCGGGAATTCTGTGGTATCAGTTAGTACCCTCTGTTGTCCACACTGAAACCAGTTGATCTTCCAAGGCCTTGTGTGAAAATAGATTTGGGGTGGGTTTCCCAAGCTTGATAAAAGCCCTGGCGGAGGGGTAATCACTCCCATCTACACAAGCTTGACCCAGTGGGAGGGATGGGATGTATTTTCTTTATGTTTATTAGAATTTGGGGTTTTTCATTTCTCATAGCTTCTGGGAACATGGACCGCAGGCTTGTGGCTTTTGTGGGGTTTTGTTGTGTATTCAAAGCCAGGCAGCTTTTGTTTCATTGACCTAAATTCCTTACATTCATTGTGCCAATAAAAAGTCTATAGAGTTACATAATAGATAGCCATGCTTCTCCATGCCTTAGCACTTACTTGTACCACTGACATGCTGCAATTACGGTACCGTTTCAGCTTAAGCAAATTAGCAGGTACATGAAGGATGACTGGAAGCCCCAAAAATTCCAAAAACCTGCCTGTGCCTTCCTGCAGAGCACAGTGCCACAGTACTGAGTTGTGTTGAGCATCCAGTAAACAAGAAATTCAAAACGTTTTATTAAAAAATATTCTCACCACCACTTTTTAAGACAACATTATCCTGCTGATCTGCAGTCCTAGCATTACTTGTTTTATCCCCTTAGGGAATGAATAACAATGAATTTAATTTACAATATTTTGGAAATAGGTGGGTTTTTATTTTGTCTTATTCCCCAGCTGCCTCGGCTCTCCTTTAACACTTCCGAATGAAAATGTCATAAAAATATTGTTCAAGTTTTTCTTGAATAGGAAAAGCTCTTACAGAGTGTGGGATGTGTAGGATGCGCCACAAAAAAATCATTACTTTCACTATGGGAATATTTCTCTTTGCTATTATGAGAGTTGGATTTTTTTTTTCTACATTTTATTTTCTACATGTGTCTGTATGCGTATGTGTGTGTATTTTGTAAATTAGTGAATACATTTGAATGCAAAAAAAAGTTTTTAGTTGTTAATTAAAATAATGATGCAGAGTACTATTTCAAAATATTTATGAGCAGATGAGCCAACAAGAGAATCGCTCTTACAATTTGTAAAATTACATATTTACATATTCTGCTGGAAGACGTGACTGACTTAAGCTCCCCACAGTAGTTTAATGTCGATCTCATTTGGAGTCTGTCATTTTCTGCATGACTTGTGTTTGATTTGTCAACATTTCCTGATTTGGATAAGACATCTGCTGGATTTCACCACTTCTGTCAGAGACTCTGGCAGACATTGGCACATCTTGGCCTTGCGTTTCTGCATTTTGGGCAAAGAAAAAGGGACAGATGCATAATACAAGACTTGATTCTGATCAAAGTCAAAGTGTTTTTTGAGAAGAAGAAAAAACCCCAAAGCCAAACAAATGGCATGACAATTGATGTAGATATCACATCCTTGTGCCCACTCCCTTAGTCAGCAGCGTCAGGTTAATTGTGTACCCCCTGCTAAGCAGTGGTGGAGAGAATGAGCTTTGATGCCCGCAGTGGTAGTGAAGACGTATTCAAAGCACATCCTGCGTGTCCCTTCTTCAGAAAGAAACTTATGCTCCACACACAGCTTGAGACCACACAGTGGAAGAGTCTAACTGTAGCAAAGAAGCACAAAGGATTTTGCTCTTGGTTTCTTTCTTCTCTCTTCATCTCTATGATATTCCATCACTCTAAGAAGAACTGTAAATCTTCTTCCTGCACTCTCTTTCTCAGACTTTCCTTCCTTTTCTTTTGCTTCTAAAAAACAGCCATCCTAATGTTCTGTTCCTGTTTTGTTTTTTTTTGTTTGGTTGTTTTTGTCATGAGTGCATCTGAATTATTACTACAAAATTGTCCAATTAATGTTTAATCAGATCACTCCCCACACTTGGATTAAACTGCTGTTCCTACTAGGGAATAATAGTGCTAATGTTATGCTCTTGCCTTTTGCCATGCGTCTGGATTTTTAACGATAGAGCTTAATAAATATTTAATCATGTGACTAATAGGTTTCATTCCGATCGGGATTGGATAGAGATCATACTATGTACATTTACTTACAGTTGTGTGAAAAAGAAGGTTTTCCAAATGAGGACACAATAAAAAAAAAAAAAGTGTTCCTTAGCAGGTCTTGAATTACATAAATATGTATGTCTGATGGGTTACATTGATTGACTGAACCTACAGTGGTGGGGAAAAATGTATCTCAAGGGTCTAACTCATCGATGATAAAGGTGGGCATAGCTACAGTGACATCATCCATTGGTTTCTGATGTTCAGCGTTAAAGCCTTGAGATCTTGATTTAACAAACAAACAACAAAAACCCGTTTTTGACAAGGAGGGGTGTGTCTGACTGTGAAGTGCTTTGGCTGGCAGCTAATTGGTCACAAGCCGTTATGTAATGAGCATACCAAGGCCAATCCTCCTTTTTTAAAACATAGCACCTGTGCTATCGCCATCTGGTGGCCATCAGATAAAATTGGCTTATTGTTTGTGATCTGGAAGCTAGGTCCATCTTTTGCACAGTTTATTGCAAGTGTATCTGTAACCTGTGTATTATTCTCGAGCACGTTTCAAAAATAAAGTTTTTAACTAAAGCTTGGGTAAAAAAAAATAAATCTATTTTTATTTCTTTAAGGCTTATTCTTTACGTTAGCATGATAGCATGAAACATGACAGTGATCATTATTGGAAGCGTAAAACTTTCATAGACTTGCATGCTACTATGTGCTACTAATCACATAGTATCAGATGTAAATATTTACTGTCCCAACATGTGGTGTTTTTGATTTGGGCACTGTAGCAGGGGTTATTGATTAGAGCTTTCCAATATTGTTGGTTATAAAATAAAATTTCTGATTATCTTTTTTAATTGTCTTTAAATGTAAATAATCAAAATGGCGTTTTTAAAATGTGTGTAGTTTGGAGGCCGTCCAGTGTGAATTCATAACTCAAACTTTTCTTTTCTTTCCCTCCAGGTAAAGTGTTGAATACTGATTTGCGTCACTACCTCAGTCTGCAGTTTCAGAAGGGCTCCCTGGACCATAAGCTCCAGCAGGTGATTAGGGACAACCTGTACCTGCGTACCATTCCCTGTGAGTAGCTTCCTCAGCCTTGGGCCCTTCAGTCTTCTCTCTCTGTCTGGGTCTTCTTGTTGCCCTCTCACCTCTCCAGATGGAGCGTAGTCTCTTCCCATCTGTAGCACTACCTGTTATGCATTTTCCTCCAGGCCCTCCCTATTCTTTAATTCAAATAAACCCCTTTAACTTGTTTTCTGTTAATTTCTTCTACTTACACTTCAGTATTATAAACTGCAGATTTTCACTTCTTGATCTTACCAAAATTTGTAAAAGCACACAGTCCTATGAAAACCTGAATAGGCTTTTATATGGATGTCTACATAGGTAAAATGTATAAATATAGACTTCAGTGCTTGTGGAATAAAAAAGGGTGAAAAACTTTCAGTGTTTTTATGTTTAATAATGGAGTTTTGCCCTCGTGTATATGAAATATTTAATTAAGAGAGATGTTTGTCAGTTTCTGATTGTTGTCAGACCTTGGTTGTGTTCGATTTAAATTCAGGAAAGAGTAATTCTACATTTTCTTCCCTATTTACTTTCCACCCTCTGATTTTTTTTTTCCCCCTCAGTTTGAGTTTGCTCCACTGCTTCTTTTGGAATATTCTGTGTTAATACCCGAGTGATTTAAAAATGGACAACAAGGGCAACAGGCGTAAATGAACGAGCAGCTGCAGTTCTCTGGGATGCGCAGCTGAGTTAAAAAAAACAAAACAAAACATAAACAACAATGTTTTTGCCATTTATCACTGAGACAGCATTTATTACTTGTGCAACTCACAGTTAGCATTTGGAAAGCTTTCACTTCTGACATTTTGCTTGTGGGGGACATTATTCAAAAGACAGTTGGAGGTGCATTTAAGGAATATTGCTGTGTAGAAGTATCACTGATTAATTTGAGATGCATATTTATTTGTGTCTTACCGAATAATCATGCTTGCTGTCGTGGAAGTTTCACAGTAGTTTAAAGTTTAATCATTAGACCTCCTCTCCTAATTACAGTGTGATAAATAACATCTCAGTCTTTTCTATCTCAAATAAAATGCAAATGTTACATTTTCTCACATTATCACAATGATTATCACAGCTGAAAAGCCAGTGTTGTAGTTGTACCTGCTTGTGCACATTTGGGTCTACTTTAGTGAGTTATTGTGGAAGATAATAGAAACTGTGAACCACGCGTATCAACACTGCGGTTTGGCTTCAGTAGCTCAGCATATGTCCGCTGTCCAGTTTGCTCATTCAGGCCTGTGCCAGTGGCTTATCACAGTGCACTCAGCCAAAGTGACCTTGTGAGCAGCCTAAATAGCCATTACAGCATGATGCCATGCGCTCATTACAGCACTCCAAATAGCATTTCGGAGTGACAGAAGTATGACTTTGCTTTTCTGCTGCACACAGAGAAGCTTCATTAAGTGTCACTCTTGCCTCCCACAAACTGGGGCTCAAGCCAGTACCAGGGGTCTAGGTCACCCAAAAATCCTTAAAGCTTCACTAAATTCCAACACCCAACTCTACCGTCTACTATCGCTCTCTCCTTCCCTGGGTATTAATATCCATTGCAGCACAGCACTCAGGCCCACTAGTCTCGCTTCACGATAAAACACCAAGGAAGGATGGTGCAAAGGTAAAAATAAAGTGCCTCAGGTTTTCAGTCAATTGCAATTTCTATTTTGAGAAGTTTAAAAAAAAAAAAAAAAAAACTAAGCATAGCTGTTGCACTGAACTCTTCACTTACTGTTTTCTACTTACTGTAAGTCTCAGACAACTGTGGATGATGTGTGCCAAAATGGACAAGCTAAATGCCCACTTTCGAGTGTTTATTGTGTCTTCACTGTAGCTATTGAGCCAGCAACTGTAACCAACACTCATATTTCCATGTCCCTTCATGTTAGCGTTCTGATTTATTGTGTGTTTATCGTATATTACAGTCAAACTCACACAGTCTGACTAAAAGTTTGAAGTTGGCACTATGCGATCAAGCATCTGTCAGTTTACAAATGGCAATCCACGTGCTTCTTTACTCATTCTTTTTTGTTTTGCTGCAATTAGCATCTTGTGGGCAAATGCTTGTTGTTTCTTCTGGTGCTCCACTGAGTGGGTGTTCAACCTGCAAAATACAGTTCACGACTAAGAAAATCCATGAAACACAGTTCATATCTAACACTGGAGAGCTGGATTTTGATGTGAAGTCAGAATAACCTCCACAGACCTACTGTATCAACTACATTTACTTTTTGTTTTTCTTCTGTTTTGCTCCTGTATTGTTTTCATACAGTTGTTTCATCTCTTAAAAAAATCAAACACATAAACTAAAAGTTAAAACAGGCTTGTATTTTCCGGTGAGAATTGGCAGCAAATTTCTTCTGGTGCTCTCTTCAAGGCTCCTTCTCCCAGTGCTCTTTTTTTCAGGTGGCAGTTTCAGCAGTCCTAGCAGTCTCTTTCCACTGTCTAACCACTGAATAACAAACTACACATACAGTTTTATTTTTGCTATCTCTTTCATGTTTTAAAACTGTAATGTTATTGTTTTCTCCTTTATTTTGTGTTATTTTGGGAGGTTTCTGCTACCTTTTGCAGTCATGTTGCACCAACTTCATATGAATACATTTACATGATTGTATAACAGGAAAACCGATCCAGTGTCTTGGAGTTTGTTGGTAAGGTAGCTGAATTAACAATAAATAGCTACATAATACATTTCCCTATTCCTTCTTCCAAAAATGAGCTCATATATCTTCTTCTTGTGATTTTTATTGGTCTCATCTGATTGCTCTGTTTGACAGAATAAAAGATTGCCTTTGCAAGAAACTAAGCAGTTTCAGATGCGATGGCTCACACTGCAGTCGGGATGGATGTTGACACAGAAAGAAAATGAAGAATGGGGATGGGTTCCTATTAAGCTCTGAGTTAAAATCCCTCGTGCCTGCAGTGCAGTCAGATAGCAGAGCGGTTTAGCTGAGGTATTTCAAAAGGCCTGATTACATCTAAGATGATGGTAAGAGCAGCTGGCGTGTTAAGGAGCATTAAATTATTTTCATAACAGTAAGTTTTCAGTGTCTTGCCAATGAGACCATCAACAAGGGAAAATGTGACACTTTTTAAATCACAGTTGCAGCATGGTACTACTTAATGGCTCTTTGCTGGAATTGAAAGTGCTTTAAGGTTGCCTGTTTCAGGGGGTAAAGGACTGTAAAACGAAGGAGAAGGAGAACCAAGGATGCATTTGGGGAAAAAAGGGAATTCTTCTTTCTCGATTATTGTTTTAGGCAAAGCAACTGCCACCGATCATAACCATTGACATTTGGAAATACACTGCAAGTATGCGTGATTTGCTTGTTGTTGTTGTTTTTTGTTTTTTTTATTCTTTTTTTTTAGTGCAGGAAACAACTATTGTGGCTAATAAATCAACAGAAAGGGCTTTGAGGTGACAGTGCGTTATATTCATTTGAATCTATTCACAATATCAGTTTGTGGTTTGTTGATAATGAGGTCCCATAAAATGCGTTGCATAAACAAACAGTTTATTTAGGTAGCCGTAGGCTGGCATGTCAGAAGTGTACAGCACCAGGATGTACATTGGATTAGTTATTATTAATTTCGGAGAACTAATTTCCACACAGAGCAGACATGCAGATGGTGTTATTATTTAAAAAAATATGTGTAAGGTCAACAGAGAGCTTTCTAATTTTTCTCATTTATCGTGCTTAAAGTGGTGCTGTTCTACACAATCAGCGTCAAAGTATGTAATTAAAAATATTCTTCATTGTCATCACTTGTACTTCTTCTGTATTGTGACAGCTGTGTTGCTCTGTGGAGGACATTTTTTTCCCTCTGCTTCATATTTGAATAATGAATTCATCGCTTTGCTGTCCCAGCTTTGTTGACTATTCATGATGCAGACACAGATTCTCCCCTGAGCATTGTATTTGGACTTGAATCACATCCCTGTGGGCATGTTGGATTGAGTGTCACTTCCAACCCCCACTCCCACCCTGGCGATGAATGGCACATTCCACTTGTTTGGAGTTCCTACTGTATTAAACTTTCTCATTGTTGGCAGGTACTACTCGGCAGCCTCGAGAAGGGGAGGTTCCGGGAGTGGACTACAATTTTATCAGTGTGGCGGAGTTTCGTGAACTGGAAGAAAGTGGACTGCTGCTGGAGAGTGGCACCTACGATGGTATGTTCTCATACACAAGGAACACAATATTATGGAGGGGCCTGGATAGATAGTTTACTTTTAAGTGGGAGAAATAGGGAGTTACAAAATATCAGACACACATCAGACCCTGACCTTGGTATCGAACTATAAAATGATTTTGTTCTTTTCGGACTTTTGTCTGGTTGTTGATTGTTGTGAATACCAGTTTTTCCTCTGAGCATAAAATACAGCCACTTTTAATCATTGTTATAAATAATGAGAAACAAATACTGTACTATTATAGGGGTAGATTTGAAGATTGAGTCATACAGACAGCCACAGCCACTGGCAGTCACTGTCAAACTTTTTGCCCCAGGCAACTGCTAGCAACTATTTTTCAAGATGTTGCTTGCCAGTGCGAAATTGGTTGCAAAGAGGTATGTGATGCCGCACCAAAAACCTCCATGTGATTGCCCTTTGGTTGCTAGCAGGTAACCATGGTTGCCAATAGTTTGCAAGATGCTGACTCCAAACACTCGCCAAGCCGTAGTAAAAATTTTAAAAAGTGTGATGGAAAACAGAAACTTAGACAGTTTGTCTTCAAAGTAAAAGTTACATCTTTTGAGGTGTGCTTGCTGCAGGTTGAAGAATAAATGTTGAGTGTTGGAAGACAAGCCATCGCCTTCCAGTAGCCAGTAGCAAATGACCAAAGCAATTACAAGGAAAATTTTGGTGCAGCAAGTTCTTTGTCACATATCAGTCTCTAGGCTTGTGTGACTAAGGCTAAAGATGGATTTAACTGTAGTGTGACCCCTGAATTGGTGCTAAAATCATGTCTACCATAATGAAATCCTGCAGATGTTCTGTTTTGCCATCGCACCATAAACAAACCACATCAAACAAGACAACTTTTCATTTAAGATCACTCTGCTCAGATTGTATTCTGGCTCAGTTGACATTCTTTTCATCGGCCTAAAGTAACTGAACCAAACTGGAAAACACTACAATTTCTGTAAACACTATAAACACTGAGGACAGACCAATGTCCCAGTCCATTCCAGTCGCCAGGGTCCTGGTTATTAGTTGTCTTGTGAATTTGCTGAGCTGTACTCAGTAAGGTCATCAGGTGAAATCAGCACATTGCCCGTGTCATCAAACTGCCATCCTAAAAATGAAAGAACTGGAGATAATATATCCCCAGATGGCTTTACCCCATTCACCTACTCATGATGTCGAAAATGTGTTTGCTATGTAAAAGCTCTTTCATCTGCCCTCTGTCCCACATCTGCTCCTGAGAGACTGGCCCTCCAACCCTGAGCCTATGAGCCAGTGCTCGGGATAAATAATGGATCCCCCCCTGTCCTTTTCTGCCTAATGTAACACTACCATGTGTGTATTGAATGGAATAGAAACACAACCTCACAGAGTTAATTATTAATGCCAAGCCTTTTGCTCAATAAACTTCCACACAGACCTACAAATAGACAGACATACTTTAAAGCAGGAAGTGAGAGGGTGAAATATTTGACCTCATAATGGCTGGCCTTGGTTAGTGAGTCATCTACTTCACATTGATTACTAGTGGCTCCAGGCTTTATATTGTAGATGGTAAAATTAACATGCACACCATGCACATTATCTGATAATGCATGTTTTCAGAGGTCCCGTAAAGCCCATAGCTCTTTAGGGTTTTTTGTTGATGATTTATTAAAGCACATGGATATTTTCTTTAATTTAAGGGTATAGTACCCACATTATATATGATTTATGTTGTTTTGTGTGTCTTAGTGTGAAAACTGTTTCTTTTTTCCTTCTTGAACTGAACTTTGAATGTCAAAGGTTCAGGGAAAACAACAGTGAATCATCATTTATCACTACCTCTCCCTTTCATGACACGCTTAGTACTGTTTGTAGACAGTGCATTCACTCTCTACTTTAATAGCATATAAAGATGTGGTCAAAAGCCAACAAGACACACATTAATGTCATATTAATTATGGGGCTCTTAATGATTTCCTTGAAGTGTTCTTTTTCCAGGATGGACTGATTAAACAGAATATATCTTTGGAGACTTTAAGGAAACAAGAATTGGGTGCACAAGTTTAAAATTATTTTGGAGTTTCTCAATGTACCAGTACTACTGGCAGCAAAACAGCCCCAGACCATGATGCTACCACCACTGTGCTTCACATTTGGTACAATTAATTTAAGTAAACTTCCAATTCTGCCAAGAAAAGTGTTCAAATATCCAGCTAGAATTATGCCAAAGGTTGCTGATGTCTACCAAAAGCAATTGGTTGGGCTATATCTTGCTACAGGACATTTAACCAAATATTAGTGAGGATGTATTTATACGTCTGACCCTGTGTGGATTGGAGAAATTCCCAAACAATTTAAAACCTGTGGATCCAGTTCTTGTTTTTCAGTCATTAAAGAATGTACCCTGGAAAAAAGAAAAGTTCCATGAAATGGTTAAAAACCCACAATCACCATTACCTCTGAGACTAATCCTTCAGACCTGTGAATAATAGTAGCATGCTGTAACCAAGACCGAAACTCACTCTTGCTGCTCTACTAAAGGGAGTATTTGGTGGAGGAAAAAAAGTCTTTCACAGACTTTCAACTCACTAAACAACAATAGGAAGTTATTTAAGAAGGCCATTAAGATGAAAATACTTAACTAAGCATAAAAGAGGAAAATTGTGTTTTCAACAATCTTGCTCTCCGCTTTCCAGGGAAGTATTAGCATAAAAGTTGACTCAGCTGTTGGGGAACTGAATGGAGAAACTAAAACTACACAAAAACATACAGATTGGTTTGCCAGTATTTCTTTTACAGAGAAAGTGTCAAAGTGTAACACTTATGTTGTAGCTGAAATTGATTTGGGTGCCTGTATGTATGTGATTTAGGGCATATCCGACTTTATGCCCCTCACTGTGCAAGGTAGAGAAAAGCCAGTGGTATGAATCATTCATGACAGATGCTGCAAGCAGAAATGGACCAGCAAAAGTCAATAAAACACTAGGCCTGCTACAGCTGATTTAATTGGATTTCATCTGGAAATTCCAGTGTTGTTTTAATTTTAATATCTTATTATTTCCTATGTTGTGTTCAACATTCATTTAATATGAATTCCTGATGCCACGGGATCCCATTATACTGTGAGCAATTATTAAAATCAGTGGGCTACCTAAATTTGTGGCTTGTATGGATCTGGCTATGCTTACATCCTCATCCGTGATTGTATTTAACAAGACTGCCATGGGAAACATAACCTTGATTACCTGTTAGAAGGTATAATCATAGGTCGGTGCAAAAATGGCTTGCTGGATGCACTGCAAATATAAAATACTACATAATGACATACTGAGGAAAAAGCACAGGACATGATTTACAGACAAGGCTGCACTAGGGTCTTTTTAGCTGACGGTTACAGTCTGAAGTTGCAGGCCCACCAGGGGATGGTTTGACAGGGGCTGAAAATGATGAAATCCCTTTGTTTGTGCAATGCCAAATTCATCCCCCATGACAATCACAGACTTTAGTGGAGAAGAAATGACTGTTTACGGCCTCCTTGTTTTGCTCAGCCACACTGCCTACAACCATTTTATAATAGGATATTTTTGGTGTTATAGGCTTTACGAAGTTCTGAGACAAAGCTACATAACTGTGGATTAGATTTGTAACAATGCAACAGGCCAGTTTTCACAGAAAAGAGGGGTATAAAGGTGCTGGACTGGCAACTGCTACGTTTGCCTATTCATGGGAACTGATTAAGAAGTAACTCATCTCTAAGGAGTACAAAAGAGATGGTATAGTACTCAATTAGATTTTTGCACATACAAAAAAGAAAAAGGAAACATAGAAAGGGAAGAAATGGCTGAAACTGAAATTGAGGAAAATAAAAGATATAGAAAAAAAACTAGTTAGGATTGACAAGCTCAATAATAAAAACAGGAATTTACAGTAAAGATATGAATGGTGTTTAATACATTTTGGGTTTCACAACACAGACTCAGGAAATGAACATAAACTAGAGAGGAAGTTCATTTATGAGAGGCAGGTCAACAGTAGATTGCTAAGCTGTACACACACACAAACACATGGAGACCGAGCAGGAGAAAGCAGAGTTGACAAGGTTGGCTTGTGAAGTGTGAGCATCCATGCCAAGCAGGGCCTACACCCAGTGCCAAGGCTGGAGCATAAGAGACGCTTCACCCGCCTGAGGCACAAGCAATCAGTGATGAGGCCTGGGCAGGCTGGGCACTACCCAAGAGAGTGGAAGGCCATCCTCAATGATTAATGAGGGTCGGTGACTGCAGCCGGCAGGTTCAAAGAGTCAGAGGGATAAATGTGGTGAGGGTGGAGGGGGCGGTTGTGGTGAGAGCTGAACCAAAGCATAAATCCTTAAGAGGTTTTTCCCAAGCTTCCACAGTATAAGGGATGTCTCCAATTTCCTTTTGTCTTTGAAAACATCCCCACAAAACATTTGCTAGCAATTCCCATTACTAAGTGACCCTGACTTCATGAATTCTTGCTCTGTAGCATCAGAGCTCATAACAAAAGTTTCTCTGAAGGATAAAGTAGGATTTGGAGGAGTTAATTCTCCCTGCAAATATAACTGTGGTAACAGTTGTACTCACATTTTATTCAGTTACTCACAAGTTGGAGATGTGATACTGTATTCTGGCAGCTGCTGACTAAAACAGATGGCATGATATCTACACACACACACACAATCTGTATACACATTCTTTCCCATCAATAAACACATGAGGACTGTGGATACATTTCGTCTTGGGGTCTCTGGGGAACAGCAGCCAAGTTTAAAAACGTGTTCTTTCACACAAAACTGTTTCTTACGAGCAGCAAACATACCCTTGCATGTTTAGTATGAGTGTGTGGCTGTGTAATCTTCTGACAGTGCCAACCAAGTGTTAGCTGAGTTAAAATGAAAATGACTTTGCTTTACACTGTCCATCCACCACTCACCACCTATCTAACAGGTGCTTTAATGTAATAACACTATGCTGAACTTGTTAGTACTTTGAGAATGAAAATTCACAAGCTGTTGATGATGGATAGTAATACGTTGATCCACTGTGATTTTCTGTATTTGAGACAAACTTTCCCTCAAGTATGTTAAATATAGAAACCAAACTGAGATGCATATAAATCTCATCCAATGTTTGTGAGTGGGTGACTTACAGGAATTTGGAATTCCAAGATCAGGAGCTTGATCTAAATCTAAGCTATTAGGGAACAAAAAAGGGGTTCCTACCTAGATAAAATAGTAATTCTTACTCTAATTTCTTTCTGTATTTGCTGCTTCTTGTTACATTTTTTTGGTAGACCACAGCATATTAATTGGCTAAATGAGAGCCCACATCAACAGGTGTCTATTTCTGTCAATCACATATTGTCACGGGTAGCTGCTGGCATGGTGGCCTCAGGGATTTTTCCTTCTCCATTTTCTTCTGAGAGTGAACAGTCCATTCATCTTAGGGTAGTAATTAAGGTGCAAGATTCATGGTGAGCACTCTGACATCATCGAGGTTGCCAAAAGGTGATCGTATCCTATTAAAACCAGAACCTTTTGTCTTGATAAGGATGCATAAAGCATTTGTTAATTAGGCTGAAATATGTCAGCACCATGCACGGGTCAGATAAGTTTCTCCCTTTTTTCTTGCTTTCGTGAAAAGAATATGGCATAAATATTAGGGAAAGAAAAGCAGGAATGTCCATGTTGCTACTATTACATATGAGGATTGCACACTATGTTGAGATTTTGGAATTTCATTTATCAGTAGAGATGTTTATATATAAATATGTGGAAATGAAAAACAATGAACTCTTTCTCTTTCCCTTTTTGTTGAAATGATGCAGCTGCATTAATGTGAGTTCCTGGTGCAACAGATTGTTGGGTGCACTGGGTTGGCTAGACCAGTGGTTCCCAAGTGGGCACACTCATGAACCCTAGGGTTGGGAAAGGCAGTGTAAAACAACATAAATTATACTAACCAGCAGTGCAGGCAACCCACCACAAAAAACAAACAAACATAAAAATAAAAATTGATTTAAGGCTTTAACAAGACCAGAGAGCTCAAAAAGCTCATCCAGAGTAAGTCATCTGTCTGGAGAAGTTAGCTAAAGCTAATAAGCTCACACGTGAACGCCAAAAACTCCTGGCCTATTTCAAATTAGCAGTAGATCTGATCCAGAGCTGGCCAGACTGTTTGTTTGTTTATTGTTTTTAATAAGGCGATAGAGGCAAAGTACTTGCTAATGGTGTAGCAACACTCCTGCAAGGAAAGCCCACGTGTACAATCTGCAAATAGGCTGTGACAAATAGAATCAAAAGAAGGACTGAACTTTTTGTGTCACTCCACAATCTGCCACCTAGCAGATAAGAACTTTCTTAATCCTGAGGGATTTATTTTGTAGCTTTTAAAGATAAGACATGGTAATTTAATAATTTAAAATAGCTTCTATGTTTAAATATTAGCCTTCAACATAAAGAATAGAGGGTTTTCCTTGAACTGTATATTTTCTTAGCAAACTGTGTCAGCTGGCCTTTTAGTCAGTAGAGTCAATCAAAGATAAATAGAGTATTCAGAGCCACTGGATATCACACAACACCAACACCTCAGATGAAAGCAGAAAGGCACTGAACACATTTATTTACAAGGAGAAAAACTATGTATATGCAGAGAAAAAGATCCAGTCATCCTTGTAAAATGCAGCGAATGCCTGTGAAATGCTGCAGAAAGCTCACCTGCTGCTGGTGCTGCTTCTCCCTGCCACTTTCTCTTTTTAGGTTAGATGCAGTTAATGATTTTTTTTTACCTTCTTATAGATGTTTTATATTGATGTCACAGTTAAGAAATATTTATTGCACTTAATCATTTAGTGGTCTTCAAGTCAAATCTTTCTCTTCGCTTCACTTTCTGCCACACTGAAATGAACACACATACAGCAAAGCTAAGGAGGCGTGTGCACGATGAAACGGAGAGCAGAGCTCGCCAAACCTCTGAATCAAAAAATGCTTTTAAAATATATCAATTTAAAAGGTTTTTCAAACAAATACTGCACCATTTTATACACATACAAACCCAGCTGTGTTACTAGAATGAGTTGAGGTATAAAGAAGTGAAAAGAGATGCACTTTGACTTCATACTGTTACATTGTTTCATTTCACTTGTTCTGTGGACACTAATAATTTTAAATGGGTAAATTATTAATAGTTGTATCGTATTGTATTGTATTGAACTGATGGTACCTGGTGCATCCTACCACAATTTGAGAGAGAAAGACTCCTGAGTATCTCTTCGCTCCCACGTCTCTACACAGAACAGCTGAACCGACACAGTTCTGCCTTTCCATCAATTTGGCTCAGATATGCAACAGTAAATACAGCCTTTATTGTTCGTCTTTACTCTTGCTGTTATAATTTGCAGTTGTGCTTTTTGTGTATAGATAATCAATTGATCTTTTATTCTTTAGTTGTTTTTTTCACAGATATCTTTATTATTGATCTGTTAGAATCAGGAATTAGGATCTGTTTGACCTATCTGTTTGTAATAATGAAATATATTTGTTATTGTGTGGCTTGTCGTTAAAATAATAAAACATATATATTCTCTATAGAGTCATCACATAAAAAGGAAGACACAGATCACAGAACAGAATTAGATATATTATAATTATACATAGTACATAGTAGACAGCAGATGCCTGGGGATCTTGCAAAGTCACAGGATATAAATGTTAAATGATATTAGCGGTGCATTAGCAAGTTCTTAATGAGCTGGACTCTACAGTTTTTAAACTACAGTTTAAAAAAACATCTAGCCTGCAGTCTTTTCAGTTCACTTTGGGAGCTTATGGTTTTGTATCTGTGTGCTGGACGGAGGTAGTGATTCTAAACAAAAGCTGCTTTTCAGGTTGTGACTCATTAGTACACAGTAATTACAACGCAATCAATTTCAGTGTGCTTCCTTATTTTGGCCATCGTCTCTCCGCTCTTTGCACTGGGGTACTTAGAGAAGCTACGGGAACCTTTGTGTGAGCTTCAGAAACTGGAACGAAGAGAGCAAATTACCACTTCTAATTTACCTCCTCCAATTTTTATTCCACGATTAAGCTTGCTATTAATTACTATTATTAATCCCACACAAAAATATGAGGACAATCAATACTTCCACCATACTTTCACAACTATTTTCTCACATCTTTTGGCCTCAATTGTTTTTCACAAAGAAAGAAGGTGGCGAGTAGTAAGTGGGTCACCCCGTTTTTTTTTGTAGTTGAGAAAAGACAAAGGCTTGCTCTGTGGTGTAAGACCGTTAACTGCCTTAGGCTCCAACATGACAGCAAAGGGAAGCTGATGGACTTAAAGGGACAATCAAGTGCCCGAGAACCTTGGCATAAGCGCTGTGGCCACAATTGCCTGTGAGTGAAATAGTAAATATAACATTATGTTTTTTAACACATAAACAAAATGAGTGAATCAAAACTTTTTTTCTTTGGCCACTTCAAAGATTAGAAGCCAGCAAATGATCTGTTGTTACAGTAATAGTCAGTGGTCCTGATTGAGCATATGGTATTGTGGGTCAGTACTGATTGTGATATTGGCATCTAGGAGAAAGGCTACAGACTTTTTCATAACCTGGAGATTTTCACAACATTTGAGGGTTACAACAGCAAATCCTTGGTCTCATTTTGTTCCAGAGTACAGGTCTGCCAGATAAAATTTGTAGGTAAAAAAAAAAGCAGTAATCTTTCACACTTTAAGTGATACAGTCTCTTTTTGGTCTGCTGCGAGCACAATGGTTTTGTGTGTACTTCTATCTCCTCTTTTCGCAGTACACTATAAAGCCAGAAAGAAACTCTTTTCATACCATAGTAAACATTTCTGGCTGTCTGTGTGTATTTTGGTAAAATTGAAGTGTCTACATTTAAATATGAGATCTTCAAAGCAGAGGCTGCCTAGCAATTTCTAAGTCTGCTCTAAGGGTAAGGGTAAGAAACAGATTACAGGTTAGCTGAGTGGAAGGGTTGTATGTGAATATGTGTATAGATAAGTGGTTGGGGTTAGGGTTATATGATGAAATTAATCAAGAAAGCTTGCACATATTTTTTTTAAATGTATTAAAGAATATATTTCATTGTCACTCTCGCCCTCTCTTCTTCCCAGGCAACTATTATGGGACCCCTAAGCCCCCTGCGGAGCCGAGCCCTGTACAGCCAGACCTGGTGGACCAGGTTCTGTTTGATGAGGAATTTGACACGGAGGTCCAAAGAAAACGCACAACCTCTGTCAGTAAGATGGACAGAAAGGACAGCGCTGCTCCAGAGGAGGAAGAGGAAGAAGAGAGGCCTCCTTTGGTCAACGGACTGACCGGTGAGGGACACCGCTGTTTTTAATTTTTTCGTGGCTTTCACAAGTGTTAGTTAGCATTCTCTGCTAGCTGTATTACAGCTCCCTTCATTACTGGCTTTCTACACATTTAAACCCCAGCACTTTTTTGTTTGCTTGATTTATTTATTTTTCCAGCAGTTCATTATATTGTTCTCAGAATGCAAAACAGCAGGACCTTTTTACTTTTCTCCTTATCATTCTTCTCTCCAAATAAACATTCTCAGGATTAGCTGCTCTGCATGCAAGGTCGGCACTAAATCACAGCACTGCAAAGTCAAAATGTAGCCAAAGTCTGTCTGAGATCAATAGAAGCAATCCCTCGGGTAGAAAGATAGTTTGTGCTCGTTTCATTCGCATACACGGATGCCACTGCATGACTCAGCTAAGAGCTAATAGTGAGGATGAAATTGTAGCAGTAGTGAAAGTCATTACCTCAAGACACTCTTTTATTTTAAACACTACAAAAAGTAGAGTCGTGTGTTGCATATGCAAATTGAAAAATGTATCTCGAGTGGCAACAGCAGCAAATGCTAAATTAAGAAAGGTTTCTTTTCTTCTCAATTCTGAGTGCTTGCAACATGTTTTTAAAAATGAAGACGAAAAAAAAAAAGATCTGAAAAATAAATTGTGCGTAGCCGTAGTTCAGGCAGGCAGCAAAGTCAAGCTTGGCTGCAACCCTGCACCTACAACCCCACTGTGTCAGTGCCGGCCCACATGACCTGATGTCTCGGTTGACACGCTTCTATTCTATTTAACAAACAAATATCATACCCCTCCTCTTCCTTTCATGCTTTGTCTATATGCTCATGGGCATGGACCTTATGTGTAGAAGGACACATTAGGTCCCAGAGATATAATACACGGATTCGAATTCTAAAATAAATAAATAAATACATTTTCTTTTAAAAAGATCAGTTATTGTATTAGGTTGAATTTCTATATTTCAAAGTAAGAAATTGTCAGAGATATGCATTGTCATCTCTGGATGGCAGTGTAGACCTCAACCAAGAGAAGATACTAATTATAGACAAATATCACTATTAATTAATAATAATAACAATAATAATGGATTGCATTTATATAGCACTTTTCTAGGCACCCAAAGCACTTTGCAATTCCACTATTCATTCACACACTGGTGGAGGCAAACCACAGTTGTAGCCATAGCTGCCCTGGGGCAGACTGACAGAAGCGAGGCTGCCATATCGCGCCATCGGCCCCTTTGGCCAACACCAGTAGGCGGTACGGTGCAGTGTCTTGCCCAACGACATAATGGCCAGGATGGACAGAGCTGGGGATCAAACCAGCAACCTTCCGGTTACAAGACGGGCTTCCCAACCCCCTGAACCACGTCAGTTGTCTCACTGAAAATACATGAATTCTTCATATGGTTTTAGAGTGCCCACTTAAAGAGGTAGCAGCTGGCATATTTCTGGGCCTTGAATGTAGTTAAGTACTGATTGTACATTTCTTTCATGTAATTTCGGGGTTTTTAGCAATCTTGCCTGCACAAATTTGCAACAGCTCTTCTGTTTATATTTCTTTGAAAGGGCTGAAAGCAGCTGTACCCTAGAGCAAGTGTCTGTGTGTAGTCGTTTATTCAGACTTTATAAATGCAGAAACATCTTTCTGGTTCTATCATGAAAAAGGGCCCTGGTTTCAGTACAAAGAGCTCTTGACTTCTTCCAGTCAACAGTTGTCACTATTTTTCCCCTGCCATTCCTTTATTCCAGCCAAACAGAGTGAGCATTCAATGCCACGACAAAGCTAGGTCACACACAGCCAGATGAAACCTGCAGATAAGAGCCTCACCCAGACAGGCACACATACACATCAAGATTAGGCAAATACCCTCACGCACAAGCAACACTATGATGCTAATAGAGTTGCGATGTAGCGCTCCCGGCTGGGCTGAAGCATTGGTCAACTCTGCTCTTGCCTGGGAGGCAGTTCTCAGTACATCACTACTGACATGCAAATCCTATGGCAATTGCTGCTCTTCCGTCCTCTTTGCGTGTACTCTCTCTGTCTCTCTCGCTCGCTCTCTCTACCCCTTACACTCCTGGGATGTAACAGTCTAGCTAGTGTACAGAGGAAGAGCAGCTCGAGCAGCAGCAGCAGCAGCAGCAGTAGGGAGAAATGCAAGGAGCCCAGAGGAGCTCCAATGGCGCCACATTCTCACGTCCTGTCTCCTTCTCCTTCTATCATCTCCCACACCACTACTCCCAACCCATTCCTATTTCTTTCTCCATGCCCATGTCCCTCTCCCCATGCCTGGCCACAGAGCACAAGGACAAAGCAGAGTGGAGGAAGACAGTGCCCAGCTACAACCAGTCAGCCGGGGCCATGGACTTGCGTATATGGAACACAGAGGATGAAAGTCAGGAGCCCTTGCCTAAAAACTGGGAGATGGCCTACACAGAAACCGGCATGGTCTATTTCATCGAGTAAGTAGCCTTTCTACTGTGACTTCCCTGTCTTGTTTTTGTCCTATTACACTCCCATTACATCACCATTGTTCTAATCCCATTGCTTGTAGTCCCAGTTTCTTCTTCATCTCTTTGTTTCTGCCTTGTTAACCCAGTATGTTTAGAGTTCTGACTTTTTCTGCTTCCTATTCAGTGCAACTCTCTGTACTGAATTACCAGCAGGTGCTGAACATGGAAGTTGTCTGTAGACTCAGCCATTGCAGTGGAGTTGAGTCTCAATAAAGTTTTTCCTTTTATTTCCCCTGCGTTTGATGTTGGTTTTGTTGGCTGCCGCTAAAAGCAGCAGGCCCGCATTGTTTACCTGGCCCATTAGTGTGGCAAACAGTCAATGCTGAGCCACTGAGAGAGCCAAGTAAAGCTGCCTGCTGCTAAATCAATAGCTCATTCTGCCAGTGAGAGAAACAACAGGGTAAATGGAGCTCGCCACCCCTGACCTGCTGTCTTAGTTCTGCTCTTTATGATCTCTGCAACTGCTCACTCTTTTATCTTTCTGTGTCATCCCTTTCCATCTTTCTGTAATCTGTGACTTTTTTTTTCTTTTCATCTCCCTTATGCCTCAAACGGTCCTCTGAGCTTTGTTAAAACTGTACTAATATTTTTAAAAGGTTATTTAATAAAGTATTTGATCCCAAAAGATTAAATACTAGTCATAATCCTGTTTTGGGAGAGCTCTGTTCGTTTGCTAGAGATGGAAAAACACTCCCCGGGTGAAGTGGCTCCCAAGAGATCTAAGCGCTAATTGCTCAACTCTAATGGCATCTTAAGTATTTGAAAAATAATTTAAACTGTGCTTAAAGCCCTGTATCTTTTTCATATTACAGTCATAACAGCAAGACCACCACCTGGCTGGACCCACGTCTTGCCAAGAAAGCCAAGCCACCTGAGAAATGCGACGAAGGAGGTGAGGCAATAGGAGCTAGCTCTGTGATAAGTAACAATCGCGCAGGCACTTACAGCCATCGAGTCCGCTCACATGCTACCTACACTTTTCCCAAGTCCTTGTTGTATTGAAGGGTTTGTGTGTATGAACTGCATCCCTGCCTCTCTGAAGGGGGCGCTGGCTAACAGACGGATACTGAACAGCTGAGCGCTCCTGGTCACAGTCATGCTGGTGACACAGCACAAACCCCCAGTCCTCAGTCCGCCCGTCTCCTCCTAATGGTTTCGTGGACACATGCAGAGAGCTCATCAGTGCAGCATCTCTCAAAAGGCAATTTTCTATGGCTCCTCTTGCGTAAAGATCTCCTCTGCGCTGCGTGTGTTTGTCACACAGCAGCAGAAACCCGAGATGCTGAACACATACACACCACTGGAAAGAAGGGCTGTTATTTTTTCCTGGGAGGCTTTCTAACAACACACGGTGTCCCCCCCTCCCCTCCCGCCCGTCTTCCCCTTCCTCCTCCATAGTGTGTATCAAGTCTTAAACACATAGTGACAAATAAAAGAAGGCCTCCTGTTCTGTAGGTGTAGCTAAGCATGCTGTGATGGTGCCAGTCAAAACACCACACTTCATTGAGTGTGTCCAATTGTCCATGTAGTGCCTCAGCAGTATCTTAAGTGATTTGAGTCAGCCTTTTCCCTGTCTGTTTTTTTCCCTTTCATCCAGAGTTGCCCTATGGCTGGGAGAAGATTGAGGATCCACAATTTGGCACATACTACGTAGAGTAAGTAAAATTCTCTCTTCCTTTTATACCTGGAGATCCATAGAAATCTACACCTGTTGATAAGCATGCATGGTGATATTGAGTCTCTTAGTCTCTTTCCTGAAGAGACATCATTCTCGACCTTTATAGGTTTTCTGAAGCTGTTTCTGCATATTTGACTTCTCTAAAATGCCCATTTAGAATGGTTTCTATTTCAAGATATTTTTGTATATTCTGCAACATAAAGCCATATCACTTAATACCAAGCATATACATGTTGAGCTGCTGGATCTCAGGGGAACCTGTGGGACACGTGATAATAGTACATTATGCAATTGTGCAAACAGTAGTTTCCCACAATTCTGCTGAAAGCACCCTTGTGGGAACTAACAAGTGAGCTACAGCTTTGTCTGTGTATCTGAAAAAGAAAATACAGTGGAGACAACAGACAATGAAGATTTAGAGGTCCCTGAGATGGAAACGAGGGTGAGATTCAATTCTGATCGAGAGTGTAAACAAGAGCACAGTGTTTCATTTTAGTGCCATTACTGTGAACAAAGAGGAAGAGACCCGCAGGCAGGGGGGAAATATAGGCGCCTGTTTATGCAAGAGGGTCATTGAGAGGCTCTCTCTCTCTCTCCCTTCTGTCTCTGTGTTTTTTTTGTCTGGCAAATTTTATTGTGAATGAACGACCAAATGCAACGACGTGACGCAAAGTCTCACTGTGTCTACAAAACATGAGGCGTGGCAATCAAGGATTGAGAAAGTGAGACAGAGCAAAAGAGGAAATGACAGAAATGAAGGAAATAGAATGTTTATCTCTTCAGACATAATGGCGAGGGTATCTCTGTGCATGAGTCATACGCAGTAAGAGTGCAGAGTACCCATGCACACACACACACACGCGCGCACACACGTATACAGTCAGTGTCTCAGGATGTGGCTGATTCACTGTGCAGCATCAATGCATTTTCTCTTCCTAAGGTGCTGTAATGGTGATTTACAACCGTTAAAGCTTATTATGCAGATGAGCTACCTCTCTCCATTACCATCTAACCGTGGAAGGACATTTCCCTTGGTAACAGGAAATGTTTAAGCACACAGGTGTGACTGCAAATCATTAATTGTTTTTAGATTAAGTTTCGTGTTAAGTCCCCCAAGTATAGCTGCTGATCCTGGATTGGCAAAGCCTGGTTATATTAGGAAACTTCTGGAACGATACCACCTCAGTGCCTGTAATGTGAAAAAGGGCACATTTTTATTTCTGTCATTTTGCTGTTCATTAAGTCTTTTTATTCTCGCATTATGAGGCATTGAGCAGATGTTTATCCCAGCTATACAATATGGGCCCATAGCATGAAAGATTGCTACTGATTTCCTCCATGTAAATTCTCTCAGAATTCATTGGGCATGACAGTTAATTTATTTTTAATTAATGAGGTTTAGATATTCTCTCAAACCATTTAAATGTGCAGCAGTTCTGGCAAAGACAGGTTAAAGATTTTCGTAATGTATTTAGAACAGCTCACATATTATAAAGACAGCCTGTCTGCCTAGCACATGTTATGTCACAAACAGCCCTCGTATTCAAATCGCAGGTTTGCATGGCAGGCAAAGAACAGTATCTGCTCTTTGGACAAGCACTATTCAGCGATACCAAACGGTGAACCATCAGTTGGCAGCTCGGACTGTCAACTGACATGAGAAACTCAGTAATAGATCAACAGTATGCAATCGAAACAAAAAAACATTTATATTTTCAATGCACATTCTAGCTTTATCTAACATTCTGATTTTTGCTCATTTAATATTATATTCCCTGTACAGCCACATCAACCAGAAGACCCAGTTTGAAAATCCAGTAATGGAAGCTAAGAGAAAACCAAGTGTGGACACGCCCATTGCAGCACCTCCACAAGCTGCTACGCCCTCAGGTAACTGCACCTACAACGCTCGAGCCGCAGGCATATTAAAGTGGTTCATACACAAGGAAGGCTTGAGAACAAATTGTCAAATTTTGTCCGTTTTGTACAGAAAACTGTCAGTGTGGAGGAAAATGGGTACTTTCTTTGAAAATCCAGTCATTAGAAGTTGAAGTTTCAGCAACATTTGTAATGAAGAACAACTTTACTGCTTGACCACTGCATTTCAGCCTGTAGCCTTCATCAAGATCAACATTAAAATCCAGTCATTACCATTACTAAACACACGCTTGAAGAGTTTTATAGTAGACACATAGGTCTAAATTGCATTCTGAGATTTGAATTAGCAAAAGTTGCATTTACCTCAAAACTCAGGTCTTGTCTTTGTCAGTATTATAATACTTTAAATGTATCCAGTTATTTTGGGGATTAATTACAACCAACGTGCTTCTATAAAAGCTTTAGTCAAACATGTCCAATTTGGGCTCATGACAAATGTATAAATCAGCCCTAAGATCAAAATTTGTTAGTTGAATCCAGAAATGGCTAAAATAGATTTTGACCCCTAAATATTGGCAAAAATGGCCCAATTGGGGGTAGGTGCTAATTTTCTGATGGTCACACTCCCCAAACTCGTCACCCTGGGTTGATTAAATTGGACTCATATGAATTCAAATTGTTGACAAATTTACAATAAAATACATGTTAGTAGGTGCTAAACATATGCAGTCATGTCTGAAAAGGGCAGCATATTCTTTCCCAATGCCCTGTTGAAGACATTGTGATCTGCAGAATTTCCAAAACTGAAATACATTTAACCTTTGCATGTCCTTCATTGGTGCCCTAGCTTGTTCAGAAACTAAACAAGTGTGATGTCCATAGAGAGATGAACTAATATGTGATTATTTAACGTTTCATATAACGGCTTCCTTATCTAGACTTGATGAAATATTATGTAATGAAGCAGCCAGATGAAAAGCCAATGTTGAAATTTAAATTTGCGTGTATAAGTAATGGACATACATATAAAAGTTTTTACTACTCAACTATTTCAGTTGTCAGATTTGGATTCAGCTTTCATGTCAGATTCCATATGAAGAAGCAAGAAAACCTCTAAAAAGTTATTGACCTGATGGCTGTCTTACAGGAAATTCAATCATGAATCTTTAATTAAACAAAATGTTTTGTACTAGTGTGTCTTTGACTTATGGTTTCTGATAAACAGCCCATAGCCTCTGAAGCAATGATATTCAATTTGAATAATGGAACAGTGCTTCACTGGGCGGCAGAATTCATTTTGACAAGTAGATATGATATAGGGCGGGTTCTGAGGTCTCTTTGAAATCCTTTTGCCACAGTCACTCATGGTAGTTGAAAGCCCTCTTTAGAACAGAGGGAGGGAGTTAAATAAGAGAGACAGAGAAGGAGAGAGAGGTGACTGCCGTTGAAAGTGACTTACGATCATAAATTGCATTTCCACTGGGTCATCTACTCATCATTTACCACCTGTGGGGAATGCTCCTGCTTGATGATCTAATCACCCTCTTCTCAGTAAATATAAAGGTCTGAGAGACAGAAGACTAGGTTGTTGTAAAATGTGCAAGAATTATAATGCTCTTCTGCGTGTGAACACAAAAGGCATGGCCTCATTTGTATTCAAACTAGCCTCTGTATTTCAGACACCCTTTGGACACAACTGTCTGCCTCAGTCGGTTGCACGCAGACCCCACCTCCCACAGCTGAGCCTTTCTGCAGTTTGTGGATGATATTGCTGCGTACCGCCGCCTCCAGCTTCGACTGCCTCCCCTGTGCTTGTTCTCCAAATTCCCACCCTTGTTAATGAGAATTAATGGCTAGTGGTCTTGTGCAAGTGTATGGACGTGCGTGAGGTGGCTTCTAAACACTGTTTTGACAAGGCTGGCTAACCTGACCTCCCAGACAATGCCGCAGAGCACAAGAGCAAAGCGCCGCCCTATGTTCAGCCATAATTATCATGCTGAGAATCCTGTCAGACATTTCATATAATCGCTTCACCCTAAGGAAACTTGACTGTCCCTTTGTGGCCTACAGCTTAATCAAGACCATGTAAACATGGCTTTGGTGTGTAGCTCCCTTTTCATCCCACTTGTGATTGTCTCTCTCCACTACTGTTATGCCAGTATTGCCTTCGAGGTGATTGTGCGAGAAAGACTGTTTCAGTATGTCGGAGCTATCTGACAGGGATTAGTTCCATCATAAATCATACTTATTACACACTTGTGCCCCAAGTTGTTCAGGAGAATTTCATGTTTTTGTACCTGCTTGCAAATCCTTGCTCAACATAGACTGACATTTGTTAGAATATCCCTTGTACTTGTCCGGCACTGACGCAGCAGTGTCATCTAAGTCATACTTGGCATAATCTTTTTTGTCTTTTCAGAGCGGTCATGTTCCTCTGCCAATTGCCATGCAATTATGCAAATCACAATCCCATGACACATTGAGAGTGGTGTAGGAGACAGGGGAAGGGGGGACTTCTATCTGTGCTCTCCCTAATGAGATTGATGTCCCAGCATCTATCAGTGTGGGAACTGCCAGAGTAGAAGCCCAGCACGCAGGGACAGAGCACATAACTCACAATCTCATAGGCACACACCACAGAGAAGGGCAAGCTCGGATTTAGTTAAAATTTCTCTCTTTCTGTCAAGGCTAACTCTATTTCTTGCTGTCTCTTTCTGTCTCATCACTCTTATCTTGCTCTCTTTTGCACAAATGCACACCTACACACACACACGCGCGCGCACACACTGTCTAATATAATTCTGTTCCTGTCTTCTATAAAAGCGCCCCATTTACACATTCTGCAGGCAACACAAAGGAAATTTGCAATGAAAAGTTTACCTGGAAAATGTCAGGTGCGTTTCAGGATGGATTTATCACTGCAGTGAAAAGAATTGGTTGTTTGCGGGGAGACTTGGGCAAACTTTAGGCATTTTGCAATAACTAGGTGTTTATTGGCTTTGTAAACAGAGCAGTGGTTTTGCAAGTTGTGTGTCTCTGTTTGTGTGTGCGCGTGTGATTTGTTGGAGTTTGCGCTCAAACTGTGAGTTCTTAGTGTTCATGTAATTACTAGCAGTAAGTGATGTGCTGTCAGACATGTTGTCACTGTGCGAGTATTGTTATGATGGTGACAGATGGCAATTTATGAGCAAGCGTTTCAGTGTCTCTTCCTATACTGGGCTCATTTTCGCATACACGTACAATTCCGTCTCACAAACTTTTGAACTACAGAGGCTTGCTGCATTCATGTGTAACTGACGCCACTGTGACTTCATTTACAGTTTAAAAGATGAAAAGACATCCAATTACTTTTAAACTGAAACAGTTTCCAGCAGGTAAACAGAAGCAATTAAGTGAATTTTGACACTTTTTTGCCTTCTGTAGAACACCAGGCAAAATTTTAAATGAACTAATCACATTGGAATCTGTTTATTTTGATGTGTTTAAACTAATATTCTTTAGAAATCAGGCCTTTTCCCAGCTGAAATGTAAATATGTTAGTTTTCAGTTGTTCATTTAGCCACTTCTGAAGCTTTTGCTGTCTGTACATGTGTTCTGTCCGAACATTTTTGTGTGTGGAATTGAAAGCATGGTGTAAAGAATGTGTTCACACCCCAAACATTTAGTGCAATAATTTTACTGAGCGTACTTGTGATATTAGATCATTAATGATTACCTTCTGTCTACGTCTCCTTTAGGTTCCACAGCAGAGGAGCCTGGCAGGGGAATGTGGGGGTTTACTCGAGATCCAACTCAGTTGCAGGGCAACATACTTAAGACAGCACTTAGAAAAAGCCCCCAGGGCTTTGGATTCACCATTATTGGCGGAGACCGACCTGACGAGTTCCTCCAGGTCAAAAACGTCCTGCCAGATGGGCCTGCAGCACATGACAAGAAGATTGCCTCAGGTAACATTCCCCACAGACATAATGTTTTTTAAGTATCTGGTTCGCATGCTGTTTTAACAGTTGGAGACCACCCTGCTGTAATTTGTTTCCATGATGCAAGGTAATACAATTGTTTAAAAGCAAAGTCAACAAAATCCAGTGTCACATTCACGTGTACACGGGTAACTGTGCATGGCATTTATCTTTATTCACGCAGTAACACTTAAGCTGGGCATTAGCATACATTCTGTACATAATACAGCTTAATGTGCCCTTTGTGTACACACAAATAAACACATTCGGAGGCAAAAAACCGAACAGGCACTTCACTCTGAATATCACATTGCTTGATCAAGCAAAGACAAATGTTTATAGGCAGTGTTCAGTGGAGCAGCTCGAAAAATAGAGAAGTCATCAATAAACCCGTGTGTAGTTTATAGTAGAGGCTCACATTTTATACGCACTCGTATATTAAAAATGTAATTAGCCTGCATTCAGGCAGCATGGCTGCAGGTTGACATGTGTGCTTATGTAAAAACAGGGGATGTATATGAGTCTGCCATGTAGTGTGTTTTGCAAGTGGCACAGTAAGTTCTTTATTGTTGCATGTTCTAGTTCTGTGATCACATGCATGGTGACTGTATTAATTTGAAGTATGTTACTGTGTAATGCCTTAAGATTCACATTACCGTAGTATTGATTGCCGAGCCATTGCGACTGCTGAGAATCAACTTAGTGGAGCAAAGAGAATAATTATTTTCAGTGTTTCATTTCCCTTGAGAAGGAGGGTAATTGACTATAACAAAAGATGAATGTAATTAATTTCATTGGGTTTTAATTGCAAGCAGTAGACTGTAACATCTTCAAGTAGGTTTTTTTTTTTCATTTCTGAGTATTGGCCTACGGCATTTATTTATGCTAAAGGTTGAGTGTTTGAACTTTGTGAGAAAATATATTTCGCTTAGCTTTTTGAATATGTAGCTGTTGAACTAATCGTATGAGCGACATGTAGTTGGTCTGAACAAGCAACAAACTGGAATATGAAGCTCACTCACGAGAGTGAAAACGTAGCCTTTGTTTTTTCTTTGGTAAAGTATCGATTGTGTGGGTGGGCAATCCACCTCTGGGCATCTAGCCACCTAGCTAGTTCAGCAATTCAGCTGCTTATCCAGACCTATATCTGGGGCAGGCCAGGGGTGATTAGAGTCTATCCTTTACAGTACATGGAGATAAAAGGAGGAAAAAGAAAACACGTCAATGACCTCGTTTTATTTTTCTCTCTCGCACACTCCCTCCTCCCCCATTAACATGTTTGAATTTTTTAAGATATAGGAGTCTACTTATGTAATCCAATTGCATAATTGCGCTTATCCCCATGTCTTTTTATTGGTGTATTGTTGTAATAGTACTTTTCAAAATTTCCTTTGGCATGGTGATGAATACAGAAATTTAAATTTTGTCCAATTTTTTTCATGTCACAAACGTGTAAAAGCTTTTTGTTCTTCTTTAGGTGACGTAATTGTGGACATTAATGGGACATGCGTGCTGGGAAAGACTCATGCTGATGTCGTGCAGATGTTCCAGTCTATCCCAGTCAATCAGTATGTGGACATGGTCCTGTGTCGGGGCTACCCTCTGCCAGAGGACACCAGCAATAGTGAGGAGGCATCGAGCAACCTCAGTGCCTCTAAGGACACTTCTCCTTCCCCTTCGACACCACAAGACCTCAATTATGCTGTCAACGATGGAGCAACCCTTTCTCGGCAGACTGCATCAGTGCCACCTATAACCAACGGAGGACGCCACCACCATCCTCATTCCCATCAACACCACCACCTTCCACATGCCCTTAATCAAGAAGGGCCTGACCCTACTCTATTACAGCCGGAGCTGGTGAGTGTGCCCTTGGTGAAAGGCCCGGGAGGTTTTGGCTTTGCTATAGCGGATTGCCCCCTGGGACAAAAGGTAAAGATGATCCTGGACGCCCAGTGGTGCCGCGGCTTGTTGAAGGGTGATGTTATCAAGGAGATCAACAGACAGAATGTCCAAACTTTGAGCCACTCGCAGGTGGTCGACATCCTCAAAGACCTGCCTGTGGGCAGTGAGGTCAACGTGCTGGTGCTTAGAGGAGGTGAGTCAGCAATGATGAAAGTTCACTTTGCTGCTATTGTACTATTGTACACTTCTGCTGCAGGTAAGCCTGCAACACTGACATTATAGAAGGATATCACAGGTGGTGAGTTTACAGTACGTATGTTGTGACATCGCTGATGTCTATATTAATCTGCTGTTTAGACAAAATACAGGCGTTAGTGCTATTTAGAGCCACGTTTCTGAAGTTACTTTAATCCTCACTCACCTTTACGCCACCTGTTCTATTTCTTTACTTTCTTTTGGCCAAAAGAAAACACAGAGCGTAACAGTCTGGTGAACAGTCTGCTTCCATTTGTAAATAATTTCCTGCGAGAAAGTGAGACATTGTCAAAGAGATTTCAACTGTAGAAGAGGTGAGATTTAATGTAATGCACAATGTTTTAATTTAAAAATAACAGCACGCATTGTGGTGTTCAGTAGGTGTTGCTTGAATACACAGACTCTCCCAATGTTAAATAAAGCAATTTCACGCTCTGGTCTACACCAGCTCTGCATCATCCACCATGCACTTTCCCAAACAGGGAGGAAGTCATGCTTAGTCACATGATGAGCTATGCTAGGAAGGTGCAAATAGATGGCAGTTTTGGTGATTCACTTGCTGCCTGGAGAGAAAGTGAGAGGGGAGGTAGGAGTGATGGAGCACAGTGAATAATGATTGCCCTTCTTCTTACTTCATGCTTTCACAGATTTGAAGGGCTTGTTCCTTTATGCCTTTACTGCAGTGCAGTAGCCTAGATTCAAGAGATCAGTGTTGCACCCACATATCAGATGTGCACAGCTGGGGTCTACGTTGAGCTCCAGGGGGTTGTAGTTTGTGTGTATGCTGCTGTGCCAGCCTGATATGCATTTTTTAATTGCAGTGCATATGGAGGATTTGTGTGTTAATGTTTAAAAAAAAGCAGATCATAGCTTTCCAGGACTAAAAGGAGTAGTGCCGCAGGGCTTCCCTCAGGTCACCCATGGACTGGGATTAGGGTAGGCTTTACTCCCAGCCGGGGGCTAGAACTACCTTCTAATGACAGCAGAGCAGTGAGAAATGAAACAGGAAATTATTTGGCCTTGCTCCCTATACTGGATTTAAATCTGGAAATGAGACAAAGTGCCCTTCCCCATGGGTTGTGTTCTGAACTCAGTATCTGAGATATGATATGATCAGAGATTGTGAAAATGGAGATATTGCCAGTGAATTTTTACATAATATTGGAAATGGGGGGGTGGGGGAACTAAATGTTTTTTTATTAAATCGATGCCAGTAATTGTCTTTGTGATAAATTGATTTGATGAAAATTCAAATTTGAAAAGCTTCAGTGTTTATGCTGCTCTAGTAATGTAGCTAACAGCTGGCAGGTTTAAACCACAGAAATGCATGTTTTCCCATGGCTTAAGGTCATCTGTCTCTCATCCCATAAACCGTTCATGCAACTGGAGTCTACTGCCCCCTACTGGTTTACTTACACTCTGGTTCACATTCTGCTCTGTGACCATGACCATGTCAGAGAGAACAAAAACAAAAGCTAAATCTGAAACCTATGAGCAAGTTCACTGTGTGAGTCGGTGGAGAAGAAGGTGCAGATTCTGTATAAGAACCGAGAGAGGGTTTAGTCTTGACATTCAACCACTTCAGGCCAAAAGTTCAAATCTGTAGTAGAGTGAAGAAAATGCAAAATGCAACTCGTCCTTAAATAATTTAATCTGATGTAAGCAGATGTTTGCTGTTGTGTTGTTAATGACGTCACTTTAATTCCCACTTCTGTCTCTCTGCTCACAGGTCAGACGTCTCCAGTGAAGTCACTGAAACCAGTAAGTTTTCTGTCAGTTCAAATCCATTTTGTATGATGAAAAAAATAGACTCTGCTGCTAAAACTGCTGATGAATTATTAAACCAGAAAACTTTTGTCTTGGTTACCCGCAAGCCCCAGCGTGTAAACGTGTGCGTGCTGTAGTAGCTGCTGTTAGAAGCATCATTCAAGGAGCCCACATTAGCCAGGCTGTTATTTCTGGAACTGCATGTGGGTAAATATGCTGGCTTCTGGCAAACGGCAACTTAGCATCCCTCTGTGTATGGGTGTTTAAGATGATATGCCATGTTCAACAGCTTGTTCCTCTGCTACTCCTCCATGATGCACTCTTAAAATAGAGAGTGTTGGGGCACCGACAGGCTTACTCATACTGTTTTATTTGTTCAATGCATAATTATTTAGATCTGTATGGATGTACTATTTTATTTTCTTTCATTTTATGCTGGTGGAGTAGTTTGTCACTCTGGACAAGCTTTAATGATTTTTTTCCCTCCATTAGCTACCTTCCTACTTTAGACATAAATCATTGCTATAGTATAGAATACCTTTTATTAAATAACCTGCAGACATAATACAATGATGCTGAACACATTGGCAAAAAATATGTAATATATAATCCATTAGTTTAATGGATGATTGCCTTATAATGAGCTCGTGCTTTACCATCTTGTATATCACATTGCTTGTCTCTATGTTGCAGTGCACAGGTCCCATGTCTCACGGAGTAGCCCAGCCTACTTCACACCAGGCACCTCATTCGGTGCCCCAACAAATGGTCCATCCGTTCCCTCAGCCCACGATGCAGCAGCAGAGGCAGGAGATGATCAGCAGCACAGAGACCCTAAGTCAGCCTGAGGCATCCCCCAATGCATCAACGTTCTCCTCCAGCACCCTGCGCTCAGCTTCACCCAAACCAGATGCATCTGAGCTCTACCTCAAGTCCAAGGCCATTCTAGACAGCAAGCGTAAGTACAAGAGTACTTATACTTACACAGTTTACAGTAGTAAACTTTACTACAGATGCAAAGATTTATTTAATTCATTCATGTTTTTTAACGTATTTTTTGGATTAGTGAAATTAACAAGTTACCGGTGTCAATGCTGATTCAAATTGCTACTTTGTGTTTCATTATTACACAAAGAAATCAAATCCTCAGATGTGCAATTCTAAAACCAGCTTACAGTCTTTTGCAAATGCTAACACACTTGTTACTGAATTTCGGGGACACAGAAGCCAAATACGACACAAAAAGACGCAAACGTCTTACTCCTATGTCACAACGAAATACTGCAATCAAAATAATACAGTCAAAACATTTTTGAATCAAATCTGTGCACATGCACCACATGAATTACTTATAGACCACAAACACAGACAAAAAGATTCTGCCACCTCCTGTTAGCGTCTGACAACATCATCTCATTAACATCGCTAGCAGTGTCATCTCTGGCTCGGCAAGAGGGAAAATATTGCTCTAGAGTTTCCAAAAACAGCTGACCTAGTTTAGATTGCTTAATCTCAGATTGCCTTGTGGTCAGCATGCGTTTTTCTTATGTATAGGTGTGTTGTTGCCCATGTCAAGTATCTAGGTGTTTTCCTGATGGTCATGAGAGATTTCATTCTTGCAGTTAATGAATATTTTTCATCAGTTTTTACCAATTATATTTTCTTTTCTCTGTGCAGCTCCCAATACAAAGGACCTGGATGTATTCATCAAAAGGAATCAGGAATCAGGCTTTGGCTTTAGAGTCCTTGGGGGCGAGGGACCAGATCAGCCAGTAAGTCGGAGGCCAGCATCCATTTAAAAGTACTGTTGGAGACCCTCAGTCATAAGAGCAGCAGACTGACACCAAATTGAAGCTGAATTCTGTTGATTTAATATTAACTGAAAGTTTCTTTTCCCATCTCTGGGAATGGTATTATGAAAATACCAGCCAGTCTGTGTCATGAATCTCCCTCAGATCGGTATATTTAGCTATGTCTCTTACACCATCTTACTTCCGCAGGTATATATTGGTGCCATTGTGCCACTCGGTGCAGCTGAGAAGGACGGGCGCTTGCGGGCAGGGGATGAGCTACTTTGTATAGATGGCGTGCCAGTCAAGGGCAAATCCCACAAACAAGTGCTGGAGCTGATGACCAATGCTGCTCGTAATGGCCAAGTCATGCTTACAGTCCGCAGGAAACTAGCATACACAGGTTGGTCTGCTTCTGAATAATCAGCTCCGCATTCCTCTGAGGGCACAGAAAGCGTGGCTTCTTGCTCACTCCTTTGGCTTATATAGGTATGCTAGAGGAGAACCTTTGAGGGAAAGCTTTGATCTGGATTTTTTTTCCATTAATCCTTTAAATTCGTTGTGGTAGATTTTCTCTGACTGAAATGAAGTTTGTCAAAAATGGACTTTTTAAGATGCTACTCTATGCTGTAATTTTCCTGAAAGGAAAAAGATGGAATTTTAAGGACGGTTAATTTATTTTAATCATGGGAGGTGAATTCCAGGTTTCATCTTGAATCAAAATGGGCATAAAGTGGAAACAAGAAAAGAAGATTATTTGCTCTCTGTTTATCTGTCAAGGATGATTGCAGTTGTGTGAAAAGCACTGAAGATTAGATCAGCTGGTAGAGTTAAATCTCAAAGGATGGAAAAAATGCTGACTCTTCTTTCTTTTTTCTTTTTTTCTTTTTTTTTAACTGCACATACCCTGCTGCATCCTGGCTGGTTTACCCCACCGATAGCCATTCCATGAATAGAACAAGCACTTTTTGAAATTACTACAGATTTGATGTATCACAACAACAGCTTGATCACATTGCAAAAAATTAAGCATCAATCATGTGAGGGTTTATGCTTTCAAAGCAGGGGGCTTAGAAAGCGATTCACTGATGCTGGCTTGCAAAACAGAGACTCAGCAAAACAAACATACAATGAAGAGAGATGGAGGTTGCTTAGCTTGTCTTATGAATAACAAATTGGAAAGGCCTTTTATCTCAACTGTAGAGCTGACGGTCTTTCATTTAATGTGGGTAAGACATGCTGCAGAAAGGCTTCTTTGATAAAGCCCCTGCTTCTGCATTATTTACAGAAGGATCTCTGCAAGAGCAAATCAGAAAGATTTTGTCAAGTAATTGTTATTGGTTTAAATTTATGTTAACTAAATCAGACTGCTCATACTTAACGTGTGTTGGTAGAATCATTCTGAAATGTTAATATATTGCATCTTTTTTAATCAGTCCTAGAAATGAAGTCCAAATTTGCTACAATGCTAAGCATTTGTGTTTTAATATTTTTGTACCGTTTTTTTGTTTTTGTTTTTGTTTTAAAGATGGTGGAGGAGAAGATGACAACAACCAGCAGCCCCAGCAGGTTGCATCTGCTTTGGTCAACAGCTCTCCCAAGATGCCTCGTACTGAAGCACCAAGCATCATCCAGCCTGCTCAGCCTACCCGTCCTGAGCGCTTTGATGTTACTCTGCAGCGCAAAGACAACGAAGGCTTTGGCTTTGTCATCCTCACGTCAAAGAACAAGCCCCCACCTGGAGGTTAGAAATAAATAAAATCAATAAATCCTTAAAAATGAAATCCTATATTGTGTTTTTACTTTTTGGAACAACAAAATCTTTTAAACATCAAACACATTTCCAGCAAAATCTGTTACTTATTGACATTTAGTTATGCTAGTGGAGAACATGTAGGGAGGGAAGCGTTAAAGTCATTTTTGAAAGGATTGTCCTGAAATAATCGCAAACAATAAATTCCCTTTTCAGATAAGAAATGCTATTTTCATACTGTTAATATTCAAATACTTCCAAAGCTGATGGCACAAATTGTTAATCTTAGCTATTCTCTGTAAAGAGCTTATTGGGTATGTGCTCAACTAAGACTGAGTGTAACATAAGTCATAAACTGATATGTTAGCATGTGCGTAATGCTTTTACATGATGTGCAGGACATCACATAAAGGCATTATGTGTTCTTACTTAAAATTTGGTCTCTAAATGTTGGGCTCATAGAGTTGCATAAACATCCCACACTGCAGACTGTCATTTCTCTGATTTGCTCTCTTCCAGTTATACCTCACAAAATTGGTCGTATTATTGAAGGCAGCCCTACAGACCGTATAGGTCAAATGAAAGTGGGAGACCGTATTTCTGCTGTCAACGGCCGCTCCATCATGGAGCTTTCACACAACGATATTGTTCAACTCATCAAGGATGCTGGAAACATTGTCACTCTTACTGTTGTGCCTGAAGATGGTGAGTTGACACAGACCAAGTCACAGTGTTGCTGCGCTGTTCTTTTGTCATTGTTTGCTTTGTTTTTTAACTGCATTTTCCGGGAATAAGATCATGAGGAATCTTGGCACACTTTTACTTTTACAGACAGCGCTCCTCCGTCTGGAACAAATTCAGCCAAGCAGAGCCCTTCGGCACAACACAGAGCTGTAGGCCAACAGCCTCCCAGCTACCAAGACAGGTAAACGATTATACACGCATACTCCCACACAAGCTTGAGCATCCACACAGGCTTGCCAGTATTCCCCTTTGAAATACTAAGTCCACTGGAGACAATCTAATACAGGTTCTGCCACTTGAACCATAAATTAGCCCCAATCCTCTCAAAGCGCCTTCGGTTTTGTGCTGCAATGTGGCCCATTACTATCTCTTGTGCCTCACACACTCCTCGTTATCCAAAAAGACAGAAAATCCCCCTGTGGTCACCCTTTGGATGGTGAAGCAAAGGAAAAGAGACAGATTAATAGGGAGTCTTGCTTCCCCTTTGATCTTTCTTTTTAAACAAGGCCACCTGTGTCAGACTTTTTAATCCCACTGCCACAGAAATTTGCCACCATCATTTCTTGCCCACGTCCGCTCACTGTCCATCAGCATGCATTCATATTCTCCACATTTAGCCCCCTGTCCAGTCCTCAGCCTCTTCCTCTCCGCTTAATCACCAACATGCCTTGGGTCACACTAGGCTCAGATATGAGCTGAAACTCTCAGCTTGGTGGCATAAAGTGTGCAAACTCTTCTGAAAGCTAGAGCTGGTAAGAATTCCTACGCTCTTTATATAGTGCGTCAGCACAGCGAAGTTCTCACAAAGGCATTGTAATGAGCTCTGCGAAGCATTAAAGTATGCCCCCTTATCTATCACTGAAATGTAAAAGCAACATGGTTCTTTGAAGAATTTACATTTCTCTGTGTGTTGCATAATGACGCCAACAAAAAGAGGCTCATGCTGCTGTAATGAAGGAGGAGTAATGTGTGGATCTCACACTGGACACAGCAGAGAGGGAACAGAATTAGACTCCTTTTCTCCTTTTTTTGTTTTTGCTCTCTGATTCTATATTTAAAATGGGATATGCATAAAAACATTGTTACTAATATTACATTTGAATAAGCTGGTGGTACAGGCATGTATGTACGAGAGCACCGAACACATGCATTTTATGGGTTTTCATTAGAATTCGATTTTTGAGGCCAATGTTGATATTTTAGTGTGTCCGTGTATATGTGTGTGTGATTTTTAGTGATTTAAAATCCTGATATTCTGATATATTTTCGATCGATTCTTTTTTCCTTTCAGACACTTGAGGCATAAACAGATTCCCCTGATATTTGTTACGTTATTTATTTACTCGTTTATGCTCTGCCCAGTTTGCTTGGATCAGTTGTGTTTGTGGCATTTCAAGCATGTTGGTTGCCAGAGTGCCCTCTGATAGACTTGCGATGTCAACACTCATACGATGGTTAAAGGGTGTTTCTTCTTTTCTTTTTAGTATTCATTTATTGGCCTTTATAAATGCCAGTGGATTAGCAAACAGCTAATACTCGTCTAGTTTACCTGGGTTATACAAAGGGCTGTGTTTCCCTCACCTTTAAACTGCCACCATAGTTGCTTCTTATTATTTTTGGTAGGAATATTGCGCATAACATATCACAGTCTACCTCGTCAGAATAACTGTTTACTGACTCAAATTTTCATAATAAACGACGTCTATTTCATGTCTTTGAAATATTGTTTTCTAAATATAGTAAATATTTAGTGTCATATTATAGTAAATTACACTGTAATGCATCTTCTCTGGGGTAGGAATGGTGACTCCGAGGCTAAGAATCATCTTTCACCAAGAGATGGGACAGGAACTCTCATTCCATCGGGCCCTAAGCAGGTGAGGCCATTGATGTTTATATTTCCCCAGTTGTAGTATTTTATGGTTGTAATCTTGTCATTCTGCCCTGGTGTCAATTGATCCCCAGAAACTCTTGATCGTGATATATATCAACCAAGTAATAGATTTTCCAGATTCATTTCCACCTCAGGAATGATTTTGCATCAATTGCTTCAGTCTTAAAAGCTCACAATCTTTCTTGTGAACAACAGGGCTGCTTTGTGGTGGAGCTGGAACGCAGCCAGAGGGGCTTCGGCTTCAGCCTGAGAGGAGGGAAAGAGTATAACATGGGGCTGTTCATTCTTCGACTGGCCGAGGAGGGACCCGCTCTTAAAGATGGCAGGATACATGTATGTTTTCTTTCTCCACTTTATTGAAGTGCAATAGTTCCTAATCAAAGCTTTGAGTTTCTCACAGAGCACTGTACCTCGGGCAAAATGAGACATCCTGCCCCTAGCAGTGGAAAAGTTAATGTTAATAGATTTTTTTTTCTTTTATTATTATTTGTCAGGTTGGAGATCAAATAGTGGAGATCAATGGCGAGGCCACACAGGGCATTACACACACTCGGGCAATTGAGCTGATCCAAGCAGGAGGCAATAAAGTTCATCTACTTCTCCGACCTGGCCAGGGCTTGGTCCCGGATCACAGTGAGTTATTGCAGAGCACTGCGTGCATGTTGTCGCCGCTGCATATAGATCTACTTAATAGCTTATTAGTCATACATATAGAGAAGCTTTTGTATGGATATGCTAGATAGCAGGGTGCCGAGTTTCCTTTTTCTCATGCATGTGTTGCAAGCTTTCTTGACTTTTCTCTCTTCTCATTCTGTTTTACTACTGCTATTTGGATCTGCCTTTTGTGCTCTTTATCTGCCTTGCTTTCTCTGTTTTCTGCTCTAGCACGGCTGTCTATTTCTACTTTTATCTCTTCCTTCTATAGGTCTGAACTCTTCTTCCACCCTGTGCTTCTACATGAAACCAGAGCATCACTAAAGGCCTCACTGCTTTTCTTGGTCTGTCCCTAATAACATTGGTAATCCTTGTACTCCACCTACTTTTGTCTTAGAACTCTCCTTTCAGAGTGATTTAACTCCCAAATTAAAGTGTTATTCTCTATCCACTATGTCATCCCCCATGATCAGCCTGAATAGATCAGTTCGTTGTAGCTCAGTAATAACCTAATGTATTACAGTATAACCAGACTATCTAGAGGGCTGAACTAAAGCAGTGAGTCCTAGAAGAACAAACAGGCCTGCAGGAGCATTGGAAGGCTTCTGAGCCCCACAGGTTATTTTTTAAGGGTATTACAAAACAAGATGCCACTGAACACTCACTGCGTCCTTAGTTTGAGTGAAGATGGAGGCCTGGAGAGAAGTTCTTAACCAGATATTGATCAGTGAGTGGAAAAGTAGTAAAAGGATCTGTGTTTATTCACTGGCATCAATCTTTCAATCCAAAGACCAAATTATTTGAATGAGTTGTTGCTCTTAGAAATCCCAAAGCTCATTTCAGCACCTCTAAGTCCATCACGCTCACTTTTCTCTCTCTGTTTTTTTCTGCTGCATATATCTGCTCTCAACTACAGCTGTGCAGTTCTTATCAGCTCTGGGGAAAATTGAAACGTCAGTGCTGAGTGAACTCTAGCACCTTTTCATTGATAGCTACGTTGTCAGCTGATACACATCTCAAACAAGGCAAATATATTAGAGGGGGCTATTACAAAGGACTATTACAGAAAGTGTGGTAGACGGAAAAAATCTTTTTTCCAAAAACTGAGCATATCGCGCTTCTATTGTATGACTTATTTAATCATCTTTAATCTTTGTTGAATGTGCAAAAAATATCTCGTTATGATTTTTTTTTTAGCTTCTGCAGTTTCTTTGCTTTCACATAGCAGTTTTTTTGCTTAGCTCAAACTTTTTTCTTACTATCTGCTGCTTGCTTTGTAGGTTCAAAGGACAAAGTAACCATTCCAACCTCAAGCTTTCCCAGATTCTCTGTATCTGATGGGCAGTCATCTCCAGCTTCTCCATCCTCTGTCTCCCTCTCTACCTCTGAACTTTCCCCATCCTCACCCAAAATATCTGCCCCTGATGAGTTCCCTGGGGGTGACGGCATAGAACGTGGGTCCCCTGGTGCTGCGAGGGAGCATGGTAGGCAGGCTAACAAACCAAGAGGACAGCAGCTCTCTGACCCTAACCATAAGCGCACCACCAGCCCAAGCACCCAGACCAATAAAACAAGCAGGAGCGACTCCGCAAATGGTAGCCCCAAAAGAGCCACTGAAGGCCAAAGGGAGCACATAGATCGCTCCCAGAGCCCTCGAAAAACAGACCAAGGCCACAGCGGATCCCTGGAGGACATGAGCAAGGACAGAAAAGCCCAGGGACAGAGAGGCTCCAAGTGGGAACGTGACCCTGCCGTGCCTTTGAGCAACCTGGAGGAGCCTCACAGCCCCAGGCGCCCAGCTGGCCAAAAGCCCAATATTGCCTCTGGAGAAGAGAAGGACCTGAGGTACAAGCAGACTGATTCAGCTTACTGGCAGGAAAGAGGAGCTACAGAGAGTGGAGACAAAACCTGGGGAACCACTGACTACTACAGAAAGGCAAAGAGGGCTGAGCAAGAGGCACTGGTCCAAAAATCCAACTCCCAAGCATACAGGGAGAGGGTGGGGTCAGACGCTGATGGTGGCACACTGAGCCGAAAGACCGCAAGAGACAAACGGGACAAGGAACATCGAGATGGCAAGTACCATGGTTCAACTGAAGAAGTGAATAAAAAGGACCCACGAGGTTCAAACAGTAGCATCCCAGACCCCAGCTGTAATGGGAACACTTCCAGCAAGAAGGGTCCCATCACCCCGGGCCCATGGAAAGTTCCCAGTTCTGCCAAGATCCAGTCCCGAGTGGACACCACATATGCAGATATCTGAAACCCTGCCAGGACTCTGCATATATAAAGAAAAAGCTGAGCCACAAACATGAATTCAGAATTGAAGGATTCTTTTTTTTAGACATGTCTGACATAGCAGATCACTGTGCAACCAGCAACATAGCTTCTCATTGCTCCTGATTATTATTTTTTTCTCCAACCACTTTGCCTACATCAGTTTGCATCAAGCTGCTGATATCTGATCCGACACACGTTGTACCTACATGAGAATTTGTACTGTATAATGATGTGTAAGCATGTGTGTAACAGATGGGTTCTGAGTGTGGTATTTGGAAGTAACAATGACGTCTATTTTGTGCCAATCAGAGACTCCGGTAATATAAAGAAGCTGCTCCTAATTGCACTCACTGTGAGACTGTTTGTGGGTTTTTTGGATAAACTGCTCTCCTCCCCACCACGATGAAGGATCCAGATTTTTTTTTGTTTGTTTGTTTTGAGGTTGTTTTTTTTTTATTACGTGTGTCACATTTGAAGGTTTAAAGGCATACACATGCAATCACAGCTTTTCTTCCAGGTGAGACTAACTCACTGTTGCTGTCACAAATGGATGTTTTAAAAACTGAGACTTGTGATTTTCTCTGATCGCTGTCTTAAAAGCGAAACTGTCTTGTAAGTCCTTTATGGTTTGTTTTTTGAGACCGACTAGAGTGTGACTGCATTCATACATGCGAAGACATGAATTCCCTTAGCATATCAGAGAATGGAAAGACTACCCTGGAGCTTTATATGCATAAATCAGCAGACCAGATACTTGTGGTTATAGTTCTAATGTTTGTTATATGTGTGTTAATGAAAATAAAGCATAATGTAATTTATTGAAATTAAATGTACACAGAACAGTTAGTACACATAATTTCACTTTTCACGTAGAAGGTAGAAATGGAACGTGTAGATAAGCATCTCCATCTAAAAGAATACATTCAAAGACTGCAGTTTATGCATCTAATTTCATTCAAGCCTGATTCATAAAGTTGCTGACTGTTCACAGCTCTGTATTTTAGGTCCTCTGCCTGCGTGTACGTATACAAGCTGACTTGTAGGCCTGTGTATTTTAAATATCACTGTAGCATCGACTATACTGAAAATGAAACATATCTCATTTAACAAAGTGGTTACACATATATCGACTCATATTATACATGAATTGAATTAACAGAGGCTGACTGTAAGAAGTGAGACATCTGGCTTTTAACTTACTAAAAACATTAGAAGATATGTCTTTTTGTTAACCATAAATATAGGCACAAAAACAGATGGTTCCAACACAAATATCTATTTTTGATCATTATTTTTAGTACATGACCCCCATGATTTAAGTAGTATAGTATTAATATTATGCTCCATTATAGGCAAGATGCCTGAAGAATTCACCAAATAGTCACCCTTTGGTGATTGAACATATAGTGCATGAAATTGGCAGTACCATTTCTTTAGGAGTCTGGCTTGAAATTACAATCTAAGGTTTGTCAACTTTATTTTTTTAATAAATTCAGTGTAATAAAAAAGTTATTGGGATATGTTGCCCTGCTCTAAAATGACAATGTAGCATCGTTCCAGTGTTTCTCCTGTGGAGTAGAGACACCTAGTGGTTTATACACTGCTGTTCACAAGCAAATTATTGCTTGAACCCAACCCATAAGGATGTGAAGCAGTAATACATGCATCTGTGGGTCTGTAAGACCACTGCTTAATTTATTGTCCACTTTATTGTGACTATGATGCGATACTGTATTAATTACTGTTCATGCCATTACCATGTATGATACTGTGGCCTTGTATTGCTCCAACATATATACATATATATATAAATATATAAAAAAAACTTTTAGTTTTACATCATGGTAGTTGTAAATGTTTATAAATTGTACAGCACCTGTATAAATATTTGCCTTCATGCAGGAAAAAAATCCTCTAAATTGTTTCATTATTTTTTTAAGGGAAGGGAACTGAGAGGAAATGCTATAAAGTGGTTCAAAAGAAATAATAATAATCTGGTCATGGCATTTTGTTCATGCACTGATAAATAAAGGTTTACTGATTCAACATGTTTGTTTTGTCCTCTTTTTACGCCTCTAGTGGGTGTGCCACTGCATTATGATGACAACTTTAAAAAATATATATATTTTTACCTCAAATTGGAGTCGGTTACAGTGGTTTATCGTTGTGGCGTGTAATATTGCTACTTCACAGCTCTCACCCGCTGCAAACGCAAAAGCTCCGCCTCCAGTGGGTTAACCATTACGTCAGCTGAGCGGAGGTGAGTGCGTGCAAAGCCGCACGCATTCAGTACATTCCAAACTCCAACTCCCATGCAGCCATGCGCCGTCTTTAAACTACATTACCTACAGATCAATGCGTTGCGCGTGCGCAATGGACTCAAATCAGCGAAGGGAACTACAAATTAACGGCAAGAGGACTACATATTGTCGGGGACCTGCGCAGTAGGAACCCAGAGTCCTTTAAATTGTTGACTACTGTACGTGCAAAGATGGCAGCTCAGGTCGACTTGCTCCGTGCCAAAGTAGAAGACAAAATGGTAAGGGATCGTCTGGAGCGATTCATGAAAGAGAAGAAGAAGAAAAAGAAAAGGGACTTGTCACCGTTGGCCGACAAACGGGAGAGGTCTGAAAAAGAAGCGAAAAACGTGAAGCTCCATCACCACCATCATAATCACAAACATGCCGAGCACCGGATCCATCAGCCGCATCAGCTGCAGCAAAATCCCAAGCCCCACAACTTCAGCACGGACAAGCTCGTCCTGCACAGCCACCATCACAATCACAGCCTCACCAACGGCACGAAGAAGCCGATTTTTCCTCCGCCTCAGCCGCGAAAGGTGCCGGAGCAGCTACAGAAGAAGCAAACGGTGCCTTCACAGCCACCTGCGCTCTTCACTTTCACGCCTCTCAAAGTGGTCAAGGCCAAGCCCCAGGAATTCAAAGAAAAGCCCAGGGATAAGGACCTGAAACTAAAGCTGAAGAAGGAAAATGAAGAAGCAAATGTGAAACACGCCGAACTGAAGAAAAAGAAGGGTGAGCTTTGCTATTTTCATTTATTTATTTATTTACTTTCGTTTAAAGACTGTTGGCATTTGAAGATGGATGTTGGGGGGATCTGAATGACAAGTAATGGCATGTAATGTGTGAGTCTTTTGATTACAACAATTTGTAATGTTTGCTGTTAAGTAGTGCAATTTATAGAGTAGCTATACAACTGACCTAGTGTATATCCTTTGATAGTAAATAAGAAAAAAAGAAGCAATGAATACGTAAAACTTACAGAAAATATGTCCCCGAACCTCCCTTTAATCATCATTGCTAGTCTGCTGCATTATGGGTTGACTAAAGAACAGAGCTAAACACAGCTTTTTTTTATGCACATCCTTCTTTTCTAACTTTTAGCTGCTCATTTACTTGTAGAGCCAAGGCCTCACAATGAGAATGGCAAGTCTTTAACACTAGAAGAATATCTCCTTAAGAAAAAAAAGAAGAAGAATCATGAGGATGAGCAAGGTGTCAAGAAGGTTCGACACATGCACAACAAAGCCGTTCAGACTGTATGCTCAGGGGTTGGAAAAGATCCTTCTCTGCCTGGCAGCATTAAGCATGAAAGCAATCACCATCCCGGCAGAGATGCTGTCGACTACCCGGCCCACCTCCATGCTCTCAAACAGGTTCACGCCCCCTTCTTTTCCCACCAGGACCACTACATCCGCAGCTCCTGTCTCCAGACAGGAACACGATATGGACGCTTCATACACGAGGAAAGGCAACCCAATGGTGGGGGGTCTATCTTGCACGCCTATGCTGACGAGTTGGCCTGTCTTAGTCCGGCTGAGATGGAGTGCTTTGCCCAGGAATTTCTGAAGCTGGCTTTTGCCGAAAAGCCTAAAGGTGCAGCCTCATATGCCTTGTCAGTAGTACACAATGCAGCTGCATACCTACCGGACTTCTTGGACTACTTTGCCTTCAACTTCCCCAACACGCCGGTCAAAATGGAGATAATGGGCAAGAAAGACATTGAGACTACCACTATTGCCAACTTTCAGTCTCAGGTATGTGAAAAGGGCAAAGGGTTCTCTTGACCATAACACAAAAAATGTAAACAGAATCCCTCGTGACTTCCATAAACAAATACAGTACAGGACACTGCTTGGGGTGAGCAGAGTGGTTAGATGCTGATCAGCATGAATTTGTGTTTAAAATATTTTATTTTATTTTTAAAAAAAGGCTGAAAAGAGTAATTTCCATTATGAATGGAACTAACTAAATGTTAAATATATATTGCTTTTAATAGATGTTTTAGTGTAAAGATTCCTTGGTTTTAATCAACTAACAGTACAAAACTTCTTGTGCTATAATATCAGAGCATAAGTGGATTTATAGAGGGGGTAGTTTTGGGAAGAGCAAATTTAAACTTGCAGAATATGTTGGGTTTTGGGTTTTTTTTTTTGTTTTGTTTTGTTTTTAAGAACATTTTTGTGTCAGAGATGCAAAAACATAAATGTAGTAAATCAGGTTACAGCTGAGATTATCTGTCATGAACGAAAACTATCAGACTGAGTGTTTTTAAGTTGTAGATGGTGGAAATGGATAGCATCGCCCATAAGGGCAATGAGTTCCCTCACTCCACCAATGTTTATACATCAGGTGCAGATACTTTTTCTGGTGAGATGCGATACACTAAAACCGAAAACAAATTTTAGATAAAATCAATATTGTTGTGAGTCAGAGCAAGTCTTACAAAAGCCACGATCTTAAATGAGGTACAAAAATATTTGCCTCTCAGTAGCTGTCTGTGTTTAATGTATATTCTCATTAAGTTGATAAACTGCTGGTGGCTGGCTGCGTTTGTTCTCATAGGGCACTTACAGTCACAGTTGTTTCATGACGTTGCAAATAGGGGTGGGTTTTGATTATCGATTAAAATCGATTCTGGCTTGGATAATGTGATATCGATTCATTAAAATCCTGAATCGATTTTTAAATATAAATGTATTTTGCCCGAAATGCCAGAATCTCAAGTTAAACCTCACGAACTTTCTACAACCATCGGCGGGCGCTTTGTGTTTACGTCCTTTTTTTGCGCTGATTCTGAAGCTGCAGGTTTGATCTCTTTCCAAACAATATTAACTGAACCAGCAGCAAAAGAAGATCCAAACTACGCTTTACATAAACATTGTCCCGAATTTCCTCTTACTTTTGCTGTTTTGCTTCCACCACGATAAAATCCCACTTCATGAGCTCTCTCTCTCTCTTTCTCTCTCTCAGGAATAGTTTTCCATCTAAAAATCTCTGTTTTTTGCATTATTCGCTTACTTATTACCCACCAGTCTATGGTGTCGGCCACTGTTTTTTTTGTTTTGTTTTGTTTTGGGTTGTTTTACTTACTTCTGACAAGAAAGCCTCATTTCTGCCGTTCAATACTGAACAAATGTAAACTTTTTAAAATTATGCAAAATTGGAAAAGGCTTAGCTGTGTCTTTAATCAAACCTCTGTAACTTTGCTCTGCTTCACTTCGTTTTTGACTGCACAATATTTTTAAGGTCATCTGCTATAAAAACTCAGACCAGGAAACCGCCTTCATGTTTTTCTGTGTTTTATACTCAGTTACTTTGACACAAATCTGCTGTGATGCTTACACCTTTGATAAAGTCTCACAACTTTCTTTTTATAGATATAAAAATATTGATATGTACTGATAAGTGATCCGAATTATAATATTTCAGACTGTCTGAGGCAAAATTTCCCCGAATCGAATCAATTCGGGACCTTGTGAATCGGAATTGAATCGATTCTAGAAATCAGTGACGATACTTAGCCCTAGTTGCAAATTGATTCCTAACTGCAGAAAGATGAAACTGTGTCAGTACATCTGCAAATGTGTGATGCTGAAAAGGATACAGAGCTCAGCAGTTTGTCGTCTCACCACTGCATAAATGCACAAAATGTTTTTGTTGTTGTTTTTACTTACTACAGAATTTTACTAGGTCATTACATAAAACAGCAGTGTTTATGTTGCTGATCACGTCTGTGATTCATGAAGCGTTTGATCATTTTGCTACAATGACTGTAGTCTAGTATATTTTCTATGCATTTATGTGCTTCTACAAATAAAGGTGTGACTCACAGATTACGGTCTGTAGTGTCGGCTAGACACACACGGGCCAGAAATCCATTAGAGTGACTTGTGTATGGATTTTCCCCCTCCTTTGAATATGCTACCAGGTGATGTGTGACTGAGTAAATCGAATCTGTTAGCCATAAAGTGTCACTGAAGCTTTGTCACAATCATTAATCTGTGATATGAGAGTGCCCATTCTTCTTCGGGTTTTGACATTTAACAGTCATTTGTTTTGTGTCTAAATGCAGTATACAAAGACAGTAAGTTAGACTGTAGCGCACACCCTGAAATATATGTAAAATTTCTGCTGTCCTAGGTGAATCGGACTTACTGTTCAGGGACTTATCGAGCAGGACCCATGAGGCAGATCAGCTTGGTTGGAGCCGTTGACGAGGAAGTTGGAGATTACTTCCCAGATTTCCTGGACATGCTGGAAGAGTCACCATTTCTCAAGGTCAGAGGAAATATTAGAGTCCTAATAGATGGAAGTTTGTAGTCTGCCTACATGGCTCACACAGCAGCACTTAGGTTTTGTAACAATTTTGTTTTGTGTACCATATGCTAAAGAAGTGGGACAAGAGTATGCATACATTGCTGCAGCACTCTACAACCTACTGCTTACTCTAACTTTATGGAACAAAGTACTGTGAAACTAGCTACTTGGTTCTGTAAGGCTGCAGTTGGACCCTTCTCATGCTGTATGTGCCCTAACCAGTAAACATTAGGTCACTCAGCATTAGCACTAAGTGATTATTTTAATGCTAACATAAGAAATCGGATGAATCCAGAGGTATACTAGAGCCTTATGTGTGCCATTATTCATCCAAATAAATTGAGAACAACATGCATTGTGTTGCATAACAAACAATAACTGATGTTGGCTCTAGTGAAAGCTTAATGGAGCACAGAAAATACAAATATAGAGTCCTGAATACTTCAGCAAATTATTGCCTGCAAAAAGCAAAATATTGCATATGAAAAATGGCAATTTTTTTCATTTGGCCTTATTTATGAAATCCTAAATGGTAGGGACTGTGTATTTAAAGTGATTCTAAAACTGAACCTGACTTTCCAATGATTATTTCAAATTGAATATGCTCGAAGCCTAAAGTACAGGAAGCAAAAACTTGTTGCAGTACTTACGTTCTGGGCCGTAGACTTGAAGATGTTGAATACAGTATGTTGCTGTCAGGAATGTTAAGAAGTACCAATACTCTGATCTAGTGCTAACACATTCCTACTGGTTACAAGTTGTTACCACCATCCTCCAGCATTACCCAGCATATACAGGGCTCATCGGCAAATTGCATATGCTTAATAGGCTGTAATATGATGCATATCAAGGTAAACTTGATGCCTTGATGTTTCTTAATGTTTGTGTCTGTGTATATCATCACAGATGACCCTCCCATGGGGAACCCTCTCTAGTCTAAAACTGGACTGTCGCTCTCAGAGTGATGATGGGCCGATCATGTGGGTCCGACCAGGTGAACAGATGGTGCCCACTGCTGACATGCCTAAGTCTCCTTTCAAACGGCGCAGGTACAAGTTCATCTGTGGGTTTATCAGTGTATATAGGCAAAGTACTCATGATGTAACCTCTGGTTTTCTTGTTCTTGTGTGTTTCTTCAGGTCCATGAATGAGGTAAAAAATCTGCACTACCTACCGAGAACCAGTGAACCCAGGGAGGTTCTCTTTGAAGACCGGACTAAGGCCCATGCTGATCATATTGGGCAGAGTTTTGACTGGCAGAGCACTGCTGCTGTCGGTGTACTGAAAGCAGTGCATTTCGGAGAAGGGTGAGTATCTCTTAAATAAAGATGATGCGATAGCAGCACCTCATGCATCATGATATGTGAAGTGGGAAAGTAACTTTTCGATATACTTTGTTTCTTTTTTAAAATCTCTTACAGGAATAACCGACCACGTATAACCAAAGATGTAGTGTGTTTTGATGCTGGGGACTTCAATGAAGTTGTCCAGAGGCTGCAGCTGGATCTGTACGAACCTCCAGTAGCTCAGGTGAGACGTGCGGCTTTATAGCAATGTGTTTTGTTTTTTATATTATAGCGGGGGTTTTTTGTTTGCTTTAAAATAAAACCGCTATGTGTCTTCGTTCTTTGTGCAGTGTGTTCAATGGGTGGATGATGCAAAGCTCAACCAGCTGAGGAGGGAAGGCATTCGCTATATCCGCGCCCAGCTGTGTGACGATGACATTTACTTTATCCCAAGGAACGTCATCCACCAATTCAAGACCGTGTCTGCAGTCTGCAGCCTCGCCTGGCACATCCGCCTCAAAGAGTACCATTCAGAAGACGTAACCGCAAAGGAGGAGCAGCAACCCAACGATCTCAGCCCCACCTCTGGTCGAGTGTCGTTTTCCTCCCCTGCGAGGCCTGATGCCTCCATAACCCCCTGTGCAAGACCACAGGGAGACAACATCCAGGGTGGGGTGGCTAAAACCGAAGAACCTGAGTTCCAGAGGCCAGCAACACCTTCCCAGGAAACCCAGCCAGCCCCTCCACAGCCTGCTAAATCTGCTCACCTCCCAACAACATACAAGGATCCCCACCATTTCTTAGCACCAGTCCGCCCTGGATGTACACCTTCAAAAGAGCCCAGCCTTCCGAAAGCTCATGGCCACACTGCAGACTTCCCTGAATGACCTTATGCCCCCATCTACCCCCACAACCTATATTTCCCCTGTAAAGGAATTTTGGACTTGGACTGACATTTTTGTCAATCAGGAAGCTTTTCGACTTAACTTATTGTTCATGCTTTTGTTTTTAATCTTCAAATGTTGTTTATGATGTAGTCACATGTTTTCCCGTAAGTCCAATTACATAATTTAATGGGATTGTATAATACAATTTCTTATTTTATATTGCTCTCATATTCACTGTAACGCTTCACTGTTTTATTCAGAAGCTGTGTATGATGTATAGAAACTATTATTTTTTAGACTGACATAATTTGTCACATGCACATGTTTTAATATATGTTGAATGTTTAGCTGGTTTAGCTTCCATATCATGGAAGAATTGAAGTCGCAAAATGCTTGTGGATCGATTTAGAAGCTTAAAAAATGTAAGTATAGAAGCATGATACTGATCTTTTTTTTAATTTTTTAATTAGTTTCAGTGACCGATGCAAAGTGAACTAATGTTACCTTAAGAATACTGTGGCTTCTCATTGATAGACTGAGTTGTCAAAGTGCTGCCAGGCCTTTCTTATTTGATTTAAAAGCTTGGGAAGAATTTGACTTTTTACATTCATCATGCCTATGGAAATAATAATTAGCTATTACTTTTATTATTTTCAAATGCCGTCTTTTAAACTTGAGTATAATTTCCTTTAAACTAAGCAACATACAATATATTACAAGCACTTAAATCTTACTCGTCTGCTTCATAAGTTGAAGTTAAGGCAGTTCTTTATTTAAAAAACATTTTATACAGGGCCTTTTTCTTACTGTTAATACAGTTTTTTGATATTTATTTATTTTCTTAATATCGAGCTTAACATATAAACACAGGTTTATAACCAGTGATGAGTATTTAAGATTATGACCTAATTGTAAAAGCACTTCTAAGTGACTAAGGAATCACATCTATTGCGCTTAGCAATAACAATTTGACTCTTTTCTTCATGTGTGGAGTTTGTATTCTGAATTTGGAATGTAAATATTATATTGTTATTGCTGGGAATATGTTGCAGCTGTCTTTCAGTCTCAGTTTAATTAAAATTCCATTCACACTCTTATTGTTAGCTGATAATGTCATTATGCTGAAGAAGGCACTTTGTAGTGAGTTTGACGTGGTTGCAACTATGGCTACGTTCACACTGCAGGTCTTAATGCTCAATTCCGATTTTTTGATCAAATCCGATTTTTTTTTTGTCTGCGTGTTCACACTACAAATAAAATGCGACAGCAAAGGCGCTCTAGTGTGAACGCTCAAAGCGGCCCGCATGCGCAAAAGAAGACTTCACACACAACGCGCTCTGTTTAGACCCAGACCAAACAGTATTGTTTGACAGATGGCCCTTAATATAAAGACTTCGGACCTTACGTTTCCCAATTTTTGCTTTAAGTTATTTTGTTATTTACATAATAATGTAAATAACCTAATAATTATCCTTATTGCTGTTTTAGAGAGGAGCGGTGCTTCAAAGGATAGCTGCAGATTTCTGTCAGAATCTGCAGATTATACAGTACAAATAAAATGTTCACGTTTCTCCAACGTTGTCTTCCCAACAGTTTCACTGACATCTACACGGGATGGCCAGGAAGCGTTCGCGATGTCTTATCGGGCGCTTCTCCGGCGCTGAGAATTGGCGTCTGTCTTGTGTTGGTGACGTAAAAGACGGATTTAATGCGACATGACCGTTCAAACAGCAGTCGCTTTCTAAAACATCGGATATGTATCGGATTCAGTACCACATACGAAAGTGACCCAGATCGGATTTGAAAATATCGGACTTGCACTGTCATAGCATGATCGGATATGGGTCGCATAGGGTCAGAAAAATCGGATTTGATGCGCTTTCGCCTGCAGTGTGAACGTAGCCTATGTGGCGTCAGAAAGTGTAAGCCCCGCCCCCCGCCTGCACAGGGTTGGTCCAAAAATACTGCCATCTGTCACAACATTAGAACTACTTGCCTCATAGTATGCAGCTCCTGGCACAGCACTGTCAGCAATCCCAAAGGGTCTGTGTCTGTGGTCTCTGGGGATCAGACTATTGCATCTCACAAATGCACAATTATATTCGAACCTGAAATTTTGAGGCCCAGTCGATGCCTTGGACATTTTAATCTGTTCAGCCACTCCTGAGCACTTTTTGTGCTGCTCAGGGAGGCCCATACAGCTTTTTTTTGGAGTGGTACCATCCACATGAATACCAGAATTATTTCCTCAAAGTCCAACACAGTCTGTGTTATTTCTTTGCGTCTCTTTAATGCTGTGGCTAATAGGCATATAGCATCGTAGCTTTGATCACGTTTTAGAGTACGTCAGAGTCTCTGAAAAACCTTCATTCTGTTTTCTAAATTTTGTTCCTGTGTGAAGGAAGTGATGGTGTTTTGCTGCCTTTGCTATACCACTGACTACATCTTAGTGCCTTGTACTGTATGTAGTAAGCCTCATTTAAACCTGCAAGGTTTATTTGTTGAGTAGGATGGTAAAATGGGGAGAGGCTAAACAGCCATAGTGTACCATGTTTTTGTTATTTAAAAAAAAAAAAAGTTGCTCACATGATCCTTTTACATTTGCATGATATCCAAAAGCAAATAATAATAGCATCATCGTTTTAGAAGATTAGGCCTTTCATATCCCAAACTAGGAGAAAAATGACTTCTTTTTTTGTCAGAAATGTGGCTTTCACGTGGTCTTAACTTAATAAATTGATGTAGAAAAAAAAACCACCCCATCACAGCCCTGTCATATCAGGGTTTTGTCATTTCATGTCGCGATGCTCTGTGTGCCAGAAACATGGTTTTCTGTTGTTTGTAATGTGATCTCGTCTTGTTAAACAAGAGGGAAAAAACACAATTAGAATGCATACTGTCAATATTTTTTAATAAATAATTTGTGTGTAACCAGTGTATGTAATATAGTTAAGCTTTACAGTTGCAACATATGCATATTAAATATGCATATTCAATGGTCCATTAACTGGACATGTCTTTTAAGGTGGTGTTAGTAGTTTTTAAAACATTTAAAAACTGCAGGTGGTCATGTCAAATATGGCAAACAGACATTGAGTATTGAGCTCTATTTCACAGAAAAAGTCAAGTAATGAACACAAAGTAGCATACCCGTTTCATGTTATGCTGAAAGCATAAAGGCACATATCAAAATATATTTCTTGCATGCCAGATTTGACAGCATTGCTTTGAGCTTTAATGCAAGAAGTGTTAAAACTTCTCACTGCTTACTTCTGCACACAAGTTATTCTAATGACTAGCATTCCTGAGTTTGAACTTTCAAGTCATTCATCTTAGTGGCTGTCCATGTTTTTCTTTTAAAGCTACTGTTTTTTAATTAAAATCCATTTTTGTTCATAAATCGTACGTAACATATTCAGAGCAGGTACCAAGACTCTCCTGTTGGGGGTGCTCTAGTGCTGGTGCTTGTTTGATCGCCACTTAGTCCTGAGGCAATGAGACTAATCTTCTAGCAATGCAATGTGTCACTGTGACCATCATAAAAAACGCTTCTACTTTTTATGTTTCCAGAGAAGTCAGACCCAAGTGTCAGGATATTTCCTGGGGCCTTTCGGCTTTCCAAAACGGTTTCCAAATCCTGCGGGTGATAAAAATGATGTTATAATGTATTATGTGATACTGAAATACATATGATTGGTTACAGTATATGTAGGCCTACCAAACTTGAACACTGAAAAAACACTGCATGGTTGAGATGACGCTCCAGGTTGAGTAGGAGGCATTGGAGGGGCAGTTTTTGCTAAGGATATGAGAATTTACAGATCTATTAGTTTAAGCTTTCTGATATCAGGACCATATCAAAGTTTTATCTTAGCATACTTACGTCTTTGTTTGTGTTTAAAAAATCTTAGACTCTAGGCAAAGGAAACAAAAACACAAATTAGAGCCGATATCCTTTCAAATATCCCTGAAACGTGCAACTATGTACTTGTATAGTTTACGTTTACCTTCGTTCTACTCATGGCCTTTTCGCTGTTTTTGTCTGATTTGTTTTCTGATTTCTCGTTGTTCAGGGAGGCTCTGCGGTTCACATCACAGTGTTCCGCTTGAGCTGATTAACACAGAAACAGAAAGAAAATGAAATAATTTGTGTTTGAAATTTCACCAAGCGCGACCTCTAACGCGATCTGCTTTTCACATCAAGAATAATCCCTATGTTGTGAAGTCTTATAGCAAAGCACTTGGTACACAGGTCTTCTAATAACAGTGTGTGTGAGAGAGGCTACTGTGTATTTTGTTTAATGCCTGAACCAACTCACCACTTCCTCCTTCAGCTACAAACACAGTAGGTGGAGCGATCGGCTGAACTACAGTTGGGGGCTCTGCAGTGGAAACACAATGATAAACTACACCCAGCACATAAAGAAGCATTTAGATTAATCATGAATAAAACAAGTAGCAATTTAAAAGTCAAGCTTTCATCACTTGTTTTATCATATCATGCCTCCCAGTGTACGCCAACATTTTCAAAGCAACAAACAAACTTTTGACACCATTTAAAATCATCAAACAGTATTTTTTATGTAACAGTAAGTAAAACAGTTTGGTCACTGGACTAAACCGATTAAAATTCAAACTTGTTATAGTCTATAGTTTCTGTTCCTAACTTTGAAACAGTCTTAATAAGAGCTCTGTGTATATGCAAAAGCCACTGCTCACTAGAAACCACAAAAAGCTTATGATTATGATCAAATATTGCTATTTATACCCTTTCAATGGAAAATCGCTTAATCTCACATCTAAAGAGGGGGGTATCATCAATCATTGAACTGAACAACCTACCTTGTCTTGAACTTTTAGGTCGAACACTCTGTGGGGAAGTGTTTAAAAACAAAAATGTTAAATGTCTTATGGAACTTATCATTTTAATCACTGTTTTGCTTGTTTGCTGTCTTATTTAGAACAGCGTGTTCTATTGCCTTGGAGCTATTTTACCACCATTACCTTGCTCCTGCTCATGACAGCATCGTGGAAATTCTTGGGCTGAGAAGTGCCATCCCACTCAGATGATATACCCACCCTTGTTGAGGGGTGCGCTATTTCTAACGGTTGTGGGAAAATGGCGGTTGGCTCATGAACTAAACAAACAAAAAAACAAATAAAAAAAAAACAAAAAACGCATAGACATCGAGTACTGCTGTTCAAATACACAGCTGTAGCTATCGCTGCTATTAAGCAGGTGATGGTATACTCACTTTCTTCCGTGGCGAGGATGAACGATTGTCGAGTTCTCTCTGGAAGGGGAGGTGTCGGACTGCGCTCGGCTGCACAATCAAATACAACCAACCGTAAACTTTTACATTTCTTATTAGGTAACAGTTACCTCATTCACTGTTTTGCATGCAAGTGTTTTACTCTAAAACAAGACTTGAAGGCAAACATCAAAGCTAGATCGTACCTTTGGCAGGCTGTGGGGGAGATAGCGGCTCCACAGACGGAGAGTAAGTACAGTTTGAAGAAAGGTCAGGATCATTTACTGGTCCTACAGTACAAAAAAGCAATGCTATATAAATCATCGCAATGCACATGTAGAAATATCCTGCTAATTGTGAGAATTTATGAAAATGTAAAATTTAATTTTTTTTATCATTGTAGAATTTTATATAGGTATAGTTTATTACGCTGTTAATAATAAATAAAATCTTACCTGTGAAGGTCATTTTCACTTTTAGACTCTACAAGAAAGAAAAGTGACCCACGGTTATCTATATCTACATCTCAGAAATATTTCCAAAACAGTATACATTAATTTCAGTTTTATTTTAGATCATGAAATCTAACATTAACTGTCGCTAAATGACTACGTTAATTATAATGACCTTTTAAATATTTTTTAACTCCTCTTTCTCTCCTTGCAAGCAAAAGTTTGTTCGCAGAACTAAAAGGAAGCGAAAGGGAAACTACACAACCACTAACCATGTACAAACACAACAGGGATAATACTCAGCAAGGCATTTATTCTTACTACATCTAAACAGTTACCGCTATTGTTTTGTAAGGGAAATGGTTTTGAAAACGGTAGTGAATCAACAACGTGAGTTATCACAAACCTTGACGTGTGTCATTGTGACATTTCTGGGTGTGACATTGCACCCACATGTTCTGGGATGCACATAATTACTAATAACTACTGTAAATGAGTAAAATGAATAACACATACAAACTGATTCCAGACCCGATTCCAGAAAAGCAGTAAATGAAAACAGAAATTAAGATTAAGTAAATCTCATGAAGTCATATTTTATTTGCAACAGAACACAGAAAACATTTTAAATGTTTAAACTGAGAAACCGTCCCACTTTGGGAAAAACTATTAGCTCATTTTGAATTTGATTGTAGCAACATGTATAAATAAACTGGTAACCAGCAACAAAAGGCAGGAAAAACAAGAGGTACTAAAAAAAAAACACAGTAGACAATTGTACAAATAAGTCATCACTGTTGCTAAGATCACTTAGCAACAGTCAGTACCATGACTTGGAGGAAAAAGGAGCATCTTTTAGAGGCAGAATGAAAGATGGCAAGAGGCTCGCCAATCTGCAAACAACTGTATCTACAAGCACATTCATAATGTTGCTCAGTGTAAAATTGTATAAATATTTCATCACCAAGAGCGTGCAAGGGACAAGGCTGAAAATCAACATTGGATGCCCTCGGGTGGCACTGCATTGAAAACATGAATGGTTTTGTCACGGAAATCGCTGCATGGACTTAGGAACACAAAAATCAGTCTGTGAACACAGTTTACCACACCATGCACAAGTACTTGTTAAAACTCAATCATGCAAAGAATAAGATGCACACATGATCTAGAAAGGCCACCATCCTTTTAAACCAAAGCTCATTTAAAAGGCAATGTGGAAAACTGTAAATTTGAAATTCTTTCTGGAGAGCATGGATGCCGTTTCCTCTGAACTAAAGAGAAGTGGCACCACGTCGCTTGTTATCAGCACTCGGTTCAAAAGCCTGTGTCTCTGATGGTACAGGGGTGCATTATTGCCTATGTAATCGGCAGTTTGCACGTCTGCAAAGGCACCATCATGGCTGAAAGGTGCATGCAACCCCATCCCAACATTTTTGAGACATGTTGCTGCAATCAAATTCAAAATGAGCCAGTCTTTTTCTTCAAATGTTTGTCTTGATTTGTTTTCTGTTTTCTACTGTGAATAAATTATGTGATTCTGAGTTTTGCAGACCATTGCATTCTGTTCTTATTTGTACTTTACACAGTGTCCCAACCTTTTACGACTGTGTTTGTTGAAGCTGCAAAGCCTCATGAGCGAGAAACCCAAAAACCAGTTATCAGTCTGGTGACTGAGAATAACCGCAGTCAAGAGTAAGAGCTATTATTTATTTTAAGCTCTGCATGTATTTCGAATAATATAAAAATTTGACAATGTCTATAAGTCTCAGGTTTGGTTAGAACGACCAGTTCCTTAATTTGCTGCAGCGCAACACTAGAGATAAGCGAGATAACCTCCTGCAACATGTTTTGTTTATAGATCACGATGACTAATACAAGAAAGCTGCTTAAGTAACCGGTAGATTGATTATATATTTAATGGACTGTTGATTCTTTCTTTTTCTATTTCTCAGCATTACTGACACATTTTGCAGGAATTCTGTCTAGAGAATTCTTTCTTACCTTACTCCTCTCAAAAGATTTCCTCTCATTCTGAAATGTAGTGGCTCCAAGATTTGAGTTGCCAAACCATTCTGAAGACATTCCTATTACATTCAGGTTCACCGCTGGTGCGACTGCTGGTATGACCTCTAATTTCTGCTCCACGGGAGCTGAAAAGCCAAAATAAGCAATTTCATTAATCAATTGTCTTTTTATGAAAACTGAAATACCTGAAAAAGCTTTTTCATTTTTTAAAATTACTGTTTCATCATTGAGATTTCTGAAATTATAAAGTTACCCTGATCAATAGCCAGCTCAAAAGATTCAGGGGTTCTTTCTGGAAGTGGGGGTGCAGGTGAGGGGGGACTGCCTGGAAGTAAGGAAAAGTATCATAGTGTATCAATAATAGTGCACTTGCTGAATAACATGATTGCAATATGAAGGATTTTGATCAAATAAGATCTTATTGCAAGTGCTCAGTAAACGGTTGATGCATTGGAAACTGTGTGTAATATGTTGCAGACATCTACATACTTAATAGTCTCATTTTATTTTCCAGTTACGTGTTCTTACCACTAATTTCTGTAAGTGCATCAGCAGCAGCATCGTGTGGAATAACTAATAACCTTTCAAAAGGGTCAGATACCTCTGAAAGACAAAATTGCAACATGTTGCATCATTTAAGTAAGCATCCCTTAAGCTAACAGCTCATATTCCAGATGTATGTTCACTATGGGCCCTAACCTGTATCCACAGCCAGCATGTAGGATTCTGGGGTTCGTTCAGGTAGTGGAGGAGGGTCTTCTCCAGAAGTACAGACTTCACCGGTGTCTGCAAAAACAGAAAAATCAGCTGCTATTTGTTGCTCATCTTGAAACTAACACATGCACAGGCACTAGCACTGACCTGAAGCAGGTGAGTTGGCCTCCAGAGTGTGGTCATTCAAAAATAATGAGGGTGCACTGAAAAGAGGGCTAAATGTCCATTCTGTGGTCTCCTCAGCAGCACCCGTGTGTCCCCCATCTGATGACGGAGAACTCAAACCAGTGTCAAAGTAGGGGTCCTCCACCATTGAACAAATGGCTGCTGCTAGATCTGGTGAGGGCTGACGGATCAGTGACGGTACACTATCACTCTCTGCAACCAATTCTTCTTCTGCTGAAGGAATTCTCTGATTTGCATGCACCATCCAGGGTACTTCATTCAGGTCCTGGGGAACTGACTCAGGAGAGGTCTGGAACAGAGGCCATTGTTGCTGGTCTTTGTGCATGTCCTTGGCGTTCAAGAAAAGTAGGTTTTCTGAAGAAGCCAAAGGACTGTTGTACTGTGGTAGGAAGGCCCGTTCCTCGTCAAGCAGATGCTGAAATTGTGGCAGAAAACCAGACTCCTCACCTGGGATTAAGATCTCAGAGACCTTTAAGAGGAGTATGAGTTGCATCAAGAATAGATTATTGATTATAATTTGCATGTAAATTCAGTATGCTTGTAAACTACGAATGTTCTCAGCTCCGTTTAATATTTTGCTTAACAGTAAATAAAAGAAGTGTACAGCAGCAGTTTCAACAGAGCACAGAGGTGTCACTGCCTTCTTAGTTAATTTTCAAATCTGCCAGTTTGATGATTTTCCGCTTTGATCATGTGACTAGATTCTATTTTAATGTTGCTGAAACCACAAGAAAGCCTGCCACATCTACTGTTTCTGTTTTACAGATTCAGATGGCTGTGCGTTTCGGTATGCGTTGATGAAGCACACAACCAAAACCATGTCGTCTCTGCTTCTAGCTAGTCTCTGTCTAAGCTCACTAACAATAATAAATCTCTGGTTACTTACCTCGTTTTGGAAAGTCTGTTCATCTACAGACTGCAAATATCTCTGAAATAGTAACTTGATGGTTCTGTAGACAAGGTCATATTGTTCCTGAGATTAAACAACAAGAATTTGTTCTGTTAGGTAGCATAACTTTGGGGCACGATTCACGAAACAAAACTGACATTAACTGGCATTACTGTTATATAAATTGCTTGAAATTTGTTTCTGTTGATTGGAAGACTTGTTAGATGTGATGGTTTGCATTATATTAAAAAAACATCAGGTACCTTGGTTTGAACTAAAGATGGCCTCTGGGTTCTCATGCTTTGAACTAAATTGTAGATGCTGAAATCTGAAGTGATCATCTATAAACGAGCACACAAAAGTAATGGAAAGGTTGGCAATTTTACAGTTAAACGCATCTGTCGTACAAAATGTACAGCAAGGCAGAGAAGAATAGCTAACCTGTTTCTTTAGGAGGTTCCAGGTATAATCAATGACACACAAGGCTCCTGTTCTACCACAGCCAGCACTGCAAATACACAACAGAAAAACGTCACATTTTTCAGACATTTGCAGTATAACTGCCCATATGCTTCTTCAACTATGCTATACTTGCCCTACATATATGTAGCATAGCTGAAGAAGGCATTAGGTACGATGGTACATCTAATGGCTAAACCACAACCACTGCAGCAATGTCTGTAACTATTCACAGCTTACGACTCCCCTCGTCAGCTGAATTAAGTACAAAACTCTTTCTCAGGACAAGAAAACCAATGAAAACTGGCGCAATAAAAAAATAAAACTTTAATGATAGTTTTAGCAACCATGTTGTGGTGACCTGTCACAGATGTGGGGTGGCTTCGTGATATGTAGGTTAGGTTATATCTGCTACAAACTCAACAGTACATGGCTGACTCATCATGAGGAGTGTCATGGTTTCACATGTTAATAGTTTCTGAACAGTTTAGTTAAGCATAAGCATATAAAAAATATAATATGTATTTATGTAAAAAAAAAAACAATCAGTATGTGACAAAGTAACAGTATGTGACAAATCTATACTTGTTTGTGTTTCCTCAGAGGGAAAGTATGATGCAGAACTGGAAACAAAATGATACAAACTTTCTACACAACTGACAAGCTCACACAGGTGCAATCCCACATGCCCCAAGGTTTTCTATTTGGACTTATCTAAGTCACAAGCTCTTGCTTTAGCCATAGTGTAAGTGCTGGAAAATTTTAGGGGGAAATGTATACATATATACTTTACAACCCAGTGGGGTTTTGGCCAACCACCTACAAACATTTCCTGTTAAAAGAATAGCGTCTAACCTCGAAGCCATATTGCTGGGGACCTGTACACGTTGCCCACAAGCAGTACAAACTCGATCACAACCAAAAGCACAGTTCTCCTTTGATCTGCTTTTTTTCTTTAACATGTTAGAAAGGAGCGATGGCATTTCATACAGTGTGGTAGTTTCTGCTCGTGCGTGTACTGATCAGATAACAAAGCGATGTTCAGAAATATAAGTAAAGAATAAAAGAGTGACAACAACCTCAATTTCTATAATGGCTTCATGCTTTACTTTAAAAAAAAAAAAAAAAAAATCGCACGCGAACTTTCAAACTATTTAAAACAAAAACAACGTACAAGAATAAAAGAGTCACGTTTTCATTTACCTGAAATATTTTTTCACGTGTAGTTTCATTTTTAGTTGAAATCAATTGAATTATTTCTTGAATCCAGTTAAAAGAAATACTTTGAAATACTTGAGAGAAGACCAACACCATATTCTGATTTCTTTGCATTAAAAAGCAACGCAATCTAATTTACATTATATTTAGAAAATCAATCGCTACAAAAATTGACCCCAAGCTGGTGATTCAAGTTGTCCTGAGTGACAGGATGTGAAATTTAAGCATGTGAAACCAACAGTGACAAAAGCCTCCTTTCAGTTGGACCGGTGCACCTTTTACTTTAAAGGTTGAGCTGTGTACATTCTGATTCATTTCTGGTTTCGCTAAACAGCATCAAGAACATTTTTCTTAAGAACGATGAACAGAGCTTCCAACAATATAAGCATTACCTATTAAAAAATAAAGATCAGCTTTGCAGCTCATTTTTGAGCAAGACAATCCACTTCACTCATATGTTAACAGGATGTATATTTTGCCTTAACACCTAACTCCAGCCATGCAGTAAGTTCAAGTTCTATTCAAATGCCTGACCTGCAGTGAATGCAAATAGGGACGTCATCATGGGCTTGATAAGAGCGCATCTCATGCAACATGTCCAGAATGGGAGGGATGGAGTCCGGTACTCCGTGATCTGGCCAGTTGACATAGTGCAACTGTTTCAAGGTTCGGGAACTCTGAAAAAAATTCAAAGTATTGTACACATTTAGAATGCAAGCGTCTTTTTAGAGCACATTAAACTTCATAGTTATATTTTGGGGTTCAAACCCAACAGTCAAATACAACCACAAAAGTTAGGCAGGCTATAAACAGTGCTTACATTGTGATAGGTCAACCTTAGGGTCCTGGTCAGATAGTCTCCTTTGCTTTCTTCAGAGTCCTGCACAAAAAGTTTTTCTTTAACCTAAATTCTTGATCTTGCTGCTTACAAAATTATGGTAAAACAATGTAAGACTTAAAAAAAGTATAATTAGGTATAGTGTATGTGCATGGCATACAGTACTGGTCAGTTTACAGAGATTCATCATGGGTGTGAACAGTAATTTGGGGCTTATTTGGGATTTTCACTAATCTCCACAGGCTCAAATTTATACATAAAAAGTCAAAAAATCCTTTAGCATAAAAAGAATTGGATTGACAGCACTGGTTGGATTGAACAATGCTCAGAACAATGCGAAGGTACAGTGAAAATCTATGGAGACCTGTAGATTTACACAAAATGGGAAAGTCTTTTTTAAAATTGTAATCTCAAGTGAAATTTACAGGTGCCCAAATAAACAAGCCAAAGGCCTTTGGCTTAGAAATTTTATGGTCAGACAAGACAAAGGTTAAGCCATTTGGCCACAATGACAAAAGCTGAGGGTTTTTAAATTTAATGATATCTAATTTGTGGAGTGTGGTTATAAGCTATGCTAAGAAACCAACCAATTTAAATCAACTCTACCAACTCTGTCAAGAAGAGTGGTCAAATATCCAACCAGAGTTATGCCAAGCTACAAAAAGCAAAGCAAATCTGGGTGAGGCGCGACTTGCTAAGGGACATTTAACCAAATATTAGTTGTATGTATTTGAGACCGTATGAATAATGTTGACCCTGTGTGGATTAGAGAAAATCCAATGTTGAGCAGCCAGTTTTTGTTTTGTAAAGTAGTTAAATATATTCAGTATAGCAAATACTATAGTATATATTCAGTATAAGTTTTTGCATCAGATCCATTAACCTATTCATCTTGAAAATATGAATAGAGAACAAAAAGTACTCACACAGTAAACTTTAAAAGGCTCACAAACGAACGGCTCCTCGTGTTTCTGTGGCCAGTAAACCTCACACTTTTTCTAAACAAAAAAAAAAATCAATCATACAAGTGTAACAAAAGTACTTTCAATTTAAACAATACATCAAACGATAATAGTTAACAAACTGACACCAGGCTGGTGTATAAACATACAAATATAGAGAAAATTCTGTATGGTGAGAAAAAAAGTGGAAAGCAGAGAGAAGTTTACCTTTCCCATCTCAAACTCTCGACAGGCCATCACGACAACCTAGAATCATGAAGATGTGTAAAAAAAAAAAAATCATAGATCTAAAAATAAATAAATAAAACATTTTTAAAAGATATGTGAACTGGGATGGGGATCTGTATTTCAGCTACTGTGGCCAAAGTCACAGCTCTTTTAATCTTAATTTAATTTTCAACTGAAGAAATAAAGCAAGTTGTGCTATCTTAAATGCACCTTGTGGTGTAGACCTTACCTCTATCTTGTATTCCCAAAGCATCCTCAAGAAGTCCACTACTGTGTGGGGCAGAGGACCCTGAGTAGCAATGTAAGCCCTGGAGTTTGATACTCCCTGCACACAAAACACAGTAGTTACATTTGCACAAACCATATTTCAGTCGGGACCCCCGTGGCCAAAAGAAACCTGTTATCTCTAATGCAGCAACTATTTGGCAGCATATACCTCCCTAGCCTTCCACTCACAGATATTGGCAGAGAGAGCAGCAGCAAGACTCTGGCTCAGAATGTAGCAGAGATCAGTGCAACCACAGATAATGTTAAAAAGCTTCGAACAGCATAAAAAAGAGAAGCTGGGGTACAGTTGGTTTGTAAAGTGGCCAATCCACTGTGGCCAGGCTAAAGCAGCCTAAATAGTGCACTTACGTTGTTTGTCAATTAAATGTGTAGAAGCTGAGCCATCAGTGGATATAAGCTAAAAGGGACCTTGTTCTTTACCTTGAGGAAACTGGCGTTGATGTAGTCTGTGTCATTTTTTGATGTGACAAGAGTAAGCTTTACTCTGGTGTGGTCAACTACAAAAAGAAAAATATGTAGTTATGAATGTTGGAAAACCTAAAAAGATTCAGAGTGTGCTTTACGTTCTCACCTTGTGGCAAAAGAAATGAACAGAATTAGAATAAAATAAAGATGAAAATATAATAAAATATGTTAATGTTTGTAAGCTTTTCCTAGGATCTAGTCTACCTTGTCTAATTTAAATAAATATAAGAAACTTAAGTAGATATGTTGATGGAGCATTACATACTGTTTATATGGGTTTTTTTGGTCACTGGCACAACACTATAGGTAATCTAGAAGTATTCCTTTACAGTGTTAATGCAGAAAACTGTAAAACTGTTGTATTTTTATACATTTAAACAAGCTTACAGGGCAGAATGTCCTTGTATCGGTTCTTCTTGATGTTTTCCTGCTTTTCTGCTGTTTTGCTAGGATACGTCTTGTCCGTTCGGTACTTTGTTGACTGACTTTTCAACCTCTGAAAAACACAAAAAGAAATGTAAATGCGTTGCATTCATAAAGACTTTTCATCATAGTTCCTAGACGCTATCTAAATGCCAAAGAGCTATTTTTGTCATGTTTTGCTGATGTGTCATACTGAAACAACCTCCAAGCTACGGGTATCATGTAAATGCGTCTAAATTATATTTAATTAGCCAAAACAGCAGATGGGTAATATGAGTTTCATGGTAGTGTTTCCTGTGCATTTACTGGAAAAGCTCTTTTTTCATAGTGCAGATGCTTTAAGGTCATTAGCAACTGATAGAGGAGAGTGAATAAAAAGTGGGCATGTAACCAGCAAATTACATGTGACCAATGGCACATTGTCACATGTGGTCAGTTTTTATGTGATTCAGCCTCAGACGAAGAATCTGTGACTCATTCGAGCTCAAACTGACATGATGGCTGACAAACTGAGAGGACCTCGATTCTAAATCACCTAAGCGGAAGCTCGGACTCTCAAGTTAAACTCATGTTTGTTCTGAGGCCAGTTGAGGCAGATCTAAAAGAGTCTGCTAAAGGACTTGAAATACATCTGCACTTCTCTAACACTACAAAGTGCTTTTTGTCCTCAGAGGAAGTGATGCAATGGACTCTTTCCTCTTGAGTGGTTGGGGTGGCAGCAGTATGACAGCAGAGGGGCAGCATGTGAAGCACACAGTGCTGTCTTCAGGCACCGCCATGTCACTCATCACCATGGCAGCAGCCCACAGATGATGTCACCCTGGGGTTAACACTTCTCAGGCACAATTTAGTATGTTTGCGTGAGTGTGTGTGTGTGTGTGTGTGTGTGTGTGTGTGTGGTTGTTGTTGCTGCTAGTCGTCAGTCGTGTTACAGGACTTTTGCTTACACTTCTTCCTTGTTGTGCCTTTAGTGACAAGCATCAATACAAAGAGGAAGAATGAAAATGGCGTTGGAACCCTCCGAAAAATACCAGTGTGGTACTTCCCTCAGTGTGATGTCTTTTGTAAAAAACCTAAAAATCGGGAAGACTAAGAACTTTCAGTTTCGCCGTGCTTACTGTCAATATAAAAATACACCTTTTTTTAGCGTGTGAATGTGAAAACCCATCGAGAAATACAGCATGTCTTCTGGGTTGAGAATTTTTAGCTGTACTTAAACAAGAGGAACATTACTGTTAACTCACCACAAACTCCCCAGCAATGCCGTTAGGTGTCTCCTCAGCCGCAGCCTCCTGTCTTTCCAGGTCATCCAGGAAGCTTCTCAGAATCCTGACCTGCTGGTCCATAGCTGGATCTTCACTGTGTGGGATAGGGCAGTTTTCATAGGCATTTCATGGCACAAAGGTCCTTGTCCACAGGTCATGGATAGGCTTGCTAAGCTTGGGGACAGGACTGAGGCTGTTACGTTGCTCCGCTACAGAGCACTTCTGTATTGTAGCTCTCACATGAAGGAACTGGTGTAAGGGAACTTCTAAACTGTCTTACAGAATGTAAGAGGAAGCTAACAGGTTCTGTGGTCAGATTAAAAATATTGCCGCGCCCCCTGTGGGTTTCTCTCACAGGGTCCTAAAGTCACCCGGGTGTTCTATTGCATAAATATGTAGCAAAGGGGATGGTAGGGGAAAACAAACATATATTTATGCACATAAACAGTCAAAACAGGTGATCTTAATCAAAAGCAGTCTAGTCAGTTGTACAATATTTTAAATACACAAGCCAAGTGGAGGAGAAACGCATGTAGGGATAGAGCCTAAGACAGAAGAAAGAGGGAGCGCAAGTGTCAAAGATAATCACCCTTAGTTGCTCAGCAGTAATCCACTCAGAGCTTTGGGAAGTCTTCATGTACCTACCTTACTGTACAGCAGACATTTTTGTAATTGAAGTGAGACAGGATGATAAAAAAAATCTTGTGAATCTCAGCTAGCACAAATTCATGCAATTTGTTTAGTGGTTAAGCAACAATACTTTTAAATTCACAATGTGTGCATAAAAAGAGTAGTGGGAGGAGCTATGTTTTCAGGAACCACGGGCAATAACTCACCCGTTAAAGACTTCCCTTTCTTAAATATACATAAAAGCTCAGCGTTGAAAAGAGTGTGGCTTAAAAAATACAAATGAAAAAATGCATTACTTACCAAAGTGCTCCCGGGCGTGGATGTTGCCTCTTTTGTCAGTCAACCTTCAACTAATGCTTTTGTCCGGGGTGGCATCATGAAGAAGTTCTGACAGGACATTGCTACATTTAGCAGGTGCTGAGCGCCACATCAGTCGAATAGTGACATCTAGTGGCTTTGTAATAAACTAACGGAGACATTCTGACACTCAACTGAATGTTACATTAGTCACCGGTTTACAGTATATATCGGGAAAATATAACTGGATAATATCAAAGCATCCAAGACAGACTAGCGAATAACAAAAGGTTAAAGGAAGATTTTTGCCATGTTTTTTCCAGTCATAAAGAATCAAGCATCTGCTGTGCAAATGTATTTCATGCTGCTCGTAATAATCAACAGCAGTGTCCGATAAACTATGATTAACTAGATTAAAGAAATGGGAATTTCTTACCAGGTAAAGTGAAGTGCAGCTCTTATGTGGGGAGGGTTCCCACTCTTTCACTTCTGTGTCACTAGTTAGTATTGCTGCATGTTACACTCGTGTTCAAGGCCTAGCATAGACGCAAAAGCATTTATGTAACCCACAACGCACCTACAGGAAGCTAAGATCACCACAGTCCACCTCTACAGTTTCCTGATTGTCGAGTTGATTCCAAACCTGACATCAGTATGAAGATATTTTACCTCGTTTTGCTTTTTCAAGGTGAGTGAGCTATAATTTAAACCTTCTATGAAAGAACTTACTAAGCTAAATCCTTTCAGCACCTTAATCATCATTGTTTATTCTCTCTCTCCCAGGCTCTATTTTTGTAATTTTTTCCACTTCCGTTCTTTGTGACTTTAAACTGTAAAATCACAGCTTATTCTAGCATCATAGATAAAAACTCTGATTTCATATCAATATTTTTCAGTCACAGTAAACTTACTATTTCATATATAAATCCGTCATAATTTTTTTGTTATGTGAAAAATAAATGCCTCTTCACTTTCATATCCTGAAATTCTTTAAGATTTAAAATTATAATTAAAACATACAAGCCTATAAAAATTCTTGAATGTACTCCTTATTGAAATATTTATTTACGAAGAAAAACATGTTTAAATTAACATGTTTTTTTCTTTAAACCTTAAATTCAATTAACACGTTAACTATTTTTTGGGAAACATTTTTCGTGAAAGGTGGAATAGAAACATATATATATATATATATATATATATATATATATATATATATATATATATTTACTTTACATACTGTTAAATGAAAGAAAAGTGTTGTAAATGCACACAGGATGTTTGACAACACCTACCCCCATCTCTCAAGTACTCATGAGGTGGTTTTTTTGCTTGTGTTTTTTTCTCGGGCTTTTAGTGACAATTATTCTAGCATTTGTGCTATCTGACAATCAAAATTTGAAGGTAAACTGCAAACTCATATTAATTCGAATTAAAAACTGAATAACATTTTTATGATTTACCAGACTACAAGGATTTTCTTTCTGTCTGCCTTGTATTTCAGCAAGTCTTCAGCTTGAATGTGATAAAGAGATCACAGCCCATGTTGGAGGTGAATTTATCCTTAAATGCAAGTATGGCATAAATCATTTTCTGTACAGCAAAAAGTATTGGTGCAGAGGGCCCTCCAGAAGCAATTGTGAGATTGTGGCAGACTCAGAAAACAGTCGAAACACACACAGGTCCCAAGTGATAGATTTAAACAGAAGGGGGCTGTTTGTGAAAGTCACAAATCTCCGATTTGATGACGCTGGAGCGTACTGGGTTGGGATTGATAAGATATATGCTGACATCATGACCCAAGTCAAAGTGATTATCACTGAAGGTAAGAATAAAAGACGTTATGCAACTTAGAAAATAAACATTATTTTACAATAACAGTGAAATATGCTGCATCACAGCCTCTGTTTGGTGTTAAGCTGACTGGACTGACATTTCTTTTTTTGTGTCAGTTCCAGTGTCCAAGCCCCGACTTTGGCCCCTGAGCTCTCTGGTGGACAGGCCAACATGTTGGGGGAAGTCAGTTACCTTACGCTGTGGTTGTGCAAAGGGCACTGGTGTTCGTTATGCCTGGTATCAGCACATTGACAGAAAGGACTTCCTGCTCCATAAGTCTTCAGACTTGTATCTTCACTGTGGTGCAGTTCAAAAGGACTGTAGTTATTTCTGTATTGGCAGTAATGACATAAGCAGTGAGAAGAGTGAGCTCATCTCTGTGCAGGTTCTGATGCCTGCAAACAGCAGCTGTATCTATGTTGTTAATATTCAGGGTAAGAACAAATGTGATATTCCATTGTGCAAATATAAATGTGAGAACTGTCTTTACAGTGATTTACTGATTAATAAAATGCTTTTAGAACAAATGTAAAAAATGTAAAAAAAACAAACAAAACAAAAAAAAAACATGCAGCATTTTTATAACAACTATTTATATTTACTGACAATATACAATGACTAAAACAACAAGTCAATTACTATATTTCATTTTAAAACATGGCAAGTGTTCTGTTGTAATGTTTGAGCATGGACGTGGTTCTGTTCCCATAGTGATAATTTATTTAGTTAGTTTGTTTTTTAATTTAGAATGAGATTTTTTCAACATTAAGACATTAATTTAAACGTAAAATATTTAGTTTAAGTTTAATAGCGTAGTTAGCGTAGCATAGATGATTTACACCATTCATAAATGTCCCATGAAAAAGATTACAATATTCATAGCCTCATATATTAGTGGCAAAAAATAGACTATTTGTGCATTTGTGACACTTTAAAGCCAAAAATTTATGATGAAATTAAAATGGAATTTAATAATTGTTTTTATGCAACTTGTGCATGCATGCGTGCATGTCTGCGTGTGTGTAGTATAGTAAACTATTGCTTGGAAGAAAGGATTAAAGACATCGTGTGTAAGTTTTGACTTCAGTGACTCCTAGAGGTTATAACAGATATGACCGTATGTACAAACCCTTTATGTACAAATTTTCCTTAGGGTCATTCTATTTTTTTATTAACAAAAATCAGGTCATTAGTATTATATTCTAAGCATAAAAACACAATAAACATAAAAGACAGAGTTTAAAGTTACCATGAAATATTCTAAACAACAACGTCTGTTTTCTTCTCTCTTGTTTTTACAATGCTGTAAAAGCTTCATCCTCAAGGTCTATAAAGCATTATCATTGTAATCTTTTCTTTTTCATTACCAGGTCAACCAATTTATGACTGTGCAGACAGAATGAGCACAACCACAGTCACAACACCAACTCTGACCTCCTGCCTAGTTATTATGAACATCAGTGATAACACAAGAAATCAATCTTTACAACTGAATGAAACCACTCAAGGCTTTTTTTTCATCAGGTTAGTCAATATGCTACTTTTTACTCTATGGAAGAATCACTAAAGGCTGAAAAGAGAATTTAAATTTGTTGAAATTTCACCATAAGATGCGGTCTGAAAACCTGCCCTACTCCCCTTTTCTTTTCTAGATCATTGACGGGACTGCCACTGTGGTACATATTACTGCGTTGGAGTTCTTTTCTGGCCTTGTTGATAATCATTTGCACAGCTGTTAAATGCACAAGAAGAAGATACAAAAAATATGCCAACCAGAAGAAAAATATTCATTGCAGGCGAATTTACCATGCGTGTCAGTGACCTGAATTTTACTGTGGTAGTTCTGTGGAAGTTAGAATGATGCCTCTGAGATAGCAGCTTTGTGGCTTAATTGTTGGCCAAAGTTCTTCGATCATGTGGGCCTGTTTGTGAAGAGGGTAGGGCATAACATGTCAGACTGCAGAATGACTCATGCAATACTGACCAAAGTGGTCTGTTATTTATTTGAAATACTAGAGTTTGGAAGAATCTACAAGACCGTTGAAATAACAGTTTTAATTATGATTGCTGATTGCTTTATCAGATCAACTTTTCATATAGTAGTTACACAATTTTGTATACATTAGTTATACAAAATATTGACATTAAATCCAACAAAGCTTTTCAGAAGGCAGCTAATGATGATTATCACGATCAATGAAAATAAAAGGACTTATGGTATTGTCTTAGGTAGTGGAAATAAATGTAAACAAACTTCAGACATTTTACCTTCTATCTAAGGCCCTCTTCACTTCTATAAACTGATGGAGAGTATCAGGTATTTAACTTTTATTTACCTCTAAGTGGACATATCTCCTTTGCGGCATTCCTGACTCAGACCTAGTCATGTTAGTCGACTATACATATATATGGAGCGTCATAAGAGAGCCAATCAAGAGGATTGTTTTAATAATAATGATGATGACTAAGAATGTAGCCCAAGATTATTAAAAAGGTGTGTTTCAGGTCCCTGAATTTCCACATGAATTAGACTGATGATTATAAAAATATATAAATAAATTTGCAGTAAAACAGTCATTGACTACCATGTACCTTTGCTGTTTTTGTATTAGCGACATTAATTATACTTAAACCGTGGAGTCTGGAAGTTTTATATGATAAATGGTTTATTGCTGTTACAGGTTATGAAGAAATGCAAATACCTCACCCACTTATTGTGAAATCAGTATCACAACAATGTGTCAGTACTTGGGCGTTGTAGGGCATTAAAATATGTCATATCAGGTTGATTAAAATTCTAGTGCTGCTGGCTCAACACTAGAAACAGACTAAACTATAAGGTAGAATTCAGCAATATTACCCTTGAATTAGTGATGTATATGAACTGTAGCATACAGTTGTCCAAATATTTAGTTTACTGGGTCTTGACTGATACTATTTTGTTTCCATTCTCAGAGAAAGTGTCAGAAAATTCCAGGTTAATTACTACTCACGTTGTACTGTAGTTGATTTCGTTACACTTAATGTTAAAATAATAAAACTTTTCATTTCAGACATTATAAAATCTCTCTGTATTTTATATATTTCATATTTAGCAGTGATACTACTTGGGTATTTGATTTCTCTCTTAAAGATGTACCAATATACCTATATGCAATATAGGTATTTTGGTACATATACCTTGGTAATATACAATATATGTACCAATACACCTACCAATACCGGGGCCTCCTCTCAGTGGGACATGCCCTGGACACCTCGACAAGGAGGCATCCTGGTTGACAATTCTACTCTGAGCCCCTTCGAATGGCTGAACTTCTCCCCCTAAGATCATCCACCTTTCAGAGAAACCTCATTTCTGCCACTTGTATCTGTGACCATAGGTGAGTGTAAAGACATAGAAAGACCAGTCAATCAAGAGCTTCACCACCACAGACCAGTATACGTCCATATCACTGCAGCTGCAGCACTAATCCATCAGTCAATCTCCCGCTCCCCTCTCCTGCTGCTTCACACTCGGCTGTGAACCACTTCAGTGCAAGCTGGAGGCTACAAGCTGTATCCTTTATCCAAGGTTCAACTAACAGACTCTCTTCTTGCCAGCACCCCGGCATAGACTTTTCCGGGGAGGCTGAGGAGTGTGATTCCCCAATAGTTGGAGCACACCCTCCAGTGAACCCCTTCCCAAAGATAGGAACCACTACCCCGGTCTGGCAATCCAGAGTTACCACCCCTGATCTCCAAGCAAAATTGTAGATGCGTGTCAACCAAGACAACCCTAAAGCATGCAGAGCCTTCAGGAACTCAGGGCAAATAACATCCACCACAGGGGCCCTACCACCAAGGAGTTATTTAACTCCCTCAGTGACCTCACCCTCAGCGATGAACGAGTTGTCCTCCTCGTCCTGAGACTTTGCTTCCTCTATGGAAGAAGTGTCAGTGGGATTAAAGAGGTCATCAAAGTACTCCTTCAATAATCCAACAATATTGTGATGATATTCTGTTCCTAACCAAGCTGACTTTGGAGAAGAGGTTGTCACGATCCGCAGTGGCAGACCGAGTGGAGAGTGTGTGGAGGACTCAGGTGCAGACACAGGCGAAGACACGAAACTGAGTTCAAATGAAAAGCGAGCCTTTATTTTGGCTGATGACATGGGGGCCAAACAAGGTAGAAGCACTGTGACGAAACTAAACTATAACTAAGCTGGGAAACTGGTACTATGATGCCACAGAAAACTATGAATACAAACATGGTGGGTGAGAGCACAGATGACGCGACACAGACTGCATGAAACACAGAGACTAAATACACATAAGGGATGATCAGGGGAAGTGGCCACACATGGGAGCACAGCTGACACACATGAACCTAAAGGCAGGACAGGAGAAGTGAAACTAAATATACTGACATTGAATACAGACTTTCAAAGTAAAACAGGAAACATGGAGATTAGACATGACATGAACTAAACATAACCACGCAGACATGACGCATGAACCAGGGAGACTGAGTACAGGGGGAGATGACATAAACAACTAAGAAACAAAGGACTAAACAGCAATCTCAAAATAAACTAGATGAACTAATCTAGGGCACAAATGAATACAAAAGATACATAAAACTCAAACACTGGGTCGCTCGACCCAGGACCATGACAGGTGTTGTTTGCACAATGGACAGATTGCCAGTCTATCAGAGAAAAACATACAGACAATAAACAGGGAAACCAACTCATGTACAAAAAGACACAAAAATGCTCTCCTTAGCACCAAAAAATCAGATTTAGATTGATTTGAAATATCTGACATTTTGGCCTAAAGTCCTAAATCAACAACTTTTATTCTTTGGGTATTTACAATATGCTATTAGTAACCAGCATTGCCGTTTTGGTCTGGTGGGATTGAAGAATAATTGATAAGGCCATCTCAAGAACTGCAGCTGGAAAGTAGGTATCGGCTAAATCTGGTACAACAAATCTCTTCTTTTCAGACATTAATGTTTTTTGTACATAGTCACAGACAAATAAATAAAACATCAATACAAAATACAGGGATCATCAACCATTTATCAAAACAAATGCAAATCTCTGTGGCATTCTGGACATCAACTTCTAGGCTAAACCCAGAAGCTCCTTGTAATTCATGTATATGCTGCTTCTGATCACCCTGCACAATCATCATCATAAAATCTGACGTGTCAAAGTGTCTGAAACATAAAAAGTGAATGTCTACAACAGCCAAAACTTTTGGCTGGGACTTCATTTGTTATTTGAACAGAACACTATAAAAGTGTCAAAGGTCCAGTAGATTTACTTTATAGTTATGAGTAAATCTTCCTAATCATAAAACTGTTTTATGTCAGAAACAGTAACTGCAATAGATTTCTAAGTTGCAAAAAATCCAAATGGTCATAGCGTATATGTTTTGTGAGACCAGTTTCCTCCGAAGTTTTAGTGAAGTCCAGTGTAAAGTTGTGTAAAGTTGTAAGCCAGACCATCTCCAAATGTAGGCTGGCTGATCCCTCCTATCCCAATAAATGGGTGTGAGTATAGCTGTATGCCTGCCATTAACACTGGAGCATGACCAATAAAAAGCTAGAGTGCACGTGAATCATTTAGAGCACATTGGTAAATAGTTTACCAATGTTAGTTCACCGTGTAGTCTATGATTCAGTGGGTGATTATATCAAAGTGAATGTCTATTGTGAGGTGAGCTCCCATTTGCACCTGCATCCTATACTCAGACCCACTCCATGTGTTTTCCAAAACACTAGTTATATCCTTAGACTTTCTGCATATGTGGTGTTTATGAAACATAAATTGCATATATTGTATATTTTATCGTTTTATGTTAGCTGGTATGTGATTATTTTAGACTTCATATCTCTGACACTGCAGAAATTATCTTATCATTACTTATTTTATCTTGATGTCTGTTGCAGTTCTAATAGACACAACTTTCAGTTTTCAGTGTCGACTTGCAATCTACTAGTTGTGGTTGCCGATTACACTTTCAGTTCAAGTAAAGAATCCCGTGACTGTGGAGAAGTTATACAATACACTTGTAAAAAAAATCATTTTGGTGTGGAATTGACAGTACACACCCCCTGATTTAAAGCGCACTTGTTTGTTTTCACTCTGATAGCTATCTTTTTAATTTTACAGTGACATGGAACATTCAAGCCTGATCCTCTCTAAAATGTATCAGTAGGTGTTTTTAATAATTTTCAATAGCTTGCTCTGCATTTTCTTCCCCGTAGCCTACATTGGGCTAGTACGTACTGTGGAGAAGGGCATTTTATTAAAAACTGCATTAATGTCTATTTTCCGTAGATGCCCTTTTTGCTCAGTCTGTTTCCTATTGTTAAATCATGAACACTGATCTTAATTGAGTGAATTGTGGCCTGCAGTTCTTTACATTTTGTTTTGTTTTTTTTTGGGGGGGGGGGGGGGGGGGGGGGGTTCTCTTGTGACCTCCTGGATGAGTCATCAATGTGGTTTTGGAGTAATTTAGGTACACTGGCCAATTCAGTCCTGCTGAGCATTTATGTTTTGATGCATGCTCAATCATCCAGATATCATCCAGAAATCTCAGAAAGTTTATTCTGTTCATCTGGATGTAGCATTTTTGGATCTACTAAATAACTTTTAAAGAATTCTAGAGGATTATGTTTTTAACTCAGTGTGGATACCTGTCTTCAGTGACATTAGAGTGTAACACTGGATACAAAATGAATGGAAGTCAAAGGAGCTTGCAAAGAAAAGCGTCTGGACTTCTTTAAGTTGCTTGAAGACGTTTCACCTCTCATCCGAGAAGCTTCTTCAGTTCTAAGGTCAAATGGTGGAGAGTCCCAGATATAAACCTAGTGGGAGTGACCCCCCACAGAGGGACAAAAGGACCCCCTGATGATCCTCTAATTGCCTGAGCCAAGGTGGGAAACTGGGCATGGGTCCCAATCAGCCAGAGTTTCGGGTGTGTTCATTGTGAAACCTGGCCCCACCTTATCATGCGAATTCCTGAGGTCAGATGGCCCAGGATGTGAGTGGGCGTTAAGGCGTCTGGGAAGGGATCTCAGAACTGGATTATAGATGGCAGAGAGTTGGTGTCGTAAACCCCCGCCTCTGTCACCTTGACAATATTGAAGATGCACATATTTGGGTCTACCTAATAAACAATCCAGGACATAAGATTCTGGAGTCCCACACAAATCCCACACAAGTTGTGTGGCACAGGCTTTGAGGACATGGAGAGTCACCCTGTCTGGTCCAGCAGACTTGCCTGAGAACATCTTCTGACTTGTCTCTGAATCTGGTCATGAGTGAAAGTAACAGTTTAGGGAGGGGTTTCAATACTTTACCGGGAGGCTGTGTTGCAATGTGGAGAGAGAGTGGCTTTGCTGTGGATTGCAGGCTGACTACAGGTAAGTCATTAGGGGGGTGAACATTTGTTGCAATCTCAAATCTGTTGAAAAACACGTTCAGCTTATTTGCTCTGTCCACACCACCCCCAGCTCACCTGCTGCTGGATGACCTGAATCCAGCAACTGTCCTCGTGCCACTCCACGCCTCTATCATGCTGTTCTGCTGGAGTTTCCGCTCCAGCTTTCTCCTGTAATTGTCCTTAGCCTTCCTGATCTTTCCCTTCAACAACACCTGAACCATTCACACCTCCTCTCTATTGGTAAGATGAGATCAAGTCTGATCACATAAGACCTTGTATGTGAGGAGAAGTATTTTAAATTTAATTCTGGATGTAACAGGGAACCAATGAAGATAAGCCAATATAGGAGGAATATGCTCTAATATTCCCTGTCAGTATTCTCTTAATGTGTAAAAACTTTATAAAGTTATAGAGTAAATCTGTAAAAAGGAATATAGACACAATTGATTAAGGTTGTTATCATTTAAGACTGTTCAACCAACATGTATCTGTATCAGAATTAAAACCCCGTGTTAATCAAAGAGGAAATTATGTGGTTACAGTTGCTCCAAACTCTAAGAACAGTAATTAACTATCCATCCATCCATTCGCTTCTGCTTAATTAATTAACTAAACAAAGTGAAATAATACAGCATATTACAAAGTTACAAAATATAACAAAATGCCTCTTATAAATACAAACAGCTCTGATGATAAATATCCCAGCTAAAACTGACGTGCCTCTCTAATTGTATTGACATTTTAATTTTCTCCATAGAGGATTTGCTATTAAAGGTGTGCAATTTCTACAATGTGTACGTGTATTTAATATGTTTTTAATTCCAACTTTGCCTTTATAGTCTCAGTTGGACCAATCTCCTGGTTAATGGTAGATAAAGTCATTTTGGATAACTGCATTGATAGTTTCCTTGAGGTTGAATATGTACCACTACAATACACTCATTTTATGTGAATCTACACAAACTTAAGAGCTTTGTTTCTTTCGTGTATTTCATTACTATGTTATAAAGTTTGCAAACCGTGGTCTAAAGTCTGAAACTTTTGGCTGAAGAAAAAGCACGTCACTGTTTGACCGCGCTTCCGAGAAGGGGACGCAACCCACATTAAAACAAACAGAAACCCCAAATAAGCTTTCAGGACAGAACTGGTAGCGGCCACCACTGCGATTCAGACGTAAGGTATGGTATTGTCTGTTTTAACTGTCACTACTATTTATTATTATTATTATTGTTATCATTATTATTATTATTTATGGTTGTTTTTTTGTTTGTTTTTACCACCCATGGTATCTTTGGATCAAGGATACGTGACCTGCGAGAATTCCCAGACATTTTCCGTACCTAATTGCCATTTAGTTCAACATATATGTTGAACGTGCCATCGTGGCCTTCAAGTTATAAAATGTGGAAAGACTTTGGGTTTGTTTTCGGCTGTGACAAAAGGGGAAAAAAGGAAGCGAGTATTTTCTGATATTTCATATTTAAAACCTAAACTTGGTTACTGTTAAAGTTTTGGTTTAGCGAACTATATAAACTTGACCGAATGTTTGCACCTCCCACCTGTCTGTTAATTAATTTGTTAGCAGTGACAGATCTTCTTGAATGGAGAACCTTTGTTAGTACCAGCCATCATGACAGAGTAATATCTCTAATTATCTTTCTTGTGTTTGCCTTTGTTTTGTACCAGAAAGGACTCTTGGTTTTAGTTAAACCTGTCAGATCCTGTCATGGCTATTACTGCAGTCCTTCTGCTGAGCAGTCTTGGCTTTTTGGCAATTACTGCTCAAGGTGAGTGGATTAGCTTGAGAAACACAGCATGGTGTTTCGTCTTAAAATTCTGTTCTCTTTTTTGTCTGTATCTTTTTTCTTTCTCTCTTTCTTTTCCCAAGTACAGCTCAAAACTGTCCCAGACCTCCTAAAGGAGAAAATATGGATTTAAAGGGCAATGACATTCTTCTAACTAGTTTCCCAGATGGGACCACAGTTACTTTTGCCTGTAACACTGGATATGAGTCTGCAGGAGGGTCCCCACGTATTACTTGTACTGCTGGAAGTTGGAGCCCTCTGGGGTTGAAATGCCAAAGTAAATATTAACAATTGATTTTAAATTCAAATTCCTTATTGCAGCTGTACTTCACAGCCAGTTTAAGCACATGAGAATGGGTGTCTGGTAGAATTTACTCCCCATCCTGGAAACATTCTTAAAATTGTTGTTTAAAAAAAATCTCGACCTCTAGAAAAATACTCACATGAACATGTTACATAAGCAGTACACTTTCTTTGTGGAATTAATTATACATAATATCATCTAAAAATTTCTAAAGAACCAATTTAATCCTCATCTTTCCTATTTCAGGGAAGAACTGTTTCTCTGTGGAAGACGTTCAAGATGGACAGATTGAATATCGTCCTGGGACTGAATTTGGTGATAAAGCAGTGCTCATTTGTAACATTGGGTTAGTAATACGATGTTAGCTCTAATAAAAAGTGTTAAGATAATTAATTTTTTGATTGAAGTTAGTAGTATCATGTTAAATCACTAAAATGTTGCAATTCCATGTCTTAAAAAAACAAAAACTTGCTGTTCTGTGTCATGTGAAATAAAATTTCTAAACCAACCTTTTCCCCTCGAATCAGGTATATGCCAGTTGGTGGAGGAGAACTCACTTGTGGAAGCCAAGGGTGGACGGGCAGGTTGCCTGTATGTGAAGGTTGGTTGTCTTGTCGTAATACAAGTCACACCCCTGCTTAAAAGCTCACTGCTTGTTTTCATTCTGATAGATTGTTTGTGGAGTTCCGCAGGGGTCAGTATTGGGACCAAAGCTGTTTATCCTCTATATCAATGATATATGCAGAACATCAGATATACTACAGTTTATTCTATTTGCAGATGATACAAATATTTTTTGTGCTGGAGAGAATTTACAGCAGCTTTTGGAAATTGTCACACAAGAAATGATTAAACTGAAAACATGGTTTGATAGAAATAAGCTATCATTAAATTTGGAAAAAAAACTACATTTATGTTATTCGGAAATTGTAAAAAAGATGCAGGAGCAAAATTATTAGTAAACAATGTTGAAATAGAGCAAGTTTCGGATACAAAATTTCTGGGTGTGATAATAGATAACAAAATCTGCTGGAAACCTCACATAAAGCATATACAAGCCAAACTGTCAAGAAGCATCTCCGTACTAAGTAAAGTTAAATATTTTTTGCCTTCCAAATCACTCCGGGTACTTTATTGTTCACTTATATTGCCATATTTGGAATACTGTGTGGAAATTTGGGGAAACACATATAAAACTGCACTTCAACCAATATGTAAAATTCAAAAAAAAGCAATCAGGATGATTAATAAAGCAGGATTTAGAGACCATACTAACATCATGTTTTTGTATTAAAAATACTGAAGTTTATGGATCTTATAAAATATAAAACTGCAAAAATTATGTACAAGGCCAGATACAATATGTTACCAGGAAATATACAGAGGATGTTCTATGACAGAGAAGGAGACTATGAATTGAGGGGGAAATTGAATCTAAGGATTCTTAAAGCACGGTCAAAGGTTAAAACCTTTTGTGTCACTATTTATGGGGTAAAACTGGAATAGTTTTACTATAGATCTACAGCAATGCTCAGGAATTAGTAAGTTCATGAAAATACTTCGAAAACTGATTTTGGAAGAATATGATACCGATAAAGATGATCACCCATTGTATGTATAAAAATATCAAATTATATCCAAATTATATCAATCACGGTAGCCAAGTTTATATAGGTTCTCCTCGTGTATTGTGTGGAGTATGTGATGATGGGAATTAGGTGAATTATGTGGGATCAATAAGATGTTGAGCAGGGGTAGGAATTAATAAGTATGTTCATACTTCTTCCTACTCCTTTTCAGACCAAACATTGTTACATTATGTCAGACGATTTTGTTTTATTTCATTATATTTTTTTGTTTATCTGAACACATACGTGTGTGTGTGTATATCTACATATATATTCGTATCTGTAAATGAAAATATATGTAGTGTGTATATATTGTTTTTTGTTTTATATGTCTGAAACAAATAAAGATACAATACAATACAATACAAAAAAACACTAGATTTGTATTTTTATTTTCCAGTGACACAATGTGAATCACCCCCTGTAGTACAAGATGGCTCTTTCAGTCCAAATAAAGATCTCTATGAATATAATGATGTTATAGATTACACCTGTAAAAAGGATTATACAGTTGTTGGATCGAGACAGTTGCATTGTTCGGATGATGGAACATTCAAGCCTGAGCCTCCAAAATGTATCAGTACCGGTAAGTGTTTTCAATTTCTTTCAAGAACTTGTTCTCTGTTTTTGTCTTTATTTTTTGTCTTTTTCTTTTTTTTTCATGTACAGCTCAAAACTGTCCCAGACCTCCTAAAGGAGAAAATATGGATTTAAAGGGCAATGACATTCTTCTAACTAGTTTTCCAGATGGGACCACAGTTACTTTTGCCTGTAACACTGGATATAAGTCTGCAGGAGGGTCCCCACGTATTACTTGTACTGCTGGAAGTTGGAGCCCTCTGGGGTTGAAATGCCAAAGTAAATATTAACAATTGATTTTAAATTCAAATTCCTTATAGCAGCTGTGTTTCACAGCCAGTTTAAGCACATGAGAATGGGTGTCTGGTAGAATTTACTCCCCATCCTGGAAACATTCTTTTTTTTTTTTTTTTTTTTTTTTTTTTTTTAAATGACATCAGAAACAGCAGTATGCGACATTACGTGATGGCAGAGCTTCAGTTCATCCTTTGTCATTTTTTTTTTTTTTTTTTAATAAATAGGACAGGGGGAATGAATGAGAGAGAGAGGGGGAGAGAAAGAAAGAAAACCCAAGGGGAGAAGAGACGGTGAGAAGGGGGGGGAAGAGAGACAAAAAAAAAAAAAAAAAAAAAAAAAAAAAAAAAAAAAACTCCTGGGTCACCTGTATGGAGAAAAAAAAAACAAACAAACAAACAAACAAACAGAGGAGACAGCAAACAACAAAGAGCAACATAATAATAGGGAAAACAAAGCACCATCACAATAAACTAGCTAGTCATAGATATCAGTATTTACTAAGTAATAAACGATATTGTGCAGCACGCAAGATAGACAGCGCACAGTGTGCTTTGAGGCAGCAGCCAAGAAAGCTTTAGTCCGCGTCTGTGAATACCCATGTGTGCATACCTGTGTGGATCAGCATGCTTGCATTCCAAAGGTTTCTCCATGTAATGATCTGCTAGGGAGTGTGGGGGGGCCACAGCCCCGTCCTCCAGGGTGTGAAGCGGGTATGGAGGAGATCAAAACTCCAGACATCCAGAGGCCCCCAGAACACAAGAGACCATGGAAGACCAACAGAGGGGCAGCCGCGCCACTGTTCCAGTAAGAGCTGAGGAGAGTCCCAGATGAGGGCTCACTCAGCAGCCGCGGAGCAGAAGCCAGGGGGGGTTGCAGTGACGCGCCCGTGAGCTCCGCCGGCCCCCAGCTGCGCCTGAGTGACCGAGCCCTAGGCCGAGAGGCCGGGGGCACCCCACCTCCAAAGGGGCCCGAGCGAGCCCCAGGCCCCAGGCCCCGACAAGCGGCCGCCAAGGAGTGAGCCGGTGTGTACCCGGACGCCCACCCCCAGACACAAAGAACCACCAACACACCGACACCTGAGGGAGTCCGCCACCGGCAGGGGAAGTGGTGGTGGGTGGAGATAGGCCTCCAAACCTTGGAGGGCCTGAGGTGTCCCCAGAGAGGTGGCGTCTGATACCCAACCTGACATATAGACACAGACATACAGGCACACACAGACACAAACATCCATTCCCACCCTCATGCTCTCATATGCACTCACTCTACACTCAACCAACGTGGAGACAGACATAAAGAGACGCTGTACACACAATCACACTCCCCAAGCGTACTCTACAAACCGGGTCTAGGTACCCTTGCCCCTGGAGGGGGGAATTGCACCCAGACCCAGGTGGTGTTACCCTTTTCCCTGCGGTGGGGAGAGGCAGACCACCCCGACTCCGCAGCAGCAGGGAGGCCCCACACCCCAGACCGCAGTCGGACGGCCAACTCCTCCTACTAGCCCTCCCGCTCCAGCAGGCCGCAGAGAATGGGGGTGGGAGAAGACTCCAAACCTCCCTCCACCCGCTCATTGTAGTGTTGATGCATATGTGTTCTAAGGTGCAATTAAAACCCAGGAGGGCATGGAGCTACCTGCCAAGGAGCAGCAGGTAAGCGCATAGTCCCTCCTGCTAACCCTCAATGACTAAGTGTATTTAAAATTGAGAGGTGGGCAACGACGTCAGGGGTGAGGTATACACCCTGATGGTGATTTGGACTCCGTGATTGTGCCCACCCCCAAGATCCTATATGTATGTGTAATGAGAGTGTGAATAATGTGAATGTCTAAGTTGTGGGATAAAATTGAGGCAGAGGCAGCCAGAAGGGGACAGGGGGGGGGGGTAGCCTCCTCTGCACCCTGGTGACATACCCCCACTCCAAGGCCCTGCATGTGTGGGTGGTTGTGGAGGAGCGAGAAGAGGGAGGCAGCTGGAGATGGGGAGGGAAGGAAGGGAGGGGCAGGTAACCCCTCCCTGGGGCCAGCTCCCCCGCTGACCCCAGTAGGCACTCCCACCCTCCGCGACCCGCCAGGGAAGGGGGGCCCAGGCCCATCAGACCGGGGCCCAGTGCAGTAGCGCCCCCCGGCTCCACAGAGCCCTGGACAGTCCACCCAACCCCACCACAGAGAAAACTGCACCCACCCCACCAACCACACATCTTCCAGACTACATTCTTAAAATTGTTGTTTAAAAAAAATCTCGACCTCTAGAAAAATACTCACATGAACATGTTACATAAGCAGTACACTTTCTTTGTGGAATTAATTATACATAATATCATCTAAAAATTTCTAAAGAACCAATTTAATCCTCATCTTTCCTATTTCAGGGAAGAACTGTTTCTCTGTGGAAGACGTTCAAGATGGACAGATTGAATATCGTCCTGGGACTGAATTTGGTGATAAAGCAGTGCTCATTTGTAACATTGGGTTAGTAATACGATGTTAGCTCTAATAAAAAGTGTTAAGATAATTAATTTTTTGATTGAAGTTAGTAGTATCATGTTAAATCACTAAAATGTTGCAATTCCATGTCTTAAAAAAACAAAAACTTGCTGTTCTGTGTCATGTGAAATAAAATTTCTAAACCAACCCTTTCCCCTCGAATCAGGTATATGCCAGTTGGTGGAGGAGAACTCACTTGTGGAAGCCAAGGGTGGACGGGCAGGTTGCCTGTATGTGAAGGTTGGTTGTCTTGTCGTAATACAAGTCACATACACGTAGACATTGAGGGCTAGCAGGAGGGACCATGCGCTTACCTGCCGCTCTCTGGCAGGTACCTCCATGCCCTCCTGGGTTTTAAATGCACCTTAGAACACACATGCATCAACACTACAATGAGTGGGTGGAGGGAGGTTTGGAGTCTTCTCTCACCCCCATTCTCTGCGACCTGCTGGAGCGGGGGGGGGGGGGGCTAGGAGGAGGAGTTGGCCGTCCGACTGCGGTCTGGAGTGTGGGGCCTCCCTGCTGCTGCGGAGTCGGGGCGGTCTGCCTCCCCCCAACGCAGGGAAAAGGGTAACACCACCTGGGTCTGGGTGCAGTTCCCCCCTCCAGGGGCAAGGGTACCTAGACCCGGTTTGTAGAGTACGCTTGGGGAGTGTGATCGTGTGTACAGCGTCTCTTTATGTCTGTCTCCACATTGGTTGAGGGTGGGAATGGATGTTTGTATCTGTGTGTGCCTGTATTTCTGTGTCTATATGTCAGGTTGGGTGTCAGGCGCCACCTCTCTGGGGACATCTTAGGCCCTCCAAGGTTTGGAGGCCTATCTCCCCCTACCACCACTTCCCTGCCAGTGGCGGACTCCCTCAGACATCGGTGCGTTGGTGGTTCTTTGTGTCCGGGGATGGGCGTCCAGGTACACACCGGCTCACTCCTTGGCGGCCGCTTATCGGGGCCTGGAGCCTGGGGCTCGCTCGGGCCACTTCGGAGGTGGGGTGCCCCCGGCCTCTCGGCCTGGGGCTCGGTCACTCAGGCGCGGCTGGCTGCCGGCGGAGCTCACGGGCGCGTCACTGCAACTCCCCCTGGCTTCTGCTCCGCGGCTGCTGAGTGAGCCCTCATCTGGGACTCTCCTCAGCTCTTTCTGGGACAGTGGCGCGGCTGCCCCTCTGTTGGTCTTCCTTGGTCTCTTGTGTTCTGGGGGCCTCTGGATGTCTGGAGTTTTGATCTCCTCCATACCTGCTTCATGCCCTGGAGGACGGGGCTGTGGCCCCCCCACACCCTCTAGCAGATCATTACATGAAGGAACCTTTAAAAAAAAAAAAAAACAAGCGCGTCCATGCTCACAGGTGTACACACGGGTGATCACACCCACAAACTACACCCTTTTTGGCTCCTACCTCAAAGCACACTGTGTTCTGTTGATCTTATGTGCTGCACAATAATGTTTAATATTTAGTATTTACTATCATATTCCCATATATCATTGTGATGCTGTTTATTCTATTACTCTTGTTCTCTTCTGCTTGTTTTCTTTTTTCTTTCTCAGCAGGTGACCCAGGTGATTGATATATGCATTTTTTTTCTTTTTTTTTCTGCTCATTCTGTTGGTTTTTGTCTTTGCCCTTCTCCCCCGTCCCTCTTCTCAGCTGTTTCTCTTTCCCTCTTTCTTTCTCCCCTTCTTTCCCCCAGTCAAGTCTGTCCCATATTCAGTAAGTGAAAATAAAATAAACAATAAAAGGTGAATCAAATGGACCATTACGGCAAGGCTGGGATGGTCAATTTGGTAAAGTAAGTCCGTTGGGCATCTTTCTTTGCCTTTAGACAACAATTCTGATGGCAAAAGAGCCAAACGGGACAGGCAAAAAAAAAAAAAAAAAAAAAGTAATACAAGTCACACCCCTGATTAAAAGCTCACTGCTTGTTTTCATTCTGATAGATTTGTATTTTTATTTTCCAGTGACACAATGTGAATCACCCCCTGTAGTACAAGATGGCTCTTTCAGTCCAAATAAAGATCTCTATGAATATAATAATGTTATATATTACACCTGTAAAAAGGATTATACAGTTGTTGGATCACGACAGTCGTATTGTTCGGATGATGGAACATTCAAACCTGAGCCTCCAAAATGTATCAGTAAGTGTCTTGAGTTATTTTCAATAACTTATTTTGTTTTTTCTTGTGTAGTATAAATTAGGCTAATACATACTGTGGAAAAGGTCATTTTTGACAACTGCACCAATGCTTACTTTCTTTCCCTGCAGAGGTTGAATGTGAAGATCCAGAGATTTCATTTGGACAGTGGAGTAGCGGTGCTCGACCTCCATATGGATACTTGTCTACAGTCACATTACAGTGTAACGCTGGATACACAATGATTGGATCCGCTACTGTGACGTGTGAGCTAAATGGTCAGTGGTCACCTGGACTTCCTCAGTGTATTCGTAAGTCAAAAATTAAAATAATTATTTGTAAGTGCTGAGCTCAAGCATGATCTCTTTGCTCTAAGTGCAACTTCAACCCCAATTCTGAGCCTAAGTCCTCCTGCTGCATATTTATGAAAAGTGCAAAAAAGGCAGGTAAATGAAGACTACGGGGTCCTGGCCAGTGATTTTCAGCAAAAAGTGGAGAGTATTGCTGAATGGCACTTTACCTCTACTATGAGCATGAATATATGCATGGATCTTGGCAGCTAATATTTTATTTCTTGCATCATTATATTTCAGTAATGTAAAGACACTTATTGAATTACAGCATTAAATTAAAGAACTGACAACAGAAGATTTTTACCATATTTACATAGATCATTACTCAGCGTTTTTTTGAGTGCATGTCCAGTGCTAGCTTTGAATTAAAAACTGTTTTTCTCACTGTAGGGACGACACCAGGAACCATTCTTTTTATTTATAAGCAAACATCAGGTTTGGCTTAAACATTGCTTTCAAAGCAGAAATTATGTGGTCAAAGTTGCTCCAAGACTCTAAGTACAGTAACTAACTAAACTAAGTGAAATAATACAGCATATTACAAGGTTATAAAATATAACAAAATTGCTCTAATAAATACAAATAGCTCTAATTCTAATTATCTCAGCATATTACACAAAATATATAGCTAAAACTGACGTGCCTCTCTAAGCATATCTAATCATATCATTTAATTTTCTCTGTAGATGATTTGGTATTAAAGGTGTGCAATTACTACAATGTGTATGTGAATTTAATATGTATTTTTTAATTCCAACTTTGCCTTTATAGCCTCAATTGGACCAGTCTCCTGGTTAATGATAGATAAGGTCATTTTGGATAACTGTATTGATATACAGTTTCCTTTTTGTTTCCCACAAGTTGAATATGAAGAGTCCAAATGATGAATAGAATGAGGATTTTTAACCTCTGAAGATATAGTTGTCGTCAGCAATGTTAAAGTGTGAACCTGGATACATAATCAATGCAAACCTTACCGTGACATAAAAACGTTACTGGTCACCTGGACTTCCTTAATGTATACGCATGTTATGAATTAAAATTGCTTAAGTATATGTAGCTTCACTTCTCAATTGTTGTTAAAATTTGTATTAAATACCTCAGGAGGTTGCTAGCATAATATAGAGATAATTTTGGACAATTCTAGTAATTTCCATTCTGTGAATGTGAAAATCCTGTGATTCGATATGACTGAATAATGGTCTCCTCCTGTCTGTGGTCTTATTTCAGGGAAGATCTGGATAAGTTAAGAAAGGCCCGTGTACCTAGATATACAATATGATATAAAAGGTTTGGCTACGTGGAGTGTCACAAAAGTCATCATATTTTGTTTTAATTTGATTTCACATTGCTGCATGTGAATGATCATATAATGTTCACTTTTATGTTTAGAAAACACTATTTGATAAACAGTTTCCACAAGTTTTTGAACATTTCTTTTTGCTTATAATCACCTGGTTTCATGTTAATATGAAATCACTCTTTTTTAAGTCTCAGTTTTAAACTTCAGGATAAATCCATTAAATAAATTTGAATCTCTGCGTGCTTGCCAAGTAATTGTGAACAGGGGTCATGTGGAGGTCATACAAAAATGACCTGACATGTGAAGGACACATTTAAAGTATTATGTTAATTTGTAAGTTTAAATGTCCATTTACACTTATGATTAAAGTTTGTATTTAAATACATTTGATTCCAGACAGTTTAGTACGAGTTGCACTTTCTCTTCTGTAGGTTGTTTTAAATGTAAAAACAAATGTAAATAAATAAATAAAATAATCCTCTGAAGTTTTTGTATTTTTTTTTCAAGTGTGGTTGATGTCATTTAAAGGAATGTTTGGAAAAACATTTGGAAAAAGCAGGAATTGTGAATGGTGAATAAACAGACCAAAGTACAGCAGGAAGTTTATTTCCTCACATTGATTCAGTCCGCCCTGTTTTGTAATGCGTCACCCTGTTTGAATGTATTGGGCACTGTAATTTACAACACAAAATGTTTTCACAAGTATGTCACAAGTAGTATGCATGGCTTACAAAAGAGGGCCAAAGCTTTTCAAGGACAGTAAAGAACAGCCTGCACTTTCATATTGTCTTAAAGGTGTATGTGTCTTTTTATATACAGGTCTCGTGCTGTGTCCTATTAATACTGCTTTAAGAAGGGAAAACTGCATATTTATGTGAAGTATGGAACAACAGAGTAATAAGGAAGTGTTGGGTTTATGGTGGGTGGGGCTCATAAACTTGTGCGTATTATGTTCAGAAAAGACAGAACAAAAAACAAAAAAACGGTTATAGCATACAAACTAATTTCAGAAATACAGCGGTTTCAACTAATTTAGTTTTTCTTCCTGGTGCTACATTTACTAAGTAAAATGGATGGAAGTACAACAACCCTCATTTGGCTTATTGGTAGCACTACAAGTACTACACTCGTTTTATGTGAATCCACACAAACTTAAGAGCTTTGTTTCTTTCGTTTATTTCATTATTATGTTATAAAGTACGCGAGCTGTAATCTAAGGCTAAGACTTATGAAGAACAGGCACGTCACTGTTTGACCGCGCCTACTTCCGAGAAGGAGACGCAGCCCACATTAAAACAAGCAGAAACCCGAAATAACCTTTCAGAGCAGGACTGTTAGCGGTCATCATTGTTGGCGTTCAGACGTAAGGTATGGTGTCGTTTGTTTTAACCGTCCGTAACAACCGAAAAAACAAAAACAAAGCGTCGACCCCATAACAGTGCTATATTATTGTATTTATCCGTCGTTGCTGCTAAGTTAGCTAACAATTAGCTAGCTAACGCAGCCGAAGGCGATTTAACAGTTTATGGATTTTGACCAAATTGCAGACATTCAGATGGAATCAGCATTTTTTTTAATCTTTCAGTGACATCTTCTTAACCCCCTGTAAGCTAAATTACGCGATTATTAATGTGCTGTGTTACCACTCACGGTATCTTTGGCTCCAGGAAGACCGAGAGTAGCATACGTGACCTGCGAGAATTCACGGCCATTTTTTTCCCCGTACCTACCTGTCATTTAGTTTAACAAATGTTGATCGGCCAGCCGAAGCTATCGTGGCCTTCAAGTTGTATAATATGGAAAGACTTTAGGTTTGTTTTCTGCCGCGACAAAGGGAGAGGGGAGGCAGTATTTTCAAATATTTCATTTTTAAAACCTAAACTTGGTTACTGTTAAGGTTTTGGTTTAGCGAAATATATAAACATTACCGAAGACCGAATGTTTGCACCTGCTACCTTCCGCTAGTTAATGTGTTAGCAGTGACAGACCTGATTCAATGGAGAGCCTTGTTAGTACCAGCTATCATGACCAAGTAATATCTCTGATTGTCTTTCTTGTGTTTGCCTTTGTTTTGTACCAGAAAGGGCTCTTGGTTTTAGTTAACCTGTCAGATCTGTCATGGGTATTACTGCATTCCTTCTGCTGAGCAGTCTTGTCTTTCTGGCAATTACTGCTCAAGGTGAGTGCAGTCCGGATTAGCTTGAGACACGGTAAACACAGCATGGTGTTTTTCTTGGGTTACCCTGTTCTTAAAATTATGTTCTCTCTTTTTTGTCTGTATGTTTTTTCTTTTTTTCTTTTCCCATGTACAGCTCAAAACTGTCCCAGACCTCCTAAAGGAGAAAATATGGATTTAAAGGGCAATGACATTCTTCTAACTAGTTTTCCAGATGGGACCACAGTTACTTTTGCCTGTAACACTGGATATGAGTCTGCAGGAGGGTCCCCACGTATTACTTGTACTGCTGGAAGTTGGAGCCCTCTGGGGTTGAAATGCCAACGTGAATATTAAAACTTGATTTGATATTCAAATTCCTTATTGCAGCTGCATTTCACAGCCAGTTTAAGCACATAAACATGTTACATAAATAGTAGACTATATTTGTTGAGATTACACATAATGTTATAAAAACAAGTTCCAATATAACCTTCTTTTTCTTGTTTCAGGGAAGAACTGTGGCTCTGTGGGGGAAGTTGAAAATGGACAGATTGAATATCGTCCTGGGTCTGAATTTGGTGATAAAGCAGTGCTCATTTGTAACCCCGGGTTAGTAATCAGAATCAGAATACTTTATTGATCCCTGGGGGAAATTATTTTTTGTTACAGTGCTCCATTATAAACCAACATTAAGACAAGACAGACAATACACTAACTAAGAATAGTACAATATATATATATATATATATATATATATATACATACATACATACATACATACATACATACATACATACATACATACATACATACATACATATATATATACATACATACATAAGTCACTCATAAATAAATAGCTGAACAAGAAACATGTGTAGCTGTAGCAGCAAACAGTGTGTTAAGTGGATGAGTTGTACAGGGAGATGGCCACAGGCAGGAAAGATTTCCTGTGTCGTTCAGTGGTGCTTTTCGGTAATCTCAGTCTCTCACTGAACGTGCTCCTGTGACTGACCAGCATGTCATGGAGTGGGTGGGAGGTGTTATCCAACATTGTCTTTATCTTGGACAGCATCCGCCTCTCCGACACCACCTTGAGGGAGTCCAGCTCCATCCCCACAACATTGCTGGCCTTACGGATTAGTTTATTGAGTCTGTTGGCATCTGCGACCCTCAGCCTGCTCCCAAATGCTCCCAAAATACAATGCTAGCTCTAATAAACAGTGTTTAGATAATTAGTTTTTAGATTGAATTTAGTAGTAGCATATTAAATCACTAAAATGTTGCAATTCCATGTCTTAAAAAAACAAAAACTTGCTGTTCTGTGTCATGTGAAATCAAATCTCTAAACTAACCTTTTCCCCTCGAATCAGTCATATGCCAGTTGGTGGAGGAGAACTCACTTGTGGAAGCCAAGGGTGGACGGGCAGGTTGCCTGTTTGTGAAGGTTGGTTGTCTTGTCGTAACACAAGTCACACCCCTGATTAAAAGCTCACTGTTTGTTTTCATTCTGATAGATTTGTATTTTTATTTTCCAGTGACACAATGTGAATCACCCCCTGTAGTACAAGATGGCTCTTTCAGTCCACATAAAGATCTCTATGAATATAATGATGTTATAGATTACACCTGTAAAAAGGATTATACAGTTGTTGGATCGAGACAGTTGCATTGTTCGGATGATGGAACATTCAAGCCTGAGCCTCCAAAATGTATCAGTAAGTGTTTTGAATTTTTTTTTCAATAATTTGTTTTGTTTTTCTTGTGTAGTATAAATTAGGCTAATACATATTATGGAAAGATCATTTTTGACAACTGCACTAATGTCTTTCTTTCCCTGTAGAGGTTGAATGTGGGGAACCAGAGATTTCGTTTGGACAGTGGAGTAGCGGTGCTCGGCCTCCATATGGATACTCGTCTACAGTCACATTACAGTGTAACACTGGATACAAAATGATTGGATCCGCGACTGTGATGTGTGGGCAAAATAGTCAGTGGTCGCCTGGACTTCCTCAGTGTATTCGTAAGTCAAAAACTAAAATATCTATTTGCATGTACTGAGTTCAATCGGATCATCTCTTTGCTCTAAGTGCAACTTCACCCGCAATTCTGAGCATAACTCCTCCTAATGATCATTTTTGATAAATGCTGAATGGCAGTTTACCTCTCCTATGAGGTTTCTTTTGAATCTCGTCATATGCTAGCAAAACATGTTGGTTGCAAGGTGTTATAATTCAAGCTTTTAGTTACCTGCTCAAAGCTGGAGCTTGCTGACTTGTGCTGTCTTTCTTTTCCTCTTTCATTCAATGCATGGATTTTGGCAGCTAACTCTTGATTTCTTGCATTATTATATTTCAATAATGTAAAGAAAATATCCAGTTACATGATTAAATTAAAGCATTTACGAAAGATTATTCTTTCCATTTCAGATCATTGCTCAGCATTTTTTTTAAAGAAATAATCAGTAACATACATAAAGCTAATATTATGCATGAACTGTTCCTGTTGGGAAAATTTTATTCAACTTTTCCAGTTTGTAACTGATACCCTGGCTTTGGGTAATGACCACATGATTTACTAGGGATGCACTGATCTGATTTGTGGATATTGGTTCAATTGGCATCTAGTGGCAGAACTATTATAGCATGAAGGATGATCACCTAATCAAAGCCACAGCAGTTTAGAGGCATATCATGCGAGCTTCACCAATTGCTTTTCTTTGTATGCTTTCAAAGTGCAAAGTTGCTGAAAGTGAACTGAGAAGATCGGACTGTTTTGCTCGATTGTTTTTACGCTCTGTTTGGTATCATATGAATTAAGAGCCAGAGGGACATTGGTTTGGTTTGACACACACAAAAAAAAAAAGATGGAGATATATATTGAACCGTTCAATACAGTGCTTTCGGTTCGGTACGCATATGTATCGAACAATACAAAATATTAAATTTATTTTATCAACTTTCCTTCTGACAGTGCTGTCTGTGTTGAGCGCTCAGTGGATCTGCGCTCGACAGTAGTTGCAGGAGGTGAGCTGGCTTCAAACAAATGATGAAAGCACAGAGATGTGGTGCAGAATGTGCCGTGAAAATTTAGTAAATGACAAATTAAAAAGGCATGAACATTTTTTTTTTTGTATCGAAAAAATATCGAACCGCGACACCAAAGTATCGAACCGAACCGTGAATTTTGTGTATCGTTGCACCCCTAATACCTATCTCACCAAATACCTAGAGTTACTCTGTATCAGATCTCAACTGGTAAAAGCATGATGAGTGCTCCCTCTATTAAGTGTGTCCAATACTAGCTTTGAATTAAAAAGTAGGGTTGGATTTAAAAAAAAAAAAAGAGATTTTCCCTTTTCAAAATAATTTAAGTTTGAATAATGTGATATCTATTCACTGAATCAATTTTTAAATATAAATTAATTTTTTCAGAAATGCCAGAATCTCAGGTTAAAGCTCACAAAATTATTTCAACAACTGACAAACAGTTAAAACAACAAATGAGGGCAGGTAAAACTTAACTCAACCAGCAGCAAAAGAAGATCCAAACGACGTTTCATGTTTGAAAAACATCATCATGAATTCTCTCTTACTTTTGCTGTTTTGCTTCCACCATGATAAAATCACACTTACTGCACAGCTCTCTCTCCTTGTGTACTTTAAGACCAGTTTCCCATCAAAAATCTGTTTTCTCCAGTTTTTTGCTGGCTTATTACGCACTTGTCTACTGTTGTGTACAGTGCTGCTGGCCGCTGTCTTTTGTTTTTCAAAAATTACCTCCAACAAGAGAGCCTAATTTCTGTTCTTCAATACTGACGAAATGTAAACTTTTACAAATGATGCCAAATCGTAAAACACGTACCAGTATTTTTAATAAAACCTCTGTAACTTTGCTCTGCTTCAATTCAGCAGCATCAGGTAATGTTAATCTGCTGATTCATGGTTTTCTTCCGTTTTTGATCTACTGCAGAATATTTTTAAGGAGGTTATCTGCTATGAAGTGCCAGGCCAGGAAAATCTCCTTCATATTTTTGTGTTTTATCCTCTGTTACTTTAACACAAAGGCATCTGCTTTGATGCTTACACCTCTGATGAAATCTCATAAGTGTCAGTTTTGTTTTTATACAGAGATATAAAAGTATGGATATGTACTGATAAATGATCAGAAGTATAATATTTCTGACTGTGTCAAAATTGAATCAAATCAGAACCTTGCGAATCAGAATCAAATCAGTTATAGAAATTGAAATCGATATCCAACCCTACTTAAAAAGCTGTATTTGTCACTTTGGGGACAACACCAGGAACCATTCTTATCTATAAGGGAACATCCAGTTCAGGTTAAACATTGCTTCTGTAATTTTGTGAAATAAAATCTGCCCAGTAAATGTTTTTAGTATTTGATTCTTAATCCTAAGCCTCTTTTAATTTATTGCTGTATTTATAATAAATGGCATATCAGTTTATCTGATGTGTTTGAGAGGCCAAACAGGGAAAGCATTGATTTCATTGGAACTTTTAACTCACTTGGTTAGGAATAGTTTTACTTCCTACAAACACAAGGTCTTGTCATGTCAAGCTTGAAATATCTATAAAGCTGCGGTTGCTTGCATGTTTCCATTGTGTTGTTTTAGCTACCTAGCTGTCCTCCTAGAACATCAACACGCTGCTGCTGTAAACAATGCAGACTTAAACTGAATGATCTTTAGCAATAGCCTAAAAATTGCCAAACTGTAGTTTGGCAATTGATCAGCTTGTTGTCGCAGATATGCAATCAAAAACTATTCCAGGCTTTTGAGTGAGGATCAGACCGATGTCCCAGTCAAATAGTTACATCTCTAGTTGGGATTTTACACATCCCTGCTGACTGACTTTTTGTTCCTGCAGCAAACCCCACAACAACTACCACAACAACTACCACTACAACCACTACCACTACTAACCCTTCTACCCCAAAGAAACCAACAGGTACAGTTCAATTTAAAGCTCGTAAAGTTCTCAAAATCCAGCTTTCCTCCCTTTTAGCTAGGTTGGGTATTTAATTTCTGCAAAGAGCGCATGAAGTTCTGGGACTACTATTGCCAAACCCTGCTTTATGCCTTATAAGTTTCCACAGCAGATCATAATGCAAACCATCTTACCTTTGCTTCTCTTGCTTTGTCTCCAAACCATTTTTTTTTTTAATGTAAATCTGTTGACATAGATTATTCTGTTTATTTCTCAAACTTTGCAGCAGTTTCCATGTGTTCCCAATATCTTGACATTGTTTGAACATGTTTTTTTGGAAATGTGCATAAACTGCTATATTGTCAACAGTTCAAGGATGTGAAGATCCCCGAAAGAGAAGTGCTGAGGTGACTGTGAGCCCTCAACCTCCATATAGACATGGGGTTAAAGTGACTCTCGGCTGCTCATCTGGATACAAGCTAAATGGACCAGATACCCAGACATGTGAAAATAATGGTCTGTGGTCACCAGGAATTCCAGAATGTACACGTAAGTCAGTTGTTAATTATAAACATTTATGTTTTCAGCTTTATCATATAATACTCTACATGGTTAAAAAAAAGTGTGTGTGTGTGTGTGTGTGTGTGTGTGTGTGTGTGTGTGTGTGTGTGTGTGTGTGTGTGTGTGTGTGTGTGTGTGTGTGTGTGTGTGTGTGTGTGTGTGTGTGTGTGTGTGTGTGTGTGTGTGTGTGTGTGTGTTCAATGTCAGTTTCATATCCTGAAAGTACAGTGGGGCAAAAAAGTATTTAGTCAGCCACCGATTGTGCAAGTTCCCCCACTTAAAATGATGACAGAGGTCAGTAATTTGCACCAGAGGTACACTTCAACTGTGAGAGACAGAATGTGAAAAAAAATCCATGAATTCACATGGTAGGATTTTTTAAAGAATTTATTCATAAATCAGGGTGGAAAATAAGTATTTGGTCACCTCAAACAAGGAAAATCTCTGGCTCTCACAGACCTGTAACGTCTTCTGTAAGAAGCTTTTCTGTCCCCCACTCGTTACCTGTATGAATGGCACCTGTTTGAACTCATCATCTGTATAAAAGACACCTGTCCACAGCCTCAAACAGTCAGACTCCAAACTCCGCCATGGCCAAGACCAAAGAGCTTTCGAAGGACACCAGGAAAAGTATTGTAGACCTGCATCAGACTGGGAAGAGTGAATCTACAATAGGCAAGCAGCTTGGTGTGAAAAAATCAACTGTGGGAGCAATCATCAGAAAATGGAAGATATACAAGACCACTGATAATCTCCCTCGATCTGGGGCTCCACGCAAGATCTCATCCCGTGGGGTCGAAATGATCATGAGAACGGTGAGCAAAGATCCCAGAACCACACGGGGGGACCTGGTGAATGAGCTGCAGAGAGCTGGGACCAAAGTAACAAAGGTCACCATCAGTAACACACTACAACGGCAGGGAATCAAATCCCGCAGTGCCAGGCGTGTTCCGCTGCTGAAGCCAGTGCATGTCCAGGCCCGTCTGAAGTTTGCCAGAGAGCACATGGATGATACAGCAGAGGATTGGGAGAATGTCATGTGGTCAGATGAAACCAAAGTAGAACTTTTTGGTATAAACTCAACTCGTCGTGTTTGGAGGAAGAAGAATACTGAGTTGCATCCCAAGAACACCATACCTACTGTGAAGCATGGGGGTGGAAACATCATGCTATGGGGCTGTTTTTCTGCCAAGGGGACAGGACGACTGATCCGTGTTAAGGACAGAATGAATGGGGCCATGTATCGTGAGATTTTGAGCCAAAACCTCCTTCCAACAGTGAGAACTTTGAAGATGAAACGAGGCTGGGTCTTCCAACATGACAATGATCCAAAACACACCGCCCGGGCAACAAAGGAGTGGCTCCGTAAGAAGCATTTGAAAGTCCTGGAGTGGCCTAGCGAGTCTCCAGACCTCAACCCCATAGAAAATCTGTGGCGGGAGTTGAAAGTCCGTGTTGCTCGGCGACAGCCCCAAAACATCACTGCTCTCGAGAAGATCTGCATGGAGGAATGGGCCAAAATACCAGCTACTGTGTGTGCAAACCTGGTAAAGACCTATAGTAAACGTTTGACCTCTGTTATTGCCAACAAAGGTTATGTTACAAAGTATTGAGTTGTATTTTTGTTATTGACCAAATACTTATTTTCCACCCTGATTTACGAATAAATTCTTTACAAATCCTACCATGTGGATTCATGGATTTTTTTTTTTTTTTAATTTTTTTTTCACATTCTGTCTCTCACAGTTGAAGTGTACCTCTGGTGCAAATTACTGACAATCGGTGGCTGACTAAATACTTTTTTGCCCCACTGTAGATGTAATAAAAAATTTAAAGAAACAATTTTAAAGTATACTTTTGATGAACCAGAAGGATGCAGTTCACAGGGATTGAAAGAGATTTTTCAGTGTGCTCATGGGTCAGTTGTATAATCAGTTTAGGAATTTTACTGTCTCTTCCTTTGGTTTTAATTGGTCTTTGTCTTTTTTTACCTTAACCTCCAGTGGACAATGGAAATGGCAGTTCTAAAGGTTTAGTCATTGGCATTGTGGGTAAGTTTGAAATTCATCTTTTTATAGTAGATCATGAATGTAAAATCATGAGGTTGACCCAAAAAGATCATGTTTATATTTCAGCATGCTTATCATATTTTTTATGATACACATTCAGAACATACCCGTAATAAGTATTAAATGGCAGTACTTTAATGTAATATAGTCTTTTTTTTTCCTTTCTTTTATTTAATATTAGGGTTTTTTGTTTGTTCGCTTTTATTTACCTTGACTGTACATTTAAAAAAAAAAAAAAATATTGGTTGGCCATTGGGTCAACTTGTTGGTTACACTAATTATTATATAGTGTTATCAATCCGGTCTTTAAGTCTGACGTCATTAGCCATGTCTGGGCTCTGGAATCTGATCTAAATTCTTTCATCTGTAATTAAATGATCACTGTGGCTGCTCTGCCAGGTGTAACAATTAAGTTTAACACCCAGGCATCCGTGAAAACATAATTTTTGATATTTAACAGAGTTAGAAGTTAGCAGGGAGTGAGCTTGCTAGCTTCCATCTAAATATAATATACCATGTTCTGACTGAGAGATTTATGAAACAAATTCAAACGTACAGCTCTGTTATCACTTCCGACATAAATGAAGATGGAAAGTTACTGAAGTTTGGCTAGCTGTATATAATGATGTGCTATGTGATTGCTAGGACTACACAGCTATGTTAGAATCAGAATCAGAATCAGAAACTTTATTGTCATTGTCATGAGAACAACGAAATTAAGAATGGTCCCCGATCATTGCATCATCCCTAGCAATATCAAAATATAAATAAAACAATAAAATTCAATAAATAAAATAGATAGAATACTTAAAATACTAATAAGATATAACAGTAAAACATTCACATACATTCCCACACACATGCTTCAGACCGTGCATAGATTAACACAAGAGTGGCGTGATGGACATTTTTTTTGTAGTATTCAGATGTGTTATTGCAGTTGGATAACAGCTGTGTTTGAGTCTATTAGTCCTTGCTCTGATTGCCCTGTACCGTCTGCCTGAGGGCAACAGTTCGAACAGGGAGTGGCCAGGATGTGAGGTGTCTTTTATGATAGCATAAAATAAACAGTAAAGCTGGAGGGCGAATGCTAATGAACGGAGGACTTTTTCTCCACTCGATAAAAGTTAATGTGAGGGTTCCCAATGGTTAGGGGCAAATGCACTCGGACGGCAGGATACTGTAAACGGACCAAACGTCTGTCAGGAGAACCACAGAGATAATCCATTCATAATACGAGGTTAGTCATTAATATACTGCTGCATGGGCTGGGCTGTAGTTAAATCGTAAGGGTTTAAAAACTGAACTTTAAAATGATTAGCGATAATAAAAACTGAGAGAAGCCAACAGTGATCACTGACTGTTTTTAGGGGGTTGGGATTAAATAGAACAAGATACAAAGCATTAGAACATGTTAAAAACACCACAGCCTTATTAAATGCAGACTACTTTGGGAACGGAAGCAGGATTCATCATGTCATCACTTAAAGACCAGATATACAATGGTGGTAAACCATTAAGTGTAGGATGTCCTGCAGCTGCAGCAAATGGAAAGTTAAACAAGACGCAAAAGTTTTAAAGTAAAAACGGATGATAGCTCTGTAAACCAGTGTGGTTCTGCACTAATGTGATTTATAATAACTGTAGTTATGCCACACTAGTGGCCTATTACTTGCGTTAACAACTATAATATGTTCTGCACAGTCCAAAGTGGCTCATATTTCAGTAAAATTGGAAATAACAGAAGAATATAGTCTCTCTTTAAAAAAATAAAAAAAAATAACGAGAATTCTTTAACTTGGTTTGTTTCATTGACTGTCTTCTCACTTGAAGACTATTTGCCTGGTCTGATTTTGTTTTGCCCCTTCTTTTGTTAAATACTACTCAAATATTTTGCCAGGATTATCCTCCTCTAAAATTGTATCATCAGCGTAGCAGTCTCCCATATTCTTGTTTAATTATTACTTACTTTTGTGGCCATACTGACATCTAATAGGTTGTCCAGTCAATAAGCTTTTTTTTATTTTTATTTTTTTATTTTCTTCAATTTTTTTTTCGCATTAATTTCCCCCCCTCTCCCCCATAAAAGTTGTGGTCATCGGAGCCCTGGCCGGCGGCTTTGGAGGCTTTATGTGGTACAAGAAAAACAGCAAAAAGGGAAAGCGGTAAAATTGTGTTTTATTAAACTTTGCTGACTAACCCTCGAAAAAGCTTTGTCCTTTGTGTTGTTTGCTTCTCAGGCTACCCATTAGTTTTCCAGCTTTTCTTTCTATCCAAGCTTTCTATAATCTTAGTGTTGCATGCTGAAACTTTGTGCTTGTTGTAAGGCTTCCTGGATAATGAATTTCTCTACTACAGTGTTATTTTATGTAGCATGTAGTGTTTTAAAATATTGAATGATGAGGTGAGTAGTGGTTTAAATTGTGTTGTTACATACAATATTTTATACATGTTGATTCACTGCTGTGAATGCCATGACAGGAATTTTGTTTCATTTGCATTAGCTTATGGCTTATGTACCACAGCTAATTCTTAAATTTTAAGGCTGTGAATATGGTCAAAGAAATACATCTGATTTGTAATATTTTAAAGAGAAGAAAACTTTTTATTGACTAAATTTATCTGTAAAATAGGAAGTGTGTGTGTCATACCAGTGACACATTTCCAGAGAAGTGTTGTATGAAATTCGGTGGCTTTCCTGTTGTGGACTTCAAGTCTTACACTTAGGTGTTTCTCCTTGATTGCTTGGGAGGGTGAAGAAGTGGAAGTGGTGTCAACAGTGGAGTTTTATTTAGTACTGCCTTGTCATTTTACATAGATTACTACTTGTAGGTGTTCTCATATTATATATTTACTGAAACTGAATAAGTCTTTCAGTTAAGTAATGATGTCATCATTTTGCCAGTCTCTGCTGTGTGTGCGTGTGTGCGCACGTGCGTGTGGGCGGGCGGTAGAAATGTGTGGTAGAAAGGGACTTGGCAAAGGGTATCAGGAGGTGAAGTAGACACGCATACATATAGTGAAATCTATAGTGGAGGAAAGACCTTGCTCAAATAGTGCTGACATCAAAACACAGTAGTCTCTCTTTGCGTTGAAATGGGGCATAGTAGGAACTTAAACACTTATTTTTGGGGGAAATGCAATACTTCATATGAAGTTGTATTCAAATATTTATCATGTATTGGGGATGCACAGCGTTCAATTTGCTTTTAGGATCCATAATGTCTGCCATGAACTTGTAAAAATGAGGAGATTGTTAGTCAGTAAATGTTGTGGATGTTTTTTTGTTGTTTTTTAAATAAATGTGACAAGGGAGCATTTGGTGGTGGCATAATTATATCCTGCTGCACAATCTTATCACTCTTTGTATTTATAAGAGAAATATAAAGAGCCCAAATAGTATGTAGGCATTGTTTACATAGTATATTGTAATCTCTTTAGTTGCATGAAAGATTTTAATTACATTTTGGAACATTGATATTAATTCACTTTTTATTTTAGCTTTAATTTGAGTCTTTAAAAAAAGCCAAATGGGTTGTTATTGATAAAAATTTATTTATCTGCTGACAGGAATGAACAGGTAATATTTTGTATCTCATCAAACAAATTTGGCTGTTTTGACTATAAGAGGTGAAAGAGTAGCTGCTGGCACGGGTGCTGCTTGTGTGGGGTGGTCCTTGTGGATGAGTGGTATGTAGGCATGTGGTGGTTTCTGTGGACTTCTTCATTCCATGTAGCTTTCTGTTTGCCTGTTGTACATAATCAATAATGTTGACCAGTCATTACTGGATTACAGCGCTCGAAGAGGCAATACTGACAAAGATGCTACAAATGTTGGAGAGGAAGTACTGTAGCACTCTCGGTAAGATGATGGATCTTGAAGAACACTTGAGCTAATTTATGTAAAACAAACAAAAAACGAGATTAATGTGATAATGTAGATATACACGTCATATAATTTCACTCATGTCCATAATGTATGTTCAGTGATGGTCTTTTTTTCTTTTTCTACCTTGGCTGAACTTGTGAAACAACTGTTTTAGTACTCAAACATTTTTTTCCCTTTCTCTACAGGTTTGCTGGGGGTTTTAGACTTTTCAAAAAAGTATATAATTACTCTTATTTTTTTACTGAATTTTATTTATTTTTTCAGTAAGCATGACAGCCTGGATATTCCACAACTACTTGCTGTGAAAACCGCTTCCTAAGAAGAATGCCAAAGGACCAGTCTTTGAATGTACATGCCCTCTGTGTACATGCATTTGCCCGAAGTTTCTGAGCACCTCTCTTAAAATTGGATTCCGAAGACCAAGAAACATCAGTGGATTGGGACATGTTATGCTTCGAGTGGCTTTTTGTTTTCTGATCATAACAAAGAAACTGATAAATATTTAGCGGAGAAGCTTCAATTCTATGTTGAATTTATCTGTTGCACTGTAGTAAAGGAACACAGCTTGACTATTGTAGCTCATTTACAGATGGTCTAAAATGAGCAAAATTGGCACACAATGTCTGTAACTACTCTTGTGAATTTCATAAATGTTAACCCAGTTGTTGGGTTTCCAAACCTGCCTTCATTGTTTAGTCTTAAATAATGTCAGCACCTTGTTTTTTTGTTTTTTTTTGTTTTTGTTTTTAAATTTGCCAATGTAAGTTTGAGGATATGTGAAGACACTTCAATCATCCAGGAAAGGAAATCCCAAAAAGTTGTTTCTGTTCATCTGGACTCGTCTTTAGTCTCAACTGACTGCAGGTTTCCCAGATCTTACAAACCTAAAGTCAGCTGGGACTGAAGAAGTGAATGAAATGTTTCTCCCACTGGACATGCTACGATGAACAGAAACAACTTTTTGGGATTGAGTTTCAAGGTTTCATTGACAAGGGGGAGGGAAAAAAAAAGTCATAAACTTGTATTTTATGTCTTTTAAACATTTGTGGATATCAGCCTGTCACTGCATGAGTTTTTGTTTTGTTTTTTAAATTGTCTTTTGACTACTTGCTGTTCAGGACATGAAGATGAATATTTTGAGTATTAGCTCAATTGCCTTGCTTAATATTTATTATTAAAATAAAAGAATCTGATTTTTAAGTTGGAACAAAATTTATAATAAAATCAATGACAACATTGCTGTGTGCTAAGCTCCTCTTGATAATGTTAATGTACACACACACATGCTTTTACAGATTTATAAATGGATTAATAAATTCTAAATAAGTAGATTGTTGCTACTCAACGATACAAAAGTATTGAACCGCCACTAATTTTTTCATATGTTGCATTTTTAAAATAAATCTAAACATTCAAGTATGCTTGGAAATACAACATGTATTCAGTCTGTGCTTTTTGAAGAGCTTTTATTGCATGGTGGAACATAATGTGATGATACTTTGGGTTCAGAATTTTATCAGTTTTCCACACCACTCAATGAAATGCAGCTCCAAATTATGACAAAGCCTCCACCCTGTTTTATAAATGACTTGCAGTCACTCTACCTCTCTATTAACCACCTTTATACACATCAATAACAATATGAACCAAATATCTAAATTTGGATTCATCACTGTATTAGACCTTTTGTTAGTGATTTTCAGTTGAGTTCTTGTGTAATTTAGTGTTCCTCACACAGAATGGCTTCCTGACTGCCACCATTGCACTGAGACGATGGCTCGTCAATGAACAGCAGAGGCCTGACCCTTTTTTTTGTCCTCCAATTCTTCAGTTGTTTAAGGGTATATTGATATATCACGTTGTTGGGGCAGAAATGCTTTTTTTCACCAGTCAAACTGTGTTAGCTCTGGTATGTTCCACAGATAAAACTGAAATGTGAACATTTTTTTTTCCTGTGACAGGCTGCCTATTGAAAGAAAAATACCAATTTTGTCTTATGTGTTGGTACTACACTGGTTTTGATCTCTTGAGTTTCACCTCAAGGTGCCTCTTGTATACTTTGGATAATACGTCAGTTTTAAGTGGTTTAACAAATGAGAAAAGTATTTTCTATTTAATTATAAACATCCTAATTATGTCCTGGATTTTAACTATTTAACAATAAAAAAAAAGAAACATCACAAAAAACAGTTAAGGTCATGAAAATTAATTGAGATTTAGGAATTCAATGATGCATCCACTGCGTCCCCTGACCCTTGTTTACTTGGTATTGGATCGATACCAAAATATGCAGTATTGCACACCACTACTCTAGAGTTCCAATGTTGTACCTTAGTATTTTAAAAGACTAAAATCTTAGTGTGGTCATTCTGAGAAACAAATTTTAAGTGGGAACACGATAACAGGACAATGATGAGGCACAGCTACAGACTGCAAGAAAAATGTCGAAAAGAAGCTTACAGCTGTTATTCTGTCATGAGAATATAATCCTGCTTAGCTGTTGTGGAAACATCTTGACAATAAGGTATGTAAGAAGTGCCCATTAAAAAATTCCAACTTGTGGCTCCTTGCTTCAAGTTGTGAAATTTCTCATCAATAAATACCACAGCGTTGTTGTCTCAAAGCAAAACCATTTCTGGTTTGAACCTCCTGCTTATCTAATACTTTTTTTGTGTGAGGCTTTTAATGTTCTCCAATGTTGCAACATCCCACCGTGCTGACATTCTTTTGGTGTTTCCAAAGAAACTGTAAATGTGAATGGTTAGTCAGGTGGTGCAATAGTGAACTATCCAGGTTGCACACTCCCTCTCGTTTCTCTGTGACTCTAAACCGGATAAGCAGTTAAGAAAGTGGGTGGATGGAAGTTAAAGGTTTCATTCAAAATCTGGGATCTTCTGGGTGACCCAAAACTTTTGAGTTGTATACCCCGAAAGACTCTTAAAAAAAATAAAATAAACATATCAATGTCTATAGATTCTACAAAGGCCATTTAAAAAAAAAAAACCAAAAAGCGGACCACTTCGTTGCAAAATCCTCCTCAAGGTAAGATGAGATCTGTCCTTCACTGTAACCGATTTCAAATGGTGCTAGAAACAGAAGCAGACTCTGAACACCGAAAGAAATCGGTCAACCTTGGAAAGAGGACAAAAAGCAGAAGCTGGCAAACGTCAGTGTAGACCAGAAGTTTGTAGTTCTGCGAGTGGTACTCCATCTTCCAGTGGTGACATTTCCATGTTGTACCTTTATCACCGGGCACTTCTTTTGACACCTCACAGCTGGTCATTGAAACTTACTTCCCGCCCCAAGAACACTGATTTCAAATGGTGCTAGATAGATGACAATACTCTAAGCCACCATCTGAAACCAGCTTCCAAAGGGGGAACCTCTGATGAAAGGCCGTCTTCTTTGGTGTAAAATTCAGCAGAATCTAGAACAGCCAGAAACATAAATTCAGTTTTAGTAGAAAACAGTGGAAAATAATAATTTAACATGGAAAAAGTTTACCAACAGATGTTTTTTCTTTTCACTATGAATTGGATTTAATATGAGCAAGCACTATGCACAACTTTGATAAAGTGGATGCGAGGAATATTTCACGAGCTGAAATGAAAAGATGAATGAAAGAACAAAGAAGCGGCACTGAGGCTGCATCTGATACACACATAGCTTCATATCTGCGTGTTCTGTAATTAACACGGAGCATAGGACAGATACGCCAGATGTGAAGTTCTCGCTGATATGGGAGTAAGTTGGGAGACAGCCTAGATTTAGAAGTCTGCAACAATATTCTTATATTGCATTAAAAATTGTCATAAAGTTCAGACAAACTGGGATACTCAACACATCCTTTTAAGATGACTTATTTTCACTGACACTGGATTAATTACTCTAAGATGACATATTTTCATCTGGTACCTAAAATGTTATTTAATATAGAAACAGGAGTCACACTCAGGAGGCAATGCTCACAGAACAGTTGGTAGCTCTGTGAATATAATGCTCTGTTCGCAGAAGCGAATTATGCGTTAACTAAACACCCACAAGAAAATGACACAACATCCATGGCATTTAATCACAAAAGAGTCGCACACTGGATGTGGGAAAGTCGACTTCAGCAAGATCACGCTGAAAGGAGCATTCAGAGGCTGTGTCATGTTAAGTCTTGGATTTAGAGGCTTTAACTTTTGTAAATAGAACAGTTCATTTTTAAAACAATGCTACGTCGGTGTCTCATGCTAATTCATGCCAGTGAAACAGTAAAAGGCACCGTCTCATATCTTGTTTCTAAATGGAAGAAGATGACAGTCCAAGGCAAGCTGAGGGACGTTAAGCGTGATCAACTATATGATGGTTTTGCTCGGGTTTGTACACACAAAGTAAGTTCGATTTGCTGACCTTGTTCAGAAATCGGAGAGAAGGGAAGCAGATAAAGAGAGAGAGATGAAATGAAAAGCACTGAGAAAGCACCAGAACACCTCTCCGTCTCAATCTATTTCTCTCTAACACGCCCACGCGGCTGATCTGCTACTTGATCCAAGCTTCGTGGATGTGTGATGGGCCAAAAAAGAACAGATACACAGAAAATCCTGCCACTGTACTGTATGTCTTTAACATACGGGCTCACCTGCAGCTCTATGCAAACAGACCTTGACAAATCCTCTTCTCTCGGTTGCTCAAAAGAATAGAGAGGATGATTGTATGCTGCTCTCCAGCCACTAAAAGAGAAAAGCAGGGAAGTAGCAGTCAATCGCAGACAATGCGAGCTGTGACGCAGAAACACGGCTATGAGACACTGGGAGGGTGGGGCAGCGACAGGTAGTGGCCAGTTCACCGACTTTGTGCCTCAACAAAGTACATAACCACCCAATCCTTTCTACGATCCTTGTTCTTTTTCTATTTTTGCTCTCTGCATGCAAATGAAATGGATTTTGCTTTAAAACTGCGAAAACACTCTCTGCCCTAATTCCTCCATCTTTACAAAGACAACTCCCACAAATACTACTTAGTCTTTAAACTGATTAAAGACCAAATCAGGGAGCCCTAGCATGAGCCTCAAAATATCAACTTTGATTTTCACAATGGGAGGAAGGACAAAATCCCCACGGCATTTACGAGCCCTTATCAGGCTTCAGACTGACCAAGCAAAACCATTTTGTTTGTTTGTTGCGGTTGGTTGTGTGTGAGGAAGAATACGGCTATGTGTGCGAGTGTGTTTGCGTGGTAGCCACAGTGACGGCTCTGATCAGAGGGCCTGTCTGTCTGTAGGTGTCTGGTTCCTTCCCCTGGCTGCCTCGACCCAACCCTGTGAGCTTTCTTTTTCGGGTTGTTTGTTGCTTGTGTGCCACTGGACCTGTTGTGTAATGCTTATAAAAGATTTAAAGGGACAGGAGGCCTTCAGAGAGCAGTTATCGACAGATTCACAGTGGAACTGTGAAGCACCTCGCGAATAACGACGATAAATACCAGTCCTTACTTCTCTGGGATTAAAATGCTGGGAGAAAACTGCAGTGAAACATGCATGATAAGTAACATTATTGCTTAGAGCTGTACTTGTCAAAACAAGTATGATCGGTCAATTTTATGCAGTGAACAAATACACGGTATTTTTTGTATCTGACAGTGCTACATTATGCCTTGTGTGGATGGACAGGGGGCACGACACACCACGACCCTTCTCAATATTTTTAACATAGCTGGAACTGAACCTTTAGTGGTGATGCTAGAAATCATGTTCTTCATAATCATCTTTACAAGGGGAACATTTTTAAAAAGCCGTGAGAGTAAAAAGCTTTTTACAGCATCAGCAGGTTTAGAATAGAGAGCGAGGCACAGACGCGACACTGACTCCAGAGGCAGGAGCTGCAATGCAGACCACTGAACAGCCACACGCGCTCTTGCATCACTTCAGAAATGTAGCATAGTGTGGACACTGGACTTCCAGCACAAAGGACCAGAAAACCGCTTTCCTCTGAGGATTTATATAATTGCTGAAGTTGCCATCTGCAGCATATAAGTACTCAGGTATCTGAGCGCCAGGGAGAGCGCTATGCACAAAATACTGATCAGCTCAGTCCATAGTAAACGACAAGGCCTCGTTTAACATTTTATTTCACAGGTCCTACAGTTTCCTTTGATTTTCAAGAAAGTAAAATATATGTCATTCTAAATGAGCAAGGTCCTGTAAGTGAATATGTAATGTGGTTTGAATACCTGAGGAAAAAAAAAGACATAATTCCTTTGATGTACCTCTAGTTCATAAATTCTAATTAAATCTGGTACAGCCTAGAGACTCTGTGCAAAGCACCTCGGAGGCAAAAATACGAAAACATATCTAGAAGCAAGGATAAGGAGAACACAGAATAAATATAACAGCTATCAAATAAACATATTTAAATGGACCTCTGTCGTTTCACACGTTAATAATGTTCATGCCTTAACAAAAGATATGAAAAGAATATTAATTTATATGAAATGAAATGAGAAACTTCTATGGATCCCAGTACCTTCTAATAAATGTGTACATGTTATAAGTTTTTAAAGATCTGAAATTCATATAACCTGTAAAACACGGTGCAAACAAGGCCCATAAGAGACAGGGACAGTCAGAAATGTCATTACTGTTTTGATCGTTACGTAACAAAAGAACTACTTGTAAAAACGCAGCTTTAAACAACTGATTTATCAACTGCCACTTTCCTAACTCTTTGGAACAATACAAAATCATATAAACATATAAGCTAAGGTTGTATCCATGGAAAAGTGTTTCTGCAACAGCAAAACAAAACAAAACAAACAAAAAAAAGAGCCCTCCCCAATCAGTTAGGTATTGAACTCCAGCTACTTGCTTGCTAAAAACCAATAAAGTACTGCTGTGAAGCTCGTGGAGCCAGGGGAGCTCCTCCCATCCAATGAGAATTCAGCTTTGGCACGATGGCCTGTGATGCAGCAGCTTTAGGAAGTCCACTGCATGTGAACTGGAGAGAAGCCAAGGCAGAGTCACCAAGAGAACAAGGTAAACAACTTCCCTCTCGTCTCATCTATCCTTCTTTTATCAGTTTGTCTCTCTCTCTCTCTGAACCTGAGCCATGACATTTAGCTCTTTCTGCCTGTCCCTTTCTCCGAGAACAGGAGACGGATAAACAGACGGACAGAAATGGAGAGATACGAGCTGTGCACTGATTAAAGAGAAGTCCAGCCCATAAATGACTGCGTCATCATCCCGATCTCTCCTAACTACGCAGAAACAAATGTGTCCTGGGAAGGGTTTTGCCAGATCCCAGTAGCCCTTGAGGGTAAAAAAACAAAACAAATCACATGATAAAAGTGCCACTAGCCACATGCTGTTATCTGATACAGCTGGATCCTCAACAGTCTCTGCCATCACACATACATACATCTCTTCCTGGATGCTCACTCTTTGCTTCAGCTTCATCGTAAGCTAACCACAAAAAGTAGGCCTACAGTCAACAATGTGAATATGCGTATACGTACACATGTACTTCATATGCGTGGTGACAAAACAATAAAAAATAATGTCATTTGTGTGCCTAAATTTAACAACAAACTTATTCTGCAATTTCATTTCATTTTCTATGCTGTCCACGTTGCTGCATCTGTACACACAAGTAAATGCTGGTGTATTACACATGTAATACTCTGTTTCATAATAGGTCAGACAGCGCCACGCAACCACTATATTCACCTATTTCCACTAATGTAGCCATCCGGATTTCTTGAGGTGATGTTGACAAAAAGAAGAAGAAGGAAAAAAGAAGCGTTGTTCGAATGCCTCGATAATTCTCGGCAAAACATTCCTGACTGGGCTTCGGCGTGATATTAAGAACTCTCCAGAATATTCTTTTGTTAACCCTTTTGTCGCACCTCTGCCCACCCTACGCACACCTTACCCTGCTATCATAACAAGACCTAGTGAAACTATGTCACATCTTCAGCATCCATGTTGAAACTCCGGTATCAGCTCACAGGAACTACACAGCGCGCACACAAACACACACGCTCACACACACACACACACACACACAGAAAGCAGCGACAGGCAGAGCAGATCAAAACTACCAAGGAGGAAGAGGAAGAGGAGGAGAAAGGCGAGGTTATCCGAAACCACTGTGTTCACTCCAGGTGGAAACCGACTGACGATGACTCTGGGCTTCTGTTATCTCAGCTTCTGTTTCTCCCGACATGAAAAAGTGACGTAGCAACTAATCCAAAATCTCTCTCTCTTTCTCACTCTCTGGCTTGCACTCCCTCCCTCTCTGTATCTCCCTCTGCTTGGCTCTTAAAACACACGCACTCTTTATTTTCATCTTGTTGCAACAGCAGAACTGCCATTAGATTGCTACTTCGAGCTAACACATATACACAGAAACAGAATAGACCCCACACAAATGCATATGTACGTGCGCGTTCACGCACACACACGCACAGCTGTGCACACGCGCGCTTAGCCACGCAATTCCTCTTCCTGAGTGTGACGCAGCACTTAATTCTCTGTGCTTTTGTACCACTGTTGTGGCTACACAACGCAGCCTCTTGATCAAGCTGAGACAGAAACACACTTGCTAGGTGCCAGAGAAGGCAAGTGAGCATGAGCAGACTGCAGTTAAAGGGACCAAGGCTCCCTCTCCCCCACTCTGTGACGTTGCTGTGTCCCCATTTCCCCCTATGTCCCTTATAATTGGGTCTCTCTCATTCCGCTGCCCTTCTCTCTGGCACTCTCCTCTCTGCTCTCGGCTAGAGACACACTCTGGCTTCTCTGTCTGTGAGGCAGAACTGACTGAGCCTCCTCGATCACCTGACAAGCCACTGGTTTTAAAGGCACATCACCAGAGTGTGTATCTGTTGCATAAGCACTAAAATGGTCCTTTGGCTTTTTAAAGCTGTCTAAGGAAGAATCCGACTTATCTCTGAAACAAACAGGACCCTGTTTAACACTGTGTGGCTATGCTGTATGTACCTAATATGGTGATTTACTGTAGATTCATTGTACAGGTTGTAGAATGCATATGGTTCCGCATTCAGTCGCCAAGGTCCAGATTAGAGAAGGAAAAATATATGTAGTGCAAAGTGACTGACCATCACATCCTGACTCTGACACATCAAGACCGTGAATAGCCCTACAACATATACTTCCTCTTTCAGTGCTCTCAACCTCAGCGCTGCCCTAAAGGACACACAGGGCACTGTGCTGTTAACCGTTTCATGTATATTGTGAAAAAGAATGTAAGCTTATACTTTAAAGTGATTACACTTTAAAATATAAGATCTAAACATGGGTACTACGTTAGATGTCCTTAAAAGGACTGCGATTCCCGATTTATAAATAGTCTGCTTTGATTCAGTAAAACATTAGCTGAGTTTATTTTAAGAATTCGGGTTGCAGATTGTGTGATTGTTCACATACCTCGAACAGAGGTTTCTTCATTTCTAATATAAATGAGACATTGGCACTGCAGGAGGATAAAAAGAGAAAGTTAAAAACAATAACCATTAAAATCATTCTGTTTACCTTATGAAACGACTCCAGACAATCTGTTAATATTCCATTAGACACGACACTTTACCTGAACTACAGTATGGTACCTTGTGAACACTACAACTGCTATTCCTACCGACTGCGGACGATACGACAAATTCACGCAATGGTCTGTGGAAAGAGATAAAAACAGACGGAGTATATTATTAGATACGAACTATAAATCTATATACAGACTAGGTGAATGTATTCACAGTGTCAATATACAAAATTAGTCTGAAGAAAGCTAAGCGTAACAAAAATGATATTTGAATCTATGCAAACAATACAGGAAGCAGCGTCCGGGCAGGGCGACAAGAGGAACAAGCCTGGTTCTGTCCCTTTTATGAGCTCATCTGTCCCTATTAGGTCTGTTCACATTTCAGAAGCATAAAGTGCCCTTTATAAACTAAACTGAAACAAAAGCTTTGTCTCAGCTACCGAAAGCCAAATAAAGTTTGCTTGTCATTTCACCACCACACCTATTTATATTAGAGATACACGGCAATGTTAACACTGAACTAGTGCTTTGATTAATAATTCATCATTTTTAAAAACACGGAGGAAAATGTTTAAGCCTAACATTATAACTGCAAGTTTGTACTCAAGTGCTGAAGTGGATGTCAACTATGTTTTGAGAATATTTTTTCTACTGCAGTCCGGTCACACTGATCTCCTAAACCTTTTAGTTTTACAGTGAGTTCAAAGGCTTCATTGAGCCTCTGAAGCACAAACTAAGCTCTCTATTTTTATGCCTTAAATTTTCCATTATTCTCCAGTTGCAAGTGTAGATTTCCAGCATTTCATGTGGCTGTAAATTTTCTTCCCTAAAGCACTTGTAGCTCGTGATGTCCTAATTCCCCACTGGAGCCCAAGAACACAGAGCCCACAGCTTCACCTTACAGGATTGAGAAAGAAGAGCATTGCTAAAAGAATCAGCTTTCACCCTCGAGCTATATGGGAAATGTAAGGGATCTGAGGGATCAAAGCATGTTTGCTCCGTGCAGACCGGTAGAAGTAGAGGGTATTGATCAGAGGATTGAGGTCTATCTGCTCCTCTAGGATGAAGATGTCCTGTGCATCTCTTGCAAAATAACTAGAAAAAGACTAAGAAGTATATTTTTCACGTTGAGCTTTACGCTATTAAGTGCAACACTTTATGTTAAGTTAACCTACTACTTTAAGATGCAGTATTTTTTTTACTTTAAGTTGCAGGTATTTCTAAACTTGGCCATCTACAAAACATAAACTTTCTAAAATTGAATAAAATGAAATAATTTCATTCATTTCCAATCTTTCTAGATATTCCAGCATTTTTGATAACTTGGGAAATGCTAAAGGGTCCAATCTGTAGCCCTCTAACAGGAACAGGAAGTTTTAGTGTGACAATGGTTGTGCTGACAGTTATATTATGTGACTTTAAGGGTACATGCTTTTAAAGTGTTGGTCCTTCCTGTCAGCTATTTATTCTCCTCATCCAGTGGGTAGTGTGTTAATTTTAGCCATGTCATCTATCAGCCATGCCTGTTCCACTTCCTAAACCTTAATCTCTCCCTTGGAAAGGTGCCCAGTCAGCTCCATTGATATTGTTTTCTGGCTGCAATGGGAACAAAGAATAAAAATCCTGAATGCAGCTGCGCATATTTTTGATCTCAGGCTAAAAAAGAAAAAGTCTAAAATCTATGTTGTCTTAAGTAAAACAAAACAGTTGTTACCTTTTATTACCTGGTTTCAAGTTGCCTCTCAGAAGTGTTAAGCATCAGTCGCTGTATCATGAAGAGACATCTGGCAGAGCTTTGCCATCGGAAGAAGCTCCTAAAAAACCATGTCAGATGGATAGATAAAAATATGATATGATCTAGAACAAAAATATTATTTAAAGGTCCATAGTTTTATATATCTAAAAACGATAAAGTAGGGTAACAAAAAGTAACATATTACATGTTAAAATGTGACATGTTGTTTGTAGGTATAATCACCAACTACTGGCCACACCCTTGACTTAACAACCTTCAAAAATATTGCAAATATCACACAGATACTTGACTTTTGGATAACATTTGATAAAAACAATGGACTACTGCTCTGTTCTGCCATTTGTTCTACAAAAAACTTGGCTGACCTGGTTTTCTGAGAAGTGTGCTGGTTCTCACCTTTCAAGGGAAGTTGAGCGTGTCTCTACTTTTGCTCTGTGAAAAGATAAACAGCAATATCAGCTGAGAGGTTAAGCATTTTTTATTTCTACGTTGAACTATGTCGTCTATTTTAACTACGTTAAATTCCAGAAACATTCCTATAGCATTTCAATCTCAACCCTGAAAATGGTCTCTTAATGTGCATTTGAAGACGTCAGCAACTCGAATTGTTAAAAGGATTGCAGTCATTTGGAGGTTTCTAACATTACCAGGCACAAAAATGAATGAAAAATACATTAGTTACCCCTCATTTAGATGCGCAAGCTGCTGTTTCACCCTCAATCTGTAGTGTTGCATCAATGCTTCCCAATATCTGACTCATTCCAAGAACAGTGTTTAGAGAACTTTCTTGCTTCAGAACAAACTGTTCTGTAACCCTGCATAAATACGCCATCTTTTGGTGATCGAAGGTATTGCCCTCTGACGGTTTGTTTACATCAGGAATAAAAAGTGCGTATGACAGAAACCTCTGGATGGATGGAGCTGAGTCAAGGCACTGGAACAACAGGGCACACAATAAACATCAACAAACAACAAAAAATGAGCCTTTAGAAATAAATCGGGAGCAAGTTTTGAAATTAGTAACTCAAGGATGTAATTTTGCTCATGAACAGCGGAAGAAAAAAAAACATCTTACATAATTTTAAGTTTTGTCATATTTTATTGTTTATTTTCTATTACTTTCAACATGACAGTTTAAACATGTTAAGAATAAATTGTGCTATATTAGCGTGACGCACTCTGACAGGTGCAATCATAACACAATTCAAAGTCAGTATATCACGCAAAGTGACTGGAGGAGTAGTAGCTTCTCTATGGGTTACCTATTATGAATTACAGTTTTCAAGGTAAACTAGTTTTACTCCGTGTTGTAACTTAATTTTAAACTTACTCAATCAAGACACTCATGCACATGACTACACGTCCTAAATTTCAATAATTTAAATTCTGCACCCGAAATGACAAACTAAAAGTCATAAACAAACACGTTATCAACATCTTTCTCGAAAACAAATTATTACGCAGTACCGCATGGATGCACGGACCACTCACTCCGGGGGTAAATTGAAGTGCGCAACATCCTCCTGCAGTAAGCATCCAGCACACCTTCCCACCCAACTCTGCCCCTCTCACTGTCTCCGAAGAAAATGAGCCACAAATGCGCACAGACATGTTTTATAAGGGAACAGTTTGTAACAAATACTTTTTCTTTTTTTTTTCTAAATTATTTCCGGGTAACGTTGGGAAGCAACCCTGGAAACTGCGCACTGCACTATAATAATCATATCACGTTCATGCGTAATTTTTAATCGGCCTTTAATAAAACGAAACATAGCAACTGTTTTACGATTAGCTGTAGTTTTAAATAAGCAAAGCTCAACGCTAGTACAATTATATAACACAGAAAAAAAACAACCCCCCCCCCCCCCCCCCCCCCCCCCCCCCCCCAAACAAACGAAGAACGTTAGTAAACATCACTAAAACAGCTCATCACCCAGAGTAGGGGCACTATAGCCTATATACATACAGATTATGTTACATGACTCATAGGAGCAGCCGGTAGATGTAAATAAACAGTTTCTTCCTGAAGATCTGATGATGAGGCTGCTTACCGACAGCGACTCTTTCGCAACCTCTCCGGTTCACTATAACTGCTTCTTCGTCGCTGATATAACCTCCCATCAACCTCTTGGTTAACATTGGCTCCAGAGTGGTCCCTTGCCCTAATGAAAACCCGTAGTCCATCGACATTTTCACAGCAACAGAATTCAACCACGCCCACTCGCACACACCCCCGTTTTCTGATTGGACGGGGCTCTGAAATACGTCGACAGGATCACGTGGTCTTGACGCATGTTTACAAACAGGCACGGGGCGGAAGTCGATACGGGCGAAGGGAGAAGAGTCCTTTCGGGAAACTTCCGGTTTAAATACGAAGTAAGAGGACATTGATATGTTGAATATATGATTAATAAGAATTTCCAAGCTCACGCAGCTGTTTATTCTGGAAAAATTGGCCTAATATGCGACGCAACGTTATCTCACTGCGTAGTAAAAACACTGCATCAACAGTGCTTTGAAAAACTCTCCAGCCATCCATTGTTTCTTAATGTTGTTTTTAAGGAGTGAGACTTTCTTGTATTTTTAAGTGGGCTTGGGGAAAACTTCTACAGGCTTTCTGAGGATCTTCCAATTTTTTTTAAACCACTTAAAACGAATCTGTGAATGATTCAAGCAGGAGAAGACTGACGGAAGGGATGAATCAGTGATATGTCTACATGTAAAAGACAACTTCGTAAAGAAGCAACTTTAAATTGTATTTTTAAGGACTAGTGGTCTGCCAAAAAAAAAAGAAAAAGCCATTTTTTAGCTGAATCTATGAAAAATATCAAGATAACAATGGGGCAGGCATGGGTCTCCCACACTGTGGGGAAAGAACTGCCAGATTTTGACCCATCATGAAGCAGTCTGATTGAAAAGGGGCTCAGCTTTTAGCATGATAATGAACCAGAAAAATGCTGCTAATGCACAAAGGCATACATAGAAAACACACTAGAGAAAACTATCAGTCATCGACTGTACCTCAACATTATTGCAGTACTGTTGGATGATCTTTGACCTTTGAACATTCTTCAAGAAGCCTGGAGAACTACTACTTAACGACTACTTAAAAAAATGGCAAGAAAGCTTGTTCAAGACATTTGATGAAGTTTAATGAAGAAAAAAATGTGTTCAATACAAATGTTGACTTTCAAGCTCATTAGAATTATACAGATTCTGTTTTTGCCTTATATATTTTATTTCCATATGCGTTTTAACAAAGCCCCATATTTCTAGTTTCCCACCAAATTATAAAGAAATGAAAGACAGCCTAAGACTTTTGAACAGTACTGTATGTAAAAGCTATTCAAATACAGTGTAATGAAAAAGGAATTTGTCTTCTTACTGATTTTGTCAATTTCTCTATTTTAAACTAAACTGTTTCAGTTCAACAGAAAACAATAATTATAAAAGTCCTGGAACAAGCTTTTAATGATAGTTATATTTATTAAACTAAAAAAGGAAACTATTCTACCACTTAGTTTATCACATAGATTAATGTTGGCTAAACAGTCTCACCGGTACCTTGCTGTCCCAAAATTAAATAGAAACAATAGAAGAAGATAAAAGGAAAGAAGCTGATTGAAATATATATCTGGAAAGGCCTACAAAACTTTGGATACATTGTCCACACACAGAAATGACTTGGAACAACATTTACCTTTCCCAGGAGTGGCAGCTTATCCAAAAATCCTTCTGTGACAGCTCATTGAGGAAGTTACAAGATATCTAATGAAAGCATACAAGGAGCAGGCTGTTTTCATATCAGTAAAGGTCAGACTTCACTGATCAAAAGACAGTGGAAAATCAGCTATGGAACAGTGGCAGTGCAAAAACAATTGCTAACCAATAAGAATACAAAAGGCTTTTGTGAATTTGCCAAAACACAAACTGAGGATCCTTAAATCTTTTTTGTAGATGGGAGAGTGCTCCGTCCACCCAGTGGTTGAAAATTCAACTGCTCAATAGAAAGTGGTCTCATTATATTTTGGGTAAATCAAACACAAAATTCTATAAACAGAACATAATATGTATTACGATGAAACATGGAGGTGGCAAACTAAAGTTATTGGGGTGTCTTTGCTTAGGTAGCATTATTAGAAGGCATAGCACACATTTACACTGCAGATGATAACCAGCCTCATCTATCCATGAAATCCGATGGCAAACACCAAAACCTTTAGTTAATCCGAAATGCTGCAGTGAGAGTACTGATAGGGGCTAGAAAGAGAGCATATTTCTCCCATATTGGCTTATCTTCATTCACTCTGTTAAATCCAAAATTGGTCTTGAACAACCCCATCTTATCTTAAAAATGCCATAGTACCATATCGCCCCAGTAGGGCACTTTGCTCTCAGACTGATGGGTATCAGTCTGAGAGTATTACACTGTACAATAGGAGGCAGAGCTTTAAGCTTTAGGCCCCTCTTCTGTGCAACGAGTTTAGATTTTGGGGGACAGGTGCTCTGTCTACTTTTAAGATTAGGCTTAAAAGTTTATGATAAAGCTTGTAGTTAAGGCTGGATCAGGTGACCCTGAAACCTCCCTGCTGCAATGAGCCTAGGCTGCTAAGGGCCTCACGTGATGGGAGTTTTTCCTCCCCACTGTTTCCAAGTGCTGCTCATAGGAGATCATCTGACTCATGGGTTGTTGGTTTTTTTTGTATTACTGTAGGGTCTTCACCTTACAATCACTTTGAGGCAAGTGCTGTTGTGATTTGGCGCTATATAAATAAAAATGAATTGGGTGAACTGCTATCAGTCCCTGAGCTGAAACTCAAGCAAAGTTGGGTAATGCACAGCCTCAATGATCCCAAGCATAAGACCAGATTCACCTTTAAATGTCTCAAAAGGAATACAATTTAAGCTTCTCGAGTTCACTCATCAAAGCCCAGGCCTAGACATAATCAGTGGACTATAAAAGCACAGTTCATCTACTAAAACCCTCCAGTGTCAGCTGAACCAAATAAAGGGTCAACTTCTGTGCCACTTGTCCAACGATTAGCACGTACATCCAATAAGTAAATAAATAAATAAAATCAGGAGCATGAAAAAAATACACGTTTCATGTAAAACTAAATACCTAAATGAAGCAATAATGCTATTTTGGTACACATTTGGGATGCGAAATGACTTTACACAGTCATCAGTGCGCCGTTTAATATTTCAAATGTACTTACTTGTTTCGGTGTGACCACAAGTGGACATGCGTGTTTTTCAAATGTCCTCACGTCCTGGGTCTCTACTTGTTCCCCATTCAGCCGTTGAATTAGCGATAGCAAGGCTATTTCCACACAACGCACTCGCTGCATCGAAGCCTCGTCTATATTTAAATTAAATGCGCAGCATTTCTGTGCTAATTGCTAGCCTTCTTCCACAGACACGAACGCATCCGTCTGACAGGTTGGTCTTAAAAAAACAACCCAAAGCTAATCTAGCTCAACTCCTAGCCTGGCAGTTTCCCAATTTCTATAAAAACTTCGAGCTTGGCCAAATAATGTCCGAAGGCTATTAAGAGTAATAAAATTATCTGTAGTGATTTCCTCCTTAAGATACATTTGACCACATATTATGAGAATTTACCAGTAATTTCTGGTGCACACTTTCTAGTGCTAAGGTCAATAACACGACACTGTATCATGTTAAAAAAATTAAGCGTTTGAAGATGTTAAGCTTCTTAATTTCTCATCTGGTGCTGTATAATAGTGACACTGTGATGTCTCCTCTTCTTCCTGAGGTTGGTTAGGGTTGTACGTTATCAGTGGTGGTGGTATGATATAGTTTCACCAGCATTGAATCTAGTGGATTGACTCATATCAAAGGAGGAAAGAAGAAAAAATAGGGGCAGAAGAGAGAACCAAAAACTGAGTTTTAACACATTCACACATTATATAAACATAAAATTGGACTCACATGTTCAAAAGTAAGCATGCATTTTTTTTAATAGCCTGGAATCATCTCAGTGTGAAAGTAAAGTAAATGTGAAGTAAATGAGAGAATCCATTGTTGGATCGGCAGCACTTTTCCCCGGTCGGATTGACTTGCAGGTGTGCACTTGGCTGAAGTGTGCGAAGAAACTGTAGTCCATGTATCTCACATGGTATGGCCGTGGATTGGGCATAGCTCCCTGGATCACAGCGGGACACTCACCTGATACATGGATGTCTCTGTTCCTTTGGCTTCTCTCACTATGCAGCAAATTACCCTCTATTTGTGTGTGACATCTTTTAAGATACTACTGCGTAACTTGCTTCTTGTTTTCAGTAGCAAACTTGCGGAGGGTGTTGCATAAGAGGAGGTTTCGGTTCTGGTAGCCGCATCCATCTCTTCACAGGATGTATTCTTTATATGAGGAGTTTTCTTCAAGAAAACGTACAATGCATGAAGCAAACTTACTGGCAGAGAGGCCAATAACTCAAATGGCAAAGGTAAATTGTTGCATCACATGATGCCTTGTCATAGATGGTAAAGTTATGTGCGCTTAGTTTTGTTTTATAAAAAACAAAAGGCAAAAGCTTGAAGCTTGTGGCAGAGCAGGGATGCTCCAGAAGAAAGGTCTTGAGGAAGTCCTGCTGTTCTGTCTAACTCCTCACCTTTGCTTTCTACGTCTTCTCTGGAATTTTCCCTCTTCTTCCTACCCACTTCAAAAAACACCACTGCTTAATGCCAAAGATCAACAGGAGTATTTGCTGGCAAACTGATTCTTCTACCGTCCACCACAAGGTGGCAAAAAAACTGATGTTGACCTCCTGGGTTCAGTTGCTTCTGTTCATCACTGGTTCACACTGCTCTCCTACACCAGCGGTTTAACAAAGTGTTTCCTTTCAGTCCAGTTTGTCCCCAAAATACTAGTATAAGACCGGCCTCTCATTCAGATTTTTTTCTGGACATTCATCCAGGTCCTTGGATTTGCCCTCTTTCTTGGCCTTCCCCGACAAGCCACACTGTGTTAACCTACATCAACATATTCACCTAGCACAATGGCAGCAGAAGATTCATATTCATTACTTTCAAGTAAATAAAAAAAGATTGCAGAACATAGGATTTGATTTAGTGTTTTACCCAACGTCAACATAGTTGAGCACTGCTTTAGTCTGCATAAATTAATTCTTCTTAAACTTTGTTAGTACTGTTTGTTCTTCGTGTTCTCTTTTCTGACATCACAACAAGATGAGTAATAAAAACACAGCTTCATGGTTTAACATAGATTATTGATTGGACCGAGACCTGTGAAGCACTTTGAATTGCATTTTTTTTTTTTTAAAGCAAAGGCTCTATAAATCTACTACATTTATTTTCATTAGTTATTTGAGTTCTTACACCTGAGAGTAGACACAGCAGAATGAGCACATTACATTTATAAAAAGTCAAAAGTGGCGATACATGTTTTTTGATGGACAGCAATGCTATGTTGGCACATCCAGCTGGTAAGTTCAGTGAGTAGCTACTTTTCAATTTTAAGATGTTCCTGTAACTTTTTTCCGTACAGTTTCCCCGTGTTGGCTCTATGAAGATTAATTTGTTTTTAAATCATTTTATTATCAGGCACAAAGAGATAGATTAACTGGATCTTTTACCTCCAGTACCAAGGCATTAATGTATAATATTTCTGCAGATATTAGGCTTGAATGTTGCTGTCTCTTCATTGTTGGCCATTCCTCTGTGGAAAATTATGCTTGAAAAAACTGATCATCAAGTTGTAGAGTCAAGTGAAGAATGTCCATATGTTGAGCTGATGGTGAACAGCAGCAGTAGCTGTGTCTGTCGGCCTGCTTCCGGAGAGAACAAAAAAAAAGAATAGGCTGTTTATTGCGTTTTTAACTTTGAGTTTGCAGTTTGGCCCTAAGGCCACAGCAGGGGGCATCCTAACCCAACAATATCACATTTACTTTCCAGTCCATTCTTAACTCTAGTTTGGAAAAGCACCTCATGCAAGTCACTTGAAGAATGTTGTGTTTCTGTATACACCTACTTTATAGTGGGTAGCTGAGAAGTGTTTTGAGGCTAAAATGAGGTATTTTTTATTAGCCTAATAAATTAGACCTAAAATGTGGGGTTATTGTGTAGTTTGTCTGGTGTAGTGATTTTGTAAACTCGTAACTGGTTTTGTAAATAATTGTTCTACTGCAATCAACTGTGCTCAGGCTTACTACAGTTTACTAAAGGGTGATATGTGCCTTCTGGATTGTTGCATCACTGGAAACAAGAGGCAATGTTTTCCAGATTCTTTCCTACAGCAGATGTTGGTAATAGACAACAATATCACAGAGAGATTTGCAGGAAACAGATGGAATATCAATTCAAGTTTCCGTTGTTACATGTTGTCTTGGTTTCTATGGAGACAAAATGTGAAATATCACCTTTTCAGTTTGAATTCGTTACTTTCAAAATGCACCACAGAAAAATCCTCAGAAAAATCTATTGCAAACTATTGTATGACCTGAAATGACTTAACAAGAGTTTAAATAAAGGAATAATCTAATCCCATTTATGAAAATAAGATGTAGTTTGAGATTTAAATAGTGTCCTAGTATTACTGACTTTTAAAAAAGAACCAATAAAAACTGCATTTAAAACCATAATGTACACAATGACAGTCTGGTCAATCCCTTATGTGTGCACATTAGTCAGGGAAACCCCATATTTGTCTTCAAAAGAACACCTACCTTTAATGTGGATCCCAGCTTTGAAACTGCAAATTACATTTCCCCAATGCATGTTTTTTTAAACTATGTTCAAGTATCTTAGGTTTCTCTCCGGTTGCTGTGGATTGCTGTGGCCCTTTCACCACTTCTAAAATGCCAGTAAAAAAGCGGCTCACATTTCTTTAACTTCCTCCTGTCATGTTTAGACACCCATTCACATCCTTCCTAACTGCATTTGGTACTTCAACAGTAAGTTGTTGTTTGACTGTCAGGCAACGGTTGGTACGCTCTGTATTTCAAACTGTCACAACTGTAACAGCTGTAATAATTACGGTGGTTAGCACGGTTGCCTCACAGCATAAAGGTTCTGAGTTCAATTCCACCATCAGTCATTCTATGTGGAGTTTACATGTTCTCCCTGTGTTTGCATGCTCTGGTACTCTGGCTTCCTCCCACAGTCCAAATACATGCTGTTCATGCAGATAGGTTAACTGGAAACTCTAAATTGCGGGAATGTGAGTGCGAGTCTGTGTCTATGTGTTAGACTGGCAACCTGTCCAGGGTGTACCCTGCCTCTCGCCCTGAGACAGCTGGGATAGGCTACAGCCCCCCACCCTGAAAAAGGATAAGCAAAAGAGATGGATAATAGTTGTAATTGTATATGTAGAGAAGTAAAAATTGCATTTTTTTTCTCTCTTTGTCAGGTAAATCTGTTCAGTGACTTGTATACACAGATATCCAATCAACCAAGCTCATGTGAGCAACTCAAAGCATTTAGGCTTACTGACATGTTAAAGATTGTTGTTGCTTGAGGTTTCTCTGAGTATTTCATGAATTTGATCAGTGGTCTTTGATCAGTGGTCATGAGCATTTGCATAATCATGATGAAGGAACTGACCTCCCAGCCCATTGTTCATTCAATGAGCTGGTTTCAGTCATTATGCAAGTGTACTGTTTACAAGATTGGGGAAACCTGCAGTCAGCTGAGACTGAAGAAGTCACTTGGATGAGTGACGAAACGTTTCTCCCACTGAAAACGCTACGTCCAGATGAACAGAGTCAACTTTTGGAGATTTCATGAATTAATAATTTAGTGGGATTTTCCCCACATAATTTCTACACTTTACAGAGAATGATCTGAAAAATAGAAAATATCCACTGAGCAGTAGTTCAATGGATATTTTCACCTTAAGAACAGGAAACTTAGGCTAAAATTAACCTAAACTCACCAAAACTGGGCAATAGAAGACTGGAAAAACATTGCCTGGTAATGGTTAGAATTTGGAGTAAACAACACAAAGCATGGATCCATCCTGCCTTGTATCAACGGTTCAGACTGGTGATGGTGGAGTTTTGAGTATTTTCTTAGAACACATTGGGCCCCTTTGTACCATTTGATGCTCATTCAAATACCACAGCCACTCGAGTATTGTTGCTGACTATATCTATCTCTTTATGCCCACAATATACCCATCCATGCATGCATTTGCTTCCGCTTATCAGTGTCGTGGGGGGTGCTGGAGCCTATCCCATCTGGGACAATATACCCATCTATGTTATAAAGCTAAACATAGCTTTATAACATAGATGGTTTTGCACCAAACTGGTTTCTTGAACATGACAGTGACTTCACTGGCCTATGCAGTCACCAGATTTCAATCCAGTTGAACACTTCTGGGATGTGGTTGAATGGAAAATTTGCATCATGGATGTGTAGTTGACAAATCTGCAGCAACTACATGATGTCAGTTCAATATGGACAAAATCTCTGAAAAATGTAGTTGTCAGTAATTGCAATTTGAACCACACTGGTGGATGAGAACAAAACCAATCATTGCAGTCTCTCTAACACCAGGCACCTTGTGCATAGTAACTTGGTCCGGTTAAATGCACCTCTTAAGAAGTATCATCATACATGAATCACAAGGAGGGGAACATGTTAATTTTAAAGTAAATTTTAAGTTAACCAGCCATGTTTGAAAAACCTTAGAAGGTTGTTTAAAAGCAGTGTGCACTTGCTCCAACGCTTACATACGTTGTGGAAGTTTTCCATTAAATAAACCCTGCAGACAAGCGGTGAGCAGTAGCTAACATTCTTTAGTCAAGACAAAGAACAGAAAACCAAGCTTGGTGGAGAGCATGCATGATCGTGGGGCAGACGGTCAGCAGATTCTCTCTCTGAGCCTAGCATGGCTCTTAGTTAAATACCTTGTCCAGGAACAAAAGGCAGTACACAGCTATTTCACACCTTAAGGTTCACACTCCCTTGCTACCTCCCAGAGTCTCTGAAGAGACAAAAGATTCTTCCTGTGGAGTTTTCTGCTTCCCCCAACTTCCTTACCAGACCCCCACCCTCTGTCTAACTGCATGAGTGTGAGACATGCTAAAATCCAGTTGCACCAAGGCATTATACAATAAAATAATGTGATTAATACATAAATAAAAGAAATTCTTATACACATATCACAAATGGGCATCAATGTGATTCCAAATTTGGTGAATGCGACATTAAAAAAAAACATTGTTTTTTATTAAAGGCTTTCTCTTTTTCAGATGTAATGAATGAATCCAAAAGAAAACAGAATATCTGTTTCACTGTATCCACATTGGGATTTAGAGCTCTCTGCCATAACTGAATAAACGGTAGGAATACTGTATATGACTAAAGAGAGTATGTTATCACGGTCAAAGCCTCAGAGAGTCACTTTCTTTTTTTTTCTTTTTTTTTCTTTTTTTTTTTGGCCTGTCCCGTTTGGCTCTTTTGCCATCAGAATTGTTGTCTAAAGGCAAAGAAAGATGCCCAACGGATTTACTTTACCAAATTGACCATCCCAGCCTTGCCGTAATGGTCCATTTGATTCACCTTTTATTGTTTATTTTATTTTCACTTACTGAATACGGGACAGACTTGACTGGGGGAAAGAAGGGGAGAAAGAAAGAGGGAAAGAGAAACAGCTGAGAAGAGGGACGGGGGAGAAGGGCAAAAGACAAAAACCAACAGAACGGGCAGAGAAAAAAAAATGCATATATCAATCACCTGGGTCACCTGCTGAGAAAGAAAAAAGAAAACAAGCAGAAGAGAACAAGAGTAATAGAATAAACAACATCACAATGATATATGGGAATATGACAGTAAATACTAAATATTAAACATTATTGTGCAGCACATAAGATCAACAGAACACAGTGTGCTTTGAAGTAGGAGCCAAAAAGGGTGTAGTTTGTTGGTGTGATCACCCGTGTGTACACCTGTGAGCATGGACGCGCTTGTTTTTTGTTTTTTAAAAGGTTCCTTCATGTAATAATCTGCTAGAGGGTGTGGGGGGGCCACAGCCCCGTCCTTCAGGGCATGAAGCAGGTATGGAGGAGATCAAAACTCCAGACATCCAGAGGCCCCCAGAACACAAGAGACCAAGGAAGACCAACAGAGGGGCAGCTGCGCCACTGTCCCAGAAAGAGCTGAGGAGAGTCCCAGATGAGGGCTCACCCAGCAGCCGCGGAGCAGAAGCCAGGGGGAGTTGCAGTGACGCGCCCGTGAGCTCCGCCGGCAGCCAGCCGCGCCTGAGTGACCGAGCCCCAGGCCGAGAGGCCGGGGGCACCCCACCTCCGAAGTGGCCCGAGCGAGCCCCAGGCTCCAGGCCCCGATAAGCGGCCGCCAAGGAGTGAGCCGGTGTGTACCTGGACGCCCACCCCCGGACACAAAGAACCACCAACGCACCGATGTCCGAGGGGGACCGCCACTGGCAGGGGAAGTGGTGGTAGGGGGAGATAGGCCTCCATACCTTGGAGGGCCTGAGATGTCCCCAGAGAGGTGGCGCCTGACACCCAACCTGACATATAGACACAGACATACAGGCACACACAGATACAAACATCCATTCCCACCCTCATGCTCTCATATGCACTTACTCCACACTCAACCAACGTGGAGACAGACATAAAGAGACGTTGTACACACGATCACACTCCCCAAGCGTACTCTACAAACCGGGTCTAGGTGCCCTTGCCCCTGGAGGGGGGAACTGCACCCAGACCCAGGTGGTGTTACCCTTTTCCCTACGGTGGGGAGAGGCAGACCGCCCCGACTCTGCAGCAGCAGGAAGGCCCCACACTCCAGACCGCAGTCGGACGGCCAACTCCTCCTCCTAGCCCCCCCGCTCCAGCAGGTCGCAGAGAATGGGGGTGAGAGAAGACTCCAAACCTCCCTCCACCCGCTCATTGTAGTGTTGATGCATGTGTGTTCTAAGGTGCATTTAAAACCCAGGAGGGCTTGGAGCTACTTGCCAGAGAGCAGCAGGTAAGCGCATGGTCCCTCCTGCTAGCCCTCAATGTCTACGTGTATTTAAAATTGAGAGGTGGGCAACGATGCCAGGGGTGGGGTGTACACCCTGATGGTACTTTGGACTCCGTGTATCGTGCCCACCCCCAAGACCCTATATGTATGTGTAATGAGAGTGTGAGTAATGTGAATGTCTAAGTTGTGGGATAAAATTGAGGCAGAGGCAGCCAGAAGGGGACAGAGGGGGGGTAGCCTCCTCTGCACCCTGGTGACATACCCCTACTCCAAGGTCCTGCATGAGTGGGTGGTTGTGGTGGAGCGGGAAGAGGGAGGCAGCTGGAGATGGGGAGGGAAGGAAGGGAGGGGCAAGTGACCCTTCCCTGGGGCCAGCTCCCCCGCTGACCCCAGTAGGCACCCCCATACTCCGCGACCCGCCAGGGAAAGGGGGCCCAGGCCCATCCAGACCGGGGCCCAGCGCAGCAGCGCCTCCCGGCCCCACAGAGCCCGGGACAGTCCTCCCAACCCCACCACAGAGAAAACTGCACCCACCCCACCATCCACTCATCTTCCAGACTACATAAGACAATAAACACCCAGGCTGAGATCTTCCTCCACCTCTCCTGTATCTCCCCCTCCTGCAGAGGGAGCTCCTGAAGAGAGGAAAGCTGCAAGATGTGACAATCTCCCCCACCAGTTGAAGAGCCCCCCAGGTGGCTCGATGCACCGGCGGCACCCCGCTCCAGGGCTGGGCCCCCATGCACCCACCCGCCCACAACCCCGGCAACACACCAACCAGGACCCAAGCCCCCGAGGCCCGGTCCGGGTCCCAGCCCAGAGACGGAGCGCCCCCAGAACCTCACGCCCATCCCGGACCCACCCAGGGGCAGCCAGGCTACCAGGTCAGTAACCCACGTCCGTCAGCACAGACCCTCCCCTAGCCCCGCTGCACGCAGCCGCGAGGAAACAGTCACCTGAGAGCCAACAGAGCCCCTAACCGGACATGACCGCTACCCCGGGTTGAGCCCCCCAAGGAAGATGCCTCCGGGGAACCCCCCGACGCCCTAAGCCTGAGAGAGAGAGTCACTTTCTTATGCACAGTTGTTTTGTTAATACAGCTCACATAATAATCCAGATATTTGCAAGCTGCAGGCATTCTTTATTGTATTTTCTCCTTGAAGACACATTAACTTAGATATTCCAGGTTAAATGTATTGTGCAGTATGAAGTTGATTTTTCTGTTAGCAATGACCTTTTCATGAACCTTTACATTTATCAGTCTTTATATGCTCAGTGTGCAGGCCACACCTTCTGACCTCAGGGTCCCACAAAGTCTCTCGAGTGCTCTACTTTTCCTCCAGCCTCCCATTCCAACCAATATTATCTTACCATTAAGGAGTTTAGAAGGGCTGAGCTTTGGCGTGGAGAAAGAAAACATGACGTATTTGACAGCTGTAACTATGTTAAGGGGGGGATCATCCCCACAATAAAAACAACCAGCTGAGTTTAGTCCATCATTCCAGATTCCACGACACACATACACTACTCTTGGCCAAATCCAGGAGTATAGAGGGGTGGGGGGACTAAGATTTGGATGGGATAAAAGATGCGAAAGGAACAAGCTTGGAACTAGGGGACTTATGTGACTGAACAAAAGCTGAGAATTGGAAGGTTTGAACTGATACTCTGCAGGGGCATAGGGGTGGAAAATTCAAGGCTTAAACTACATTCTCATATGAGGTTCATGTTAATTCAGACAGTACTTCTTATTAATCTTTTCTTTCGAAACAGCTGATAGTGTTTTTTCTACAGCAATATGGAATCAGTGCTTTATTTGATTTCTTTTTTCAGTGCAGCATGCAGCTACAGTTAATTTACACTGCATCAGGACAAATGGAGGAAAACAAATGCAAAAAGTACATATCTTAAAACATGAACTAGAAACTTGGGAAATGAGTAAACATGTAAAAGCTGATGGAAACAACTTTAATTAGGCGTTTTCACATTGGTGGAGTGTGTTTCTTGAAAGTAGACGCTTAATAAATAATGTAATATTAGCCTGTCAAGTAGGTTGTAAATAACAGAGATACATGTCTGAGAGCATAGATAAAGCAATTTGAACATTTTCTGGGATTTGCACCTTTTAATTTGATGCTGTCTGACAGATGGCCAGTCTTAGACTTGACTACATTTAGTATGGTATGCGCTTCTTGCTGGCTTTACATTGTGACTTCATGTGGCAACAGGGTTGTCCTACGGCATTGCTAAATGGCATTGAGGACATATTTTCCTTTAGGGTGTGGAGAGGGACAGGCCAGGGTAGGAATTCATATGGGACCTGATCTTGTGATGGAATAAAGGCATGAATGTATGGGAAAAAATAGCTAAACTGTCTGTGTGGCAGAGAGCAACACGTAATACAGGGTGGGCCATTTATATGGATACGCCGTAATAAAATGGGAATGGTTGGTGATATTAAGGTCCTGTTTGTGGCACATTAGTATATGTGAGGGGGCAAACTCCTCAAGATGGGTGGTGACCATGGTGGCCATTTAGAAGTCAGCCATCTTGGATACAACCTTTGTTTTTTCAATAGGAAGAGGGCCATGTGACACATCAAACTTATTGGTAATGTCACAAGAAAAACAATGGTGTGCTTGGTTTCAACATAACTTTATTCTTTCATGAGTTATTTACAAGTTTCTCTTTGTTCACAGCCATTGACATGTCGAAGAGGTTAACACGTGAGGAGCGGATCGAAATTGTGTTGATATCTGGTGAACGCAGTAACCGGGTCATTGCAGCAGATTTCAATGCAAGACACCCTACGAGACCACCCATCTCCCATGCTACAGTTAGCAAACTGCTTGCTAAGTTTCGTGGAACTGGTTCAGTGTTGGATTTGCCAAAATGTGGAAGCAAGAAAACTGTCACTAATGAAGAAACATCAGTGGCTGTCCTAGCTTCATTCAGCAAGAGCCCACAGCGTAGCACTCGCCGCATGTCACTGGAGAGTGGCATTAGTCGAACATCCTTTCTGCGGATATTAGCTACTCACAAATGGCACCCTTACAAACTCCAGCTACTGCAGCATCTCAACGAAGATGACCCAGATCGGCCCCAGAATTTGCAGAATGGGCAAAACAAAAATTGGAACAGGACCCTCAGTTCACGCAGAAGATTTTGTTCAGTGATGAGGCAAACTTTTATGTGAATGGTGAAGTTAACAAACAAAACCACCGCTATTGGTCTGACACTAACTGGTTTGGTGTGGTATATGGGGTACAACGATAGTGGGTCCAGTCTTCATCAATGGAAACCTCAAGGCCACTGGATATTTGAAATTGCTACATGATGATGTGTTTCCCTCTTTATGCACTGAAGCTGGCATGTTCCCTGAGTTTTTCCAGCAGGATGGTGCACCACCACATTATGGGTGCCAGGTCCGAGCATTCCTAGATGAACAGTTTCCTAGAAAGTGGATTGGTCGTCGTGGGCCAGTTGAATGGCCCCCAAGGTCTTCCGATCTGACCCCCTTAGACTTTTATCTTTGGGGTCATCTGAAGGCAATTGTGAAGATACGAGATGTGCAGCACCTGAAACTACGGATACTGGATGCCTGTGCTGGCATTTCTCCTGCGGTGTTGCTATCAGTGTGTGAAGAGTGGGAGAAGAGGGTTGCATTGACAATCCAACACAATGGGCAGCACATAGAACTCATTTTATAAGTGGTTAGAAACTTGTAAATAACTCATGAAAGAATAAAGTTACATTGAAACCAAGCACACCATTGTTTCTCTTGTGACATTACCAATAAGTTTGATGTGTCACATGGCCCTCTTCCTATTGAAAAAACAAAAGTTGTATCCAAGATGGCCGACTTCTAAATGGCCACCATGGTCACCACCCATCTTGAGGAGTTTGCCCCCTCACATATACTAATGTGCCACAAACAGGACTTTAATATCACCAACCATTCCCATTTTATTACGGTGTATCCATATAAATGGCCCACCCTGTACATCAATATAATATTATAAATACTATACTAACAATATAACATGAATGTTTAAAGTAAATGTGTATAACCATGATGATGGCCTTGACTTTTAACTGAATAGGCTGAAAACAGGAAAACATATACAATGTTATTTATTTAGGTTTTTTTTTTCATGTTAAATCCCATTTTAACTACAGAGTGCTAGTGAAATTAAATAGTCACACTGAAATATTGATGTGATAATGGTACGATACAAGATGGATCAAAAGAACAATGAATGCAGGACATTCCAGTTTGATATCAAAGTTTTCAAAGTTATTATCATTATTGTTATTGTTATTAGGCATGTCAGGGAAAACTGATGTTACCTGTATTTATAGGATTAAAAAAGGCATATTTGGACCATTAGATGCTGAACTTGATTCATTTCTAAATATATTTCTTTGTCATATAACCTAGATAAAATATCATGATGATGGGAGAAGTATATAAACACAATAAAAGTTATAAAATGAAGATCTTGGCACATAGAATGAACAATACAAGTATGGATACACAGAATAAAAACAAGTATATACAGTACTGGACAGAGAATAACACTAACAAATAGATGGGCAGAGGTGACATAAGGAGGCTCTGTGTCTAAAGTCCTTGTGAGTTTGTTGGTCAAACAGTGAGTAAAGAGGCCTTTTGGCTTCGTGATTAATGCCATGGTGTGACTTAAATGTCAATACTCGTTTTGCTTCACCATGGCGATTGTCCACAACTTGGTTAGCCATCATTTTACAAATTTCTACATTTTTCATGGCTGTCGCATGCGGTTAAGATTTATCAATCACTGACATGACTGATCAAAATGATCATGAAGCACACATATGTACATACAGTACAATAAGGAGGATAAGCGTAGATGCATGTATGGATATATACAGTCAATGCACAGTACAGATGCAAGTTAATACACTCATGCAAAATGTCATAGTACACCCACACACACACACACACACACACACACACTTTCAACCACCTACGCACGTTAAGAATACAAGATGTATTCTTGTAAATAGATTTCAAGGCAGTGTAAGTTAGTTCCTGTCTGTCTGTTATGGTCTTACATTAATGTAAGGACACGTGTTGTTTAGGTGCTTTAGCTGTGTTTTCAGTTGGATGATTGGCTGGAGCATTAAACCAGATGACAGGCAGAGCCTCTGCTGAAGTGGACAGCACATTGCTGTGACTCCAGAGGCTGCAGTCATCATGGTAGCAAGCTGTGGTTAATACTAACATTATAGTCTTTTCACACCCAGAACTGCCCATCTCCTGTCTTTCTTCTCCTTCCTGACTGCCAACAAAACCCAGGAACCGAGTCTTCGTCGTGATTAATCAGCATCATTCATCTCTACCATTATTGTCATCATCAGACTAGTTTTCCTGATTTTTTTTTTGAGGCACGTAGCTAAAAGAGCAGGTAACAGGACCATATAACAACAGGAGTGTTTATGTAAGGGATTGCTGTAGTCCCTAAAGTCCACATTTCTGTGGCCTCTGTGTGATTAGGCAGGAGTGAATTCTGAAACAAAGATGTGTTTTCATCAGACGTGTCTGTGTGTATAGATGGGTAGTTCCTGGGATTCAATTCATTTTGGACTATTTCACAGCTCAGTGTCTGCTGTCTTGGTGGTGGAGTGGCCGTTGGTAGGTGGAGGAGGTTGGGTCTTTGCTGCCTCGGGGGACTCTCCATTTACGCTGGGTTTCTCCTGGGTCTCGGGAGTGGGGATGAGGGGGGCTACAGAAGCAAGAGTGCTCCCCTGGTTCTCCTGATCTGCTGGATAGGTCTCATCTGTCTGTAAATAGACCACAAGTAGGAGCTCATCAAACAAAGACTAGAAATTTTCAACTGACCATCACAATACACACATGAAATAATATAAAGTCGTCTTTCTGTTCAGAATTTACAATTGTTATAAAGATTTTTAATTAATCCAGGGTGCACGGTATGGTGTACTACAGCTTACAGTAACACCTGTGCCAGCATGAATATATAAATAAGTGAGTTCCACAATGGAAAGATACTCTACTGTATATTGTACAATATTCTTACCAGCTTCACTGCCTTGGTGTCAGTCCTGCGTTGGCAATAGCAATAACCCACAGTGATTCCAAGGGCAGCAAGCAGACCACTGACAAGTAGTCCCACAAACACAGAGGAATTTGATGATGACGACGACGACGACGACGACGACGATGATGATGATGATGATGATGGTGATAAATGTAATGATGGTGATGGACTTTTAGTACTTCCCACCTACAAAAAAAGTATAAAAGGACAATGTGTGATTAAAAAAAGTTATATGGGAACAGTTAAAAACACATTTCTGGTCAAAAAAGTCCAGAAGAAAATAAGAGGTGTTCTTATCTCAGTCATGAGATGCAAGTTGTGAGAGTGCAAGTTAAGTTCTCATAGCTGAGTTTTTGCTGTCTGTATCTGTGGTGGTGCATTACAATTAGAGAACTTTCACAGGGAGAGTAGGGTTCAAATTAAACGTGAAGCCAAATGTTGGCCTTTTATAATATGATTTGTAGCCGGTGTATAATGTCCATGCTGTCCTATTTCAATAAATAGAATAAAGAAGGAAGCGTGAGGATTGTCTATTTGCAAGTAGTTTAAAAAAGAAATTTGGAAACAATAAATAAATAAATATGATGATGATGATGGGCAAGCAGAAGAGAATGGATGGACAAATAACTTTTTTCTGAAATTCACCTTCTGTAGCTTTGAGAGAAACTCATATACAGTATATTAAAAAAAATATTATGAAGGGTTTTCACACAAAGTAAGAAAAACAAAAAAGTACATACTTGCTGTTATGTGGAAGGACAGTAGTTTCTGTAATAGTACACTTTTTCCATATGTCACTGTCTAGGCTGGAGCAATCTCCTACAAAATATATCCTATTTTGCAATTGCCTAATGCAATTTTCACTTTTCAGTACATAGTTTTATTCATACACATTGAGCACAGGGCCACCAATCAAACGTGTGTTTCAGACTACACACTGGCCTTGTGTGCCTTACAGACAAGATGCAGCTGAGTGAACTTGCTGACCACACCTTCGTTTTTTTTACCCACTTTAACCCTGAATAATGATATCATCATTGCACAACTTCAGGCTTTGTAACTTGGGAACACTTTTTATTCTTCTGTAATGTGATCCAGACTGCTTTCAGCATTCCCAGAAGACCACTGTGAGCTGTAACTTTGAATCCTCAGTTAGTTGGGAGTGGGCTCACAGCTGGACTCGTCTGTAATGCTCAGAGCTTTGAAAAGAAGAGGAAGAAACTCAGGAAGGCTGAAGTCAGATGACAAAATCAATCCCAGGGAATCTGTGCTGTTCTCCATCTGTTGCTTGTGACTGATCAAATCCTACATCTCATTCCTGCTTTGCTTGAACTTACATGACCATAGTTGGATGTTTAATTTGAATCGGCATATTTTAACATAAACAATTTATTTGATACTGAAGATAGAAGGAGAAAAACATGTGTTGGATTTACAGATTTTAGTGTTCTTATTTCCCATAACCTCCATTGTAATATTATAAAATGTGATCCACTGATACCGACTCTGTTATCAGTGTCATATCAAGCTATTTAGGAATTTCATGTTTAGTTTCAGGTTGAGTTGGACAGTTGATGGTCCTGGCTTGATGTTGCAGTAATGACCTATATAACGGACTTGTTGCACTGTCTCTACACACCTGGAGTCACATATGGCACAATGTAGCGATGACTTCCGATGTAACATTTAACATCAAATTTCTTTTGTTGTTCGTCAAAAAATACATGTGCAATTACAGTTTAATAATGTGAGGATAAGTATATTGTATTACACAGTAAGATAAATCTGTAGTTCTTTCTGTAGGTCAGATATTTCTGTTTTGACAAACCTTAAAAAGAAATAAAAAATCTATAATATATTAAAGTTGTTGCAAAAAACAGTTGTGAAAAAAATGAGCCACACCTGTTCGAGTGCATGAGTGGAAACATTAGCTCTCCAGTTCATTTGTCTCCAGCATTGAGCACAGCTTCATGATTTACAACTGCTGAGGAATGTCTGAGAAAAGATCCACTTTTATGAGACCAATTTTTCCAACTGTAGGTCTTTAAACACATTCAGTTGATTCCTCCAAGCAGCACAAAACACTTCCTCGGGGCCCAAGGTGTAGGGAGCCAAATAAAGGGTCTTGGTTAGAGGGAATGCCACCAGGACGTGACTGGGATTAGCGCTGTCTCCTCTCATATCACTGTACTTATACTCCACATATATTGCACATATACATATAACTACAGCTTTTGTCATCCCTTGTAAATACATGTTTAAAAAATAAATGTCATCATTTATATAACATGCAGCATAACATATATAATTTTCATTTTTGCTGTTAGATTTATTGGTGATAGAGGTACTATTAGTTAATAAGTAGAAAATATGATGCTACAGGCCGGTATTTACCATTGTATTATCATTGCTGGAGTTTTCTTCATCCATTTGCGGTTTTGCCGTGAGAAACCAAAACGCACTGTCGTTACCGGAAGCCAAACTTTTGGTTATTGAAGTAATCAGGGAATCAATGGAGGTTTCGTTTGTCTCTGAAAATAAAGTTTAAATACAAAGTTTTGTCAGGCACCATGTCTTATGTCACAAAAGCATGTCTGTATATATTTTGAAGGAACTTGGCACTTTAAAATAATATCTCTAAAATATAGTGAAATTCTCTGGAATCCAGTGCTGTTCTCACATCCCATTATACATTTTTTGAAGGTTCTTACCGTTACTGACACTTGGTGTTTTGGTAGAGGCGGTGGTTTGGTCTTGACATATCACTACACCTGTAAGGAAGGGAGAGCAGGTGAATCACAGAAAGACAGAGACATCGAGAAAAAGGAATTGCAAATTAAACACTTTATAATTAAAATGGTAAAAAAAAAAAAGCTTCTTGCATAAATACACAGTTTGTCCCATATGTTTTGTCATTTCATTTCTTGCAAGTGCTCATAAAGTTTGATGCCAATCAGACAAAGCAGGGTTTTTTTTCTCGGCATTGTAGGTCCAAAGTATAATGTCATTTCCTATGGCAACATTAGCTAGCTTTACATTACAGTTCAAGCCTTATTTTGAACCTATTCTGTTGGATTTGCTTCAAACTTGCAGTGCAGCCCAAATGTTATGATTCCTTGGGAAGAGGACATTTATTTATTTATTATATAAAAGTGATAGTGAAGTCTCAAATGAGAGCAAGTACCAAATCTTAAACGATTAGCCTACAAATTCTGATGCAAACTAAATCAATCGGGTCCTACCTGAAGTACTATAATTAGTTCCATGATGTGTGCCACTGTCTCTGCTGCAGTTATGATTACATTAAATATACCAAATCCCACAAAATGAGTGTAGTTAACGTCTAGTTGTTTCAGTTCATTCATACAGGTTAAGGTTCCAAAGATAAAGTTTTTTCCATCTCCAGCATTGACTCTTGTCTTCACATCATCTGTAATTCTCAGATATCAAATATCAAAAACTTCTTACACTTGGTTTTCCACAGTTATGCCAGTGCAGTACTTCTTGCAGTTGCAACACACTGCTAATGTATATATAATCACCTTTAAGAAAAGATGTTTTATGTAAATATCTGTGAGTTTTTTTTTTCCATTTTGTTTGTTTCTAATAGAGGTTAAAAAGGTGGTTTGAACATCTTCTCCTGGTGATTTAAGCCTCAAGCCCACCCAAAAACATTTAACAGTTTGGCATATTTTCTTAAGGGTACTTGCTAATTAGTACTCACGGTTGTCTTAATTTTTACTCTCTGCATCATATAAAAATGAGCAGCTAAGTTTCAAAGGGTCGTGACCTCACCACACATCCATCTCCTGGGAGAAATCTTGTTTATGTAATAACTTCTTTTGGAAATCTAATATCATAATCATATTATGACTGAAAATTAATCTTAACAAGTATTTTTATATATTGAAGACTAGACAGTGTTATTAAACGTAAATGCTCCGATAAAAAGCTCCTTTGACTTTTATTTTTTAAAAACAGCCGCAAAAAGATATAACTATGTAGCACAGCTTTGCCACAGTCATGAAGGGTAAATGAGACATAATCAGCATCAGGGATCATCCTGCCTACTGTATGATGGCGGTGTAATTCAATTCAGCCTGAACTTCTAAACACTCCCCTCCTCATGGAAGAAACCCAGTGTAGTGTGTAAACAATTTTACGTGTAACCAAAACTATTCTGCAATCAGAGCAAAATGTTTTCAGTGCACCACTATCATTATTTAGTGAAACACAACACACATTTATGGGACGTAGATTTAAGTGTTTAGCGTGTGTTTGTAATCCTATAAACATGGCTAATTTGAACATATTCTGGGGAAGTGCCAAGGTCACTTTGAAATGTTTTCATCCAAAACAAGAAGCTAGCGAATGGCCAATATGATGCATCTACCACTCTAGATTGGACCATGTAGGTTCTCTCCAGCAATGTGTCCTTTCTCACCAACAGCATCAAATGGCTGGATATTGACCAAAGTTGGTCATATGCTACAATTAAATTTGTAAATTGGGGTACAAATCTGGGCTATCAGATCATTCGATTAATTATGATTTAATCTGCTGTGTTTAATATGTCAAAAATAGCCAGCCTACCAAATTGACTTACCTTAGTTTATACCTCGTGACTCTAAATATTTCTTAGTGCAATCAGTATCAGTGAAAGATTTTAAAGCATTCCACTTACTAAGCAGTCTGTATGAATTGTAAGACACTGTAAATCCCTTTATTCTTATGTTTTATAAATGAAAAAAATCACAATTCAAGAAAAAGGTGATTACATTAATCCTTACATGTTGAAACATTATGGAATATGTCAAACCGTTATAGGTAGTAGTGCCTCACTACTGTGGACAGAGACAGCTTATACAATTGTGTGAAAAGTCTTCCTATGTTTCCAACAAGGCCCCCCTGGCCTCAACAAGAAGCCTTAGGCGCTCCAGTCTCAACACAAACACAGGGAAACACAAAAAAATGCATAAACACATCCTTGGTCTCTCTCAGAAAGCATAAGGCCAAGACTGTGAGTAAATCTTGGGTGAAGATTGAGTAAATCTTGCTCATCACTGCTTGACTACATGAAGTGGACTTCCTGGCCTGGCTGTCCTCCTTTTAGCCTGGGTGATGTGGTGTGTAGCCAGATGTAAAGAACTAAATAATAAGTTAAATCAGATGTGCTGTACACTGTAGTTGTTGTTGGACAAATTAAAATTACAGACAGTGAGACAAAAGGTAAAACTTCTTTGAAAAAAAAAGAAATATGAGTCTCTTAAAGCACCTGCTTTGTCTGCTGCCATGATGTGCATGTATCTCCCAGGAAGTGCTTTGTTCTCTTTACATAGTTTATAGGACCACAAGAGTTTTTAACATGCTGCTGGAGTAATGAGATGCTGGTCTCAAGTTTAATCCAACTGTACTTCATGTACTTTAAATGGCAGGGGAATGTAAGCAACCCCTAAAGTCAGATACGCTGTAAACACTGTGGATGTCAGCCCCAGAAATAAAGCAAGATGATCCCTTGGGAGATTCTCAAGAATTTCACAAGTGACTGGATTTGTAGTAATGGATTACAGCATGAAAGGTCATTACAGAACTGGCAACCTGGATTGCACATCATCAATCACTACTTTTAGAAAAGCTTTGTGTATTCAGTCTATAGAAGATTCAAGTCTGTGCAGGGGTGCTATAGCTACATGTTGCAGGGAGGAGGCCGCGTATCATTATCATCAATTTATGCACTAAACTTGCTATGACAGCCAGACCTTTCATTTTTACATTTGGTTTTGTTTAATGCCAGACAACCTTATTTCACCGCTCCTCCTCACTGGGGAAAAGTCTTCCCTTGCTGTATGCACTAACAGATGCAAAAACATAATTTCAAGAGCACGGTGCCAAAATCACAAGCTAGAGAATGTACAAAGCGTAATGTTCTCTGAAGATAGTTCAATCTGTCTAAAACGCAGTTGCTACCATGGTAAGGTAAGATTAAATACAGATTTTACTCCTGTGTGTTCATTTTAATGGTAGCTTCAGGTCTCTTCCTGAGAATGCAGCTTCTCTACTCATAAAAAAGTACGAAAATTAAACTTTTTATGTTATCCTGTGCTTGCTTCACTTTATTTACTTGATTTACTTTTAGCTATTTCCTACATTTAAAGGGCAGTTAAGATATTGAGTCCAATAGCAATAATGATGAGCATAACAATAATAAAAATGCACTTTTTTTTAGCATCAGAGGTTGAGCACTTCCTTTGAATTTCTAATTCAACCATGATGAAATTGAAATCGTTGATCTAGTGCTCAAACTGCATGAGTGGATTCTGCTACATACAATACTTGGAATGCTTGTTCTGAATTCATCATCATCATCATCATCATCATCAATACTTTACTTGTACTGAATAAACAGACTCCTTTAATGCACAAGTCTACTGTATGTCTGCCTATATATGAGAATAAGAATAGTTTTATTTCCCATGTCGCTGTTATGGGAAATAACTAAATATGAAACAAAAATCTCTCAGCTGCCATTGTGATTGTCATCCCAGCTTTTGATTTTAGGGTGGGGAAGAAGCAGGAAATTGCAGTAAAAACAAACGTTGTCACACCTGATTAAGTGGTTGCAGTCAGACAGTATAAGCCGGGGACAGGAGTCCTTTACTTATGGTATTTGAGGATGAGGCCTGTTTCCTCTCTGGGGAGATTGGGGAGGAGGCCTGGAGAGGGGGATGAGTGGTGCAGCTGCAGCAAGTCTCCTTGGGGAGCTCTTTCCCTCCCTACATATGTGCTGTGCTGTGAAATCAGTAACATCATGCAAAAGGAGAAAAGTCTCAGCCCTAAACCTTGGGGCTTAGATTTGACCTCCACCCAGACTGTAGAGACAACACCTTGGATGTCATAATGAGCCACACCCTCCTTCCATTACTTCACCAGATGTCCAAAGCAGAGCCCAAAGTCTCCCATCACTCATCCCTTGCTACTCCTAGTTGTTCCTATTAAGAGGAATTCTATTTTATATTTCAAATTTAAGCAGAGATTCTTTTCAATCCTGCAGGCCTTCAAGAAAAATATAGATCTTTTCATAGCATAAACCAACTAAACACCAAAAAAACAAGAAAACAACAGCACACTAAATCACTACAGTTCCGTTTATTGCTATTTGGTGCAATGAAAACACTTGGAATATACCAGTTAATCAGTGAACATAAGAACTAATTTTGCTTCTGCACAGACGGTTGGCAAATGTTGACTTTTTCCACCCTGCACACGCCCCTGCTTTGAAACAAAACACAACCATAAAAAAACAACCCAAAAACAATAATAATTAACAGGCTTGGAATGTTATCCATGCACATCCTATTGTATGACAGGATGTGGATATCACAGCACACAGTGACCTCTTTGAACTACAGGGACAAACATGCTGGAAACTACAGATAACAGCCATCACCAGGAACATACTCTTGGAGTGGAACTATAATGCCTGTTGTTAAGAAATATAACCTGGGACTGTTTTTATTAGGAAGATTTTACTTACTGATATTCTACCCAAGCCTATTGTGTTTCAAAAGCTATAGTACTGAAAAAAATGTTTTTCAGCAATAAAGCAAAAAACAAAAAGGTAACATTATTACTGATAGCAGCCGCTCACTGTTGTTTTTATTCAACCTCTAATTTACTCATTAAAATCGTTTCAGCAGGGCAGTGAAACTCAAAACCTATGTTTCCAAAACAGTCTATCCATTTTCTTAGTGGATTAGAAACTGGACACACCAGCTGTTCCAAGAGGCGGCAAGCTGCTCTCCTTTTCTATCCATGGATTGATTTCAAGACATGTTTCATGATACTCTGTTGGGAAAGAAAAAAGAGACTGAAACATATCGCTCTAAACAATCTGGCTTTGATATTACTGAAACTAAGGAACCAAATTGGAAGAGGAAGCCAGAGAAGTAACTGTAATAACTCAAAAACCTTACGCATTTCTAAACAATGCAGTATCTCCTACAAATGAAAACACTTGCCCAGAAACATATACGCTACAAATGAATGTGGTGTTCCAACCAAGGGCTTTTAAGAACAGCAAGGGGTGCAGTCTTATGCTTTCAATTAGGATGTCTAAAGTATGCCTTCAACAGTGTGCCATTTAATGAACATTAATTACCAAGAGCTATTATTTTGGCAGTCAAAACCCCCCACTAATGCTCATTAAGAGCTTTTATCCCCCTGGGTAAACAATATAGCCCTCTTTAAGGAAATCCCAGCCTGGGTATCCAACGTAGATTATGTAGTTTATGCAGTGATTGCATTCTACTGGTGTTACGACATCCTCATAACTTTACATAAGTCAGTGAGGACAATCTGTTGCTTACGTTTTAGCAAGGGAAAAAGCAATGATGACATAATAAGTGAAACGATTTTTCCAAGTTCTTGTTTTAGAAATCACACTTATTTTCTGTTCATTAGCTGAATATAGAGCTGAGGTTCATCTGAGCAAAGGTGTTAAGAGCTTCTCATCCTTTGGACATCTCATACTGCCAATTTTCAATTAAATGAGAGACTACTTTTTTTTTTCTTTCAATCCTAGCAGCTGTAAAATTGCAGCAGGGGAACAAGGAACAATAAGCTCACCAGAACAGCAGTAATTGGAAGAAGGAAGATTTGAATGGTAGCACAGCTTCTGTTTTTCATTGTTGTGTGAATTTGAGATCCTGTTTCTCTTTCTTCTTTCTTCTACCTTATTATTCTAGTTGCTCCGTTCTTTGCTGGTTAACTACCCCTTCAGTTTTCATACAATTTCCACCATTCAAACTCTGCTAACGGTTGGTATATCTTTTGGTGCTCATAACTTTTATACTTTTTGAAATATGAAGGTTTTTATGCCATTTTTTGGCCCATTTTGATGAATGGAACCACATTACAAGTGTGTTTGCTGATTTAGCTCACAAGGGTGAGCTGTGTTTCAGCTCAGTGAGACGAGCAGCTGTTTTGTGACTCGGAGGACTGGGTTTGAATGTCAGCCATGGCTAAATTTCTTTTAAGCAAAATTTATTTTAAGTTCAACTTTTTCACCTCTTTTTAGCACAAATTTCAGCTTTTTAACTCTTTTCAGCACAAATTCCGCTTCTTCACCTCTTTTCAGCAGAAAGTTCTGCTTTTTTTTACCTGTTTTCAGCACAAATTCCGCTTCTACGCCTCTTTTCAGCAGAATTTTCATTTTTTTTCACCTCTTTTCAGCAGAAAGTTCAGCTTCTTCAGCTGTTTTTAGCAAATTCCACTACACAGAATTCACACTGCATTTTTGCAGGAAATGCAACTTTTTCTAGTTAAGATTGTTTCACAAGGTAAATATTGTTGCTAGACAATCTATTTATTGAAGTAATTTCCTTTTCATGGATGATCATTAGTTAGCGGCTTTGTTTTGCTTTTCATTAACATCATTTTTGGAAGGAAGTTGGCTCCAAATAAAGATAATTCAGAGAGAAATACATTTCAAAATGTGATTTTGCGCATGTGGGTTCAGAGATATGGTGTCAGAATGTACACTGATACAAGCTGTTTATTCACATCTAACCCGGTTTGCACATTTAGAAATCGCTAAAGCAAAATGGCTGGTTTTACAGAACACAGGCTTCAGGTTTAATTGCTTTGCAAGCTCACATGGCTCCTCAACCATGACTTTGGGCCCAAGTGAACACACACCCTAGGCTGACATAAGACCATGATCTGCCAAGGCTTACATAAAAGACCCACACCCTTCAGCAGATGACGTGACTCAAACTTCATCATCACAACTTGAGACTGAAAGAATGCTGGTCAATAGCCGAGGGCCATGAGTGGCAATATTCTGGCCATGTTTACATTGGCAAAGTTGTTTTCTGAGAAACAAAGTTTCAAAAATGTGTGTGCAGAGACATATCAGGGCTTATTTTCACTGAAGTCTGCTCTTTCACTTTAAAACATTAAGTCTTGACCCTTTCATCTTTTAATTGTTCTTGTTCAGAACGAATTAGTCTCATATTTTTACAGATCATCACAAAGTACTAACGGCTTTTTACTTCTACACATGTGCAAAAATGCACACAAGTAACTTAATAAGAAACTGGAATATTCCAACCATGAATGAAACTTTTTTCACTATGATATGTAGCAGCAATTGTTCTATCCTATTCTGCTCCGCCTGAGGCCCTGACTTAGCAACAGAAACAGTCATTGTAGATGACAAGCTGAAGTAAGTGAGACAAGATGTTTTTCCCCTTCTCCAGAGCAGATTTAAAGCTTGGGTTTTCCCCTGAAATCTTGAGAGAGAGAGAGAGGGAGAGAGACCGCTTATAACACACTCCAAAAGGCAATGAATGACATCATCTAAGATTTTAGTCCATGGCCATGTCAGCGCTGCATATTTGCACGCCTGCATAGATACTGAATTACAGCCATGGGAAGTGAGTGTATAAACGCAATCTGTTTGCAGTCAGGGTGAGAGACCTGTTTATATGTGACAAGGATGTTTGCTCTGATAAACCAAGTGAGTAATTCTGGGGTTAAAAGTGAAGGAAATTTGGTTCCAAAAAAACAGTTCTTTGAATGGCCACTTGAGACTGATTCTGCAAGTCAGTGCCCAAGATGCCCAAGTTAATGTCCCAGCAGTAGAAATAAACATGTTTACACCCTGATACAACAAAAAAGCAGTCTTTATCTCAATAGCAAATCTCCACCTTATGAAAACTGTGCAGAGGGGACACTTTTTTTTATAGTTCTTTGCACGTTTGCAGCAACATGACATTACTGCTAAGCCAAAACTTTTTGTTAAACATCCTCTATAATATGCTGCTGACATGCCACAGGCACATAAAAAACACTCTGACCAGTTGAGGGACTCTATCTCTAAGGGTGCCTTGTTGTATATAACATCTGGTGCTGGTGTGTCCTTTATTATCCTTTGTTTCAGTAGCTAGTCATCACTCCTGACTGAAAGCAGCCCATTGGCATTTTGGAAATGCTCCAACCAAAGGCCGTTTCAAGTCGTTTGGTTATAGCAGTTTTGTCTTTATAAAAAGTCTTTACAGCTGTCCATTCCTCCCACGTACAACAAGCTGAAAGTGAGAACCAACACTTCATTTACCTTCTAATACTCTGAGACTTTGAGATAAACTATTATTACAACACCGGTCACAATGCCAACATACCAAATTGCGAAAGGTTTTGTATGATGTGGGACTTTCCAAGACTTTGCAAAAATGTGTATTCAAGGTTCCCAGATATCAGAGAGTTCTGATACTACTGCAACCACAGAAGCTGGTATTGTCAAAAGAAATCAATGACAATTTGTCTCTTGTGACCTAGAGCTGGGACCCATGTAAACTAAATCAAAACAAGAAACAAAATAATCACACGCACACACAGAATGGCAGAGCTGCATGAAGACACAACAATCCATCACATATAATTAGGTGAGAAATGTTCAGTTTTTGTTTTTCTGAGCCGTCTGTGACCAGATTTGTGTAATCAAAGGACTGCTGTTGGATGTGGTGAGAAGCGTAGGACGGGTGAGCAGACAACACAACTGCGGAGTTCTTAAAGTAGAAATCAGAAGCTGTGTGCTTAAACCTAAAACAAAGGTGCAATGTTTATATCCTTTGTTTCTGAAATGCTAATTAAGACCACTGCTTAAACATTGATTTGCAAATAGAGCAAAAGGCGAGGCGATCATGGCTGAAATCATAATAAGAAGTGAGTGAAAACAAACTCAGTTAATTAAATTATACAAAATTCTTGACATAATAAAACTAGACTAGATTAGAACACAAATAACCAGGGTCACTGGGGCTCAGGTGCTTTAGCGCTTTAGTAATTACAGGTTTCATCCCTGGTCTGTTCACATGCCAATGTTCTTTGGCAAAATAGTGAGCCACAAGTTGTTCTTGAAGTCAAGTGAGTCCCTTTCATTGTAGGTCCATTACTGTATGAGTGCATATCATTCATTGCTTAACACAAATAAACATGGTTGGTTATTAGATCACTTGTCAGACATAATTTCTCACGTTTTTAAATATTAGAAAGACTGAAGGAGTAGCATGTTGCCTGAACAGTAACGCCTCTTGAGGTGACTTTGTGACTTGTATACTAGGCTATATACATCGAAAAAAGTAATCTGCGTTGACGGGGTGTGCCCAGAGTAATTAGATTTCTATGTAAATTTAATTACCATCTGTTAGGCTGCTGATGCAGGCAATATGGCTCTTTACTACACTACAAACATGTTCTGCCATCCCATGATTGTTTCCCCTTTAAAAGTTAAGCTTCAGTTATTTTCCATCAATCGTGAAAACTCCTCTTAGTGTTCCCAAGGTCACTCCAAACATTTACCTCCCCTGTGGCCTTAGCTCTGCAGAAGTCGTTACATTGGGCTGAACTAGAACTAGACCTGGTTTACAACAAGCGAGGAAGCTCTATCGTCCAAGCCATACATTACCCTGCAATTAACGTCAGGCCTCGGACTGATTTGGAGTGGACTGCCCAGTGTGTCCACACGCATCCGCATAATTGCACACTTGTGCACACAAAGGCACACACATTTACTATAAGGAACACAGATGAAAGAACTATTTTTGCTCAGTGATGAAATAATATGAAATGTGGTTACTTTTACACATGTAGTACATGTGCAGCTCTCTAAATACATTCCGCATAATATGTGTGTGTGTGTGTGTGTGTGTGTGTGTGTGTGTGTGTGTGTGTGTGTGTATTCTGAGACTATATTATGTGTGGTTTACTAGCTCCACGGAGATACACTGCAGGGTATAAAGTATAATGAGTATGTACAGCAGCTTCCACTTCTGAGCAAAGCCTTTGTGTCTGCTGCTACTCCACTGCTAACCATGCCTCTTTGCATTTGTGTGCAATCTCATGGTGGAGCACATCAAAGCAAATCCCCAGCAAGTTTGTAAGCTACTGTGACATAAACAAAATCTTGCTGATGGAGTAGAACGTTAGACACTTTTAGATAAAAAAATAAATGAACTTCACACAATATATAAAACTCTGTTTGGATAGAATAACTAACTAAGGATGAATGCCCGAAAATGCAAAATAACATACTTTAATAAATACTTATTACAGTACTCACTGCTAAGGACCAGAGTGCAGAGAAACAGAGGTTGAGTCATCTTTCTGTAGAGTCCATTCATTCTCCACGTTGATGTAGCCATCCTCTTTGGTCTCAGTTGGTGCTGGGACTGTGTTAGAGCAAAAAGTTTCTACACACTGAAGGTTAGTGTGAGGGAGGGGAAGCAAAGGGTCGTCGATGAGGTCTGATAGAGGAGAAAGATAGAGCCTGGTTTGTGTTCTCTTTCTCTTTATATGGCCCAACTCTTTGGCCTCTCACTCTGTGCTTTTTCCACACCCCCTTTCTAACTGCCTCCTGCCCATTTCCCCCAGAGCAACAGTCCCTCTTCCTCCCTTTACTGTGTTCCTGTGTGTGCTCGCATGATTAGCTGGCCAGAATGGGATAATGAGATGTTATTGGGAGATACTTGGCATCAGACTAAGCTTTATGTGTTGTAGTTTGTTTCCTGGTGAAAATATTTGTCTTCTTTCACAAAAGTGTGCACATTTTATGCACTGTTTCGATTTTTCTGCAATTTGGTGGTTGTGCTTAGACTTAAGAAAGGCTTCAGGTGATGCTCAGCAGAAATATGAGCCATTTCTATTGACCGGTCTATGAAAAACAAGTGCAAAAGTACAGTACAAAGATGTAAGCAAAAGTGCAAATGTAAACAGAGTTTTGAGAGAAGACAAAGAATTGTCTGCAACACATTTGACTTCAATTTGGCTAAAGATTTGCAGAAAGGCAAAAAAAAGAAAGAAGAAGAAATGGAAAAGAAAAAAGGAGAAACAGAAGCACAATATGTTGCAGTTTTGCTTTTTCATAATTCATCCATTCATTTTCTTAACTTCACATCCAATTCAGGGCTGGAGCCTATCCTAGCTGTTGTGGGGTGGGGAAGTGGGGTCCAACCTGGACACCAGTCCATTACAGGAGTCTTCTTGCTGTGAAGTGCGCCACTTTGATGATGCACATGGTAAAGAGGAGGAAGTCTTCTCATATTCTACAAAGTGTGAACTTGCATTGCTAAAAAGGCCTGTGAAAACACATGACATCACACACAAGCTTGGCTGCAGTTTTTGTGTGTCCCTGGTGGACTAAATCACCAAAAGCCAAGAGTGAGTCATCTGAATGGCACAAAAACACATGCATGGTTTGATATACTGTACTCTGCATTTTTCAAATGTCGTAACACACACACACACACACACACACACACACACACACACACACACACACACACACACACACACACACACACACACTGAGATTATAGACAAAACGTGTTTTTTTCAAAGTCGCACCACATCAGCTAAACTGCTACACTTACATGTGGGTTGTTGTAGGAGTTTGATGTGTGTGTTGTTCCACATATCTGTGTCAGCCACATCTGGAATCACTGCAGTTCCACTGCTGGGTTTTTGAGGACTGCTAGGAGACGTGCTTGTCAAACAATGCAACCATATGAAGATCGATGCAGTCAAGATCAGGCTGATGTCTGGGAATAGGCGTCCCTGGTGGTGACCTTCCATGTTTTCATAACAGCTATTTTCTAAGAGGAACTTAAAAGTCAAAAGTAAATAAGAATTTTTAATCAGCATTTGTAAAGATTTGAAGTCTGAATTTAGGACTTATGTTACGTTAATTGTTGCTCTGTCATAATCTTTGCAGTTATTTGCCATATCATGAACTTATATGTATCCAAACATCTCACTGGAAAATAGTTCATTTTCTTAACTGACTCAAAACTGTGTTTTTAATCCATGTGTTGGGAAAGCCAGTTAACGGAATAATCTTAATTGAAAAAATAATTTTGCATATATTTGTTTGAAAATTATGTTGCATTATGATTTTATTAATTACATGTCTTTAGTTATTAAAAACATTTGAAACAAACATAATTAAAGTCGGTATGACAATAAACAACTAGGTGTATTTTAAGGTCAAACCACTCATTTTCACATTATAACAGTACATAAAAATAATTGTGAATGGCTCCGACAGAAACTGATAAAAACTAAAATCAGCATAAATAAGTAAATAAATGCAACCTGGTGGATCATGATGAGGTCAAATTTCCATTAAGAGCAGCAGACCAGTAACTTATGTCAAATAGAAATCTGATCTGATTTGTATCTGTGTTTGTGCTTTGCCCCACTGAACGTACAGCATGGGTCTGGCCTGTTTACAAATCCTGATATTTCTATGAGATTTTCTCTCTTCTTCGCCCTTGCTAACTTACCATTTGACTTATTTTTCTTGAAATAAACAAAGAATTCTCTGTGCAGTGAGGAAGGCATTGCCAGGACATCACGAGGATCAGCACATGTTAGCAGAAAATCTGACCCTCAGGGCCCTTTTTTTCCTTCTTTTTTAAAGGACATTTTGGAGTTGTTGGTTTTTTTGGTGTTCTAGATCAAGCTCTGAGGAGCCGTCAGTGGAGACATACATGACATGTGAGTGATCAAACATAATTTTAGAGCTGATATTGAAGTAATATTGTTAAAAATTAAAATATATATATATATATATATATTTCTAAAATATTAGAATTCAGGAAAGACTTTAGGGCCTTAGTGAATGTTATTTTCCCTTTTCAGTCTTTCTGCCCTGGGTCATATCCTTCTGTGTTATTCTGTTCCCGTCTTCTGTGCTGTGGAATATCATATGATGAATGCTGAACTTGGATTACTTAACTTTTCTTATGGGCAAAAGTAAATTTCAGAGTGTTTTTTATTTTAAAAATGGCCTTTAATTATATAATTTCATTCAAGTGTAATACCTGTTTACATTTAGTTAATTTTTAAATTTGTCAGTTCTTTTGAATAGTTAAAAAACAGTAACTTTTATGTCTCTTCTTTAACTAACTGATATAGAGCATCATGTCCAACTTTTTACACACCATGTGAAATTTGAACAGTAGTGGAAACAACTCTGAATTTTTTGTTTCTCTCTGTAAAGCACTTTGTGTAGAAATATATAAAAAATAAAAGTGAGTAGATTAATGAAACAGTGACATTTGAACAGCTCAGTTGAAGTATTATGGGACAACATAAGATGGGATCTGAAGTAAAGACGCTTCCCTGCTTTTCTTTTCATTTGTTGAACTGGGGTGTTGTTTAGGAGCTTACAGTAAGCACAGAGAGACTCTATTGGAGAGGTTTCCTAGGCATAGAAGTCAGTGATGATTTTAGCTAAAGTGTTTAAGGAAACAACAAAAGTCCTACTCTCTGTTTCCTGCCAGTATAGTTACCCTTCAGCCCCAGTTTAGTCTCCATCCATCATTTCTCCTGAACTGAAATTCCTTTTCTGTTTCCTGCCATTCTCCCTGCACATGGTATGTGCTAACAATAAAGCATACAACTTATCAGACAGACCCAGTGATGACCTCAAGCCCACGACAGACAAACGGAACAGATCTTTCCAAGTTTTTCTGCAGGGAGGAAGACAGCAGAGGCAGGAATAAAGTACAGTTTACACCAGCCAGACTTCTGACTGAATATTCTTGAATGACGGTAGAGTAAATTTCATATTTTTGCTACCAATAACTAAACCAAAATACAGAATCAGTGTAAGAAAAACTAACTGCACCCCGACTGCTTTCATCGGAAGAGGAAAAGTAGCAGCCAGGTGCTGATAATCAAATGCACTGGACTGACTGATCATCAGCAAGTGTGGCCACTTGTATGGAAAGTGTGGCTTGTTTGAAAAGGTTGCCAGGAGAAAACCCCTTCCATCTAGAATGGCAGCACAGTTTAGCTCTACATAATTGCATCTGAACAAGCCACAAGACTTCTGGAACAATGTCCTCTGAACAGAAAACCACAGTGGAGATGACTGGCAATGATGCACAGCGGCACGTTTGGAAACACAAACACAGCACATCAGCACAAATAGCTAAAAGCAACATGGTAGTGGAGCGATGATGATCGGGGCTTGTTTTGCAGCCACAGGACGCGGGCACCTGGTAACCTTGCAGTGACTGAGTTAACCATAAACTCCTTTCTATACCAAATTATTCTAGTTTTTAGACAAGTGTCCAACAGTTTAAGCTTTATGTAACAGTAGAATAAACACCAGCAAATTCATAACAGAATGGGTTAAAAAATAAAAGAATGAAGGTATTTCAACGACTCAGAGTCCAGAAGTCAACCTGATCGAAATGTTGTGGCAAGAACTTAAGAAAACTGCGTGTTATCATTACAAACTAGCTGCAAACTTCAATGAACTGAAGCAATGCTCTAAAGAGGAGTGGGCCAAAATTCCTCCACAGCGATGAGAGAGACTGATAGCCATACAGAAAACCATTACCTCAGAATACTTGAAGTTATGAAGGCTGAAACTATTTAACTATTCACCCACACTTCAAAAAACTACTGAAATATGGGTCTACTTGGCTTTTCACACAATAGATAATGTTAAATAAATAATGGCAAAGTGTAATATGTCTAATTTAACCTCCTAGGACCTGGCGTCCACATATGTGGACATCACATTTTGGGTTATTTAGACCAAAATACTCAGTTTTGCTCTACAAGGGCCTGATATCCACTTACGAGGACATTATACTGCTACTGTTCTATCAAAATTTTAAACGAATATCCTCAAATGTGGCTCTTATTTTTCTTAAAAACAAAAATATGTTTTAAAAAAAAAATCTGGTAATTCTTTGTTTTTACAGGCAAATGTGGACGTCACTGAGTTTATCATTGATACAGTCTGTGGATGCGCCCTCATGAGTAAAACAGATTGCAAGTTGCGACAGCGATACAAACAATAAACAGATGTAACAGGTTCTGGGAACCCCCCAAAATATTTCTGCATAAATATATTTCCCATACAACATACTGCTTAATATCTCCTTTGGGAAAAGTAAAGAAAATATCTGATAGTCAGTCTTGATAATAGAGTTGGAAAAAATGTTCCTCTCTTAGTCACTCATTTAGTTCTGATATGCATGACCCTCTTTATAGAAGAGGCCCGTACTTTGTGCTTTCCAAAACACAGTTTTGTTTTTTTGTCTGAATGCAGTGCCAAAATCCTTTCCTTCTTTCTCCTCCCACCTTTAACTTTCGCTCATTCTCTCCATTGCCTTGATCTCATACAGATGTTTTTTTAGCACTCCCCTTTGGAAGAAGTCTTCTCCTATTGTTCCATACAAGTCCCATGGTCCCTGCCGACCCCGCCCAATGCCTAAAGCACACATGTACCGAGTGCAAGTGTTTCTGGAGCATTCGAAGTCTTGAATACAATATTCCGAACTGGAAAGTTAGTCAACACAGCATATTTTTTATTCCTTTTTCCTTGCACTTTTCAAAAGATTCCACAATAAACTAGAGAATGTTAATAACAACAGCCATTGCCACACACATGCCCTCATACTGTATACTCCCCTTTTCCCTCTCTCTCTGCCTTTCTTTTAGTCTCTCCACAACCTCCTTTTCAGTCTCCTCTTCATCCCCAGCTTCCTTATGTCTTTCCTCTCTTTCTTTTTTGAAAAGGGCAAACTCTACAGTCCTGTAACTAGCCCTAATTGGCTCTTATTGAGTGGCTTGGTAGACATATTGAAGTGATTTATGCTCAAGGTTAAGGGGGTTGCAGAGGTTGGGAGTGCTTTGGGTCTCCGAGATTCTACATCAGAATCCCAGGAGATTTAAATCCCCAATCCTTTTTATGTACAATATATGCATATTAATGCAGAGATAAGCACTTGCAGAGACCAAAGTATTTAGTACTTCAAAAAGCAGTTCAGAAGTCATACTTCACTTTGACATATTTTTGAAAATCCCAGTTTGTGGAGTTCCACTGAGCAATCATTTATTAGTCCAAGTTATATAACTAATCTGATTTATTTATTTGTTCTGTCACAACAGCAGGCGATGATGAAGAAAAACAGAGACAAGAAAGACAAGAACAGCATCATCTATTTTGTTATTACATTTTATTATATTTGACTGTGCTTGTTTTTAAATCTCTTAAATTATTTGTTTGAAACTTTAGATCTATTGTTGCATTCATCCCAGTCACGATCCAGAAAAAGCAAACGCACTCATTTGCGTGACACCAGATGTCTATCATATTATTGGCATCCCAAGTTGTCCTGCTATATAGACTGTATGTTCTGGGAGCACACGGTCAGATAAGGTCTGTGGATTGAATTTATTAACGTACTGGCTGCTCAGATGGCTCTCATTATATGTATCTGTTTGATTAATCTCTGGAGTGTAATGTCATGAATCAGACTGTCAGCAGTTAAGAGGTCTTCTTGTGTAAAACCTGATAATTCAAACCAGATCTAATGTTTTTTGCCAAAGTTCAGTGACTGAATTTGTGGTCTGTAGGGGCTCTATCAAGATCTACAAGAAAAATCTTATTGGAACAACATATTTAATATATTATTATTGATCTATTTTCTCACAATATTTGAGCTCAGACTCCAGATTAACATGTCTTTTGTTGAACAATTAATAGTTTTAATGGTTTGATTTCTGCTTCTTGTTTGCTTGACTTCACGAGGAAAATTTTCACAAGTTATCTCACACACAAACCATGAGATGGCACTCTAAGACCAGGCTTTTAAAAATGCCACCATCAAAGGGAAAAGATATTTCTGAACATCTCAACTCTGCACTCTTGTGGTAACAGGAAAAACTGGAGATAAGTGCATATAAAACATAAGGGCTTTGCTGTTGCCATACGATTCATGGTAATGTGGCATACACTTTGATGAAAACCTGAGGAGAAGAAAAGGCCTGAATAGTGAATACCAAACACGAAGAAGAAGAAGGAGAAATGGTTTATATTATGAAGAATCTTGAAAAAAGAAAGAAAGGTTAAAGGAAAAAGGCAAATAAAAGCCTCGGACAACATGCATCCAGGATCAGATTGGACAGCCTCCAGACTTCACAATGAAGACCTTTTCATTCAATAATCTGCCATAAAATGTCTGGTATATTTTCTGGGTATGGTGATGAGCGGGTGATGTTTTGTGTGTGTGTGTGCACATGTGTGTGTGTGTTTTGAAGCATGGAGCTATACACCTCACCCCAGTCGTTCTCTGAAGTGTTGCTCTGGGCTCGTCAGGAGACGCTCAGGTCCTCCACATCAAATATTCATTTCACAGAAACTCCTAAACCTTAAATAATTCTCAAAGAAGTGTGCCGAAAGCTAGGCCTTGCTATCCAAGGCACGTTTCTATCCGGACAATGGATTCAAGGGAGCGCAAGGAGGGAGACAGAAAGAACGGGGGGGGGGGGGGGGGAGAGAGAGAGAGAGACTGAGCGGGAATTGAATCTTTTGTACAGGCCCATAGCAGATGGCTTGCTTTAAGAGGTATCAACTGGATATACAGTGGTACAACAGGCCATGTTTAATGACAAGAGATTACGGTGAAAGAAGATTAAGTGTAGTGTAAAAATGTAAACATGTTGCTTTACACTGACAAATGCACCTCATGAAACTCAGAATTACCCAAGCACCTCATCACCTTTAACCATTTAAACTGCCACTGAGGTCAAAGAATAATTCAGTCTAAATTATCTGATCGATATCCTTTGATCTAATGCTCTTAATTTCAATCTTTTTGAAACCCTACTTTCTTTCAAACGGCACAGGCCAGGATCAGTCCTGTCAGTCTTTGTGTGATAACAGCCTTCACCAGATCTCATCTGATCTGACATTGCTCTCATCCAAGCTCTTATTCCAACCACAATTACACCATACCGGATGGATGATCTCGCACTCATTACCCCACCATATCTGAGACCCTGACTGAACAGATCTGTCCCCTCTGGTGAGTATGTGGCAGGTGGTTCATCGACTTGGCCCCCACCCCAGTCCTCGGCCCTGGCGCACTGATAAGAGCTCGGCGTGGAAAATCAGACAGCGGCGCTCTGGCCTTTCAGAAGCGAGTAGGAGAAAATGAGCCATGAAGAAAATCTGAGGTGATTATCTTTATTATCAGCCAGGGGAGTAACCGTGGAAACGGCGACCTGTGGGGAGAGAGAGAGAGATGCACAAGCTGTTCCAGCAGCCTGCCGATTGGCCCATACAAGCTCCAGTGGTAATTAACATCTGCATATGCAAACGAGTGCTCCAGCTAGGGAAATTTGGCAAGCGTTTCTCACCTGCACCCTGCGCCTGAAAGCAGCAGGGTAGTTGAGTTAGTGTCACTGTGTGCACGTGTAGGTGTGTGTGTGTGTGGACACATGGTGCACAGACACACAAAATTATATTTGTTCCATGACTTCATATTCATAACACATCCCTGTTCCTGGGTGCACTTGTGTATTTTAATGTCCCCGTGTATTTGCATAGCTGAAAAATACTTACCCCTGCACTTTCTGGAAGCACAGTTGGTATGGGTGGACCGGGGGGTACTGGGTCGAATTGACGCCAGCCACCCACCTCTTTGTTTTTGCTGTGCACTGCTAAAAGAGATGAGGCCACACAACAGGAGGCTGTCAGCAGCCCTGCTGTGAGAGCCTCATTACCATCTCAGGGAGCTTGGACAAGTCGCAACCAGAGACTGATCATCAGCCTTACTTGCTAAAAGGGACAGCCACAGTCCTCGGAAAAGTCGAAGAACTTCTTGTCAGCAAATGTCATTGGGAAAGTTTCTAGATGCCCATGCATGAGAGAAACGTTCAATTAATACCTGTACAATTTCCTGTTTCTTATGAACATGTTTACACAATCCCCAGGCCTCATATTGCAGATTAAGCACTAGTTTGTTCACACGTGCTTTCAAACAACCTTGCACACACTGACAATTACGTACACACATAAAAATAACACATCCAGTAAATAGTAGAACACGTGCTGGTGAATGAGTCTCTGACCTGTGAATCATGCAGTGCGCCAACAGACGTGGCGGTGTGTGTTTTGCTGTGGCGTTCTAATGAGAGAGAGGATCGTATGGGGCAGGTGAGATGGGCTGCAGAGCACAGCAAGAATGACAGCTCCAACAGCGGGAAGCCACACTATAAATAGAGCCTGTGCTGAGTCCCTATAAAAACTGGATTCATGTTAGTTCGAAATTTCTTTCAGAGCAACTTCAACAACCGCAACCCATATTTCTCTTTTGTGTTATATTAAGCATGAATAAGATTTCTTAAGGTTTCTTATTCTCTGTGTCAAAATGAGTCTTTCTTTACAGTCAATTACTTGGTTTGTATTTTTCCTTTATTTCAAAACCTGGTCTGCATTTTCTCTTCCTACCATTTTTCCTTTTTCTCATTTTACCCACACTCTCTGTGGGCTTCTATTTCATGAAATTAGAACACCACCCATTATCTTTTCTTCTAATGTATTTTCAAACATTACAGCCATTACAATCGCAATGACTGTAGCATTATGACAAGAAATTGATATAATCAGCGTGGTATCTTTTAAGAAGGAAATGTATCTGCTTTCCAAAATATACTAGATTGCTTATTCGTCTTAGCCAGAGGTAATGCAATTAGTGGCAGCACGCACTTGCTGATGTGATCTATTTAAGTCTTATAAACAGCATATTTTTTATTGCTATTTGTATTTGTAAATGATTGTAAGAAATCCATATTGTACAAATACTTGATTCATTCCACCTTCCCTTCTAAAGTCTGTGGACATTACTGGAATGCAGGACTCAGGAGAAAGCGATAAAACTAAAAACCACAGCTTTATTGCTGGCACAAAAGCCAACAAAAAACAAAAGCAAAACTATAACAGAGCACAGAACAAACCAGCTGACTGACTACAAACAGACAAAAAGCCAAGTTTGACAGACGAACAGACAGACACAGCACCCACAATGAGGGCGAACATGACAACAAACAGCAGGAGACGCATACAACATATACACAAGAGGGTGATCAAGGGAAATGGAGACACATGGAGACACAGCTGAACTGAATCACTGCTAACGAGTCAAATCAAGCAAAACTTAACATGAGACACACACACACGTACTGAGACTCAGACCAAGACGTGAATTTGACACTGGTACTTGGGATAAACAGACATGGTGGCAAGACAGAAACATGGGGAGAAACACAAAGAGAGGGACATGGTTATAGGTAGGGAGACAGGACTACAAACAACTTAACTAGACAAGACAGAGAATGCAGACAGCCATGGAGACAGAACACATAGAGACTAGACAGACGTGGGGAAAAAAACCAAAACATGATGGCAAGTCAAAAACTTTCAGCAAACATTTAAACAGCCATGAGAATTGGAAGCACAGAGGTCCAAAAAATGTATTAGGGATTGTTTTACTTAAAAATTAATATACACAGATTTCAACCCTATTTCTTAGAAATAGGGTTGAAATCACCCCTGGCACCCTCACATTAATTATTTCAGATTTTGCCTTGTAATCCAGGCTGAGAATCCTACCCAGAACGAATGGGATGTCAGCTTTATGCAACTACTTGTAAAGGCATTACAGGGCGTTAAGTCCCGCATGGATTTGAATTGGTCTCAGCAGTACAGGATTAGAAGCAGCAGGGATTAGACCTTCCCTAGAGAGAGAGAGACAGAAAAAAACTGAAGAGATGGCCAAAGGACTCAAGATATAGAACACATATTGCTCTATACACTGACTGCCCCAAGATGTTAAGCAGCACAAAGCAGGTTTATGACAACTCGGTGAGTTTTGTGAGACTACATCTTTCAAGTGTGTCATACAGAATGAATGATCATCCATAAAACAGATCAATAGATTCTGTTCAATCTACTTTTATATCAGGCATGACACCGTTAGATAGTCATATGATACAATAAGACTATCTAATAATGGTGCGGTTGTCGCACAATTTATTTTGTCATTGTTTTGGTTGAAAGGAGCCAGCAGCCACAATGTCAGTGTGACATTATTACACAATGAGCTGTTAAAGATGAAGAATCTTACTTAGACTTCACACTAGCATGGGCACCTAAACCTCCTTTCTGTTTCTCACTGTACCCATTTACTTATTCTGCAATCTTCTTTAATAAGTAGAGTGATCTGATGCCTTATTCTCAGTCATCCAACTTTTTCTCCTTCCACCAGAATTAAGAGGATAAGTAGTTGCCAGATTCTCCTAATCAAATGCACTTGGTTAATTAATCAGCAAGTGTGACCACCGCTATAAAAGACTCAGGTGTGTGTTACACAATGCCAAGGAGGAAAGACATCAGCAGCGATCTTAGAGAAGCGATTTTTGCCCATCAATCTGGGAAATGGCCTGTATTTGTAAAGCGCTTTACTAGTCCCTAAGGACCCCAAAGCGCTTTACACAACCAGTCATCCACCCATTCACACACACATTCACACACTGGTGATGGCAAGCTACATTGTAGCCACAGCCACCCTGGGGCGCACTGACAGAGGCGAGGCTGCGGGATACTGGCGCCACCGAGCCCTCTGACCACCACCAGTAGGCAACGGGTGAAGTGTCTTGCCCAAGGACACAACGACCGAGACTGTCCAAGCCAGGGCTCGAACCGGCAACCTTCCGATTACAAGGCAAACGCCCAACACTTGAGCCACGATCGCCCCATGTAGGGTTGTAAGGCTATTTCCAATCAATATAAAGTTGCATCACTATACAGAGAAAAAGATTATTCACAAGTGGAGAACATTCAAGACAGCTGCCACTCTTCTCACAAGTGACCGTCTGACTAAATTCACCACTAGATCAGACTGTGGGATGCTCAGAGAAACAGCAAAAAACCCAGGAGCTCCACATCAGACTCTGTAGGCCTCATTCAGCATGATAAACATTAAAGTTCACGACAGTACAGTTAGAAGAAGATGGAGCAAGTATGGATTGTTTGAAATAGTTGCAAGAGGAAAGCCTCTTATTTCTTAAAAGAAGATGTCAGCTTAAGTTTGCAAAGTTGCATCTGAACCATAAGATTTCTGCAACAATATATTTTGGACATTTGAGGCCAAAGTGAAAAATGTTTCACCATGATGCTCAGTAAACATGGTGGTAGGTGTTCATTTCAAATGCAAAATTCTCTCCTGGTAGTTTCACAGACATTTATCTACAAGATTAACAGAACTTGGTCTGAAACAAACAACTAACCAACCAAACCAGTGAAATTAATAGAAAAGTAACGGTAATGCAAATCTTACAACTAAAGTATACATTTCTTTGAAATTAATATTCAATTAAATTAAATTCAGTTTTACTTATGTAAAAGCTTCGTAAATTTGTAAGACATGTATACTTTATTTCAGATGAAAAAGTGTGGATTTTAGCAGCACTCTGCTGTTCATTAAAAAAGCTGTTTTCTTTTTTCAACAAGTCCCCCCAAAGTCCCCCCCAGCTCTGTGTACTAGTTGGTGCCACTGAGTCTGAGTTTCATCATGGTATATTATTGTGAGAGTGTGGTTTGCTCAAACTCAAGCTTGGAGCATGATGCGACTTTCAGCAGCAGCTCATTTTAGAGGTGCCAAGGGGAGCAAGGGTGATTGGTGATCGTTCAGAGATTCATCTTAATAAAACATGAGCTGTTCTGTAAATAGTGTTAGGGTGATTACTCAAAAGTTACTCAAAAGTAATGCTGTATGTAACTTAATTACTTGCTGGAAAAAGTAATTAGTTTCACTGATCACGTCACTACTTTCTGTTACTCTGTAAAATGGCCTGAAACCCATTGTCTCATAATTAGCAGTTAACAATATAAACCACAGGCTACAGTCCCAGACAACAACACAAGACACGCATACAATGTTTCTTTTAGCTCTTACATACAAACACAATGCTAAGTTGAAAACCACCTCAAAGAGACCTTAAAGCGATCTCCACAGTGATTTTAATTTAGAAACATAAACAGGCAGAAATGGAGATTTCAAGCCTGACTGCTCATCATCGTCTTTGTTGCCTGCTGAGGATCAGGGTGTGGGTGCTCAGATGGGGTCACCATACACTCAGCTTTGCATTATTTGTCTTTACCGTCATGCTCTTGTCCTTTTGTGCAATAACAATAAAGATAATGTCAACACTTTACTTCTGAAATCTGATGTGAAGGAAAAAAAAAACATGTTTGGTAACTTGGCTGAGGAACAAGCCTTTTAATTTCTTTTGATTATTTGTATATTTTAGTATACTTTTGTTTTGTTTCAGAACTTATGAACAACTGTTTTTTTTTCCAGTCACCACAAATATATCATTTTCTAGAAAAAGATGCAGGAAATTAAATAGAATAAATAATTTAAAATGAATGGTTTGAAAAAGTCCTCCACCACTTCTCACTATCTATAGTAGATATGCATTTAACTATACAAGTAGTAATATTTTACAACTCTTTTACCAGTAAGAAGTGAGGAAAAATTAAGACTTCCATGCAGAGTGAAGACAGGCAACACAAATGGCATATTTTAATCTAATCTAATTTGTTTTGTTAAATTGTTAAATAGTGGAGGAGGAGGATGATTTGGGTGGGTGAGCGGAGGGAAGCATAGTCCCTGATTGCCTTTTAGTAAAAGTCTCCATACGACGCTGGTTTTTAGTATAGATGAGAATCATGACTTTATTTTTTACAAAGCTGTTTCTGTTTTGTCTTAAAGTATCAGCTAATGTTAAATTATTGTTTTGTAAAAGAAAAGGAAAGCAGCTCATGTTGGTCACTTATCACAGTTCTCCTCTGGTTCCCCTCACACCTGAAATTCATTTCTCACTGGTGTCTGTTACTTATTGAGTTAACGATGCTAAAGCTGTGACTGCCATATCCATACTGCTTCAAATTTGTAGTGTCTTCAGAGTCAGAACTACAGATAGCTTATAGCTGACATTTACACAGCTCACTCTGCTCCTCGTGCTCTGTTCTTTTTTTTTTCTTTTTTTGGCAAAAGAAACAACTTTAAATGTTATTTTACTGCATATTTACTTTTTTATTCTGTGGAAATTAATAATGCCTAATTTCACAACACATTCAGTTTTTGCCAACTTGCAAGTCGCTGTCTTGCAGAGAAGCTACAGCAGACTACGACACATGGGACATCTCTCACCGAGTTGGACTATGGTGGAAAAATGTTGGTCTGAGTCTCCCTTTCTCTCAGATTGGCACAAATGTAAAAATCCTGTTTAAGATCAAGTTTTCAAGGCAACTGATGTCAGCAGGACTATGCTAATAAAGAAAGAAGTAAATAAATGATACCACTCTGACTTTTACTAAACTTAACAGAGTTGTGAAGCAAGGTCAAGGAGTAGCCATTAAACTTTTTGTTAACCTGTTTTCATGCTTTCTGGCTTCCTCAAGTACAGTAGCATCAAAATATAAATTATATTTTCTTGCAGAACCAAAGAAAAATGTATATTTATAATGTATATAAAAAGGTTTGCATAATAAGCTGAAAATGTGTAGCAGTGGCATAAACCTTTACAGTCAAAGCTGGAGTGGACTGCAATGTCTGAGTCAGTGAGCGTGGAGCACAGATTGGATGTAAAAGATGGTTGTAGTTTCACAAGTGAAAGTGCTTTGAAACAACCTTCTTTCATTAAGCCACTAGGGTGCATCTCCCCATGCTTATACAAAAGCAAAGCAGTTCAACAAATTTATCATCCTCTGCATCTTACAGTTTTTAAATTACAAAACATAGCCTATGGTGCTGTAGACTAGAAGGAAAAGGAATGACAGCTGTGGTAAAACCTACATGTAGGTCATATATATGATATATATATATATATATGATATATATATATCTCTATCTATCTATCTATCTATATCTCTATCTATCTATCTATCTATCTATCTATCTATCTATCTATCTATCTATCTATCTATCTATCTATCTATCTATCTATCTATCTATCTATCTATCTATCTATCTATCTATCTATATAGATAGATAGATAGATAGATAGATAGATAGATAGATAGATAGATAGATAGATAGATAGATAGATAGATAGATAGATAGATAGATAGATATATATATATATATATATATATCTATCTATCTATCTATCTATCTATCTATATATATATATATATATATATATATATATATATATATATATATATATATATCTATCTATCTATCTATCTATCTATCTATCTATCTATCTATCTATATATGAACAAACATAAAAATATATAACATACTATGCCCACTGCCCACCATGATTTAAAATCAAAACCAAATAGTTGCATACATTTTTGAGCCACTATGTAAACAAATGCTTACTGTGATAATAATGCATGTCTATTTGGGGAAAACAAAATACAAGCTTCCTATAGCCGTGTAGAAACCGATGCAGCACTGTTCTTGCTGTGCAACAGTTAGAAAAATGAGTGAGAATACTTCCTTGGAAATATAATTATACATTTATGAATTGAAAACAGCCCTCCGGCACAGTACTGGCGAACTTTAAGCTCTGTTGGAACTGTAGCTCTTGGGGAGAAGAAGGAGGGGGGCAACCCCTGCCTTCGGAGATACAAAACACCTGAGGACTCGCTTCAGAACCAGCTGCAAGTCGTCTCTCTTTCCATTGGCTTAAAACAAAGACAATAACGTGATAACTGATTTTTGGTTCTACGCAATTTTTAACCAGCAAAGTTTATTTATATATAACAACAGTACAAAGTGAATCCTTGGCTTGCAAAATAGGTGTGCTTCATATTTACATTAGGTACACAATAATATATTATCATAACAAAATCAAAGCAAATAAAAAACAAGAGAACAACCTTTTTAAATATTTTAAGTTTCTTACAATTTTTCACAACACTTTTATAAAACAAGAACAGACAGCCATTATTATTATTATAATCATCATCATCGCCAGTAATTACTATTTTACAGAACTCCAGTGTCTACAAAGGGTTTGTTTACAATGTGTTTATAATGGAAGGATACTCATTTAATACGTGGTGAGCAATACACTGATCTGGATTTTTCAGTTCCTGTCTGATGCCAAAAAGCAAACACAAGAAATGCTAATTTAATTCTTTGTTTTGTATAAGGAATGGCATACGCCAGTCGAAGCCACGACACCATCTCTTCGGCAGCACACTTCACCAGGAGCCAAAAAGAGCACAAAGCATCTTCAATTAGTAATCAACTTCATCTGAAAAGAGGTTGTGTTCATGAGCATCTCTCCATATCACACAACTGGCAGTCAAATGGGATTCTGCACTGCAGAAAGAGTAAACAAACTTCTTTTCTTCTCAGTTCAAACTGAATTAAAAAGGTTTCTAGAAATGAGCATACAGCATGGAAACAAGCTATTATTTAGTAACAAAAAAAAAAAAAATTTCACAAAAAAAAGGTGCATTCAGCTGTGATTTAAGACATCTGCAAATGGAAGAATTGCCATTAGGCTGATGATGGTGCAGATCGATATGGAATACCAGGCATGACTAAAACATAAATTGTAATGCATGCAAAAAAATCACACACAAAGACAAAATAAAAAAAACAATCAAAGCCATTCTTCACCAACTTGTGTGCCTGATTTTGTTCATCACTATTCTGTATAGGGCGAGCTCATCTAAGAGTTGGAAGGACTGTAATAAACATACATTTTATTCCTTGGAGAAGGAAAAGGCATTTAGGTCCTGTTAAAATGATAAAAAGCATCACTTACATAAAAGCAATGTGAGGTATGAGGAGGATACAATTCTATTCGCTGAAATTGGGAAGACACCTTAATCAAAAGGAAGAAGATTTCTGCTTTGAGTCTGTACTGTGTGTGTAATTGTGTACCTGTAGATGTTGAGCAGAGGATTAAGTAGCAAGAAGGTACAGAAGTGTATTGCGTTCACAACACACAGAAAAAACTAAATAACTTATGGCAAAACTTTAACATTATCAATAGTTACTAGATCTGGGCATTACAATTTAAACGTTATGGATCTCCCAAGTTCAAGAATATGATCTTATGATCATGAACAGATTTCATTACTAAAAGATCAGTTCTCGTACTTTGTGAAATAAGTTATTGCAAACAACATACAAAGTTTTCGAATCAATGTCATGTTCACTGCAAAGAAAAAGAAACCAAAAAACTTAAGTTTAAGAATCAAACTCGGCTAAGGCAGTTATGTTATAAGTTATCTAATATCTTCTCTTTTGTGTTGGCAAAGCTCTTCTGTAAGAAGCTGCTTTTTCAGATGAATAAACAGATGAAATGGTCTTTCGTAGTTCTGCCCCCACTGGTCGGGTACAGTCATAGCACTCAGTCGTCACCTCAGCCTGCATTTCTCCTTGCCTGTTAGTTTGATGTTTTTTTTTTTTTTCTTTACATCTCCTGATCACACTGTGAACACAACTGACTCAGATCAAAGAGAAGCTTCAAAGCTGGAGTAGGAAACTAGAGCTAAAGGGGTTTTCACTCTTTCTACCTCTCCATTGCTCCTCATTTCTCAAGACTTCTCTTCAAACAGCTCAGGGTGCCGAGTACTGCACGAGGCAACGTCTACCTAAGCAAGGCCACAGCCTCTTCACCTTTCCTTTTACTGCATCTCACTAAGACAGTTCTCAGCCGAGTGCCAGGGCCAGGTAGCAGTACCAAAAAAAAAGAAGAACGAAAAAAAGAGAAGAGAGAGAAAACAAACCTAACGGGCTCTGAAGCACTGAAAGGACGGTGCCCTAGATGAGAAGTAATAGGTATGGGAACACTAAGCAGGTGGGTATCTAAGGCCACGGAGAAAAGAAGCACCTTTCACCCACCTTTATCATGCTCTCAACACACACAATTGCAGTACACTGTACAACTCTTTACTACTACCTTTTTTTCAAGTACTTGATGTAAACAACAAGCAAATATATATTTTGGAAGAAATGAAATAACCTATCCAGAGGATGAAATCTACAGTTTGTTGTCATCCAGCTAAAGTCTGGAGAGTTACATAAGCTTCTAAGCTTGTTAATGTTTGGTTCAAGTCAGGAGATGCATCACATGACACAAAACACACTTTAACTCTGTTTTTCTTCTTATTCTCAGTTCTCTCGCCCCTCGCTTATGTTTCGTACCTTTAGTGAGTTTGAAAACTCACCATTCCAGTTTTTAAGTCTTCTGTTTTAACTGAATATACACTCAAATATGCGAGTGTTGCTTCCTCTGTAAAGCATAAACCGATTGTGATACATTTGTGAACTACTTGAAATACCGGGATCTTTTGGCACTTTGTCAAACTAGGCCCACGCAGACTTCTTATTATCTGTGCGAAGACATGTGGTGGTTAGGTAAGATCTTCCATCAGCTAACATTTCAACTGGCCAACTAGAGTGTGACTCACTGGCACTTGAGAAAAATAAAAGACGGACCCTCAAACACTTTGATGTGTGACACCATGCATGCAAATTACACAAAAGGTTGATCGAGGTCCTGAAAAGATAAAAAAAGTGGACATAAAATGTGAGCACAGAAACCAGCTGCTTTTACCTGCTCTTTTCAAACTGCCACTGTACCTCTGGATACTGCAGCCTACGCCACAGGCTTTACAGCATTAACAGACACTATAACGATGCACACTCTTCTTTAGAAGGAAAGCAATTTAGGCCAAAAGAAGCAGTTGGATGGAACAGGGCCGGGATGAACAAAATTGAGTTCTTCACACAACAAGCTACAGGAAATATCTATGAAGCTCAATTCAAATGAGCCAATTTTTGTAGTAAAACTTAAAACAGACAGACAAAGATACAAAATGAAAAAACAAAAATTTGTACATTCACATACAATGATTGGCAAGTATCAACTGGTACATACACAGATGAGCTAACTGCTGTAAAGAGCCTTTGATACCAGAGTGATCCTTATCTGAGGTCACCTCCTAATTACACTACAGATTTAATCATCTTCAGTTTAGGTGCAAGCATGCTGGCTTAACTTGTGATGACCACCACATGTAGAGTTCTGTTAACTTTTATGTGATGGCCACATGTTTTATGATTTCCTATACATATCTGATTAAATAAAGACCAGAGGCTTTGTCCATGTTGCGTGAAGCTTCAGTCCAAAGAGAGGAGTGAGAGAAGACACGAGTCATGGCCCATTTTATTATCACGCTAATCTAAAGTGGTGTTACGCGCTTTGCATCTTTACATAGCAACACTTTTGGGATCCGAGGTGGATATTTTGGAACCGCAACTGATAATATTCAAATGTACAAAGTACAAAAATAAAATCTGAGAACTCTGAATGCAATCTCAGCTGTCCAACATGAGATCTGCTCTTCTACTTCTCGCCTTTTTTCTCTCCGCCTCACACTTAGCCACGAGTTGCTAGAGAATAAATCTGTTTCTCCATTTCTTGTAGGAGTCTTCCTCAGTATGACACAAACACACACTCATGCACACCCACACTTTTATGCACACACACACTCACGGAACATACAATTCCCTGTCAAACAGAGAAGATGTCCTTTGTGGAAAATTAAAGGAAAAAAATAAATACAAGCCATGTGGTTCCCTTCTCTGGTATAGTCTCTCATGCCAAAAGCTCCAGTTGCAGGGAGGCCTCCGTTTCAGTCTTCGGGCCCTGCGTTGGCACCGTCATGGAAGGAGGTGGGAGAATTACAAACTCAAGCAGTTGTATGTTTGTCCAGCTGTAGATACAGAGGTCCCAGGTCTGGTTCATGGTTTCAGCTCCCATCATGAGAGGTAAGTAATGCAAGACCTTTTTTGGTAGGTCACGTAAAGACTGTGGTCCTCTCTCTCTCTCACTTTCTCTCAGTAGTAGTCACTCTCAGCTTTCAAAGGACATGGCAGAGATGAGCTGCTCCACTTTGTAGGCCAACCTCTGCTTCCTTGCCTGTTCATCCTGATCCAGGGCTGCTGTGATCTGTGCATGACAAACCCCGCCCAAAAAACATCATCAATAAAAATATACTGTGAAACACTTGCTTGTTAGGATTTGTTCACAAATTCAGATCTAGTTACATTTAAAAGAAAATAATACCAATGCGCTTTTTAAATTTCTTTTCCTTTTCTTTTCCCAGATTTCTATATGGACATCAGATAAAAGAAAAAATAATAATTCCATCACTCCCTTTGACTTTGACAGCTTCGAGAAATATTTGTGCACGAGTCTTTCGCTTTTTATCTTCTGAGCCCCATCTTTTAAATTTGGCATTTGTCAAGTTGGGTTCAAAAGACATTCAGACAGGCTCTCCTTTTCATTCTCTCATCTAGTGTCAGCCTTGTCATAATAAATCTGTGTAAGAGTGATGCCAAAATACATAGCGAGAGCCCTTCATATGCATTACCTTTGATATGAATCCCTGTATCCAGATGCTGCAGCCATTTGAATACATGCTTTCTGGTGGCACTGTGCATCTATTTGCTACTCTTGGCTACACTTGAATGCTGTGCTTTACTTAATTATTAATATTTTAAACAAAATAATTCATCGACCCATCTTATGCAATATGCATTTTAAAAAGTTCTGAGGTAAGGGATGAATAAAAAATGAAAAAAGCAACAAAAAAAAGTGTCATCTTCAATGTACCATTTATCCCTGTCGAGTGACATTTCAGCTCACTCATTTATCGTCTTTGGTTTTATATGCAGGCTCAATGAGTTATTTTGTTCTAAAATACACCAAAATATCTGGTATTTTAGACACTGTGTTATTTAAAAATATTTTCTCAATGTCCAAAGAATGTAATTATCGTAGCAAGAGCTTCTTTTTGATTGGCTTATTAACCCTTTCTGTAAATTTGACTTGGAAATCATATCAAGAACTGCTTTTTTTCCTTTTTTTAGCATACCATGGCAAACCTTTATTTGCTGCCTGTCCAGATGCATAACACAGAGTCTGACTTGCCCACCTACCATCATCCACTCATCTGCGTAAGTGCTCTTAAAGGCTGGCAGCTACGTAACAGAACGTTTCCTCCTCCACTTTGGGCCCGACAGCAATCTATAATTAATCTGCAGCTCTGTACGCAGGTGTAGCTCCCACTGCAAACTCCCAAATCCATTTAAGCAAGCTGAAGCTCTGGTCTGGTTAGCCTGACACACAACCTTTGTGAAGGGCTGAGTAAGAATGAACAACTGTTAATGGTGCTAGATGAGGTTTTTACGCACTGCACTCTGCTAGATACTGCAGGAGCAATGGTGCACGTATGTGTGCGAAGTGAGTGCGTTTGTGTCCCTGTGCATGTGTGAATCAGACAATGGCAACTGCAGCAAAAGCGAGCATATGAGATTTATGGCGAGCAAAGGGGAAGCTGACTGGATAATGGATAAAAAGAGAAGGAATGCACAGGGAGGAGGTAGAGAATAAGAGAAAAAGAGAGAGGTACTATGGTCCAACATAAAGGTCAAGTTAAAGCTTCCCAGAGGATGTGCTGACATTAGAAGCCGAATGTCTCTATAAATGCTCTCTCTTTCTTTCTCATTGTCTTCCCTCCTTTTTTATGCTTCCTGCGATCTGAGAGGATGTGTGTGTATTGCCCATGAGTCTGCTCATGAGAACCCTATATGACAGATTGTCTACTCTAACTCGGCACCAGCAAAAGGACAGAGCAACATGCTGAGAGCTTGTAGACATTCACTTTCTTCTCTACAGATCAAGCGTGCTGCCTTGTTAAGCCCAGGTCTCGCTAGACCTCTAGGGTTTGGGGAAGTTTACTGAAGACTCTTAGCTGACCTCGCCAACCTTTTCCAGTTATGAATAGTCTGGAAGCACCAAGGGCAAAATATAAGAACATTAAAGTGCGGGGCAAATTTGTGGCACGCCTCTCGTTCAAATTACGCTCACAATCTGCCAATAATTAGCAGCTGATTGAGTAAGGCGGCAGCTCATTACGCAATCAGTGCCTGGGACTGCCCTCAAGGTAAATTCTGTAAATGAACGAGCTCAGAATGTAGTTCATAGGAAGGATTTATCACAGAGTAACAAAAGTTTAACAAGACTGAGATTCAACCTCACCTGAGAAACACGCCAGTATAATAGATCATATTGTATAAAACTTATTTTCAGGAATTTACGCAACACATGCAGTTTGACATATTACAAAAGAGAGTGAAAATTAGAGACAGTAGAGCAGGTTGAGGAATATGTTGTTAATATGGGCAGTGTTTAACTAGGACAGAGGTACTTTAATTAGCAAATACCCACATTCCTCATCCCTCTTTCTAAAATGCCAAAATAGTCATAACTAGCTGGAATTGATAAGTACGTTATTCATTATTTGTGCTTTTTTATTGTCTGCAATCAAACACACATCCCTTTACATTCCTTCTGTTATTCTCACACAAATCCCTGTATACTACAGATAGAGGTGCTATTCACTGCTGAAACACTGGCTGCTCTTCAGTTGTTATGCAAAATAAGTGTAATCAAAACAACAAAAACAAACACCTAAAACAAGAAAAAAAAAGGAGCACAATGCCAGACACACAATGCATCTGAATGACAGGTTTGAGACCACTAATATCGCTTACCTCTTCACTGTATTTGCTGACGTAATAATAGATTTCGTTGAGAGCACTGAGCATGTTGAACTCTGTGGAGTGGAGTCTGGCTTGTTCTGCCAAATAGGCATTCATGTCCTGGTCACTAATGGCTGGCAGCCGGTTGATGTCGGCATAGTACCTGGGGATACAGACGAGGGGAAACGTCACAGACTCGCTGAGTCAATGCGATAGTTCAACTGAGGCTTAAATTCTTTTATACAGTATTTCAAATTTGGATCCATTATATCACTTTCACTAACAATGAATGCCTGCTAACAGTCACTGACAAAGCTTTTACTGAATCTGGCTGAAAAATGAATACATGAAAAAAGAGCATTATGAATCAGTTTCCCCAAAGATCCAACTCTCATTGTATGAGGATACAAAAAAAATAAAAAATAAAAAAAGATGTGGGGGGTGTTAGCATGGTGTATTAAGTGAATGTAACGGCCCCTACCTCTCTACCCAGCTCTTGTAATTGGGGATATCTTTAGCATAGAGCAGCTTATTTGATGGAGAGTCTTTGCCCAGGCGGTGCTCTGAGGTGGAGCAAGAATCCATGAAGGTTTGCGCTACTACAGACAGACAGGCGTCCGTGATGCTGCTCTTATGGATGTCAAAGACAAACTGCGGGTTCTTGATCACATTTACCCAGAAACGCAAAGGAAGGCTGGCAGACAGAAATAAAAATAAGGGAAATACAGAAAGGCGTTAATAGATAGTCACATGCAATCTTACTTTTACTGTCTTTAGTAGAAAACCCCTTACCAATTGCTTTTCCATGTGTGACGTACGTCTGTGTCGTGAATGCCGTGTTTGTCTGCCTGCTCATCCAGGAAGTCAAACATGTATTTGATGGCCAGGGGAAGGGTGCTCCCTCGGTGGACTGTACTGAACAACGTCTCAAACAAGTCATCAACAAATTTTTGTAGTGTACCCTAGTAGAAGAACGAGAGTAAAGAGATTAACAATGCATGAGCAACAAGAAACAACGATTATAACAGAAGAAAAATCCACTGTGAACGCAGCATTATCATAAAAAGTGACAAACTTTTCCGTGGCCACAGAAATGTATGAGAGAATACTGACGTACCTTGGTTGCTAGCAGTCGGGTCAGATAAATCTCAGAGACCATCTTGCTGCCACGATCTCCTTCCTTCTGATCTCCATGCTCGTGGTTTTTCACCAGATGCCAAACCTTTACACCACTTTCTAGATCGGGGGTAATCATGGGAGCACGTGATCGGAGGCTGTCTGGACTCCCGGTGTAGCGGAATGAAGAGTCTGTCCAGGACAGGAAAGAAAAAAGGAGAGGAGGAAAAAAAAAAGCGATAGAGAATTATTAGCAAGCCTAAATGACTGTGATTAAAAAAAGCTTCCCTTAGGTGTAGCATCATCATGTAAATTTAGCATGCACTCACACCTACTGTACATAGAACACCCACAAACAAACCCACACAAGAACACACATACACAGCCCCTTTCTCATTTCCATCTCTGCTTTGTAACTCATTACACAGCCGAATCCTCTGCGCTCCTCCTCCTCTAAGCCATGCTATAAAGGAAATTGCAATAATGGATAATTTCTAAGAACAACAAAGTAATGAAAGGGAGGAGGAGTTGTGGTGTCTAGCATTGCACGGATTAGTAATAGCCATCTTGAGACTTGAATCTTAAATGACACAGAAAATGGATGAAAACAAGACTTTGACCTCTGTCCTTCACATGCAAAACCAAATTATTATTGTGCAGGACTAAAAATACTAAATATGTATTACTCTGCTTATTGACTCTACTTTTTCTTCTCTCTGTATGCCATTATTTATCTGATGAGTATTTGCTTTTCATCTTATTCATTCTCTGTCTCTTATATAATCCCCGTCTCACCGACTGAGACACTGTTGTGCCGAGTTCCACTTAAAGCACTCATAATTGGTTCTTCCTCGCCACATTGTGCCAATGCCAAATGTCCCTGTCATCCTCTAATCAATACATCAAAAGATTCCTGCAGCAACTTGTTAAGCACTGTAGCCACCATCCTTCATCCATACATCCCTACCTTTGTGTACCTCTCCTTTTCATTCTCTCAGAATGATACTGCTTTCACTTTCTTTAATTAGTTGTCATCATGGCAGGTGGCTCTCTAGAGATTCAGGATCTGAGCATCCCAATGAGGATTTCTCTCACATATCTTCAAATGCCGAGCTGAACAACTAAGCTTTTGCTGCCAATAAAACCACATACCTTTCAAATAAGACCAAACTGCAGCTCTGGAACGGGCACTAGGGACACTAAGGGATGATGTATGCACTTGTGTGCAGGGTGGATTGAGGACCCAAATCCCATCCTAATCCAGTCACTGTTTTTTTTTTCTTTTGCTATTCTACTTTTTTGTGGGCAGGGCTATTCTTTTGCCTGCACCGCAGTCTTTTCCTAACTCCCCGAAACACTAAGCAGTGACCTGCAACCCTTTCCTGCTTGGCTGCAATTCGCAGCTCCCGGACAGAGCCAGTCAGTAGGGGAGTGTGTTCAAGCTGATTTTAAAGCTAATAGGGTGTTCTGGGGGTGTAAATTGAGTCAAGATGCTAAGCACCGAACGTGAAATTGGTATGAATCGATCAGCAGGTGTCGAGGTGCAGCTGTGCCCGCTGTGCCAACCCATGATTGATGAGAGCCAGGAGCATGCCAGCAGAGGCTTTGCTCTTTATGCCGTGCACAACCAGCTCCAATGCCTGAATAGAATATATGGGTATAAAACTCCAAAGAGAACAAATTAAGCTTGACAAGAAACAACCTACATAATGCAGAGAAAGTGACTTTCCTTTTGTAGTTGTACTCTTTTTTTTTTACATTAGTTTGGTCATCCATCATCTTGCCATCTCTCCCAACAACCTTTACGGTGTTTTGTTCAAAAGAAAGTGATGACTCAGTACGCTGCAATCTTCTAAAGGTCATCATTGAAAATATCGTTACACTTTATTTGTCACAGCACATAAACTGAAGATGATGGCCCATTTTGGAGTGTCCATAGGTGTCCACTGTTAACATTTGTAAATAAGCATAATTGGTTGGAAAGATAAGGACGCTGTTAGCTCTTTTTCTGAGTTAGATAGTTTAAAGGCAGCGTTCACCTAGTGCTGATCCTGATAATTGGCTATGCTCACTTATCTTTTTCTGTTTGTGTGAAGTATCATTCACAGAGAATAATTAGCAATCACAAGTTGTGTGCTGCTGCTGTGTGTTTGGCATAGGACCAAATGTTGGCACCCGGCAGCACAAACAACAAGCACATCTAAAGCATGTGAGCGCCTGCGTGCATAGGCACTGCATGTACTGTGTGCATGCCCACGTGGGCACAAGTATGTGTGCAAATAGCAGCCCAAAATGTCCCGCAGAGAACGGATCTTCATTATAAAAAATATTATAGCCTCAAAACTAAACAATGGCTTTCTCTGTCATTCTCTCTCAGTGTTCTTTCCATACCATCCAACAGAGGTTGGGCCTGAACTGTGAGGCAAACTGCAGCATTCACACAGTTGGAAGGGGGGGGGAGAAAGCAGCTAGAACCTCTCTAAAGAGAAAAAAAAGAGTAGACCATTGCTTTGGGGAGAGAAGATTTCCCTTTGTTCTTATCTGAAACAACTAATGTAAAAGTACTTTGATGTATCTATCAAAAGCAGCAATAGCACTACATCAACATGGATTTAACTGATGGCTAACCCTCACAATCCACCTGTAATTACCTAATATATATGCTACATCAATCAATACAATCAATGCCAGCCAAAACAAAGGCAATCATGTCTAGTGACTCACCGTATCTGCTGATGGAGGTGCGCGATATGCTGGCTGAGGAAGGGATGTTGTATGATGAGGTCTGCTTTGGCACTAAAGCCACCACACAGCGGTCCGACACCTGTGTGATGAGACAGATTTCACAAAAATCAATCTTTTAAATAGAAAAGAAGCATTCCATGTTCATACATGTGTTAAATATTTCTCTATTCCTAAAATAAAGTCCCACTATTCCTTGTTTAAAACCCATTCTCCAGAGAGTTTTGTGGGCCACCATCACATACCGCGTGTGTGTAATTTATTTATGTATCACATGTTCTCACAAATGTTTCATACCAAAGAGAAGACTACAAATGGGAATGTAGGGGACTGAGTGAACAGTCCCATGAGCAAAACACATCTCAAACCCGTACATCCTTCCCTGTCATATCTGCACTCCCTGCTGTTCTCTACCACAGCCCTGTGGCTTTTTTCGGCAGAGCAGAGTGCTGTGACTGCATGATGGCTGTACTCAACATGACTATCATTGTCATCACCCTTCACAAACCTTAGAAACATGATGTAAGCTTTGGAACTGGGATAAGATGCTGAGAGAAAGAGAGAGGAAAATGGAAAAAGAGAGTGTCAGATGGAGAGAGACAGAGACTAGAATGCTGAATGTCTCATCTTGTGTACACTTGACACCACTGGAGAAAAAAAATGGGGTACGCAGGTAATAGCAATAGAGGAGCAGCGAGTCAGAGTCAAAGAGAAAGACGAAGAAAAAAGGCTGTGTAAAAGATGTTGTGTCATGAATAAGACACAGACACTGGGGTTTATCCCCACCACCCCACCCCTGTGGTGTGGTAGCCTGAGAAAACCTGACATAACTTACATTTGAAAGGACATCCTCAAAACTCTTTTTAGAGATCTTTCATCAATCTAGTATTATAATTAATGGGTCAAAAAATGACAGTTTAGTTACAGTTATGTGCTACTAGTGCAGCTACAGCAAAGGAATTTAGTCTGGAAAATGCAAAACACAGCAAACAAAACCGGTGGTTCTTTTCTGAAAACCAAAACAACAAACAGCTTGTTGGCTGGCATTTACAGCTCACCCTAAGGAGGGATTTCTGCTTCAAACCCAGTGAAGAAAAACTGATGAGCCTCTAGTGGAGAAATAAACAAAAGGAAAATGCCAGGCTCCAAAAGGAATACCTCAAAGAATCTATAGAAAAACAGGAAATTAGGCTTTTCATTTTCTTTAGCGAGAATGGACCCTTTTGGGCTCTCGTTGGGAAATGAACCACTGGTTACTGGGATGGGCATTTATGGTGCTTTTCCCCGTTCTGGAAAGCCACCTTCTCTCGTTCATGTCTTCACCCGTTATTTCCACTTTCATAAACTAATCTCAGCTCTGCTGTTAGCTGGAGTTGCCATCTGGTCTCTACTGAACAGACACTCGAAAATGGGGATAAAGTCTGGAAGAATCCTCTTAAAGAAGCAGCTCAGGCACCAAGGCCTATTGAAGGGAAATGAAAAATCTGCTTCCTAACCCCCACTCGCGACTAGCATCTTCAACTGTCTCTCTCCCTTTTCACCTCTTGTGCATTTTGCTTTCCTAAGCTTAATTTCTATGGCCTCTCCGTTTTATAGCCACCTCTTGGCTGACAATCCACGGACCAACTCTAATATACTGACAGCGTGGACTTCCGTAAAGTTTGCACCGCTATTCCTGTGATACATTTTCTCCTGGGAGCATGAAATAGCTTCTCTGCACCCCCTCCTTCCACTCCCTCCATTTCTCTCTCTTTCTCTCTGCTTTTTATGGCTGACATAGAGGCTAGAGCAGAGATGGGTCCTTGTGATAGTAGTAAATGATTGAAGGCGTGCAGATTCGCCCTTCAGGGATAATCCAGTGTGGGGCTGATAGTGGGCAGGTGTGATAAGGGCTGTGGGCCCTGCCTGTGATAAGACCTTCCATTAGACAGTACAGAGTGGACCAGACAGCAGAGAGTGGTCATCCTAGATGTTTTTTTTCCCCTTTCCCCCCCCCTTCAGCCCTCCCCACACAAACCCACTGTTCTGGTCCAAGCCTGTTACCCCTTGGTATCCCATCTCGTCTGGACTGATGCCCTCAGATCATGATGCTTATCACACCTACGGACTCTGCCCACTAGCTTGGAAACACATCATCTGTGCATGTTTGTTGTCAGAACTGAAAAAATATGAAAGGGGCTATTATACGCAAACATTTCTTTCTTGGATGGCAACAGGAAAAAAACTTTAATGCAAATTTCCATTACTTTATAATGGGATATTAGTTCTTACAAATATTTCGGCTATAAATAGACAATAGTTTTCCTCCTAACCAACTTTTATATTCCAACTTGACAGTCACAGCATTAGATTAATGAACAGACAGAAAAATGAGCAGTATCTGTTGTGTCTGGGGTTGTTGAAAATAGCCTAAATGCCCCAAGTCTGCAATCTGGGTAACCGGACTCTACTGGTGTGGTTATCAGTCTCTCCTCTTCCTACTCCTTCACCACAGAGGAGGAGGACACACAGAGGTCACCACTCAGGCTACAAAAACTTTTAAACAGCCCTTATTTTAGCATTTTGCATTTTTAGGAAGAAGTATGAAAAATACGTCCACTATATTCAAGGGAAAAAAACAGTCTATGCATTTGCCCCACAATTGGATGTGGAATAATATCATCTACTAAATAACCTTGTTGTCAAACATAATCAAAGTAATTGAGTGCACCGTGCACTGGGAACAACATGCTTGGCCTGTCTGCAATTTGAATCATGGGGAAAAACAACTCTGGCTACAGCTCACGATAATGCCCACTTTAGGAATTGTCAGTGCTGCCTTCAAGTGATCTCAGTAATTCTGTAACTCTGTAATTCTGTTTACTAACTATCCAGTAGCTCCCCCACCCCCATCTTTGTCTTAAAATGACAAAAAGGGAGGGTGGAGGAGGAGGAGAATGGAGAATGAGAAGAAAGTGCCAGAAGAGCTTGTCTCTGACAACGAGGAAGATTAAGTAGCAAAGCAAAACTGAAATCAACAATCAGTCAACCCCCCCCCCCCCCAAAAAAAAACAAAAACAAAAAACAAATTCAAACCCAAAAAAACAAAAACACATTATCCAAATTATTATTATCCAAAGGATAATATTTCATCTTCAGTTTGGATGAGTACAACCAAGTGAAATGAGAATATATACTGTTGTATATACAGTGTTACAGTGTGCTTCTATACTTTTTAAACCATGCAAGAAAGAGTAAATAAAATAAAATAAAATAAAATAAAATAAAATAAAATACAGAAATATTGGAAAGGTTGGAAGAAGGGGTTTGAGTTCCCTCCCTATGAATCCAAAGGTGATGAACAAGGAGTCTGAACTCCTTTTCAGTGTGTACATTTATGTTTTTAATTTTAGAGTGGTTGGGAAATGAGGGGGAGAGCAGGGAGGGTGCAATTCCACATTCTGGTTGTGTAAACCATTATTTCCCATGTGGCAGAGTAAATAGCCAATGGGGTTTCTTGGGTTGCTGTGAGCCCTATGAATTTTAATGCCTCTGTTTAGTCCCTGTGTCTCTACTATGAGAGAATTAGCAAATACTTGAGCTGATGTTCAGACTCACTTTGCATATTTCAGACCCCCTTTCACTATTTCCTGCTTACCTCTTCCCATTTTTTCTTCAAACATTTCCCGTCAGTCTGGGGCCTAATGAGCTGAGCTTCCTTCTTTTCATATGTAGCCAGATGTGTTGTCACAGCTGCCAATGCAGTGCCATGGTGTGTGACACAAACACACACAAACTCATACATAGGGGACTATTGCCAGCTCATCAAAACAGCAATGAAGTTTCAAAGTCGTTCCATCCTACTTTGATCCCTTCCACCACTGACTGCCTAATGTTGCAATGCCCCGTCTCCTCCTCTCCTTCCACGCTGTGTTGCCCTGCACTCTACATGGCGTACACTACTGGGCCTTCCATTCTAGGCACGTTCTTACATCCATAATCAATAGCAGTCAGAACTGCTATTGAGCGAGTAAATAAGTTAAATGGCCACACACATGTTGCTGTGTGTCCTGTTGCATCCCTTGGCTAACGATGGCAACCAAACTGTGACAGAAAGAACTTGGAAAAACAACAACAACCACAACACAGGCACATTTTTGGTGTGGAAGCAAACATACTGAACTGCTTTATCAAGGATGAAAGCACTGCAGTGACCAAGAGGTAGGCAGAGCTTGAGAGGAAGGCAGAACAAAAGTGAGTGGGGAAAAAAATCAAGGGAAGAGGAGATCTTATTGCTTGTTAGCGAACTAGAAAAAATAGAAAAGGGAAATGGCTAAGGGCAAAATGTACACAAAGCAAATATGTAAGTAAATAAATACATAAATAAAACGTGGCAAAGGGGAGATAAAGGTGAGAACAAAATGGAGGGTGACAAGCAAGGAAAGACAAAGGGGAAAGAAGCTGCATGGTGCCAAGTCCTGTGTGAAGGACACTGTGATGTGTCCCATCTTCTAATGACTCCTACATCTGTTAAATTATTCTGCTTGTTCTTCTGGGGCAAGAGTTCAGATTGACCCCCTACTGCGAGGGCTTGAGCTTCACCACCTCGTAGCCATTTTCTGCTTCTAGATGCACATGTGTCTCCTTTCCCCATGGTCCCAATTTTCAAATCCAGCCAAAGCTGCATCCCAGCTCTTAAGCAGGTAACCCAGAATCAAACTCCATGCAGCCTTTAAACAGACTGTCCCCCTTGACTGGCTAATGAGAGCTGACTTAGGATGCAAGATTCATGACCTGCGGAGATAGTTCTGAATTGCCTGTTTATTTCTTTATTCCTTTTGTTCTTGTTTTATTATCTTATCTGTGGCTTCCACTAACCCCGTCTTGTTCCCCCCCCCCCTCTTTGTTTACGATGTCAAAAGCCTTAAATTTCCCAGAAAAAAAAAATGCAGAACTCTCCTTATCAGAAAGCCACGTCTTTAGCGGCCTCCGTTTCTCTTTGTTAAACAGAGGGCAACAGGTTCGCCCATGGGCTCTCAAATTGTGGGGTGTGAAAGGAGGTTCCAGAACTGAAGAGACAGAAGCAGGCAGTCACAGCGGGACTAATTGTTGCCAGCATAGAAGTCAGAGAACGACAGAGAGAGGGGAAAGAAAGAGAGGGAAAATGAAAGAAGGAGAGCTGCTTTTCCTCCCCACTGGAGCAGCTTCATCTCTCCAGGGAGGGGGGAGAAGTGTCAACTGAGATGCTGAGAGTTCATCTCTCCTGCCACCTGTACAGTAATTGTCCTCTATTCGGAGTCACTTGGATTACACCAGGCATGGGCATGCAAATGAGGGGTGGAAAATTGGCTGCCTAAAAGTCAAGAGCAGGAAACATCAAAGTTTGCCAAAGTGTGCGGCACAATTTGAATGGTAAAATCCACATCAGGAACTAAAATGAGACGGGGGTGTTTTAAGATGTAAAAAGCAAAGTTTGAGAGTGATTAGGAGGAATGTTGCTCTAAAGCATTTGTGTGTGTTTACCTGGTAGTGCATGAGAGTGTTGAGTCTCTTCCAGTCATTTTCAATCTTAGTTGTGATGTCTTCATCTTGCAACACCACACGAGCCATTCGTCCCTGGCGCCATTCTGAAAGCGCAAAAACACAAATACTGAATTATGAACAACCGCATAGTGCAAATTATACATCATAGTGAGCCATAATTTAAAACCATATGTGGAGGATGCTGTGAAGTTACATAATATTGGTTTATGCAGTGTTTCCAGAGATGGCTCCCGTGCAGGGCAACTGTGAATTCCTATGACGCTAAACCAAACTCTCACCTTCCAGTTGGTGAAATGTAACCTGCTTAGAATAAAAGCACTCTACAACCACACACACACTCACACACAAAAGAGCAGATATAAGTAGCCTGTATTCTTGTACGGCTCTCGGCATGTGCGCTCCTCTCACAGACTTGGATTGACACGCATCTTAATTAAACATTACACACAAACAATTGCAAGATGTATATTCAGTCAGGCTGCACACTTTAATTGGTACTTGTGTCACTTACGCAGCAGTTGGCCCATCGGGGTCAGAAAAAAAAAAGAAGAAGAGGAGAGCAGACAAGACAGGATGAAAAAAAATGAGCAATGAGAAAATCACCTCCTTTCAAAGGAAAAAAATAGGAGGTAGGGGTAACAGGTAGAGATTATAAGCACTGTGGGAGGGCAGCAGCTCTGACAGGTCATTGTGGGGTAATGAAATGATAAGTATGCTAAAAGTGGAAAGCGGATAGCCACTGTGGGCCTCATACTGGTAGCGATCATCAAATTGCTTCTCATTCACTAAGTTCTATGACTTTGTGCATCCGCCAGATGACCATATGATATTCCTGTTTGACATAACACACTCCTCACACCCTCTAACCTACACTCAAATCTCCAGATAAAGCTGAAGAACAAAAGACGCTCTTATAGAGATGCAATTATTTTTGAGAAGGAGGCAATAGATGCACTGAGAGCGATACTGTGGAGTGATGGATGGTATGCAGCAAGCTGTGTTTTTTTCTCCTCTTCATGCATATGAAGAGAAAACGAGAGACAGAGAGAAGGCAAGGGATGGAAATGGCAGTGCCGCTGGTTTGCCATTCTGCCAGCTCTTACTTGTGTTGGCCACTCACACACCCACATCATAAACGCAAACACGCACACACAAAGACGAGCCCACTTCTCTATCTCGATCTACTTTGTCTTATTGGCGCTACCAAACAGTAAAAGCTGCCAGACGGAGGGATGCGCCGCATACTGTCAGTCAGTTTGATAGAAAGCCTGGCAGCAGTACACTGAAGCTGGTTACCTGGCTGGGCTGCTAGAACACAGCTTTTATCACACTAATGCACCAATAATCTGTACACATGGCTAGGTTTTCTCTGACTGATACATTAATCTGTGGGTGTGAAGGACTTTACACCTGCCAGCTGCATCTGTGAGTGTTGTGTGTGTTTGTGTATTTATTTGTGCTCGGGTGTGTGTGTTTGCGCCCTACCGAGGTCCATGTCGACAGCACGTGGCCGCTGAGAATAGGGCATGTTCTTGTAAACAGCATCCAGTATCTTCTCCTTCACTTGGGTGATGGTGTCACAGTTCAGCACCTTTACTGGAATCTCTGGACTGTTTTCATTGTCTGGGTTCACACAGTTTAGGATCTGGAGTGCAAATAAGGGAAAAGAGAAGAGTGGGTGAGGGGACGAAATATCAAAGAAAGGGAAAACGTGAGAGCAGAGCAAAAAGCTTGAGGTGTCCTGTTACTGGCTGGACTTTGGTCCAGCTTGAAGCTTTGCCCTCATTAGAGTCTCCTCGGAGCATGGCAGGAGCTTTGAAAAACCATTTCCGCTCTTGCTGGCATCCAGAAATCTAATTTCACACCTTCGGCGGGACACCAATTTCCAGCTCTGCCGGGGTGTTAGCACGTAATGAGCCAAATTCCCAGTCAGAGCAATCAGAGCATTGTCATGTCACATGCTGACTCTGTGAGTGCTTTTTTTCTCTGTGCATTTGTCTGTGTATATAGAGGGCTATGTTTGGTGTGTTCCAGTCTCCACAGCCACCCACTCTGATGTTGGGCCAACACTGGAGGTAGTGGGATAATTAGTTAATTTTCTTCCTGCACTAGAATGAAGAACTCCAACATAGCAAACATGGCTATGACATCTTAAAATCTGATTTATTGTTTGGTATATTGGAGTCTGTGTGTCTGTGCATCTTGTGAGCAGCATTTTAGCCACAATGTTACTTAGACGTTTCTTAGTGAAGCACAACCTGTACTTCAGTATGCCTTTGAGCCAGTGTGCACAGTTCCTGTGAGGCTGGTGAAGTAGGGCTGCTCAATTAATCGAATTTTAATCACGATTACGATCTGGGCTTTCAACGATCATTAAAAATGACGGAGCCGATTATTAGCCCCTCCCTCATTTATCCGCGACACCTTAAAGGCCGGTGTTCCAGATCTACTGGCGTTTAGATCAACTGGCGTTGGTCGAACAGATGTGTGGCAGTCTTGCGTTTCAGGAGCTCCTACCGACAAACCAGCAAAAAAACGCCAAATGTGTCATCTGTGACACTTGTGAGGTTATCTCAAACACACTCCGTCAGTCTTGATGCTGTTGAACAACAAAATGTTTAAAAATGTGGCGAGTTTACCTGGTGATATCCTCATGCGCGACGCGATCGCGAAAACAGCAAACAAGTAACACCACGCCGCTGTTGTTCACAGGACAGCAAGAGTAAACGATCGGGAGACTCTTGTCGTCGTTATCGTTCCCCTCGCACGGTTTATTTCTCCGAATTCAGCGTTTTTGCTTCACAACTACAGCGTGCTGTTTACTTTGTGCACTAACATGGAGTCGAGTCAACCAGCGCCACCTCTGGCCAAGTGCCACAGCCTACAGCCAGATCAACCTGTGACACACATCTGCACCACGTTTGAATTCGTGTCATGCACATTTGTACCTTTCAATTGTGTCTGTTTGTGCGTCATGCAAATAAACCTTTGAAATGAATGAAATGATATCATGTATTTATTATCAGCCTACATTTGTACAAAATGCCAAATGACATACACATAAGAATCACCATCCTGATATCAATACTTTTGCCCATACGAAAAATGTCGTGAACACACTAATATTTCACCAGTGTTGTAACATCACATGTCGTTAGCATAGTCTGCCTGTGTCTTCCCTCTGCAAACAAACATGTTAGAGTTGGTTGTGATATACAGTCTGCATAAGTGTGGTCAATCTAATAAACATTTATAAGGAGATGGCAGTTACTGTGAATGTACAGCAGTTACACAGTGATTAGTAATAAACAGTCAGACAATGACCCTGACAATCTCATTCAATCTTGCAGATTGCACCTTCTGTGGAAAGTGGTACCACACGGTGTGTGTGGACTTCCCCTGTGCAGAAGGCGACTACAAATGTTGTGGGTGCTAAATAAACAGAAAAAATTGATCCCTGTTGTCTTTGCTTACCGATTGTTTTTAGTGTTGACAATCCACATTGCTGGCATTGCATCTTTCAACATGTTTGTGGGTAGATTTGGATGTACCAGGGGTAAGTGCAGCCACTCAGCCTCTACTCAATGTGATCATAGCAGCAGGTGCAGATGTGTCACAAGTTAATCTAGTAGTGGCCTATGGTCATGTGTTAGTGGTGGGAACAGTCATATCCACTCACTCTCACTGGCTGTTTATTACTAATCACTGTGTAACTGCTGTGAATTCACAGTAACTGCCGTCTCCTTACAAATCTTCATTAGATTAACCACACTTATACAGACTGTATATAACTCCAGCCATGTTGATGGATTGCCTATATTGGCTGGAAATATTCATTTTCAGGGAAAAGACACAGACAGACGATGCTTACAGGATGTGATGTGACAACACTAATGAAATATTGATGTGTCATATTTGTCCAAGGTGTATTTCATTGTTATGGAAAAAGAGAATATTAAAATCATGATGACCAATTGGAGTGGTGATTTCTATGACTTTGTGTATATAATTTGGAATTTTGTACAAATGTAGGCTGATAATAAATACATGACATCATTTCATTCATTTCAAAGGTTTATTTGCATGACGCACAAACAGACACAATTGAAAGGTACAAATGTGCATGACACGAATTCAAACGTGGTGCAGATGTGTGTCACAGGTTGATCTGGCTGTAGGCTGTGGCACTTGGCCAGAGGTGGCGCTGGTTGACTCGACTCCATGTTAGTGCACAAAGTAAACAGCACGCTGTAGTTGTGAAGCAAAAACGCTGAATTCGGAGAAATAAACCGTGCGAGGGGAACGATAACGACGACAAGAGTCTCCCGATCGTTTACTCTTGCTGTCCTGTGAACAACATCGGCGTGGTGTTACTTGTTTGCTGTTTTCGCGATCGCGTCGCGCATGAGGATATCACCAGGTAAACTCGCCACATTTTTAAACATTTTGTTGTTCAACAGCATCAAGACTGACGGAGTGTGTTTGAGATAACCTCACAAGTGTCACAGGTGACACATTTGGCTTTTTTTTGCTGGTTTGTCGGTAGGAGCTACTGAAACGCAAGACTGCCACACATCTGTTCGACCAACGCCAGTTGATCTAAACGCCAGTAGATCTGGAACACCGGTCCGTGAAAATATTGTCGGGCATAAACCGGTCTGTGGCGCAAAAAAGGTTGGAGACCGCTGATTAAGAGGACCCGAGGGAAGCTCGGAAAGCTCGGAAAGCTAAGCAGAAGTTATTTGGAGAGGAGAGTGACTGCTGTTGGTTGAAAAGAGAGGTAAAAAAAAAAAAAAAAAACTTCAGTGGTGTTGCACACTATTTTATATTATTTTTTAAAGTCATTGTTAACCCTTTAAATCCGGTCAGAGCAGCATGCTCCGTTTTGTGTAACTATTTTTAAATCCCTGTAGAACCTGAACCACGTAAGCTAGCGCAATAATTTGTTTTGCATATGAAACCAGAGGAGTTGTACTTACATCTTATGCCATCAGCTTGTCCTCGGTCACAGTTTCCTTCCACATAAAGCTTTGCAATAATTGCATAAAAAGCGCTTGCAGGAACAAAAACATAATATTCCAGAAACACGCTTTGCCGATCCGATCAGCTGTTCGTAACACTTCCCACAGTGAAACAGACGTCAACACGAACTGTCGCATGTCCGCCATTTCCTGGCCGAAACCGGAAGTGACGTCATTTTCGCGGAAATGTCGTTTTTTTACTTGTAGGCCTTAAAAACATCTACTGGTCATGTTTGACTTTTCTGAATAGTTTCTGGGATGCTTGCACTGCTGGAAATAGTTTATTTTGATGCACATGCTGTTTTCTTTGCAAATTTGCATCATAGGATTGTTTTTTTTGTTTTTCCTGCAGTATATAAAAATTGCTGTATCTCCAAAATAAAACTATGAAGACACTCAAAATAAATTTCCTGTTGTTGTAAACTATTTTTTGCAACTTTTTTGTATTTAAAGTTTTGAGGGATAAACCTCTTAAATTTCTCCAAGTAGAAATATATGTAAAAAAACAAAACAAAAACGATATACATTTTTTTGTAGTTTATTGCACTTTTTTGCAATTTATGTAGTTACTATGGACTTAATGCATACATATTATTAAAATATGGGCTATAACAGTTATTTAGCAACTTGAAATGCTCCCACAAATGGAACTACAACATATAAAAAAATAATATAAGCTCTGGCGGACTTGGTTCTATAGTAGGTCTTAAAGGGTTAAATAAATATCGTCAAATAATCGCGATCTCAATTTCAGTGAAAATAATCGTGATTATCATTTTTGCCATAATCGAGCAGCCCTATGGTGAAGTGTGACTTACCAGGGTTTTGTACTCGATCTGTTGGCGGATGAGCTTGTCTTCACTTAGGGAGTAACGGGCCTCTCCAGTGATAGCGTCGATGGGCCCCTTTTCCATCTGCTGCTTGATGGCGCAATACAGCATGAACAGAGGCTCCCCAGCACACTCCTGCACACACACAAACAAATCCACAGATTCGCACATGAGAACAGCATGTAACATCAGATTTTTCAAGATATCAAAATAAACAAAACAAACTATCACTGTATTGGACTAACCTTGAGAAACTTGTGAAGGAGGAAAGCGAACCAGTTTGTCAGCATCTTCTCTGCAACCGATTCTGTCCTGAAAATGCATTAAAAAAGTCTAAATGTTACTTTTTAAAATCTTATTTCAAAACATTTAGTATGAAAGAGTTTAATATTTCAGGAGGTTATAAGGTTATAAACTACAGGGAGGGTATCTTGACATCACTGACCACAGACAGACATCATGGATGTCAGTCTGTGGTCACAGTGAGTGAACAGAGCAGATCAGAGAGCGGGCATTTGTGCATGTACGTGTATGGCCTGTGTGTATGTGTGCGTGATTGAGTATGCATGAGTGTGAGCCAATGTGTGCGAGCTTGATTATTCACGTGTGGTTCAACACAGTGGGACATCAGCAGCTGTGACAAGCCTCAGCTGTTGAGAGAGACGAGTGCTGTCACTGCCAGGTAACGCCTGATCACAGCCAAAACGATCTCCTCTCCTCTCATTTCCTCTCTTCTTCCTCCTCCGTACCTCCTCTCCCTTCCCAGTCAATCACACAGGGGGTACAGCGCACTGCCGGGCTTGATTGGGCATGAAAAAACACAAGTGTGCAATGACCCCTCGACTATTTCTATCACAGAGAACATGAGAGGACAGTGTATGACTCCTTTATAATTTCGACTCATATCTTTCTCTGAATGCCAGACAAACATCCTCCCACTGCCTCATTAGCACCATTATGGGACACTAGAGAAGCAGAAGCTGCACTTAAATAAAAAACAGAATCCAGCCAGGTGGGAATGGTTAACGAGCATGAAGCATAGATGAAAGGGTTAGTTCTGGGTGGACAAGCACCTGAGATGAATAACAACAAGTAGCTTCCACCTCATCTAGTAAAAGCGCTTCTACCTTACTCTGTTGTTATTTGACGACTGCACAAGGCTTCCTGCAAAGAGATTTAAAAATGCTACCTGGAACACACCAATACCAAGCTGTTTTGGAACACAAACTGTTTTTTTAACAGCTAGCTTTGGCCTGTATTATCGTCAGTGTCATTCCTCCTGCTAGCTCTAACATAGCTACTATCAACACTAATCACAAGTTAACATGCCATGGTAAAGCGCCCCATAGGACTGCACTGCTGTTTGAAGCCTGCGATTGTCACCTGGCCGTGAATGATCACTGCCAGTCAGTCTGTCCATGAGCATTGCCAATTTAAATGACAGTGCAGTGGAAAAAATGACCCTCTTAATGTAGCAGGAAATTACTGTGATTACTCTGGTGGATATGATGGAAGGTCTTTATAGCATACTGTGCTGAACTGGGGATTAGCTGGAATCGGAGCAGCCAGGTATTAAAGACAAGTTAGAAGGCTTCCGTCTCCTCAATAGTGCTAGGCATGATTATACCTATTCAGGCTCTGAATGGACCTGAAGGGAGATTATGACTATTGTGGAGATAATTGCGTTAAGTCGTGTTTGAAGGCTATGAGCAAGAGTCTGGGACCAACGCAGAAGTCCCAGCAGGATTGTGTGAACCAGCGAGGTTACAAGAGCCAACAATTTAGTCAGTGAGACGAGATAAAGCGTCAGTCATTCTTTCTCTCTCATTAAATTGAGATTGAATGAGGTATTGGTCTATTTTTTACTTGCAAATACAAAACTTTCCTTCAGCTCCAGGACAGAAGAGCAGAGGTTATATTTTGTTTTGAATGATGTGCGGTCGAATTGTGATGTTGTCTTCCACGCCTGGAGGCTATTCCCCTGCCAACGAGAGTGCTGGCCAGTCTATTGGCAGCTTGTTGAGAGGATGGAGACTTGTGTGACAGCTTATTTGAAGTGCGATGTGCCAGCGGGGGGAGCGTGTACATTATTTCACCCAGTTTCAGGTACAGGATGAGGGAGTAAACAATGCTGAGGAGCTGAAAGATTGCACGCTTCTGTGCATGTATGTCTGTGTGTGTGACAATGCATTCTCTTTGGGGGAAAACATACAAGCTCTATTGTTCTGTCCTCTTTGTCATTCCATATACGTACAGTACTGTGCAAAAGTCTTGCACCACTTATTTTATTTATGGAAAATAGGTCCACCGATTTACTGAAATATGTAGATATAAATGGAAATAAAATATATAAGGCAAAAATAGACATTGTACAACTCTACCAAGCTTGAAAGTGTTATGACCACTTTTATTCTTCAGCACAGCCTGAATTTTTACGCAACCTTTCTCATAATTTCTTTAAGTAGTTCTCTAGGCTTTTTGAGGACATTCCAAAGGACATGCATTGGACATAAACACATTCCTTTGAAAATGGAGAACTTTGAAAGACCTGCAGAAAGCCTGAGGAACTGTTGCTTAAGACCGTTTAAAACTATAAGAAAAATCTGGCTCTTTGGAAGCAAAATACCAAGAAATAAGGGGTGGCTCAAGACTTTTGCACAGCACTATATCTACACAACAGAGAGAATACATACATAGAGAAACACACAAAGTATTTCTCCAAGGTTTCAAAAAAGTAATTTGAAAACATAATAAGGATCCATAAGAGCCTGAGGCTGTGTTTTCATGCTGAATAAACTTGAAGGTATTGTGGAGTTTTTTGGACAATACTCCAAATCCCTGAGTAATTGCCCTCCTTCCTCTACAAGAATTCACCCCTCTTTATACCCCCCACCTCATGCTTACCATGTGCCCCTCCCTGCCTGTATGAGACTTGAGTGTGTTAGAAGTTAATGGAACCTATTAAGTATTTTAATAAGCTCAGCAAGTCTCGAAGAAGGAAGTCAAATAAAGCCTTTGTGAGGGGGCTGTGCTGACTCCCCTTTAATATCTCTTCACTTGGATGTCGGGCGGGGGGGAGCCCTTTGTTCTCCTCCTTCTCCTTCTCTTCTTGTCCTCCTTCTCATCTGCCTCCACTTCCTTCTTTCTATTAATTGAGTTTCATTAATGAACATCAGGATTTCATTATCCCACATAGTGCTTAAGACAGGCCCCATCTCTGGTCTCCTAATGGCAGCTAGGGTGGACTGGGGGGGCTATTTTAGCAGCCAGTTGAATGTCTTTCAGTGAAACTAATGCCAAACACAATACTCACTCTCTTAATAATGCTGTACTCCATTGCTCTGCATGGGCGGAAATCTCATTACAAAAACGCGTAGGAGAAAAATAATACAAGATTGAAAAGTCTCAAGGTGATAGAAGCAATGTTCAGTGATTCCATTAAAAGAGCATTATAAAGAAGAGAAAGTGAAACTGGGTAAATCAAGGGGATGATATATGCTGCATAAATGCAAGATAATGTACAATGTGCTATAATTTGTTTTCACTAGTCTGATATGATTGATGGTAAAATGGGGCCTGGCACTCTGCTGAGCTTAAGAGTAAAAACTGCGTATATGTCGCATTGCAACTGGTGTATAAGATTTCCAAATTCCCCCCTGGCTTTCAGAGACATTCAACCTACCATCAAACTTTCTCAGTGACAAGAGCTGTGTTGTATTCCTTTCAGCTACAATGAGGTTAACTACTTCCTCAAATACTGCAGATGGCAATGGTTTACTTTTTATGCTTACTCTGCCAAGAGGCATGTCACACGGATTCATTTTAAGTCGGTGACATAATTCTTTAACCCGTTCAGTGTCAAAGATCAGAAATATTTTTTTTAAATTGCTAGCTGCATATTTATTAAAGTTATATACATATTAGTCCATATATCCTCACGTCTACAGTTAGTAAATGCACCATCAGATCTGTGCAGACACCTTACACGTTTTAAGGAAGAGGGCTGTTTCTTTAACATGCTGTTCCATTTAACCCACCTTTAAACCTGCACACTTAGCAAGAAAGCTGCATACCTTGAAACTGCACAAGGATATTAATTAATTGACATTATCATTCCCAATGTAGTGTAGATAGTGCATCAGCAATTAAATACTCAAATATAGAAAACATGCTATCTGGAGATAATCTCCCCGTGTGAGAGACAGAATATTTGAGAGGACTAGAGAAATTAGCTGTAATGGAGGCAGAGGTGGTGAGAAGTAAGAGGCGGTGCGGTGTCAATGCTAATCAGAGCCTGCTTTTACAATCAGCATCTTGAACGTGCTGCAAACTTAACTTGGAAATTTATCTGTGGAAAGACTTGCAAACCTCGGTATAATCTGCTCAATTAATAGGCTTATTAGTTGTTTAATTAGAATTCCACACCCGACACCCCTCCTCCCCTTTTTTCTGTGCAAAAGCTAGTAACAGCATGGTGCTCCAGCTTCCCACACAAACTTACTGCACAGATAACAGCTCAGTTCGATGACAAAGCTGTGCATATATATGTACCTGCTGTGTTTTGTAGTATAAATATACACTACAGTATATAGCGTTCATACTCTGAACACATCTCACTGTAAAGCTTTAAATGTTCCCTGTAGAATTTTCACAGACGTCTTTTATTAAAATACCTGTACATGCGCACATAAACACACATACACTTTTGATGTCAGAGATGTGCATATACGAGCAACTGCAATCTTTAATAAACAACAATTTGAGGTCATTGCATATTAAACTCTGGTTACCATTAAATTGTGGGATCGTGATGAGCCGCTTAAACCCATCACAGATGAAACCAGTTCTCAGTATTTGTAGCTCTTGTCTTTATTGTTTTCTCCTGTAGAGCCTGCTAGTTTGAAAACTTGGTTTGAATTGAACTGAATGAATAAAGTGATTTGGTTGCCTTGGATGTCCTTGATGTATGTTGCTGAACTATTGTAGTTGTGTGAATTTTGCATAAGTGTAAGCTCACTAATTATGCATTAGAAATTCATATCACCGGAATCCAATATAGTCAGCACAGATTTATATCTGTGTGTTCTAACAAGGATGATATCTACAGAAATACGCACTGTACCCCAAAAGATACATGGTACAAAAGCACAAGCATCTGTCCAAATACAGCTATTTTATTAAAGCAACAAAACAAAGGGCATCTTAGCTGGAATAATAGCAGGTGTTTCACTACCTTGTTATATGTAATAAAAAACAAACTGAGGAGACGTGACAGAAAAAACAGCTGAACGGGAAAATGGCAACAAAGCACAGCCCAGCAGCCTCACTCTACGGCCTGCACAAACACAATTACTGCTTAGAGAAATGTTCAATTTGACTATCATCACAGATGTGCGAGCGTGTTTGAACGTGTGTGTGAGTCAGCTGGCTGGCTTCACGTCGGCTTTTCTCCAAATAGGCAACGAGGAAGACAACAACAGCAAAGAGCCATGTCAAATCACTAATCCCTTAAATTTTTCATAAAAATGGGGACTGAAATGTAAAAACTATAGGACATTTAGCCCTCCAGGCTACAAAGGCGGGACCCGAGGATTATGTACCACTGTGTTCCTAATAAGAACATAATGAAACGGATAATGAAAACTTAGAGGTGACATGGAGCCCTATTGTCATGTAAAATAACAGCTTAATCCAGGTCCATTTGATGCTGTGATGCTTTAGTCAATTCCTCTGTCAATATGCAGGGTTTTTTCTATCTGGCAGTAATTTAAGCTCGACTATTAACGTGACTTAAAAAAAAAAAAAAAATAGAAACATTTCTTAAATGTATCTGAAATAAGGAGCATTAACAGCAGAAAAGGATGTTTGGAAACAAAGCAGCTGCCTGGTCTCACGGTCTCATCTTATTAAGTAAAGTAAACATAGTCAAAATCATGCACAGAGCAGCCAGGCTTTACGAAGGACTGTGACGGACTTTGCACATATTTTTTAAGCTACTTTGTTTGCCAAAAGCAGCTGCGGAAACCTGAGCAGGAACTTAGTAGGTGTTTAAAGTTTTAACACGTCATTCTAACTTCCCAGAGAAACAATGTACATTTGATACACAGGGAAAAAAGTTCAGCTGAACCACTTAAATGTTTTATAAAGAGCCTGAGCTCGGAGGATAAGTTAGAGTGACACTGGTATTTAGAGAGAGCGGTGGGAAAGAGGGAAGCTAGAGGGAATGTGGAATTATGCAGAGAACTCAGATGTTGCTCCTCGTGCAAATATTGCATGTTGTTTATCTCATTGTGCTGCAGATGTACAAGTTCCATAACACTAATTACAAGTGTGATTCTGTGAAGTGTCTACATGGAAACATGGGGAAATAGGAATGCACAAGAAACATGAGAAAAAGGTTATAGAACATATGATTCTAAATCAAAACCTATCCATCTGTCTAAAAACGTTATATGATGCTGCACCTCTTCTTTTGCTAATGAACGTTCTGTTTTTGTTATCTACATAGCTATCAAAGAACAGCATCGCATATGAGGGGATAAACAGTAATGCTGTGTGTTTTTATCCTTTCTGGCTCAATATTATAAAGCTATGCCAAACAAACAGCATTACCGAGGATTAAGGCATTCTCATTACAATTGTGCACAATAGAGAGGCCTTTGTTTATCTTATTTAGTGTTCATTCATTTCTTCGTTTAACTATTTGAAGCTTTATAATAAGATGGAACAAACAAGTAAGGTTTAAGTTCAGTTGGGCACGATTCAAGTCTTTATATCATGAAGGAACATTATTGCCGTGTTACCTGCGCAGCAGCAGTTTGGGATGGTTCTTGCTCTCCAGGTTGCGGTCAATCAGGTCTGACAGCAGGTGTTTAAGGACATCGGTGGCATACTCCAGTCGTCCTTGAAGGGCAGTCATGATAAGTGAGGCCACATTGCCGCGGTCCCTCATGGAGAAAGAGCGCTGCATTTCCAGTGTTCGGATGAAGGTGAGCAGGAACACTTTGTTGTTGATGAGCTGGCCAAACAGCTTCAGGGCCTTCTCCACGTTCTGCTGGCCATTACCTGACACCTGCACCGAAAAAAAGAGGCAACAACAGTGCATGAGTTAAGGCTAATGAGTATCAAGCAGGAATTTGTTTAGTAACACCTTTAATGATACATTGCTGAAATATTGGTTGAAAAGGTTTGTTGCTCTTTAACTTTCTTTGTGACCTTGCCTCACAAAAAATAAAGATTTTTTCCAAAGGCACCAAAATCTTTACTCATGTTTCACCTCAGGCAGAAAGAAGCTCTGGCTCATGATGAGTAACTGAGAAGATCTTAATCAATTATTGACCGGGTCCCAGTAAAAAAAAAGCATTGTACACCGAGTTAGCTGTCACTTCACTTTCAAATTAAATGTTAAACAAGCTTTCAGGGTAAAATAATCTAAGTAATATTTGCTTTGTACTTGTTTGAGCACCCATGACTGTTTTTCTGAAGTTTGCATAAAAATATGGGTCCTCTGGCAGGCAATGCCAAATTTATGTGACTCACCAAATGCCACTGCTCTAAGATGTGACATTACATTTCCTTTGATCTCTTGCAAACACGGCTAGCCTTACCTGAGCAACTATCCACTTAACTAACTACACATGGCTAGTTAGCCTGACTCACACTGCTGACTTTAATCTCTACTATGATTAATCTTCTTATACCTGATAGTTTCATCCTCTGGACACCAGTCTCAACAACATAAAATAAAGTCATTTCCTAGCACTACTCTGGCCCCTCGAAGAGGAGGAAAAAGTGTTAACCAGCCAGTTTTTCCCCCCCTTGGAAGAACCCAAAGTTCTGCTTGAGGATTGGGAATTACTCACTTCATTACCCCTCATACTGCAGCCACTGGTGGATGAAATAGCCATGTGCTGAGACCCTGTTTTCCATGAGGGAGCTTGCATGTGAGGTGTATATATATATATGTGTATGTGTATGCTGCCCAGCCTGACTGACTGTGTGTGTGCGTGTGAGATCAGAGTGTAGAAAGGATAGATGGCACACTGGTATCCTTTCCCCCCTTCAGCAATTTCCCACTTACGGTTCGCCTATGGGAGAAGTGGTCAGGGCAGACATGCCGTTTGGCTCTCTCTCTTTTGTCCACTTTGTATATTTATGTATTTATTTCAGCTCAAACTGAAGTTCCCTCGTCCTTCCTCTCTTTTTTAAAAATGTATCTCTCTCTTGCACTCTGGTCATAGTTACCTCCAGTTCTCTGAGGACAGGATGATCCTCTATGCCGGGGAAGAGGACCCTCATGGCATAGGTTCTGTAATCCAGATAGGGGATACCAGCTCTGTCGAGGTCGCTGGTGAGCTCATTGATGTCTGTCTGTAACTCGGCAAAGGCTAGAAGAGAAGGAAGGCAGAGAAACGAGACAAGTTGAAGGGAGCGCTTGTGAAAGGCATCCTGAAAATAAAACTGTTATTTAATCCCCAAGGACCATATATGTGAATCCTTCTTATCTTCATGGGGCTTACTGCTGCTATGATGAAGATGACAGAACGCTCAAGATAGTCTTCATGTCAGAGGAACTCAATATTTTACATCTCTGTTCTAAAAAAATAGATCTCTCTCCCTCCCTCTTTTACATTCACTTTTCACACACATATACACACAAACCTCCTTTTCTTACTCATTTTTATCTACCACCCAGTAAATTGGCTGAAGCAAAGGCCCCAAAGAGTGTGGCATCTCAGTGTGAAGCTGCAGGTGAGCACTAGTTAATTGGCTCCATCCTGACTGACTCTGGTTCAAGCCCACGGCTCTGTTGCCTTGCTTTGCCGCCCTTGGGGAGGCTCCCTGCCTGCAGCCTATCACAGGAGCAGCAGTCGTCTCCTAAAACCCTCCTCAAAACCCCACCATCTTCTAACCAGTCTTAGCCCTCACCTCCTGGTACCAAAGTCCCCTGTGACACATTGGTTTACACACCAACACATGGACTCACAGTGTATATATACACTCATAAGGAGGAACTCTGGTAGCTATCTAAATCCACCCTGCGGGGAAGTACTCGCCAGGCCAATGCTAATGGTTAAAACATTAATCTTCTTCTGTCCTAAGGCTACCTGTGTATGATTCCCTCTGTTTGCCTACTCTATGTGCCCGTCTGTCTGTATCTGTCATTGGACCATTGTGTTCTATTACTACATAATAACATTGGGGCAGCTGATCAGTGGTAGCTGGAGGGGATAAGTAATAAGGTCCCCTCTGGCTGATGAAATCGCCTCAACACTGTCAGACCTAAACCTCACTTTTGCCACAGACTAGCTAAAATAACCCCAATGATAACAGGAGTAATCAACGGTGTTTATTTCAATGTAGCGATGTGGAAATGATGTGACGCTCACATCTAAAATAAAACTAGAGCAATCAGTGCTCACTTTTGTTTTAACATATCATGGTTACAAAAATATATACAGACATACAAAGCGTGAACACAAACACCTGCTATGAAGACATGACTGTAGAATTACAGCAGAATTTAAAATACAGTTTGAACGTTTGTGCGTCTCATAACTAATGTGTGTTCGGTTCCTGTATGTTTAGAGTTCATGTTAGCTGTATGAAAAATCGCTTCCAGCATGCAAACTACTCCATGATGAAAAAGGTCACATAGAGGGCTAAATAAGTTAATCTTTTGTGATAAAAAACAAGGATGATCCAGATTTGACGTAATGTTGATAATTACTTAAAACATGCAGACAGCTCTGATTGATTTGAGTAACACATACACATATTTATGCTTTTTATTTGTTTTGAGTGATAAAGAAGCCTATTGGTTAAGCAAAGCACTTAACAAACATTTAAGTCTGTATCTACTATTCTACACTAACACTAACCTTCTTTGCACTCTAGGGCAACTCGTGACTCCAGGTTGTCCATTTGCATCTGCAAGCGCTTAAGGGTCAGATCATTTTCACGCGATTTTCGTTTGTAGGCGATCAGGACGAGGATGACGATGATAAGGAGAAGACCGCCACCTGCAGCGATGCTAACAATGGCCGGTAGGGTCAGCAGGCTGTCAGACATGATGTGCACGGCACCTGGAGATACGTGAAGACCACCTACTTGAACCTGTCAAGAAAGGCAAGAGTCACAATGAGACTGTTAAAACTAAAAGAGCGATTGAAAACATGCAGTTGAGCTGTATGTTACATGATTGTTGTTTTACAGAAATGACTAAGCCAACCAAATATTGAAAATTAGACCAAAACCTTTTCAAATATTGTCTGCTGAAACTGCCTGCAAATACATGACCATTATCACATTGAGAGGGAAATAGTACGAACATTGCATTCAATAAGTGGGTAAATAAGAATAATTGCGGTGGATTGTGGCAGAACCTTCTGACATGTAGAGCACAACCATGCTGCTCTCGCTTCGACCCCTTTTCTTCAGCTGAATTAACAATGATGAGAACACAAATAATAGAGCTTAGAGGTTGACTATTATAAAGAAGAAATTGCAAATACAGGGATAGATGGAAAGTAAGTTGGAAAGAAAGTTAGGTCCATAACAAAACACCAGAACAGACCAGTACTGACCATGACTTTGTATTGCCCAGTGAGGTTGGGAGGCTCGCACAGCAGCTGGCTCTCAGACACAGTGACAGAACAGGGAGTCTCTCCTATTAGTACTGTGTAGTTAAGCTTCACCCCTCCTGATGCTGGAGGAACCAGGTTTCTGCCCTGTGGGCATAGAGCAATGAACAGAGGGGTGTAAAATTTAAAGATAAACTCAGACACACACACACATAAACAAAAATCAAACATTATTTTTAATGCACCACACTGATATGTCACCTGAATACAGTACAAATTAAATCCCTAGGTTTGGGCACAGCTGCCACTCAATAGGATTCCATACCAAGATCAGACAGGCTGATATATTTTACAGTGGGAGCAGCTGGTAATCAGGAAAAAGGATTGAAATATATATTTTGACAAATTCCTTGCTCTCCATCTATCAGGTAAAAAATACCAGTAAAAACCCCCAAAACATACAACTAACTATAATTACTATACAAACACAATAATGACTGAGTGAAAAAGGAATTAAAATCTTTCCCAAGGATATTATTTCATCATATCTTTTATTTTTAATTGAGTTGAAAAATGTATTTTCCAACAGTGACCTGGCCAAGAATGGAGCAGAGATTGTACCAATTACAAATGCAGGCAAACAGGGAGATGCAACAAAAGGGTGAACACAATCTCCAGAGGGGTTCACTACAAGGGAAGTTCAACAAAGCTTCAAAGCATCTATGAAAGCGAATGCCATACAGATTTTGATTTTTTACACATGGAAGCATCCAGATAATAGGACTTGTATATAAAAATGAACTAGAGAAAAACGTATGAGTATATGGAAATGACCACTTAGCAGCAGAATACGAATGATAAATATTATGATAGGTCTATATTGGGGCTTTAATCCGCGAATTAAGTGAATCCATCCTGCATTTCCTTTACCTTGAGAATGATGGGTGAGCCTGGTTTTTGCTCAAGGATGCCTGTGGTGCTGAGCGGTTCAAAGTAGGGGTTGGGGTAGTAGAGTAGGTTAGTGTTGTTGTAGACCAGCAGCGCTTGGACGTTGTTGAAGATGAATCCAAACTCGTCCGCATGCTTCACGGTGTCCAAACCTGGATGGTATTCTGCCATCAAAGAAGGAGCAAAGCAGCTCATGCTGGTGGTGTTCAATACTTTACACACCTGGAGAGAGTGAACGAAGAGAAGAGAAAAAATGTTATGAAGAAACTTTCTGTGATGCTACTGGGATGTGTTGCACTGAAACAATCAACGCATCACGAAATGATAGCCTGTGGCCCTTTAAATGAAAGAAGAGTTGCAATTCAGTCATCCAGAATAAACTTGAACAGCTCAGAAAAGCTATGATTTCTCTTTTTCTTCTGGTCCTATAATCTGCTCCATCCTCTGTGTTCTGTAACCTAAAGTGCGATCCTAACTGAAACACATTGGTTTCAACATGAACCCTGCGGCGTGCTCACCAGCCTTATAATTGACCTATAAAGGCCAAATACTTTTCAGAAAAATAGGATTTATTTTCTGTCATTAAATCCATCTTTATTGTAGAGGAAGCCTCTATAAAATTGAAAATAAATTGCTCCAACAGCCTCACTAAAAAACACTGCAGGCCAACAACCACAAAAGGATGGAGGCATTTCTCCTCTGTCTCCTCTGGAAGAGGTTGAGCTATGGGTCTTTTATTACTTCTCTCAAGTTTGCCCAGATGAGAGGCCTGCTTTCCATCCATCCTCCCCGTCTCAGCTCTAGAGGGAAGGGGAGAGAGGATTGATTGCTGCACAGCACTCTGCTCCGAGAGGTTTTTATCTCCTTTCACTCCCTCCCAGCTCTCTCTCTGGGGAAGAAACTTAATTAGAGGTAAATATCATCAAAGGTGGTGAACGCTAGCGAGTACCACGCCTCCTACCTGTTGTCTCGTGCTCCAGAGAAAGCCAGAAAGATCGATGCAAACTCATTCTGTGTAGGGTACACCAATTGGATTTTGCCAGCATGGTGCAAGCTAAGTTGCAGGAGTGTGATTGCAGAGGTGGAAGAAGGGACTGGCATCTTTATTTAGTTTGCCCTCGGAAATAGACTGAAGATTATGTTCACTATGTAGCCTTGAATCTCATTCTTAAAATAAATTCAGATACAACTTAAAAATGCAACTACGGATTCAAATAATTGATTATCTCTTTTTATCATTTAGCCTATCTAAAGTCAGAAAATGATACAAGTGACTGTCAGTAGTTGAGCGCATTGAAAAGGGACATTTTCTGGGGTCTGATGAATAGTTTAAACCAAATATCTTTGGTTTGCAGCAATAACGATACAATAATAAAAAGTGAAAGCGGCAAAAACTCTCACATTTTAAAAAGTTAATGTTTGCTGCTTTTAATTGTAATGGGACTTGATATTTGGTGATGCATTTTAAATCAGTTGTGCGAATGTATAATTGACTGACTAGCTGCCTGGAAATCTGCACTTGCTGCAAAACCTGGGTGATGATGCAATAGTCTTAGCAACATATCTGGAATATAGCTCTGTGTGCATGTGTGTGTGTGTGAAACTGTTCTTAGGTTTTGTCAATTTTCTTTTAATTTCTATATTTTACAAAGCACAGTAGCAGTGCATTAGCTTTGCAGAAAGATAAGCTCATGAAAATAGATAGCAAGGCCAGATAGGACACATGACATACTTTCACTAACTTTAGGTTCTGTGAAATCCCATTAACAACTAAAAAGTTACAGCATAAAAAAAGAAATCAGAATTAATTTTTTTTTCAGATGCTTTATCATGCAGAAATGTCACTTCAAAGTGAGCTTGAATTAACTATTAAAATCTGCATAGCATAGTCCACATCCACAAATACAAGCCAGCAGGAAGAAAACTGTGTGAATGGTACCACTCAGAGACTCAAAAGATTCTGAGTGATTACAGAGCAAATATAGTGCTATATGAATAGATCAAGTTAATTAATTTTATCCACTCATATTTGTACTGCTGAGCCATCGAGCTTTCAATGTGGTCATCCTGGCTGTTTAACGTGTAAGCCCATATGATCACAGAGTGAAATAGGTCAAATTAACCAATGAAAACAGTATGTTCTGTTTTTAAATCAGGGTTAAAGGTTGATTGGACAGAAGACTTCAAGTTTAGTTGATATAGACTGCTTTCTTAATGTTAGCATAATGACACATTACACAGTATAGACAGGTCCATATGGGCCAACACGATCCTTGTGACTCCTGGGATGGAACAGTAAGGCATTTGCAAGTCAACTAAAGCTCTGACTACTATCTGCTCTGCCGTGGATGGATACTGTGGGCTTTTTTTGCACTGTCCTCACTTTCCTATTATGCTCTCTCGCTCTCTTTCTTAAATCTTTTCTTTCACCAAATCCTGCCAGGAAACTGCTCCTATAATGTCAGATGTTTTTCAGTGAGCGTAACATCCAAATCCAAAGTGATGGGTGAGTACTGTAGCGATGGGTAAATGGGGCAATGCGAGATTATTTTAAAAAATGATACTTTGGTTCCCCTCTGCGTAGGGCAACATGACACCTTTGCAGTATTTCTTCCTTTTAGCAGATCTGGATATTAGATATGTCCCAAATTCTGAATTACAAGCTTGTTTTCCTACACTCCATCTACGTCTCATCAATGATTGCTTCAGTCATAACAGTAAAGCAGTAAAACTTTACAATTAATTGTCAAATACAAATGGTACATCTCTTCCTGTAGGCCATGTGGCAAAAGAAGCTACAAGATTTACAGCATTGATAAAGTGAATTGAGGTCAACAGAAAGAGAAAATAATTGGAATCTCGGTCTCATTTGTCTTCTTTCTCTACTGTTGGATAGAGCCAGGGTGTTTTAAGGCAGTAACACTCCAACCCCTCTGGCTGAATATATTACCATGATCTACTGTGTGGATACAGCCCACTCAATCATTCAAAGGTCTCTGGCCAGGGTAGTGGTAAGAGAGAGAGTCAGAGCCAGCGAAGATACGACTGGCTGACTGTAGAGATGGAAAAAATACGATGGCTTCACAGAGTCAAAGGTCATCTGAAGGTTATTCTGGTTATTCTGCTGTTCCTATACTTGCAAAATAATTCTAAAAATGTGAATCTAATTATGCAGTGATCTGCAGCCTCCTCTCGCAATCAGGCAGAGCAATCAGTACACTCATGCTGAACACCTTTTATGTTCAGTAGTAACCGTAAATGTACCTGACATGCCAAAGCCCGACACTCAGTCCAGGCATCTAAAGTATGGGACAGGGAAATATGCTAGAGCTGGGAAATAACCCTTTTAGCTTTAATCAAGATCATGATAAATGTTTCAATTGCGAATCCAGTGACAGATACAGAGCATTTCACAAAGAAAATTGTCTTTTTTCCTCTTTCCTGGTTTCTTTGTGAATCTATGCAGGTGACACAAGGGAGGGAGAGAAGAGAAGCAATTTAGTGGAAGACAGGTGATCATTTGAAGGCTGGCTGACAGACAGCAGCTCTTATTGCTATAGGCTTCTGTGCTGTTTGCCTTCCTCCCGTGACAAAAAGGGAAAGGGGTAGAAGGGCCTGGGAGGGTGGGATGAAGGATGGGTAATTGTAACCTTAGCATTTAATAGAAATTCATTCTCTGTGGCTGTGGGGGCAGTCAAGACGGTGACACAGTCGTCTTTTGCGAGGCACTAGGTGGGGAGTTGGATGAGACGAGGCAGGGTGGAGATGAACAACTCGCTTTCAAAGATTTGGAAACTGACATATCAGACACTACGGCACCCACACACAAGTCAAATTCCATTTCACCAGATTTTCTCTGTCTCACTCATCAAGTGTTTTTCTCTCCTCCAAATATAAAAACAGTGTCTTATGTGTCTTTTACTTCACATAAGGTCTGCATGTCAGTATCTCGCACGAGGATCCTGGAGCTCAGAAACCTCGGAACAGAATGATGGTTTTCATTCCAGAAATGTTCATTAAACAAGAGAGACACTTAAGGCCAATTTTAGACAGCTAATTTAGAGACAGTAAGTTGGAAATGCAATGAGAGTAAATCTATAGGGAATTGTGTATGTGAAGGATAGCTTTGAGGATGGTTTTGTGCATCCCTGCATCAATGTGAAATTCTATTTTATGATGTTTTTAAACATTGTATATATTGAAAATTTAAGGTGTGAGACTGAAATATTTCCAAACTAGTGTGTTTTTTCCATATATCAGAAAATGTATAGTGTGTATTTGTCAAGTCTTCTGATGTTGTCTTGCAAAGCAGAACTCACGCCACATATTCTGGCAATTATCCACAGTTAGATGTTAGTTTTTGAGAATCTTAGGCCATGTTGCATTAGCACAGAGTGAGTACAGATTGTGTTTTCACTGGCGGCATCAGGAAATGTCTTGAGATCAAGAAATCTTGTGCGGTGAAGCAAGCGAATGCTAACCACTGAGCTACCATGCTGCCACGGGATGATGCCAATCTAGAGGCAGGATACATGATGCCCACTCACTCACTGTGAATTCTCAAAAATTGACTGCTCTGTTTTTACACCAGAATTAGCCATTACATGGACCTAATTACCCCAAATGATTTCAGCTTCAGTTCTTACTTACATCCCTGCTCGGTAATGTGCAGCGTGGGTCAGGGCCATAGTGCATGTGTGAAAATTGATTTTACAAAAGACGCACAGAAACTAAACAGATACACAATAATGGGCTCACCACTCTCTGTTCCTCAAACTCCCCTTTATCGTATTCATCTGCCCTCTCCACCTTATAGCAGACCACAGAGAGGAAATCCCATCCTCTTAATTAAACAAGGACCCCCAGGACAGGGGCTCAAATGCAATTTGTAACGATTTCCTTCAGACAAGTCTTTGATTATACAAGCGGTCTTTATGCTGACCAAAGACTTCTGACTGCAGTTAATCTTCCATTGAAAGTCATTATGAGCCTTCTTGCCTCCAACGATGCACACCTCTAACATTTTCCCCACTGAACCTTTTATAGTCTTGGTCAACTTCTACTGTCCTCCAGCTGCCTCTTTATCTTTTCTGATGGTATTCGGGAGTCAGGAGAGCAGTGTAAATAAAACACCAAGTAGGTGTGAGGTGAGATGGTCAAAAAAAATTTAAGTAAACTCTATATTAAATAGTGCATGTGGATCACTCTCACCAACAGCTGCAATATTTATATGCTCTGGGGTCAAGAAGACTGGGATCAAGCATAAATCAGAGAGCGTAGAGGGCTAGAGGGCCTGTTAAGGACCATTTTACCTGAAGTAAATGTCACTTAGCTGCTTATATAGCATGGCAAGCTGGAAGTAGTACAGTAGAAGATTTCTACTACACATACAGGAGAGACTTTGTGGTTGAAAACAGATTAATAGTGAGTGATTCTTACATTGACAGACTCTCGGCCAGCATATTTCACTCTGATCCGGGGCTCTTGAACCACATCCAGATTAGTTCCCGTCACCATCAGGGGTGTGTGACCGCTGAATAAATGGAAGAAGTTAGACAAAATTTATTACAGGAGTTTTTATAATCATGTTTGTCAGATCCGAATTTCATTTTGTGCAGACTAAGAAAGAGAATATCTGAGAAAAAGACCCGCAGCAGTCCAAAGCCTATTGTAAACTTTCTAACTCTGATCTGTTTCTTCAAAGTGTTCCCCATCACTTGGGGAACAAAAAGCTTCATATCAAAAGCCATTTAAAGGTTAATTTGGGACAAAACAGCCCATGGAAGATGGTGATTAGAGATGCATTTTTTATGTTTTTACTATTCACAATCAAGTAGCGCAAAAAAATAAATAAAAAACAGACAGCTCAAATATATTAATATGCATAAACAGAGGAGGTGGAAAATTGCTGAATTCCCAGCCCTCCTGTAGCTGGTTGGATTTGTTAAAAATGGTTTTTCTGTTGCACTTGTCAATGTGGTTTGCTGAATAAAGGTTTAGGGTAAAGATCACTGTACCAGTAGTGAGTTACTGTGGACAGACTGTGTGCTGTCCGTGGCGTCCATAGATTATACACTCAGCAACTATGCAAAATAACTGCTCCGTGCTCGCTTTTCTTTCTGTCTTTCTACACAATTTGAGCTCCAATTTTTGAGACATTGAAAATCAGTTCACAGTAATTTAAAATGGAATTAGATGGAAATTTAATTTATTTTCTCTTCCGAAACACAAAGAAAGCAAAACAGATATGTGGTTCCTATCAGTTTCTCCCTTCGTTATTCCTCCTATTCCCTTTGTGTTGTCACGATTTTGCTGCAGTGTGCCATACTCTCCATCTCTAAGCTCACGCCATCTGTTGTGGACTCACACCTCTGATAGCACATTGTTCTGTTATGCCATTGTTTCATCTTCATCCCTCTCCTCCTTTTAATTAGTAGTCTTCTATGTCTGTGTATCTATCTGCCAAAGACGTTCAACACATGGATCGACACTGCATTCAGTAGGAGAATCTCAGTCTCAAAAGTGCCCATCCTCTCCAATCAGTGAGCTTCACTTCTTCTATCAATTCCAGACTAATTGGAAAAGAACCGAACAGTAATTGAAAATGCAATATTGACTCGTCTGTTTATTGTTGCTGGCTTGGAGCTGAGGACACGAATAAAACTCTCATACATACAATCTGAGGAATGTGCATACCTTGCAATGCTCCAGTCTGGTTCAATGCGCTGTACAGTAGGGTCCTCTGTGTACTCAAAGGTGAGGCTCTCTCTGATTTGGGCACGATCCACGCTGACGCTGATCTGAACTGGGCCGACTCCAGACAGAGAAGGGGCAGAGTAGCACACTATCTCTGTCTTTGTCCTTCTACACAAAAAAATAAGAACACCTATATAAATCTGTAGCAAAACGAATGAATATGAGAAGACACAAACTTGATTTATATGAGCAAAAAAAACATACTATTTTTTTCTGTGAGACCTGTTCTGTAATTATCCCACTCAAAACATGACGAACAGGTGCACTCAGTGCACATTAACATGCAGTCAGTACTTTCAGCTCTCATACATCCTTCTAAAACATGCTTTCTCCTCCCTGTACAAGACTTTGTGATCTACACACAAACCCTCAGAATTTGTCCAAATTCATTAGTAGAGTGCTTGTAGTAGAACAGGCCCACATCTACCTCTTTCTCCCATGACAGGAATACAGTGAAGAAGCTGTAATTAGCCCCATATCTCATTAAAGTTTACTTGACTCCTCAACCTTACAACATTACAGTCAGAACACTGTGGCAGGGCTTAAAATAGGTGCCTCCAGGAGTGGAAATCAGAAAGAGGGCATGTATGAGTAACTAAAAGACGGCAGGAGGGATGGGTGTAGAGAAATGGAAGCAACTTGCGAGACTGAGAATTAAAAAATTTGAGGGATGGGGGAAGAACAGATAAACTAATTAGGAATGGGAGAATGAAGAGAATGAGAAGGATGGGGCTAGATAAAAAAAGGAAGATATTATTACAAGGTTTGATGCAGTAGGTCATCAAAACCTTATTAGAATTTACACAAGTTTTAACAAAGGTATAAAGAGGTTCCCCTTGGGGGGTATTCGCAGTATAATATCAAAGGAAAAAAAAACCCAAAACAAAAGAATAAAGACATAGAAATGCTGCTTATTTAATGTGAATAAATCACTATCTTGACAACACAAGCTGTTGTTTTATTTATTTATTTACTCTTAAAAATTGCTAATAGCATGCCATATAGCCAACATTTTCTGACAGTTATGCTGGAGGGCAAAAACTTAGCTAAACTAATTCAAATCATTTTTATACTATGAGAAACTGCTATTTGTGCTATGTATGGAAATTCATGGCATTTATGGTGACTGGATTAGTTTAACTCCACAATATCAACATAAACGTTTAGTGTTTCCACCATGATGTGCATTTCCTCATTCTGCAGACTCTGTAGCAGCACATATGCAGGACAATTATGTTGGAGATTAAGATCTCACCCAAAGAACTCGCATGTCTGGTTTCCAAACTTAACGTTGACACTGCTGCCGGCACCGAGGTTTTCTCCCATTATAGTTACTTTAGTGCCCCCAGACTCTGGACCTCTTCTAGGAGACAGGCCTGTGACAGTTGGAGTCTAAAAAAACAAAACAAAAAACCACAGATGCAGAAAGAGAGACATTAAGACAGACTGTCAGAGTCATTTAAAATGAGGGAAAGGAACAGGAAGAAATGACACGAGACCAGCAGACAGATTAAAAGATATATGCATTTTACAGTAAGCAGGGAAGCATCTCTGTTGTAACACTCAGTGTTATCACTAATTTCCAGCAAATTACAGTTATTCGTATTGTCAGAGTGATGGCAGTGAACTGCAGTACAATAAAGCCTTAGTGTCCTCTTATAGATTCCACTACTGGGTGCCCTGCATTGCTGGGTTGCATCTGAGTGGAGCTTTTTTAAAGACAATCTGAAAATAACGAATGCTTTCAGCGGCGTGCAGCCAGGATGCTGTCACACAGACAGATGGAGTAATATTCAAGTAGACAGCACACATACACAGGAACACACGTACACACATAAAAGCATCTGTGTGCACACACCTGTATCTGAACAAACATAAAACAACCATTTTAAAAGCAACTAAATGCACACTGTCATTTACAATGTCCCTTTGTTTACAAGGTCACGTAGGGAATATGTCTTGTCTGAAGAATGCTCCTGTGATGATGCAGTCTTTTTTAGGTGCACTGCAATAGAAGGGAATTGTAAGCGTTGCCAATTCTAAGCTCTGTGAAGTAATCTCAGAGGAATTCCACTGCTTCCCAGAGTAGCAGCCGTATCACTGGTGAGAAAAAGTGGCCAAGCCTGTGTTACAGAGCCAAGAGCATCATGCTGACAAAACTCAAAACTGACAGCGACGTGTGACATCCAGCATGCAGGATAGTGCAGGTACTCTGAAAACAACAGCAGTAATTACTGACTGCTGTTAATAGTTAAAAGAGTGCTAATTGTGAAGGTGTGAGAGAGTGCTAATGAGAAAGCAGATTAACTGTTAGGTGCAGGTCAGGTAGACAGCAGATATCTGAGAAAAGGAAATGTGTGCGAGTGTGTGAGGATGGCAAGTACACACAGACTGTACATAAAAGCTGGAAATAGCCATATACTAAGTATATGGCTATTTATATAATTATATAATATATAATTATATATATATATAGTTATATAATATATTTAGTTAGTTGTACATAGATTCTTTTTAGCCATATACTGGCTAGATCACAAGTGTTATTTCAGAATACAATACAAATGGAGTTTAATTACACTCATACCACAAAGGAGTAGAGTTGTGAGGAACGAGCCCGGAGTTCTGGTTTGCACTCTCCGACACAGAGCTGTACTGGACCCGGCATACTGTCCGCATGGGCCATATCCATCTCACATACGATCCTGCAAAAGACAGTTAAAATGGGTTTCCAATTAAAATGACTTCAGGAACAGAAGTATACTCCCATACTTGAAGTGGGAATTCAATTTTTTTTTAAAAAAGTAACATTAAACTTAAACATGGTCTTCATTATTTAATGCTTAAGCAACGTTGTAGAAAAGAATATTCAAAGCACTTCGCTGCTTGATATTGATATATCTTCTGCTCTAATTACAATATCTTTTGTAGTTTCATTCATTTCATTACATGACACAGTCAGACATCGATGACAATCTTTAAATGAGACCATGTCTGCTCCTCTTTTGGCACTCCAGCATGCTGCACCTGAATGTAGTAAATTTCCCACTAACAGCTAGCCCTCCCCAACAGTGGTGGTGCTGTGCCAGTACAGCAAGACTAATGTTAATCATGCAGCAAGATCAATACCGTTCCATCATATCATGTGATCAGGTATCTCCCAGCACTGCAGGTGACTAGATCGAATGACATAATAAAATGAGAGCGTCTATTGATCGCTGGTGCCAGGGAGTAATAAAGTACAAGAAGCAATCACAGTGTGGAAAGAGAGATGGAATATGTGGGGGAGCAGATGGCAGGGGCAGGTAGGAGCGGAGCTGATGAAGCAGAGCAGATGTATTGTTTCTCCAGCACTGATCATCTGAATTACAACAAATGACTTTGAGAGCTTTGTTGGATGAGCTATGTGGACAAGTGTAGCTAAAGGAGGATTTACTTGCTGACAAACCTAATAATATCCTCTTACTGCACCTCACAAAAACAGAGACTCGCTTGCTTCCTACCTGAAAGCAAAACTGTACTGGCCATTTGCAAAGTTACAGATTTATGATAATAAGTTGGGTTTTTTGTGGGTTTTTTTTTTTTTAATTTATCATTCATTTTCTCTGTGGATCTTCGCAATTAAGTCTGCTAAAAAAAACAAACAAACTTGCAGGTTACTTTTAAAATTCATTCATACAAATAAGGTTTCAGTTTGGAATCTACAACAAAAAATGCTGCAGAATAGTCTCAGTCCTTAAAAAAGTACTTTTTGACAGCTGGAAAAAAGGAACAAACAAAAGTTCAGACTTTTTCTTCAAAGCAGGAGTAGCTTTCACACACACCTCTGAAGTAGTAACATAAAAGACACATAAATATGTATGTTTTTTTGTACAGTCCAGTCCATCATAGGGTGGCTGATGACTGAATTAAGACTCAAAACAAACACCAACAGTCAGCTAAGGACATGCGCATAATGAACCTAGAGGCAAAATACAATCCAAAGGTGCTGAATAAAAGTCCAGCTCAGTATATCATCTGGACGACTTCATCTCCTTCAAAGTTGGACTTAAAAGGTTATAGGTTAGTTTTTTAATTTTGCACAGTCAATTTTTTTTTCTTTACCCGCCATATAAATGAATTCCCCAGCTTGTCCCCAATCGCATTAAAGTGCTGTCAGATCAGTGTGCTGCACACAAAGTGTCTCCTACAGCCAAGTGGATTTTAATTACAGCTATACAGCTACTCAATGCAGGGCAAGGAACCACAGAAATACTCTATGCCATGTGAGCTGTTATAGCTTTACTACTTTATTACCGCATCACAGTAAACAGTAGTAGCAAGTGTGCACATGTGACTGCGAGATATGTCTTTGTAACACCATGCAGAAGTTAAACTATGCGACTTATAGCAATGGCATCACGCTTCGCTGTTCTCTTTCTGAGGGCACAAGTAGGTCAAAGAAAAAATTAGGGTTAAAGGCTCCTCTGAGAACCATGCTGCATGGGTGTTGGTGTGTGGGTTCATTCACATGTGGGTTCATGCCTGTCATCTTTTTTAGTGAATTGCTATACATTTCATTCTTAACACCATTTTCTTACAGATTTAAAGTCAGTAGAGAGAGAATTTCACTTTAACTGAAAGAAAAGCCAATTATTTCTGAGTACTTGTCTCTCCTAAAGAAAACTATAAATATTATAATAAAATTTCTAGAGAGCTGTGGTGGCTGAAGGGTCCAATAATAAAGGTTACAATAGCAATGTTGTACTATTTTAATAGACTATTCCTCATATCCTATTGATTTTCCGTGGTACAATTATCTAACCTGTAATTGCTCCATAATGTGTATTTTTGTTCCTTCTGCATAAAATGCTTAAAAATCATAATAGAATAGTTTTTTTTATAATGAAGTATTGCCTTTCCCTCAACAATGAAGCTCAATTCCCAAAGGCAACTCAACCTAACCCTAGTCTAAATATGTACATATATATTTTTAGGGTAAACTAACACACTATCTATACATACATCTATCTTGGGAGGGCTAACACAACCTGAGATTAAACAACCATGAGGCGCTGGGTCTTTAAGTCTACACACGTTTGTGTGTCTAGCCAAGGGGGTGGTGGGCAAGTTGGGAAGCATGGGCCACGTTTCATTAGTTCAGGGTGAACGGGACAGACTTTACCATGATGTACACACAGCATGGGACAATTAAGGAGGTAAACACAAGTAAACACACACAGCTGTTATGGGATTGTTGCTGACTAGATGAGCTACACAGAGAGAACTGGGCTACTGTGCTGCAGGGAGGGAAAACAGCAATGTCAAGACCAGACTGTTTGGACCTGCTCCAGTCTTCATTAAAGCGGGAGATTGTGCAACACACATATATAGTTTAGAGCTTATTAGCTGTTACAGCACATAAATAATGTATCAAAACCTAAGGCTAGATGCATGCTATTATGAGAGTTAATAACGGATTGAATGCATCCCTATGTTCAATATTAATTAAATAAAAGAACATGAAATAAATTATAATTTTTTTTTTTTAAAGTTACTGAATAATTACTTAAAACCTCGGTCACTCTGTCATTTTGTTTTTTCCTACTTTTATACACTTGTAGGAACAGCAAATATAGTCCATTTAGAATATTTTGCTACTGTTAGCAAGTGAGAGGGCATATGGCCACACCGTGTGCAGCAATTCCTATAAATAACTGTTATTACATACAATGTACATATACACTTTCTGCAAATGAGATCTGCTTATAAACTGGGAGGGTTGGTTGGAAGAAACGTCATGTTTTCACTTAACTTGAAGGAATAATTGTGTTTGTAATTAAATGTTGTGTAGTTATCCATCAATAATAAGTATTAGCAATAGTTTTGAAATGATCATTCCTGTTTGGATCACTTACTGTTCAGCAATGATGTAGCCATCCTCTACAGGGGTACACCTCACTCCTGCCACCTCTACATTGCCGACCATATCTAAGAAAGCCAGACCAAGGTTTGTGCCATGGATGGTCACCCGGGTGCCTCCCTCTGGGGGTCCAGCCACTGGTGTTACCTATAATGTTGGAGAGAAACTAGACATCAAATGATGTTTTTGTCTTCAGGGATGCGGCGGGTTTATAGAAACACATAAATGCGTACAGGTTTCTGTATGTGCTCAAGGGTAAATATGCTCTTTTGGTCCAGGTGGCTGTAAAAGCAATTAAGTGTACTCCCCAGTCCTACATCCACAAAATGTCAGAACATGCCATGAGTCACTGTGCCAAGAGCAACTTCTAATCACAACAGCACCTAATGACACTTGTTTTGCAGCTCTTCTTGTTAAAATGTGGCATTATACCCATCCACACACCATGCATACATAATCACCAGTGAATACAAAGGTTTTTTTTCTTTTGCAATTTCGTTCTCCTGCAACAGCAAATCTTTTAAAAAAAAGGAACTTTGGGATAAAGACGAAGCTGTTTTTAACACTCAGCAAAGCCACCTGCTCAGAATCTACCCTGCTTAACATGGATGTTAAATCTAACAAGGGGGGATACTAATGATTAGCGAAGACCACCTACTCATAAAATGCAATATGGCTGCCCAGCATGACCTTGGCACAGGGTGGCACAGTGCCTTCTGTGCTGCAGAGTCCTGTTGAGGCACCAACCTGGCCATCACACAGCCATTTAAACACAAGAGGACAAGATAAGGAGGAGTAAAAACAAAAACGAGAACACAGAATGAAATGGAAAAAAGGTTAGAAAAAAAAGACCAAAAGAGTAGGCAATACTGTGCAGTCACCAAAGGAATACAGAAAAACCAAGAGAGGAGGGCAGCAGGGAGGATAGACTGTCACTTTGCTGTGTGGGGCTGCTATGCAAACAATCAATACGCTATTACTGACCATGCAAGCAAAAGGGAAAAAACAAGAGTCAGTTGTACCCGCTCACTGAACTGCAAACCCCCACGTGATGGCAACCCTTTAAGACTTGCTGTACACCCTCTATCCCCACCCCCAACACCCACTAGGGCATTGCGGCTTCCGTGTGGGATGCTGGCATTGTAATCTAGATTCAGTGGACATTAATTGCTCTGGATGTAAAGTAAGTGTGTCACTGCAACGCCTGAGGGGCCTGAATACATGAATCTTTTAGCACTGCTTGGGCATGCAGGGTATAGAAGGGGGGAACATAATGGCTAAATATATCCATGTCAGGCGATGGCAGCAGCTATTCAAGTAGACTTAGTGATGGTTACATAAGCAACGTGAGGGCCTGTGAGAAAACAAGGGAGGGGAAAAAAAGAAAGGAAAAGCACGAAGAGGAAGGGAATGGAAGAAAGAAGAGTGAAAATGGGGTGAGCAGCGGGGGGAAGTGGACGCAGTTTCGGTCCCATCAGACAAGACGGGTGACAGGTGAGGCAGGGACGGTGACAGGACAGCAGTGCTGTATCACAGACGGGCATGCTAAAAGCTTGGGAGTCCTCCTCCTTCTACTTAGAGACTGAAATGGACACTTCCCATGGTGGACCAAGGACATGATGATAGTCCAGTTCACGCAGAAAACCCATTTTCCTGAGTTCCCCACTGACAGACAGAGCCTTGATTCATCTGGATCATGGAAAAAAACTATCACTTCAAAGATGCACCAGGCTGTGAGGCATAAGAGAACTTCTGCTCTTTGTCTTTGTGTCTGCATTTCTAACACATACAAAGGAACCAGATCTATAAAGAATTTTTTTTGTTTACAAGACTGATTTGATTGCCAATCACATTAGTTCTAATGGTCTTTATAGACAAATAAAAGTAGTCATATATACTATCATCTGGTAGCATAGGTTTGTGTTTATATTTCACTGCAAAATTATCTTGTTTGCATCACTCTCTTTGTTTTCTTCCCATCCATCATCTTATCTCCCCAGGCCATGTGACACATCTTCCTCTTCCTCTAGTTTGCTTGTTTTGCTTTACCAAACTGTATTTCAGAAGGGAAAAGGAAGCGTTGCTGGTCATGCACACACACGCCCTTCTGCCCCAGCTCCCTTTTCCCACCCAGTGCTGCCATGCCATGCTCCCTATGTAATCCTTTTAGCAGCAGTGCTGCTGCCCACCTGGCATTGTCACACTGTCAATAGAGGGTAATTCCCAGCAAACAGGCAGTCAGCTTGCAAGCCACTCTCCCTGCTCCTACTCATGCAGTCGCTCTGGCATAATGTATCTCTCTCTGGCCAAAAGACCATGAAAAGAATAAATGAAAAAACACTAGAATCATTAGAGATAAAAATGCATGGCTTAAGTAAAAAAAAAAAAAAAAAAAAAAGACATTCTGATGTACAAGAAATCAATTTCCAGAAAAAAAAAAAAATGCTGGCTAGTTTTGAGAAGACACCTTGTTATTCTGAGAAATAACAAAAACTATGGCGACAGAGAGAAATGGGCTTCAATGTGAATAACCTGGGGCTGTCTGTCAGCGTGGTGCTGACATATTCAGCTGAAGTAATGGCGGGGAAAGATGTGCTGATGCAGCCAATGCTAAACTCAATACATAGAGCAGAGTGCAATACACCAACCGAGCTGCCTTCGGGCTATGCAAGCCAAGCATGTCACTGTAACTACGGCAGCTGACCGAGCCCGGTGGAATTCAGCAATAATAATATTCCTCATTTACTATTAAAATCTATAATACGAAAAAAATCTACTGTATGTTCATTATTATCTACTTTCAATAAAGCTTAGATATACAGGGAGTGCAGAATTATTAGGCAAATGAGTATTTTGTCCACGTCATCCTCCTCATGCATGTTGTCCTACTCCAAGCTGTATAGGCTCGAAAGCCTACTACCAATTAAGCATATTAGGTGATGTGCATCTCTGTAATGAGAAGGGGTGTGGTCTAATGACATCAACACCCTATATCAGGTGTGCATAATTATTAGGCAACTTCCTTTCCTTTATTTGTTTTTTGTTAAGTTGCCTAATAATTATGCACAGTAATAGTCACCTGCACACACAGATATCCCCCTAAAATAGCTAAAACTAAAAACAAACTAAAAACTACTTCCAAAAACATTCAGCTTTGATATTAATGAGTTTTTTGGGTTCGTTGAGAACATGGTTGTTGTTCAATAATAAAATTATTCCTCAAAAATACAACTTGCCTAATAATTCTGCACTCCCTGTATAGGATACGATCTTTTTATGCCCTTAAAAACACCACAGTGGGAGATTTCTGTTTTTCCCAAAGCTCTATGTTTGGCTTTTGAAATTAAACAACCTTTGATATCATTTAGAAGCTTGCAGATAATCTCTTTGTCTTGCCACTCAGACTAATTCTTAGCTCAGACTAATTCTAGCATGTCACATTTAATTGTGAGAAGCATTTAATGGGCTTCATAAAACCCCACTGATCGCTTGTTCCAGAACAAACTGCATCCTAAATACTTTATAGAGTCTTGAATGTCTTGTAATAGGCTAAGACATATTGGTCACAATGAAAATGAGCTGAAAACAAGTAAAAAACAAAAGAAGACTATGTAAAAAAAAACAAAAAACAAGACCTGTGATTTGAATGGGGAATTGTAACCTATCATCTGGTTTGCATGTGAATCTGTGGGGTGCTGAGCAATATTTTATTCTTCAGCTGGCAGATTTAATAAAGGTCAGCATCCATACAGTACAGAAGCACTCTCGGGGTTACAGCAGTAAGCAGAGTTCAGTTGTAGTCTGATAACAGCTGACAGGCCTGCTATCCCCGTGGAGTTCAAAATATCAACAAAAAGCATGCATTCACTTGCATGTTTGAGGAAGAAAGAGAAAAAAGGAATCCCATATTTTTTCTTTCCTAAGGCTATAGCTAGATGTTTATATTTACTGTCACTAGAGGCAGGGGAGCTTCTTTGCTATACAGTTAACTCATACAGAAACCACGGCCGAAGCGTATTGAGGAAACGCCTTTCATATGCCCATCTAACTCCCAGCTTCATTTGATGTTGTTCCCTCTGCTGTTAGCAGGGGCTTACATCTCTTCAATATTAATGGCCCGTGGTGGGAGGCACCGTGGCACTTAATAGAAACATTAATTATTCAAAAGGCCTATCTTGTGGAAGGCACATCTACTAATGTGTTAGTATGTATACAAATCAGCTCTTGATGGGGGCTTTGGTGCATACAATCAAATCCAAATTTATTAATAAATTCAGCCCAACAGGGGGATGTCGGCTTCTTAAAGAAACTGTAATCACTGAGAGACGGGAGGGGGGTGGGGGCGGGGGGGTGCTAGGACGACGCACGAATGATGAACGCCGGCTTCACTACCAATGATGAGTAGAAAATAGGTGTGTCTGTCTGAAGTACATGCTCACGCAGAGTTGATTTTGCCACCTACAGCCATAAACAGATCTGATTTTAGATTGGCCTCAGGAGCCCCCCACGCCCAAACTTCCCCCCTACTCCCCGGCTCCTTTGTTCTTCCCACCTTTGATGACTTTACATCTCCCCCTCAGTCTTTTGTTGTCTTGCTTGAATCGTTTCACCTCACCCAAACCATTCATACTTTCACAAGTGTAGTTTTTTATTTTTCTTCCACTTAAACGGAAAGACTGACCGTGTAGCTCTGCTTCTGTAATATATTGTCAATCAGTGGTTTTTGATAGAAGTGCTAATTGAAGAATAATATAAAAATAATAATTATGCCAGTCATTTCCCCTGTGAGCTTTTTCCTTTGGCTTGCCATGTCATTTCAAAACCGGTTTGTTACATTCTGTAGTTTTCAGATTTGCTTTTGACATCATTGCTTAAACATTGGACAACTGATGGATGCAGTATAGATATAGTAATGCAAGGTTCTCAATGTTTAAGCTTACTTTTGGTTACATGTTTTATTTATTGCTTCTTTTGTGCTCTTCACTATTGCAAGTCCCATTGCATGATGTGTCAAAGTCTCAAACTCATCATAATGGATGTAATTTGGCAAAAAGAGTCAGAAACAGTTAAACACAGAGACACAAGAACAAAAAACATGGAGGTATAAGACAGCAGGGAAAAGAAAAAAGAAGATCGGTCGGACTTCATCAGCTTGCCTATTTTTCGTGATTATTTGCGTGTAGTATAGCAAATCAATTACCCAAGTTGTTAGCTTCAGTTTTTAATTGGCTAGAGTTACATGTGGGTATGTAGTGGAGGAAAAAGAAGCTAAATGAATAAATGTGGAGGCAGATAGGTCTGGTAGGTTAACCACAATGCACTGGTGTGTTACCAAGCTAATTAAATAGTCGGCCCCTCCTGGCCTGACTCCTCTGTGACAGCAGACCGACAGTGGGGGCTTTGAGTAAGCAAAGGTCTGCTTGTGGAAAACAAATAAGCACTTCCAGGTCATGATCCCGATCTTGCTGATGTGGAGGACATCCAGCTATTGGGTTCTAGTCATGTCTGTGAAAATTCAGCATGACAGAAAAAACAAGAAGGAGCACCGCTCATTCACTTGGTTATGGATGCAAAGATAATTAAAAAAAAACTACGATTACTTGCTTGTGAAATTCCCTTTTTAACAGTTATTGGTGCCAAAGAAACTTTCAAAGGGCTGGAATAACCTTGTGTGAGGACAAAAGACATTAAAATCTATGAGCAGGGAGCTGTGCCTATGCACAAAGAGAAAGCAGATGTCAAAGAGACAGCCCTTTAAAACTACAAATCTCAAGCTCTATTTCTGTGCGTGCATGTATTTGTGTGTCCTTGCCCTTGGATAAGTCCTGAAGATGAAAAGAACTCTCATAAGAATAAGCACCTGCGAGTATAACACATATAGCCACACAGGTACATAAACAGCCATACATATAATTTTTGTTTTTAAGCAAATAAAGATAGATAAACACAGAAAAAGAAAAGGCAAGATAAAAGGACAGACAGAAAGGCAACAAACATTTAAGGATGTGCAGGCATTTGGTGGGCCAAGCACAGTAGGGAGCCTATTGAAGGTTTATTCTCATTCTTTCTGAGTCCACACAAAACCAAAGTAGAGTAGAACAGCTGCTTCTCATGCAACACCTTGTTCTATCTTGTACAAGATAAAAATTTTAATTTATCAGAGGTCCTATCCATCTCTTTAAAGAATCCCGCTATTACCGCTTCAACTTAAATGTTAAAAAACAGCATGCCAGAGTCAAGTGTATTCTTATTCTGCTGCAATTTAGTGATCATGATGTGCTTTGGAGAATACCGAACAGGTTTTCACTTTGTAACTGCCTTGCCACTGGCACAGATGACAATGTTTTATTAAGCCGTTTTAAGCTGTCTGAGCTGTTAACTTTGAATTTTAAGTATACTTCTACAGTCTCAGCTGAGCGCCTCATGACCCTCTGTGAAAGAACTGTGACAAGATGCAAGACACACCTTGCAACGGAAGCTGATAATTACATATCGATTGACCGCTGGATCTGTGTGGGCAGGTAGGAAGGACAGACGAGGGATTATAGGTACTGACCTCAGTGATGCGTGGGTTGGTACACTTCACATTCTTGCTGGACAGGTTCAGCCAGCGGGTTGTGTAAGGGTTGATGGGGGGGCAGTGGTGCCTCAGTGTACACCTTCCCTCACCACTGCACCAGCCACACTGGAATTTCCTCTCTGCCTTTAGACACATGCCGCAGCTGTCCCGCTGGGCTGCACACTTGTACAAGTGCACTGTGGGATGACATGGGCAATACAGTGAACATACCAATAAGTATTGCTGTTATTGTTAAAAGGAAAACTGGTAGATAGTCTGCTATGAGTAAAATATTTTTCAAATTTCTTAAATACTCTACAAATGATTTGACATGAATACATACAAATGCTTTTGTGACCTCTCACAAAAAAATGGAATATTTGCACCAACAAAAATATCCCAAAAATGACAGCGTCCATCCTATTTTCTAGCAGATATTGACATCAGCATCTTTTGTTCTTACCTTTAATATTTTCTGGGTTGTCAATAATAAAGTTGCCGTTCCACACCACTGAGAAATCCACAGGAAGCTCACTGATTTTCATTCCTTCATACAGATACTAGAGGCCACAGAGTGATGAAGAGGGAGAAAGAGATAGAGATTGGGATAGAAGCAGAAAAGAGAGGAGGATTTCAATGGGAAGTCTGGGAATTTGAATCCCCGTGAACCCAAGTGGAGACAGTACTGTGTCCTTCCAATATTACCCCATACTTACATCATCTCAGTATCTGAGGAGCAGACAAAGTGAAAAGCCACAAGATATGGGACAGCTGGGCAGGAGCTTGAGCTTCCCTCTGGCCTTTATTGATGCTGTGCTTAACTGCCTCCCATGCGCTTACTTCTAGCCTGACTTTCATTGCCCAAGTGTGTTTTTGTGTTTGTGTTTGTGTGTGTGCAGGAGAGAGCGAAAGACTGGAAAGTAAAACATGCATGCCTGTGGTACCTCTGGGAATATACTACAGAAGTCAGCAGTATATTGACTTCTGAAGGCAGACTCGTGCTACAGTCTTCTTCTGTATAATTATCTATGATGATGGCTACTATTTCTCCACTAACTAAATAACATACACACACACACAAGCATACACATGGTATGGGATTCAGGCCATTATCTGTTTTTGTATACAGTATTTAAAATGTGTGCGTAATTATATAATGGAGAATTACAGACAAATCAAATTACACATCATCAATTTCACTCATATTGTCTCAATGTGAAAAGGCACCGCACAACCTACCGAACTGTTCTGGCACTGTACACTGGAGCTGTTGAAGCGGAGGGCAGTGACTCGGTGGCTGACCCCCTGGATGTGCAGGACGCACTCATAGCCCCGCTGGCCAGACTGGGGCTGTGGCAGATTCTTGGCCTTCAGGGTTATAGGCTTCACCTCGCCTGCTGGGATCAGAATTTCCTCAGAGCGCACTAGCTGGGGACAGTCCTGGAAGGATAAAGCAGAGAGGGTCCACGAAAAAGAAAAACGTTCCACTTTCATGTTTAGCAAGACAAGGAGAACAAAAGAACTTTGCAATAATGGTGAAAAAGGAGGATGATTATAAGTAGGAAACACAATATGTGGAATTAATGTGGAAATTAATTCTAAGTTAGAATTTATAACTGATTTCTGTGACCTTGGAAAGCTATGAGCTGCGTTGAAATACACATTCTCAAGAGAGGAATTATGAAACTGCTCAATTCATCAAAACTGAGAATGGTATCAGTAGTCAGTGGTTTAAAGTATTCAGTAATAATGGAGGTCGTTGCTATTTGAAATACTCTGAGAAAACTGCCTTTATGGCTTTACACAATGAAGCTTCACTCTTAATGGCCTTTAGCTTTGTGAATCTTTACATCTCAAGTCAATTAAAGTATAGATACAATATCATAAGGCGATATTCAAATATACCTTTAGATTGTAGGGTTGCTAAAATAAAATAGCTGTTCCTGATGTCATAGAGAAAGGCTGGTCTTAATTCATAATTGTGAGTACTGCATCTAATCTTACCACTGAAGCTCTGTGTGCCATGCACAGCAAATACATATGAACTGAGGCAATGCAAGCGGGCTACTCATATATGTACAGAAGAGGGATTATTAACAAGTTTTTTTAATACAAGTGAATGGGTTTAAATGAATAAAGGCAAACACTTAAAATCCCAGTAGTGTAAATGTGCATAGCTAGTGACATAGTGATCATTATTGATGTGGTCAAAATGATCTTGTGTCATTGTTAAGACATGTTAAGCTCAGTAACTCCAAGGATAATAGACTGTTAATTGCTATTGCAGAGAACAAGAGCTCTGAATGAGTAGCACCACTTCAGAAATAGAAAAGCTTAGATGGCTGTCTTTCTGAAGACATGCCCCGAGGCTGACACAGAGCTGAAACGCAGTGCAGGAGGCAGGTAGAAAGAAACCAAGTGCAAATATGCAAAAGGAAGGGTGAAAGAGAGAGAGGAAAAGATGGATTAGGTTATAAGTCCGTGTGTCTGTGCATGTGTGTTCCACCAACCTCAGAAGCGTTGACCCGTCCCTCCTGGAAGGAACAGCTGGAGGGGTCATGGGTGCACAAGTTGCGGTATTTGCACCAGTGGCACCGGAAGGCACTGTTCACACATGACAGACACCTGCAGGAACACACAAACACACACATGCGCACACACTGAGTGAAAGGGGGAAAAAAAAAAAGAACAGTGCAGTCAAGGAGGGACAACGAGTTTGCCAAAGTAGGGGGAAGTGCCACATAGGAAATGAGTTCATGTCCCAAGTGGGCACCTGCTGTTGTTGTGCCCTTGTGGTTGGCACAGTACCTAATAGCTGCTAGGCCAAATTCTCCCTGCATACATTTTCCTCTACCATATATTAATACGTGTGACATGTGTGAATAGGACACCACAATCACAATAAGAAAGAGAGAGATGGAGAGGTGGAGTGTTATACTAGTAAGATAGCAGTAATGAGGATAAACGTGCACTTTCCAACACTGTATATAGAAACTATATAGATGAACAGAAGGTGAGATGAGTCAAAACAAGAATGGCCAAAGAAAACCAGTTGATGGGAAAATACTAGGTACAAGACATGCTATTCTGCATGTTACTAAAGCAAACCAAGGCAAGCACAGCACTCACTTTTAATAGACTGTGATGAGATTTTACTGTGCTATGTATTTTTGAGCAGTTGTTCAAAAGGGGTGGGCTGGGGGGGGGGGGGGGGGGGGTTGTCACAACTGGTTCTCTCTTTCGTTGTCTCCTTTTTGCACATATGCTCATTGTGAAATATTATCACTGAGGCAAAAATCATCAGAGTGATCTCTGTCAAGAAGCCTAATTTGAATGAATCGGGCTGATTCACTATCAGGAATATACAGGGAACGATATGTGCAATAAGAGGGAAGTAACAGGAGGTGGCATTACTGAAAGGATGGTGTATGCCCTTTTCAAATGTATGCATATTTCTTCGCGTGTGTGGCTGTGTGCACTCTGTTTGTCATCAGTGATTAACTGAGCTGATGTGAGAGTTGGTAATTGCATTCTGTGCTACTCAGGCAAGGTTCTCAAATAGCAATATGAAGAGAAAGGAGACAAAACACGAAGAGAGAGATGCAGAGTAACACTGCCTGCTTTTATCTAGCAAAGGAGACAATGGCTAAAACATTTTGTTTTAATGTCAAGGGGAGAGTCAAAGGATAATTTGACATGGTAGGATTCCTGAACCCCTGTGATACCCTTTCTCAACTACTCTCAATTCAGTGATACTCCCAAGTCAATGAGGCCTTTGAATCTCACACAAACAGAATCTGCCACACTGGAATGAAGCAAGCAATTGCAAAGGCACCGCAGACACTAAGATCTCCAATCCAGGGATTCAATTCAACATCACTCAATCAGGGACAGACATGGCATGAAAATGGGCATGAAATCCCCACAGAAGGCCTGTTAGGCAGAAAGCAGAGTATTTTGTAGTTGAGCATGTTTGAAAAGAATGCTTCATTAACAACACAACACAGATTCTTCCTGTGTGGACCGCAGGGAACAGCAAGCGATCAGATTACATTAATTTTTACAGGGGATATTTTTAGGGGACTGGGGCAGGCTAACGTTAAAGACAAATAGTGATTAAAGTCCCACAGCACTGATTCGGTGGTTTCGGGCAGCAGCTCTGGGCATTGTTCTTGTCAAAAAAAGAAAATGAATGGACTCAGAGAGCGATACTCACAGTTGGTGGACACTGCAGTTGTAAAATTTGACCTCTGTGCTGATAAGCATCTGACCGGTCTCCTTAGAATTCAACCTCAGTTCAACGCCTGACCAATCTGAAAGAGAGGAGACACGACATCAACCTTTATTTAATCTTTTACTGTTACAGAGCAGTGAATATGTTCGCACTGTTTGCGTAGTTGTGAACAGCAGACTGATTTTAGTTTTAGGCTTATTAATATTTTTGAAACGAAGGTTGTTAGCACACATACACACATCACTTAGAAAGGTATTTCTTGTGTAGTATTGCATATATTTAAATATGTAACATGAAGGAATACTGCTTGCATTGAGCCTGTGAAAATTAAATACCTGAATTTCAATCTCATACAGAACCATTTAATCAGATCCAAATTTATTTACCTTCACTTTGCTGAACAGAGCTCTGACTGTGTTTTGTGAAAAAAAAAAAGCCACATTATCTCTCTCTGTCAGAACACCAGCTCCATAAATATGTGCAAGTGTCTGTTTGTATGTGTCGAGCAGCCTGAATTTCAGATGACATTCAGTGAGTAGGAGGGCTGACTGACCCTTAGTGCTCTGTTCTCTCCACAGCACCTGTTGGGAATCAGGATTTGTTTCACACAAGTCTCTATAGCAGGCACATAACAGACTTCTACTAGTACATATTTGTCTCACAGGATCTGATAAAGTCATATAGAGGTCATATCTGCACAAAACTTCATCTAAGACCATTTTATTTAGTGGACAAGGGTGCCAGCTATTTTCTTTAACGAGTTCAGTGTCTTCACAGTTTATCCTGACCTCTTCTCCTGCCCCTTCACATAATTGTATTTTAATTTGGCCTCTCTCCTGTATTTTCCATCAGTCTCCACCTTCCAAGTCTTGATCTCCCCTCCCCCTCTTCCTTTCTCCTTTCTTTCCTCTGTTCTCCTCAGATCAAGTCACCACGGCACAATCAGTGTTGATGTGCAACAGACAGAAGACTTGCTAGGGGGACAGGTGACGGAGGTCAGGAGGAGGTGGCCTCAGGGGAAAGCATGTGAAGTAAAAACAAAGGTATAAACAGCTGGATGGATAGCTTGATGGATGGAGGAAGGTCTTACAGGGGGGATTGGCTGACATTTACCTGGGGGAGAACATTCATATTAGTGCCTGATGCCCTTGTCCCCATGGGAGTTCTGGGCAAACAGGTCTGTCATTTACTCACAGGAAAGAGGATTACCAACCCCCCAAAACACACATTGACTTCCATACACTGCATATTATATATTATTCAGGCAGTTTAGTTTTGTTATCCTGCAGCCATCTTTCCTTGCAAACAAGAGGCATTTATTGTCAAACAACAGATGTTAATATTCACAATGATATACACATTTGCAAATAAATGAATGCCTGAGCCAGAGTGATATATTTGTGCCCTGTATTTACAATAGAAGTTCATGAGATTTCCAACAATCATATAAGAGAGGTTATTGGCATACCTTTACACAAGATCTAAAAGCAGTCTTCCTTGTTTATTCCAAAGAAGGTGTCATGTGACATGCTTGTTTTGTGGAGTTCAATAAAATTAGCCAATTTCAAACTTTCAAATTCATCAGGTACCAGTGGAGGTAAAGAGCAAACACACTGTCTATGCCTTGGCTATGCAAAGACTGGAATCCATCAAATCAACTTACTCCCTCTAATTGATCCCTGACTGAAGAGTAGACCATAGGGAATGGTCTACGGTTAGACCATGGACTAGTGTTAGTCCATCCCCTATTAGGCAAATCTAAGGCCAGACATTAAGTGCAACGTAGCTGGACCACAGGCCAGGGGATCTAATTTGGATCCTCAAGCAGATTTAAAGTAGCCGGGGTCATGTGTTAGCACAGTTCACAGCAAAACAACCTGAATCCTGTGGGTGCTTGTTATTTAGACAGCCCCTGAATAAACTGGGAGTGCTGGATCACTAAATATGTTTCAGAGTTTGTACACGTGCAGCTGAACAGTTAGCCCAGAGATTTGTAAATGAGAGGGAGGGACATATCAGAATCCAGCAAAGGCTGTGTTTTGATGAGCGTATTGTTGACTGCACAGGAAAATAAGCATTTTCACAACTAAGCCATTCATCAGCTGGCATTGCATACATGGTAATATATGTGTGTCTGTTTTCTGTATCTACCTTGGTCAGTGGGGATGAGGGGGACATCTTTAGCAGCAGGAGATTTGCAGAGTATCTGGTTGCCATTGACCTGGCCCTCTACTTCTGTCAAGTTGCCAAACGAGCAGGTGATGCCGGCAGAAAGGTCTGGTACGTCGCTCACCTTCACTAGCAGCTGCAGATGGTGTGAGACATGACAATGTTCTTAGTAATGAAGTTTGTTGTACACATTTTTTTGAGAATGGATCAAAATGGACACTAACACTAATGAAAACAGATAAAAAAAATTGGTAAAAATTTCCTAAAACTTCCCCATACCTGGAGCTGATTTAGAAGACTAATGCGTGATACATCAGATAGGGGAAAACACATAACCAACATTAACAGTTGCATCTTTGATAAACAAGACATGAAAATCTGAGATGAAATTATAAAAGGAGACAGTGGCTTAAATTCAGCAGCTCTAGTCAGGATGAGAAAAGAAAACACTGCTGTTGGCAAAGCTGTCCGTCCACTTTGCCAAGAACTGTTTCTGCATCTTAAAAACAGCATAATAAGGGAAAAAAGGTTTATTTAGAAGCTAATCTTATTTGTTTCTAGAAGGCATCATTCCAGAGGTAAATATCATGACCCACTCAGAAGCAGTAGAAGCTACATGGAGGAAAAAATGGGGAAAAAATATCACATGGCAAATTCTACTTTTTCTTTTACCTTTCTTTAGTATTTAGAAGGTGAGACAGATACAGGAAAAAATACACACAGAGACACTCACATATGAGATGCACTACACAAGTGCCGATGCACATAAAGGCGATTGAAGTCATTCTCTGGAGAGCAGTGACACTGTGGCTGGAGCATTCAGCTGCTGTTCCTATAAATAAATGTATTCTGTGCAGGGTATGTGATCTGGCTCTCTAGCCAAGAGAGGCAGTCTGGATAATTATCACCATGGCATTTCACAGCCTTGTTCCATTAGCTGTTATTTTTGGGCCATACCGTTTGAAGTTTCTCTTTGTTTTATCTGCCTCTCACTAAACACCGCAGGGCTACTGGGACAGGCAAGGCAGCTGAGCAGCTTAACTGTAGGTCTTTTAAGAGATGCTGACTGTCTCAGTGGCTGACTACACTGCCTCCCTCGTTAGCTGGCTTGTTCTGTTGCCCATCAAGAGGATGGATGATTTCTTTTATTTTTTTTCTGCTGAGGACCTCTTGTCTTTCCCTGTTTTACTTTCACCATGTTTGTGTTGCTTCACTCTGAGGTGTCAGAGAGATCCTTGATTACAGCAATCACAGCAATCAATGTCTTTTGTTCAATGCAGAATTCCCTGAGTAACCTCTCTACAATAATTAGCTCTCATCGTCCTCAGACACACATATACAGATAAACACTCAAAAATTGCTTATGCAGAAATTGTCTCACACACAAAAACACAGACACAGTAAGCTATTGCACAAAATAAGCTTGTTTCTGAGAGTTAAGATTTTGCTCTTTTCGTTTGCTGGCTTCCTTTCACCACGATGGTGGTGGGGGTTTTTGCTGCTTGGCAGTCACCATAATTGGTTGCAGATTTCAGCAAAGGTAATTTCATTGTTTTCACTGCCTTTTCTATCTGTCCTGGTGCCCACTTCAAGAAGCTGCGTTGTCATGGTGATAGCAGTCTACCCCTGTGGAATTTGTGAACTGTGTGAATTTGAGTGTTTTGTGGTTGGTCAGATGACCCCGTTTCTGATATGACAGCAAAACGGGGGGGTTGGTGAAACTGTTAAAATGTAATAAACTGCTGTTTGCAAAGTGGACAACGGGGGCCAGGTATGCTGAGCATTGGCTTGAGGGTGAGATATAATGTGGTGCAGGGTGAGTCAGTGCAAGAGCCAACTGCATGTTAACAAGATTTTTATTTTTTTTATGTTTAACCACATAAATTAAAAGGTCAGCTCACCAAAATACATCTATAAAGATGTCTGGAGAGGAGTGCTAAAGAGATCTTCTTGGTTCTTGGTTTTTTACTTGCAATAAAATCCCAAGAAATCATTTAAAAATCTGTAATGCAGCTACTCTCAGCTTAAAGATTCACATTTCAGTCCACTTAAATTGTTCTGAACAGCACAAAAGTATTTCATGTATCCTAATACATCTATAAGTCAGTGTCTTACATCTCATACCATTTCAAACCAAAGACATTTTTCTGAACAGGATGTGCATAAAATGACCCATTAATAGTGTGGATTGTGCATAGATGTACAACAATCTCCAGAATCTGGACAGGCAGATCCTTTCACTGTTGATCTTTGCGTGCTTTTACTGAATCCGTGTAGAAATACTGTACTGTACTCAACTGCACTCGGACAACTTTAACGCCTACACACCCACCCACACAAACATGTCTTGGCACACATATTGACTGCTCTGTAAAAAGTGAGCATATGTATGCTGAAACGCCCACGTAAAGCCCTTATGAACCTTCCCATCTAATGTTTATGCATCAACCAAACTCAAGACTAGATGAACAGCTATGTGGGATCGTTTAAAAACTTCTGCTTTTGTTGCGTGGGTTGGAAATACGTAGATAGCAGCTAATTTTTCATTTTTGACTTTGCAAGCAGTGGTTGATATTGCAGGTATGTTGTATACTGTGTGTAGGATTATGCATATGTGTGAGCGAGTGCTTGTTTGTTTGTGTGCAGACTTACATGTACGCTAGGTTCTGAGACTGCAATGCTGTCTGGATACACGGTTGCCTTCACACACTGATTGAGCGAAGCAGCAAAACGGTACGGCTCATCTGCACGTTCACATCGATTCCTTTGAGAGCATCTGAACAGAGAGGAGAAAGGACCGAGATAGAAAGAAGTTACTGATATTTGCTTTTCAATGCCATCAGTGATATTATACAGCACTGAAAAAAATATGCGCGTCGGATATGATAGGAAATAGAGGAAAAACAACTTATTCCATGAATAAAAAGTTACAAGAAAAAAAAAGTGCCGCCAAAGGAATGTGCAATGAAAATATGTGAAAATGAAACTTACAATTATAATGTAACAATTATGACTGGAGGGCAAATGAGAAATTGTGACAATTTTAAACTCCTTCCAAAAACAGACGGAAGAAAGGAAGCATGAGGATTGTCAAAGATGGTGAAGACTGTGTAGGGAAAGGAATATTAAACAATGCTGTAACAGAAATAAAACAAATATCCCGCAGCAGTGCTGTAGGGAGATGTAACACTGTCACTGTCTCAACACATTAATAGCCAACTTTTGTCACCAGCCACTATATGGGCACTTACGAGTCCATAATCATCCACCTTTCGATGTTTCCCATGCTTGTTTTAGGACATCTGAACAGATCAGTAATAACCTACAAAAAAAAATAAAAATCACACCAAACCCTTGGGGCTTCTTTGCTCACTTTTCCTTGTTTTGTGCTTTTCTGTGTTAGTCATCCAGATTTGTTTATTTTGTGATGATCAAGGCTGTAAATGTGACATGCTCTACATTCTGGCTACAAGTTATGTTGCTGTTAACAGACTGTGTTTCTCTCTTGTTCCGCTAAACAGATGGCAGGCTGAAAAATTATTTTAAACATTTTTGCTGTCTTATTGGATTGGTTAAAAAAACCAGTTACAAAATAGCTCATTCTCAAAGATATCTTATGAAACTCACATCATTAATAACAGCTGATCTCTATTATAAACATGTAGGTGACTGGCTATGCATTCCCAATAAACTGCAGCGACAAGTGGTGGCACAGAAGTGGATGCACAACACAGCTAGATTGCTTCCTTCAATCTCAGCATAACTCTGTAGATGTAACTAGTACAAATTACAAGGCGTTCTCTCATAAGAGATCTTAATGGTCAGACTGCGTATCAAGTATCACAAGAAACTGCCACATCTCTCATTAAAACTGTGCCACCTCCCACCACTTATTAAAACTGTGCGGTCTCTCCATCCCATTACACCAAAGCCTCTCTATCCTTATCCAACCCAGTTATAGTGTCTGGCTAACTGGCTGACTGGTCACAGTAGCTCTAATTGGACTCTAAAGGGTCAGCTGCTGTCCATGGTGCTGATGTGCCACTACAAGCTCTGCTATTCTCTCCTGGTTGCTCTGTGCGTGTGTGTGTTGTGTGTTGCACTGTGTGCTCCGCACCGTGTGCTCTGCGCCGTATCATGCTTCTTAACCACATACTCTCACATATACTGACTCTAAGCTACATCTTCATCCACAGCCTCTGTGTGCAATTATGTTGTCAGAAGTCCACACTACTAGGCACACCAAGACACACACACACACTAATATTCCAAGCACTCCCTAGGGAATTTAGAGAGCAGAAAAGTGTGGAATTATTATAGTAGTGAGAAATCTCCCACTGGGAAAGGAGGGTCACTGCAGCACTTTTTGATGATGATCACCTGCTTTTCCCCTTCACTACTTTGGTAACTATACTTTTTAATATTGATGGTTTTTTTCTTACTTTACCTTTTCATTTTACACATTTGACCGCACCGCTGGTTCATTTGCCTCGGTCTTTCTCTTCCCCTCCGTCTCTCTCGCTATTATCGGCCCAAGACACTCCTTTTTGTCTTATTCTAATACAAGTTGAAATTAGTACACCTTTCTTAGGCAAGGTATTACTCTGCCTGCAATTTGGTGATTCTTTTACATTCACAATGGCAGGAGAAAATGATACTTAATGTGCTTTCAGGTGTGGGCTGCGGCACGATGTTTTATGCATGTCTCCAAGCTGTATGGGTACAGATGCAAAAACCTGGGCAGTCATTAACTGACAAAAAGCTCTGCATTGATTTTCCTCAATGTGAATCTCTCTCTCTTTTTTTTTTTTTAAAATAAAATTCATTTCAGTGGGGTGAAGTAAGATGAGAGTGCAGCAAGGGGGTGAGGCAGCGGGGGTGGAAGGCGTGCAGGATGGCAGCTGTTGCCATGGTTTCAGGAGATGGCCATTATCTCTGTGTAGTTAGCTGACCCCTTGCCTCTCTCATTAGCTGAAGTGCATGCCACTGAGTGTTGACTACAATCCTGCCTTCCTCATATTCCCCCTTCTGACCTCCTGCCTTGTAGATCTCCCTTTTTCTCCTGTCAGTCAGTAGTTTCACTCATGCTTAGTGTCCCATCACTTCATACAACAAGTGTTCTCTAATGCACATCTTCCATATGCAAAGATGGACAAATATGTTTATCTTTTTCAATTTCCTGTAATAAGCAACTGAAAACTATTTTATTCCAGCCAGAGCTAGCGGCGTCAGATTTTGGTTAGGCTCCTTAAGCCCTGTCCAGGGTGCTGAAGTAGCTGCATGCACCATCATTAGCTCTCTCTGGTATCAACAAGTCTTCTGCAGAATACAAAAGAAGTTGTGAGTGGCAGTCCCATTTTGTGCAACCATGGGAGGTGAGTTGCTAAAATGCACCCTAAAATTGAGTGGAGAATATTGTTTACTACTGTAGCAGTGTGTTTGGGCTACACCGTTGTTCAGGGTGTAAATCTGACATAGTATATGCAATCTAATTCACTTTTAGAAACTTATATCTAATGTACAGTGTAAGGTGTAGTGTTGGCCGAGGAAGCAATTTCTATAGTTGGTAGGGGTTAGGATAGCAGACGCCAGAAATTGGGGTCCATTCCACCAATGTCTGCATCTTATTCTGTTGCCTTGGAGAGGAAATTACACCGTCATCTCTTCTCCACCTTGTCTTGACAGACACACAGACGCACGACTGGTAGAGAGCATCATCCCTGCATACAAACTAAAACAGACACATACGAGGGCATGGCCACATACAAATCATGTATACTCAAACCCTCTGGAAATTACATGTGCATAATAGCATACAGTGCCTTGCACTTAATCTTTCACACATTTAATAGACAGCATCGAATAATAACATAAACACACGTATGCACACACTATGGTCTTGACAGCAGAGAGCAGGAGAGCCAGGCCACCGGGAAAGATTGCCGTCCTTCCATCCCTCCTCCCTTTCCCCTACAACATCTTCAGTGTGAAGACCTGTCTGATTGTAGCTCTTGGTGTGAGCACCGTGTTTAAAAACAGGAGGAGAGAACAGAGGGGGAGCCACTTTAAAATCACCTTCCCGTTCCACCTCCCCTCATGAGAGACAGACGACATAAGGCTGCGGAATTTAAAAGCACAACAGGCATGCTTTGGTGGCAGGGCAGGGGGATTGGGGAAAGGAGTACAGCGGGAAGCTATAAAGGATGTACAGAGAGACTTAACTGGATGTATATTGAATATTTGATGAGCTTAACAAAGCTTTACTAGTTTTAAGAGGCAACCCATAATGTTAGAGAATTGCTGGCAGGATTTGCTTTGAATGGGAACCTAGACTGGGGACTGTGTGCTTCATCAAATAAACTTGTTAATGTAAATGTGCATAAAGGCTGACTGCACTGGGTCTTTGGCTTCTTAATATGAAAAGCAGACTCAATAGGTGAGCAGGGATATGTCAGGCTGTGCTGTACTGTGCTGGGTTGCTCTCTGTGTGACACACACATAGCTGCACACCCCTTCTTCAGTGTTTTATCCTCACTTGAACTTATCCAGTCCATTTGTTTCTTACTGGTCCATTTTTAAAGTATAGGAATACATTTAAACTTCAAGAAGTACTAAAGGAAGTGAAAAGGGAAATAGTAAACTCCTCAGGGCTTTGGCTGACATGTACTTTGAAACCCAGAGTTCATGTCAGGGGTCAAACCAACCACTGTAGCTCTTAGCCTGTCTCCAGTGGTGACTGACAATGTCACAGCAGGGCACTGCCCAAAGGACCCAGAACACATCAAGACCACATCTCATTCAGTGTATCTTGAAGATCTTGAAACTACTGTGGTGTAAATTCAGTGTGTTTATACAAAACAAGAACAGTAGAGCACCCATGGTCAGATGAACAAACATGTCAAGGTTTATGCAAACCCAGAGAATTTATAAAGAGACCATTCCTCAGTGCTCAGCATCAAGCTATAGCTTTTCTTGTGTGGGCTGAGCAGAGAGCAAAAGAGAAAAAGGGAAAAAGTCAGTGGAAGCATTGCAGAGACGGAAGCATCTCAAAAAGAAAACAGTCCTCATGAACTGGAAAAATAAAAATAATCTTAATTCTAACCAATATAGAAATTATCTATTAGATTACATTAGTCTTGACACAGCCTCTGCCACCACATTAGATCAATTGCTCTGGGCCCCTTTTATCAGCTCCATCACCTAGTGGGGGTGGGGGGTCATAGTTTGGTCCCGCCTTCACTGTTGTGATTGGTGAGGGGGTAGGGACAGGCTTAGGGCGTCGGGGGGTTCCCCGGAGGCATCTTCCTTGGGGGGCTCAACCCGGGGTAGCGGTCACGTCCGGTTGGGGGCTCTGTTGGCTCTCAGGTGACTGTTTCCTCGCGGCTGCGTGCAGCGGGGCTAGGGGAGGGTCTGTGCTGACGGACGTGGGTTACTGACCTGGCAACCTGGCTGCCCCTGGGTGGGTCCGGGATGGGCGTGAGGTTCTGGGGGCGCTCCGTCTCTGGGCTGGGGCCCGGGCCGGGCCTCGGGGGCTTGGGTCCTGGTTGGTGTGTTGCCGGGGTTGTGGGCGGGTGGGTGCATGGGGGCCCGGCCCTGGAGCAGGGTGCCGCCGGTGCGTCGAGCCGCCTGGGGGGCTCTTCAACTGGTGGGGGGGATGGTCACATCTTGCAGGAGCTTTCTTCTCTTCAGGAACTCTCTGCAGGAGGGGGAGATACAGGAGAGGTGGAGGAAGATCTCAGCCTGGGCGTTTACCGTCTTATGTAGTCTGGAAGATGTGTGGATGGTGGGGTGGGTGCAGTTTTCTCTGTGGTGGGGTTGGGTGGACTGTCCAGGGCTCTGTGGAGCCGGAGGGCGCTACTGCACTGGGCCCCGGTCTGATGGGCCTGGGCCCCCCTTCCCTGGCGGGTCGCGAAGGGTGGGAGTGCCTACTGGGGTCAGCGGGGGAGCTGGCCCCAGGGAGGGGTTACCTGCCCCTCCCTTCCTTCCCTCCCCATCTCCAGCTGCCTCCCTCTTCCCGCTCCTCCACAACCACCCACACATGCAGGGCCTTGGAGTGGGGGTATGTCACCAGGGTGCAGAGGAGGCTACCCCCCCCCCCCGTCCCCTTCTGGCTGCCTCTGCCTCAATTTTATCCCACAACTTAGACATTCACATTATTCACACTCTCATTACACATACATATAGGATCTTGGGGGTGGGCACAATCACGGAGTCCAAATTACCATCAGGGTGTATACCTCACCCCTGACGTCGTTGCCCACCTCTCAATTTTAAATACACTTAGTCATTGAGGGCTAGCAGGAGGGACTATGCGCTTACCTGCTGCTCCTTGGCAGGTAGCTCCATGCCCTCCTGGGTTTTAATTGCACCTTAGAACACATATGCATCAACACTACAATGAGCGGGTGGAGGGAGGTTTGGAGTCTTCTCCCACCCCCATTCTCTGCGGCCTGCTGGAGCGGGAGGGCTAGTAGGAGGAGTTGGCCGTCCGACTGCGGTCTGGGGTGTGGGGCCTCCCTGCTGCTGCGGAGTCGGGGTGGTCTGCCTCTCCCCACCGCAGGGAAAAGGGTAACACCACCTGGGTCTGGGTGCAATTCCCCCCTCCAGGGGCAAGGGTACCTAGACCCGGTTTGTAGAGTACGCTTGGGGAGTGTGATTGTGTGTACAGCGTCTCTTTATGTCTGTCTCCACGTTGGTTGAGTGTGGAGTGAGTGCATATGAGAGTATGAGGGTGGGAATGGATGTTTGTGTCTGTGTGTGCCTGTATTTCTGTGTCTATATGTCAGGTTGGGTATCAGACGCCACCTCTCTGGGGACACCTCAGGCCCTCCAAGGTTTGGAGGCCTATCTCCACCCACCACCACTTCCCCTGCCGGTGGCGGACTCCCTCAGGTGTCGGTGTGTTGGTGGTTCTTTGTGTCTGGGGGTGGGCGTCCGGGTACACACCGGCTCACTCCTTGGCGGCCGCTTGTCGGGGCCTGGGGCCTGGGGCTCGCTCGGGCCCCTTTGGAGGTGGGGTGCCCCCGGCCTCTCGGCCTGGGGCTCGGTCACTCAGGCACAGCTGGGGGCCGGCGGAGCTCACGGGCGCGTCACTGCAACTCCCCCTGACTTCTGCTCCGCGGCTGCTGGGCGAGCCCTCATCTGGGACTCTCCTCAGCTCTTACTGGAACAGTGGCGCGGCTGCCCCTCTGTTGGTCTTCCATGGTCTCTTGTGTTCTGGGGGCCTCTGGATGTCTGGAGTTTTGATCTCCTCCATACCCGCTTCACACCCTGGAGGACGGGGCTGTGGCCCCCCCACACTCCCTAGCAGATCATTACATGGAGAAACCTTTGGAATGCAAGCATGCTGATCCACACAGGTATGCACACATGGGTATTCACAGACGCGGACTAAAGCTTTCTTGGCTGCTGCCTCAAAGCACACTGTGCGCTGTCTATCTTGCGTGCTGCACAATATCGTTTATTATTTAGTAAATATTGATATCTATGACTAGCTAGTTTATTGTGATGGTGCTTTGTTTTCTCTATTATTATGTTGCTCTTTGTTGTTTGCTGTCTCCTCTGTTTGTTTTTTTTTTTTTTTTTTTTTTTTTTCTCCATACAGGTGACCCAGGAGTTCTTTTTTTTTTTCTCTCTCTTCCCCCCCCCTTCTCACCGTCTCTTCTCCCCTTTGGTTTTCTTTCTTTTTCTCCCCCTCTTTCTCTCATTCATTCCCCCTGTCCTATTTATTAAAAAAAAAAAAAAAAAAAAAAGCACAACAGGCATGCTTTGGTGGCAGGGCAGGGGGATTGGGGAAAGGAGTACAGCGGGAAGCTATAAAGGATGTACAGAGAGACTTAACTGGATGTATATTGAATATTTGATGAGCTTAACAAAGCTTTACTAGTTTTAAGAGGCAACCCATAATGTTAGAGAATTGCTGGCAGGATTTGCTTTGAATGGGAACCTAGACTGGGGACTGTGTGCTTCATCAAATAAACTTGTTAATGTAAATGTGCATAAAGGCTGACTGCACTGGGTCTTTGGCTTCTTAATATGAAAAGCAGACTCAATAGGTGAGCAGGGATATGTCAGGCTGTGCTGTACTGTGCTGGGTTGCTCTCTGTGTGACACACACATAGCTGCACACCCCTTCTTCAGTGTTTTATCCTCACTTGAACTTATCCAGTCCATTTGTTTCTTACTGGTCCATTTTTAAAGTATAGGAATACATTTAAACTTCAAGAAGTACTAAAGGAAGTGAAAAGGGAAATAGTAAACTCCTCAGGGCTTTGGCTGACATGTACTTTGAAACCCAGAGTTCATGTCAGGGGTCAAACCAACCACTGTAGCTCTTAGCCTGTCTCCAGTGGTGACTGATAATGTCACAGCAGGGCACTGCCCAAAGGACCCAGAACACATCAAGACCACATCTCATTCAGTGTATCTTGAAGATCTTGAAACTACTGTGGTGTAAATTCAGTGTGTTTATACAAAACAAGAACAGTAGAGCACCCATGGTCAGATGAACAAACATGTCAAGGTTTATGCAAACCCAGAGAATTTATAAAGAGACCATTCCTCAGTGCTCAGCATCAAGCTATAGCTTTTCTTGTGTGGGCTGAGCAGAGAGCAAAAGAGAAAAAGGGAAAAAGTCAGTGGAAGCATTGCAGAGACGGAAGCATCTCAAAAAGAAAATCAATGAGCAAGCAAGAGATACACAGTAGGTTGTTAGGATCATTAACTGTATAATATGTTGCCTGCCTACATATACTGTACACACTGGTGCAGTATTTCTGCATGTTGCCAACCTGTATTAGCTCTAGTTGCTAGGAATCTATGGAAATATCGATAGATCTGCATGTTTGTGATCGATATCTCATTAGGCACAATTGGGAAGATGGATGCAGCTTCCCCCTGACTGCTAACTGAGGCTTTGGCTGATGAGTTGGCCATTAGACACACAATCTGACATTCACAATGGACTGAGGCAGCCATTTTCATTGCTAGTCTAATTGGTGTTGCCACTGTGAAATTAGAGGAAATTTTATGGTCGTTGGGTGACACAATTTGCAGCGAAGTAATAAACATGCCACATAAACTAGGGAACAATAATTTAAGAAATAAGTTTGTGGGGTTTTGTGTGTGTGTCTGTGTGTGTGTTTTAGCAAACATGCATGCAACGCCAAATATGACTATTTTCTAGGTTGATGTTTCCTGCTTCAATATATGCTGAACACCCACAACTTTAAAACCAATGACAGAAAAGTAAATAATACTAATCCTCTTGTTACACTGTACCGCCCAGCTGGAAAGCCTTTGGTATTGATATTTGCATGGGTGTTACCTACTGTTGCAGGCCATTCACAACCCCCCAAAGGCAATAATATTCCCAAGGAAGATTATATGGACTACTACATCATAAAAACAGCTTAAAAAGTCAAATTTGATTCCCGAGCATGACCGCCAACCAAACGTCCGAGGTCACGATTCAAATGAGCAACAACAGGATGCAAAGGAACAAGCCCAGTCCAGAGAGGTCCCATTCCCTGAGCCACAGGACCCAATAGATCCACTGCTAGACAGGTAGACAGGCAGGTACCTGACCCAAACTGTTTTGTGGTTTACTGAAACAGATTTGGGTGGATTAGCCACATACAGTCAGACACTAATGCCGTGTAGTAGTGACATATTATTCTACTCAGAATAAAATGCTGACTCATTCTCTGCTGGAGTCTACTATACTTCTACCCTTTAAGCTGTCACCCTCACAACAAACACTCATTTTGACACAGAGAACGGAATTCCTTATGCTTATAATACATTACCGCAACCAGTCACTGATTACAACATTAGTAATACTGCAAACATTATTTAATACTATAATGGTAAAAAATTTAACCTTGAACCTGGTACCCTTTTGGACATAACTCAAACTTGTTACTAATCCTGACAAATCTCAACAAAACCATTCAGCCTCTCCCGGAATGTTGGAGTGAGTTGAGAGGATGGAAAGAGACGGAGTGATATGGGACATTTTGAGATGGAAAAGCCTCTTTTGGGCATGATTAGAGAGCTAATCTAACAGCAGCGAGATGCAGGCTAAGGGAGGGAGAGGGAAGGGGGGCGGGAGGGGAGCATCACCATAACGCCATGTTTTTGGATTGTGGTCAGACGAAGGCTGAACTACCCATTCACAGGACAGCGACTGAAGAGCGCTCGAGATGATGAGCTCCCTTTGAGCAGCAATCAAAATGCTGCTCCGTTTTGTCGACCGATGAGTGTACGAGAGCATCAAACACTCTCTCCCTCTTTCATTCTTCCCTGCTCATTCTTATCCTCACTCTTTTTTTCCCTTTTTGGTCTTCGTGCATTCAGTGAATGCCTAGCAGCTGCTGGTAATTAAAGGACTTTAGAGTCTCACACCACATTGGATCAGAGGTAGAAGAAAGAGAGTAGAAAGACAGGGAAGACAGAAATGCCACTTCTGGTCATCTCAGTGCCTCCCTCTCCCTCTGCAACATTCTCTCCTCCTCATCATTGCTAGCCAAACTAATGTCTCTCCGTGTTCCTAATTAGCCACCTTAGAATGCCGCACTTCAATGAGCATGCACATGCAAACATAAAGGAAATAGTAGTGGGTTGCGGGGCAGGAGTTGGAGAAGAAAAGAGGATGGATATCGTGGATGACAGCTGTAGAAGGAAGGAGGAGGGTGATCAAAGCAAGGGGTGTTTATATGTGGCAAGCCAACCATCTCTGGAGTGTGGAAGGGCTGATTCCAGAGGGGAGAGTGTCTAAATAGGAGACAGCAGTGAGCCACACTGGGCTGAGGAGATCAGTAGAGTTGAATAGTTTAGAGACTAGCTTTGCTATTTGGGTAGTGGGGAAGATGCAAACATGGAAAGAGGGAAAGATAACACAAAATCAACAATGGCTTAGACATGGATGACAGAGAATTGGAAAAATTGAGGGAAACGGGGGATGATGGAAGAGGAATCACAGCTGAGGAAAGAAAGAAGGCTGGCAAGAAATTTAATTTCTGGGTGTCTGGGATGAGGGGGGTGCTTCACCAGAAGGGTGCAGCTGCTTTTCCTTAGTGGTATTTGACAAATATCTTCTTTAATTGTCAGTTATATTGTGCATTCATGTCACCACGCTAACTACACTAAAGCCACAAACTGGTTTATAGATAATTGTTATCCTTTTTATGCTGTGCAATTATGTATGTTTCATTTAAAATCCTGTACAAATTTCTTGGCTTTCAGTTAATAAGTGGGTGTTTTGATGAAGTAGTCGAAGTGGACAAGATTACATCATCTCCTAAGCACTCAAGCAACACTCATAATTCATTGCAGCTAACAACACGAGATGACATTTTTCTGCTTTTTCTGAGGTTTCCCTGTCTGATGACGTATATATATGAGCTGCTGTGTTGACAGAGGTGTGTAATTGTGAGTGGTGGCACGTCGGCTTTGTGCATGAAAGAACAGGCTGAATAAGGCAATGCTATGTCAAGACATATTCAAAAAATACTTGCTTCAGTGTTTGTTGCATCTTCTTTTTGTGCCACCTTTGCCAAAAGGTGGACAAATTGTAAACTTTGTAGAATCTTTTTTGTAACCATCTGTCTTTTTTTTCACCAGGTATTTATGCTGTGTTTATCATGCAGAAGCTGGATATAAGCACCAAAACCGATATTTCACGTTAGAACTGTTGCAGAAATCGTAGCTCTTTCAATACATTTGTAGGCAGAACCATATGGAGGCCTGAAAATGCAACAGAGAGAAAAGCTAACCATTCTCCAAGTAACTTTTTTCCTCTCTGCGGCAGCATAGCTAAAGCTGACAGGGGTCCTGCGATACTCTTTGCAGGGTCAGGCTAGAGAAAGGGGGATTAGGATCAGAGACAGGTGGCAAAACCGTTCGCTGTATTGAGAGGACAGATGGCTGATCTTACGCAAATCAGGGTGCTGACCTTTTCTCCCAACAGTACAGTACAGTGATCCACATGAGTGTTTGTGCATGTACATAAAAATCGACCCCATGTGCACTGACACATGCATGAACCCACTCAAACGTAAGCCCTCACATATTTTCTCGAGAAGCAATTTAAACACCAAACAGCTGTTCCCTCATCACAGCTGGCTTCCAAAAGCCATTCACCTTTAAGGACCAACACCTTTTACATGCAGTGGACTCAGATTCCTATCAACGTGAATTATTCTATCCCCTACCACACCTACACAAAAGCATATGATTAGCAGTCTAGCATGGAGGCTTATGTTGTGTTAAATGATCCCTGTGTGAAGGCACGCAGACTGCACAGAATACAGAGCTTTCGTCAGCCCCTCCTGCTCTTTGCAAGCACATGCTGAATTACCTTGTCGCTAGGCAATTATTTGTCCTGTCCCAGCTTTGGAGTGATGTAAATTACTTTAAGTGCACTTTGCAGGGGCTGCCATCATGATAATGATGATTGCAGCAGTGCTTTGACACACACACAAATATTCAGCTATACCTTTACAGAGTGGGTCTGTATTTAGGGGGGCTTCAAATGGGGACACAGTAACTAAGAAAAAACTCCAATAAAATCTGTGTACTTAAGAAACAAAGCAGGAGAGGGAGTCAGAGCTGAACATCTTTCAGCTTTTTTTTACTGTTCAGTATTGTCTGTATTCCACTCTTTTACATTGTTTCATCTAAATATTCACATATCAGTTGCTTTTTCAGATGAATACATGCACACGCATATTTTTCCCGCATCCGTTTCTCCCTTCTTCCTGTCATTTTGAAGGTTAATTTTGTTGCAGTAATTATTGAGCTCCAGCAGGTGTCACTCATGCTTTCTATGCGTATTCTCTGATCTTTAAACTTTCTGATTGATCTCTTTGGTCTGTTGTTGCCTGTCTTTTTAAATTCCATTCAAACATATATAACATGAATGGCATCATTTCCTGTAAATATCAAGTCATGTCAGAATAAAGCTGCAATGACAATGGCAGCAACAAGAAGCTCTGAACCATCTCTGAGGCACAATTATCCATTTTCAGTCAGATGCTGTCTCCTTTCCTTAAACTGTATCTCATCAGAGACAAACATTAGGAAAATAACCTGTCTGCCTTTGCGTGGGCAAAGTGAGGGCCATTTTGAGAGACATCTAACAAAATCTGTCTGAACTGAAAAAAAATGAACAAACACAACAAACCACTAAATATGGAGCGGTGCATGGTAAACAGCAGACAACTGCCCTCATGTTCTGGATACATATAACTGGTAGAAAATGGGCATATGGATGCAAATAGACATGACAGCTAATCAGGGATACTCACATATTATGAAGAACACACCAACCACAGTGTGGATCCCCAGAGCTCAGGCACTCTCCACATGTCCCGTACTGCTCACATGACTCGATGGGAACTTGGGTAACCTGCAAACACATTAAAACATCATTGTCTCAGTGCAGCCAGAAAAGCGTTACAAAATGTACAACAAAGATCTCTGAGTATGCATGTGTTTGTGTGTGAGCATGCTCAGTCCCACACAGACGCCAGTGAAACTATTAATTAATGTGCAATGTTTTGACACAGTTAATCTATGTTATGAAATGTAATAATGTGACACGCACCATTACCCCTCCATCCCTATTAAACAGTGTTATTGTTTGTTGTGGACCTGTTGCAGAGAATGATGTGCCTCAAAATGTTTGGCTACACTACGCCTCTGTATACTGATGTGTGAGATGCCAACTGCCCAAGCAACTGTTGCCTTTATCTTAAAGCCATAAAAACTACTGAACAGCTGGGATCAGTTGGCAAGACAAATCTGTTTTTCTGCCATCAATGGGTTTTTGTCTGCACCAGGGCATCTGTCCACCTAGGTATGGCCTGTGCAAACACACCAACACATGGACGAGTGACAGACGTTTTTCTCAAGAGAGCGTTCAAAGTACAACTTGATGACACAAGTGTAAAATGTGTTAGGAAGAGAGTTAGAGTCAAGTGTATTGAAGAGTATAACTATAACTATATCTAAAATAAACAAAGAAAAGAAACTTTTGAAATTATCAATGTTATTAAAAAAAAAAGTAGAGGCCTGCGGCATGACTGTTAAAACTGGAAAGTAACAATTAAAGCTGTACTGTAAATGTTTTTTTTAAAAATATGACAAGGGAATAAAATTGGTATTTCAGTATTACATGTTGAAAGTGTCAGCAACAATAGATATGATTAAGCGCTTCCAGTGGAAACCAAACACACCCCCATACCACACTAACCCACACACACTAACCCACACAGTGCTATTTGAGTAGAGTCGCATAAAAAATAAAATAAAAAAATATCCTAGTGCTCACTGTACGAACTTGATTTGACTGATATTGTTTTATTCAGGGTTGAGATGTTCCATAACCTATGTAAACACAACACACTAGAGAAGAACAAACTTCACAGCTTGTTTGCCAAAGTGTGCACCACAATCTGGGCCTACGTAACACACACTTATCTCCAGGTAGGTTTTATATACACAAGAGCATGAGTGTTTATGCATCTGAAGTTGTCTGTCTGATGTGGTGCTGCCGTCTCGAACGACCTTCCTTCTTTCTGTCTAGCTTGGAGGGCTTCAGAGTCAAAGGTTTCTGTGCGCTGGTGTGTGTGTGTGGGTGTCCGCCTGTAAATGTACATCTACTGTAACATGAAGCCAGAAAACCTCAATACTGCTCAGCAGATGAAAATGGCATAAGAAAAGCGGGGGCTGAATCAGTTCATTTTAGAGTCTGACACAGATTCATTTCCAGTTTTGTATGTCTTTCAGTCTCTTGGCAAGTGGCGTGTTGGATGATAAGTGCTAGCTCTGACAGTGTTTGCCCTGTTCAGATGCAAACCTCAGGATCACACCAATGCCTAATAAGTGACTCCTCTGTAAAATGTGATGGATCGAATTAAGGGTGCAAATAGCACCTTTTAAGTGTTTTTTGACCCTGTGCATATCACTCACAACTGGGTGATAATAATTGCTGTTAGCAACCATGGACTGGAATTAACTGTCAGTTAGAAATAACAGCTGGGTGTTCATCAAAATCCTGTCTTTTATGGTACACAGTGTTGAAAATTTACAAAGAGCTGACAGTAAAATTTGAAACATGCATCTGTTATTGCATGGATTCTGAAAAGTTATAGTCAGCAAACCTGTCAGATGCTGTAAAACCTGTGAGCTACACCTGTTCCAGTGTGTATTTTTCTTTCTTTGTTTAGTGCTTGCTACTCAGAAGCTCATCATAGTGTCTGCCTGGTCCTACAGAAAGACAAGCCCAGAGGACAAAGAAAGCCACTGACACGGTGGGAAGTTGACAGTTTGTGTGGCAGTTCCACCATGGACACTCCAGTTAGATTAACCCCCTGTCAATTCAACAAACTCTATTATTGTGTGTGTCTGTGTGTGTGTCTTTCTTAGCTTCGGGACAAACAGGTGGCATGCTGTAATGAGCTGCAGACGAGGTCACATCAGCAGCAGAAGCTGCAACCGATGACAAACAAGCCCACCAGGAACTAGACTTGGCTGAGGAAGCAGCAACTCAGTCTGTGTGTGTATATATCGCAAAGCCTCTGAATCTCTCTTAACCACAGAAAGTCGTCAGATCCTTCTCAAAACATGCATGAGGCTGCTGAAACTTTATACTATTACTTTCACAGAGGCCCAGACCCATGAAAGGGTTACACTGTAGAGACAGCTGTCAGTGGGGGAAAGTCAGAGAATAGTGAGGGGAGCTTAGGGTGTCCCTTATGGAGCAGTGTTTAAAGACTGACAGACACAGAAGGCTGTCAGCTGATACAGTACAGACTGAAGAACAAAAAGGCCAGAGAATAATAAGAAAAGAAGGGGAGGGAGGTAAAGAGAAAACAAAAAGATGAGAAGTGAAAAAAAAAAAAAAACGCACACAAAATAAGAGACTACTCATGTGCACTGTAAATGTGTGTTGTAAATAAATATTGCGCGTCTATGTCGCTGCGAGGGTATTGATGTTTTAGACCAGCATGGGCCAGTAGCACAGAGTGTAGGTGAGGGGAATGTGGTGTGGGAGGGTAGTGGGGGATCACAGCAGCTGTTGCCCAGCACACGCTACAGTCACTCAAAACAGCAGGGCTGCACAATGAAGCCCCTTCTCCAACTGTGAGTCTGTGCGTGTGTGTGTGTGTGTGTGCGCGCGTATTTGAATGCACACGTGCACAACGCTGCAACGGATGTGCAGATTGTTGTTGTGTTTTCAAAGAAGACCAAGAGTCCTGCATGTGATCTAATAATGCCTTAAACTTTCTCTTCCTCTAGGTTCCCAGAACACATTCATAGCCACAGCTGACCCATAAGGTAAACTGAACATTGTCAGTAAAGATGCACTGTGCGCTACTCAAATGAATGCTAATAAAATTCCAGCTTAAGATGACCCTAGCAGGGGGTTATTCAACCAAAGCGGCTACAGCAGGGCTGCATACTGGAGCGACCTGGGTGACTGACAGTCACAGTCTAAGGTTAAAACAGCTTCTTCTCTTTCAAAGCCTCACGCTGAAAAAAAGACTTCAGCTTTCATTATTATAATAGAAGAGCACTTTTGTTTACAGGAAAGTATAGCTACAGATTTGGCTAGCATTATTAATGGCCACCCTTAACATCAGGATATCCTTTTATGTATAAATACTAAATTTTTATTAACCCATCAAATTATACAACTGCAGCGGACTGAGAAGGGCATTATTTGTTAACGTCACCGAACATCTTTTTTGTGAACTGTACTGGGCAACTCTTGCTGCCATTAGAGGCCACTAACATTGTGAACTTTTGTTATGTATGATTATAAAATATAAAATTCAACTATTTTTGCTGCAGTGGCACTCAAGACAAAAAACCTCCTAAAAAACAGACAGTTGATAGTCTGGTGGCAGTGAAACAGAAGTAGTGGTATTCAGTAAAAGAGGCATTGCTTTTAGGATTACTAAAAAAACCCAAACCAATGTGTTTTGCCAGGCTGTTTGGAGTATAACAGGGGACAGAAACATTTGGATGTGGCACCCAAGTGGGGCTTACAGTGTTTGCTGATTAGAGAGCAGCAGGAACAGTCTCATCTGTTCCAAACAATCCGTGACTAAGAATGAATGGTGACTCCATTTCTGCTCTGCTGTCCTGGGAGCAAGTCATGCACTGCACTTCCGTGATGGATAGGGAGGCAGTACAGGAGCAGAGTTTGAAGAGAAGATGGAAAAGAAGAGTTTTTTGGGAGGGGGGGGGGGGTTTAAGATAAACGAAGACAAAGTAAAGTAGAAACAGCCCATTGCCCTGTGCTCTGATGGGACCAAGTCTCTGTATTGCCAGATGTGCCTCACAAGGCTGAGCAAAAAAGAGAAAGCAACACAAAGAGAAAAATCCCACCATCACCAGTAATGGAGAGGAAGCTATTTTGCAATTGTTACCAAGGTAACAGCCCTGGCTCTGACCTCAGGACCCCCCCCCTTCATCTACCACCACCAATAATCCCTCCAACCTTCGAAACCTTGAGCAGTGCACGGTAAACAGCTGGCACCTCTGGGACTTCCTGCCACCTACACCTCCTTTTAAACATGTAGACACACACACTGGCGGCTCCTCTACACCCTATCCATTTTTAATGAGAGTTAGCCAGGCTGCCACGTCACTGGAATGAGGCACATCGATCATGAACACAATACCCATTCCAGTAGAGCGAATGAGGGTAAGCATGGGAGGAGTGTATCTGAGAGTGTGTGTCTGCTTGTGTGTGTGTTTATGTGTGTAATTGTATGTGTGTGAGTGAGACAGAGAAACAGTTTGAGCCAGCTTAATGACTAAAGCTCAAAAGCAGAGCAAATACTTGTAGCTGAAATAGATGAAAACATATGAAAAATACAGGCTTATGGGTCTTTTACTCTCACAGTGACCCCGCAGCCAGTTTTTCTTGTATTCAGGCTACCTACAAGGACATCTCAGCCGTTTTTGCCTGACAGGCCACCCTTTAATCTGCTTTAGTAATCCTGCCGAGACTCTTCCTTAGGACAGCAGCTATATCTCCTTGCTTCTGTTTCACCCTGTCCTCCTCCCACTGGTCTTCTTGTCCTCAACTCAGGAAAATCTGCCCACTGTACTCTCTAGGCAGAGCCATCTCCTCTAGCTCACTGACATCCACCCACGAGGATTCACATTCTCTCAAGTTTGCATATGAAAAAAAAAAAAGGTTCACCCATCCCCTCTGACTTCAACTTGTTTTATAGAAGTTTTTAAGACTGAATATGAGAATAATTCACTTCTTCTGCAGTCTTACACAGAGGTCGGTCAATGGTTCATGTTAATCATCAACATCCATCCTATATATGGCTGGACCTGATAATGGAGGTGAGGGGTTATGCATTATGGCTGTTCCAAGGATAATCAGGCATCAAGACCCTCACCAATTACACCCAGCGTGATTAAGGACAAAATGAGGGCATGCTCTTGGATGCTGGGGGTGGACAAGATCTGATCCTTTGGTGGCCTTGAGCTGAGTTGTGCAACGATACCACAACAGCTGGAAGCTTTGATGACAGCTTAAACCCAGCATTCCAAGAGCAGATGTGTTAAAGCTATTAGTTACAGCTACAGCTACATATGAATATAATAACGATGCATAATAATACTCCACATCTTGTGCATTAAAAAACAAATGAAACAAAAAAAAAACCACTAAGAAGATACACTGTAGCTACACACGTGCTGTTCAGTTCTGAAAGGAACTGCTTTTAGAATGCTTGTTTGTTGGTTTTATTGTTACAAATGCTAGAGGGCTTTGTTACAATTCATTTGAGAGACACACATTTTGTGTAGGAATCCAGAATATTGATTTTTTTCCCCCACTGTATAACATCTATTAAAAAGCCATCTACAGGATTAATGCAGAGAAGGTTCTGGATACAGGCATAAAAACAGGAAGGATTCAGTGGAAGATGTGGTACTATTTTGTATTAGTGTTTTTATGAAGGTCAGACCCTTTTATACTGGGTGGCTTTCAAACTAACTGGTTTTGAAGTAAACGCAATAACATTCAGAGTAGGTATTAGTCATTGATTTTAAAAAGCTAACCACAGTGTGATGTAGCATAACTTAAGCAGCAAGGAAGGTGATAAGTAAATAGCATTAGCAGACAATTGAAGTTCTTTTTAAGCATACTTTATTGCTAGCATCTCCCTTTTACCATAAAACAATCAATCAGGCATGCAAAAATCCCACTGGCTTTATACAAGACTTTGCCCACACCTGACCTCGTTAGCCCCTACCATTGAACAAAATAGGTCAAACCAAATAATACAATTCTAAACAAAGAACAGGAATAAAGTCATGCATGAAACTGACAAACTCATTTACTCAACTAAATGGTTTGTAAAGTAAAACACTGCATACAATATAACTCAAAAGGCTACTTTAAAGAAAACAAACAATACTATACAAAATGAAAACCCTCCATTTGGTTACACCCAGTGATCCAATCATTGACCTCATGACCCTATATAAACAGGAAGTAGTGGGCGGCCCTTCCCATACACCCGTCTCACATACAGGACCTGAATGCACAACATGGACACCATGGTAAGTATAACCAAAGCAACATAAAGAAACATAATTTACTAGACATGTGCCTGTAAACAGAAGAAAATTCAGATGATCTGATGGTTAGTAGTGTTTGCTTTAAAACACATGCATGGATGTAAAGAATGTAACTACTGCTACCACAAACAAAACCCGGGATATTGTGTGTTAAGAGAAGTTACACCAGCACTGTCTAAATTAAAGCATTATGGCTGACTGTAAAATAACAGAACACAGAATAACAATATACGCAAGTGACAAATGGCAAATGAATTCTGTCCTAGCCACTTTGTCACACACAGTAGAAAAGACTCCAACAAAATGAAATGATACAGCGTGCCTCATCTACAAGCAGCCATCTTCCATACTCCAGAAATGATTGGGTGTGAAATTGGTAGCTTTTAACCTTTTTTGTCACAGCCAGCGCTCTCAGTGAATCCACTTCCTTATTTATGTGTGTGTATTCACCTACTCAGAAAGAAAATGCTTGCACATACACATGCACTTATTTAACTATTGGAATTTGCCCATGCTCAGAGATTTGAGTGAACTAAAAACTCAAGACATTGCAGCACTACAAAGCTGGATTTAATAATAATAAAAAGATGGATAAAAAAAAGAGGGACTGGAATCCATACACAACAACAAAGATGGCCATGCTAACTTATTCTGAACTTAAACTAAGCCAAGGTGGATATCAAGACAATACTGTTACCTTTTTATATCAAACAGCATCAATATCTACCCCACATTAGGTCTTTAGCCCTCTCATGCCCCTCGGTCCTGGGGAGGCGTGGCCCTTGGCAGCTCATAAGTAGTAACAGATTGGCAGGAGACAAACTGCCAGGCAGGAAAAAAGGGAAGGAGCAGGTCAAGCGTGTGCCTACTGACCGCAGTTTGAACTCTGATGCTGAACGTCTATTATGTGTCAATGCTAACCCAGGAACAATAAGTACATAAGTAAAGTGGTAATAATACAGTTTAATGCTTTCCACCTAGCATCTCTTAACTTAGAATAACTGTTTGGGTGTTTGTTGTTTAGGAATACATCCGGATAATTCTCTTACCCAATTTAAATGCCATAAAAAAGGGACCCTTTTGGGTCCCTTTTTTGACTTAGACCATCCGAGGGTTAAATGATTAAATCCCTTTGGGAGGAGACTTATGGGGCGATCGTGGCTCAAGAGTTGGGAGTTCGCCTTGTAATCGGAAGGTTGCCGGTTTGAGCCCCGGCTCCAACAGTCTCGGTCGTTGTGTCCTTGGGCAAGACACTTCACCCGTTGCCTACTAGTGGTGGTCAGATGGCCCGGTGGCGCCAGTGTCCGGCAGCCTCGCCTCTGTCAGTGCGCCCCAGGGTGGCTGTGGCTACAATGTAGCTTGCCATCCCCAGTGTGTGAATGTGTGTGTGTGAATGGGTGGATGACTGGTTGTGTAAAGTGCTTTGGGGTCCTTAGGGACTAGGAAAAGCGCTATACAAATACAGGCCATTTACCATTTAGTGACAATAAGCATATACAGGTTGGTCTAATTATTCTAAAAAACATAATCCACCCCCTAAAAAACATGGACTTAGTATTAATTCAGCATTCAACAGACCACATACATAATACAGCTGTGCACGCATTGCATTGGATTTCTGCAGGCATCCCCTGGACTGACCGACAACTGTGTGTCTCAAAAGCAAAATGGGGCATTGGGCAATCGGACAGTGGAGGAGGGAGATGGGACTGCCTCCTTATCTTTGTTTATGTGTGTTTGTGAGTGTGTGTTTAGGTATTACAGGCTGGAGGACTAGAGGGAGGAGTCATAGGGGCCTGTGAGGCAGCGGAGAGAGAGCAAGTGTAGAAATAATGGAGTGAGGGAATCGACCAGTGAGGAGGACGAAAAATACAACCAGTCAATACAGCTGGGAGTGTATCAATTATGTATGGCTTCAATTCTCTTTTGGGGTAAAAAGAGGTGGGGAATTGGCTCGTTCCAAAAGCCTGTGTATTTTTCTACTGTTTATTTGTACCTCAACTGTGGCTTTGCATATATTGTAGATCACTGAAGCTCTCAATGTTAACAGCTTTCATGCCCTCAGCACTGTTAACTTGCACTGAAAAACTAAAAGCATTGACAGAAATCTGATTTTGTGCCTGTTAATAATCTTAGCAAAACACTAGCAAGGGAAAAATATGTTTATTTACTTGTGCATGACTTAACAACTTCACTTGATCACTTGAATCTTAAGCATTGCAAATGATACCAGCATGGCTGTTACTTCTTTCCACGTATCATTTGCACCTTTTTACACAAGATAAAGATGTTAGGACTGATATTGGTGATATTATGTTAAAGTCCCTTGCTCTTTTCCTGACCCTTTACTGTCTTTTTTCACTTATCTTCTCATCTCCTCCCTTATGTTTTTCCCTGCCTTGAACACACTCTTCCACGCTCCAGTGTTCCCTCTCCTTTGCAGCTCCCAGTAGAGGTGGCCTCTTTGCTCAGTAATTCAGTCAGGAGGCTAAAAGGAGGAAATTACATCCATGCTGCCTGACCACTTTGAACTCTCAGCCCCCCTCTACTATGCTTGCTCACTGGCAACTGGTTTAAAGGCCCACACTGACATTTAAGAAATGGGCACAGGGAGCTGTGAAAGCGCCAAAGAATATTTTTGAGTGTGCATGTGTGAGCGTGTGTACTCATGCAAAGACAGATATGACACTGAGAGTGATGACATGAGGAATTAAGTTTTTCTGCATTATATTGTAAATGAAGCCTGTTAATTAGAGGGTTTGCACTTAGAAAGCACATTTTTGACAAACTGTATTCATAAATGGCAACACTAAGCCACTAACCACTAAGAAACAGTGAGTCTTCACTGATACTAACAGTATAGGTTATCTGGAACAGCAGTCAAGTGAAGTAATAATATGATATGAAATTACCAGTGTATTAGAAAAACTTTAGTTAATTCAGGTAAAAAGGTTGATGTGAAAGATTCAGATCAAGTGTACTTAACCTGCAGCTGAGAGGAAAGTAATGCATATATAATAAACGTCTTTCTATGAGTGATACTTACATCAACATTAACAAATGTTTTTTTGTGAATCCTACATTTAATCCTACACTTGCATCTTTCCAGGTCAGCCTTAATGATTAAAAGTCACAATGTCTTTTTGCAAAGCTTCAGCCATTATTAATGCAATTTCTTGCCTTTCACTCTACCTGCTTTGCGTTATTTTTACCCACCTGTCTGGACTGCTCATCTATGTCACATTTATTTTATATTGGTCGCTTCACTGTACCTCTTTGTCTTTCGATCCATCTCTGGCCTGTCTGTCCAAGTCCAACTTGTGTGAGTGCCTCTCAGTAGGGTGCCAGATTGTCAATGCAGCCAGTAATGAGGTGTATGCTTCAGTCAGCATGTGAGGAGTTAATAAGGAAGCAGCAGAGGCCATCACACATCAACAACCATGAGTGTGTCTGTGTATGTGTGTGTGTGCATGTGTGCGCATATGGGGAGGGTGTGAAGGCAACAGAGCCTCCTTGGCACACTTACGGCTGTCTGTCGACCGACGGGGGTATTGATTTGGAGGGGAAAAAGCAGACAGAAATGAATTCTGATCCACAGAGGTACTCCACAGTGCATGTCTGAGTGTGTTAGATTTTGTGTGCGTGTGTGCCTCTGTGTGCAAGAGTGTGTGTGTGTCTATGCGTGCATGCATGTGAGCATGTTTGTTCTCTTTGTCTCAGCATTTCTCCCAGTGTACATGATGTACATACAAATGAAGGGTTTGGTTACACCCCACTGCTCTCTGGGCTGTTGCTTGTGCACAAGGGTAAGCTTCTGTGCATGTGGGTCTGTGTGCGTTTGTACCCAAATTAGGGTGGGAGGCATTGATAACTAGGCTCAGGTGGTAAAGAATAGCAACCCCAGCCAATGTTTGTGTATGCGTGTGTGTGTATAGCTTTGTCGTATAGGTATCTTTATCTAGATGCATGCATGCACATATGGATTGTGTATTTATTTGCATTTGTAAAACGCACGCTAAAACACTCCTCAGCTGGAGTTCATATGTTGAAGTATTATTGAGGCTGGAAGACTTTCTTAGGACCTGTAATAGTGCTTGTGATTGAATTCAATTTGAGTCTATAAGGAAAATACAGACACAAAGGTTTCGGGCGAAAGACGCGTCTGCAGTTGAGTGAAAATCATCAGCTTTGCTTATAAAGAAACTCTGTGGTGCGAAGGAGAAAGAAAGCAGTGAGTGATCTTCGTTGGTGCCTGGGTGTTTTTGTTTGGCAGAAGAGGAAAGAAAGAAAAAAAAATCAACATAATGAGACCAAACTGCTTTTGTGTCTCACTCTCTTCGTCTTTCTTCTCTCTCTACCCTCTGTCTCCTTCTCCCTCCCATCCCTCGATTCTTAGACAGCTGCTTCTGTGCAACCAAATTAACTGCTCCCCAGCTGCTTTTGGAAAGTGTGAAATAAATAAATGTTTTGCCTCCGAGGTATAGTGTTTTTGGTTACACATATAAAGTTTAAACAGCTCAGGGTGCCGCCTAAATTCAGTGTGTAAGTAACAAAATTTGCGATTCAATTTAGTTACCAATTTTAGTTGTAGTACTTTTTTTTCCCCTACTCAAAATCCCCTACGACTGCCACTATATGATCTTATCTTTTACCAATATGTGATCTTTGTGGCTACAAATATCCGATTTACAAGTCACCAAAAAGAGTAATATTTCAACAGGCTGTCAGCAGGCATACTGTTTAAATCACTAGTCTTATCTTGCCTGTTCTCTTTCTAATATTTCTCCTCAAATATTGCCTTACAGATAGGGAACCCTTCCCTGCACATTCATCTACTTTCTTTAACAAAATGTATGTCTGCACATGTCTGAGCAGTCAGAGAAATAGTCATCTGTTTTTGTGTATATTAAGATGTGCGTGTTACAGAAAGTTATTTCTTTAATATTTGCTACATAAGTTCTTCTGTGAGGGGTATAATTTACAATTCCCATTTCCAGGCCCACCCATCTAAAGTTCTTCAAGGTGGATTTAAAGATGAATACGAGTAAATAAAAATAGTACACATTTGTAAGTTTTATGTTATATTTACTGATTTTCATGCATATAATGCTGTTCTTCTGTCCAATAATAGTCTGAAATAGGGTACCAGTCTTCTTTTAACATCACAAAACACCCTAACTGTCACACATAAATACACATATCCCAACGTAAACCCACACTGTACAATACTACATCCATCACTGGTGCTCAGGCTGACAGTTTTGTCAAAGTGAGCCGCAGGGGTTAGGAGAATGGCAGTGTGGGATTGAGTTCTCCCATCGGACGCTGTTCTGACAGGAGAGGGGGAAAAAGGAGAAGAGAAAAGGATGAATGAAGGAGGAAAAATTTGAGAATGTGTTACACAACCTTAGCAAACAGAAGGAAAGAAAGAGAAGAAAGGGTTGAGCTGCCATGGCTAACCCATCAAAAAAAAAGACACTCTCCTGCTGTAGCCTGTTTACTAAGACTGGCCTTGTGAAGGACAGACAAAGAGCATATTGCAGGCCTGGCAGCATGGCCACATCACTCAGTAAAAGACACACACACAAAGGACCTCCTGAGCTACTACGCCAAACTGTGGTAAATTAACTTAACCCAAACAGCAACACATGTACTCATTGACAAATGAATGTAAATGCATTCACATGTGTGCACATACACACTTCTTCACCCCTTACAAAGCAGCTGGCAGTGTTGAAAAAAAAAAGGGAAAAAAAAAAGAGTATCTCCCTTCCTCAAGTAATAAAGCTCAGTCTACAGAGTCAGCCGGAGACCTCTATATAAGCACCTTTAAAACAGTGCAGGGGACAGCCTGCTGTTATCCAGTCATGTGTGGGCTCACTTTCAAAAACCATGTACAATACACTACACTTTGAGAATACTAAGAAAAAAGGCAACCAAGAGATGTTAAAAAAAAACCAAACAAAAAATGCGAAAAAGCAGGAGTACGCAAGACTTCCAGACATTGCCTTCCCCAATTATAGACCAAACAATGCAACCACATTCACTTTACTCTTTGCCTGGTTCCTGACAAACCCTGTTGTGATTCCTTCAACTGGCACTCCTGTTTCTCCCTGACACTCTCTAGGCTCTAATTAGGCTTGTAAATAATTATTGCAATTAAAGCCTACAATTAGGAGGACTGAAGCACTGCCATTAGTTTCACAATAAATGTCATGAGCATTCTGCATAGGCGCAGGGAGGAAACAGACAAATGCTGTGCCATTATAGAGGCAGTCAGACAGTGAGAGTGAAAGAGACAGAAAGGGTGGGTGGGGGGGGGGGGGGGGTTGTATGAAGACAGTTGACATACTCACAGCTCTTAATTACAGAGCTCATTATTCTGGCAGGATTGGTGCTGGACTGTTACTTTAGCTCACATTCTCCAAAGTGACAAAGTGTGCAGGCACATATGCACTCATGAGTTAAAAAACAAAAATCCCCAGACACAAATTCAAAAAGGTGGATCCTCTGAAATGGAAGCACAGTGAGACAAAAATAAACAGAAACAACAAAGAAACAGAAGCAACTTAGGACTGAAATAGGAGGTTAATCAGAGATAAACAGTATTTTTATAAATGATAAGGGGCTTTCAACAAGCTCAAGAATAAGTGTGCTACTCAAGGTTACCTTTAGTGAGGACTTTCTGCCTTCGACTGGCCTCATCTTTTGAATGTTTATTTCTAAATATTTGTAATTAGCTTCCTTTGTAAAACACTAATTTACTCTCCTCCTCAAATATGTGTTTGTCTGTTTGAAAAATTTTGCAAGATTTCCTCACAATCAGCACCAAAGTGTAAGTACAGATTCTACACATAGAGAACAGGTTCAACTGATTTTTTAAAAAACGTTTTGGTCTGGGCTATTATGGAAGCAGCAGTTGACTGCAGAGAAGCAGAAGCAGAGATGTCAGAGTCTCTAAGGATGAGGTACCCTTATTACCTCATATTATGTTACAGGGCCAGTGAATGTCGCCAGCAGAGGAGTTGGGGTGGGAGACAGCCATGAGGTTTAAACTGGCACTGAGAGATGTGCAGACATGCATGATCACAAAGCAATACACAGCCCTGACATAGGTATGCACATGTGTCTAGAAATGTACTCATTTGCAGAGCATTTCGCCTATTTCACCTTAAACAGAGATCAAGCTACACGGTACTGTATATTTCTTTATACTGACCTCCACTGACACAGCAGGAGCTAAGATGTGAGGGTGGGAGAGGGGAAAATGAGAGGGAGTGCAGGCTGGGGTGCACTCGTGTGCTTCTATTAATTAACAGCTTGATGGGGGCTGACAGGACGTGTGCTGCTATCAAATAATGAGGTTAGGATTGGCCAATGGTTCCAGGGCACAAAACCTGATTAACACTAATCCTAGCTTAAGTCAATTAACAATGCCTGCTCAGGGACTAATGCAAATGAGGGGCCTTTGTTAGGTGAGCTAGTGCAAACGGAGAAAACATGGCTTGACATTCAGACGTGTAAAACATCTCTAGATCATAGTAAAAAGGGTGACAAACATAAAAAGTCATAATGAGAAAGAAATAGCTGACTTATGTAACGGTGTCTCTAGAGCAGGGTGATATGATCAAAAATATTTATCACGATATACATTAGAAAATTTGCGATAACGACATAATTGACTATATAACTGACACTAGACAAAATACTTTACAACTCCACAACTTTATTAGTGCAAAAAAAACCCCCAAAAACCATCAATGTATTTTCACTTAAACAAGCAGCTGTTTTTTATGTGCATTAAAGTTATATAAAAATTTTACGGTGCAAATGCAAATTCCTTGCTGACAGTTTAACCAAAAGGCATTTCCAGTGGAAATTGGCCGACATATCCTCAGCATAACCATGTATAATACCCACAAAACTTAAAAACAGGTTATACACACACAATGCGGAAATATTAATCAAGTGGTGCGGCTTCGTAGCTTAGTAAAGTCGTACTAAACCATTTGACAGATTTTCGAGCGCCGTGTACGACATAAAATCGTTTCGAGGTCAGTAAACACAACCAGAATTCATACATAAGGCGCACGGGATTATAAGGGGCACTGTCGATTTTCAGAAAAATCAGAGGACTGATTTTAAGTGTGCCTTATTCTCCAAAAAACACGATGATAATAACGACGGCCCGCTAGCATGCTCTACCAAAAATAGTGCTTTGTTGTGTAGCTGACGGACGAAAGCTAAACCAGTTCCACACCACTGAAGTTGCAGCATTTTTACAAACCAATTCTGGTTCATCCGTTTCATTCAACGATCCGCTTTCGCCCTTCTCATTCTCTGTTGCCGCCATGCTTTTTCCGCCATGTTTGCATGAAAACAAAGGCACTGCGCGTGCGCGTTTTACCCATATTCTATTGCGATATTTCATTTTCTTATCGTTGCCCAACATTATACCGGTATTACCGTGAACGGTGTGATATGGCCCAGCCCTAGACGTCTCTTCAGTCTGATGCAGTCAGTCAACCCTTAGACCTCATACAAGCTTTGACCAAAAAATTTAATAACATTGCATACAGATTAAACAATAAAAGAAACGTCTATTAAACCAAACATGTGAATGTGTGTCAACACGCATGCATGTAACGTTTAGAAAAGGGGAAATGAAATAAGGGAATATCAAATATTCTTTGAAAAGGTAGTTTAAGCCAAAACACTTTCTTTTTACTTGCAGTGTCATGAAGATAACAAATCATCACATGTACTTATCTATTTCAATAGTAGCTTAAATTAAAATTTCCACTTGACTGGTCAACCATCATGCCTGGTCTGTTCTATGTGCTGCAGGCACTGCTGAAACTATGTCTAAATTGGTCCCAAGTATCTTTTTCTCCATTAGGTTCTGTAATATTAAAGTTCACATCAGTCAACATATAGGCAGATCCCAATATAGAGCCCAATACAGCTATGTGCCAGTCAGGCTCCAATTAAATGACTTAATTGGTTTTTACAGTCTCGATCACAGGATAGCAGGTGAAAATCAGCCTGGTTTACAGTGACACTCAGTAATTATGATTAATGTGCAAACTAATGCACATGATAAATAATAAACGTGCAAGAAAGGTAGCGAAAGTGCTAATTTAAGGCAGCTATAACTAAATCTAATAACTTGTGGTCAGATTATTTTAAAAGGAAACGAAATCAACACATGCATGCAACAGACACATATATGGATACACAACAAAGCTTCTGATCGAGGGAGTTTGACAAGTGGAGAGACAGTGTTGAAACTAGTTTCTTCAGAATGAAAAGCTAAATGGCATCATCAATAACATTGGATGTCTGTATTGACAGGGGAATTTATCCTAATTTGTCCAGGTGTCAATATCAAGTGAAGCTGTCAGGGAAGCAGCTAATAATCTAAGCTCAAGCTTCTAAGCTACAGCTCCAGGCCCCTGTTCAAACCATGGAGCACCTGGGTAAGTAAGCAGTCATGCGATTAATTTGCTGGCCCTCACTCCAATGGCTGCCAAACTGACCCCGCTGTTGTGCTTACATCCCAGATAAAACATGGTGGCCAATCCATCAAGGCCAGTGTCTGTTGTCTAACTGACAGCACGACGTCCCAGAGATGTCTGGTGAAAAACAGACACCTGTAAGCTAAATCCTCCCTCATCATCCTTAAGGGTGTGATCAAATGTAGATATGTAGTCTATATGATGGCCCATGAGATGACAGTTTACAAACCATTTGTTCATGCCCATCTTCTTCATTGTTGTCAAACATATAAAGGACCTGTTGTTTTTTGTCAGTTGTTTATAGAAAACAGTCCTCATTTAATCTCAGTTGAAGTCAAGTTAGGTACAATAGATCCTAAAAAAAACCAACTTATATTCATGCAGCTCAATAGCCAGTTACATACAACTTGGGAATTAGGCAACATTCAGGAACATTTGAGGGAAATCTATTCTTACAGTCTGTGGGATTTGGAAATGAGTTGCACATTCAGGGGTAGCAGAGGAAAATATTCAGCATTCTGCTTTCTGAAAGTGAACTGTGTTCAAATGGGACTGAGGAAAGACTCGGGGAGTGAGATGGCTGCAGAACTTTATAGCAATGATAACTGAATTCAGCATAACAGCAGATTTATATTCCCAAAAGCAACTTCATCATTGTCCTCTGTGCTGTAATGGTATACGGTTAAGTTATTGGGACTCTTTATCTGAAAGTCATAGATAGACAGATTGGTGAGGGGAAAAAAAACAATTTAAGGTCAAGAGTCAAACGCCTGAATCATCTTCGTGCAGCTGTGTGCTAGCTAGACTGCCCTGGGGCAAACACGGGGTCAAGGGACCATGTGCAAGGCAGCACTTGCTGAGGTAGATGCCAGAATCCCTTTTTGTTACCCCCTCCTGACAAAATGAGAAGGGAGAAAGATGGTGTGGAAAGAAGCTCAGTAAAGTGCTAATATCTCATGTTGCTTTTGGTCTGTATTAATTTTTTGGTTTGAACTTTTGCTTCCTGACGAGAACATTTGGGGAAACATACAAACACACACCCACTCACTCTCACCAAGTCACGAAAAACAAAAAAACCCAACAGGAAAGTCCAGATATGTACCTAAATGATAATGCTGGTTTATTTCAAGATTTATTATCGAATGCGCTCTTTGTACTCACCACCTGTGTTGTAGAGACTTAGGGAAACAAAGAGCGTGTTGAGCTGGGCTAGAAGCATTCGCTGCCGTGTTTCATAATTTTTTTTTTTCATGAATAATTTTTAATATATGTGTTTGAGTCTGCAAAAAGCGAGACACAACAAATCTAGGAAACAAAAGGCTTTCTGGCAAAATCGCTGCTAGTCGCTTTCTCTAAATTTGCAGAAGCTAGATCTATAGTAGAGCAAACGCGGATTGCTTGTTATTAGCTACAATGTGTTCCATGTCACACGTGTGTGCTACATGCACCGAAGTCTTCTTTAATAATGAGCCAGTAGCATGTCAGCTAATCTCAGCTTGGATGAGAAGTGAATGAATCCTATTTACTCCTGTCGTTATAACCACTGAACCCATTTCCACCTAATCTAACCACACCAGCCAAACAAAGGTTCAAGGGAAGTAGGGGAAACAGAAAAATCTAGGGGGGAGGAAATGGGGGAGGTTGGTGTTAGAACAGGTTGCGAGCAGACCTCCTACAAAAAAAAAGGTTTAAAAAAAGAAAGAATTCATGCATGGATTTCAAATTTCACAGCTGAGTACCTGGAGGAAATTGCCAGGCCTGGAAAAGAGGTCTTCTTTTCTTTTTGATAATCTGTGAGCTGTAATGTTGCTGTTCCATATATGAAGCTGGCTAAGGGAGGAAGGATGGAATACAAGGATTGGAGGCTGAGGGGGTTTAATGTTTGCTAAAGAGCCAAGAGTGTATTGGAGAGTGACAGCAGCACATGGCTGAACGCCTCTATAGGGGGAGGACTGTGTGTCTGTCCATGAAAGACGAGTCTGTTTTACAAGCCAGCTCAGTATCCCTCAGTTGGTCATGCTAGCAGGAATTTCACACTTATCCTTATAAAGAGCTAGCAATTAGAGGGACACTATTTCACTGGAAACACTAAGTCTTTTAAGGTCTATTATGCACCATTGTACACCATAGCCATAAAACATTACAAAAACCATTGAGCTCCATTACAAAGTCAACACCTGCCTCCTTTCTTGGGATTAATTACAGCAAGATAAAAAAGTAACCACTTCAGTTTTTTGTGTGAGGATTTCTGAGTTTCCTTTTTTTTAAAAAAAAAAAAACGGTATTTTCAAAAACCTTTTTTCAGACAGAACTAAAGCCACGCCACAGGTATCACTTCAAAACCCTTTCAGATGATAAATCTTGATTATTCCCCATGAATAATACATTATAGCCTGGCTGCTGACCAAAGCAACTGAAATAATACAGTCACTGATTCTCAACCATGTGTGATGAGTGCTTGCCCCGAGTGCCAACAGACAGAGCAGCACAAAACACCACAAAAGACATGAAAGGGAGTCATACAAATGTTGATAATCTAGGCCCTATAAGACCCCATCAGTACTGGAGTAGCTGTCACCATTTATCCCAGTATGCTGCATTCTGTTGATAAACTAACAACAAAAAGAAACAAAGGCTGCTTCGGGTCTTCTGTGGGCCACAGTGGCATGTGTGCTTGAATGTTCTCCCATATGTCTAAACTCCTCAAAAGCAGCACACTACACAAAAACTACACACGTACATACTCAAACACAAACCTGCCCTCTGTGGTTAAAAAAAAAAGAAAAAAAAGAAAGGGGTGTGTTTGCATTCTCAAGAAAACAAAGCCTGATAAAAGAAACTCTGGAAGTATACTGGAAAAAAGGAGACGTTAGTAATGACAGAAAGACAGAAAAGCTCTTTCCACACATATACTGAAGCCTTGAACCTTTCTAGACATCACCCACAGGAGGTGCACGTTAGAATGCAAATGAATCAGTTGAATCAGGCATAAAAGGGTCTTTACCCTGTCGGCTCCCCAGTACAAAGTCCATATGATATCTGGCTGAACCATGTGAGAACTCCAGAGAGTATTTAACTTTCTGGAGATTCTCTCATGTGCCCTGCCACCTGCATGCTTTGCCCAGGTGCCACCCCTGATGAAAACCAGGCAGAATGTCTGCAGTAATGAAAATGCATCTTACATGAAGCGCTACATACGATGCTGAATGGCAGCCAAATCTCTTGATAATGTCCACAGTTTGTCTATCATCAAAAATCCATAAGTAATTTTTTTTTTTTTACTTAAAAGCCAACAAAGTGACCACCTTACACATGTTTAAGTCTCTATACACTGGCTTCCAATATGTTTAATAATTCATTTAAGATTTTAATAAGCCACCATATATTGTACTGCATGCTAGCCATAGAATCCTAGGCAGAGGATCTTTTATCTGTTGTAAAGGTGAAAACAAGAGGGGACAGTGTTTCATGGTCTGAGCTCCATTGCAGCTCTTCTGGAATGAAGATATTAGGTCAGCTAAGCCATTGTGCTGCCTCATTAAATAATAATAAAAATATGAATAATAATAACAATAACAACAACTATGAGGATTAGCCAGATGGCAGATACTGAATTTCCAAAACCAGTGGCTTAGCTCTACTGCAGCTGCCATTCATACTGTACATGAATACTTTATCAATCTAATTGCAGAATCTGGAGAGACTGTTATAATACTGGAGTATTTTTTGATGCATGTAAAGTGGCTGCTAGTATTAATATTAAAGAATAACCTTTGAAGATAATACGTGGTGCATAACCATGTGTGCTTTGTAAATGTAGAGGAAGATGTGGTACTCACTTCGAAGCCTAACGCTTTTGATACAATTTATGCAGAGGTGCTGCAGGAATGTAAGACATATGACACATCGAGACAGAAAAGACTGTCTAGGCAGCAGCTCACTCGAATCTCCCAAAACAGCAATGACAGCAGAAACCCCAAATTTTTGGATTATTGGTATAAATATAGAAACAGTTGCGCAGACAATTCGCATAACATGACTCAAACATGTGATCTGGCAGAAATCCATACAACGGATCTGCCGAATCACGGGATACACAAGGACATTTGTAATGCACAAACTTCAAAGTCAGTCCTAATAAAATTAAACGATTTTATTTGATTAAACCAGCATGTCTTGTGATTATTCAAAAGAGGCACCATAGTGCATATACACAGATAAATCTTGAGATGAAAACCTGCTGTTATGTATTTCAGGACTGTCAGTAATGATACAATACCCCTACAGGAGGGCAAACACACACACACACACACTGCTCAGGGAGTAGAGAAAGCCAGTGAGCCAGGTCTTTTCATCAGTTCCACTGCACTGCCTCGCATTGGGCCAATCTCACCACATCATTAATATGGTGAATGCTATTGTCATTGCATCTACAAAACAAAAGCACAGTTTAACATGGCAGGACGATGGATCAAATATGAAAAAGGGAGTTATTAAATATGTTTGGAGGTGAGTCAGTGATGGTGTCTTGTGTGAGAATGTGAGAAAGAAACAAATGAAACAAGAGAAAAGAAAAAGTTTGCTAAAATATTACACGAGGAAGGTTGTGTGCAAGTCAGACTGAAGATTCACATGCAATAGGCTATAGGTAATGAAGTCTCCATCAGCCTTATGGACTTGCCATTACAATATTGAGAGATTGGTGTTTTCATGTATGTGCAGTTCCAGTGTTTTTATAACAGTGTACACATGATAAGGAGAACCAGTGCATTGTGACTAAATGTATGTAAATGAATACTAAGGGAAGCATGTGTTTTGTTTGTGTGACTGTGTGTGCATCCCCGTGGGTGCCTGTCTGCATGTTTGTATTCACAGAGGCGTTGCACATCCCACAATTCTTAGCCACAACACAGAGTGTTGTGTGTGAGGGTGTGAGGACAGGAGAGAGAGAGAATTCTGGAGCATGGCCTTGCTGAGCAAATTTTACTCTTGCTCTCCCAATTTCTGTCCGTCTCCCCCTTAATGTCTGTCTCTCTCTTGCTCTCTCTGTTCCCTCTATTTCCCACTGTGCCAAACACAGAGGACTTCTTTGTTATTCAGAGTAGGAAATGCAACTGGAGCCAAATCTGCCTTGGTTTCCGTTTGATATCATCCCTCCTTTGTTCCTGCCGTCTCCCATCGCCATGTGCTTGGCCTTAGATGGCATTAGTCAGACACATGGGAACAAGTAGAGCTTAGACAAGATATAGCTCGTGATGTCCTGGATGTGTGACTACAAGTGTAGCTCGAGGTGATATTTAAGCTTATGATGAGATAAAGGTCAAACTGGGCAAGACAAAATACATGCAAATTTGAATTCCAGGCATACTCCGGAAAACTCAAAAATATATTTGGATCACAGCTTTGCAAGAAAGGTCTTCATACGAAAAAATATGTTGTTTTACCTAACATACCAAAAAAATGAGGATAATTTTGAGCACAGTACACTGCTGTGAAAAATGAGCTCATGGCTAAGCTGATACCAGTCTATGCATTCAGCTGGTATTTCCCATATAAGACATGCCACTCAAGCTGCTTTAGCCTGTCCAGAGTTGCTGCACACCTGCAAGCTGCTTTGCAACCCACTTTCAAAAAAACTCCTTTACATGGTATATGACTTAATGGTCATATTTATTGTCATTGGTATCAGCTCTGTTCTTGTTGCTGATCTCAGTGTTTTTTTACTTTCCATATATGCACAAGGATGAGTGGGGATGTCCTAGAACAAGCAAATACCAAAATGCAACCAAATATATATTACTGCAGATGAACATAACGTTCCTTTGCCACTGATTGAACTGTTTCCAACTGAAAGGGCCATATGGGTCACATGCACAACCTCTCTACAGACACTGTCAGATATGGTAAATGGCCTGTATTTGTATAGCGCTTTACTAGTCCCTAAGGACCCCAAAGCGCTTTACACATCCAGTCATCCACACATTCACACACTGGTGATGGCAAGTTACATTGTAGCCACAGCCACCCTGGGGCGCACTGACAGAGGCGAGGCTGCCGGACACTGGCGCCACCGGGCCCGTGGGCCACCACCAGTGGGCAACGGGTGAAGTGTCTTACCCAAGGACACAATGACTGAGACTGTCCAAGCCGGAGCTCGGCAACCTTCTGATTACAAGGCGAACTCCCAACTCTTGAGCCACGATATGACTATCAGGAGGTGTCTTTCAACATGCATGCCAACATCCCTGAAGCAATTGAGCATGTTTCAGTATGTGTGTGCGTGTCTGTCTCCTTCGATCCTCCCTAACCCCTAGAGAGGAAGACAGAAGAATCCCTACACTGAATACTAATAATATTCACCACGATCACCTCTCATTCAGATGACTAGCAGTTATGAGCTCAACATCAAAAGCTTCTTTCATCTGCAGAATAAGTGAGAATAAAGGATTTAGTAAATATGGGAAAGAGACTTTAGAATCAGTGCAAACTCTTCTTTACTTGCTCAGTCCATTGCTTCAGAGTCATCAGTTCATTGTCCAATACCTGCATCTTATGTTTATGCATGAAATTTTTATATTTCATTTAATATCAATATACATGTTTTGTTTATATATACATATCTATGCAAACCTCCTCCAAACATAGAGATGTACAGTTATATCTTTTGATTAATATACTATATAAATACTTATAAAGAGGCTTGATAAACTGTATTATTGTGGGGTCTTTACCTAAGAATATAAAGCGCTTTTGAGGCGACTGCTGCTGTGATGTAGCGCTATATAAATAAAACTGAATTGAACTGAACTTAAATAGTATAATTTGGCCTTCAATGTACATTTAGATCCATAATTATTTTGACAATAATTGTAATTTTCACTCTGGATTTTAAATCAAACTGCCAATATTGGACTGAACTGAAGACTTGAAGCTTTAATTCAAGGGGTTTAACATGAGGACTGCATTAACCTTTAGTAATTATCAAAAATTTTATATATGGTCCTAATTTTCAGAGGCCTGCATATAATTGGACATGATTGGCCGTTTCCCTTAATATATCATGAGAAATTAACCAGATAAAAGACCTGGAGTCCTAAACACTGAACTTGCATTTGGTAGCTCTTCACAAGAAATCTCAGCACAAGCTGTCAATTCAACTGTACAACATCACCATTAGTATGAAAAAACAAAAGAAACCCTAAAGAAATAGCACAAACTTTAGGAAGGGCCAAATCAACACACTGGTACATTCTGAAAAAGAGAGAAGGCAGAGCAACACCAAAAAAAGCATGTAAAATGACTAAAGTTTTCCCTTTAAATACATGAAATAAAGACAAACTTGTACCAGGATGATGGTAGGAGAGTATTTAAAAAGGTTAAAATTAAAGAACAGCTCACGATCCATAACGTAGTCTGTCAAACATAGTGGAGGCAGTGTTATGGCATGGGCATGTACGGCTGCCAGTGGAACCAGGAGACTAGTGTTTACTGATGATGTGACTGCTGATAGAAGTAGCAGGATAAATCCTGAAGTGTACAGGGCTATATTCTGAGCTCATATTCAGCTTAATACCGCAAAACTGATCAGACAGTGCAAATGGATGATGAGCCAAAGCATACTGCAAAAGCTACCCAAGAGTTTATCAAGGGAAAGAAACTGGATATTCTTCAGTGAAGGCATAACAGCACAACATTTGATGATCTGCATGGCTTCTAGAATTTAGGCAGCCACTGATTGCAAAAGATTTTCATTCAAAATATTTCTATTTAAAATAATGTTAGCTGTCTAATTAAATTTGGGGCTCTTAAATTGAGGGACTATGTATTGTTGTAATTCCTAAATAGTTATTGCAGTACTTGTTAAACTCCTTAACTCCTTAAATTAAAGCTTAAAGCCGGCACTCCAGTCACATCTTGATTGCTTTTAGAATCCAGAATGGTAGTGTGCAGAGGCAAAATTGTGGAAACTGTGTAAATGTCTGAATATTTGTGGCGATGACTTTAGCAAGCTTTAGCAAAAAAAGATAAACTAGAATTATAATCTTGGAATATTTTTTGCTCAAAGTACTGAGCTGTTACTGGTGAAGTGATCCGACTTTGGCTTTATTGTTATTCTCACATCAGGTAGGCAGCTAGAACTGTGCAACTTTTCAAGTGTTTGTTTTTATATATATATAAAAAAAAAAGAAAGTGTAAGTCATGTGCTGAAGGATAAAAAAATAACGTAGTACTACATTTACGGCTCCGTTTTCCCGTCTCTGAATTGGACATCATTTCAAAATTACTCTTTTACACGTTATCCATCCACCATGGATTCAACCCATAAGCTAAAGCTGGGTGTGTTAAAAGAAGAGATAAGAGGAGAGGATGGCAATCTATCACCTCACACTGACAGCCTTGCACGTTGTCTCTCTCTAGGGCTGCTACGCTGCCACGCTCCCCTGCAGCTGCTCCTCTCCTCTTCTCCTCCTGTTGTCATCTCTTTTCCAAGACACCATGTTTTCCCCTCCTTTGCATCTCCTCCCTTCTACTCTGCCCTTGTGTCCCCTTTTACCCTTGTGTCCTCGCACTTCTTCTACCTGTTTAGTATGTCAGTTGCATTGATGGTTATCAGCTGCTGCCCACCCAGACTGCAGTGCTGTGTCACTTCATTAGAAGTGTGAAAAGATGACCTTGCACTCTGTCTCCATTTTTTTTTCCTTTACTCCTAAGTCGTACACTCCTCCAGCTGTCCCTTTTCCATCATCACTTTTTCTCCCATGCTTCAAGCAGCCAGTCAACCTGCCAGTCTCTGCCCTTCTTCTCCTTCATCCACTCTCATTGTACCTTATCTTTTCCTCGTCTGTCTATTTCGTTTTCCCTGCCCTCATTGTTCTCCTTCATTATCAAATGCTGTCACAATGTCCCCTGCTGTGCCACCCTGGTTATTTATAGCTAACAGTAGGTGGTGGATTGCTGATGTTGAGAGGTGGGCCATCTTGCGCCCTGCTGGAGCTCACACATTCGCACAATATTCCTGACATTTCGAACATATGCATACAGAGACAAAGGCACATTAAAACCATCTCTTCTTATGTATGGACACTTGCGTCACATATTTTCAAGCATGCAGCTTTCAAATACCTACCTGTCTCTCAGACATGACGTAGAGGTAGTTGCGGTCAAGAGAGAAGGCCATATCCCTGAGGACAGGGCTCCCATCCTTGATAACCGAGATCGTTTCATACTGAACACCACCGTGAGGAGGCCCATCAACACGAATCTGACAAAAAACAGAACACAAACAGGTCAGATTTAGCTATTTATACCTCAGTGACAGCAGGAATAGTAAAACCAGATTAAAATGATTGACAGGAATGACAAACATGATTCATTTTTTTTGTTTTTGTTTTGAAAAACACTGAAATTATTTAGCTACTTGAAGTTTCAGTTGGAGGTGGAGATTCTCCTTGAGGATCGCTTCCACTAGAAAGAATGAATATGAATATGACATAAAAGCTTTTTTATAATTGCCAACAACTGTGCAACAAACCATAATATTTTCATAGTATGAGGTAATGTAAGTCCTCTATAAGTTCCTTGTAAGACGGGGTTATAAAAACTGTGCGGAATTATTTGTGGATATTATTAGACCTTTGTGAAACTTGAGCTGTGTTTTGGTTTTCTCTTTCCCTCAGTGAATGATGTATTTGCTCAGGAAAGCTTTGAACTTGAAGCCAAGACCACCTTACTGCAAAAGCAATGGAAAAGAATTTAAATGACTTATATTAGGCATCTGACCCAAATGGGCCAGTGCTAGCCTTCGTCATTCATTAGATCCCCTTGGCCAGACATAAACAGAACAGCAAATCTTGAGGAGCAGCATGGGTTGTCTAAACTTGAGTGGGGGTTTTCTGACGTTTCTGTGATGTCACATGTCACTAGGCCCTCCTCCAACCATGAAAGCTGATGGCTTTATCATCTGTCCATCCTTGCATGCCTCCATCCACCCAAATATTCATCTGTTTATTCAAACAATGACAGCACCAAAGAGCTGTCAGGCTCACAGAGGGGAAAGTCAAGGTCATATGTCTGTCAAAACAAGATCTACAGCGAAAGTGGGGGGGGGGGTGAGAAAACGAGTGCACGCACAAACTGTTGTGTACGAATGTGTGAGCAAGACCATGTGTCAAACTGCTGGATGATCAAGTAAGAGAAATGTGATTTAAGTTCACACAAAATCCCTGGAGCTCTGCCTTCAAAGCTTGAGGGTTAGTTGGGTACACGACAGCAGGCACCACAGTTAAGGAACAAAGCTCAAAGTGGTTAAGCCTTCCATGGCTGACCTACATCTGACCTTGGCAGACTAATCCAAACATTGAAAACAGGACATATGTGAAAACCATATGTAGGAGGAGAAAGGCAGGATGTGGGGGCCGTGCCAGTCTTCATCTGGTTACTGACACTGCAGTGTGGAGGGAGACCTCAGCAAATATGCTCATCCATAAAGCATGTCGGCACTGTTCTGTTCACTACTGTGTCAGTGTGGGTGTTGTGAGTGCATTTTTGTGTGTGCACCCGTAGGAGCAGTCTGTCATGCTGTGATATGTGTCCTAGCAGGCTGCCACTAGGGATCACAAGATAACCCGACCTTCCCACTGCAGGCCTGCAGTTCATCTGAATCAGATCGCTATCACACAGTCTCTCACCACTGTCCAGGGGCTTTTAAATTAACATTTGGCCAGAAAGAGACTCACATACAGAGATGTCTATGAGTGTGTGAGGAACAAAACCTCTACTCTCCAGACACTTTGTTAAAAGAAGAACAAACATATTAGGCCTACCAGCAACAAGACAGTAGAGCTGCTCTATTAAGGCAAAAATAGTTTTTTGTGTTTGCTTTTGTGTTTTTGTTCAATATAAAAACTACAACCATTTTACACGATCATTTTATAAGGTTGGGTGACTGGTCAAATATGTCAGGAAATGGATACATCTATTGTAGGTTGTTGTTTTCTATATTTTCTTTTCAATTGTATTTTGATTATTTAGCCTACATATTTAGTGCACTTTAAAATAAACTTGATTATTAGTGATTAGCGTATTAGGCTCAGTTGCTGAATGTGCACCTAGTCCCCCTGCTACATTCGGCACTGACAGAGAATGTGCAACTTTTTTATTTTTATTTATTTATTTAACATATTACACAGCATAATTAACACAAACAGAATGAGGTACACTGATTTTAATCAATAATAATTTTCAGCTTATCTTGTTTTTATTGTAGCTGTTGGAGCCAACATTAAAATTGAAAATAAAATTAGATTAGTTGCCCAGTCCTGTTTTAAAAAACAAAAATAATAATAATGCAAGTGCAAGCCTGTTTACAGAGACATTGTATTAGTGACTGGGTACGAGGGAAGAAGATTCACTAATACTCTCTTTCTCACTCTTTGCTTCTATGTATGCTTTTCCCAAAGGCTTATAGCTCACAAAGAAAACCGAATAAACATTATTGACAAATGACACTCTCACCATCCCACTATGTAAACACAAACACATTCACATCCAGATTTTTTTTTCCCTTTTCTGCAGCAACTGTAAATCTTGCAAAGACTATTATATTAACACATATGTAGACACGCTGTTAGAAAGTATAAAAAAATATGAACGTTTGTGTGAATTGGGTCAGTTAAATACAAGTACTTTCCAGAGCAGACTCACCTCTGGGTGGGCGAATGAGAGAAAAAAGAGAAAATGAAAACCCAGAGCAAGTAAATGGAGGCACCAGTGCTTAGTGGACCAAAAATAATTCTGTCAAAGACTCCCTCTCTTTACCACACTCCCACACTACTATTCCACCAGTCAACAAAATGTACCACCTGAGTAAGCGACTCTCATGCTCAAAACATCTTTTTCTCAGCATCGCTTTACTTCAACATTTAGCCTGCTCTCTCAGGTACTTAAATCTATCCCATCTTTGCGCTGTACGACCTTGCATTATTTATCAGGCCGGGTGAAAAAGCTGCAAACAAGTTGGTTTCATACCCTCAACTGCCTCACAATATTACTGCCCCTCTATTTTAAGACTGCCCATCCATGGAAACAACCCCTGATACCCCAGAGAGCTCTCCTTTGGTCTGTCCTGGCCTGACATGGTTCCCTTTTCAACACCACAGCCATTAGCTAGCCTCTCTCTATCACCAGCATTGGAGAGCTGCAACTGAGTATAGTTGAGTAAGAGGGGAAAAAGTGAAGATGGATGAGATTGTTGAAAAACAGTCTACATTCTCCCCCGGGGCCACCACGGGCAGCTTTATGTTGAAGAGAAAAAACAGCGCTGTCATGAATGATGAAAAAAATATGATCACGGTGAAAAGATGAAAACAGGCATCATAAAAACTTGAAGCACACAGATAGCTGCGATACTTGGTTTTAAAAATCCAAGCCCCTTAAAACTATCATGAGGCAATAGTTTAATTATAAAGGTGGTGGTGTATTTGGCTTGAAAACTTCAATATGCACATCTGGACTCCGCAGGTAACCAGCATCTTTTGCCATGCTGCCAGAACCTAGCAAAAACAACAGATTAAAAAACAACAACTTTTGCTTTTATTTACAGGCTTTCTGTCACAGCACCTAGTCAGCATTAAATGGGTAGCTGTTGGGGGTGGAGAGTGAGGCTGGGGTGGTTGGCCAGCAGGGAAGCCATGGCAGAGGCATCAGAGGCCTCCCCTTGTGGCTACAAGGCCCTGTGCCAGTGGGGTGCTTTTGATCAGACCATGTAAGCACCCTGAAAAAACGTTTGAAGATTGACCAAACTCCAATTCAAATTGCCCTTCTCCTTTTTTCCCTGTCCTGTTCTCTCTCTCCCTCTCTTTCTCTTGCTCTCTTTCCCTTCCTGGTCTCTCTGGTTTTGAACACTGTGCCAGACACTGAATCCCCAACTGCGAGAGTCCGTGTGAAGCAATTTGCTTGAGTGCGGAATAAATCCTGCGTAAAAAGTGCATCAAATGTGTGTTTGCAGTGTGTTGTGGATGCTGCTGTTCTACAGTAAAAGGAATTGGAAAGAACATTAAAAAAAAACAAACTGCAGTTTCATCAAAAAGAAAAAATCAATATTAAATGTAATATATGCAAAATGCCAAAATGGTTTTGATTTGGTCTCAAAATACAACCGTGAAGTAACATGAGATGTAACAGTATGTTCATGTCTATAGATTGATGTCTGTTTCACAGCTTGCCCTGTTCCAAGTGTTTGTTCAACAGTAGACGCTCAATTTCTAAAGAATTTTTCTTCTTTAATGGTCCAGCTGCTAACTATTACCTGAGAACTGTTTTCTTTTTAAATATGTGTGGAAATCTTATTTTCAAAACTTAGCCTTGAGGGAGGTTAGTGTTCTGAAACAAGACAAGCATGTGTACAGCTCGTTGCCAAGACCAATACAGATCCAGAGAGTGCACATTATTTTACCGCCAGATTTCAGCTAGCAGAGCAGAATGTAACCCACATATGAGAACCTTTACCAAACCACAGAGTACAACACACTAACACCTTGCATTGGGATAGAATTAAGTCATACTGTAGGTCTTCCACCTACATGTTGTACCAAAATAGTAAAACAAGAGTTGATTTCTAGGAGATTATGCTCTTATGGCTGAATCTCAAAGAGAGAGAAAGAGAGTCCCTGAATAACCTATCTGGCAGCTATCTTCTGCATCTGCGCTAATCCAGTTCAGTAGTCTTGAGTGTTGAAGTGATAGGCATTGCCTTTATCTGCTTGATCCCACACACTGGATTAGATTCTGCTAAAGTACACCACCGCACACTTTCACACGCTGTCTCAATACACAGAGATACCACAGAGGCAGCTATGTTTAGGTAAATGGCACTTGTATTCAGTTAAGGTCAAATACAGTTTAAAGTCAACCAGGAGACCTGACATAGACCACGATGGACTTTCACTAATAAAGCCCAGTTTCTCTGATAGAACCATTCTCAGTCTTGCCAAATAGCCTTGAACGTGGTGTTGAGACTACCACCTCACACCTTGGATCATATGACAATTGATAAACTGCTGAAAGCATTTTAAGCGCCAGTGATGCTTCTCATGATTTCAAAAGCTTTTGTGATAGCCAAAGGTGCTCTTATGCCATCAGGTTTTGCATTGCAAGCACACCTTTAAGAAAGAAAAAGACCTTTTCCACAAGCTCAAAATTTGTCTTTTACCTTAAAACCCCTCCAATGCATGAGAATATCAAGGAAACAGCCTTGAACTAGAAACACCAGAAAGCTACACTAAGCTCACATAAATATTTTTAGATCTGTTACACAGAAGTGGGAAAAATGGTGAGGTGTGCTGATAAGACTAACCTTCTGGGGATGGCCCACCATCCACCAGTCCAGAGTATTGAATACGGCAGTATATTTTAAAGATGCTAGAGTCCAGAAAATTATAGACAAGCTGTCCTTTTGCATCTGTGGTGTGACACACTAGGTTTAACTAACAATGTGATTGATCTCAGTCTTCCAACTCCCAAAAGCATGCTTAATGTACAAACAGCCCCTTGCCATCAAATTGAATATCACTACATATTTATTTATTGTTTTTCAACATGCATGGTTACTTAAGGAGGCTTTTTTTTTTAACCTAAACTACAATATTTTCCAAAACATAATCAATGTAGTTTGGTGCATAAACCTAACCAAGTATGTTTTAGTGCCTCAACTTAGCTACTGACTAGTAAAATGTTGGTGCAAATGAAACGAATCAGAAAGTGTAAGTCATGGAAACAAAGTGAACAATCAAAGCCAAACAAGACACGAACCATGGCTGACAAACGTCTGATTTACTACACCACCATCTCCCAACCTCCCAACGCAGACTTTTTCCACTCTTCAAAGGAAGACTGTTATCTCCAAATCCAATACTGCCAGGTCTGGTGGTATAGATCTGATATGCCAGTAGCTTCTGACAGAACGGCAGAGTTTGACGCCCTGGGATATGTTGATATGGACACATACTAGATGAAGTCAGATGCTTTAGGCGTGAGATTGGGAATGTATCACTAAGAGTGGACTGGTGGTATGAGTAACATTCGGGAAAAAATTAATTGCCAACACACTAGGAATAAAATACCAGTAAGACACCAATTCATTCTGATTTTAAGGACATCAGTAAAACAGAGCAGCATCTTCATGATTGCAACACCTTGAGTAGTCCTTCAAGGAACACAGTCAATGAGCAGTTTTACAGCCAGACAGACACACAGCTGGTTATGTTCCACACCTTGCAGAACCCTGTGTACCAACGAGGCTCACTATGTCTATTTTCATGTTTGTCCTGGAAACCCAGCTTGAAATGTAGCAGGCTGCTATTGTATTTCTCTACTTCAGGTGGAATAGGTTCAGGCTATTCAGCTGCCTGTGTGCGAGTCTCCCCCACCCCTTTTCATCCCTCTCCTTATTCTGCACACTGGGAGAAAACATGGAGCCTCTCTCCGCCTTGATAACGCATCTAATCCATCACCAGTGTCAGGCTGAAGAATTCTGGTGTCAGTAGCGAGCGGCGTGTAGAAATGTCCTGTGTATATGTGTGAGAAGACTCCCAACAGCCCAGTATGCCATCTCTTTTGTTCCTGTTGTACAATATAAGCTCCCATAAGGCTTATGTTAGCTTGTGTCAGTTCCCATCGGAAAGACTGAGGCTGGAGAGACTACATGTTGGTGAGGAGGAAAACACAAGAAAAGGCAGGAAGAGGGTGAAGAGGAAAAGGAAAGAAAAATTATAAACAATTACAGAGTTTGGAAAAAATGTAAGCAATAAAGCAATTTTTAAAGAGGTTACATATTAGTGGAGCGGGAAGAAAATGAAAATAGACATTGGAATTAGGATAATCACAAGAGACATCACTCTTTTTGTAAGTGGAATTCCTTTCCCCTCACCTGGCTCATACAGTGGCAGTATATCAGCTAAAGTGACCCGAGCCTACAAGGGGCAATTACTTCACATTTTTGGCAGGGCACCATAAAGCCTATTGATTTGGCTCTACGCCCCATGAACAAAGCAGTTAACCCTCTCCTCGACAGCACCTTTTCTCATCTGTTTGAAAAGGAAAACAAAAGCCTGCCCAGACGCCACAACAAATCACACATGCTGACCATTCAAATGGCCATTTTTTTGCTCCCACTAAATATCAGTGAGTATCACTAGCAAACATTCTATTAAACTGACTTCCAGAGACCAATGGTGCAATTTGCCGTCTGGATAATAGCTATATCCAACACTCGTTCAATAAAGTTTTAGCTCTGCAATATTACCATCTCTCTCGGTCACATAATTCACAACCCAAAACATGATTATATCAGCACTTTCTTCTGTTTGCCCCCGAGTAAAAAAAGAAACCAGAGACCACGGCATGCATTAAGGGGTCTGTGGTGGGATGAGATCAGGCCTCAACTCTAATCAGCCCAAACACATATTAAGCACAGCAGCACAATGTCAGGCCTATATTTAGCTCCACATTAAAACACTGAACAGAGACCAGCATGCTGCTGCTGATGGACACAGTCCAGAAAGGTTCACAGAGAGCAAAAACAGAGGGATGTGGTGGGAGGGATTTTCTGCTTAGCCCTTAAAAATCTGGGTTTGCTAGTATGATGAAGCTATTGTTCCTATTTGCACATAGAAACTGTTTTTTCTAAAAACTGCATTCTGGCGATGCCAACAACTTTAAGTTGAATATATATGCAAAACATTACACGTTTACATAGCTACACATAAGCCCACACACAATTCCAAGTTACGAGCACAAAATAACAGCTACCTCTGCGCGAAACCTCATCTTCTAATAAGGAAACGTTCTCTCCAGAGATTTTTTTCTTTTAAAGATGGAGCATTGACTGATGCGATGTACGTGTCGAAAGAACAAAGAAAAGCTATACCTATTTTATGTGAGTAAATAAGCAAGGGACAAAACAATCACGAAACTATTAGATGCAGCAAACACAGCTACTGATGGTTAGACAAAAGTTATTAGAGGAATGTCAAACATACTGAACCAGAAGAAAATATCACTCTACTGCTTTCTCCCTCGGTGTACTTCAAAGTAGATCACAAAGATATTTGAATCAAGAAGTAGCTCAGAAGAGGTTCAGGTGAGGGGCAAATTAGCTGAAATCATTCCAATTTCTCCCACCGGATTTGTGAGATTTAAATGTGGGACAAGACTGCCAGGTAGATGTGATACTAGGAAATTATAGCCAGTGGGATCCGTACAACAAATGAGAATATAAAAGCACTTCAACCAAGACTATATTTTATACTTGTAATGTGTTTGAACTTGAATAATCTCCCTACATGTTTCATGGGGTGGTTTATATTACTGAGATGTACTTGGTAGTGGTAAGTGAACATGCTTTTGACGAATGCATTGTGCTGTGATAAGGCCTTGACACTCAATGCCGTCTTCATTAAGGCCATAATATTACAGGCGTTCTTTGACACATGATAGAATATTATAGATAGGCATGTAAATGAGACGAGAAGAACAGAAAAGGAAAAAGGATAAGACATAAGATTACACCTACTAACTGGATGTTATAGAAATAGTAATCTGAAATAATCATAGTTTTTGTTTATTTCTGGCACCATCCTTGATCATTATTGCACTGTGATTGCACGCAGTGTGTACTGAGAGCATTTTCCCCTCAGGCAATCTATTAAAAAATGATGTGTTTTTCTACAAGTTATTGATGATATAGTTCTCATGCCACATAAATACAACATATGATCCACAGGTTTTTTTTCCCTACATTCCCAGTTGTATACTGCACAAAAAAATAATAAAATAAGAATTACCATCATTATATTGTTGTCTTGGTATTTTTTACTGCCACTGGCTTTAAATAATCAGACATAATTTCAAAGTTTCAAAGGTGACTGTGTGGCTAAACCAGAGGTCCATCACCTTCACAGCCCATTACACCCTTCCACCCTAAATTTCAAACCATACCGCATGTAACTCTATGGAGACAGACATCACAACCTTTAACCTCTCATCTACCAACTTCCCAGCAACTCTTGAATAATTAGAGCTCCCCCTGTAAGTGGAGAGGGTAAGGACAGGGGTAAGATGAACACCACTCTGGGGACCTTTGACCTCTGCTGGCCAACAGAAACAATGCAGAAGGGGGAAGGGATAAGAACATGGGGTGGACTATGAGGGGTAAGGGTTATCCAATCAGTCCTTTTCAGCAACACAGTGATGCTACTGATGGGTTGAGGAGGGGTTGGGTGTCTGACCCTATTCAAACTATTAACAAGAAAACCAGGCCAAAACCCCTGTGCTGGACAAGGGTTGCCATAGTAACCTCTCTCCCCTTGGGCACAAGATCAGCAGGGAATCAGCCAAAACTGTGGTCTGTCTACGTAAATACAGTGGGGCAAAAAAGTATTTAGTCAGCCACCGATTGTGCAAGTTCCCCCACCTAAAATGATGACAGAGGTCAGTAATTTGCACCAGAGGTACACTTCAACTGTGAGAGACAGAATGTGAAAAAAAAAATCCATGAATCCACATGGTAGGATTTGTAAAGAATTTATTCGTAAATTAGGGTGGAAAATAAGTATTTGGTCAATAACAAAAATACAACTCAATACTTTGTAACATAACCTTTGTTGGCAATAACAGAGGTCAAACGTTTACTATAGGTCTTTACCAGGTTTGCACACACAGTAGCTGGTATTTTGGCCCATTCCTCCATGCAGATCTTCTCGAGAGCAGTGATGTTTTGGGGCTGTCGCCGAGCAACACGGACTTTCAACTCCCACCACAGATTTTCTATGGGGTTGAGGTCTGGAGACTGGCTAGGCCACTCCAGGACTTTCAAATGCTTCTTACGGAGCCACTCCTTTGTTGCCCGGGCGGTGTGTTTTGGATCATTGTCATGTTGGAAGACCCAGCCTCGTTTCATCTTCAAAGTTCTCACTGATGGAAGGAGGTTTTGGCTCAAAATCTCACGATACATGGCCCCATTCATTCTGTCCTTAACACGGATCAGTCGTCCTGTCCCCTTGGCAGAAAAACAGCCCCATAGCATGATGTTTCCACCCCCATGCTTCACAGTAGGTATGGTGTTCTTGGGATGCAACTCAGTATTCTTCGTCCTCCAAACACGACGAGTTGAGTTTATACCAAAAAGTTCTACTTTGGTTTCATCTGACCACATGACATTCTCCCAATCCTCTGCTGTATCATCCATGTGCTCTCTGGCAAACTTCAGACGGGCCTGGACATGCACTGGCTTCAGCAGCGGAACACGTCTGGCACTGCGGGATTTGATTCCCTGCCGTTGTAGTGTGTTACTGATGGTGACCTTTGTTACTTTGGTCCCAGCTCTCTGCAGGTCATTCACCAGGTCCCCCCGTGTGGTTCTGGGATCTTTGCTCACCGTTCTCATGATCATTTTGACCCCACGGGATGAGATCTTGCGTGGAGCCCCAGATCGAGGGAGATTATCAGTGGTCTTGTATGTCTTCCATTTTCTGATGATTGCTCCCACAGTTGATTTTTTCACACCAAGCTGCTTGCCTATTGTAGATTCACTCTTCCCAGTCTGGTGCAGGTCTACAATACTTTTCCTGGTGTCCTTCGAAAGCTCTTTGGTCTTGGCCATGGCGGAGTTTGGAGTCTGACTGTTTGAGGCTGTGGACAGGTGTCTTTTATACAGATGATGAGTTCAAACAGGTGCCATTCATACAGGTAACGAGTGGGGGACAGAAAAGCTTCTTACAGAAGACGTTACAGGTCTGTGAGAGCCAGAGATTTTCCTTGTTTGAGGTGACCAAATACTTATTTTCCACCCTAATTTACGAATAAATTCTTTACAAATCCTACCATGTGAATTCATGGATTTTTTTTTCACATTCTGTCTCTCACAGTTGAAGTGTACCTCTGGTGCAAATTACTGACCTCTGTCATCATTTTAAGTGGGGGAACTTGCACAATCGGTGGCTGACTAAATACTTTTTTGCCCCACTGTACATGTATATGTCCACAGATATTCTTGGATATTTTAAAAAAAGCCGTTATGTCATTAATATTGTTTCAGTCATGAGGCTCAAGTTGAACTGATTAAGAGAGTGCGGTGCTCATTTTTAGTCTCCGTCCTTCAGAGGCCTTTTGATTGTTCCCCCGCTCCCAATTAGAACATGTGGTAAGATCAGCTTTCCAGGAAATTATAGCATTCCATCAGAAACAGTCTCGAGACTGAAAACAGGATACACTGGGCAATAATTGCAGTTAATGTTAATTAGTGTTAGTAACAACAACATACTTGGAACTGGTGACACAAACATACCTTTATAGTAAAAGAAAAAATGTACATGTCCCCTCTCTAAAATATGTTCCAACAGGCATGTCTAATGCTATCTGCACATAAAACAAGATAAAGACTGTCAGGCATATTTCTTCTGTGTGAGAACAGCAGCAAACAGGGCCTTGATTCATTAGTCTGCTAATTAGAAAACACTGTAAAAAATGACTTATGGTACTGTGTTCTCAGCAATTCTATGCACATTTAAGAGATTTACAGGGAGGAACACAAACACAGCGTCAGACAGCCACAGGCTTAAAAAGACTACTGAATGCAGCTGTGTGTCTTTATTTGTATATTATACATGCAAAACAGCAACAGGCCTGAGTCTTCCTGTAGACCAAGAGATCAGAGATGCTCATCAGTAGATACATGTGTCTGTGACAGAGGATTCCTCCTTTATCCCCCAAACACTCAGACTCAAACAAAACATCCACACACTCCTGAGTCCTCTCTTATTCCCTCGTAACTCATACACATGTTCTGAAGTGGCAGAAGAGGAAAACTGCTGTGTATGCAGAATAGGAAAGCAGCATATTCTCAGGTCAGAGTTTCTTTAAAAAAAATGACAGAGAAAGAGAAAATGTGTATATAAGCGTGAGTTTCTGTGTGATGCCAGCACATTTTGTAGTCTATGAATCTTCACTAAAGCTCTTTAAAAATGCCCACCAATCTTGCGTCGGGATTTAATGCCTGCTTCACTCCAGAAGGAATAGAGCAGCCAGTTAAAGTATGCTAATTCAGTGGCACTAAATATACTGCTTTAAATGTCAACCTTCAATTATTACACACACACACACACACACACACACACACACACACACACACACACACACACACAGTGCCTCCCTTAAAACGACCACAGAATCATAAACATGCACACAAACAGCACACAAATCACTCTTGCACATGAACCTAGGGAATATAAATACTTGTACATCACAGCCACTTTATTTTATCAGTATCTGAATGAATAAAGGACATTTGTGAAAGAAGAGTATAAAAAGTAGCGGCATCAAAAAGGATTTCATTCATTTTACGGAAGATTTTGCAAGGATTAGACAGATGTACAGGAAAAGGGTGAGAAGAAAAAAGAGAGACAAAATTGCATAGTGGGAGAAGGCAGCAATGGAGCAACTCAGAGCACCAGTATAGCCACAAAAGCAGCTAGCAAACAGCCAGCACAAACCCTGACACTCCTCCGCAAACAAGGGTGACAGCACCATTAATTCTATTAACCCTATTAGTATTCCATCCTCATAGTTTCTCTGGGTCAATACACACCTCCATCACACTGCAAAGCTTTTGCTTCTCTTCAAAATGTAAAGGGAGTAGGGTTGGGTAATGGAGGGTTCAGGGATTGATGTATAAATGGGAAATGAGACAATGACACATCCTCTGCTTAGGGTGCAGTAACCACTGTGGTAACCATCCAACTCTGTTAGACCATCACTATATGGCACGATGAAGGATCTACATGTGACAGGTAAGGACTGAGGAAGAGTGAAAACTGGTACAAGGCTCTCAATTTGTCTACGTGTCACATTTTTAAAGAGTAAAGTGAAAAGGTTTTTTCAGTTGACTCAGAGGTCACCACATTACATTTAGATACAGTGCAGCATAGATTTTCTACACTAAAAGAGTGAAATCCAACCAGTACAGAGAGGAGGAATGATAACTGCCATTCATAACTATTTCACCGTGTAACAGAAACCTAAAAATATCTTTTCAAGTGTCTTTCTTGGTAAGCATGCCAGAGAAAATCAATACTGTACCGTAGCATAATTTGAAAAAATTGAACTGATTAAAACAGAAAAAAAAACCTGACAGTCAAGACAACTGTTTCCTTTTTAGTCTGACTGACTCTTATTTTTGAGTGATTTGGAAAAGGTGGCTCATTGCCTGCCCACATTCATATACCATACAAACGATGGCGGTTTGCTGCTGCAGCCGTTAGCAGGTTGATGAGTATAAAATTATATGAATCACATGCTATGGCAATTTGAGTCATAAAATCACAACCCAGTTTAAACCTAGGAGAGATTTTGTTCGACAGCACTCTCCGCCTCCAGCATCAAAACACTAAATGAGGAATTATCCTTTGAAAGAATGGTGTTTAACACCCCCTTCCCCTCCCCCTCTTCGTTACAGTTCAACAGATTTGTGAAAAATAATTCGTAACACAATGAAAGCTGTCCTGGCAGCATGTGGAGGCCAAACACCTAACTAAGACATATATAATGGTTTTTCACTTTTACCAACCCAACTTACGCCAGCTTTCTCTAGACCTTTATGATAAAAGAAAGATGAAATATAATTATATGAACCTATTCTTTTTGAAAACACAATAGCATTTAAGTAGCTTCTACTACAAATGCAACACAAGGTAAATGAGTTGAGGTGTTAAGAGCTTAAAAGCAAACCTCTCCTTCCATCTTATTCCCCTGTCCTCCCCATCTGCCTCCAGCCTAGGGTAGGTCATGAAGTTACCAACAGACACTAGTGTACCAAGTATGTAGGGCAGCACCATTAGGGCATTAGTGCCGGTCAGCAGCCAGCCAGTTTATGTGTGTGTGCATGTAAGAAATTAAGGATGTGCAATAACACCCTGAGGAAGGAGATACATTATGACTCTGTGCTGGATTGGTATATATGCTAACGATCTCAAAATTCCACAGAAATGAGCTAGGTGCCCACACAGTGTAAGGCTGTGGAGCACATGAATGTGCATATTCAAACAAACGTGTACTTATTTTTAATCTATATTTTAAAACAGATTTTTTTTTTAAAGAAATTAAGCAAAACGCCCTAAAATAGCCCCCTGCTGAAACAACACTGCTACCATGCTCAAGCACATACACCAATATGTGCTCTAGCCTTAAGCTAGAGTAAGAGTTACAATATAAAGGGTTGTGACAGCTCTCTTGCTTTCCTCCACATACACTACACAGAATAGCTACAGCAGTACGGGGCTATCTCTGGTGTTTCTGGAGCTGAGTGAAGAAGCAAGCATGAGCTTCCCTGCTGTCTGGCTTGACTGATTCATGCCAATATTACCTGAGGGATTAGCCATTTCCTCTGTATAAATCCACTTTTGTGAGGTAATGTCTAGTATTAGCAGCAGGGGCCGCAGAGGGTTTTGTTACATTAAAAATCATCTGCCAAAAAGCATGCAACACTGGCGTGAAATCCAAAAAGGAAGCATGCTACAGTATATTAGCGTTTTTCTCGTACTCTCTCTCAGCTCAGTCAGATTAGGCATGAGATCGTTTTCTGATGAAAGGTTTCTCTAACAGTGACACTATTAAATTCAAATTCCAAGGCACAGTAATTGATATCTTGATTTGAATGTGCCTCTCAAATGTGAGCTAACCTGGCATATCAGGGAAAAATCTCCTTATTGTTTTTAGCAAGCTAGAGAGAGGGAGCTGGAAAAACTAGGTTTGAAAGCCCACATCAAACAATACCCTTCTCTTTTTTCTCTTTTTCATAAGTTGACCACAGACTCCGGCCAGACGGCTCTATGTTTGGCTACCTCAGTCCAGATCCCCCAAAACCCTGGCTTCATTTTATTCCATAACTGGGCTTTATGGAAAAATACATGTTTTCTGGTTCTCTTTCTCTCCATGTCCTTTTCCTTGTTCTTGCTGCAAAAACCACATAAATGTTTGGGTCAACACAAACCTAAAAGCTCGTTTTTCCAGGGGGGGACAGGGGAAGAGTGGAGGCTGTGTGGGAAGGATTCATAGCACAATGATATAATGCGTCTGCAATTCTCCCGCCTGACCACTGCTCTTTGTTTCTCTAAAACAAGAGACTACATAACTGTGGCCTTAAAGAAGAGGAGGAAAGAGGAGGAGGAGGAGGAGGAGGAGGAGGAGAAGGAGGAGGCGAAAAACTGGGTGTTTAGTTGGTTAACGGTTTTTGGCAGGCTGAGGGAGGTATTTTCTGTGTCACGGAGTGAGCAGACAGTGGATACTCCTTTAGACACACACACCCAGAAATATGCACGTATCTGCGCATGCATACAAACACACACATACACCCAAAGGAATTGTTAAAAGGTCATAGTTCATTCAAAGCCAACCACAACGACAACTTGATTCACTTTCCATCCACACATACTGCTCGGAGAGAGAGAAAGAGAGTGGGAGAGAGCCAGAAAGAGAAACAGGAAAAGAAGCTGAAAGAAAGACATAAACTGGTATGGAATAGTGTACCTATCACTCAGTGTTTTTGTACGACATACAGGCTAGAACACACAGAATTAGAATAACTTTCAACAGAGAATGTCCTACTGCACCTAGGGGAGTATGAAAACAACGACTGAACAAATTAACCAAAGAAAAAATGAAAATGTAGTCTTCCAGTTTGATGAATTTACACAAAAAACAAACAAAAATGATTAAAGCTTTGCTAATATAATTTGAAAAGTTAGGTGCTGCTCCAGCACAGCCATTTGTCTATATGGAAAGCGTTGGGTGTTCATGCAGTTCTACAGTTGTCGCATGTTATTTCATGCATGTTTAAATTCACCAGGGATGAAGCCTGTCACTCAAGGCCAAAGGTCACAAAATCTCTTTATAAGCCATCTCATGTGAAAAATGAATGTGTTTGTTGAGGGTCAAGAGGAAACATAATGGGGCATGCAGGGTATCATGAACCATTTCCTGGAGGATATAAAGCTAATCCCTCATCTTTAGCCGACAGCGCGTCTTTAACCAGATTACCCCAATAATCACCTAAACATCAGTGGAAAGAACTAATTTGGGTGTCTAGTCATAACAGTTTCATGACATCAACCAATCCTGTGATACTTTATAAATTACAATGTCTAATCTACCGCGCTGTATATACGTAGGTCCCAGACATCAGCAAAGCTAGGATCACCTAGTGTAATCCTATGGGTGTAGCACAATAGGGAGTCATAATATCCATTCCTTACATGGCATGGAGCTAGTGCTGAGCAGACAACAACTATGTGTGTGTGTGTGTGTGTGTGTGTGTGTATGTATGTGCACTGACATGAGTCTAAGTCTGTGTGAGAGCAAGAGAGTGCATGCACACTCGTGTGTTAACGTTCATACATGCATAAATAGTTTTCTGTCTCTCGGGTGTCTTTTGGTCTGTGCCTCTCCACTGAACACACGTATGGGAGTTGAGGCTAAGGGGTGTTAAGGCCAGACAACAGCAGGGGGATGGGGTTAGGGATGGATGTGAGGAATGCAGAGACCTAAGGGCAATGACAGGGATGGACTGGGGTGAACAGACAGGCAGCGATATGGAAACACAGGAACCCCCTACCCACAGCTCCTCTCAAATGATCTCCTCGATACACCTCATCTGTCTGCCTCACACTTTCCATTTATTTATAGTTCCATTCTCTTGATGCTTTGGTAATGCCAGCCAAAAGGCAAATGACTATAAATGGTGCATTCCTTTTGACATCTGAAGGTGTGCGCCTGCATGAGGCTGCACTTTTGACTGTGTATATGCATATGCACATGTAAGGGATCCAGATGGCGTGTATACTAAAAGGAGCTGGCTGAAGCTATGAGGCTACATTAGAATTGGAGGAAGAGGGCATAAGGAGTAAAGTGGGTGGGAAAGAGGGTCACACATCAGCAGTTGCATGAAAGCCTGGGGTTCCCACTTCCTGCCAGAGATTTGTCTAACGGGAGGCCCTCCATAATTCAATAACAATAATCCCCAATGAAGGCCCAATAAAGAAGGCTGCTGTGGGGTGGAACTAACTGGCTGCACGCCGCCTCCTTCTCCAAACCATCCGTCCATCACTTATTGGGAGAGAGAGACTGGAAAGGCAAAATGGGGTAGTAGGGTGGGGGTCTGGGGAACAAGCCCAGCTGACATGCTGCCCGTAGCCAGCAGCCAGTCGGACACACAGACAGATACAGATCCCGTCTATCCCTCCCTCCTCTCCAACCTGCACGCCCTCCCTGCAGTCGATCCCCAGGCTGCCTCATCCTAGTGGAACCCCCCTCCCCGCTGAGCAGGAGACAGAGCAAAGAAGTGCAGCTGCCTCCTATAGTTCCCTAGATGACTGAGCAGCCATGACGGCAAACAACACAAAGACAAAAAAAATTATGCAAATGTGAGACCTACACAACCAGTATCCCCAGCTGGGGTAATCTATTGATCATGTTTTGGTCTGATAAATCACCATTCTTTTAGTGTGTTGCGATAGCTGAATGACTGGAATCCATAACATAACATTATTGTTTATGATAACCATTTTCCAAACAACGCATGACCCTTCCCCAAGCCCTACAGTACATTGAACTCTGAGTGGAAAGAAGAAACAGGACACTTAGAATCATTGTAGAATAACTGTTATGAAACAAAATGTTATTGTGGTTAAAAAATGAAGTGCATTTTAGGCTACATGCATGGATATGTTTCGGTTACAGTAAATCTGTGTCTGTGCCTGTGAATCATAATGACTTCATTAAAAGCTTATCTTGCTTTATAGCTGCATTAAGATCATTAGAAGTATTTCAGTGTGTGATGCATTATATTGTTTGGCTACTTGGTCAACTAGTGTCTGTGCAAACCCATTACAGTTACTCAATTGTAATGACACAAACAATAAAGTAAATGGCTTGGTTAAGACCAAATTGCCTCCTATGCCTTTATTGGACCCAGAGATACAATATACCAGAGAACAAAAGGTAACTAAGGTGTAACTAATTAAAGTAGATTAAAGAATACTACTTTCTCATCCGCACTGTGACTCTCATTTTTCCACAGAAATGAAATTTGTTATTTCAATGTACAGTGTGTTTAGTTAACTTATCTGTGGAATCATAATGAAATGCTTTTCAGTAAAAAGTGCTGTTCTGCTGGAAATTACCAAAATCTCTTATACCCACTATTCAGGAAAAGGACTGTTTATGTGTTGCAAAAGTTTCAGAGGAAAAAAAATGGTCAGTTGAGTTTACCCAATGCCTTCACATGTGGATAAGGCATGCTGAATGAATTCATTAAATGCAAAAGTTTCTCACAAGTTTCTTGTTAGAATCAGTCTACAACCACGGACAGCTGTGTTTAATAAATTAAACAAGAACTTTGGTATTTCCATCTGACAGAGTGTGGTTTACTCTTAGCTAGTCATCAGAGGAAATGAGGCCATCCTTTTTAATGGCCCACATTTCAGAAAATCATGAGATACAAACAGAAAAGCTCAGCTACAATCACTGAAGCCACACTGACTAATGTGTATATACTGTATGAGAATAGTTGTAAGATTTTTATGTATTTGTGCATATAATGCCTGTGTTCTGCAGTGATATTGTACAGAGTTAATCTTAACTCATGTCATGGTCCTGGGTCGTTGACCCAGCGTTTTGCGTTTTTTCTGATCTGTATTAGTTTAGGGTTAACCTGAAGTTTGGTGTATTGTCAGCCCTACCTGTGTCTGTCCTTGGTGCTCTGTTCATGTCCCCGTGTTGTGTTGTACATCAGTCTGTTTCCTGTTTTATTTTGAAGGCTCGTGTTCTGGATTTCCTGTTCTGTTCTGAAGGTCTGTGTCTGTTGTTATTGTGTTCAGCTTGTCTCCTCCGGTCCCCAGGTGTATTAGGTTCAGCTGTTCTTCCCTCCTGTGTGTGATTACCTGATTACCTTGTGTGTGTATATTTAGTGGGTGTCGGTCTGTGTTCGTTGTCGGCTCGTCTGCGTTCATCCATGTATCACTGCGTTCCTCCGTGTAGCTCTGCATTCTATGGTGTTTCGTTCCTGTCTCTGCGTCTCTCTGCCCCGCACCCCTTTTGTATGGTCTCAGGTTTGTCTTTAGTTTCTCCCAGTTTAGGTTTGTAATTGCTCATGTTGAGTTGCCTGTTTTTGCCACCACCACCACCTTGTAAATAAACATCACTCTGTCATCAGTTCGCTGCATCTTGGGTCCTCCTTTTCCTCCACACCACATGGCTCCCTCCGCCAGCCGTGACAGTACGAGCCGACCAACATGGACCCAGCAGCATTCGCACCTACCCAGGAGTTTCGGGAGGAGGTAACCGACACGGTCGCAAGGTTGGTAAACCTGTGGCTCGAGCAGGAGGAAGAAGAGTTCCACCGCGCTGTAGAAGCCAGGCTACAGCAGCTACTCTCTGCACACTCCTGGCTGCTAGACTCGCTTCACCCGCTGGCACGGGACTTCCTCCTTCATGAGCTGCACCTTCGCCCTCCAGCCGCTACCGCTTCCCAACCCAGCCTGGCGGTGAAGATTTTGCCCGGCCTGCCGGAGGTTTTGCCCGGCCCGCCGGAGGTTTTGCCCAGCCCGCCGGAGGTTTCGCCCGGGAGGAAGCGACGATCGCGCCGTTGGCGCGTCGCCCCACAGCCGGAGAGTAGGACTTCGGAACTGCCGGCTGTGGTGAGTGGAAAAGACACTCCGTCTGTTTCGCCAGCTCGAATGACTGTTTATTCCGGGGCTGTGTTTGTTGAGCCAGCTGCCCAGCAGGTAGCTCAGTTAGCCGCCCAGCAGCCACTAGCTCTGTTAGCCACTCAATCGCCACCTCCATTACAGTTACAGCCAGACCTATTAGACACTTGGTTACAATCCATAGCTCAGTCAATAGCTCAGTTGGCAAGAGACTCATCAGCTTTATTATCAGCTCAGCCACCTAGTCAGCCACCATCTTCACCAGCTCCGCCTGTATTACAAGTCGAGTCCATCCAACCGGAAAAGCACTGTTTTTCACCTGTTCATGTCAAGCAGAGAGACACACCACATAACGCAGTTGTCAGTCCGCAACAGCTGGCCAGCCCAGAGACTGTGATGCACTCCAGGGCCTCCCCAGAGGCTGGGTCCCAGCCCCCGGCCGACTCTGGACCCCTGGAGATTAAGAAGCCAGCTGAGGACTGTATCCGGCTGTCGCTGCCTGAGCTGGGTCAATGCTCTGTGCAGCTGCAGTCTGCCTTGTGTTTGCCAGAGGCCCGTGCGCCTGCTGGTTCTGATCTGTTCCTGCCAGAGGCCCGTGTGCCTGCTGGTTCTGACCCGTACCTGCCAGAGGCCCGTGCGCCTGCTGGTTCTGACCTGTGCCTGCCAGAGGCCCGTGCGCCTGCTGGTTCTGACCTGTGTGTTCCAGGGGCCCCGGTGCCCACTGGTCCAGAGACTGTTTTCGCTGGGGGGCCCGAGGAGCCCGTCCAGCCTCCTGCTTCGCCTGCTGGGGGGCCCGAGGAGCCCGTCCAGCTTCCTGTCTCGCCAGCTGGAGGGCCCGAGGAGCCCGTCTAGCCTCCTGTCTCGCCAGCTGGAGGGCCCGAGGAGCCCGTCCAGCCTCCTGTCTCGCCAGCTGGAGGGCCCGAGGAGCCCGTCCAGCCTCCTGTCTCGTCAGCTGGGGGGCCCGAGGAGCCCGTCCAGCCCCAAGACCCATCATCGCCACCAGCTGCAGCCTCTGTGTCTCCATCCTCGCCAGCTGCGGCCTCTGTGTCTTCACCCACGCCGTCGCCAGGTCCAGCCTCCGCTTCACCCACGCCGTCGCCAGGTCCAGCCTCCGCTTCACCCACGCCGTCGCCTGGTCCAGCCTCCGCTTCACCCACGCCGTCGCCTGGTCCAGCCTCCGCTTCAGCTTCAGCCGTGCCTGGTCCAGCCTCTGCTTCGGTCTCGTCTGGTGCTGCGACGGCCACGCCACCTTTGGGTCCCGAACTGCCGCCTCGACGTCGGCGGTCATCTGCCAGGCCGCTGGTGGAGCGTCATCGTCACTATGGACGACCTCCTAGACGCCGCCGTTGCTGTCCGCACGGTCGGCCGCCTGAACTGTTTCCTCGTCGCCGCCGCTGCCGTGTGCACGGTCGGCCCCCTGAACTGCCTCCGCTCCGCCACCGCTGCCTTCCGCTCGGTCGGCTTTCGGAGCTGTGTCGCCGACGTGGCCGGCCTCAGAAGATAAACTGTCCTGGACTTCTGAGCTGTGAGCCTCTGGGCCGGCCTCCTGAACTGTGTTTTGTCCTGGTACTCCAGCATGTGTGTTTTTGTTTTGGACAATTCCCTCGGTCCGCTGGAGCTTGTTTTGCTTGTTGTTGGTCCCTCCGTCCTGGGCCCCCGCCGCCCGCCCTGGGTTGGTCGTTTGTTTTTGTTTTGGGCTGTCTGGAGCCAGCCCTTGGAGGGGGGGTACTGTCATGGTCCTGGGTCGTTGACCCAGCGTTTTTTCTGATCTGTATTAGTTTAGGGTTAACCTGAAGTTTGGTGTATTGTCAGCCCTACCTGTGTCTGTCCTTGGTGCTCTGTTCATGTCCCCGTGTTGTGTTGTACATCAGTCTGTTTCCTGTTTTATTTTGAAGGCTCGTGTTCTGGATTTCCTGTTCTGAAGGTCTGTGTCTGTTGTTATTGTGTTCAGCTTGTCTCCTCCGGTCCCCAGGTGTATTAGGTTCAGCTGTTCTTCCCTCCTGTGTGTGATTACCTTGTGTGTGTGTGTATATTTAGTGGGTGTCGGTCTGTGTTCGTTGTCGGCTCGTCTGCGTTCATCCATGTATCACTGCGTTCCTCCGTGTGGCTCTGCATTCTATGGTGTTTCGTTCCTGTCTCTGCGTCTCTCTGCCCCGCACCCCTTTTGTATGGTCTCAGGTTTGTCTTTAGTTTCTCCCAGTTTAGGTTTGTAATTGCTCATGTTGAGTTGCCTGTTTTTGCCACCACCACCACCTTGTAAATAAACATCACTCTGTCATCAGTTCGCTGCATCTTGGGTCCTCCTTTTCCTCCACACCACACGGCTCCCTCCGCCAGCCGTGACAACTCAGCACAAATAAATTGTTCAGGACAACATTTAAATATTTTTTCAATAGCAGATTAATTTCACAGAACGCCAAATAAGTCCCTGAAATTCTGAAAGAAATGACATGAAGCATTCCTAAGGTGTAAGATTATTTAAAACTTTTTTTTTATTTAAACAAAAAGCATTAAGTTCTCATATCCTTAAGCATTTTACAGCCTAAACTCAAACTCTAACATCTGCAAAGTCTCGTCTTCTCAGTAGAAGTCCACTGACTTATGACAATTCCACCCCTCCAGACATCTGCTGGGGACGTTTGTTGTATAATGGTATTCTGGTGCAGTACACCTGCACATCAGGAAATAAATAGAATAAGTAGGAGATTCTGTGCATTAAAATGTGATAATGTGAGTGAGAATATTTTGTTGGACACAAGCAGATATGTCCGTTTGGAAATGCCAGTTGACTGATCAGACTGAGAAGGGCGTTCAAAATGCCTGACAAATTTGTAACAGAGGAGTAAGGCCTCCATGCTAATCCATTCTTAGAAAAGTTAACTACAGTAGAATAGTCCCATGCTGACCCTGCTTTAAACACACTGAAACACGAAACTTTCACAAAATCCCCAAAACAAGGTTGTAAGAGGAAAAACAGACACTGCCATTCCACAAAGCCATAAAATTTGCAAACACGTATGTGCATGCAAGCCAACAATACACACATCACAATTACTCACACAGTAGAAGTCAAAGCAAAGATGTCATTAAGCAGGAGACTGAAAATATAAGCACATAATATAAGCCAGCAAAGCATTTGGGAAAACGAAGACAGCTTATTTAGGCTGCCTGAAATAAGCAGCTGCTTTAATAATGGGAAGGTCGGAAGTTAGTGCTATGAGGGGAAAGGAAAAAAAGAGTGCTGTCACTTTGTTTTTATTTTGACATAAAAGATTGCGAAAAGTACTACTGTTTGGGCTGGCACTGATCCAGAGACCAATGCCAGTTTGAGGAGAATATAGTTTCTGTAAATGGAGACAGCTATGGGGGGAGCTCTGTGACTGGTCACAGCTGGCATATTTGCTTGCCGAGGACACTTCCCCTCTTTTTGGGATAAAGTAGAGAATGGAGTCAAATGTTAGGTACCAGCCAAATAGGCAGCAGGTTTGGCACCAAAATCAACTCCATTTAAACGTCGAATTGTGCCAGAAGTTAAAAGGGAGTTAAAACATCTTCATTCAACCCAATACCTGAGCAGGTTTTTAATCCATCTTTATTACTTAAGTGTTGCTTCATAAATATTAAGAAGAGCTAAGCCAACAATAATTCAGCTGTGCAAAGTTAAAAGAGCAACACAGAATGAAATACTTCTAAAACAAAACTGACAGCACATGAGATGTTACAGCACAGCCACCTAAGGTGTTTCATATTCCCAGTGTTCCTCAACAAAGCCTGAACCCAAGCACACCGGACTAATGTTGACATGGATAGGAAAGAAAGGTGCGTTTACTTTGAGGAGCCAAGTATGTGCTGTCTAATCCATTTCTTGTGGGAACCTGTAATGCTGTCTGATACCTGTTAAGAGTGCAGACACATAGAGGCCTCTGTGCTTTGCCCGCGGTCATATCTCTGAATGGGTCTTATTGGAGTGTTGCAATAACTCATTATGAGTCACAGAGAGTCCAACATCTACCCAACGACATTAATGCTGTAAACACAGGATATGGTAGTTGTGGTGAAGAAATACAAACACACAGACATGAATAAACGCTCACACACACACACTAAATTAGTGAAAGGTATATAAAGGGAGTTCAGACTTCATGAACAGGCCTTGGGCTGTTTTTAGTCAGGCAGGGAGTGCATACCTACACTAGAGACACGAGATAATTCACTGAATAAATAACTGCATGACCAAAAACAAGAGGGCAGTGCACAGATGGTCGTGCAATAAAAGCTGTGTGTGAGCTTTGTGTGTAGTTTTGAAATGTAGTCTAGTGTGGTTAAGAATGAGCCAATCACTTCTTGTAGGGTTTTTTTTTATTTTTTATTTTTTATTGTCACTCCCACCAGACCTTATCAATAAGAAAACATCACCAGAACAAAAGCCTCACGATGCGCCTGAGCCTGGGGCATTCCACAAGCCAAGGCAAAACTGTGCTCTTCCTTTGCACATGTGTGGTTACTGTTTTGAACAAGTGTGTATGCATGTGTGTGCATAGATCACTGTAAAGACACTGTACTCACACACCTACTAAACAAACTTATCTCTATGTGACATGCCAGTCATCAGGAGAGACTGACTAGAATGAGGTAACCAGACTAAAGGCGCCCAGACTTGTAGATTAGATGTTGTTATTATATCTTTGTTATTTGAATATCATTTCATTGCTATTACAAACTGGATTGCATTCAGTTTTTATTCACAATTTGTTTAGTGTCCCAACTTTTTTGGAATCCGGTTTGGACTTTTGTGCCTCTCTCCTTCACCTTTTCTGTCCCTAATGAACAACAAAGCAATGTCAGGCAGCTAGAGAGGAGAGGAAAGATTATACTGAGCACACATTAACATCACACAACACTCCAATCAACCGAAAAAGTAGCATATTAAAGATGTGAGTTTGTGTAATGGTGTGCACAAGTGTGTGCACAGGTGAGTGCAAGGGCCTGTGCTGCTGTGTGTGAATACAAATGTGTATTTGTCTATTTAGGGGAAATAAAAGGAAGATTTCAATAGCCTATACACTGAACAATAGGGCCAATCAGTCTGCTGGATCACGGCTGATTAACAGATGAGCTCACTCTAGGTGAGCATGTAACACTGATATCTCGGCAAGAGTGCAATAACAAAACCAATCATAAAAAGATTCAAAACTATCATCGGTTGTTTCTTCAAAGACACACTGAGTGAACCCTCGTGCTAAAACAGCATAGAAAGCAGGAGAACAATCCATTTCCCAAAACAATCTGAGTGTTCCATCTCGATGGCCTTGAAGGGCATGAGCAGAATAACAACTGGCACTGTAAAACAGTGCTATTCTCATTACCCTCTGTGGAGTGAATAGAGAGACAGACTGTGAAGAAGGCTAATGAGCTAGTTAAGGTGGCAGTAAATGTCATTCCTCCTCTGGCAGGCCCCAGGCTGCAGTACTGCTACAGGCCATTACCTGGACAGGGATGCTTAAAGCTTGCATCAGCACTTACTGCACTGCCTAGAATTCTCTCTCACACACACACACACACACACACACACACACACACACACACACACACACACACACGAGTAACGTGTATACACCATAACACTACAACCTTGCAATATAACATGCATTACATTAAAAGCCTAAGCGGATCACGTTGAAGAAAAGTGTGTGACATGAGGCGACACAGTCCTTAGTCGCTTTAATCTTCTTTCCATTGACAGAAACTGTAATGAGTAAAGAGCTTTTCTGGCTGCTTTCCACGCAGGTGTTGACTGTGGTCTGCTGGCTTGTTAGCTGCTTGGCCAGTTAGTTTGACCTTTAGTAATTTATTCTCATATCCAACTAGAAATATAAGATTTCCAAATTGGATCAGTCAGAGTTTATTCTGAAAAGAACAAGGACACAGTGTGACTGGTCTACATTTTGACATGAATGTGCAGGAGTATGCAGACTAAATCAAGGATCTGCAAACAACAACAACAACAACATAAACCAACAACTTTTAAAAAGACACAGAAATTTGAATTTAAACTAACAGCCAAGCAAACTAATGGACAAGGAACATAAAAGAATACTCTGCTCTAAACAAAAATGTATGCCTGATCAGATTTTTAAATGAAAAACTCTACCTGGTTGAGTCTGGTTCTTTCTGTTCATTCCTATTAGTCTCACAGTTAAAGCATAAACTGTATCTACTTCTGTATTTACTTGAGCCACATTCTCTTGAAGCACCTTGTCCAAACAGACAGCAGCTCTCAAACCTATAACACAGACGCTTTCCTTTTTGGGGCAGGATGGATGCGTGAATATAAACATAATGTTCAAAACTAAACCCTTGCAGGTTTCAATGTGACAACACTGTCAGTGTGTCAAATGCAGTGTTTATTTTCCTCTGTTGAAGTTTCAAATCAACAAAGTCCCCCTAACATGGATAACAGACAACCACGCTGGTGGTCTCAACGGTATTTTAAAAGACACAATCAGCAAGTTCCGTACAAATTTTTAATGACACTGAGTCACAAGAAAGTGTAAACTGGATTCACTAATGTACACGTTTAAACCTTGAAATTTACAGAACAATAAACAAGTTCTTGTAAAACCAAGAGAGCGACTACTCTCGCCGCACTCTCCGAGGTCCTCTAACAAATAAACTCTCTTTGGGTTTAAATAAAGCTCTGAGCTCCACTACATTTAAATACACTCTGGCTCAGCTTCCCCATCGGCTTCAATACGCCTCTGGGTCCAATGTATGGAGTCAGCCTGCTGCCCATATGGTCCCCACTGGATTAGGCTAAAAAGCCCAGTCACATAATAGTGAGGCCCAAGGAACCATTAAAAACCCATTAATTGTAAAGTTTGAAGCTTCTTATGGCAATGATATGCTAATATTTCTTAGCACTGGAGATGGGCTGAAGAATAAGAAGCAGCCAGATGCAATAGAAGAGAAATGTGCTGAGTGAAGGGAAAGGGTGTGTGTGTGTGTGCGTGTGCGTGTGTGTGTGTGTGTGTGTGGGGGGGGGGGGGATAAAATGTTAAAATGGTGAAAAGAGATTCTACAAATAGTTCCAGGTCATGGTAACTCCTTAAGATCCACTTGTCTGCCAGAAACAAGCACGCTCCCTCTCCCTTTCTCTCTCACTCACCCACACACACTTTCTCACACTGGGTGAGAGGGAGTACTGGGGAATAAGAAGAAGAAATGAAGAGTAGACGACACTGAAACTGCAGGCAGCAGAAGACAAAGAGGTCAGTATTGCGGAAAACATGGAGTCTGACATTAAAGTGAGGCAGCTCAACTTCCATGCTCTATAGCGCCAGAAATGCATTGTCAAGAGATATGTAAGGGGAATAAAATATAAAGGAGTGACTGAGTAGGACAGATGGGTGGAGAAAGAAAAAACAAAGAACAAAGTTACCGTATATCCTGAAAATTTAACAAAGATTGATAGCCTGCATCTCTGTCCATCTGTTTTCATAATAAGACAACTTACGGAATTTACTTTTTGGCCAGGTGTCATAGTGTGGGGAAATTTTCTGCTTATCTCAGCAATCCCCTGTGTTGTGGGGTGGATGGAAGGAACATTAGAAAGGCTAAGTCCCCACCAAGCAGATTAACCAGAGCCAGCCATGGGACAAGAACACAGATTTAGGAAGCATTGCCCAAATAAGATTTAGGCTTTTCACTGGCAATAACTTGGGAGTATACATTTCAATGCGTAACCCGCAATGTAACTGATGCTTTCCTGGCTCTGAAAAGGACTTGGGTTAATCTGAGAACTGCCACTGTACCCAAAGCTTACAGCCTCTTCCAGCTGAATAGAGCTGCTGTGTGTAAGTGCTGGAGCTTTTCTCCTGTGTCGTTCAAATTCAACACTCAGATTTCCTTTAAAGCGAGAGGCAGTGCTACTTGTTATTTGTTTGTTGGAAAGCCTCTTGTATATAATGTGGATCTCATCATTTCAGTGTGGTATACAGATCCCATTACAGTGCAGCTGACATGACAATACATAAAATGTCAGAATCAATGACGGTTGTAGCCACAAAAGAGGAAGTGCTGCAGGAGTACAAAGGTCAGGGAGTCCTGAATGTGTCATTCTTCTGTGTAATGAGTCCTTTCCCTATGTGTGTTTAGGATGCCAATGAAGGTAAAGCACACTGGACTTGTCTTTTCCCTGTTCGGCTCTTGGGAGCCAGGTGTCTCTCTTTAATGGAGCCATGTGGAGACTAACGTAGGTTAATGAGCCATACAAGCCCCAGTGGAGATGAGCATTATAGGCTATATGAGATCCCCTCTCATCCCTATATCCCTCCATTTGTGTCAGACCCAGAGAGAGAACTGAGGAACAAAGGAATCTGTGGTGGAATGGAAGCAGAGATGCAAGAGAGAATGGAGAGCCAAAGAGAAAAGCGGGTCTGCCAGCCTTTTAAAACAATTAAGGTCTGGATGAGATTCACTAAAAGTTCCACTGCCAAGCAAGGCCCAAATGTGGCAGTAAAGGGAAGGCTTAGTGAGAGCCGGCCTAATCAGAAACAGACTCACTACGACAACAAACCAAACCACACACACACACACAGGAAAGTCGACACTTTACATATTAAAGCTCGGCAGGGAGGGGAAGAAAGCCTGTGGTAACATCAAATTGTAATGAGGAACCGGCTCGGAGAGTGCATAAAGCATAGAAAGAGACATAAAAACAGAGAGTTGTAATGATGATTTTGAAGGAAAGAGAGCTTTTAACCACAGATGCTATGAGTCTGTTTTAAGAATGTTTGTTGTGGTGTTGTTCTGTTTGGCTTTACTGCCTTCCTCTTTTTGTCTTGGTCTCAGATGTGGCTTAGTCTCTCGTTTAGCCGTCTGCGGCTCCATTTTAGCGTAAGCTATAAACTTAGAGCAAGCAAACATTTGAGCATGCTGTGTTTCTGTCCCCAAACGTGAATGTGTGCTTTGCTAAGATGCTGCCGAGACAAGAGAAGCATGAGTAAGCGTTTGGTGATAGCGTGGTTGGAAATGGAGGATACTGGCAGATGAGAGGTGTAGCTGGGAAGAAAAACAGACAGGAAAGAAGAAACACAAGGAAAAGCAGAAAGGAGAGATTTAGGAAGACGAGCTTGGTGAAATGTGGGTAAAATAGAGGCTAGAGAAGCTGCAAGAAGAGCAGAGGGAGCGAGGGAAGAAGAGGAGGCTTGACCAGGTTTGTGCTTCGGAGCAGAGAGCATAGCGGGGTTTGTGGCATAGCCGTCGGAGAGGCAGCCTCACATTCCAGGCTTGATCCTGTATAAATCCTGTCTGTTACTACAGATCTGATAGGGAAATAAGAGGCCAGATGGGGGCTTCCCTTGGCCTTATAAGGGATTGTGACTTGGTCTGGATGGATAAAGGGTGAAAAGCCACGGAGAATGAAAAATACAGATAGAAGAAATGGAGAGTGAAACTAAGATGCTGCCTATTGTGTGATATTCTTTGTTTGCTGCTCCTCTGATGTTGTTTCAATGATTTTCAGTCTTTGAAGAGAGATGCATCAGGTCTCCAAAACAGAAACAATTTCCTCCTTGTAACAAGAGCACAGTTAACAATACAGCCCAGCACAAGTGGAACGGTAAAATTCATCCTACTACCATTGTTTCAGCCCGAGTCCCATAGATCATTGTAGAATTTTTCTCTAATGTCAGAAAGAGTATTTTTGCCCTTGAGAAAATTGCATGTGGAAAAAAAACAAAAAAAAAAAAACCTTGAACAAATAGATGTTTACAATGTTAACCGCTAGAGCTCTACTGATCACACACGAATTTGCAACACAACAGCAAAAATTCTTGCTATATCCCTTTAATCTACTCTCTTTGTTCTTCATTGTGTTTAGAATTAACAACATTTCTTACTCAAGATGTTCAGACAGTGGGAGCCAACAACCTGCTGAGAAGCCTGATCAGCCACACTAATCTGATCAGCTGTACTTTGTTCAAGTGTGTCTTATTCAAAGAGGACATCACTACCAGCATGGTGTAACCCAAACACCGTCCTATTCCCTTTCAGCTGATGATCCTGGGGAGAACGACACAGTCATCTGATCTAACACACCTTCCAACCCAACAGTCGCCTCCCTCCCTCCCTCCTCTCCCCTCTCCTCTAATCCAGCTTGCAGCCCAAACACAGCATACCTGCAACCAAATGTTCACCCAGCTGCAACAATCTGGACTTATTAGGGTGAAAACTCATGACACAAGTGTTTCTCGTTTCCTAATCAGTTAGAGGGCAACCCCCTCCTCTTTCCCCACTGTGTGTGTCTGCGTGTGTGTGTGTGTGTGTGTGTGTGTGTGCATTCGTTTTCATGTGATGAAACACTCTTGAAATAGAGTGAAACCAAGTGTCTTTGAATGTATGATCAAGGGAGTTTTCGCACACCTCCCACATACAAATAATTGCGTAAAACCTCTATGTGCACCTGACTAAATAATATTATCAACATGTGTACACCTTATAAAACACGCAGTAAACAAACTTGGAACCACTTATGTTATGGCACGTATTAAAATTAAACAGTTTGTAGACTAAAAGGCACAATACCTCAGAGACGCAACATGCAAATGATGCTGACAAAATGCTTGCCCTACAACGCCCAAACATGACACAAACCGAACTGATTCATTGCCACAGCCAACTAATACAGCTCAAACGCACAAGCACACAAACACGAGACACACCACCTCTATCCACGCACCCCACTGAGCAAACAGCTGCTTGTGGCAGCACCACACTGTGGCTACCAATTACACCAAAACAGAAATATTTAACTGCCCTTTTAAACAGAGTGAAAATTAGGAACGTCAGTAGTTTGAGGCTGTGTTGTGATTCCATCAAATTATCATGTCTGTGCCTCGACCAATAATCCAGTCTGACACAGTGGGCCCATGTCACCACACATTGGGATGCCTCACCCCTGGCTCCGACCCTGACCCTTTGCATTAGTCAAGTTACCAGAGGCCCAGATAATGTTTTCCCAACCGCTAACCATTAGTGTTTAATGAATAACAGCAGTAGCTGAGCTGACCTATGGCTGGCTGAGGCCTCTAGCTCCTGCTAAGTTCTTTGATATCGTGACCTTGTTCATGCTCTCTCAGTGGCCTGCCATGGGTTTTCTGGAAGTACAGGTGCTTTTCAAAAACCACATATATGCCCTCGTATTCAGTTTTGTCTGGGTCACAGTTATTATGTGCAGCTCTGCACCTTTTCTCCATTCCTTCCATTGTACAATGAACCTGTCAAGCAATCTAACCACAGACGCATTCTGACATTTCACACATTTCACATAGCTTAGAGTTTCTCTTCATTTCTCTTCATTCTAAAGTACATTCTCAATTAATGTTTCTAGCATCTAATACTCTATATGATCTTTATGTGACTATAAAGCATTGTGCTCAAGTGGTCTGCTCTCTGAAATTAAAATATTAAAAGTGTTGTACATTGTACACTCATTAATATTTAGGGACATAAATTAGTAATTCATCTATGATTTTTGAGTGGAAAAATGTATGATATAATGGAGTAATATAAAAATAGATACATGGATAACAGGGTCTTTAAAACAGAAGAAAAAGACGTTTGAATGGACGCTCTGGTACAAAGTGTTACAAGCTATGCAGAAAGAAATGTCCGCTTGCATTAAGACTGTACTTTTCTTTGCTGGACAGCTGGACTATTAAGAGGGAGTCTCGGCTGACAGCTCTTTTTCATGACAGCATGAGGCCAAGATCTGACATACAGTTGTCAAGAAAAGAGATGCCCTGTGTGAGTGCGTGTATAGGTGTGAGTGTGTGTCTCAGAAGTGATGAGCAGGCTGAGTGAGCGGAGATTACCAGTGGCTTGAAATATTATCACATGCTATTAGTACTGTATCACTGTTCATTAGGCTGATGGCTAGGTGCATTTACTTGACAGCCTTGTTGTAAGGAAGAGAGATGAAAAGTGTGAGGGCAAGAGTGAGTAAAGACAGAGAACTCTGGGAGTTACACCGTGCACAGAAAATAAAATGTAAAAAGGAAATCATTGCAAAAGGAAAATAAGGGTGAACGATAAGGGTCTGCTTGCCTCAATCCTTCACTGTCAGACATTTAACCAAGAGGCAAAACCTCAATGGGAAACCGGACAGCTGTGGTATTTAATGTCACAACAAGAAAGAATGAGGCACATTACTACAATCCCCAATTTTTATTGTCATAACATCCATAATGTATGATAAGCAGATGACTATTCAATGACTAAAAGCATGTATCAAAGAAATGATTTGTGTAGCGCCCATTAAAGCTTCCTGTAAACATTGTGTGATCACAGAAATGCATTAAACAATGCTGTCACCAGGACAAGCCTAACTCTAAAGGAACTGATAGCTGCTGCTGTCTTGTATGAAGTAGAAGCAGTAAAGCTGTCTCACTATCAGACAGAAACATTAGTAGCTGTCACACTCAGTTTGTCTCAGCATAGACAACGGTTTAGTATATCATCAAAACCCAAACAATTCTCATTTATAAGATCTATTGGCACTATAAGCTTATTGAAATCAGAATCAGAATCAGAATGGGTTTATTGCCAGATGTTGAGGTTTACAACATTAGGAAATTGCTGCGGTGCTTCAGTGCAGCAAATGGAAGTACACATTTGCAAAATAGATGAGAGGAATGTTGTTTTCATTGCTTGTGTAATCTGGAATGATTATGCATGATATCAAACACATAAACAAGGCATGGCTTTCTTTTCTTTTTTTAATTTTCTAACTGCTTCTAATGAGGACGATCATTAAGATGCATGTAAAATATGGAAAATTCACCACGAACTTCAAAAAGATTCCCTCTATAGTGGGTCACTGCTAGAGTTTCTGTTCAAGTTTACAAAGTACAAGTTTGCTCTTATCCCCCTCTGTCCTTCCTATTCCTCCTTTTATCTAATTTTGGACCACTCTAAGAGCCAGCAGTAATGAATTGGCTAATCACAGTTATCTGGCCCATTCAAGTGCTTTGTAAAGCAAATCAATAAAGCCTGGCACTGAGCCAGTCATCCACTTTGACAGATGTTGCTTGCTAATCTATTTTCTCTATTTTTTTTCGCCATTCTGTCCTAAAGATGTTTACTCTTTAGCTAGCCGTCCTTTTCTGCCTGTCTATTTCAGCAAGGTCAGTGGAGAAAATGAAGAAGAAAACAGAACTGTGTTCCATTTCACACTTGCTGCAGAAGGGACACAAGTCAAGTGCTGAATACTTAAAGTTCATTCAGCTGAGAGAAATTTTTCCTCTTTGATTGGTGGAACTACTGGAAGACATTTCATCTCAGAAATTCATACCTCAGGCAAAAAGAAAATAAATAAATAAGGCTTACACCCATACTATACCATTTCCAGAGTAACAGATCAATAGCAAAAACTGATCTCCCTGTGGTGCCTACACTAGCAGCAGACTAAACAGCTAAAACTGATAGGCTGGGATAAGCTGCCTCCCAACGCGCCCTCATGTTCTGAACATACAGTATTTTTGTGCGTTTTATATTACAAATTCAATTGGCTGGAAATTTTGGAAAATACAATATTCATTAGAAATGAAGAGAACATTCAGCTTTTTCCCAACTTGTTTACCTTTCTGTGTATCCTGGAAGACACGGATCTGCGTTTGATGTGGCTTCTTAATCCTAACACCACAATGGCTTCACACATTAATAAAAGTCACACAAAGCAATGACACAGACTTCACTTACAGCTCTCCATGCAAACAAAAGTTTAAAAGTGAGAGTTTTTAAACATAACAAAAAGTTCAAGCTACATAACTCCGCCATTAACACAATTTGAAGCCTAATCAATAGGAAAACATGCTGAAGAAGCTAGATTACTGCAAGGCTTTTTCTTTAGACAATCTCCAGTGAAAAGTGGCTCTAATCAACAATGGGTTAATTAATCTCACTTGTGAAGTTAGTCCAATTATGGGACACACTCTACGGGGAATATTTGTCTCCTAAATAATAGTAATAAAATGCATTGCTAATGAAAGGTCTGTGCACAACACATTTAGGGACATGTGTGAATCAGACTTTGTCTCTTTCGGGATTCGGATGACATTTTGGCATAGGTGAATGAATACCTTTAGGCTAAATAAAGCCTACATGTATAAAATTCATCTGTTGTAAAATGTATGCACTGCATGAGTATTTGTCTCCTGTTGTTAGATAATGAAAAACACTTCCTTCGAAACACTGGCAGAGAAAAGAGCAGGCAATTAGAGGAAGTGAAAGGAGAGGGAGACACATGGAAGGAGAGAAAGCAACATAGAGCTGTTTGAATGTGATTAATGAGATCACTGCAGGGTAGGCTGTGTCATTGTAAAAGTCTGAGCAGCAAAAAAGGAGGAAAAATAGAGTGGCAGAAAGAGTTAGAGACTGAGACAGAGAATGGGGTAGAAAGCGAGACATGAGAGGGAAGAGAAAAAAACTGAGCAGAAACCAAGCTGACTGACCTGGCTACATTTAACTCACTGCTATGAAAAGACAGGGGGAATGAGACGGAACGACTGACAGAAAGTGAGTAAATCAGGCAGACAAAGAAAAAAAGAGATATAAAGCTCAGATGAATGGAACAGCAGGGGCTCTTGGTCTTCTGCTGGCCTTTTAACAGTGAAGTGTTTAGGGAAGCCTCGACCAGGTCTGGCAGATAGAGAAGCTTGTGCTCTAAAGAGAGCCATGAAAGGCACAACCTGCTCCTGCTGGCTGGGGATGCCGCTGGCCACCTCTTTATCTGGCTCAGGGTAACAGACTGGGCAGGAGCAAGTAGAGGCCAGGATCGAAAAGGTCACACAGGCATCCTGCCAGTCCAAAAATCCATAAACAAGCTGGGGTTGAGCTGGACTAGAGAGATGGTTGTGGTAATTAAACATTTATGGCAACCATCTTTACACCCAAAGATACAAAGCCTCTACACAAATATATCATTTAAAATAAACAGAATACAAAAAATATGATTCTTCCAGATTTAACATGCCAATGAAAGTAGTTTTATAGTCTCAATAACCACCCAACAGAGGACTTCTTCAGTCCTGGCTGAAGTTCCTTCCCCCCCATATCCTGCTGTTGATCAGACAGTTTAATTCCACAAGACAGAGCTTTACTGTACTTTTTTTCTTTTTTTTGAAATTGTAAAAAAAGATAGTCTCTCAGGTACCACACACAAAAGCTACACAAATTAAATTTGCCTCTGTTCGCAGTTTTGGATATTGTGTTGGTTTGATCCAGCCTCTCTGTGGATGTGCTGGAAATTGTGCTGGGAGGAAAAAAATTATTTGACCAGCAACAGTGATTTCTAGAGGGTATGCCAAGCGCTCAGCTGTTTCTAGTAGGGAAACTGAGGCTGTATTGATAGTGATCAAAAAGATTGCCAGCAATCAAGGAGAGAGAGACCCACAAAGATGGTTGTAATAGGTGCATAACACAGCTGTAATATCAGTTAAAGAATCGCTCATACATGCCACTTTTTATCTAAAATGTCAGTTGCTCCATAAATAGGTGTATTTCGTGTGATGTTTTTCCATTTAATTTTAACCACACAAGGCAAAACAAACAATAATTTAACAATGGAATGCAATTATTTGTTCAGTCTGGGATTAAGTAGAACACACTATTCAATCTAAGTGATGCAATTGTTATTATATAAAGCATTCAGTGAGAAATAGCAATTACTGACTATGATGACTGGAAATAAGTTCTACCTGGTGGCGATTGTGACAGTTCTTTTCACTTGTAATTGTATTTCTTTGTATTGTATTGTATTGTGAGGTTAATTTATGTTGTGTAGGGACTACAAAGATCTTTAATAAAGCCGTTAAAAATATTAATTTTCTGTGTTTTTAGGTTTTTGGAATTCGTTTTTGCAATTATGAACAACAACTGAACATTTTCCATAAAAAGAGGTTAGGTTTCATATTTCCACATAGTCACTCTGTGTTAGCGCGTTTTAAGGGATGCAGGTGACAGGATGGCTCACTTCTGTTTTCAAAATAATTTGTACCCCTGGGGGAACAGGATGGGCCTCCTTTCAGCTGTTGCTATGGACATCATCCTCAATGATATTTAGTGCTTCTCTCCCTCTTTTACTCTAGATGTTCATCTTTGTGTCTATTATTATTTCACCGACTCAGTTTTTCCACCTGTTCTACTTTCTTTCTCTCCTTCATTACTGCCCCAGTATCCTTGTGCATTACTATTTAGACAACATAGCCGGGCTACAGTGAAAACAAAAGTCAAGGGTTGGAAAGCAGTGAGTAAATTTGCTGAGCTAATCCATCAATTTCACATAAAAATCCATGCCAGGCAAAGCCAGGCCACACAAAGACAGGTGAGCAACCTCTTGGCTGACAGGCCAGACACCCAAGTTGCTCTGATCGTATTCTTTCTCAGAGCAACAAATCCAAGAAATAATTCACAGAGGTTCATTGCAAAATCACCCTCTCTGTTCGGGGTAACCACAGCATAGAAGGGCGAGAGTGGGGTTGGAGGGAGGATGGTCACTTGTCCACCAGGACCCTGTAGTAGCAGCTGCTTGCATTTACAAGCCTTTTAAGTCTGGAATACTTTATGCCCTGTGATCAGCTGTTCCCCTCAGTGACCCCCCCCCCCAACATCACTGTGTACACAACACACACAACCCTGCTGTTCTTCAGGCTACTGTGGGAGCCATGTGAGTAAGCTGCGCACACTCTGCTACGTTAACCAGATCTACAGGACATTTGTCCAGTTAAACACCTGAACCACCCTTTTAAGTTGCCTCTTTTAGCTACAAAACATATTATCCAAACCAATTACCCCATTATTCATCAGGGCATGACAGAAAAAAAACAACAACAAACTTTTCCATTTTTGGTTTTTGTTCGCCTAATCCAAACCAAAACACTGAAGGGTAAACTAGCCGACATTTACTAAGATAATTGCTGTTTGTAAAGTGTACAGTACAATAGCTATACAGATTATGCCAATCCTTCATGACTCAGTTACCTTTTCATAATGTAATCACAAAGCCTGTTTGGATCTTAATAGTTTTGCAGGATTTAGAATACATGGGAGCCTACCATTTGGGAATGTATCCCTATGGTCCCAGGTTCAACAACTCTGTTGAGCTTGTGAGAAAAACAGGGATAGAGGATGTTTCTTCTCATTGTCTGTGAACTGATTCCAATTAAGATGGGAATCGTGAATGCCCCTCTGCTGAACATGCTTTAACTTTCCCATTCATTTTTTGTTCTGGCTTCTTTCAACATCTAATTTTACATGTGCAGCAGTGCCCTCCATCCCCATCTATATCAAAGGCAATGCTTTCCGCAGCTCCTCTGCTCCACAATGCCATCGTTGATTCCCACCAATCCCAGTCCCCATATGGGATATGCCTCCTCCCCAGCAAAAAGTGAACCACACACAGTCAGTTTTAACTTGGATGATGCAATTCTTGGGTAATGTGTGTCCAATTGCATAGCAGATTGCCTATCTTTATAAAGTTCACCCACAGAGCCATCTTTGGTTTCTGTGTACATAAGCGTGATAACATAGATGATAGAGGCTGATGTGGATAATATGCAGTCTGGACACAATTACTTTACATCTTGCTCTAGAATTTAAATAATACATTAACTTAAGAGCAGGACTACCACCTCACTAGAAGATCTGTAATGATAGCTTAGACTGGGATAAATAATGTTTTTCCAATCGCTAAAACACATTCATAAGGGTTGGTGTACTGGGCGTCTTCTACAGCTTTCTGCTGAGGTGAACACCTACTGGCCTCCACCATCAATCACTGCCTTCAAGAACACCACCCAGAAGTCCACACCCAATTTATGGAAGTCTCACAACACATTCAACCACACAGCTTATGCATGTGTTAGTCTATGCTTGCAGTGAAATTCTCTAAGTTCATAAAGTATATGAGATGCCCATTTGTTCCCACATCTCTCAGCAAAATGCAATGACTTCACACTCTGTTAACATCACGACAGAATATTTTTTGCTGCAGCACTGTATGAGACTCCTGTGTAGTGTTATTGTTTCCTGCAGTGTGCCACACTATATATGCATTTTTCTTACTTTGGTGTCTGCTTACTCCCCCACCCTCTTAACCCCTCTTCCTCAATCAATCCCCTACAAAAGCCTGCCACAGGCAGCGATATCCACCAACATCATCCCTCATGCTTTGCCATGTTCCCGCAAAGCCAAGGAAACAGCAGCATATACGGGAGCTGATCTGCAGGGAAAGCAGGAGGGAAATGGAGGGAGGGAAGGAGGAGTGGGATTGAATGGGGAAGCATTGAGTGGAAGGATGGGGAGGGGGTATTCTTTGGGAAGGGAGCCAATCCAATTACAAGCAGTGGTGCAGCCCTGGTTTCTTTGGCGGCACAAAATTCACATTTCGACGGTCTCTTCCTCCCTCCCCTAGTACCTTCTTGCTTCTTCTTCTAAAGATGCCTATTCCTGCTACTCTGTTTCCTATTTTTTGCTCATCGTGGCTCACACTCACATCCTGTAATCGTGCATCCCTATGCACCACACCCCTCCCTTTCCCCATCTGTCTGTCTTTCTTGGATGCATGAAAGAGCTGGAGGTATAGCACTGTATCACCAGCAAAGCAACAAATCTTGTCACCCTAGCTGTGTCATGCTCAGATCTGCAGGAAGCCTCCAGCATCCTACTCCATGTAGGTGTCTCATGCAACTCTGTAGGAGCTTATCATCCCTCTGCAGAGGAAACTGTAGCTCATACTCTTTAGGTCACCCAATCCCTCTGCCCTCCCTGTGCCACGGCATGGCAGGGCAGGCTGGGAGAAGGGTGGGGTGGAGGGGATAGCCAGGGTGTTGAATAACATTCAGTGTAAACAATGCATACTTCGGACAGACTGATTATTCTTAATTACTAATTAGTCATTATACATGAAAACAGCTTTTTTTAAGCTGCTGCAAATTGCTACAGGGGAATCCCAATTCTCTGTCATTCTCCCAGCAGTCAGAGCTTGTACATTGTTGATCATTTGCGTTCATGCAAATCATCACGTTTCACTATCCAACAGCACATCTGCTTGCAAATTTATGCACAGCAGAAGAGTGCATATATTCTCACGCGATCAAAAGCAAATTAGGTTCAATTAAAGTCCTCCAAACTTACTTTGACAGCAAGACCACACTAAAACACAACCTTTTATTTAGCAGTAAAAACCTGAGTTAACAACGCAAAATGCAATTTAAGTTTTGGGAATGTCACAGAAATATACAATTAATATTTCATTATGGCAGACATTTTGATTTCTACACTTAATATAATCTCGTGCTGAGTTCATTCACATTACTGAGAATATTTTAACAGAGTTAAACTTTTTCCACTATTTTCTCACTTCAGCCACCTCATAGTAAGAAGATTATTATAATCATAAATATTAAGACAACACATCATTTGAACTTTCTAATGTGCTCTGTTAGTGAAACCATATTCTGTGTGTCATGGGATCATTCTCTGTGGGTGACTGCTTGCTTTTTTTATATTCTGACCACTGGACCGTGGTACCTTTTGTCTAGGTGCGCTTCTCATATCCTGATTAATTCCTGCCCCACCTTAGCGTTACTGTGGTTACAGTCACGCCTCTGTATGTAGTCACACAGATGCACAGAAGGCTATTTTGCATGGATTTTGAAACAGACTAAGGACATAGCAGAGGGAAATGGGTGATTGCGAGCGGCAGGTACAGACAAGAGTGTGGAAAGAAACAGGCAAACACACACCATATGCAAGCAACAGAGTGGGGAAAACACTCCTCTGTTGCAAATAATTGAAACAGATGAAAAGGTTAAAAAAAAGTTGACATTATTTAAAGCTCAAACTGGTGGTTAAGTCAAATTAATATTCTCTACACAACAGCCTGATTAGTAAATTGATTTACGGTAATAATGGAAAAATGAAGACCAAAATAACCCACGACACTGACATTTATGTTCCACTCCTGACATTTGTGATCTCGGAATGACACTGAGACAGTCAGCCCAATGAGAGAAGCAAGGTCAATAAATCTATCAATATCCTTCAACTAGCTGTCTAATTGCAGTCTGGACACGAGACAAAGGACAACTATGATAGGCCTACCCGAAAACTCAAATTTCAACCAAAGCCATGCATACATATAGTAGGCTATATCACACAATATTACCAGACAGGTAACTACATTTTGGCGCCTGAGAATGGGGGACTGTGTATAGCAACACTTACAATTGTTTAGTGGTTAGTAGTACACTATTTATGTTTAAGTTAAAGCTGAGAGTCTGTATATTAAACCTATATGCATTACATTGGTGTAACATATACTTTTTATAAAAATATATATAGCTAATCAGCTGTTTGGGGGAATGTCAGTGTCACACAACAGTGCAAGAGCTGTTTGAAAACAATCAATAAATCATAGATGTGTCTGACTGACAATCAAACCCAGAGCGGCACTTAACAGCACTTCTCCTCTGCACTATTTATTCCAGCTAGTCAAAAGTTTAATCTCATGCCTGATTTAGACTTCTGAGCCGGTAATGTAACCTACATAAGTGGCCAACATCATTGCTGACATTTATACTAATGCATGTGACATTACACGTTAATTACCACGCAGTTGTCTCCCAGTGTTTTACATGTGGTGCCAACCAGCAGAAACAATTAAAATTTCTTTCTTCTGTTCCTGAATGTTTTTCACTTCTTTGCACATTCTCTCATGTCCATTCCAATAGTTTCCCCCATCCTCCTCTAGGAATTTGCCAACATGTGTAAATCCTTTTATTGATGCTATGATTATTATTTCTTATATTGAGATCATGATTCTTATTCTCTCACTGAAAATTCAACAACTGCAGCGAATAGTTATGAGTTGCATTGATGAGACTTGTAGACACATTTCTATGGAGATGCACCGTAAGTTACAATGTAAGGTCTCAGAGGGATTTGCCATTACGGTGTAGCTGTGGTGTAGATTTCCCAGTGAAATATAAATCCACAGTAATACCATGTTTCTTGCAGCTAGGGTGTGAAATCTATTATTATTAACTGGCCAGGAGCCCTTAACCCTCTGTAGCCTTTGTATTCTCTCACCAAGACTAGGAATTTCAGTGCATGGGCTGGCTCTTTCCCTTGGCTCTCAGTGGGCCAAAGCAGAAAGGTGCCTATTAAAATTAATGGTTCAGTGCAGGATATTTAACAGTGCAACACTAGAGCTCATTTAACAAGGAACTGGTAATGACCACTACAGTGAGCTAGCTGTTGCCATTACACCTCCCTGACACTTTGACAGCTGGGATTAAATATTAAGCAGCTATGTTTCCTTGTGACCAACATCCATCTACACAGAAATAGGACCACTTCACAGTGTCAGTCCCCTCTGGACTATTGAGCAGTATAACTCCCTATGTATCACAGTAATAACACAAGCAGAGAACTTATACATGAGACCTTTAACTGCTGGATGAGAAGAGGAAGGGAGTTGGTACTCACCTTCTTCAGGCGTCCACTCTTGGTACCCACAAAAGCTACACAGTAGCCATTGTAGACATAAGAGGTCACAGAAGTCATACGGTCCCGAGTCTCAGTGTAGAGAGTGTGGCCAGTCACTAGTTGAGAGCCGCCAAGTGGCTGGTTGATGTCCAGACCACAGAAGGAGTCATCAATGGGCACGGGCTAAAGACAGAAGAAAAAAAGGTTATGAATTACAAATTAATAACAAGAATGTTTAAAAAATGGTGATCATGATTATCAGGGTAATATGTGACATTAAGCAAAGAATTCCTTAAAATTAAACATACTGTAAGTGCCTTGAGGCAACTATTGTTGTGATTTGGCCCTATATAAATAAAATGTAATTAAAGTGAATTGAATTGTAGGAATAGGAAGTGAAAAAAAATACACCAGAGAAAGACAGACTTACAGGATGAGGCAACAGCAGTAAAGAGAGGCTGAGATACAGAGCATTATAAAACAAGACAGCTCAGTAAGGACCAAAGATGAAGGTGACAGACTGAAACACGAGGGTGATGGCCAAAGTTGTGGAAATAGTGGCAGTGTTAGAGAGTGTTTGAGATGGGCAGATGAGAGAGGTGAGCCTGAGGGAAAGAGGAAGGTCAGAGTGAGGAGGAATTGCTCACGTGAGTCTCTTAGCCAGACAAACGTTTTTCTTTCGGGCACACCAGAAAGAATATGTATCAGCTCCACCCGACTGAGCTCCACCTTGCTCTCACTGTGGCTCATTACCCTGGCCTATCACAACATCACAGCAGAAATACACATATTGCACGATAACAGTGGGCATTAGCGAGCACAATGCGTGATAACTATGCAACATAGAAATGTGCATGTAACCAAAGAAGCACTAATAACATTTACTTATTCACTAGAAAACAACTGCTATAGTGAATTCTCAGTGAATTTAAATTCAGCTCTTAAGGAAAATTTGGGCCTTAAGACAGCTGCTTAGAATGAAAACTTCTTGTTCTTTCAAGATATGAAAATACAGGCAATGAGGAGGAGGTGAATAAGAAGTAAGACAGTGATCTGTCTGGTGTTGAATCAGGTCAGCTGACAGTCACCAAGTATCATTGGCCTCAATGTGCCATGCAGGCTAAAGTGAAATGGCCAGGCAAGCATTACATGTGTATATCCCATAGTCCCTTGCTCACAAACTCTATCTTATTCAAATTCTAAATATATATCCCCTTTTTACAGCCCCTACTCATTAGTTTTCTTACTCTCACATTTCTCATCCGTCTCCTTTCTATCCCTGCTTCTGTCTTTTTCACTGTCAGAATGGTCTAAGCAGACTGTGTTGAGAATGTGTGGAAGGCAGCTCTGTCTCTCACACAGTGGCTGTACAACCTTTCTACATATATTTTCATGAACAGAGCAATAACGCTGAAGGGGAATAATCGCCTCCGCTTGTATCCTCACGCCCCTCACTTTGTGGCATTTCCTTTTATTCCCTTTGCCCAAAATAGCACAGAGTGCTATGGAGTACTACTGCGGTATTTAAAAAGAAAAAAAACAATCTGGTGAGTTAACATTTTCATGTCTCATGTGGTGATAACATCAAATGTACTGTATGCAATTGTTCTAGGCTTCTCTTAAACACAAGTTGATGACACAGACGGTATGAATCAGATGGGAAAGCTAGCAGCTATCTTGAGGAACAGCCGTGAGTTCCAGACATCGGCTTATCAATATATACTCCCTGAAAATCATGCAGCTATTCCACATATGGTCTGTTGGGCTCCTAACCATTTGGTTCTGATTATATCTAGATTGTTCAGATGATGTATGCTTAGTAGACTTGGCAGACAGCTCAAATCCCCCTGGAGTCCATGTGGTTGAGCTTTCTTGTTCACCTTCTTGCAGATTTTTTTGTTTCATTGTGTTTTTACTGCTGACTTACAACAAATCTCACGAGTAGTGCAGAAATGTAGTTTTCTATACCACTGTTTCAAGAGACAAATTATATGAGACCTAAATTAAACATATGCGATTAATCCTTATTGAACATCTCACAACATGAAATCATATTAATTTTCTGCTGAGAAAATAGCTGCTACCCTGTTTAGATGTGACAGGATATGTGCTCTCAGAGATTTTTCCTCTCAGAGTATATCAAATTTATCAACTCCAGTCCCACTTCGCTTTCACAAGTGGTTAATTAGTTCTAAGGGCATGAGCAAAAAAAGCAAGACTGGAGGATAGTGTGACACATGGACACACAAACACACACACACACAGTGTGATACAGAAAGAATCCCATCATGGCTCTACTCCATGGGATTGACTACAGAGATGGTGTGAATCTCCAGATGGCAGAAGGCTGGATGGCTGGGTGATAAATCTTTGATTGGCTGCTGTATCTGAATCCCCTGGCTCAGCCTCAGTTCCATTCCCAGCCTCAGCCTTGGCCTGCATGTAACTGAACACAGTAAAATGTCTGCAAGAATGAGAGCTGGGGGTATAATTAAAGTTCTCTGCTTTGAGCTCGCTGGCTACCTGCTGTTTACAACAGACCAGACGAGAGGTACTGAAGCTGCATGTGTAATTTACTCAGAAACCAAGAAAGGTACAGTTAACAGTTAGCTAAAATACACTTGGGTTGGTCTAACCTTGAAGAACCTCACATTGTGATGGATGTCAAACACTAAAAAATACCACACAGAGTCACATAGGAACATACTTAAGAAAAAAAAAAAGAAAGAAAGATGTGAAGCATACAGTATGTGTACTTGAAAGTAGTCACACTACTTAAGTTGAGGATTTAACATCAAGCACACAATGTCAGCATGTTTGACATATCTGGGTGTTAAATGTATTTGGGACAGGTTATATGAGTTCCACATGCACTGACATCTGTCTTTATAATCCACATTGTACTATGGATTTAGTAGCCAGTCTTGGTCTTAAGGACTGCGTTTTATATGTGACTGCGGCTAAATATACAATGCTTGGTGCAGTGTAATGCATTACTGGAAATAAATGCCTAAAGAATGAAGTGGGGGTGCAGCTTTGCAGATAAAAACTAGCAACTATAAACATGCACATACATGATTGGGCAATCTTCTGGGAAACTAGAAAAATATTCCAAATGGAGCTCCAACAGTTTAAAAGGCTCCCAGTGTATTCAGTTTATACCACTATTTCCCCTTCTTCTGCCAACTCTGCATCTTACAACATCTTATTCCGCCTTCTCAGCAGAGCTAATAAAGTCCAACAGCTAGTTTGAGATAATGTCTCCCTCCTCCTGACAATCACCTCTGACATTGTGCTAATGGGGAATTTACTGATTTTAATAGCAGTGGTCAACTGAGTTCCCCGGGGGGGGTTAGCAACAAAAGAAGCTGATCAGTGCGGTTCTCATCATAGTGAAGGATAGGGATATCATTAAACCCCACACTTCACATACTGCTTGTACACCCAGTATTAAAAGTGTCTCCTATGCACACACAGATATACAGCACACATGCACACTTAGCCAGTCATTAATTCTTAATATTCTTAAAGTCCTATTTGCAATTAAAGAATGAAAGCACAGAGGACTGTGGCCTCCTGGGAACGAGCGAAACCTTAATTGTACGTGACAACATGTAACGGATACATGGCCTTGTATTATAGCATAATTGGGGATTTCAGAAGGAATAGTCTGCTGTGTGATCTACATTATGCCATCATCAGAAGCAGAGTAACTTGAGCGACACCCCCCACCACACACACACACACTTTATTTTTCTAGAAGGGGAGTGTGTTTACTTGTGTTGTGCTCGAGGAGAATGTTATCACTTTGATGGTTGCCAAGAAAAATAAATCCTCTCTAATTTATGAATATCTCTTATTGAAATGTACTTGAAAGTGGATATTTTCTGATATCAAAGCTACAAAACAATTTGAAATAAGTGAGTGCAGTAGAAGAGTCATTTGTAAAATAGTATGCAATACTAGGCATTCAAAAGCATTTCTGGGTGATTGCCTTTAAAAATATATATATAAATAAATAAACCAGCATACGCTTGCACAACTTGCTGTGTTTTTCTGGTTCACTGAGAGGACTTAGTAATTCCCTTCACTGTTTACCAGCATATTTCAGAAAGAATCTAAATGTAGAAGTTGCTCAATTTATAAAAATTTCAGACCTTATTATATAAATGAATAGCTCTTTTTTGGTTTTCAGCTACTTGAAGCTCAAAGAATTTAAAAGGAAAAAAAAGTATAAATTGATTCATCTAAACACAAATGTGCAAAACAGAAATGTGCAAGTAATTATTCGCCAATTTATCAGTGTCCTTACATTATTTCCTATACTATCCCAATAATATTTCCCAATGACAAGCGTTTCAAGTTTTTCAAATCCTCTTTCACATTGTTACCATATGGAAGAGGGTTATTTCAATTGTTCTCCCTTTCACACTCTGGATGATCTGGAGATCTGTGGATGGGTGCATGTAAAGCATGAAGTGTTTGTCATCCATTTAGTATAACTCACCGCTTTGGTGCACTGCACATCCTTCCCAAGCAGCCAATTAAGTTCCAGGTTTCCTTCTCCCTGGTAGCAGGACTGCAGGCGCTCCTTAATTCGTGCATTGATGTCACGAATGGTGAAGACGCAGAGCGCTGAGTCATCTGGTGGGCGATGGAACTGCTTCTGGCCCTTAGAGAAGATGGTGAAGAGCACATCATCGTGGGCACTGATATTGAGTGATGCAGCGAGAACACGTCCTGGCTTGCCAAGGTAGGCAGCCTGCAGTAGCCGGTACTCAACACCGCTCTTCACACAGCCAATAGGCAGGGAAACATAGGAGTGGAACTTGGGGTCATCTTTGCAGAGGCGAACAATGCGAGAAGTGTAGAACAGGTCACTGCCGGATCCGCTTGACGACATGCTGTTTTCTGGTGTCTCGGGCTGAACAGTCAGGAAGTAAACAAAGCTGCCGCTGGCAAAGCCGTAAACATAGTAGATGTCAAAGTGAGAGACCAGTGCCAGTGTGTCTGATGGTATCTTTATGAGGGAGGACACAAAATCTGTGTGCAATTCATAGTCAAGCATAGCAGAGGATTCTGGGTCACGGGGCAACTTTCGACTGGAGATTGTAGGAAAGTAGTCCTGTTTGCCATCTACCGCCGTGCCAATAAACAGGGTCCCATCCTGGCCCTGCGAAGGCACAATGACCCCATACATAGTCCCAGTCTGGTTTACACTAGAGAGGTAGTGTTCTTTCTTGTGGGAAGGCTCCACTAAGATAAAGAGGTCATCCAATCTGAGGAGTTTACAAACTCCCTGGTACAGGCTGCCACAGGCCAGCAACCGGTTTTGGGAATAATCAATTAAGAGAAGCTTGTTGACATTGTTGGTTGAGACAAGGGGCTCAGAACAAGGCTGGACAATCAGAGGAGGGTAGCACGCCTTGTTGTCATCCTCTGGGCCTGTGTCATGGGAGACTAGAAGAGTCAGGTTGCCTGAGAGCTTGTACACACGGTTGACTGCTCCAATATACAAAGCGCCTGTGGTTTGGTGAACTGTCAGGTGGTTGAATACCCAGTCCCGACGTTCAGGGTGGAAACTAGTAAAAGTCTGCCCATTGGATAAAGCAGGTATTACTATGAGCCAGAAGCCTAGTAGAGCAGCCATTGGTCCCACTTTAGGGTTAAGTGATAAAGTTCTGCGAAATGCTTGCTGGCCCTCCATGTTTAACAGGCCTGGAAGGAAATCGCTAAGGGAGTTGAGAGAATGGATGTAATGAATACGTGGAGGAGACCTTTGCCTTTGTGTTGCTGAAGGCTATCTTGCAGGTCAAGCTTCACAAGGTTTTTCACATGTTTCTGTAAAAGAAAACAAGAAACAAAGAGAAAAGTTGTAAATTGTCACAGCTGAGTTACATGTCACACGAAGAAGATGCATTTAAGAGTGTTTCAAAGTGAAAAGGAATAAGAGGCTCAAATTTAATAAAGCAATGAGCTGTGGAGAATAGACAATTGGTGGAAACCATTATGGTGCACATTCCAAAGGACAGGGCAGGTTACAGCAACGGAAATTAGCCTGACCTGACTCATGCTAGCGCTGCTGCTGTCACCACACACTGAGTAAGAGGTTTCCAAGAACAGAAAAAAGGCCAAAACAGGCATTGCTCGCTAAAAGCAAGGTCACTGTGTTGTGAGACTGACTGTCTTTTTCTTCCAAAACAATGTGACACTTCAGTGAAGCTAACCTTTTACACATGTATTATATTCACTTATTTTATTAGAAAGGGTTTAGAATATTGTCATAATTAGAATCTGTATTTCTGAGTTATTGTCCATAACCCTTTATGAGGATTTTAGTAGCTGAAACTTTGGCCATGGCAGATCTAGGCAGTTTATCTTTAAATCAAAGTGAATAATTGTGTCCAATTTGGACAAAATTCCAAATACCTTTCCAAAGATATTCCATTCACAAATGGGATGGGCATAACATCACAGTGGCCTTGACTACTGACCACCAAGATCTAATCAGTTCATCCCTGAGTGCAAGTGAATATTTGGGGCAGATTTAAGGAATATTTCATTCAGAAAATACATTAATCTGTAGCGACCTAATGTTTGATCTTTGACCATCAACGTCTAATGACGCCATCTCGATGATAGGGCTTACCTACAAAGGAAAACCTAAAACACATCTTCAATATTAGAGATCATGCCATACCAGAAACATTAGCACACAGCTTAACGTTGTGTGCTTCGTTATCCTTAAAACATCATTCTCTTCTTTTTATTATTATACTGACCCCATCCTCACGATTTCTTTAAACACATCCCCTATCAGTTGCCCATTTTGATATACTATATTAGTCAAAATGTATCACGCTACAATTAATGCAACCATGCTCTGCCTGGGCTGTAAAGATCTCTCTCCATGTGCTATAAAACCAAGCAGTCTGTCCCCAGGAGTTAATTATCTCATCCATTGGAAAAGACGGCCTGGATCTCATTACTGAAACAAACTGAGAACAAATTGGAAGCCACTTGCACACACACCCCTACTCTTGCTCTTTAAGGGGCTCATTTTTATAGACTCTGAATCTATTAATTATTCTTTTATACAATTTATTTATTTATTCATTGTTTATAAATCAAGTTCCTCTAATACTGGTGTGCTCAGATCACAACTGATTAATTTAAAGGTGATTTTTGTGCTGCCTATAATTAATCCCTCCACTGTAATAGATATATACAAAACATCCTCATGCAAAGATTAACTAATAGAACATCTGATGTATGTATGAGTGTGTCTCATTCCCCAAGTATTATCGGTGTACTCTATCAGAACCAAGTAGTGTGAGGGGCTAACAAGTGGAGAGAATGGCAGTGCATCCTAAAATCAAGTACGATTAGGCGTAGCGATCCAACAAGGGTAATTACTATGGCGCTGGAGGTGGTAAGCTGGGGAGTGACATGGGGACGCCGGGGGCTTGAATGTGTCAGAGACGGCCCTACGTCGTTTGTCACGCTCCAGATTTGCATTTCCAGCAGCGAGGGCACAGAGAATCAAGGGTGAAAAGATGTGGCCTGAATAATCAGTAACTGCACCTTGAATTAACAAGCGACTGAAAAGGGGAGGGAACATTGTATGGGAAGATACTGAATAGCCAGCTTACATTGTGACGTGTTCAAGGCAGGTTTGATTTGCAGCAGTAATTTAGGGGTCCCTTTGAGCCGTGTCAGCCCTTTCATAGACCTCAATCCAAATCCGTTAATGGCCATCTTAGGGTCCCTCCCTACTCCTTGTGATCGAGTATACTACACAGCACCATCTTAAATATAACCCTAAGGAAGCATATTGATCTATGTGTCCAGAAACACAGGTCCTAAAGCCCAGTCAACCTGTTCTTGGTGTGTGTGCACAGGCAGAGGCGTGGGAGGTGCGCTGTCCCAAAAGCACTTTATTAGCATGGTCATAAAAGTGCCAGTGACTCTAAAAAAACAGCAAGGGTCAGACCCCCACCCTCACTTTCAGTTGCCTGCATGCTGCCATGCTCCTTTGTTTGAGTTTGTACATGGTAGATTTGCAAAGTGGATCCCTTTGGTGGCATAATCAGTTTCCTGCTGAGCTAGCTTTTCGCTTTACGCTCCACCTCCACGCTTTAATCGTATGTATATACAATGTTTTAAGGCCATCCATCTTTTCTCCTTCTACTTTTTATTTTTCCTACGTTTCCTCAGTTGTCAGGAGTAAAATTATGCATCAGTCTCTTATGTTGTGGCAACAGCTGCCCATGCAAAGAAAAAGAGTGACTGAATGGTGTAAATAAAAACCTCCACAAAAAGGTTATCCCCTCATATTGCTTTCAATAACACAGGGAATGAAGTCTTTGTTCAAGCTGATTGCATGACCACCTCTTTGTTGCACTTGACATAGCACTCCACAGTAGTATGCAGCTGAAGACTTTAAAAGAATACGAACAAAACTCGATCCCCCAGCGTGCTCTTTAGTTCAAAGCCATATCTTTCTTTTGTTTGTGAGAAGTCAGAATTAAGTAAAAGAAAATTAACATATAAATGCAACCAGAAATTATTCATACTTAAACATAGTTAACTAGTGACCTGGAAAAAGAAGAGGGCATGACTATGTTGACATTGAATTACAGGTAAACTAGAATATAGGCACATTTGCAGCTAGTAGTTCTGAATAAAAATTCAGACTTTCACTACATGAGATTTTTGCCATTAATGCTGAGGCACGGATGACAATCGACTTTTTATTTGTCTTTTAAACATAGGGTGAGCGGATGAACCAAAAAAGTCTTGTTCCTGAAATAAATTCAGTGTGCAGATGTTTCACAATTGTGGCCGTGGCACAGAAAGAATGATGATAGACTGCCATGATGACAAAACTGTCAGCGTCAAATAAGAATATAAAATGGAAAAAAATTATATAACAAAACAAAATTCTTTATGGTCATTCTCAGTAGATTTCCATTTTAAGACTCACACTCATATGACAGTCTCTTTGGCAGACGTAGAAGGCAAAGAAAGAAAATCTTCATGTCAAGAGAGACGGAAGAGAACTCACGTTCCCGCACAAACGCAAGCTGTGATCATGGCTTGGAGAAAAGACAGTTTTTGCAAAACTTCCCATTCATAATGAATAGTCAGGCACACAAAACACTGTGTTGGCACACTCAGCCAGGCTGCTTCAGAGTGCTTGTTAAACAAACTGGTCCCACTGGCTGCATGTGCACTGTCACTGTGACTGGTTGTGGGTCTCTTGCTGAAATGCTGGTGATTTCCCCAGCCACTGGGCATGATGCTGTGACAATGCCAACTGTGGCCAAAAGAGCTGGATTGTAGCACTTTAAAAAGATGCAAAAGAGCGACATTAGGTACAGGACAAGGATAAAGGAGTGGCGAAATGCAAAACGAGAGCTAAGTAAACCCTCAATGATGGTTGGGAAGAAACAGCCTGAGGGTAGTCCAGCAACTAGCAAAATGGCACAGGAGAGAAGGAATTTGTCTTTGAAGCAGGAGCAGCCCTAAAGCTCCATCACCCTCAAATAGGCAGCAGGTCTTCTGCTTTTGTGCTTTCCCCCAGTTTATTCTCTCTACATCCTAAGCTTCTTAACACTCTAGCCAAATTTGCTTCATCTGTTAAATTCATATTTACAGCAATTGTACTGCAGAAGATAAAGAATGTAAACCAAATCCATTTATGGTGCTGAATCCATTGTTGTTGAATTTAAAAAAAAAAAAAAAAAAAAAAGGAAATGGGAGATTGTAATTTCATGCCTTGGATTAATGTGTTATTCCCTCAACGATTAATGTAAAGCATGAAATTTGAAAGCTTAAGTGAAAGTGATATGCTTCGAATCAAAGAGACAATTTGGAACAAACCTTCCTCAACTTTCTAGTTAGGAAAAGTACAGTTAAGGGTTTAAAAATATGTTGGATTTTTTTATTCATTTCCTGGTAAACTTTTCAGTGGATGTGGCAATTTGGACAGTAAAAATAAAAAGTTTTATATTCCCCAAAGGGAGATCTCCTTCTATAGGAACCGATAAAAAGTATTAGCAGTAGAGGTTTGTCTATTAGTCTTCTCTCTTTTCTGCTATCAGGAAAAGAAATAATGAGAGGCCTCGTTAGTATCTTATGTTGTTGAGCTGGAGTTATATTCATACATTCTTCTGTGACAATAGGAAATGAATTTCTCTGTTCCAGTGCCATTACGATCTGTCAGCTTCCAGGAAAACTATTCTCCAGTCATCCATCCTTCCAGCCACTGCAAGGAAACATAGCATTTTCTCCTGCTACGACCCAATAGCAACAGAAAGGGAAAACACCCTCAGAAACCACAAGCCCTCCAGTAACTATCATTTAATTCTGTCTGGTTTCCTGTGCTGTGATGTTGGACGTGGTTGGTTATTCCCAATATTTTCTTGTGTAACGATTCAAAATTCCACCATAAAGATAAACCCTAATAACCAGGAGGAAATTACTGTCATTAAAGCCTTCCTCATAACATAAAAAATAGTCCAGAGCTGCTAAATTAAAACCATCACTGTGTAAATGTTTTAATTTGACCTTTTTATAAGCCATTTAGTTGTTGTTTGTCTTTTGACATGATATGTGTGAGGCTCTGAGCTATGGCTGAAAGAGCTGCAATTTAGCGATGCATAGTAAATTAATGCACAGTTGCTCACAATTAAGCATGAGCTCTCTGGGCACTCTGACAGAGCACTTTGCATCCAGTATTTAATAGCACTATCTTTGTTAGTGACCCATATCAGTGCACTTGCTCATGAGCATCTGAGTTTAGAGGCGTACAGAGAGGCCTTGAACTGCTTGTCAATGAGCTGCATTTGTTGAAAGCAGTCACAGTCGTGCCCCAGCTTTAGCATTATTTTAATGAAAACACATAAAAATGATTAGAACAACCCACCACAAACTTACATAAAAACATTTTTCATCAGGTATAGTCAAGACTTAGCATAGACGCTTATTCCCCAGTGCAAACAAGGGCATGTGTACCTAATCCTTCCCTTTAACCCTGTCTCTACACAGTTCCACTCCCACTTCACAAACTTAACACACTGGTATTGCAGCTAAAACCAGTAACATTTACTAAAGAGATTACAGTGTCACTGCTACTCTAATTATATTTTTCCGCTCCCACAGCCGCTACATTCTCCTAACACACAGGCATGCACACATTTAAACTTGTACTTTCATGCAAGCTTAGACACGTACGTATCCACAGCTACAATGAAAGATACACAAATACATAGTGGCAGCTTCAATGTAAATGAATTACTCCTTTTCCCTCTCAATTCTGCTCTGACTGACAAAACTAACAAAGCTCTACATGCTTTTGTTCATTTGAAGGATGAATCCTGAGGCATGATCTTCTCAATCAATCCCAGCATAGTCATATGTGGTGTACGTCTCATCATTGCTGTCGGTCATCCGATGAGAGCAGATTTCTATTAGGAGGCATTTCCATAAATCTAAATTGTAAAGGGCCTTAGTGAGAGCAGAGCAAATCCTCAGTGGGCAAAGAAAACAAACAAAGCAGGATGTCAGGGGAGACCACAGGATCAGATATCTACCTCAGCTCATACACAGATTGAAATTGAATCAGGCTTTTTTTGATTGACATCATACACATTTTATCAAACCGAAGGACCTTAACTACTTTTGACGCACGTGGTGGATGCTGCGCTGTCCTCGCACTTTGAAAGTCTGTATAATAGTATAATGGAAGCTAGATGTGGAGAGATCCATTTAAGTTAAAGTAGATGGGGTGTGTTTCAGTGGTTTGCGTATCTGAAATTGAATCACTTTCCTATGAATTACTGAAGAAAGGAAATTTGCAAACACACAGCTCACAATATTTTGAACACCTGTAAAAACAGTAGCATTTTGTCCTTTCAAGAGGTTATCGTGAACTGAGCAGAGAAAGAAGCATTTGAATAAAATCAATTCATCTGATCTCTTACATGACATTATGAATTTAGGCAGTTCAGCAAAGCGAATATTTTGAAACTCGTAACTACCAATAGCTCTTCTCATATCTAAGGCAACTTCATAGTGGCCAAATCTCAATGCAAATTTAAGAGTCGGTGAAGCAGACAAATGAACTTGGCAAAATGTAGAACTTGGCTGGTGTGCCAGGTAGCAGGTGCAAAGGACAGCTAAAGGGGCATTGGTCTGAACGAGTGGGCAATTGCGCGTCTTGTGAGTAGAAATGAAATGCATGAAAGGCTCAGTTCGTCTTGCCTTGGTGAAATCAGATTGCATAAACTCTGTGCTGTAGCACCAAACATAAGAGAGGTAAAGGCAGCCGAACCAAAAAAGACACAGATGACATTAAACCAAGCAATACCACACTCCAGCGCAAACTGCGTGTGTGGATGCAAGCAGCTGCATCATCATAGCATGTGTCTATGTGTACTGGTTTGCGTTGATTTACTTAAAAAAGAAAAAAAGAAAAAAAAAATCAGCAGACTTTCCCCGCAGAGGCGTTATCTGCCTGTAGCTGCAGTCTGCTAAACAAAGCATGGACTCTGACCTTTGGTGTGCAGCTGCCAAGTCAGAATAAGGCACCGATGGACTGAACCTTCTGTCAAAAAAATATCATGCCAAATCCACAGTAAAACACCAGCAAACTGATCTGCAAGTGGGGAGATGTGTGTGAATTTAAGTACTTCTTCCATACATGTTCCATATGTGTGTGAAACACTGCAGGAAGACCTTCCATATAATGTGTAGTAATATGAATTTTCTCCATCCACAGCTTCATCATTTGTTCAACTGGGATCATAGTCCTAAGGCATGGCTCAGTGGTCAAGGTGACTAATGCTGAAAGGGTCTAAGAAAGAAGGAGACAGAGGGAAACCGAAACCCAAAAGAGGGATAGAATCAATGATGGTGTATGAAAAAGAGAAAGAATGTCAAGTACTGCTGCTAGTTGACAAGGCTGTTAGAGACTACGGCAGCCATAACTCTAGAAGTTGGCATGGTCTCTCCATTATCTGGAGAACATTGGCACAACATGGCTGGCACACTCAGGCTACAGGAAGATCAATCAAAAAGTGAAAGGAATGAGGAGGTCAAAGACGGTCAAAGATGAGTGAAATCTACACAGGACTATTCTTTGGTCTAAATGTATAATAGATCTACTCATTACATGACGAGACCTGTTATTTCATTCAGGAAATGCAGAGGGGGAGAAGGAATGGTTATACAAGAGATTTTGGAGGAGAGGAAAAAATGATGTGCATCCTGTCAGTCAAAGTAATCCCTTCATTTTCTACTGCTACCGTTTCATCTAAGGACTGTATGATATAGCCTGGAGCTCTGTAATCACACGCTGGTTGAAAGGATGAGGCTACTCTGGGTTGGCTAACAACCAGGCACTATAAACTCAGCAGGAAACACACTTTTCTGTTGAACTGCTCTACAAACATGGTCACTATGGATCCCTGCATGGTTTACAGAGGATAGGCTATAGATAAGGTAGTATGTGGGTTTAATTTTGATTATAGCGACAAGTATTGCCCAACAACCAGGGCTGTGGTGTAACTTAGAACAGTGAGAATGTGATCTGTGATGTAAGAGAAATTTATACTGCTGTGCCAGATATAGCTCTATCAATGCTAAAAATCAATAATATCCCAGTGCAATTAAAATAACAGTTGAGCATGTGACCTCAGTTTCTGTGAATGCTCTGAATGCCAGAAGAGTTGGCTGGCAGGATGCACAGTACCGGCATTGAAGGACAAAAATGGGGGGGGGGAGGGAACTAACTACATTATGCAAAAAAATCATATAAACACCCATCGCTCTTCCATGAACTTTATGAGTCATGTTTTTTTTGTCTGATAATAAACACAAGAGTCACTCAGTTGCTCATTTCCGCAGTGTGTACATGCTGCGTTTATACGAGTTGTTGTTCTGTCTGTGTCAGTGCGCATGCGGCTGATTTAATTCCTTGTGCTTATCCAGGACAGCAGACAGCTTTCTTTGGGACTATTCTGTTTACAGCTAGCCACACTCCTCCATGGAAATTTTAACAAACACAGCAAGACTGTATAAACAAATGCTTCTTCTTACAAAAGTGAAATGTTTTTTGCTGTCACACTGAAAGCATGAACCTACAGCTGTCACACTGGGTCTATGATTTTTTTTTCCCTTCCATTCTAAGCTTCAGCACAGATCTCAGTTCTCTCAAACCCCAACTCTTAAAAGGGTCAGCCGCAGTTCTGTACAAACACACTGGACTGTCTTATCGCAAACGTAAGGCTGCTACCTTGCAATGGCAGCACTTGTGAGAAGTTAAACCGCCTAACCCTAATGACCCACTCTTCTTTCCTGCCACAGTGAGTGCAGAAGTATAACAGTCATGCTTTGTCCTCACAAAGTCCAATCCTTTTTGCAATAAAACCTGAATTAACACTGAAGTTTGACCAAAGGCAAACAGTGTCTCTGTTTACAGTGGCAAAGATAATGAGACTTTAAAACCTGTGACCTTAATATGGAAACATATGAAAAAACCTATAAACATATGTAACTCATGTTTTGTCTGGTAATCTAATTAACATTTGACCAGTAAAGTATCAAAGCAAACTTAAGTTAATGTTGTGGTATTTTTTGTGAACCCCTACAGGATGAAAATAAACTTTTACCCATTGTATTCACAATCGGCTTTGACCACAAGCATAATGTTGTGTGCCTCTCGAATACACACTACTGTCTAAGGACCATTAAAGCCTATTTTCGAGAGCTCTTTGCTTGGACACATAAAACAGATGCATTATCACACAGCTGAGCAGGGTTCAACCTCTCTCCTGTTCTCTCAGTCTGTTTCTCTCTCTACCTCAGCCTGGTCAAGGCCCTTCTAATTTCATCAGGGGTGATAAAACACCACAAAATCAGTCTGTGGTTAGTTACTTAGCCCAATCTCCCTTTGGACGAGAGGCAATAACAGCATGTGGTGAGGAAATTGGGTGCTTATTCACACAGAAGGATACATGCCGAGCAAGCAGAATGGCCTGGTTACTGTCAAGACTGTGCACAACAGACCACAAACAAAAACAAAGGTAGTGACTGTCTGTCTGTACACTGAAAATAATCATCAGGTATAAAGCGAGCAGAAAGGAGATGAATTGGACCCAAATGTGCCACAGTTCCCACAACAAAACTGCAACCACCTGCAAACTTTGCTCCACTAGGAGATCTTTACTTTTAAATCAATTAAGAAATGCTTAATTTCAAAGGCTGATTTGAAAGCTTTCCAAACATTTCTCAAATGGGTAAAGTGCAGTACAAAGCAAAGCAAAGTTACACTGCTACTACAGACCACAGCTCGCAGGAAAGCTTACACTACATTTGTATGCAAGTCCAACTAGGGTTTGCAATGAATATGAATAAGAAAGCAGTAGTGAGTGCTGCAGTAAGCATTAACTCAGTCTTGCGCATGGTGGGCGTATAACAATCCACCTGATCGTCCTCAGGGGTGCAGCAGCTGCTGCCAGGCTATGCCAGGACAGGACTGAATATGATGGGACAGAGCACAGAGAGCAAGCCAGATGACTGACTGAGTGAATTGCTGGATCAGTGCTGAAGCACACACGCATGCCTTCCGGCCTGTTCCATGTGAGCCCCGTACAGGATGCAGTTCTGGCTGGGATACGGTGGAAAATCAGCACTTGCTGGTTTCCTGTCAGATAGTGTCCTGAGAATCTAGCAGGCATATCACCAAGGCAAACACTTTTCAAATAAACACACACAGAACAAAGATTGTTATAAACTTTGCTAAACATATGAGATGTTTATTTAGAAAAACTCTAGTACACAAATAAAACATGATGCAGCTGAAGTACAAGCAAATCTGATAAGAATGCTGCCTGCACAACAATCAGCGTTGACTAACGATACTGGCTGATCACAGATGTATAATCTAACAGATATAAGCCAAAACACTTTTTTAGTAGAGCATACTGCAGATTTGTGCTGCAGTTTAGAAATGGTGAAAATATTGGTTTCTGGTATCTGCTGCTATTTGTCTTGTTAACTGCTATTGGCAATATTAACTAGTGGCTGTATGTTCCATTGATTCTGTAGTCCTTATACCTGCGATGCAGATACATAAACTTAGATTATTAATATTCTGCTCATTCAGCCCACTTTCATGGTGTCTGTCAAAACTGATGGCGAAACGTCCTTACACACAAGATGCCACTTACTGTATGTGATAACCTTGTCTGTCTACTTTGATGGACAAGGTATCACATACCTGATACTGAGGGGTCACTTCCAACTTGTCATTTGTCAACAAGAAGGGTTACTTTCGAAGGAGTGTGTTTGAACCGGTACCATGAATGTTTCCTAATCCTAATGTTAGTAAGGTTTTCTTTTAAAAAGCAAGGCAAGGGAGAAAAAAAAAAATAGTGCAAAACAAAACGGACCAAATGTGAAATGAACCAGGGTCTCTTGAAAATATCCTGCCCCACCCATGCCAACCTCCTTATGAGGACTTTGCTTTAATATGGGAATGTTATCTTTTAGTGTCTCATACAGCCACAGCTGAAGCATACGAGTGGAGCTAAAAGACAATTTCCATATACTGGAGAGATAAAGGAAGAGTCCTACAAGCTGCGTTACACAGAGTGTTGGGATGTAAAAAGCTCCATTTACTCATGTGTTGACTGGCTGAAGCACTTTCAAACAATTATATTTTCTTTCAATAATTATTTTTTGTTTCGCTGCCACAAAAAGACTAATTAACCATTTTCTTTCAAAAGTCATCAGGCTATTGACCAAGTTCTTATTTTGATCACTGAAAAGCATTTCATAATCTGTGTATTAGGCATATAGTACACATCTTCCAGGCCGCTTAGATCAATTTTTCCAAGCATCAGCATACGCACTGTGATGAAGTACAGGGATCAGTAAAGAGATCCAATACTCGCCAGGTTGAAAGCGGCGCCACGGACACAAACGACCAGGGAATAGTAAAGATCTAGAGACTTCACTTGGCTAGCTTGCTTGTTGCTTGGTCCACTCTGCTGCTGCGTCAGCTCTGGGCTGGGTATTGCTCTTTTTGATGAACTACGGAAATGTAAACAGCCTAAATGTCAATATAATTGACTGATGTAACCACAATAACTACACACCAATATTATTTACAAGCAAAGCATGTGTGTGAAATGCCTATAATGTACACGATCTGTGACTACAGAGCTGCTCTGAGTGTGTCAGAGCTGTATGAAGAGCTACTATAGCCATTCTGGGAATAAGTGCTTCATACTCATTTCACAGGCCAGAGACTCCCGAGTCTCTCTCCCTGCTCTTGCTGCAGATATAACATGTAGACAGGCAGGCCATCTGTATTCTTCAGGCAGACACCAGAGACCGTATTTTATATGTGGCCACCCAGCCTTATATAACCGTCTGTCAGTAGTGTTCTTGTACGACATCTTGATATAGTCACCCAAAGAGCAAAGAGGCTTGGATCTCTGGAAGGCATAGCGTAGAAGTAATCGCATATACTTGCATGTACAGAAGTAGGTCTCAACGGGGTATTACAACAAACAAAAATACAAAAAAAAAAAAAAAAAAAAAATCAGAGAACGAATTTCCCAAATCCAGCTGAAGTATTAACTAGACTGTAATTCTAACAACGCTTTGACTGCATGTAAAATGTTGGGCATGAGAAATACTTGGATAGAGGACTTATCTTGGAGTATTCTGCCTTTCCTTAGTCACCAAATCACTTTTACAAGCCCAGCCTCCCCCTTTCTCAAGCTAAATGTAGCGGTTGTATTCTGAGCATTAAAATTTATCAAAGACTAATCTCTGCTAGAACGATGATTAAAATTACCATCTGTCTCCTTGTTAAGGGCGTAAAGTAAGCAGGGACCGGATCCCAGATTGCAAGATGCAGAGACATAAAGACAGAAAGTCAAAAAAGAAAAGTGCAATAAACAGAGGAGAGCGTGAAAGGAAAGACCAAGAGAAACAAAGACACGACTCAAAAACAGACAGAGGAATAATAAATGAACATAAATCAAAGAAACGAGCTTTCCTAACTTGGTCACTATGACCAATGCCAAACCAAGACTCTGAATTCCTCTGTGGCAGCTTCTCCCTCAGTAACTCTTTCTCTTCCCCACTCGCTGTCTGAGGAGGGTGCACAGTATCCTGCGGGACCAACATCACCCTGCGCGCCACCTTTTCCATCTGCTGCCCTCAGGGAGAAGGTACAGGTCTATACAGGCCAGAACATCCAGACTGGCCAACAGCCTGTATCCACAGGCTGTGAGGCTCCTGAACTCTCTGCCCCCCTCTCACGGACAATAACCATATCCAACTTCTTAATAGCAATGAACTGGTCTGCATTGGTGCATCATATCTTTATTCTCTTCCCCCTCCTGCCCCCCCCTCTTTCTTAAATAGATAACTATCATATCTGATATCATATCTCACAGTACAATAATATTGAATGGGTTGCATTGTTGTATTTTGTCATGTTTCTCAGGTCTTTGTCTGAATTTCTACGAACATTATTGCTAAGGATTGTCTTATTGCATTGGAGTCACACTGGGTTAAATATGTACACTTGGGTTTTAAGGGGTATTTATTATTTTCTTCTTTTTTTGGGGTTGTATGGAAGCCCCAAACGCAATTTCATTGTTCTTGACAATGACAATAAATAAATAAATACTAAATACTAAATACTAAAATACTTTAGGCCGCACACATAGATGATGAAGCTCAGGGAGAAATGCTGTGGCTTCACTACTTTAAATGTGATCATAGTCTGCAGGTTTAGTAGAGCAGTAAAATGAAGTTTCAACAAGTAGGCCAGCTCGCTGCATTCAACAGATAAATCTCACTGAACTCTTTCAATGATTAGTGTGCTATTGCAGAATATATGATGAAACTAAAGCCCACAATGGAGTCACCATAAACACAGCAGTGGGCAAACAGAGTATTTCTCTCTATCACCAGATTCTGTCATTTCTTAGTTGGGGGATATGGGGAGGCAAAACACTGGATTGAGTACTTAGCAGCCACCCTTTTTAGCCAAACAAAACAGCCCTGCTGGTGCTGCTTCCCATAAACTACATCAGCAGTAGAGAAAACATATAATCATACTCCAGCAAAAAACTGCAATAACAGGAAAGAGAAAAACGATAAAAATCGACTATTTGCTACCCTCGAGAAAATGTAACCAAGGGGGGGGGAAAAAGCCCCATTCAGCATTTCATCAGTAACATAAATAGGAGCAGCTGGGGCAGAATAACATGCTGAAGTGGGCTAATTAGGACACTTGGTGGTTGGTTCACTGCTGTTTCAGTCTGCCTAGGACCCACTAAGAAAGAGTGTGTTTTCCCATTAGTCTGGAGTATTACACTTCAACACACACCTACATCATCTACAAGGATGTAGATGCAGATCCGGTGAGATCACCAAAGCATGGTTAGTCAGCTGATCCCAGGTCTTCAGTTTTCCTTAACTAGCCCAGTGCAAATGTTCTCAGTGGGTTTGTTTTTTTTTTATACCTCTCTCTGGCAAATGGTGCCCTTCACTCCTACGAAAACAGCCTTGTCTTCCGGTTCCGTCACTCCCTTCCAGCTTCCTCTTCTCTTCCTGTCTGACTCGGTATCACAAGCAAAAATCCCAGACCTCCCCGTTTCTTCCTTTGTTTTATAAAAGAGGCTGGGAATGCTGCATTTCACTGGTACTGGGAACCCTTTGAGAATTAAGTGTGACCCTGTGACCTTGATGAGTCACGATCAAGGTGCTGACAAACAGGAGCAATACGCCAGTTTTTCAATTAAGAAGCTCTGATTCTGTGTTTATAGAGGTTGATCACATGCATCCAAGACACAAATCTAAAATCATGATCCGAGTCAGAAAATCTCAACAAGATGAAGTCTTAGTAACAGCATCAAGTGCAGAGCAAACTCATAAATGACATCTCACTGTTGGTTATGTTCAGTATAGCTGCATTTACATTCTGCAACCACTTTCTCTTCCTGGGAAACACCCTTTATTGTCAAACATTACAAGAAGACGCATGATGTTTGAAGCACATTTTTTTAGCTTGTGTTTTAAAGGCTTTGCACTAAATTAACGTAACAATATCTCCTGCAGCGAAATCATTCTGGCTAGTCTTCAGCCTGCAGTTTCATTCTGCTTCCTTTGCTTTCCCTTTTCTAACTGGTTGTTTCAAGTAATAGTATGCAAACACAGGTGGAGTTGTTTACATTGACACAGAGCTACTGTACATTTTCTGCACCACAGGGAGCCAAGCAAGCAGAGACACCCCATTTTAGCTTTTTTTAGACTTTAAGCCATTGAAGCTACTAATGCTTTGTTGAACACAACCCCAAAACACTGTGCCTCAACAAAATAAACAAAGCAAAGGGGTCCTTTATCAGGCAAGTCCATGTCTGTGCACACTGCAGCGAAATAAGCGTGTCTGTGCGCCCTGAAATGATGGAAAGTATACGTATGCACATTCTCACTCTATTCAACAGTAACATAATGCCCAGTAGCCCGTTCCTGTTTTCCATTTTGTAATTTTCCTTTTGGTTTGACGATGCAAAGCAGAATGCAGGCCATGGTCCCAAAACACAGGTGAATGCAAAAATGCGCTACGATTTCCCAGCCATATGCCAGTACCCTCTGGCATGCCTCCACCCACCTTTGCAGCTTCTCCCTTTCACAGGAAAGGAAGGTGAAGAGAAGAGGCAGACAGATGAGTGGAGAGTGGACACAGAGGATATGATACTGCATTATGTAAATCCCCAGAACAAATAAAACATGGACACTTTCAGTGTGTAGCTAAAGAATAAATTACTCTACTTCTGTTTAAAAAAAAAAAAAAATGCTGAATAAGGACACTCTTTGGGGGACTTAAAGTCATGCAAAAGCAAATTATTTTTCATTCAACAGTATGTGCACAAAAATATGCCTGAAACATTGTGCATACTTTGTAAATAAATGCAAATCCACCTCACCTATTCACCCCTGTCAGGTTGAACATGTTTTCTGAGAAATGTGGGGGAGGACTTGCGGCAGCAAAGGCAACGCGGCTTGTGTAAAGTACTTAACGGTAAACATTGTACTTACACGCTCAGAGATGCCTTCTGCAGAGAGAAAAATATTTCTAATTCCCAGCTTTACTCTAGCTCTTACTGCAAGATGAATGAGGAAATAAAGATGTGTCTAGTAAAACTGGGCCTGTAGTGGCAATAACGTGTCAAATATCCTTTGAATGCACCTTCTGTGTGGATAATGTATTAACTTCTATAGCATAATTCCCTAACTGGAGCAGATTAAGACAAGAAAGGATGCTCATTCATTGCTTTCAAGTACAAACCTGCCCAGTCAATCCTCAGTTTTCTCACTCTCTCTGCTTACTCACCTCCCTTCTTCCACTTTGCCTCCCTTAGGCAGTAAGATGTTTCAGAGCAGTCATGTTTAATCAACATCTTCATGGACAACACAGGGATTTCAAACGGTCCACGGCAAAAGGTTTGGTTGTCACAATCTGAATAATTGTCTCATATCTTGTTTCATTCTCCTTAAACATTACATTCTTGCCCTGCACCAAAAAAAAAAAAAAGTAATGTATGCAAAATTACTGTTGAATTTTTGAAACATATGCACAGGTTTATTTTGTTGTTACCACAATAAATATGCCAGTAACTTTTTCTATCCCAGCAGGCTTGGGCAATCTGCATACAGCTGAGCCCGCTTCACTCCAAGTGAAGCAGAGAAAGTGGTGATGATGTTGTAGGAGACAAGCCTGCACCACTAAGGCATGACAAACTCTGATGGAAACAATAGTGTCCGAGGAGGAAGCCAGAAAAGGCGCGCCTCTCCAAGTGTTTCCACCAGAGTGATGAAAATCTTGTTGAAAGTGAAATAAGTTTCAGAATATCCCCTGACACATTCACTGTGGCTCAAAACAAAGAAAACTATTTGGATGTCAAAATGAATATATATATATATTTTTTAAAACTATGAGGCTAAAAACAGTTCATCTACAAGGCTACGAGAAAAACAGGTGGAGGAAAAGGAATACGCGATCTGTCAGCTCGAAATGAGAAACTCTTGAGCTGAGAGACTTAACTTAAAAAAAATCCAGATACTTCAGCATCAGTGGAAACGTGCCAAGAATTTAGACTCAGTGATCGTATTAGAAAAGACAGAAGTCGTTTTTAATTAAAGATGAGATAGTTTAAGCTAAGATGAGACATAGAACACTGAAATATTTTTAAATAAAAAAGGTTAAAGCTAAACCTTTCCATGAAGTATTTTGTTTTCTTAACAGGCTATGTAAGGCCAGTTTGTGGCCTGTGTTGTTTTGGAAAACTGTAAATGTCCAAAAGGCAACAACAACAGCAATAGTAGCAGTAGTGGTAGAGGTAATTATAAACTGCTAGTAAATGAGGCCAAACGCCCACAACTTGTGTTGCAGCTGATGGTCGAAAATGTGATGAATTTTGATTATGTGTTTAGCATGGCATCACATCACATGATAATAATTTTCTTTGTAGGTAACAAGAAGATATTGCTGTCATCTTTCATATATCATTGGTTATGACAGAGGAAGAAAAACATGCCTGTCTGGGTGAGCTCCTGCTGAGTTCATGCAGCGTTCCTCTTTGATAGCAAAGGGCACTAGGAAGTAAGGGTGGTGGAACAACAACATCCAACATTCCCATTATAGATTCACCTTGTTAATATAAACACTGTACAGTGTGATTCACAGTGATAACTTTTGCTGATTCTTTTTGACACGACACATTCCCCTAAAAGTCACTGCTAAAAAAAAAAAAAAGAAAAAGGAAGAGGTTTTTGCTTCCTCAGTATCCCACACATTTCACAAAGCCCTATGCTTATGGTGTGCTGAGCTGTAATCTAAAAGGTTGGGCAGAGGTGAAAAATCAACAACAAAAGCAATTACATTCATAAAGTGTTATTAATGGTTTGGGTCACAGCAAGTTGGGAAAGTAACGACATGTCCTCACAGACTTTGTGTGGGCTTCATGACAAGCTGCCTCCCTTTTTTAAGTACCTTTCATCCCTTTTCTCCTGCTGGTTTCAGTGTGTGGATCAGAGTCACGGATTCATGCATAAACATAAATGTTATCCCAGAGGAGTATTCATTTCCTCTGGCGTGGACACTATTAATCACCTTGGGCCAAAGTAAAGAGTCTGCAGTCTACAGACTGGCGGCACAAACTCTAGTCCAGACTGTTTTTTTTTTCATCATGCATCCAGGATCTTTCTTCCTGTACCTTCAGAAACTGATCAAGCATTCAAGTAAGAAAGAAAAGAAAAAAAAATTTAAATTACATGTGAAGTTTTGCAAGTAGAAGCCAACTCATTAATTGTTTTCCTTTTTGCCTCTATCAAAATTGCAAGGAAATAAGAAGCCACAGTGGGGCAGATTCTGTGTTTTGAAGTTGTGGGAGTTTCAAGGTCTTTCATCATCAATTTAGCACAATTTACTTTGGTCGACGACAGTGGAAAAAGCTAATCAGGAAGATGTGTGTGCACGCAACAGAAGGAACAAGATAGCAGAGGAAGGGGGAGGACTTTTCCAGACAGTTTCTGTTTGCGATCTAACTCAGGAACAACTTTAGAAGGCCTTATTTCCCCTTTTTTCTTCTGTTTTCTTTCTATTGAAGGATGAGGATGACTCAAAGATCCTGCCTCATACTGAGAGAAGATATCAACCCAGATAAGGCCACAGCTGAGTGCAAAATAGTAACAAGACAGCACAAGTGCAAGCACCAACATGTCACTGAGTGTTGGAGCCCAATGAGGGAATTTTAGCTTTTGTTCGATGCTAACATTTTTTCAGTCAATACACTAACTACAGAGAAAATTAAGTGCACGTAAATTCACAGATTTTCTTCATTTTACAATTCCAGAGCAAATACTTACATTGTTTGACAGTTGTAAGGGGTAATGGCCATAACAGCCCCTTTGAGTTGAAAGCGGTTCTAGTTGTAATTGGCCTCAGTTTATATGGGAGGGACAAAGCTGCCATTGGCCGGACTCCCCTATAGCACATGAGCAGACTAGACAAGTAATGTCTGCACCCCTTTTCCTGTAGTAACCATGGTAACAGTGGCAGGCAGGGGCATCCTCATCACCAGGGGGCAGTGTGGGCAGCGCAGCATGTTGTTACCCTTACTGCCTACCCTGGTATATCGTCTTGAACATGCACACAGACACACACACACACACACACACAACACACAAAGTGCCACACAGTCAAACTAAAATAAATTAAAATGGACACAAACACATGGATCTGTGAACATATGACACACACACACACACACACACAGTCATCTGCTCCTGACAGCTGCCCCTTGGCGCCTAACAGAAGCCCCCTCCCACCCTGCCTCTCCTTTTGTTGCTCACTTATTGTTGAGTTTTCCACCAAACAAAAACGCACATCCTCCCTTGACACCAGCTAATTGATTATTGATGGTGCCAGGCTAAACTGACTTATATTCAAATACATGTGAAAGGAGAAAATGGTAGAGACAATGCATTCAGTGCCTTTCATGAAAATGAAGTCAGTCAAGGTATTTGGATGTAAAGCTTGAGGTCTCTCTTGTCTCTTGTTTTGTAGCTGCTGTAGCTTCATAGGCAACCTTGGAAGCAGTTTGAGGACTAAAGCGAACGAGGAGGAAGAATATAGTTAGTGATCTGGAAAACGGTGGTTGGAGAAATAAAAATCACAAAAGCCTTGATGGCTTGCTGGGGTGACAGTCTGACTTCCAGCCGGTGAAAAGATCAGTGACAAACAAACAGCCAGACTTGTTATTCTGCGGGTACCTATGCCATGATTCCTGCCCTTATCACTGGCATCGCGTAATTTTGTTACACGTGGTAAATATAGGGTGACAGCAGAGATCAGATAAAGTGAGAGTGCCTGGGCAGGGGAATGTGGAAATGGGGCTGAATGCCTAAACAGGCTGTTGTGTGAAGGAGAGAGACTGATGATTGTGGCAGGCAGATTGAGGCACTAAAGAATGGCAGAAGCAAGGGATCCTGTCCCATGGAAATGTGTCATGAAGTCAGTTCTATTAACATCTTAATAAAGGCTTCCCAGGCCCTGGAGAGCATTCGTGAGCAGACTGCCTTCTCCTCTCACATAGAGGCCCAAAGCTGCTGCTGCTGCAGCATGTCAAGGAGAGAACAGTTAAGTTCTGCCAGTATTGCATTGTAAGAGTGTTAGGCTTCCCAAAGGAGCAGCCTAAATGCCTACCCACAAACATGCTCCACTAAATTCCTTTATTCCCCTTTCCCTCTACTTTCATTTACTGTCCATTTCTCCATCTGTTGGATTTAGTGGCCCTACAAAAGGCTTTGTTTCAGCAAGCTGGCAAGCTTTGGGACAGCAGAGTGTGCATTGGGGTTCACTGCTAAACTTGCCACCATCAATAGGGAGAGCAGGATCTGGACTGGCCACGGCTGCACGGCAGAGGGATGACTGTTAACCATTCCCTCTTGGTCCTCTGATGAGACCGGCTGGAGCCTGTCTGGAAGCTGGAGACACACACACACAGCCTATATCTTGTTGGGGGGAAAAAAAAGCCTACAGCTTGACAGATATGGGGAAACAAACTCTCTCAACAGGCTTATCACAGAGTTACAGAGAATAAAAGTCCCAGCACGGTAACTGCTACAGCAGAAAAGGTGGCTTTTTTCTTTCAAGTACTCACTGTATATGATGAAAAATGAAATGCAAAGTGGCATTGATTTTTGCACTCTGTGCTATGTGTTGTTCATACTGAGCAAGCTGCTACTTAACAATGTAGTGGCCTGTAGTCATCAATTTAAAATGGTTTCAACGATTCAATAAGTCACTGAATAGGCAACAAGCACAACTACTCAAGATGATGAAAACGGCTACAGCAGCATGACTAGACCATTAAATGTAGCCCTGTGGTGTTTTCAAACATCTGCCATTGTGTGGAAATTATCAAAGAGTAATTCTGTCCTGTATCTTCCCTGGCATCTATAGGTTCAAAATATCAGGGGAACTTCTTTAAATGAGGATATAAAAACACAGAAAGCAGAACAACGGATTGAGTATTGGATAACAGGTTTTTTTTTTTTTAATGGGTACAGAGTGTTGAATAGCTCTTTCTGCACTAAGAAATTGAAAAAACACTTCATAATGATGCCTCACCAATATCTGAGAATCAAAAGTTTCTTGTGGTGTAATCCACAAGCAGAGCTCCAGACTTTCACTCCTAATTTAACATATAAGCCGTTGTACAAACGTTTGATAGGATAATCATCACCTAAAGAAACTCTCTCTACTTGGAATCTGATGCAAGACTCATCAGAGATCAGTTTTAAAAAAAACTTTTTACAATAAGTATCCAGAGGGGAGAGAGCAAGCACGGAAGATATAAATTGAGCAGAGTAGTGGTTGTGATCTTCTGCTTTTCACTGAAGCCAACCAAACTCATCACAGACTAAATGTTCTCCCTGGCTCCACTTGATCATTATCACCAAAGATCCAGATCTCTCTTATGTCAATTCTGTTTCTCTCGCTCACAGACACAGACACACACACTCAACATAAATACAGATTCCAGACACAAGCATGTGCATAGCAAGGCTGAGTGAGCGGAGCGTGTGTGGGTCAAGTAGATTGAGATCTCTGTTGTGACAGCTGGACAGTTGAGAGGTTCAGATAAACAGCCCACAGTGAGGGAAGACAGGAGGCCAATTGCATTAAAACAAACACTCAGTATTTGTACACTCTATCAGATAGGAAAGAGAGGACCTATATCTATAAGAGAATGAGTCGGTGAACCCACAAAAGCACCGTTATCAGCATGTGTTCAAGTGTTTATGTATGTGTGAAACCAAAAGACAGTTGGGATAGTGGGGGTTGTTGTAAGCTTGGGGTGGGGGGGGGGTGTTCGGAATACACAGCCGCTGAGCACATTTGCAGTATTCACTCATTAAGAAATAGGTCAAGGATTCTGCCTGCATGCGTAGCGACTTGTCAAAATCTCTCAAGCTAAATTGTGGCGAGTCTGGCTGCCTTAAGGGGGGAATCCAAAGAGGAGCAAGCGGCATGCTGTGTGAATGCTGGTGGTGAGAAAAGCAGCAACAACTCATTCAGCAGCAAATTGTGCTTTTAAAAAACTGCTCTGAGTATCAGCACGGCTGCTAAAGAGTCCAAGTAAAAGGACTCGACCGGAGAGGGGTTGTGTGTTCACATTATAGCCAAATAATTAACTCAGCTCCTTGTTTAGACTCTTTGCTCTTCATCAACAGAGGACGCTCTTGAGCCAGCAAGAGTTTGTCGCAGAACTGATGGATGCTGATGGTGGCAGCGGTAGCTGTAGCGACAGGCAGCCTTGTCCAGGAGATTATGATGCCTTAGACTCTCTTCAAACAAGGCAGAGCACATTAGAGGACCAGCTTCTCTTAAGAAACTGATATAGGTCATTCATTTAAACAAAGCAAATGAAATTCCAAAATATGTTTGGCATGAAGACAATATCCAGAATAATTCAAACAAAAATGCATCTATGCTGTACGCTGCTCAGACTACACTATTAAAGAATGAGAGATTGAAACATTCCCTGGGGAAATCTAGAGGTAAAGTACAGACCTATGCAAATCATTCCAGAATGCACTGCTGATGACACAGCGACACTAAATATCTAATCAAAATAGCCCCTTATAAAGAGGTAAAGTGGGGAAGCAGCGGCAGAGAAGCATCAACAAAGCTTGATCTAACTTTGTCCAGTCAAAGCAATTTCTCTCCAGCTTGGTGAGGTTAACCTTATTGATTGGATGGATGTGTGATGTTTTGGTTCTCAAAAGGCGTTCTTGAACGGCATGAGTTCAAAGACTTCACTTGAAAGCAATTCATTGAGCAGAATTCTTAACATTTCTGCTTATATCCTCCATTATTTGAAAGGGGAACAAATGAACTGAAATTCTATGCTCTCAGAAATATTTCACATGATGAACAGCAGAAATGTTTTTAACTAACAGTAATACAGACATGGGTTACAGAAGATTCATAAATGATAAAAAATAAAGTTGAACTAAAATAGAAAATAGCATAGTCATATAGCAGCTGCTGGCTGGTCAATCGGATAATGAAAGCACCACAATATTACAGAATGTCTCCTTTTTCTTCATTAGATTGGAGTTAATTGGGTGAATATAATCAGAATGTGATAATCAAACCAATGCTGAGTGCTGGTTTGTTCTTCCAAAGGCAGCAATTTCCACCCTGGTGGTTGCTTTGGGGTCAAACTACTGTTTCATTTTGAGATGGATATTAAAATAATTATCTGAATGGGTCACGCTTCAGATGCAAAAAAAACCTGATTGCACCAAGAAGGAAGGGGTTTTGATTGCACAAGCAGAGGGATTAATATGCTACCCATCAGCCGTAGCAGATGTAAGTCATTTTCATGCAAATGTAAGGCAATTTTCTACTTAAGACAACATTTATTTTCTTTAGAGTCATTGTCATGGGTGCTTGCTGGTGAACTGGCAGTCAGACAGGGAAGGAAGATTTGTAGGTGCATCTGCTGATCTGGACAGACGAGGTCTGAAGTCAACCTGGAATACTAAATTGTTGCCAGCTGGCACTATTACATTACGTTGTTGTTGTTTTCAGTGTTATAGTTTAGGTTTTTGATTTTGCCACTTGAGAATGAGGCAACAAAAGTGGCAAAATTTGCATAATGTCACGTTGTGAGACCAAGTCATTTTGAAGTGAGATATTTAACAATCTCCAAGTCATTCTGACTTTAAATTCATAGATCACTTGTTGCAGAAAGGCAAGGATCCAGATCTGTAACCTGTTACCTGCCAGTATATCAAAAGTAATAACTATGTGTAGTCAAAAGCAAATTTTGATTCTTTGTTAACACACAAAGGCTATTTCCTGAGGATACTGTGTGGAAGACCATGCATGTGTAATTGTGAGACGCCAACAAGGTCAACAAATCAAAATTATTAGAAAGCCAAGCTCTGTGATGACTGCAAGCAACGCATTATAAGCACTCTAAAAATAACTCCTCTGGTCAAGTAAGTTCATTATATACTTACACAATCAGAAGAAACTAACAAGCAAGAATGATGCTAACCTTATGATGTATCACCTCAGTAAAACCTACTGTAATCCAGTAATTCTTATGTACTGTGAGGCAACCAAATTCTAATGAATAGGGGAAAGAAGGAGAGTAAATGGCATTAATGTAAAAGATTACAGACCAACGACTGTGCGTAAAGCCTTTTGTTGATCTAACTGCAGTGCTTTTAAATGCATAAACCCCGCACGGTATTTACAATGCCACCTTGTCATTCTAGTGGGAGCAGTGGCAACGATACAATGTACCCCAGCACTGCACACAGCCTGCAGCCTGAGATGAAAAATGCCTCTCCACAGTTGACTCTCCGCAGTGTCGGATATTAGCTCTTTGAGGAACAGAGTGGCTGACAGTCATAGGGGATTTACGCAAATATTTGTGCCCGGTAAGGCTGATTTAGCCTTAACGAGCGTGCTGATCATCACTCACCTCTTCATTTAAAGTGAATCTCCCGGTTATCCCTATCCTGTTCCCTCCAATGCTGCTGCTGTCTTCTGGGCTTTAACTGATGCGCTGGACTCGCTTCAGTTCCAAAGCGGGTAAGAAATGTTTCCAAATGCTCGAGCAGGTCAAACTGTCCCTTTCAGGATAGTTTTAATAGTCAGTAGCCTACTTCTTCCAATTTATAAATACTGCCTGTACGCATACGGAACCTGTGAAGGGACGGCGTCATTCATTGAAGTTGAAACCTTCGTCGTCGCCGGTAATTCCGAATTCAGCGCGTAAACTTCGTGGCAGAGCCTTCACCATCTGAACTGACCTGTTACTTTACCAGACCATGTCACAGAAACGGCACATTCCTTCAGTTTGGCATTCACCGTCCTCCGAGCTGCTCTGTAGGACATGAAGGTTATGTACAAGCCGTGGCCAGAGTTGCCATCATCTGGCGTTGTGATTTCGCAGCATCGGTTCAGACCCGCAGCGTGGCTTTCTCACAGGGCTCTGCCGGACTCATAGAAATCGGCTCCATCAATGTACAGTAGTCTGTGTATGCTGCCTGTAGCTGGCACACTGCGCTTTTAGACCCAGCCCCCTCACACTCCTCACGCTCATTATGGTGTTAACTGTTTCCGCCCAAACATTAATCATACATAAAAGAAATAAACATTTACGTCGGCTACCATTTAATAATTCACCAGTTTTAGTACAAAACGTGGAGTTATAAAAAGTAAAAGATTTTAAACGTTAATATTTAATCACACACACATACAAACACAAACACGGCGGGTTAGAGAAATGTGCAGAGCACCATCTACCCACCTGCCAAATTACATTTTTACCAAAAATAACAACAATAAAAATAATATGCTTCAGTAAATATACACTAAAGTTCTGTAGCGTATTAAGCATGATTAAGAGTTTGGAAAATTCTTTTAACAAATGTCTAGTTGTAGTTTTCTTTTTAGGAATCGCCTATATAACTATAAGATATTTGTATCACAATTATGAAAAAGAAAAAAATCTTACCTATGACAGCATTTTGTCCTTGCAGAGCACACTGAAGCCGGTGTCGGTGGCATGTGCTCGTCCAGCTCTGTTTCTGTTAGAGTACTGCCATCTATGGATTAAACTGTGAACATACTTCTCGCTCCATCTCTCTCGCTATCTCTCTCTCTCTCTCGCTCTCACTCGCTCTCACTATCTCTTATATTTTTGGCATTTTACATTTATGACATTTTACAAAAAGAATCATTATTTCTTTTTGGGTTTATTTTCTCTTCATCTGTGTATTTATTGCCCCACTCAACAGCTGATCTGAGCAGTTATGGAGTGTTCCAAGTTTGGAAATGATACTCACAAAAAACAAAGCGTTTTCTAATCCTTAAATCTTTTCCTAAAATGCGTGATATTAGTGACAAATCGCCTTGAAGTTATGGTATGTTGCCAGATGCCCATGCTTTGTCTCCTCTTTCTGCTGCAGTGTCTGTTTTGATTAGTTTGGTTGTGTGCGTGTGTGTGGTTTTTAGCTCTAGAAAAAATGTTTCTAGTGTTTTAGACTTCAGTATCAGCTATGTTCTATTTAGTTTGAAGACATTCAAGAATCTTTGACATGACATATTAGCATTTTCCCCTAAATGCTTTGATCAGTGATACTTTTAATGCTCTTTGCATGTGGCACTGAGTGGGTCACTGGGCAATGCTGTAGTTACCAGTAGAAAAGCTACTGTATTTGAGTTTATTAAGCTAAAAAACACAAAGCTAATGCCATTCAGCCCATGGATTTTGCACTTCAGACCTGTGATTGTTTGTCCACTTCCTGTCCAGCAGGGATTCTTGAGTCAGTAACCAAGCAGTGTTGGCTTTTAACACTGAACAGCCATTGCTTTCAGATACATAAACAGTAACATTGTTTAGTTATGAAGAAGTTCAATATATTTAATTTTGTTACTAGTATATTTTTCATTCATATCCTGCAATTTGATCAAACCTTTCTGCCTGGTACTTTTGTACCCATATGGTCCGTGGTAGGAGCTTCTTTTTTTTTGTACATGCAGAGAGCAAAGCGAGAGTCAAATTCTTTTTTTGTGTGCACAAACTTGGTCAAATAAAGATGATTCAGATTCAGATTTCTTCTATTTTTAACCTCACTTCAAGGTAACATCATGTGAAGTTGGCTGTAAATGTTTGCATTTTGAGGAGATTTTGACTTTTCCAACCAGAGACACTGATGTTTATCTGTGCATGAAACAGACATGAGGTACTAAAAAAAATAAAGGTGGACTGCATGTATCCACACACATATCTGCAAGTGTACATAAAATAAAAACATAAAATAAAAATGAAACTGCTGCAACCGGTTTATATTTTGAAGATATGCTAAATTTCAGAGCAGCCTCAAAAAAGTTGAGCAGTTGGTATTGGTATCGCATTAACTGGATCAGCTTGTACAATGCAATGTGTATATTTATTATATATTTGTGTATCATATTGTGTTCTGTTGCAGTAACTCACAGTAATTACTTTGAACTAGTTATACCACAACCCCCTCACCTTCTCTTGCATTTGTACGCTCAGTGGCTTATGACAAAAAGTAGGCTATCCACATCTTCTGACGCATCAATAATGCAGTGTAGTGAAAAACTAGCCCGGATCTGCCATCAAAACTATTGCAAAACTGCCAGGAGGAAGAAGATGTGGAACAACCAGCGTAAGTACACTAAAAGCACAGCGCCCACTTAAAGACAGGGTCAATAGCTGGAGGGTGTCCATATTGGAATTCCACCGCACTGCCTCTCAAATGGATCTTAGTCAACCCTGGGCAGCAGGGGTAATCAAATACAGACTTTTTCAATCCATTACTCATGGCCCTGTTTGGAACAAGCTGTGATTTGTTTGATTGGAGCATAACTCAATTCATATTGAAAGAACAGGTTGCACAAAACTGTCTGGAAGACATTTTGCCTGTTTTATGTAGAGAAAGATGATAGATTAACCCATTTTGTACAGTGAAGCTTGGTTATTACATACAGTACAATTCTATCAGTCATGTTTCACTTTAGGACACATATTGACTGACTAAGCCTGGCTCCTGATTCTGTAACAGAAAAAAACAAAAAGAAAATAGAAAGAGTTTGTAGCTCCGATTATAAATATTTAGAAAGTAAATGAGAATTGCAAGGACTGTAAATATACGTAGCCCAATTCATCATGTATGATATTAATTTCTTGAACTTTGAAAACTTTGTAGAAAATTTAATTACTTTTTTATTGTCTGTCAAAAGCACAAATATGTGTAGTAGGAAAATATTGATACTTGCTTGGTTATGTTTCATACTTAGCTCAGTTCCTCCAAGCTGTTTAATTCAATAAAAAGATACAGTGCTTATCAAAATGCTCATAACTCAGAAATAGTCTAAGAACTAAAACTTAAAAATTAAAACAACAGAATTCAAATTCTGGATCTTATATAGCATAAAGCTGTGTGAAACTGCTCCAACTTTTCAGTGGTATCAGTCCGGGCACTTTTCCACCCCGTATGAGAAATCAAAGCACATATTCAATTCAGTTCAATTTTATTTACACGGCGCCAAATCACAACAATAGTTGCCTTGATGCACTTTATATTGTAAGGTAGACCTACAATAACACATAAAGAGAAAAACCCAACAATCATATGACCCCCTATGAGCAAGCACTTTGGTGACAGTGGGAAGGAAAAACTTGCTTTTAACAGGAAGAAACCTCCAGCAGAACCAGGCTCAGGGAGCGGCGGCCATCTGCCATGACCGATATCATTGGTATCAATGGTCTTTAGGGTGTGGCTACTAAAGGCAAACCACAAGTCAATTTACATTAATTTTTACATTTGGTTTGGTTTATAAATAAGAAACCAAGTAGATTCAAAGCCCAAAATGGATAAAGAAGTTAATAACTGAAACCATGATTGTGTGATATATAATGTCTGCTTTTAATCAATGCATCTACATGGAGGCTGGGTAGATACAAACATGCTTTAAAGCATGGCTGATTAGAAATAGAGGGCAGTAATTTGTGAAATAGCACAAAGCTTAACTGTTATAAGATCAGTTCAGTGAGCAAATCAAATAGTGGTCAGGTGGACGAGTGTTCACATTGCTGGGGAAGAGACGCCCAATGAGGGGGGATGGCTGACTGCAGGGCTGCTGCTTGACCGTTTGCTGATCAAAGTGCTCACATGCCACGATTTCATACCAAGTTGGAAGGTTTCAAAGGGCCCTCTTGTGATGCCTTTAATTCTTTCACCCTCTAGCAATATTTGAAATATCACGAGGGAACGTGGCATCATGTCAACTCTACTGAAACTGAAACATTCTGCCTTCTCTCTTGCTCGCACATGCAATCAGCTTAACTGGAGAGTCAAAAATGTAACAGGAAACAACCGGATTAAAAAATTTAACTGTCAGTCATATGCATGTGGTGCCAAATAATTCTGTTCCATGGTAAAGTCTTAGGTTTTTTGTTGCAGAATTTAATATTCATAACATAAAAAATAATTCTTCTATTGTCAAGAAGGCAATAGATCAGTGTGAAGGTGACATTAAAACTCATAATGGTCTAATTCAAGCTCAAATGATTGCATTCTGTGTTCCCATTTTAGCTTCCAGGTGTATATTTAGTTTTACTCTTAATTGCAGAGCGGCAAGAAGGAATCCTCAAACTTGGATTTGTGTGTCAGTTGAACTATGTCCATTATGTCCATCTATCCTGCTGCTTACTTTTCACCATCCACTTGTTACTGGGTACCAGATACATACTCAAAAGGCTCTGGGGAATATTGCAATGCAATCAGCAAATGCACACATTCACACTCTTACACACAGAAACCACATTCGCACAAGTGGCCGATTACATCAGTAATAGCTCACTGATGGAGCCTCAGCTACCATGTTGTGATGAAGGGCTCGCTTTTTTACTCTATGCTGAGGAGAAATATTTCACACAGGAAGTGAGCAGAAGAGAAAAAGAAGCAAAATGAAAATTAAATCTGACACTATCATGCCCTGTTTGGGTTTTAGCCAACAAATTGCAGCTATTTGGAGGCAGTGAGAGTGAGCTCTCAGTGAGTTTAGTTTGAAGAGGTTTCATATTTGTTATGTTTTCTGTCTCCTCTCCATGAAAAACAACCAATCCAGAGGTTCAGTAGAAGATAATGTGTCCGATCTTCGGCACAAACGTATGTCTGTCACTGGAGGACTTTTCTGAACTTGTCGGTATTTGTCAGCAGATATCAAAATGCAATTAATTTCCACAGATATGCACTCGCAGGAGACATGGTAATTGCAAGCTCCTCTAATATGCTTGCCGAGTGAAGCATTGTATGAAAATATTTAGCGTTATTGTCATTATTTTGTCCTTGCTTGGAGGCATTCCATGAGATTCAGCTTTGTGCTGTAATCTAAAGCATCACATGGCAACAAATCATGGACATGTCATCCATCAGTATGGAACACGGCTCTCCAAAAGGAGCATAAGCGAGAAAGTGACAAAAGTACAGATGGTCCATCTTTCAACACATCAGTGCCACAACTGAGCTGTCAGACAAGATGAATAATGATGATATGAAAAACAATTAAGTAATGTGTGCCTACAGCAGTAATTTACATTCCTGCTTAGCCGCAAGGTGAGCAAAATCCAAAACGCCTAACAAAATAGGCAGGCTTCCAATCTGTTGCAGTATGGTTTTCTCGTGTACACACCTAGCTGCCAACATGTACATGAATCCTCAAAGACACGCACATGCAACATGGAGGCTGGGTGAGAGAGAAAAAGAGCACAAGAGAGAGGAAGAATTATCCCCTTACAATAGAAAGCATTTCCATTAGATGGTGGACTGTTTTAATAAGATGCTTATCAGAATTTGAATCTCAGGAAATTGCTGGCTATTTATTTTACTGGGGCTGCTCACTTCGCCTCAGCTCTTGATAAACCATTTTGTTTTAATTAGACACATTTCCACACTCCACCAGGGATGACCTCTTATTATTGTGAAGTGGGTCTGCTTAGCAGTGTAAGCAGTCAGGAACAAGCTCCTCCATGCATCTCAATCATTCCTCATCCATGCTCATCTCAGGGGCCCGGGACCAAATCAAAGGAGTCACTATTAAGCAGAACCAAATTGTTTAATGCAGTAATCTCCTGCATATTTTTCATTCCTCCATTTGCAATTGGAAATGAGACATGGTGAAAAATATGATGCGTTGTTTTGCATACTAACGAGGGACCTTGAATATTCTTATCCTTCACGGTTATGGGGGATAGGATATGTTCTGCAACAACGAGAAACACATTTTCTGACTCATGAGTGTGAGACAATCTCTTTATCTGTTGTATCTCTAAAGGAGAGGAAGAAAATCCTGACAACTGGCTGCGCTGGGTTGGATTACTGTTCCACCTTAGCTCACTGTTTGATACTGGCGATTTCCAGTCCCGAGGAGCAAGCTTGCAGAAATGAAACACGAGTTGATGTTTTATAAGCCCTGTGAAACAGAGAAAGAACAACATATTCTGACAGCATGCAGTATCTGCTACTTCCTGCTTTGCACCAATATATAAAAGTTGACTTATACTAAGCTACCAGATGTATGTGGGTGAGAAGGAAAACACAGCCAGATATGCTATCAAAATATTGTCGAATAACAGGCAATCTGACATTTTCTTCTGGATTTGAGACAGAAATCACAAGGCTCTTTGACAGAAAGAGTCTGTGCTCTCCTTGTGTATCACCTAATTTCTTTTGGTTACTTCAAACATAACAGACAAGTAAAGGAAAATGGGAGATAGAGGACAAAGCAATTACTGTATATCCACCAGTACATGCCATCATGGCTGATCTCATGACAGGGTGAGAGCCGTGCGATAGAGGATGAGACTGATGAGAGCTTACTAGGGGCTTCAGACCTGCCCTGCTCCAGAAAGGGAATTAGGTCTGCCTGCCTGTCCGTAAGATATCATAGAATCACACAGACACCTTAATCCAACCTGGCCTTTTCACGTGGGACTCTAACCAGTCATCCAGATATGAAATGTAAATGGGGGATTGACGGTGTCAATAGGGAAATGCCAGCATAACATCTGACAGTCTTTTACACCTTCATTTTTATTCTGCGTCACACAAGTACAAAGAAAGAAAGAAAGTAAGCCAATAATAACATGTACCTCAGGCAGTTACATACAAATGCACAAGCAAATTTGTATGATGCTAATACTTTTTACTAAGTGGTCCATATGGTACATATTCATCACCAGTAATTACATGATATATTTGCATGAACAATCAATTGTATTTTTGCAGCACAACTTCTTCTGTTGTTGCAGTGTATCCTAAAATCTGTGATGGTGCTGCATTCAATTTCATGTTCACGTGGGCAGAGTAGGAAGACAAACATTAACAGGATGGCATTTAACTGCTTACAGCAGCTCCTGTAATCATTCTCTCCTTTGCTAAATTAAAAGTCATTTTAAATTAATTAATTCAAAGTTTTCATTTTTTTAATCATGAATTATTCACTAAATATGAAATAACTGTCAAAGACTAGTAAATTTATCCCGTGGGAGTTTTGAATTGTCATAAATACAAATGTACATTATTTGGCAACCTGTCCAGGGTGTACCCCATTTGTTGAACTATGGCACCAGGGATAGCTGACTCCCAAATATAAATATGAATCGAGTTCAGAGATACAGTGAGTAAACACATTGCCATGACTCAAATAACTGAAAATTATTTCATTTACAGAAAAAAATCATTTTTAAATCAATCTTTTCAAAAATGTAATGTGACATTTTCTAAATGTAATAAACAATGAAAATGTGTCTTTAAAAAGAAATACAAGGGACATATTCAAGTTGAAGATCTTCGCTGACATCCCCTATGTAATTTGTTGTGAACAAAATGTAACAGCAAGATTCAAAAATCACACCAAAAATCAAAGCTTGTTCAAGAATGAAAATTAATCTTTAAAAGGATTGAGTCTCTATATTTGGATCCTTCAATCTTTATTAGACAATCAAAGATGAAGTCACTGAAATGTCACTTCTAACCCCGGAAATGCAATGCGTGCTGGTTTGTCTGTGAAACCGCATCTCTGATGTGCTTTTGTTCCATCCTTTGCATGGCTTCTGATCGCACCAGGATTGTTTCAGAGGTAGAGTGCTTAGTGTGCAAAAGGTCTTTTATTTTGAAAATTGATTCACTGTGCTATTCCTGTCTGAATTTAGCCTTTTTCATCTTCTTTGTGCAGCTTGACAGCACTGATCTGGCACTATTTTAGCAATGTGGAGTAGAGAGAAGGTGTATTTCTGGGGTAATACAAGCAAATGAAAAATTAAGCCATAAAGGAAGTACCAGAGACTAGAGTTTCCAGAAAAGCCATTTGAGGCTGGTTCCAAACTTCAGACCATATAGTTCTCTATGTGGAAACAGTGTTGCCCAGTTTTCCTGCAGGCATATCACAGCTTGGTATAAAAGGTTTCTGCTTCAGGACAGCTGCAGTAGGGTTGGATTTTAGGATACGTCACTGTCTGAAGGCTTTGTTAAGTCTTATAATTTTGTGTGTTATTAAAGACGTGACTTTTAATGCCAGTAGTCAGTTTCCAGGCAGTTTGTTGTTCATTTTAGCAGGAAGTATATTTTGTTTCAAGTATGTTTTTTTTTTTCATAAAAATACAGTAAGGGTCCCATTTACAATGACTATTATGAATTATACAGTCTTATCATTCTGTTTCCTTTTCTTCCTCGTCTATGCCATGTCCTTTGTTTTTTTTTTCTTTCTGCTTGTGTATGTGTGTGTGCATGTGTGGACGTGTATGATAGTCAGAGAGTGCATCAGGATTTCCTCCCCAGGGACCTGTGACCAGCCAAACCCTCCTAAGATCCTTAGTAATGCTACTATTTTTGTGCAGCCTGCCCAGCATGTGCCCTGTGTTGCACACCAAACATCGCTGATGGCAGAGACTCTAAAGCTTGATTTCCAAAGACAACTCCAGCAGCACAGCTCGCTACTCTTGTTTTGAGGCTTTTCTGTTCTTTTTTTATGAGGAAAATGTGTTGCAAATTGGTATGGTTACAGGAAATGGCAAATGGAAACAAAAGGTAGCTGTCTTACCTACCAAACCACCTAAGAAAGCTTTCTTTTGTGTGTCTTATCTCTAAAGATACAACCAATAGGTTTTTTTTTTTAATCTAAATGATACTTTTTTGTTATCTTACAGTAATTTTTTGTTTTGGCAGTCACAGTTTTATCTACTTGTCTTATTATGTGAGCACATCAAATATAGTGCTCAAAAAATTAGGTGAGTGCTTAAATCAAATATAAGATATTGATCAATGAAAAGTTGAAAATCTAGACTACATACACTGTGCAATTTATTGAGGATAAAATTATATTATATATATCAAATATATATAATTATATATTTGGCAGAAACCAAAATCATCAACCATTTGAGGGCTAGAGTCAAAGTCAAATCGAAAAGCTTGTTCAAGTGTTCCTTTAATTTTTTTTTAGGTGTTTATGATCAACACAAAATATAGAGGGGACAGCTTGCTTCAGTTCGTTACTTGGAACACAAAGGGAATGAATGATGCTGTAAAAAAGAGGTAACTGTCCAAAAATTAAGGGCAGTCGTAGCATTTATTGAAGTATATCATTTTACTTCAATATAAGCCTTTTGTTTGAGCCCAAATCTTGTCTGACTGCCAGGTTAGGTATGTGCTTATGGAGGTTAAATTTGAAATTTTAAAGTGTCCTACTTATGTTAAAAGCTAAATAGGGCCCTAAAGAAAGGATGGTCAGTTTTGAGCTTTAGGATCATCATTTCCTAATTTAAATTCAAAATCACTTGACTGTGAGACCTGCAGAGACCTTAATTGTGTCCTAAATAGCAGACTGGATAAGCAGTACATCAAGAAAAATGAATCTTCTCATAACTCCACTTTTTCATCAGTTGTACTCAAAGATTGATTATTTTCTAAAAGACTAAATAATTTTGCCACATATGTGCTACTGTGGTTATAAAGCAATTGTCTTTTGTGGTCTTTTTGCCCATGGTTTGCATTTATTGCAGTTAGTCTTTTAACAGAAATCATTGGCTGCCTCTCAGTGTTTTATTGATCTCTGGACCCGAATTTACGTCCCAGGTCTTTCACCTCTACCTAGAGAGGGCTTCCCACGACGTCAGGATACAGCAGTCAGACCTTGAATTGGAGTCACAGAAACGTGTCTGTTGTTTCCATCGCTAAGCTCGAAGGACCAATTTAAATGACGGGGGATTTCTAAAAATCCCCCCGTAGTTCTTCAGCTAAGACACCTGAGTAAAAAACACAAACACTGCAGTCTTCTTTACACGCGTGGGCAGTCACTCTGAGATCTGCGATCTGCCTGCGTACTTTATTTATACATGTCTTATGTCTGTGTGTGTGTACAAAAATAACAACGTCACTCAGAGCAACAGGTTCTTCCCCTTTTCTACATCTGCATGTTCTCGGAAAGAGCTGCGGTTTTTCTTCTCTACATCTAACTGTTCTCTGAAAACAGGAAGTTGTTTAGTAGCTGATTACAGAGTTATTAGGTGAAAAGTCACATAGACATGTAGATTGCTTAGTAAACATCAAAAGCACATTTTATGAAGCTGATCAAATTATATAAAAACAAAAACCCCTTGACACTCACAGATAGCTATTAGAATCATCTCTGCTCAAACTGAAATTGGAAAAATATTAGAAGCAACATTTGGGAAGATTTTTAACTGCTTATAAATAATTACCCACAGTCAAAGTGTCCTCTGCTTTCTTTTCAGTTGCTTGTCTACTGTGCTTGGTATTGTGTTTGTGTCCATTTGCATAGGTTTGGTATGCAACCAATGCAGATGTGCTTCTGTGTAATCCCCCAAAAGCTACCAGCTCATCAGACTTAACATACGTCAGAAATCTGCGACTTCAGGAAATTCTCACTGACTAAGAGATAAATAATAATAACATAAAGAATTTAAATATTTGTACACATCTACTTTTAAGACTTAATGTAAAAACGCCAGAATCTACAGGGCCAGTACATATGAGCCTCTTGCCTTTGAAGAGCCAACACATCCAATGAAAAGAATGCAAAACTCTGAAACTCATAATTTTGAAACAGTTTTTTTTTTAATGAATGTCTACAGGGCCATTTAGTATATTCAGAGAAGCCCTTGCTGCAGAAGGTGCCCACCTTACTTCCCAATCTTCCGATCTTTCTGAAAGACTTGGTTTCCACCTACTCGGCTCGACTCAACTCTTCTCTACTTGGTTACATTTGTCTTCTATTACACTTGGGTATCACTTCAATGTGGGGTGGATCATTACAACAAAGCTGCTCTAAAGTCCAGAGTCCTTATTTGTTTGAAACACTAGCACAAATAACGTAAGATGTTGAGGCGATGGAATACCTGTTGCTTCTTTTACCATGACTCAGGGTAGAAGAAGTGAGCCACAAAAGGTGGCAGGCGTTGTATGTAGACACCTGGCAACAGCTCCGTCTTTGCCAGGTTTCAAAAATGGCAGATTTGATTCTTGTGAAGGAGTTACTCTCATGACTCATTCGGTGATGTCAGTCCCTGGCCAATCAGTGGCATGCAATCTGAGTTCAGCATTTCAGCTCAACTCAGCTTTCTTGGAGCCCCGGCTGAAAAGGTACTAAGAAAGCACCTGGTACCAGGCACCACTACTTAATTGGAAAATCCTAAAACCTGAGTCAACTCAAGCCAAGTACAGTAGGTGATAGTAGGAAAGAGACATAAAGACCCAAGGCACTAAGGGCTCTATCAGCCTCTCGGTCTTTGAATACCAAAGTGCTCGCCAAGATTTCTGCCACCAAGGTGAATAAATCTGGGTTTGTTTTCATTCACTAATTGTAATCAGCTTCATACTCTCAACCACTAAGCACCCTCATCCCTTACTTTGTCGGAATGCCTTTGGGTTGAGTTAGGTGGGATTTCCTTTTTGTTGCTCTTTTGAGGAAAGAAGGAGATTCCAATAGAATCTCCTTATTTCCTCCAGCAATGACTGACAAGACTGGGCCGACCTCGTTCCTCACTTATGTTCTTGGCTGTTAATTCTCTAGCTATTGTTCTGCTCCTTCTTGAAGGATATTAGGAAATTCATACTGGAGCACGTCTTTCTCTTCCAATTGGCATTTGCATTTGCCATTCGACTTGTAGCGTACTTGATAATGATAAGGGACACTGCAGTTATTTAGAGCAAATCTTAAACTACTGGAACTACTACTAAATTACTGATTTGACAGATGTCAACATTTCTTTGAGTAAAAAAAAATGAAATATTTTTTCTTTAAAAATGAATGTCCTTCCCAAAGAACACTGTTCTGCAGAAAATAGTTTTTGACATCTAGTGACAAAATATCAGCTTACAAATTTTAACTTACTACAATTTCATCTTTTTGAGATTTCTTCAGGTTTGTAGTTTTATTAAAACTAACGCATCATCCGATCCGAATTTACATAAGGAGTCTGTTATGGAAATTATTCTTCTTGTTAAGAAGGGATGCAATATCCTCTGTCTATAACTACTTATCCAATTTACAAGATCCATCAGTGGGGGTCCTACAGTCTGCAAGGGAATAGGATTTGAGAATGGTTGTGATCACAAAGCAAAATTTCCTAGAAGGCTTCCAAAATACATGTATCTCAATTTGTGCACAGCTTAATTCAATTCAAAGCACTGCATTGCCTTTACAAATCTCTAAAATGTTCCAAGATGTAGATATACGATAAAGCCACTGGCCCCTTTGGCATCGATCACATGTGCTCAGCTATTGGTGATCAGTCTGTCATCTGTACTTTGTACTCCTTACATTTTCAAAACAGGCTCATTACTTTAGCTTTAAGACATTGGAGTGGCATTACTATTTCACATTACTGCATCCCTTCAAAACAACAAATGGATTTGAGCCTAAATGGACGGTGCGTCCTCTGTCACTGGGGCTTATTGCATACAAATAATGGATGATGTGGTTAAATGATTTGATTTGATTTGATATACCTTTATTAGTCCCACAAGGGGAAATTTCATAAGGCTGCCGACCTATTGCACGCAATGGCGGTGCGATCTTACCCTCCGACCATACATACATTACACAAAACATCACATGGGGAAGACAGGTCAGAGAGGTTTAACAATGGAAAATGCACCACATGAGGAAAGATAAGGAGAAAAAAAATAACTCCACTCAGACTGAGCTCCAACAGGGAGATCAGTTTGAGAACAGAAAAAAACACCTCTGCACATAGCACATGAAAAAAAAACTCTTAAAACACCAAAGAAACACATGACAAGCAACAGGGGTGGGTAAAGGCTGATTTAGACAGTACATCCGGGCCTGCAGCCTGTGCGCTGGTCTCCTTGATCCACCGTCAGCATTGGAAGGGAACAAGCGTCGAAGGCGTTTGGAAAGGGAGAGGGGATGAGTGTGTGCACATCAGTGTATATGTATGTGTGTGCGTGTCCAGAGTTCAGCTGAGACAGTTTCCTTCGCCCTGCTAGGCTAAGTAAACAGTCTTCCAGCCAACCCAGGTGGCCTTGCATGGAATGGAAGGAACAGTCTAAACACAGTCGTTATCAGGGTGTTTTTGTTAGGCTCCAGCTTGCGACCGCAGCTTGCGACCGCAGCTGGCGCCCGCAGCTGGCGCCGAGAGGGTATCCGCATGAAATGATGGTGCTTTTTACTTTAGTGGGAACAGCTCATATGAATTTCAAAGCAGTTCTACAGTCCAACACTGGTCTCTCAATCTCCTGTTGGAGAGCCGCGAGCTTCGCCATACTTGCGTTCTGTGATGTTGTCATTCTTGTGCTCAAGGAGCCTATTCTGAGAACTCACAACAGTGAGCCTCCCCAAGATGTCATCCAATTTGCGCTCAGAGATGTTATTCCGAGCTAGCCCTTCCGAGATGTAATCCAGTCTGCACTCAGAGATCTTATTCTGAGTATTCACAGCAGCCGTAGCCTTTCCAAGATCTTATCCGTGCTGCACTCAATGAGCCCATTTTGAGAAACTCATGCCTCTTCCCATCGTTTCAATCCCAGCGGGCAGCCTTGTGGAGGTTTGAACAGCCGATTCCGCTTTCTTAATTCTTCGATAAGTCAGGGCCAAGCCAGCTCCGATCAGCCAGAACCCTGTTACCATGGTTCCAAATAGGTAGATATCTTCAGCACTCAGGCTCACCCAAGCCCAAACTTCTCGTTGAGAAAGGGGTGCCAATTGCGTTTAGGGACCAGTTGATCCAATTCATAATTCCTCTTTTAGGTTTTAGAGAACAGACTGTGAAAGAGTGTTCCAGGGAAAAATAATACAAAAAACACGAGACTAGACAAAGACATAAGACGCTAAGCAGGGAAGCTAAGGGAGAGGAGAAGAGGAGGAGAGGAGAAAAGTGCGACCGCCTTCGTCAAGAGCAAGAGCAGTATGATAAATGATAAATGGTTATTTATCATTTTAGTGCTATATTCAGGGGTTAGAGTAGCCCAGAAAGAGTCCAGATGTCGGTAAATTGTGGTCGAAAAAGGCATAAAGGGAGGAACGTGCTGTGGTAATTTAAAATGCAAAGTTTCTAACAGCAAACAAAAAACTGTTTCTATGCACTTGCCATACAGTGTGTCTGCTAGCTAAAGGTATAGATGCTGTATTTCCCAGAATGACAGATAACTTCACTCAGAGATGGAAAATGATATAAGAAAGAGGGGACAGGAGATGATGGAGAGAGGCTATATTTAAAGGCAAGGTCTGCTCAGTGGCATTTGATAAAATGGAAATTTAAGGCTTACATGTAATGTACTCAATTTTCAATCAAATATTGGATCTCTATGTGATGTATTTTGGTAAATTATGTATTTTTACGTTGCAAAATTTCCTGCAAAATAGGATGGAATACTAAGCAGTTTATTGCAGGATAAACAGTTTTTCATACTGTGGTGAATTTACACTAATGCACTATGCTGGACTGACGCAGAGAGCGCCAGTGTTCTTGGTTAATGTTAGGCTAAATCAACGGTAGCAGAGATTAATCTGAATTTAAACTAATGATGCTTAGATTCATTCTCTCAATGCAACAGTATAAACAGGCAACAGACAATGGAGCTGTAGTTTTTAATAATTTTCACAGCTTATTTCTGCATAACATATTCAACCTGAGTACATTTATTAGAACTAGAATTTAAATTGAACACTTGTATTCTCATGTACTTATATTATTTTATTATTGTATTAATATAGCACAAGGTTCAAGGAATTTCTGGATTGCATGACAGTACGTGAGTTTTATTCCAGGATTGACCATTTAGCATTTAATTTATTGTTACATATTAATTAATGCTATTTTTTAGTGTGGTGTACACTAACCTAATCAGACTTTATTCAATCATCAACAACGCAGTGCTATATATTGCTATAAGGCAGATAGAGCAAAACCTCACTGCATGCATTTATGCCATATATGCTGTAATGATGAATTTTCAACATTCATGAGTGATGAAAGCTTGCGTCCTATTGCTAGTCAACGCCCCCTCTTCCAGCCATGTGTTCATGTGAATGATGGCTGAACCCTGCTATGTTAAATCATAACTGGATTCTGCTACTGCTGTCACCCACCTCTGTGCCCAGAAGGCTAATGAAGTTTGAATAAGTTGTGTGACAGGAGAATTAAATATAATTCCTATTGGTTTGAATGATGTGTACAAAGGTAGTCATGCATGGATCAGAGGACGAAGATTAAGCTACAATCTCAAACATATATGCTAGTGTGAAATTGAACAGCTTTTTCATTTTGGAGCACTGCTGCTTTAGTGTCTTTTTTTTGTAGTGTTTTTTTTTTGTTGTTGATGGTTGTGGCTAATTACCAATTCCATTCACAGTGGTAAATTAGAATGTCAGTAATTTTTTTAAAAAGCGGTTGTTAGAGACACCCGGTGTGTCTCTTTGTGACTTGTTACAGCTCTGTAAAATGGCAGTTAAATTTTTATGGGGCATGTCAACACATGGGCTGGATTGGCAGCAGAGTATGAGACAATGACCAAGTTCAGCTGGATACCAGCTGAAGTCTTCTCAGCCAAACAGCGCCATTACATAAGAGAAACTAAGAGAATGGGCATTTAATTGGTCCTTTTATTGCAGTGTAAATCCGAGCAGTGAACTATGGTTCATCTGATGCACTAGTTAGCTGAAATAATTTTATGTGGAGCAGATGGAGACGCATGTTAGAAGAGATTCTGTGCACTTATTATTTTTTTCAAAAAAAAAACTCGTGTTCAGGTTTCAACAAGATATTGACGGAGACTGTTTTGAATCATACGAGGATCAGTAAAATTGGGATTCATGCATCTGCTCGCCATCATTTCCTTTCACGCTAGCTATAGGGGTGGGTGATGATTCTCTCTCTCTGTCTTTTCAATGGTTAAAACAGCTTTCAAATCATGTTTCCAGCATACTAAGATTTATGTGACTGTTTTTCTGCTATGACAGATACAGGATGAGCTCAAGTTTTCTCAGTGTGGAAACTGATAAATGTGTGCAAATGTGTATTTTTGGTGATGGGGGGGGGGGATCATTCTGAAAAGTCTTCCGGATAGTTTTTACAGCAGGGCAGTGTTCGATTTCTCTGCAATTCTTTGCTGACAGACAGAATAAGCTGCCAGTCAGCCAGTCCATCCTGTCCACCTGCAGAAGTGTTGATTTGCCTGTAAGCCGCCCAAGGCTGATTGATTCCTGAATGAAAGCTTCAGGTGCATGATTGACACCACATGATTACTGTTCACACATGGCTGATTTTTGCCAGACCTTGCAGGCCTCATCATGTTATGACCATAGATAGGAAAGCAGGATTCATTAAGATAGTGTACACACCTTCCGGATGGGACACAACTACATTTTTTACGTACATTTTCAAGAGCCAGAGCAGATGTTTCTTTGTTTGTTACTTTTAGATTCACTAAAGAAAGTCATTGTGAAATCCATAAAACGACATTCCTAATGTAGCATGTAGAGTTAATGGAGCCACGATCCAATGAGACATTTCTGAAAAAAAAAGAAGAAAACACATTTCTCTACAGCTTGAGATCTAAAGTTGAACCCATATGTTTAGCGTTTTTGTAGTGCACATAAAATCATGTGTGTTTTGTCATGGATAAAAGACTAAGCACTACACATCTCTTGACAGTGAAGTAAATTATCCATTTCTAATGTCCCATTGCACCTTCTGCCCCCTGTGGAGTAGGTAGAACTAGATAATAATTGAATCACTCACAGCAATTACGATGGCATGCCCTTGGCTATGCAGTAGGACAGCATCATGATTATATAGTGTATCACACACTCCCACACGAGTACACTCTATAAGCCACACACACGTGTGCAAAATGCTCTACTTGCTAACACCTCTGTGTCTTGGCTCTAACACACAAGGACACTCTTCACTTTCAAAGTCTAACCTTTAAACCGGTAACAGTATGATTTCAAGATGACTGCTCTTTGCAAGAGCTTTGAGTAAAGCGCTTTTGATGCTTGTTGTTCTTGCCTTTTAGGTTTTGAATTTCATCCCTAAATACAGTAGGTATCTATGGCTCAAAAATGTTGTACCCAACACAGATATCAGGGCAGAAACATGAAAGTCAAAGCTAGTTTTGTCTCAGACTAGTGCAGCCATATTGGCTAAAACTCTCCGTCTCTTCATTTAACCCTACCCGTCAGCCAGTCAGCTAGACTTCCCCAATCACCTAGAGTTTTAAGGTTGCCAAGCAACAACTGCTCATGAATGCTGTACACAGGCCGAACGGCTGTCCCTGTTCTGCTTGTTCACACAGATGTGACCAGCTGGGAAGAGCAGAGGCTGGAGGCAAACACATTTCTAATAGAAGTGAAAGACTGTGTGTGGCCCTAGTCTCACTATGCTCAGAAGAGATGCACAGGGAGAAAAGCTATGATATTTGTAGTTAAAGTAATTTTCTGGTTTAAAATGACCTTTATAGCCCAAGTAGCATAGTGGACAAAATATGTTCTTGCTACAACTATTCTAAAGCACTTCTAGTGCACAAATACTTGAAAGCACTTTTAAAAAGGACCGTCCAATTTATCTGAGCCTTTTATCTTTAATGAAGAAACCGTTCCCTTTAAATTACCATACGGTTTTATCCATAACAAACACATAATGCATTAAGTAAAGTAAATTAGCATAATTGTTTGGGCAATTACACTAAAAGTGTAGCGTGAGTGTTTTTTCAAGAGCACACGATCTTGTTTTAGAAGATTGAATTTACTAATTCAGTTATGGCCCACTATACTTAGTAGTGGCTTTGACCGTCGCTGAAGAACAAGGGGCAGGACAGGGTGTCACAAACACTCAACCATTATATACCACATTTCCTGACATTCAGAGGACATTAGGCACTGACATGTACCATGCAATAAATAGTATCTTGAGTTAAAAAGCCACTGAATAACCTTTGTTTGAACTGTGCATGGAACACTTAAGACAGTGCTCAGACTGCATGTGGTTTTTTATTTCCTTTTAACAAGGAAGTAGAGGAAGTTTCATAAACACTTTTGTGACACGGTGAGATAGGATTTCTTTGGTTGTTCAGTAATAAATTTGTCGTAAAGTGGTTGCAGCCCTGTGAGAGTCTTCTGGAGTTAAGACACAAAGAGCTGTGAGATGACTTCAGGTTTCTTTTGTTTCCTTGAGTGTGTATGTGTGAGTGGAAATGTGCATGGGTAGGAGAGCAAGCTAATTGTTTGTCTTGGCCTCTAGCTGCAAACTTGGCTTCATCTTTGCTTTATTCAGTGTGAATCCCAAATCCCTTAATCAATCCTTTAGATTGCCCTCGCCTTTTAGACAATTAAAGTGCTTACACGTTCATATTCATCAGACTTTCAAAGTTAAAACTTCATTTATGCTACAGACTTACACTGTTGTTTCAGGCCAAACATATGAAACCAATAATAAAGGAATTAGTCAGAATATACGACACCCCTCCAACTAGAATTGACGACAGTCCCTGTGTAAAGTGAAAATTGCCAAAAAGCTAAAGATCATGTTTGACTTCCAGCCATCCATATTTGATTTCCTTGCAGTAAAATACAGAAGCAGAGGTACTATTAGTTATAACTGAGGCTGGTGTTGAAAAAGCAGACAGTTGGTGCATCCTGAAAATCCATAACAGCAAAAGTATCACAGACTATAAGAAAATCTTTGGCATTTGGCTTTTTAAAGCAATCAATCACAACACAAGTAGCATGCATTTCCCCAGTGTCCTCTTTATTCTTTTCTGATCACATAATATGTTTTATGTTATATGTTTGACTACCGATACTAAATTGGCTGTACCAAAATAACACATGTAGATTGGTCTTTGCTCCAAACATTTTCACATCACTAGTCACAGATACTGTTTCCCATTTAGCATCTTGCTCTTCTGCATAGGTGGTGTGCAAGTGTGTGACTAACCTCTTCTGACCTCTGCCCTTCACGGTTCATGTGACTTATATCGACTCCGAGGATGACTGCCCCTGCTAACTGCACATCAGTATGTCTGCTCGCACAAAGGCCGGCTTGCTGTTATCAAAAGTCAGATCTAGCTCTGACTACAATCTATTTCCATCCACACTCCGCGTCTCCTTTGCCACCTCATGACAGCAGGTTTTCCAGCTCATTTCACTTGAGATAGCCATATCACGCCAAAGACGGGGACATCTCTGCAGTGACCCGCCCTCAGTCAGCAATGCTTCATTTGATTGAGTTCTGTAGCACCGCAAACAAGGAAGAGCAGGTGACATGATGTATCCTTACAAACATAAGCCGGGGAGATGCTACTTTAAGGCACTGAGGTCTAAAGGGCATGTCAGGGATAAGTGTTTTGCTTGATGAGCTTTTAAAAGTCAGTCTGGGTCCAAATCTCTTGAAAGCCTCATTTAGCTCTGGTCCTCCCTCTAAAATGGCAATTTGATTTGTCCGCTGGTAAATGTGCTATAGAGCGTCCTTAATGTAATTTGAAGGCAGGTGGGGTGTTATTGGAGACACAGGGGTAGAAATGATTTTAAGTAGAACTTCACAACTGATTCAAAAGCTGGAGTAATTCATTGTTCACTCCTTGCTGGCAAAGGAAGAATTGAGGGCATCTTGAGCTGATCAGCGTCACCTCTGATGGGACCAACAAAAAGCAGCAGCCTTTGGCTATATCTGGTCAAACAGAAGGACTTTGTTAGCAGCACCATAATAAACTGAATGCAGTCAGGCTCTGGGCTCTAAATAAATTTCCTGGCTTGGTAACTCAGTTGCTCAACTGCTACTACACCAGAGTCACAGGGGCTGAAAACAAAGAGATCCAAACAAGTGTGATGATGTTTTAAGCCTGCCGGGGCTCAACTTTACATTTTTAGATGCTGTAGTGCCATTTTTTGGAGCATTTCAAGTTGTGTCATTACATCCGTTATATCCCAAATTTTAATAATATATATGTATAAAGTACATAGTTACTACATAAATTTCTAATAAGTGCAGTAATCTACAAAGAAATTGCACTGTTTTTGTTTATTTTGACGCATTTTTCTAGGGGGAGCTAAGCTGCACACACTAACAAAAGACAAAGACTTTCACAATAAGACAGGAAACAAGAATTACTAAACCAGATGCAGACATGACACTGAACAGAAACTGCAACACACATGAGAACCCAAAACCTAACTGATCCCTCACCAAGAATAACAGAGACAGATCTATAATGATAATAATAAACAAAGCACCAGAACATCAGAAAACAATCCATAATGCAAAAATAAACCAAAACATAATAAACTCAAAATACTGGGTCCAATGGACCCAGAACCGTGACACAACTGCTTCTAACTGTTTCTAACTGCAGGAAATTTATTTTGAGTGTCTTCATAATTTCATTTTTGAGATCTGCTAATTTTTCTAAACTGCAGCAAAAACAAAAATAGATATTATTGTGCACAATTTGCAAAAAAAAGAAAAAAAAGAAAAAAGCATGTGCATGAAAATAAACTATTTCCAACTGTGCAGTCAAAGTTCTAAATATCCCAGAAACCCTACAAATTACAAATGTAGCAGAGTTGGAAAAAGTACAGACATTCTGTACTTTATCGGAAGTACAAATACTGCTACTAAAAAATACTTTAGTAAAAGTTGATGTACTGATTCAACTTCTTTACTCAAGTAAAAGCTAAAAAGAACACGCTCTGAAATGTACTCAAAGTAAAAAAAAAAAAAGTAGCTCTTTGGAGGGGGTTTCTATTTTTATGCAAAGCTAACTGAACTGTGTGCTATATTAATGTAATGATAAAATAATATCAGTAGATGGGAATACAAACTCTACTTTTTTAACATTCTAATTTTATTCTGCTTGAATCTAAAGAAAAAGAAGGAAAAAAAACACTCTTTATTTTCTGTTGCCTACATTGTAGAGGGGGGCTCTCAGGAAAATATGTACAGTCAAAGGTGTTAATTTGGGATTCAGAATGTGGGGAAACCTTAAAATTGGTTGTAAATGTTCAGTGTGGGGAAAAGAATCAGAATAATTTCTTTTGAGAGCTCCAGTAAACTTTCTTAGTATGCAGGTTCTGATCAGCTGACCTGCAGCTCTTTGTGGATGTGCACAACTTGATTCAACCAGATGTCAGCAGATGTTTCATGAGTTTCCACTACACTGACAGTACACTGTTTATGCTATCTTTTTTCTAACTGGTATAAAGTTGGTATGAAGGTGGAATTCACTCAATGAATCTCAGCATCATCAACTAAAATTCACATGAATCTCTGGTACATTAGATGTAACCTAACTGACCATGAAACCACAGCCACTGTTTACTTTAAATTCATCACACTACAGCAAACTAACCTGTTTATCCTGCACTAACCTGCAGAGGATTTTTATGCAGACTTTAAATAGCAGAGTTAGTCTGCCTCAGTATGATTTGCATGTTTCACAATATGAACAAAAACATGATGTCACATGTACAGCTCCACTATCTCACTTAAAAACATGAGGACTTACATGTAAGCTTTAAATAAGGAGTCCTTACCTTTTAATCCAACTTCTCTTCTTCCTCTCCTGTCCTCTTTCTTATCTTTCTCCATCTCTCTAACACACTTCTAGTCTTCACTGACCAGATTTCTGGTTTGCTCAAGTAGAGATCTCCATAGACCACAAGTGGAAGTTCATCAGATGTAGTTGAGTGTGTGTTCCTCAACGGTTAAACATGGCTTAGAGATACTTGCACTAACCTTAGCCAGCCATTTTTAAAGACTGGGAAACAACAACTGGTGGAGTAATGACCACATTGATTGAGAAACAACCTAGTGCTTCTTGGTGTCATTATCTTAATGATTCACATGCATTTTGCCAATCTAGTGTATTATTCGTATATTTAGTGTGATGCAGTGAAGAAAGAAGGAACCTAATACTAACACTAACACTAATTACATAGTGTTTAACATTTCTGGTTCTTCTTTAAAGCTTTTATAATGACTTTAAAAAGATACATAGATACTTAGAAATTACTGGGGACATTGAAGGCCATCATTTCGGACAGTTAAAATAAAAAAGCTTAGTGATAAAAAAAAAGGCTTAGTGATAGTGATGTTTAAGTGATGTAATAATGGTGTGGCTTGTTAATAGCTTACTGTACAATTACAGTAAGAATTACATTAGATGCTTTAGATTTGAGTAAATTAGATTTAGGCTTCAGGCATGAAGTAAGTCATTTTGTGGAGATCATGTTGCAGAATGCAAAACATGCCAGAACCATAGATAGATCTATCTCTCTATCTATCTATCTCTCTATCTATCTATCCATCCATCCTTCCATAAGTAAAAACTCTTGTGAAGAACACTTGACCTTCAAGGAACCAAGGTTATAATCCAGAGCACAGCTGGTGAAAGAGGCTGACAGTTTATTCACTGAATTAATGACACAAGTCAAGGTCAAGTGCCAACTGATTATGTGCTCCATATGCAGCCAGGGAGAAAAAACAGGCACAAATTCCTTTACACCTGGAGATGCGATTATGCACAAATTCTTAAGTCACATTTGGTTGTCTTTCCTCCTGCAGACTAAAAGAGCAACAGTGGGAACGGTGCAAAAGGTATAGGCACGTGTGCTGCCACTGCATGGTCCTCTAACCTTAGCTTTCCGTTGGCAGTTTGGAGCCCAGCAGAGTGTGATTGGTCACAGAGGCAAAGCAACATCCTGAAAACATGTAATCAGTATCTGGCTGCTGTTAATTGAGGATGTTAGTGCAGTGGAGTGGGAAATGACACAGTAACCTTCTTGCTCTGCCACAGATGGACTCGAGCACTCTAACCACAACCATCTCGCTTTCATTCTTTTCTCCAGCTTTCACCAAAAGATACCATAGCAAGGGTGCACTACTTCAGAGTGCCGCAATCTCAAAATGCTGCGATGTGCTAATGAGTATTCATACCAACAGAGACAAAGGCAATATGTCTAATTAACATTTTAAAGACAAACTTGTCGTTTGAAAATATCCTTATCACAAACAAATTTATTAAAGTTTTTGAAATCTACCCATGCAGGATCTGTTCTTGCATTGTCTTAAGCTAGATGAAAGGGTGTATTTCATGCAGTTACAAAATTAGCAATCCTATCTGTCAAACACCTCTAAAAAATCAGACTCCCACACTGCCACCTACAGACATGTATAAGTATTTGGAGCATGAGAGGTGAAGACACAAGAGGCTCTGCAACAATAATCAGGTCCTGTTTAAATGAATAAATAAAGGTTTTCAGCTACCTGAACTTGTATATATCAAGTAGTACCTTTTTTGATTTTTAGAAATGGTATCCTTGTACTTTATCCCCTTTGACAATTTTCCCAAAATATATTCCTGCTGTTCAAATCTCCAACATTGTTATAAATTATCTTGCAAAGAGCCTCAGTAGCCTACACTCAGAACTAGTGACTTGTCAAAGACTCTTCTGAACTACTCTGCTCTGTGAAAAAGTTAATTCTGATGATGAAAACTTTTCAAAAGGAGAATATGAAGCAACTATGACTCATACGGTAACTCAAAAGAAAATCACTTGATGAAAGCTGTAATTCAATCAGCAGCTATGCTTCATCTCTGTTACCTCTGGCAGCAGCAACAGCCTCCCGCCACGCGTGGCGTGCATGGTGTTTATATGGCAGGGATACGGTGCTAAGGATTCCAGCAAACAAACCTGCCTGATCCTCATCTGAATAGAGGCTGATTATCTCTACATGCAGACGCAGCATGTCATCAATACACAGCCAGTGGAAGTCTACCAGTGCCCCGAAGCTTTACAGCAAAACAGACATCACCACAACTCCACCACTGCCACCAAATTCACCATGGGATCTAATTAGAAACATCCCTCATTCTCTCTCCTGCTCCTCCTCTTGGCTGATTTTCTTGGATCTCTTACAGGCAGGTGACTTTTATTTCCACTGATAACAGCTCAGAGATTCTTGTGAGAGCACTGAAATAGCTCCATCTCCCAAATAAGAGACACAAAAACATGCGCATGCCACATGACACCATCTTGTCTGCTTTGCTGCGCTGGGTGTCCTCTCACAGGAGTGGGGGGAGGAGAGAGAGGGGAAATACTAATGTGCAGCCGTCAATGGTGATGACAGCCCATCTTTAGGCTGTAATGAAGCGAGAAAGAGAGTAATGAACTCTGCACATAGGCCAAAACTACAACAGATGCAAATAGGATGCACAGACACACAAAGACAACGAAACAGAGATAGAAAGAGAGGGAGGTAGTAGATAACAAGGTTGAGGTGTGTTAACCATGAGGCTGATGGCGGAGACTTTTTCCAAAGAGTGACAGACAGAGTAGCACACCTCTTGTTAATGCACTCTCAACAATAGCCTCTTTCCTATTTCAGGCCATTCTGCTTACTTTCCTCTGAGACACGGATTTATAATGTTTGAGTGCAAGCCTAAGTGAAGCTGACTGAAGTAAGCTCTAATATGAGCGTTTGAAGGATAAATAGCTGCCACCAAGCCATCTCATTAAAAAACAAAAGCAAAAAAAACCAAAACAAAACCCCAATGTACAGAGATGCATGAATGTCAAACACAAGTGCTTGTTTCTGGCTTACTTAGAAAACAGGAAATACTTTGCATCAATAGGTAACTTCACATCTGCGCAGACAAGTATCACATGTGGAGTTCCCCAAGGTTCCATCTTGGGACCCCCTCTGTTTAACATTTACATGCTCCCACTGACACAGATTATAAAGAACAACAAAATAAACTATCATAGCTATGCAGATGACACACAAGTATATATCACAATGTTACCAGGAGACCGAGGCCCTGTACAGGCTGTTGGTAAATGCATTGAGGAAATTAATGACTGGTTGTGCCACAATTTTCTCCAGCTAAACAAAAACAAAACTGAGGTAATAGTCTTTGGCGCCAAAGAAAAACGATTACAGGTCACCAGAGAACTTCAATCTATACACCTAAAAACCACAAACCAGGCGAGAAATTTGGGTGTAGTGATGGATGCAGACCTAAACTTAGAAAAACACATTAAGACAGTAACAAAATCAGCTTACTATCGCCTCAAGAATATATCAAGGATAAAAGATCTGATGTCTCAACAGGACCTGGAAAAACTAGTCCATGCATTCATCTTTAGTAGGCTTGATTACTGTAACAGCATCTTTACAGGTCTACCTAAAAAATCAGTCAGACAACTACAGCTCATTCAGAACTCTGCTGCTCGAGTCCTCACTAAGACCAAAAAAGTGGACCACATCAGTCCAGCTCTGAGGTCTTTACACTGGCTGCCTGTCCGTCAGAGGATAGACTTTAAAGTTCTGATGCTGGTCTATAAAGCTCTGAATGGTTTAGGACCAAAATACATCAGTGACCTCCTGACCCAGTATGAACCTTCCAGATCCCTCAGCTCATCTGGATCCGGTCTTTTATCAGTTCCCAGAGCCAGAACCAGACACGGTGAAGCTGCATTCAGCTTTTATGCTCCTTATATCTGGAACAAACTCCCAGAAAGCCTCAGATCAGCTGAAACACTCAGTTTATTTAAATCCAGGTCGAAGACTCACCTGTTCTCAGCTGCATTTGAATAAAGCACCAAATCCACACTTTTAAGCTTAAATTTCAAAACTAACATTTTAACTACTGATTTTATCTATTGTTCTGATTTTATCTGTTTTGATTTTATATACTGTTTTGTTTGTTTGTTTGTTTGTTAATTAGTTAACAAACAAACAAACAAAACAATTTTAATCAATTTTAATCAATTTTAATCAATTTTAAATCATGCTTTTTATTTGTTTTTGTTTCTAATGTCTCTGTAAAGCACTTTGAATCACCTTGTTGTTGAATTGTGCTATACAAATAAACTTGCCTTGCCTTGCCTTACTGGTTGGGCAGACTGCATGGAAAGCAGGAGGATGTGAACGTGCGGCTACAGCAGCAGCTTAATGTTCTCGGTGTACGCAGGCAGGCACATAGTGGCACGAGAGGAAATTACTCTATCACAAGACTTTTTCCCCCCCCTCCAGCGGATTTTCATTCTTAATCAAAAAGCTCATTACAGCACACACAGGTTGACTTGTCCTTTATATCCTGCAGAAATGTGATATGGCCACATCCAGAAGCTGATGCAATTATTGACAAGCAAGACAAAAAATAAAAAAATGGCTTCAACACATTTCCATCAGTTGTATAACCTTGAACAATTACTTCCGTTTTGTGTAGCTTTCTCTTCTATTTGATTTCCTCATCACTCCAAGAGTAACGGAATGAGAGCCACAGATGATAATGAAGCCTCTTTGTTCTGGCCTGCAGCTCTGATGGCCATTGTCTGCAGCTCCTAAAGAAAGTCATTCCATATTGGGTTCCATTTGGCAAAATGGCCCATCATCTTGATGCAATGCATAACCCTGCCCCAAATTTCTCTTTTAGTCCCCTAGAAACCTGGATGCTATGTTTTGTGATCAAAAAGCCCCTGGAGGCAGCGATAATGCACCTAATGTATAGCATTGTTGCAGCTGAACCACTGTGGAAAGCGGGAAAAATAGACCGGGAAGCTGAACAATGATGTATGTAGAAAATTACTTTCTAATTGAGGCATATGCCACGGACATGACAGATAAATTAGCCATTGTCAGGGCATTCAGCTGTGGCGCGTCACTTTTGGGTTGTGTGTCTCAGCATTCCAGCTTAACGTTTTGTTTGTGGTTGGTCTGTCTTTTTTGTTGATGCTTATCCTGCATTCACTTCAGACTCACAAACAATGACTAATAGTAACAGATTATTTTTTTCAGTATACAACTTGTAGAAAAGGTCACTTGCATTTATTTTAGCATTTCTGTTGACAAGATATCTTCTAACTGCTGGGTTTTGGCAACAAATGTGACTGTGGTTTGTTTTTGTTCTTTTATTCTTACAAATCACCTTTAAAATAATTACTGAAGAAGAATATACAGAGTTTGGCATCTAGGCTCCAAACTCACAAAAATGATACAAATAAATTTGGAAAGTGACAAGTAAACATCTCCTCAGAGCCTATAAGCTGATGCCTTGGTGGTACAGTGGTTGAAAGAGCAGACAACAATGCAGGGCAACAATGGTCATGAGGGAAAGATGGCTTAAACAGAACACCAAATTGAAACAGGATGCTCGGTCTATGGCATATGAGGATAATGGTAATTATTTTCCTTTAATATAAGCACCAAAAAACATAGAAGATCCCATTCAAATACACAGTTCTTTTTGTAGCATCTTTTCTAAAGTAACTATTTAAAAATGTAGTAAGGAAAAGATAACATCCCCAGAACCATCTGTAGCATCTAGAAACAGCTGGAAAACAAGCGATATTATACCATTATGCTGATGTGTACAGTTTTTTGTTCCACTCATTAAGGAAAGAGAAAACAAACTTGTGTACAGGAGTGTTTAATGTTTCCTTCTCTAAACAGATGGCGACACAGCTTATTGTGTCATGACTCTACCCAGCTAACTTCTAAACAACTAGGCTCGGTTTAGACAAAAAGCACAAAAATCCTTTGGCGGAACTTACACAACAAACAAAACTGTGCACAACAGACACTTTGTGAAATTAAGCCAAACTTGTGAACTATTGCAGCTGTTAGGATGGACCCACTGTGGTCTCTCGGGGCGTTGTTTGAAAAATGTGAGCATTATTATCGTGTGTGCTGGAGGTGCTGTTGTTTTGCTGGATCCTGTTGGGCAGTTTTGGATTTATGTTTAAAAGAATCTCAAAGCTGTAGTCCTACATAGATAGACAGTACTGTTTGAATGATTCTGGAACAGAAATGCACAATGTGAAGATTTAACTTGGCATAAGAAGACAAATGTGTTAACAAGATATTGTGATTGTGATTACTATAGAATCAGTCGTTTATCCTTAAATAAAAACAGAGGCAGCACAAGAAGACCTCATCTGGTACCTCATCTACTAGCTGTGTCCTTTATGATACCCAGCCCATAGTCTTTCAGTGGGAGCTGTCAGGTTCCAGTCAGAGCTGCTAGGCATGTGTTTCTAAATGGAAGTAAGTATAATTACAGGATGATGCAGGCAGGTAGCAGCCAGGCAGGCAATCATTTTCCCTGATTGAGACAGAAAGTTAAGGTCTGAAAGGCCATCGGTGTGTATGCCCACAGCAGGTGCAATCTGACGCCTCAATAAACCTGGCTGAAATTAGAAACTTCTCAATCTGTTCTGCATAGGTGTTGGACGTGGGAGTGACGCCAGCATTGATAGGCTGAGTCTGAGTTTGTATGATGATATCTGCTTTAATGTCAGGAACGCTCTCCCATGTTTCTGTTACTGCTCCCCATTGTAACATTAGTCACTTTGAAACAGGCACAGCTGAGCCAAGTTATTCGATGCATAGGACATAATTGAATTTATTTATTTATCCAAAGCAATAACAGAATGTATTTCCCAGGTGAGTTGTGAGGGTTGCGTTTCACCGAACAGAATGGGAGATTTACTGTGCAAGAGCACAATTACAAGCGCACCAGAAAAATTCATACATCAGACGGAACAGATATTCCAAATTAAATTTGTTTTTTCTTCACCTTATGCGTCACTGCAATATTGCAATGTTTTGCAACTAATTAATCATGACTTGTCTTTGTCTCAAAAGAACAAGTACACCCTAGGCATTATAAATCATTTCTGCCGGAGATTGACGCTGATCGTACTAATCCCTTTATGTATTCTGTATCTAATCCAATCCATACACCACAGATATGGTGGAATACATTGCAGTAATGTTATAATAACAAAAACATACATTATACATTACAAAGATGGGGTTAAATCTAATGCTTTTCACTGTAGGAGGAATTTATTAAGCATAAAAAGTGTTTTAGTCTATCTAATCTACTCCAGTAGGAAACAACATGAAGCATTTTCACAGAGATTGAACAACTGCACAGACATATCTCACATGCTTGACTTTAGAAGGGTCAGCTCTCCACTGTCAGTTCCAAATCCACATAATCTGGAGCCCTAAAGACAAAGGCTGAAAGCTTCTATCATTTTAAAAATCTCCAGACCTTTAGGCCTGATCCACACAAAAAAAAAGATACATGAGCCACAAACCTGACCAGGGTTTATTCCAGAAAAAAGGCCAAATGTTCTGTAAGTAGATTAGGCATTATAGACAGCAGGTTCCCTAGGCGAAGTTAACCTTGTGCTGTGAAAAGCGCTACTGATGCCGAGTGTGAAATGAATAAAGAGTAATCCACAACTTATATGTTATGTTGCAAAAACTCTGAGCTTCTGTCAGAATAATGATTATTTGTTAGACTGAATGTAATCTGATCTAACATGTTCTTAATAATTTCAATTTGAAATGGGTGCAAACTTTCATATAAAGGAATCTGTTCATGTATGTAATTTTCACAATCTGCTAAACTATATGACTATAACCCCATATTTGTTTAGAAGGGTGGTCATTTTTTCAAAAATTTGACTTGCTTGATTAATAATTTTAAAATTGGACATTGTTTCCTTGTTTGAATAATAACTTGTTATGAGTAAATAAAGTTCAAATAATTAGGAATCATTTTTCAAAGCATTTAAAGAATGGTATATTGTTCTTCAAGGCTTACAACCTCCCAGTATGAGCAGACAAGTTACTGTTTTACTAATAGTTATCTTTCCAAATCATGCGAATCTTTTCTTGTTATAGTGACTTCTTGAGTTTGCCAAACAGCTCCAGGTCTCACACAAATATTATTTCAGAACTACAATCACTGGGCCTTAATCTGCTGAGAAACAGACAGCTTGTCCACTTGCATCTTATTGCAGTTTCAGGTTCTCGTGTGGGAGCAGCAGTCACCCAATATCAGTATATAATATAGAGTGTCGATATAATATGACATAAAGTGATGCAGTGAGTTAATATTCGCAAGCTGTAAAGAAAAAAAAAAAACATCAAACCTCTTTGACACGGAAAATTACAAATTAAGAGGATGAAAGCAATGGAGTTTTTAAAAACATAGATGAAATGGGAATAAGGCAAACCTCCTGGCAAGATTCTCCAAAATAGCTGTCATTCCAAATGGCAGAAAGGCCTCATGAGCCATGATGATAATGGGCTATAGAGGACTATGATGTTTTAAAGTACCGACTAGATTTAGAAGAGCCCCTCTTTCATAAAATCAATGTAGCCTGAGGAGGAGAGAGGAAATGGGTGCCAAGCGCTGGAATGTCTTGATTGCTGTCTGGAGAGTAGAACACATCTGTTGATTCTACAGATCAATACTGCTGATTTATCAAGAAAGAGCAGTCAAATGCATTTCATCCTATTTTGTAATAAAGAAAAATAGCCATGGAAAGAGATCAATTAATTGGGAGAATTACATGTCCTTTTTCTATGTCTGTATGATTTACCACCATTAGTGCATTCAGTACACTAAAGTAGGTCCTAACCTCTAGAATATTAATTCTCTAGATGAATAAATGAATGCATTTCTCCAAATGATCACCTGTTATTACACACCTCATTTTGAAATTGACAAGCTTTATCTTCTTTGAAACCAACACCACCAGTATTTTACTGGTGGTTTCCCAGGGGACAGCACTAGCACTAGGAATCAGAATCAGAATCAGAATCAGAAACTTTATTGTCATTGTCATGAGAACAACGAAATTAAGAATGGTCCCCGATCATTGCATCATCCCTAGCAATATCAAAATATAAATAAAACAATAAAATTCAATAAATAAAATAGATAGAATACTTAAAATACTAATAAGATATAACAGTAAAACATTCACATACATTCCCACACACATGCTTCAGACCGTGCATAGATTAACACAAGAGTGGCGTGATGGACATTTTTTTGTAGTATTCAGATGTGTTATTGCAGTTGGATAACAGCTGTGTTTGAGTCTATTAGTCCTTGCTCTGATTGCCCTGTACCGTCTGCCTGAGGGCAACAGTTCGAACAGGGAGTGGCCAGGAATTGCAGCATGTTAAAGATTGGTCAAGCTGTATATGAGTCAAGGTTAAAAGGGCTAAAAAAACCCATCATTATTCACAGCTTAAGTTGCAGAGGCATGCTATCAAAGAGCAATGGGTTGAGTGCAGCCATGTGAAAAGTAAGGACTTGATGGTCTTTCATTTTTACCTCCCTCTTTTCCAGCGCCAAAGAGAAATTCATGCCCTGTAAGCAATTGAACATATCTATACAAATGTGAAGAGACAGATTTGCTATGCACTACTAGCAAGGTTATGTTAAAAAAAAAATGGAGGGTGGGCGATGCCGACACAATTTGTCACTGGTGTGCCACATTTCTGAGCAAAACACTTTTCAAGTCAAGATAATGAAGAAGGCCCCCACCCGCACCCCCAACTACACGCACATGCACACTTTGTCTAATACAGTACATCAACTTTCCTCGAGCTGTCACGATTGTAGACACCCAGGCAGTGGCATCTATTCAAAATCAATTCAAAATGGTCCCTGCCACGTTTATTGAATTTCACATCAACAGAAGGGACAATTAAGATGATGAGTTTTGGTGGGCGGACAGTTGAAGAAAACAATGCCCACCAAGCAAACTGTCCCTCCACAGCTTACTTTTCCTGATGGGAACAATTGTGTGGGGTTGGAAATGTTGGTGGGTTATACAGCTGGAATGCTCTTATTGTGGGTAGGTACTAGGTCATGGTCTGTCAAAGCCTGCAGTGATTATTTTGAAATTGATTGTCCCTGTGTGATAAAGACATTACACTCAGTTTGGGGAACAATTTTTTAGAAGGAAACAGAGTGTAAATGCTCTCTTTTTTCTTTTACACCATCCTGCAAATAATGAAAAGTGAGAGGTAAATTCACCAGTGAGTTTGGAAACTGACACATCTGTGAATGAAATTCCATCAGAAGGACTAACACTGCTCAAAGAAACTAGAAAAAAATTATATTGTTATGTAAGCTGAAGAGAAATTCTTAACATACTGTACATGTAAGAGACAATTAACAGTACAGAGAGCAAATTAAAAAAAGTGAACTTAAGTGATTATTTTGCGTAAACACAGCATAACTACACCTAGCTGAAAATGAGTTACTATCATCTAAGTCCACAAAATGCTCCAAATTCTCACTGCGTAGGAGATCCATTAAAGTTTTGAAAATATAAAAAGGTGGCTACAAAATGAATAATAACATATTGTATTTATGACTTACAGTATGGGGCATTTCTATTGCAGCATCACAGTGGTATCATGTTAAAAAGGATTCTTATGTGAATGACAGAAATGCAGGACAGCCATAAATGCAGTGACACAGATGTAGAGAGGGCCTTGCTTTAATGGTATGCCCATGAATGGCCAGAGAAAAAGGCAATGCAAAAGGCATTTAAGTGACATCTCTCATTGCAAGCCTGGAGCAGAGGCACAGTTTTTGTCCCGAAACATGGGTGTTTGTGTCCACGGGACAACTCCTGGCCTTGGGGTCTCCATTTTACTCCATTGGGTGAAGTGACCTAGACGAGATCAGGGCAAACATGGTGAAAGAATGCACTGAGAAATATAATGATGAAAAAAGAATCGCTGTGCAGAGAACATCAGTCCCTACATAATGGCTGCTGTCTGATGGGCTCGACTTAGGGGAAAACTTTTGTATGTGTGTATTATGCACAAGTGTCTGTGATTATTTCTTCTCTTTATGTCTGCGTGCATGTCTGAGTATGTGCATGTTGTTGTTTTACAGCATCATTCTCTGGAGGGTAGCTCTTTGAGATGTGAGACACAGCTTTCATTGTCACCCAGAAGCAAAAGCAATGTTAAACATGACAAACAGAGATGAAAAACTCCCAGAGGAACAACAACCTCAGCACTCCTGCACATATCAGTGATCAATGTTATTGTTCACATACCACACTTAATATTGCTGTGTTGCTGTGTTATTATGCCATGGATTGCATGCCTGTGTGTGAGTCTAAATAAATTCAAATTATTTTTGCATTGTTTTGCGCTCTGTGGTTGAGTAACTCAGAGTGACAGACACAGCTGCAAGGGTGTCAGTGGGTGTCTGAGATTGTGGGAGGCAGGAGGAGAAGGCTGCTAAAGGGCCCTGCTTGAAATACAGCACTGGTCTGATACTCACCAGCCCCCTCCACTTCTCTCTTGGTATCCAAGCCTCTAGTCTTTTCAACCCATCCTGATTAATGGGTCTCGTCAGGTACCGTCCGTTGCCACTCACACCAATTAAGACATTAGGCCTTTCCACACGGCTTCCTGCTCTTAAACAAACAGCAGGACCACTGAGTCCTTCCTCTCTCTCTCACTCTTGCCAGGCGCTGAATCTCTCACCCAATCAGTGTCCTGCTGTGGGAGCGCTATGCTTGGTGTCATTGCGGAGGACAGACAGAAAGACGGTCTTGAACTGAGCCCGTTAGCCTCCTACAGTGAAACCCAGCACAGAAAAATAGAGCAATCAAAGTAGAGTGTCAAACAATCCCCGTGCAACAGACAGCTCTCCGCAGAGATCTTTTCCTGCTCTGTGCGTCTCTACCTGCAGGGTGTCACTGCAAGGGGAAACGGGGCCAGTTTTGAACCAAAGTCTTAATTGTATCGACCACTAACTGGCTTTAGCAGTGCAACAAGGGAGACAGCAAATTACTTGCCTGACTTGATTGGATGCTTTTAACCCTTGAAAGTTAATTGTCTTTGACCCTCTGCTACCCATGTCAAGAAACTCTCCAAACCCTGATTGAATATATTATCCTACCTCTGAAGTGGACAATAAAACATCCTCAACCATGATGGAGAGTCTTGTGTTTGTGTAATCAGCAGTAATACCCAATTCGTGCAGCTTCAATAGCAACCTGTCCCCTCCTCTGTGACATACCCAAATGAGATTAACCATGGATATAAGCTACTCACACTATTCAGTCCAGGAGAGCGAGTGAAAGATGAGCTCTTAATGTGCAGTGATTTGTTCTGTGTGTCCAAGCATGTTTCTGTGTATCAAGGATGTGGCTTGTTGCCTGTGGTCTTTATGTTTCCGTGCCTGTGGTGTTTGTAGCCTTCGCGTCATGTTAGTATGCCAGTCAATCAAGTGGCAGGGGCCTGTCTCTCATCAAGGTGCTGTGCGTGATTGCCAATGCTTCGATGCGCAGAAATTTGCACCTCCCCGGAGAGAGTGCCTGCTGAGGGGGAAGGACTCATCTGTCATACAGACCACTGTACCGATGCACAATGACAGATGCGCAGTCTGACTCAAATGGATGACAGCCCTGTACAAGGGGCTGAACAGTAAATACATGCGGGGACCCTGACATACATCTTAATTAAACTATTGGTCTACATTTATGGCGATGATCTATAATGAGCATTGAGGTATTACTTTCTATATTTGTACACTAAATAACCTAAGGTGAACTCTTAATTTAGGTTAAAAAACATAAAAAGGAATAGTAATTTAAAACGTGAGGTGCAAAGAACATAAACAAAACTCTGACAAATGATAATGGAAAGACAAGACTATTTATACTGTTTTGTATACTATTTGTTAACAGTATAAAAAGTAGTGTAAAAAGCCAATGTCTTTCCATTGTACTATTTATAGTATACTATTTATACACTGAGGGTGGACAGGAATCTAAAACTCTTTAAAATTAAACAGGAACAACAAATCAAATATAATCAAACATTACTAGTTGAAGTCATTAGAGGATGAATCCAAAACTCAACCTGCTGAATATTAAGATAATAACTTTGAACATTAGAGTAAAGAAAATTAAAAACTTACTTACTTAGACAGGGCCAAACAAACCAAAAAAAACCTAAAAAATATCCTAAAATATACTCAACATCTCTCAAATTGGTGACTAGTAATGTGTTTTTTAAAACTTTATTTTAGAAACTTTGATATTTATGACTGAGTTTTACATACAGAATTTTCTGAAAACATCGTACTGTTCTGGCATTGTGTGTCTTTTCTGTCAGTAATCATTTTTCTTTGTTGAACCCAGTCACATTTTCATCCATTTTGCTCCCTGGTGCAGTGCCACCAGGCTTTTGGAACTTAGTCAAGTCTTCTGACCTGTAACAGAATGAAAAGGCGGAAGGCAGTTACTGCAGCACTCAGGATCAGGGAAATTAGCAGAGAAAGGAAAGCAAAGAGAAAAGTAGGAAAGGATAGAGAGATGGAAAAAAGAAGAGGGGCCATAGAAATGCAGTGTAGAGGAGGAGGGGGGTGTTTTCTATGTCACTGCAGTCCCATATTGTCCCCAGAAAATGTCACTCTGCCCTTGGGAGGCAGCGCTCCGAGGCGAGACTCATCTGTCTGACCGCATTTACCGAGATGTTCTGTGGCCAGATCCCGAGGAGCCTGGGAGGTGTCCCACGGCACTTTGTCTGCTCACCAACACCCCTCACACTCATTGTTTCCCACATAAGCTACAATGGACTTGATCTTTCATCCACACAATAATACCTCCATTGAAAAGTCAGTATTTCATTCATATTCATATTCCATATAGAAACCCGCACATACAATAGTTGCAGAAGTCTAAAAAGTGAAGTTAAAAGCCAATCAGTATTAATCAACCTGTGACGATAATAACACTGAAAAATTTGAAACAAGTGATTGAACAGAAAAATCACTTGTTTAAAATCTTAATATTTTTGAATAAATATCTACAACTGATCACATTCATTTTCTGTATCTATATCAAGATCTATGCCAGTATCCAAAATTACCTGAAATATGCAACATTAATTGTCCATTTCATAAAATTTTATGGAGGGAAAAGTGTTATAGCCTACTTCCTAACATCTAATCAAACAAAAATATGTATTTTTTTTTAACATTAGGCTCTATACTTAGCTAATTATAGTACAATAATGTTGTTAGAGAGAAATTAGATGGCATCTTAACTTTTTATTATAAAATGCAATATTTTGGTTGTTTGTAGTAGCCACTGAAAAATGACACTATTAAATGTTGGGCCAATGGCAAGAACTAGTTTCAGAAGCCAATACCACAGCAAGTTTTGGCAGTTTCTTGCTATACAAGAATACAGTTTGACATTTTTGTCCCCAACCTTTTTTGCGCCACGGACCGGTTTGTGCCTGACAATATTTTCACCGACCGGCCTTTAAGGTGTTGCGGATAAATACAACAAAATAAAACTAGTACCGGTACCGAAAAAAATAAGCTTTATTCATAACACACGTGAAAAGACCCAGGAAAACCGAGTTAACGAAAAAAACGATAACAAAATAATGCTGAAAACCGATAAAAACCCTGAAAACCATACATTTCACACCCGAGTCTCACTCTCGCGGCCCGGTACCAAACAATTCACGGACAGGTACCGGTCTGTGGGGACCGCTGCTCCAGATAATTGCTTGAGTGTAAATGTACCCATCTAGCAGTTAGCTGCTAATCGTTTGCCACTGTTAGATTGCTAGAGCCTTTAACCTGCATCACTTAACCATGAGTCTGCTAGCATCCGTCATCAAGAAAGCCCAGCAGAGGATGTACTTCCTGAGGCAGCTGAAGAAATTCAACCTGCCAACACGGACGATGATGCAGTTCTACACTGCAATCATCGAGTCCATCCTCACCTCCTCCATCACCGTGTGGTACGCTGGAGCCACTATCAGGGACAAACAGAGACTGCAGCGTGTTGTGCGCTCTGCTGAGAAGGTGATTGGCTGCAGACTCCCATCTTTGCAGGACCTGTACACCTCCAGGACATTGCGGCGTGCAGCTCGGATCTCAGCTGACCCTTCTCACCCTGGACACAGTCTGTTTGACCTAGGGTTGCCAACTCCCTGAAAAATAAATAAGGGACACCTCGTGGCCAGGGCCGGGCGACCCAGTTGTCTTCACCCTTCCCAGTGTGGTGAATTTTCTAGCTCTTTTTTTGTGTGTGAAATTATTTTTTTAACCATTTGACTTGAATTTGATTTAAGTAGATGCATATTCTATTCTTTGTGATATGAACACATGTGAAACAAATGATCATTTAGCCATTTATTTTTAGCTCAAAATGACAACATTAACACAATAAAACAGGTCTCTTTCTTAAACAGAAGCCTGTCATGCTTAACTTTTGAGAATATAAGTAAATCTTTCTTTAAAAGAACTCTGTCCTGCTTAACTTAAAATAATAGAAAACAATAGAAAGAAAAACATTCTTGTAACAGTGCACATTTAGTGCATTTAGTACAATTGGCTTAATGCTAATCAGCTGCTCCTGTTTGTAAACCCGCTTGTTCCCATGATTACGCATCTTAACTCATCATCATTATTCATCTATGTATTACTTTTATGTATTAGTCATCTATTTGTTGTAATCATCTATCCTTGCAGTTGTTTATTACACAAAATAAATTATATTATCACACTTCTGGCCACATAGCACTGATATTCACTGCACATGCCCATATTAACTTTTTCCAGCCAGGTGTTTTCCTTTTCCCATTTTTCCCTTTCTCTGAACAAACATTGCTGCTCTAATGCTGGGCTTACACTGTGCGGTTTTAGGCCCATTTTGAGCCGATTTTTGAGTGATCGGACCGATTTTGGCCTTCATCGTGCCTCGTGTAGTATACGTGGGGTAACGAGAAGTGATTAACACCTCACGACCAACTCCCGATCATCAATCGCTCGTGAGGGTCTCACCACAGCCGCTCACACTGCTCGCGCGCAAACACGTAAACGTTGGTGTAAAAGATGGAGCAGCACGGCTGTGCAGCCTGTGATCTGGACACAAGCGATGGAGGCACACAACCGTGAAAATAGTTGGATTTACATTGCTGCTCAGTCACAGCTGCCCGATCAATGTTTTTCATTAGCAATTTAGCAAAGTTGATGGTGGTGGTGTGTGTGTCTGTGTGAGTGTAATGCTGGGCTTACACTGTGCGATTTTTGGCCCATTTTGAACCGATTTTTGAGTCGTGCGACCGTTTTGGCGATCGGCCCGATTTTGGCCTTCATCGTGCGTCGTGTATCGTGTAGTATACGTGGGGTAACGAGACGCGATTAACACCTCACGACCAGCTCCCGATCATCAATCGCTTGGTCGTGAGGGTGTCACCGCAGTTTGTCACACTGCGCACGCGCAAACACAAATGTCGGCGAAAAAGACGGAGCAGCACGGCTGTGCAGCGTGTGATCTGGACACAAGCGATGGAGGTACAACTTGTAGAACTTTGGAAAGCTCATCCGAGCCTTTTCGATGTGGCCTCAGAAATTATCACGACACAATAACCGTGAAAATAGTTGGATTTACATGCTGCTCAATCACAGCTGCCTGATCATGTTTTTCATTAGCAATTTAGCAAAGTTGATGGTGGTGGTGTGTGTCTGTGTGAGTGAAAGACGGAGAGAGCGACAGATTTTCTGTTATAACCTTCATTTTATGGAGGCACAGTGTGAGCACTCAGGTCGCATCAGAGCATCGGGCGGTATAGTGTGAGACCTGCATCGTGACCTACCAACTTTTAACCCCTGCGAGTCAATCGTGCAGTTTGAGCAGGAGCTGAATAACGTGACTGAAAAAATCGCACAGTGTCTGCCCAGCTTTAGGTGTACTGTCGTCCGAGACTTGCACCGCAGTGTCGGCGTTTGTTTCCCTGTTGGCCATGCTTCTTGTTGTGGTCATCTGTTGTCTTCCGGTATTTTCTCCGTAAGCGACCTTTCCTTGACCAATGAGATGAGCGGTAATCTGAATTGTCATACTCGTAAGTGTGCTGTCAGCTCATTGGTCACAAAGCAGGAGAGGGGCTGGGAATTATGTTTTCAAACAAAGCGTTAATTCCATTAAAAGTTATAGACTACTTTTGATTCTCACTGTATTACGGGACAAAGTGCGTCCCTTATTAGCTCAATACGGGACGTGTACTTTTGTTTCGAAATACGGGACGATTCCGTATTTTAAGGGACGGTTGGCAACCCTAGTTTGACCTGCTCCCCTCAGGCAGGAGGCTCCGGTCCATTCGCACCAGAACCTCTCGCCATAAGAACAGTTTCTTCCCCTCTGCTGTTGGACACATGAACAATAACCATATGACTGTACCCGCCACTAACACATGACCCTACGCTGTGTCACTGCATCATTCTATGTTTGGCACTGATCACCACCTGCACTCATGTATATATCTTTCAACGTAGCACTCTTAATTCTTATTCTCATGTATATATCTCATGTATATCTCATGCACATATCTTTCCACGTAGCACTTTTAATTCTTATCCCTACTTTTATTTTTTTCCATGTCTATTTAAGTGCTATTTATGACAGCATGTTTGCACTGAAGCACCGCAGCAATTTCCTAATGTTGTAAACCTGCTCAACATTTGGCAATAAACCCCATTCTGATTCTGATTCTGATTCTGATTAGATTTTTATCTTGAGATATCTTTAGTTAGCTGGTATAGTGGAAATATAAGCACTTTTGGAAATGCAAGCAAAGAAGGCAAAGAGGGAAATTGATAGAGTTGGTTAACAGTTAGCCTGGGACAATCATTTACATGACGGCGACAGCTTCAGGACTTAAAAGGCTTCAAAACAAATACTCCAGCTAGCATTTTTTCTACTTGTCATTAAGCTATGTTTGACTGCTCCCTTAGTCACAAAGGGTCACCATAGTTGGTAACTCTGCGTGTTAGCATTTTTTATACTAGACACCCATCCTAGTGCAAGAGTGTGAGGAATTTCTGTCTCCAAGAATGTCTGTCTCCAGCTGGAATTCAACCAGGAGCTTTGCACTTACGAGGTAACTGTGTAAACCACTACACCATGGAGCGACTAATTATTATCATCAGTAAGTAACAGATCCAACTCAGTATTTTCATGTGACCTTTGCCTGTTGTGGCTACCACTTTTTTCATGCTACTGAAATGTGTCATTAGACACAAATAAACACTGGCCTGTGAATTTGGTTTATGCAAACAAAACCAAAAACATTTGTCTGTTATTATGCATGTCAATGAATGGAAATATAAGATTAGCTTGCAAAACATGTAGGGACTCTTGAGAGATTGCTAATACAAACAAAGAACTCATTCCTTCTGTTTTCTTTGTAAAAACAGGAGCGTCAGAATGCAGTATGTTAAAAAAAGGAGTACATACGGCAACAAAATATTGACATTTTTATGCCTCTGAGCAGTGAACATAGGTTTTCATCTCTATTCTTCGTTCCATGAGCTGTGTTGATGGCAGTTGCTAGATCACAAGTAAAAAAGAAACAGCGTGGGTAACATTTGTGTCTTTCCAACTGTTCCTATTAACTGATTTCAAAGCAGTAATCCTCCTCTTCAATAACTATAACAGTTTTTTTTTTTCAAACTAATACGACAAACATGAAAACCTATCTATGTAGGTAAATGAAAAAAAAATAACCTAACCCATATCAGTAAGGCCAGTTTGTGCAACACAAGCTTTTCAGATGAACACTGATACAGACCTACTCTCATTATAGTTATTAATTTGCAAGGGATTCCTAGAATTGCTTGTGTTCATAAATTAGCACATGGATTCAAAAATGTGAGTAATCCTCTAATCTTGTACATTTTTGTCATGCTGGCTAGGCATGCTGCGTTCACTGCTAAGGATTAAAGTAGCTCATTAAAGGGAGGCACCCATGATTGAAATAGGCCAAGAGCTCTTTTCTCTGAAACAAATGGAAAACAAAGGAGCTCAAGGAAATGAATGGTTTATCAGGCCCGGGCAGAACCCTCATCTTGTCTACTATAAGCCCTGGACACGACATCGGCTGCATCGACTCGGCTCAGCACCAAGATTAAATGGCTTATTGACTGCGACAGGACAGAGGCATCAAAAATGTAGACTTGTAGAGGAAGTCACCTTCAGATGTCATTCAACCAGTGAACTCTTGGAGACACAAAAGGGATGCATCAGAGGCAATTGTGTGCCAACATTTGATTTTGTTTAGTGAGACAGAGAGTTCAAATGGAGCTGCCACAAGTCTCGTTATGCGCTTTGATTTGCCATCTTCTTCATCGTATTCAGAAAGCAAAAGAGGCCTTATTTAAAATGTCAGTCTACATCATAACATATAGAACCATCGTTACACACAAGGAAGGACACTTTATTAAATGTTGAAATGCCATCTTTTCCTTCGTCTCCCCTGAAACATTCATAAAGGCCAGTTAGACTGTGTCACCTTTCAGAACAGATGGTTTTAGCTAAAAATGTGACGCGGGAATAGCAGTTTGTCTGTGTAACAACAGATCACTCATGCCACCTATGAAATGACTGACATTAGCTCCTTAACTATAAGTTTTTTTCCATACTTTTTTGGTGGACAAGCTTTAATAATTTATAGGGACTCAGGGGCATCCATGAACGCAAGATTGAATTTTTCAAATGCAGTTTATCTGGCACTTGCAGCTGGGGGCCTCTTGAAGCTGCATTCGGCAGCTTGTCAATATGCTTTGCTCGTATAGGCTGTGACATTAAATTAAATAGGATATTGACTGGCAGGTGAGTTGGCAATGGGGCTGCTCACTAGCTCACTGACCCAGGCCTCTATGAACCACAGGTCCAAAAATCAGAGCATAATAGATCCAGTTTGTTTTTTTTGTTTTTTTTGTCTTCTGTTTCTCTAATCATCCTTTATTCGCTTTAATTTGAACAGATAGTAATCCCAAATCTCTGCTCAGATTTAAAGAAGCAATAACAACGGAAATACCAGTACATCTCCCAGGATGGTTGTCATCTGTTTTTACAATTATTGTGAAGTGGACCCTTTAGTGGTCAACGCCTTAGCTTGTAATACATTTTTTCTTCATAAACTCTGCCCGATATATGACTTCATTGTCAACTCCTTTTCCAGTTAAGAGACATGTTGCCTCCAAATTCCTCCAGATTCGATTTTCTCTTTGCAATACATAAGCCTGAATCTACTGTAATTTTAAGTCCACACTTTTGCATAGCTGTTCTAACATACTTATTCTGCTGGATTTCTAAGAGTTAGTGGTTTAATGTCTCTTAGTGGTTTAATGACCATGCATTAGGATTGCTGAAAACAAGTCAGCACTGGCCATTTAAAATAATGTGAGGGCACACAGCTGGATAGTATTTGATAAAATTTGCCAATGGTGTTAATCCACCCAGGGCAATAACTGGCTAATTTTTAGTGTTCCTGCAGCACTGATTGTGGAACCAGTGGAATCATTTTCTTTTATATCCTGATGCTAGATGTCACGATGATCAGTCAGCTCAACTGAGAGTGCAGATTAATTCTGGCCCCAAGATAATTTATTAAACCAATCACATATAGAGATAAGATACACAACCACAAATGAATAAGACTTCATGAATCTTTGAGAATGTCTATTGGTGGTAAAAAAATTCTTTATTGTTATTGTTGACCTACTGGCATTTATCAAGGATTTTTTAGGGCTGGAAACTGAAACACTAAATCGGGGAACTCTATTTTAAGAGACTGCCCTTAAAATTAATTAACCTTAATTAATTAACCTAACTCTTTCATAGCTATTTTCTTTGAAGTCAGAGCACAATTTAACAACTCCTCATAATTTTGTCATACTCATACTCAATACACTAGTACTGATATGAAGTCAGACTGTATGAGTTACACCATATACTTTATACAGCAAGTAGTGCTGAAGTCGAGTCAGAGATTATATAGAATATTATGGGATTTTGTGAAATACCAGTTTGTAGTCAGGCGTTATTTGTCTTATTCTTTTTTCTGTTATTCTTATATAACAGCCAGTAGATATTTCCCATTTTTCTAGCCAAATAAAAAGATATGACTGGTGGCTCACAACTTTTGTGCAGTGCTGTATATATATCTGAAAATATATTCTTCTAAATGCTAGTTTTTGTTTAACTTTAATCCAGAGGGGATGGTACTTTTTTTTATATTTGCATAAACAGAATATGCAGTTACTCCAGGGTATGTGCCGATTTAGCATTTTTATGTCCATTTTCTGTGTTTTACTGCTGTATCTCTACATTTACACCTGCCCAAGCCATAACTGTAGTGTAGGTGTAAAAATAAACAGTGCATCTTCATTTTTTCAATGCTCCCGACTCCTGTGGATATGTTCAATATCATCAGGCCATTCCTATGGAAATGGAGAACCTTTTGTGAAACAGAATAGTAGGAAGACAAACACAATTACTGTGAGCTGCCATTTTCCTCATTCTGCCGACCAATCTTGGCAGTGTTGTGTCTGATCGATGTAAGGCCACCTGCCATGCCGTGAGGTGTGCTTAGGCACTGGAACATGTTTCCACCCAGATGTAATCTGCTTAATGTTGTGTAGATATTGCTTCTATAATAACAAAATATCATATTGCAGTTTTTCTGTAACACAGCAGAGGAGTTGGGAAAAGATGACAGGAGCGTATATGGTGAAATGGTTAATGTGAAATGTCCAGTTGGAACAAGAAGGACAATTGTTGCAATAAATCAAGACGAAAAGCTAAAAGCGCAGCATCGTGGCTCATTGCACAGAGGCATAACATGAAAGCAAAGCGTGTAAAAACACACTGTTTCTCCACCACATTGACCACACAGCTGGGACCCCAGTTAAACCAGTCCAGATGACATCACAGTTTTGTGATGACACCAGCTGCTGCATAATAGTAGAAGTAAGTCTGGAATTTTGAAAACAACCTACAGGGAAAATTGTTTTTTTTTAAACTGTACACATTAAATTCACATTCACATTCAATAATTACAAGTATTTCAATTAAAAACCAATGATTGTAAAAAATATTAATGAATAGCCTTTTTTCAGATTTTCTCTTTCTCTCCTCCTCATCTGCTCACACCACTTTAATAAACAATAAATTTTCTTTAAAACCCAGACAAAGCAAATGGACTTTCAAACATGTATCGCCTCCTTTTCATTGCCTCTTTTGTATTTACTTTTAATTTGTATTGATCTTTCACCTGTACCTCAATTTTGCTGATGTCAGAAAGGTGAGAGAGCATTACAATGTACAATGCTTTTCTCTCTTCTCTTATCATAGAGGAAATGAAAAGCAAATGGCACCTTTGTCCAGGACGTGAGATCGTCCAGGCATAAGGGCTTTGAAGCGTAGGGTGAAATTGAAAAGGTTGCAGGTTCACATCCCTGGACAATGACAACCCCTCTGCCTGCACTCCTGCAGCTCACGGGAGATTAGAGAGCGAGAAAGATAAGGAGCAGCATTGGCTAAATGTTTTTTTTTTCTTCCTGGGTTGGACTGATCGAAAAAGCTGAAGTGCTCCAGTTAGCCAGAAGACAGACAAATACACAGAGACAGACTGGCAGGGATAGGACACAAAGTGAATCATTCAGAACTGACCTTGACTTGATTGTGTGTAAACTGGTCTGCTGGTTCAATGATAAAAAGCTGAGTACACAAGATCAATAAGTAAACAACATAGTTTCAAAAAGTTGATTTGAAAATCTGGAACTATGTGGTTTGACGTAACAAAAGCAAAGATGTTTCATGTTGTTACAACATTTTATTTGGAGACCAAATGCTCAAGATTTAACTTTGCGGTGCATTCCTAAGGCATTGTGTACATACAACTTAAACCGCATCATGCACATCGACACACACACACACACGCACACAATGCATACTTGCACACAAACTCTCCTGAGCAATGCTACTCCTTTGTGCTTTTCATGACCCATATAAAATATGATAATGTATGCAGTCAGTCTAGAAAATAGGTGAGGCTTTAGGGAAATGATGAAGGACCGCAGTGCAGCGAAGGCCAGCACGCACACTGCTGCTTAGCAGACATCCTGCTGTTCCCATGAGATACACACTGTCCCCCTCACTAACTCTGCGGGCCACTCAGACTCCAAATTAAAAACTAAATGAGCCCTCCATCTATTATTTGGTGTATATCCATAGTGTGTCCTTAAGGTTTACTTTTTATTTTCTTTTTGTCTTCCAAAACAGTGCTCAATTCATCAAGACTGAAGACAAGTAAAAAAACAGTAAAAACATAATTAATACTCAAAATATTCTTGAGTTACTTTTTTGATTAAAGAGAAATTCAGCTTTTGGTAGTAGTGTGTTCTATCCACGGGGCATTATTATCGCATGTCCAGTCTCTTCTGTGGGTTTAGACCCACCTGATGTTTGAATTAGTGGGTTTTAAATGACAGGGCCGCCTCAGAGAGATGCCCACAGGCCCTCCTCTCCCCAGGTTTCAAAGGCCCAGCGACCTGGTTGCTGTCGGCTGTCAGGTAGTAGATGGGAATGTGTGCCGGTGAGATAACCTGTATGGGACAGAGCCCAGTGTCGTGTGCCTCTTTGACAGGCTTATTAACGGGAAACCGTCAAGGAAAAAGCCCCTATCGGCAGGGGGATCAGGGGAGAAGAAACCTTCCCTTATCACCAGGACACCAGGGATTAAAGCCTGGCCTGCTGTGATAAATTAATTAGTCTCTCTTATCTGTCATGTTTAAAGACTGTCAGACAAACCCACCCAGAGCCACAGTCCTGGACGATGTATGCTAAAATGTAAGAAAAGAACAAGGAGCCCATGTTAGATTTGCTCATTCTGTGTGAATGCAAAGGTGCTGCCAAGACTTCTGTTTTATTAGATGCATTCAACTACTATGTTGAATAACCAATATATAAATAATTTATTGGACTGGATGTCAGAAATTTGAGCATCCTTTGGCTAGTCTGTTGAGTAAGCCATTTGGAAATGTCAGTATTTTGGGACTTCTGGTAAAAACCAGTAAAGATCGAGACTTCCTGTTCTGTAGGATATTATTTACAAATGCAGCTTCATTTCAAACGTAATAATAATCAGACAATAGTTAATGGTTTCCAGATTGCATTTCAATGCTCTTTTGCTCTGTAGATGGATTATTTGCAGGAAAGCCTGCTTAGATAGTAAAAAGTAGCCTGTTCTGATTAAAGGTGGACTGTAAACTAAAAACAGAAATTGTCTGGTACCAAAGATTTTGTCTCTTGATTACAGATTCTGTATATCTCCATATGTGATATCTCTTTGCTATCATTGCATTTTGTGATTTAAGACTAAAAATGACTAATGTTGTTCTATTTTCACTGCTGAATGTGGAAATTTGTAACTATTTATCTACAGGTTTGCCAGAAGAAATGTTGTTGTTTTTTACAAATGGTGAATATATGACAATAGAATTAATGCAACAATAAAAATAAAAAAAATTAATAGATGTGTTTTTAGGTGGTACAGCTACTCCCAATAGCCACAGCCAATAGATTAAAAAGAGACACTAACAGCATACTGTCACATTTCAAAGAATTTTCCATTTATTTTAAAGATCTTTACTGGTTTTCACACTAGGGAAAATTTATATTATTGTTTGTCAAAAATGAAAACCTTATTGATCTGCGTTGTGACATTTGAAATACACACAAAGAGTAAACATCAAAGCCAAACAATAATTCTCATTTAGAACATGGTTTACATCAACACTGAGGAGATCTCAAATGCATGCGCCTCCTCTGCAACATTACATGCCCTTTAATGTCCTAGCAGGAGCTGCTTGAAGTCTGTCACTGGTGTTCACCTCCAGCCTGACTGGGTCAGAGCAGCAACAGCATACCTGCAGGTTGATTGACAGCTGTGTGAGGCAGGGGCTTCAATAGCCCCTCTGCAATAATAGCAAAATACGAATGCTGGGAATATTAATGTCCTTCATATTTTATTAATTCTAAATCCATGGGATATCAACTTGGTGCTTTATGAAAAGAAAACATCAATCCTGCTGAAGTAATGAGTGCAGGAGCAATTTGGGGGTAGAGTAGAGGGGGTGGAGTAAACCCCTCTAGTTACATTGGATACAGAGGGAGAACGGGAAAACTAATATTTGGCTGTCCGCTGTTGGGTATTGTTAGTTAAATGACTGCGCTGCAGGGATGAAACACTGCACAGTGGCTACTGCTGATGTGCTTCATCACGATTTTTATTACATACATTTTGTGTCTGCTAATGACTGCAAGCTATCACATATGGCCGTGTGTGGATTTTGTCCTTGTCTTTGTGTGCATGTCTCCTACGTGCGTATTTTATTCCCCTGATTGAAGTGTGGGGGCTTTGTTGTTCTCAAAGCGTGTCACATATTTTAGTGCATCAAACTGACACAGCACGGCACCAACTGCATTAAGAGTGACATGTGGTTTCATAAAAGCATGCATATGGAACAGTAGGAAAATGTCAAGGTCAAGACAAATAAAACAGGGATGCAGCCTGTTAGAGTTTTACAAAGTCACAGACTGGTGCCAAGACATTTCAGACCAGCTGGCTGAAAATATCACATAAGTCAAAGCAAAGGTTCAGTGAAGTACAATGAACCTGTCATTAGTTATTTTCATCTCAATGGAGTCTAATAAAAATGGTTTGGCCCTGTGGAATTAATCATTCGGTAGATTCAAGAAAATAATGGAATGTCTTTCTTCAAGGCAAAATGATAAAACTTTACTTTTGTGTCTCGGCCAACAGATGTCTATAGCATTAGCATGTGAGCAGGTGGTTGTCTGTGCCAAATTGTTAAAGTACCATGTGATTCATGTGATATGTGACGAGAACAGATGGAATAATGACAACTGCCATTTACCACTACCATTTACTGTCATTTTCATGATTTCTGGAAGACTTGATTTTACATATGGTGTGCAGTCCCTCTAATTACGTAATAGATGTTTAGTATTCTCTGGGGCAGTACATTGTTCTCAGATGGCTGAAAATAGACAGTTTAATTGCTCTGGCTGCAGCCGTGGTTGCCTTTTCAAAAAGGACATTATGTCTAATCATAAAACATCTGGAACATATCTGAATCAGTCCCTTTGCTGCTGCCATTAGGTGTTGAATCTATCTGACTTCCTCCTCCGTGCTTATTTGGATGGCTGTAGGCTGAATGGCAAAGGGAATACTTGAGACTAATAAAAGTGATAAATGATTTCTTGGCGATTCAATGAAAGTTTCAGTGCTTTTCCATTGCAATAATAAATCACATTCTGTGATGATGCCACGAGCCCACTCACTGCCTACAGTCTCTACCTCACAATGACAATATATATATATATATATATATATATATATATATATATATATATATATATATATATATATATATATAACCACTGCCTACACATGTGATACATTCAGATGCACTGAGAAAACAACTTTACTTTCTTGTAAGTTCTTCTAAGTTAAGGGTGACAGCATCACAGGCTTATACAGGGCTGCAGTGACTGTGATCCTTCATAAGCATCACTTTGATACTAAGGTTTATTGTCCAAATGAAGATTTTAACAGCAGAATGCAGATGTAATACTCTGCCATAATATTGTAAGTGTAAGGAAGTAATACATTTCATTTTAAATAATCTGTATGTTATTAAAAATTACCAAAGAAATGTACTTTGCTACTTTGAAGGAAAAGTTATAGACTGAACTTGGCAGTTCACAACTGGTAGGCCTGATGATGTGTAGGTCCGTTTTGTGTTGCAGACTTTGTTTTTTGACTGGAAACAGTCTGGGACTGGACTGAACTTGACACCGGAGATAAGGCAGAGGTTCACTGCAAGTGCCAGGCTAATTTCCAGCCTAAAACCATGAAATCTTGAAATATTATGGGTCAAGTAGATTTACAGTACAGGCAAATGGTATCTGGGAATTGGCAGGGAGTAGCTGAACAACTGGAAATTTCCATATCTTCAATATATATGAAATAATATGTGTAAAGTGTTTAATATAGACTAATAAATGTTCTGAGTTATCTCATAGTATAACTAATAATTTCTGTCAGCTTAATTACAAAAAAAGTAAAACTAAGGATGTGAAAAATCTTAATAGTGATAGTAAAAAATCAAAAAACACAACAACAATAATAATTCCTATTTCCCCACCTTGAGATCCCTTGGACTTGGCCAGATCCATAATTCTCCATCATATATTTATATGGGAGAGGTATTTCGAGCAGGGACTGGGTCAAATGGGCTAAACTAGATGGTGAATAATTTAGGATTCTATTAACATTTAAATTTGACATTGATTTGACACAGTCAAGCCTCTGCTAAGTGACAAGAAATAGCAAGGTTGTGGAGGAAAAAGAAGCTGTGTTTTAATAATTGTCCAGATGGCTTTTTTATCATGCGGTATGTAATTATCCATCTTCCTTTTGTTGAGCAGTGAAATGTAAAGGGTAAAAAAGAATTTTTCTGATGTGGCCATAAGTTTGTTAGACCTTTGTTTTTAATGTTTGCCTGCAACCCATACGAGCTGGCCAGAAATAAAATTTTAAAAGGCCAAAGCAAGAGTGACACTAAGCCAAACAGAGTAGGTGTGTGTGTTTGAGGGATCACAAATCAATAGCTTGGGGCTTCTTCTCTTGATGATTCTAACTTCGCAGATGAAGCAGCACAGGCCAGGCAAAGTCATCGCCTTTTAAAGATCTGTTTACAAAGAGACAAAGACAGGGAGGAAAGACCTTTTAATAGGACAGGCCTGCCACTTGCATTGGGGTCACTGAATTTAAAACTTGTATTTACTGGACAGATGCCTAGATAGTTCAAGGCTGTTCCATTTTTGTTCTTATATGAATCAGCTCAGTTATGTATTGGAATTGTAATGGAAAAAGTAATATTATATGCAAAGTCTTAGTGCCACTTTAGATTGTATACTTGAGGTGTATCACAAACTATTTCAGAAGTTGGGAATGAAATGGTATTTGTCAGGTCACGAGTTGTTACCCATAAAGATTAAGTATTATTTTGCTTATTTTACCACGATACAAAGTAAAGGAACTTACTTGCTACACTGCTTGTAGGGTCTACGGCTCTTAGTTAGAGTAGGTCATCGACTAATAAGTAGGTTGGTTGTTTGATCCCTGGCTTCTCTAGCCTGCATATCAGTATGTCCTTGAGCAAGAAAATGATCTGAAAAATCTCCCCCCAATGGGTTAGCAGTACATGTTTCTATGTGTAATATTGAACCAAACCAAGAGTGACAATGAGCCAATAAAAGAACTGTTGAATGTGTGTCTAAATGAGTGAATGTATCTCATAATGTGCTTTGAGTAGTCTATAAAACTAGAAAATGCACTAATAATTATTAGCATTACTTTGTGTTACTCCACAACATCTGCTTGCTTGTTAGATATAAGATTAACCAAATATATGCCCATGTATTATCTTTCCTGCTCCACACAAACTGATAAGGCAGTTATGGAACATAAATGAATCAAAAGGCATTTCTGTTGGAAATCATCAGTTAATTTAACTAAATAAGTATGTCTTAGGAAATGTCCAAAATCAGTAATAACAACTAAAATCACTGTAGCAAAAAACCTAGTTGGATACCTTTTAAGAGTTGGAAGCGCTGTCAAAACCAGATAAAAATTACTTGAATTATGGACAATAAGCAATGTTTGTGTCCTTTGGTTTCCTTTCGGAGCATGGGGACTTCACTAGGATGTCCTCAAGTCAAGTCACCATTTAGAAAAATGAGCAAAAATTATAGAAATTAGTGCTGGCAACAGTATGGCAATCATACGTCTATCTGGAAATATAATCTCATTAATAAAACCTTTGTGGAAAACCAGGATTGAATTTGAATATTCTGATAAATATTTGACTGACTGTGACTGTGGAAAATGAAACCAAAGCGCTTATCCATAGTCACTACAGTTGTAGTATCTCATTCTAACCAGAACATAACACAACACAGTTTTTGAACCGTGCTCCAAATACCGAGCTGCACTTACAGATCTTGAATCCGCCAATGAAAGAATTTAGATCCTACAAGCAAAAGTCTTATCAGCTATAGATCATATCAAAGCTCTCTTTTAAACAGGATTATGATATAATTTATGTATTGAATAATTCTGTGAAATTGCCCAAGCAAAGGCATGAAAGCAGTTGCTGCTGTAAAAAAACACTTTGTTTTCCTCCATCTCGATCTCAGACTATTTGGCTTTATTAAGCTGTTTGACCAAATCAGGTCAAAATGAAGCTCCACTTCACTCTTTGACAGTAAATTTTAACAGTGCATTGCAGAGGGATGGGTATTGGCACTGGATAACAATAGCTTAGGGCTTAGGCAGCCCCGAGGGTTATTACCTCTTGTTGTGAGCGGGCAACACTTAGATTTACGTCTGTAGAGAAGCACCTAAGAGGCAAATGAAACACTAAACCTTATTTATTGTTTATCTCATGTCACATATATTACTAACAACATATACCTTCTCCATCTCTTTCCTAATTATTCCCTCTTTTATGCTATTACAAGTTGTAGTTCACTTGAAAGTCATCTTAAAGTACCATTAACTGCAGCCATTCACTGTCTATAGAGAAAAATGACACCCACAGCCTTTGTTACTCTTCTTTTGTATATTCCAGAACATATAATGGCTAAAAGAGTAATTGACAAAGAAAATCATTATTAGATGTAAGACCCCGATTCTCTACTGCAGATGGCGCTGACATGTTCCTGTAATTATATTTGATTCTGCAGTAATATCTTGTCAACGTGGTGAGGAGAGTCAACAGACGATCACCTGTCTCTCTGAGGACTTGAGTGGCTAGGCAAACCTCATTACTGTGAATCACAGAGGCTGAAGAAAGACCAAGCAGAAATACCTTTATCCTGCTAAGGTGGATCCCAAGTGAGAGTCAGCAGCTGTCATTTACCATCAACTCCAGCCATGTTAATTCCATATAAATCTCTGACTGCTGCAGACCACAGTGTCTCCTGAGAACCTGGGAAGTGACAACCATCAGTCAGGCCCTAAAATAGAGCATATTACAGATAGGGTTAATCCACCATAGCCAGAGGAAGTGCCAAAATCCCTTTTGTTACAGATACTGCTGGTCCCTGCAGCACATGTGCTAGTTTCCTCACAATATTAAACCGCACAATAAAAGCCCATTTTAAGAATTCCAATAATCTGTTGGTCTTCCATGGTCTCTTGTGTTCTGGGGGCCTCTGGATGTCTGGAGTTTTGATCTCCTCCATACCCGCTTCACACCCTGGAGGACGGGGCTGTGGCCCCCCCACACTCCCTAGCAGATCATTACATGGAGAAACCTTTGGAATGCAAGCATGCTGATCCACACAGGTATGCACACATGGGTATTCACAGACGCGGACTAAAGCTTTCTTGGCTGCTGCCTCAAAGCACACTGTGCGCTGTCTATCTTGCGTGCTGCACAATATCGTTTATTATTTAGTAAATATTGATATCTATGACTAGCTAGTTTATTGTGATGGTGCTTTGTTTTCTCTATTATTATGTTGCTCTTTGTTGTTTGCTGTCTCCTCTGTTTGTTTTTTTTTTTTTTTTTTTTTTTTTTTCTCCATACAGGTGACCCAGGAGTTCTTTTTTTTTTTTTCTCTCTCTTCCCCCCCCTCTCACCGTCTCTTCTCCCCTTTGGTTTTCTTTCTTCCTCTCCCCCTCTTTCTCTCATTCATTCCCCCTGTCCTATTTATAAAAAAAAAAAAAAAAAAAAAAAAAAAGAATTCCAATAATCCGGCTTGTTGTAACCCAATTGGTGCAAGCCTCAAAGTCCTTGCATATTCAATCTAATTTCAGGTCGAGGAACAGCTTAGCTGGCTTATCTATATAATGCAATTGTGCTGCAGCAAAAAAAAAGTGATTCTTTTCATGCATCCATGATCTGCTTTAATGATACAAGATAAATCAATGACAATTCATATAACAGTCCTATAACTGAAGTTGGAGGCTCTTTAAAGTTACCACAGAATGTTTTACAACGGGAAAGCGCTGTGCAACGGTTTCATGCAATGACCTCTTTTGCGGCGGAGTGATAAAATGTCACGGCATCTGTGCATTTAATCCATCAAACGCTCGCCTTTCTTGAAAGGCCTCAATCATGCATTGGCCACCTTAATCATAATTTTTCCTAAAATGAAAATGAGAGTACAAAAGAAATTGCAGATTGAGCCGTCTATATGCATCAGAATGAGATGAAAGTGTTGCCTAGCCAAACATATGTTAACAAGAAAATATGAGCTGCACTGTCAAACTAAACTATGAACACATTATGAGCTGACGGCCAAATAAAATCACACTTTGCCCCTTGTCACATTTATGAGTCATCCAGCAGATGAAAGTAGTTTTATGCATTTATGTCCAGAAATGATGCTGCTTGCAGGTTTCTACTCAAGGCTAAAAATAGTTAGATATACAACATCTTGGGATGCTGTTATGGGCATAGGGAGCACAAGAAGCAAATATAACAGTAAATTTTATTTTGCCAGCATGGGAGAATACTGTCTCCTGAATTAGATTTGTCAATTCACATATTACAATCACTTAGTCAGAGCAAGCAAGCTGGAGCAAAATAAATAAAAAGATGGATGGCCTGACGCATCGTATAGCTAAGTCTATATAGTAAAAATATCACCGGTGTTATTTAGCTTTTCTGTCCAAGTGAAACTTGGTGTGTTCTTTCACAGTGTCAATGTGTTGTGCATGCTTAGCTACAATGGTACATGTGTGTCAGAATCCTGGTCTAACCACAGTTGACTATTAGACGGGTGACAGGATATCTGTAATCACCACGTCAGCAAAGTTCAGTCCCTACACACACACACACACAAAATAGATCTTTTAATAATCAGTGTAGCTGGCCGAGCTATGCTCATCATTACCCAGAGAGACAGGATATAGAAAAATCTCACCAACATCATATTTTTCTGCACTAGTGGATGGTGAACATTTTTTCCATTTTGCACAAGGTTAGTAACCTACATTGCACTCCATCACTGTTAGTTATCCCAGTCACCCCCAACAACCCACCCTGAGGATGAATAATTTTGCATGTGAGGTAGTGGAAATAATCACTGAATGAATCATTTTAAAGTGAATGTCATTTGTCACTGTACAGATACCTGGACTACCCAGTGTGATGAATTAAACACGGGGTCAAGACTGAGATAGAAAATAAAGCAAGAGCAAAATGGAAGGGCATGGAAGGATGGGGGCGTAGAGAAGGGATGGAAGTCTGTGTTAATGATATGGTCATATGTACACAGTTGAGCTCAGATGTGATTAAGGCAATGATATGATGGGTGGTGTCAGTGCCGAGCTTAATGACTAATGCAATGAGATGGAATTTGAAGAGACACTGGTGTCAGGCTGAAGTGGAATAATGCCTGGAGCGTCTGCAGCAGCAGACACATGGAACTGCCACAATGAGCAGCCTCATAAGCACAAATTGTTACGGTAGCTGGAGACTTAGACATGCATAATTAGCCTTACTGCAGAACAATACAAAATTGAAATTCAGTGCTTTTGACATTCTGTCAGGCAAATGATAAATAACCAGAAAAAAATAATGATGATGATTATTTCACTTACTGTATTTGTCACAAATCAGTTTCCAGCGCTCTAAATGGAAGGGGGGGACGTAAAACGTCTCACCAAAAGGACAGTGACTCCATGGAATAATGAGGACCTCAACCACCACATACAAAAATATTCTTAACATTGTGAACTCAAGCCTCTGGTGATGATGAGTAGTCTTAGTTTTAAAAATGTTGGTCTTGCAGATTATGATGGCACTGAGAAACCTGTTAGACTCGAATAAAAAGTGTATATATATCTTTAGATAGCTGCTTCAACTTGTAAGGTGGAGAATATGAACAAGGTGAAAAGAGTACAAAAATTATGTAAAGAGGGAACATCCACCTCCATCAGGATGACCAGGGACACGGCCTCTTTCCACCTTATTGCTGCTTGGCCTTTCAGGCAACAGAACTGCTTGCTATTGCACATCTCCAACAATATCTCGCTGCATACATAAAAAAGGAAGATGGTGAGGCTCACGGGAAAGCCTGGATTGTTTATGGTTGCAATATAGATTTTATACAGCTCCCAGGAAAAGAGAATTACATCTTAAATTACAAAGATGTCTCAGTGAGTTGTCAGCAGCAGGAATTATATGGGCCTGGCAGCTAGTGTGGATGTTTGGCTGCAGGGGACACTGGGGAGCTGATGGTTCCAGAATTGGGATTCAACAGAGACGCCTGACCTACAATTAGCACAGTCAGCACAAAATAACAAACTTACACAAACCCCTTGATAAAATAATGGCCCAGATGTGGCTAATCCGTAAGTACAACAAAACAGAAGAACAGAACTGTACAAAAACACTAGACACACGCACGATATAAACACACACGCATATCTTCAAACAAAAAACTGAGGCAAAAAGAATATAACTAACAGTTTGGTGATCATTACGGGATTGTGACATAGAAAAGATCTGCTGCAGTTTTTAAAGAGTAAATAAAATGAAAGAAAGATTTTTATTTCAGATACTGAACAATAAGACTGCCAGAATTTTAAAAAGTACACGAGCTGTTAATCCAAAATATAATTAAGAAAATATCTAAAATGCAAGTCAGCAGAATTTAATCCCTTATATTAAAAATTCATGTCGTGAAATTACCTCATTCGTTCTTTCCAATGAAATATTAGTGTTCTGTAATCACTGTGTTATTACACCATCATTAATTAATCACCTTTAATTTAGCTAATAATGTTCAGTTAATCTTGCAAAAAGAACTTAAGCTACGGGTTGTGGTAGCTAATCTTGTCATTTGGGAAGAAGCAGCCATTGGGCAGAAATGGTTTGATTGCAGATTGTTCAGTCTGAACACAGTCCCAGGGTTATTGTGCAGGTTACTACTAAATGCTCCAGCACTCATAAATTTGGATGAGTTGCATCAATATTTGCAGAATTAAATCTTAAATGGAACTGTTGCCTTTTCTCATTTAAGGAATCACTGGGATAAACCTTCGGGAACTCATGTCTCCAGTCCCTAGACATACTGAAGTAATATTTATGTGCACACACACAGGAGACTGGACTGGAGACACACACAAACACACACTCTCGCACTCTCTCTCTCTCAAACACACACACACACATAAATGGAGATGGCATGTTCCATATTAAAATGGCATTTATAGAAAAATGTGCGTACCTCATGCATTCCTTCCATCCTGGCATGCACACAGCATTCTAGAGCCAGATGCAGGTGAAATGATAAGGAGATTAGATACAGGATTAGAGATGTGATTTTATTAAAACTTTCCCTACACTTCAACTGCTCTTTTTTTCTTTTTTTTCTTTTTTTAAAATTGCTGTTTTCCTCATTGGCAGGTCTATGAAAGGTGGAGATAGAATACAAATCTCCACTATGTCCACTGATAGCTGGAATAGCAAATAAGTCTCCATAAATATTAGGACTGTGCATGTATATCCAGTTCTGTGAAAACAGAGGTTTATTTGTAATAACATAGAGGGTTTTTTTTTAACATCTCGACATTTATTTTTGATAAGACTTTAAAAAGACTTGAACAGACGTGAATCTGCACACAGATGGTAAATGGACTGGATTTTATATATAGCACTTTTTTACTCTACCGGAGCACTCAAAGCACTGCATACGACTTGCTTCATTTACCCATTCATACAAGAGCTTTTTTCCATGCTTCCTTCCTACACGTTCATACTCTAAAGCAGCGGTCCCCAACCCCCGGGCCTCGGACCGGTACCGGTCCTTGAATTGTTTGGTACCGGGCCGCGAGAGTTGAGGCTCAGGTGTGAAATGTATGGTTTTCAGGGTTTTTATCGGTTTTCAGCGTTATTTTGTTATCGTTTTGATCTCGGTTTTCCTGGGTCTTTTCATGTGTGTTATGAATAAATCTTCTTTTTTTCGATACCGGTACTAGTTTTATTTTGTTGTATTTATCCGCGACACATTAAAGGCCGGTCTCTGAAAATATTGTCAGGCATAAACTGGTCCGTGGCGCAAAAAAGGTTGGAGACCGCTGCTCTAAGGGATGCATCACAGAGCAACTTGAGGTTAATACCTTAGATATTTGGCATGCAGACTGTAGTAGCCCGGAATCGAACTACCAACCTTCCAATTAGTAGATTACCTGGTCTTTCTGAGCTACAGCCACCTCCAAATAGATTTAAGCATAAGAAGTAAATATCCTTCTGTAAAAGATGCATGAGTAGAAAGTTTCCTCATTGCTAATGTACTTGTCTCTTTGGGTTTCTCTATGAATAGCCTTATCTCATTGCTTTACAGTGTCAGGGTCATGATCCTAAGACAGGAGAACATTCATCACAGTGGTGGCCCATTTGTAAAATGGCATTTATAACTGGCTTGCTTCCAGCTAGAGGAACCAAACACTGGTGTTACTGAACACTGTGAATAAGGAGGTCTAAGCTGAAATAGAAAGCAGAGGGACAAAAGGTGATGTTAGGAGGTGGTGGGTAGGTGTACTGTTGTTGTTTGGGTTTTGTTTTCCTTTTGGTTATAGGTAGGCGAGGCGGGGCTTGATGGCATTCCAACACACCTGCGACGCATCGGACGTCATCAGTGAGCGCTTTTAGGGAGCAGAGTCACGGACGTCTGGTGTCGGAGTATTATCGCTGTCACAAGTGGTAACGAGTTAGCACAGGCTGCATCTGTTGATTTTACGCTGTGGAGCTGTATGTTTTAAAGGATCCACGTTTCGCCTACTTTTCTTTGTCTTAGCCTGTTCCATCGCCTGCCCGCCTACCTAGGATTTTGTGTTGGCTATTCTGGATCCGCGACGGAGTGCTACGTACCATCAGGCGGCGATCACCGCAGCGGCTGTGGTTTGGGTGGTCAAGTAAGCTCTCCAACTCTCTCCGTCCACTTGTGTTTAACGTTCGGCTATCAACGGTATGCCATAAACCCTGTTTTGTTCCCTGTTGTCAGGTAGCTCCGGTGCGTCTGCTACCTACCTGTATGCTTCGGCTCCATCTCATCGCCTCGGTGTTTTCCTGCTGGCACATTTTTATTTATCACTGTATATAGCCCCTTTCCCTTGTAAATATTCCCCCTTACTTGTGTATATATAAAACTTGCATCACCAACTATTCTGCGTCCGTGTGTGTTTCTGCCACGTAATCCATCTGTGTAATCCAGCTAACCTAACAGAATACTCCGACCATTTTTGATGGATTCGGCAGAACACACAGGTCCCGCGTCCGGCGATTTACTCCAGAAACACGAGGAGTCTTTGTCTAGTTTGTCTCGGCAGTTGGCGGCGTCCGAGCAATGGGCAGGCCGAGTTAATGAGACCCTGTCGGCCATTCAAGAGACTTTGGCTCGGCTAGTTCCTCCTACTGCTCCCGTTGTTCCTGCTCCCCCGCCCGTACCGTCTGCCTCACTGAGTGTGGGCTCTGTTCGTGACCCCGCTCCCCCGGCTCTGGTGCCTTTTACGGGAGAGTTGGGCCGTTGCGGGGGTTTTTTGATTCAGGTTTCTTTGCTTTTTCAGCGTTATCCCCAAGCGTTTTCCAATGATGCTGTTAAGATTTCTCATGTTATCGGTGCCCTTCGTGATCGTGCTTTGGACTGGGCCGAGGCTTATCTCGCTTTGCATCCCGTGGAGACTGTCACGTATGAGCAGTTTGTTCAGGATTTTAAGGCGGTTTTTCACCACCCCCTGCGCTCGGATGAGGCCGCGCGGCAACTGCACGGGCTCCGCCAAGGGGGCCGGTCGGTGGCGGAGTTTTCTATTGATTTCCGGGTTAAAGCCGCGGAGACGGGGTGGGGTGAGGACGCGTTGCGCGGGGCTTTCGTCATTGGATTGGACGATCGCATGAAGGATGAGCTCGCCACTCGTGACGAACCGGAGAGTTTCGAGGCTCTAGTTAATCTGGCTATTCGTATCGATAATCGCCTTCGCGAGCGTGAGAGGGAGAGGGGTGGCCGGGTCTGTGCTGGAAGTGCTGAGCGCGCCGCGGTGCGCACAATATTCCGTCCTCCTCCTCCCGGTCCGGCCCGCGCACGGTCTCCTCCGGCGTCCGCCGCTGAGGAGCCTATGCAGTTGGGTCGTACACGGCTGACGCTGGAGGAGCGTCGGAGGCGGTTTGAGGGACGGTTGTGTTTGTATTGTGGCCAGTCGGGCCATTTTGTGTCCACCTGCCCGTTGCGGTCAAAAGGCGGTGCCCACCAGTAACTGTGGGGGTACTGGTGGGTGGCACTTCCTCTCTTTCCCAAATTCCCCGCATGCAACTTCCTGCTGTCGTGAATGCCGCGTCTGGCGCTTTCTCTACTAACGCGCTTTTGGATTCTGGCGCTGAGCAGAATTTTATTGACGGCGGTCTCACGAGGCGCCTCGGGATTAAGACTATACCCTTGCGGGTTCCCGTCTCTGTTGTGGCTCTCACCGGTCAGTTACTGCCCTCCGTCACTCATGAAACTGAACCGGTTTCGTTGATTCTTTCTGGTAATCATCGTGAGGTTCTTCGTTTTTTTGTTTTTTCCTCCCCGGAGTCTCCCATCGTTTTAGGTTATCCGTGGTTCGAGCGTCATAATCCTCATATCAATTGGTCCTCCCGTCGCATTGAGAGTTGGAGTAGCCACTGCTTGTCTCACTGTTTACAGTCTGCTCTTCCGCCTTCGCCTGTCTGCTCGTCTAAGCTGGCGCCCGAGGAGGTGGATCTTTCGTCTGTACCCGAACAATATCATGATCTGTCGGCGGTTTTCAGTAAACGCTGTGCGCTCTCGCTTCCTCCCCATCGCCCTTATGATTGTGGCATTGAACTGTTACCTGGAGCTCCTTTGCCCACCAGCCGGCTGTATAACCTCTCTGGTCCAGAGAAGGCAGCCATGGAGAGGTATATTACGGAGTCACTGGAGGCGGGCCTGATTCGTCCATCATCTTCGCCGTTGGCGGCGGGTTTTTTCTTTGTGGATAAGAAAGATGGATCTCTCCGACCCTGCATTGATTTTCGGGGTCTTAATGACATTACTGTGAAGAACAAATATCCTCTTCCCCTGATCTCTTCTGCTTTTGAACCTTTACAGGACGCGGTCATTTTTACGAAGCTGGACCTTCGCAATGCGTACCATCTGGTGCGCATGCGCCAGGGAGATGAGTGGAAGACGGCCTTTAACACTCACCGTGGACATTACGAATACTTGGTAATGCCTTTTGGTCTGACGAATGCGCCGGCAGTGTTTCAGGCGTTGATTAATGATGTGCTTCGGGACTTTTTGAATCGGTGTGTGTTCGTTTATTTGGATGACATCCTTGTTTTTTCGCGGTCGTTTGAGGACCATGTTCAGCAGGTGCGCAGCGTTTTGCAGCGCCTCCTGGAAAACAAACTTTTTGTGAAAGCGGAGAAGTGCGAGTTTCATGCTCATTCTGTGTCGTTCCTGGGCTATGTCTTTGCTAAGGGGCGGGTGGGGCCGGATCCTTGCAAAATCAGGGCGATTGCGGATTGGCCGACTCCTTCCTCGCGCAAACACCTGCAGAGGTTTTTGGGGTTTGCTAATTTTTATCGCCGATTTATTAAGAACTTCAGTCAGATCACCCTTCCGCTCACCCGGCTTACGTCCTCGGCTCGAGTTTTCTGTTGGTCTCCTGAGGCCGAGCAGGCGTTTGCTCGGTTGAAGGAGTTGTTTTGTTCCGCGCCCGTTCTCGCCCACCCGGATGGTGCCAGACAGTTTGTGGTGGAGGTGGATGCTTCTGATGTGGGTGCGGGGGCGGTGTTGTCGCAGCGCTCGCCCGATGATGGCCGTCTCCATCCGTGCGCATTTTTTTCGCGGCGGTTTTCTCCGGCTGAGCGGAATTATGACGTGGGTAATCGTGAGCTGCTGGCGGTTAAGCTGGCTTTGGAGGAGTGGCGTCACTGGTTGGAGGGGGCGGAACAGCCGTTTGTGGTTTGGACGGACCATAGGAACCTCTCTTATATTCGGAGTGCGAAGCAGCTTAACTCCAGGCAGGCCAGGTGGCAGCTGTTTTTTAGCCGGTTCCATTTTACGATCTCGTTTCGCCCGGGTTCTCGCAATGTTAAGCCGGACGCTTTGTCCCGTCAGTTTTCCCCCGCGTCTGAGTCTACGGGGGTGGTTCCGATCATCCCCTCGTCTTGCGTGGTGGGGGCTGTGACATGGGAGATCGAGAGCTTGGTGCGCCAGGCACAGCGGCAGGATCCGGACCCGGGTTCGGGCCCGCAGGGTAAACTGTTTGTTCCGGCGGCCGTGCGCGCGCGTGTCTTGCACTGGGCGCACGCGTCTCGTTTTGCTTGTCATCCTGGCGTGCGTCGTACGGTTTCCCTGCTACGGCGCTCCTTTTGGTGGCCCGCTTTGGCGAGGGATGCCCGCGAGTATGTGCTGGCCTGTGACACTTGTGCGCGCAATAAGAGCCGTCACCTGGCCCCCCCCGGGTTGCTGCATCCCCTGCCTGTCCCTGGTCGACCTTGGTCGCATATTGCAGTTGACTTTGTTACCGGGTTGCCGCGTTCCACTGGTCACTCGGTGATCCTCACCATTGTGGACAGGTTCTCCAAGGCGGCGCATTTTGTCCCTCTGTCTAAACTTCCTTCTGCCCTGGAGACTGCTCGCGTGCTCGTGGATCATGTTTTTCGGTTACATGGACTTCCTTTGGACATTGTGTCGGACCGGGGGCCTCAGTTTGTTTCTCGGGTGTGGAAGGCTTTTTGTACCGCGTTGGGAGTGGGGGTGAGCCTTTCCTCGGGCTATCACCCACAGTCTAATGGACAGACTGAAAGGGCCAATCAGCAGCTGGAGTCCGCCTTGCGCTGTGTGGCCTCCTCTGACCCCGCTTCCTGGAGTGGTCATCTTGCTTGGATTGAGTATGCTTATAACTCTCTCACCTCGGCAGCTACGGGGTTTTCTCCGTTTGAGGTCTGTCTGGGATATCAGCCGCCGTTGTTTCCTTCTCAGGAGGCGGAGATTGCGGTTCCGGCCGTGCGGGATCATCTACGTCGCAGTCGGAGGATTTGGCGCCGGACCAAGGCGGCGCTGCTCCGGACCGTGTCTCAGACTCGCCGGGCTGCTGATCGGAGGAGAACGCCTGCGCCTCCATACACCGTGGGCCAACAGGTTTGGCTGTCCTCTGCGAATGTTCCTTTGAAGTGCGTGGCCAGGAAGCTTGCCCCTCGCTTCCTGGGTCCTTTCACCATCCAACGCATCATCAATCCTGTTTCTGTGAGGCTGCAACTACCGGCTTCTATGAGGATTCATCCTACGTTCCATGTTTCTCAACTGCAGCCAGTCTCTCACAGCCCGCTGTGCCCACCCGTGGAACCTCCTCCGCCCGCCCGGGTGGTGGACGGGGGTCCTGTCTATTCAGTCCGGCGGCTGCTGGATGTGCGCCGTCGTGGCCGAGGTTTCCAGTTTCTGGTGGACTGGGAGGGGTATGGCCCGGAGGAGCGCTCTTGGGTCTCGAGGGCCTTCATTGTGGACCCAGCGCTTATTGTGGATTTTTACAGGAGGCATCCTGACAAGCCTGGAGGACCGCCGGGTGGCGTTCCTTGAGGGGGGGATACTGTTAGGAGGTGGTGGGTAGGTGTACTGTTGTTGTTTGGGTTTTGTTTTCCTTTTGGTTATAGGTAGGCGAGGCGGGGCTTGATGGCATTCCAACACACCTGCGACGCATCGGACGTCATCAGTGAGCGCTTTTAGGGAGCAGAGTCACGGACGTCTGGTGTCGGAGTATTATCGCTGTCACAAGTGGTAACGAGTTAGCACAGGCTGCATCTGTTGATTTTACGCTGTGGAGCTGTATGTTTTAAAGGATCCACGTTTCGCCTACTTTTCTTTGTCTTAGCCTGTTCCATCGCCTGCCCGCCTACCTAGGATTTTGTGTTGGCTATTCTGGATCCGCGATGGAGTGCTACGTACCATCAGGCGGCGATCACCGCAGCGGCTGTGGTTTGGGTGGTCAAGTAAGCTCTCCAACTCTCTCCGTCCACTTGTGTTTAACGTTCGGCTATCAACGGTATGCCATAAACCCTGTTTTGTTCCCTGTTGTCAGGTAGCTCCGGTGCGTCTGCTACCTACCTGTATGCTTCGGCTCCATCTCATCGCCTCGGTGTTGTCCTGCTGGCACATTTTTATTTATCACTGTATATAGCCCCTTTCCCTTGTAAATATTCCCCCTTACTTGTGTATATATAAAACTTGCATCACCAACTATTCTGCGTCCGTGTGCGTTTCTGCCACGTAATCCATCTGTGTAATCCAGCTAACCTAACAGGTGAGACACATCAGTCTATATCCTTGGGATCCTTGCTTAGAGGTTACAAGAGATTCCACCAGCCTAGTGCACCCTGGGACAAGAGAAAAAAATTCACCAAGCATAATGTCAATAGCATCAAACAACATTGAATTTCCTCAATTCTTCAGTATACAGTAATCGCTCTCTTTTATATTCTTCCTGCAAACGAAGCTGCATCCAAATCAAATGTATAAGTCATTCAAATGTACAAAGTGTGACATTTACAATGTCAATTACAGAGAGAGTAGAAAATCATTATTAATTTAAAACATGTTGAATTATTCAACATAGAGAATGTTATGAGTTTTGAGCGCTGGAAATTGTGAACATTTATGCTTGAATCAGCAAATAAATTAAATCTTTTTCAGCACTTAGAATAGCAATAAAGGTAGGAAACACTGGTAGGAAGAATGTATATTTATGCAGTGCTTCTTGTTCTCCGGGTGTACTTTTGAACATAAGGAATGAGGAAACCAGATTAGAGTTAAGACTCAAAATATAAGAACTAATTATAGCATCATATTAAATGCATGAATTTGGACTAAGCCTAGTTTAAGCATCTGCTGTCGGCGAGAGAATTAATAACACAAACCCATTTCTGAAAAAGTTAGAAACCTGTGTAAAATGTATATAACAGAATGCAATGATTTGCAAATCTCATACACCCAGATTTTATTCACAATAGGACACAGAAAACATGTAAAATATTTGAAATTAGAATATGTATAATTTTAAGAAAACTATTTGTTCATTTTGAATTTGATGGTAGTGACATCTGTCAAAAAAAATTGAGGAGAGCAACAATGGGCTGGATACCTGTGATCTTTGGGTTCTCAGGTATTAAAAAACAATAATTTTATATCTTCTTTTGCTGTGGAGAGACTCACCTAGCAGTTCCGGTAACATCAGAGCATCATGACCTTCATTACGGTTAATAATTAACACGGCAGTTACGGTGCATGTTAAATATGCTCTGGTTTGTCAGATTGGGTTGCAGGATTTATGTTAAGATAGAAGAGCGCCCACCATTATGATTACCTTCCATGTTCCTCATCCTGGAGGTTGTTAACATGGCAGTGATGTTAGCAAGCGTCGACTGAGGTGGACATGTTGGTGGCCCTTACCAGCTTCTTGTTAAAAGCATTATAGGACATATGGTTCAGATCATAGTTCCAAGAGCCTAATTTTGTATTTGATTTTTGGTAACAGATCTAAACAAGATTCAGGACTAAATACTTTTAATATAGCACAGAAATATATGTGTTTCTAAAACTATGAAATTCACAGATTAAGTTGAGACAACCTGAGACTGACTACACGGGTCATTTACTGAACTGAGATAAAGTGAAAAGTTTTGCTCATTTGGTTAAAACTGCAAAGCAGACAGTTGATGGGATTTTCATTTCTCGCCTTTCTTGTTCTTTCATCTGCAGATATTGATCTCAAAATAGCCTCTCCCTTGAATTGCTACTGGAGCTGTCATCAAGTAATCTGTTCGCACCTCTGGAAATACAGTCTACACTTTCTGCGGCTGCTCTGCGTTGAAAACCTAGCGAGTCTTCGGTTCCTTTGAAAGATAAACTTCTTATAAGAAGATTTGGAGTCTATAGTAATACTAGCAACTCTGTGCATGGGCACAGAGGTGGTTTGACCTAAATGCAAAAATCAACCTTGCATACTGACAGAGATAATGATAAAGCCGACATGCTAATATTTAGACGGTACCATGTTTAGAGAAGTATTCACTGAACTAAAATTCACAAAAAAGAAGTGTAATATCAAATCATCAGTAATTATGCAAGCATTAGCTTTTTATATTCACTTAGTTAAGTTATTTTTGCAATTATTAATTATTTCAGAACACATTTAAAAATATGAATACAATCCCACACGATACTTCTAGTCAAAAATAATACATTCTAGTTAAATAAAGTAATATTTAAATTACTTTTAAAACTAAATTCACAAGATAAGTGCAGAAAAAATATTGCAGTTGTCTTAAAAGTGTCCAGTTCAAGTTCAGGAACAAAATGCTTTGTAATATAGCTTTAAAGGTACTTTTATTAAAATATCACACACTCTTGCACTTAGGCACACCTTGCAACTAAAAATTAAGTAATTTAAAATAAATTAATGAATAAATAAAACATTGCATGCCCTTTCTGTGGGTACCGATCAAATGCCTAAAGGTGAAAATAAGACCTTTTGTAATTTTTAAAAATATTTTCTGATGGTTGAGTACGACAATGTCCCGTCCTCACCGCTACAGTTAAAAGCACAATTTAGAGCAGAAATAATTCTGGCTTAAACAGGCCTGCAACAATAGTATTTTAATACATATGGTGACTTAAAGAGAATGGAGAAATGATTATAGAGCTGAAGAGGCCAGAACAGCTCAGTCATCACATCTGTCTTCACCGGTTCCAAATAAAATTACCGTTAACTAGATGGCGTTCTTGGCCCCAGAGTTGCTGCGTTTCGAGCACTCTGAGGGTGGACGGCACACACGAGTGTGTAACTCATATAAACCACTTTACCAAAGTTTGAAAGAAGTATGAAGCACAATCCCACTTAAGCCTCGTGGGTTTTAATCTATTTTCACATTAACCCTTTGCTCTGATACTTGACCTGCAAGGTTTCCAACATAACACCACGTTGTCAACAGACAGATTCATGTGTCAGCTGGCATCAGCGAAGCGAAGCAGGGCAATATTGTGCTGTTTGCCGATGTGATGTAGCTGCATACCGTGACTCCTGTGGCCTGAGGAGATGGCCACGGCCAGGCCACAGAGCCTCTAGTCGGGTAATAAATCACTGAGATGACAGGAATAGTTGCCGTTGCATTATGACACACACTTACACAACACATACAGTGCATGTGCAACAACTCAGTCATACAGTATATTATAAGAACCCAAGTTCTCCTCTAGGACTGCAAGTTATTGTATTGATATTTACATTTTCTTATTGTATATCATATGAGTTCATTTGTTTTGCCAATTAAAAGATAATAGCCTGGAGGTTCATAAGAATTCCATCACCTGGAATGTGGCTGTTGTCACGATTGATATCACACACAAAACAAATCAATAAGTCTAAGCACTGCATTCGTTAAGATACACTATCTAATTTAAACTATCAATCCTACATGTCTAGCCTGGTGTGTAGTCATTACCAGCCTCCAGAGCCCAGAGCTATTAGTGCTGCAGCAAGCTAGTGAGCTGAACAGAGTACCTTGAACATTAGTGTGGTCAAACACTCTCAGCGTAGAAGGATGAATGAATGGCAGTGCTGTGTAGCCAGCAGAGTATGATCTTACTAATGGGCCATGGTAAATGGACCAGCTATGAGTAGTATGGGCTCACTGGCCTGCTCTGTGATCCAGAGCAGTGCCCATTTCACGGTGTCTGCCTGGGACCTAACTATACTTACTCACTGAGATGGAGAGCTCCATGTAGGTTCCAAATTTCAAGAAGGGGTTTGTCTGAGGTCTCCGAACAATCATTGGAGGCAAAAAGGGAGCTGTCTGTTCTTGTTAAGTTGTGAGACAATCTGTCTGAAAATCTGTCTTTGAACACTTTGGCCCATCCCATAGCTTCAGATTTATAGAAAGCTACGTCAATGAAGAGCATAAAGGTAACGTTCAGTTTGTCTGTTTGTTGTTTTACAAATGGATGTGCGATACATTTTTTTATTTATTTATTTTTGTAGAATGCATTAAGTATACAATAAAGTAATGTACTAAATACTGTTGATTTTTCCACTATTTACTTCATTTTGATTCCTGTGTCACCTACCGCCTACTGGTGATGGCCAGAGGGGCCGATGGCGCGATATGGCAGCCTCGCTTCTGTCAGTCTGCCACAGGGCAGCTGTGGCTACAACTGTAGCTGCCTCCACCAGTGTGTGAATGTGAGAGTGAATGAATAGTGGAATTGTACAGTGCTTTGAGGGCCCCAAAAAGCGCTATATAAATGCAATCCATTATTATTCATTATTATTAAATTCTAATCTTAAATTTGATATCTAGTCGTGATGAAATTATGTTGTTTGATGTCAGTGAAAGATGCTATACAGATAAATTATTCTTACAATGCCTTTTAATGCACTGAAAATGCCAAGCTGTGTACTTAGCAACACATATTAGTGGGATAATTTAATTGTTGAGCTTTATCATTGGAAAGTAAATGACAAAAATGTGAAGAAAGGATTTCATCTGTCAGAAAGAGAATAAAAGAAATGTTCACAAATAGGCTGTAAGCAAGTGACTGAAATGACCTGCACTGTGGTTGTCGATGTAATAAACCCACAAGTTTTGTTTGAACAGCACGCCACTTTCATGACATTTACTCTCCCGTTGTTGTTTTCTTTCTTTTTTTTTTTTATAAAGTTATACTGCAAAATGTGAGAAAAATAATGGGTGTGCTGTGTATCAAGCACTGTCTCTCTGCTGCCTCCAGCAGTGCCCGGTTCTAACAAACTCATAACACTAACCTTAACTGATGTGAAAAGAAAGCTGAGTGAGCCGTCTTCTACCGTTAATGACCAATAGAACCATTCAGCTAAAAGGGGTAGAGGTCAGACATTAGTAGCTGACAAGAAAAGAGTGGTTTGCAGCAACAGCTCTTTGGTATTTAAAAAAACGGATCATACATCATCTACTTACACAGTAGAGAAAATAGCTGTTTATTATACTAACGACTTCCTTGTGCTAGTGTCAATCCAAGATAAATAAAATCTAATTTGTAACTTATGTACCAAAAAGAAATAAATGGATGAGCTGCATATTAATAAGTAATTGGCTCACTATGTTTTTAATAAAATATTTTTAATGACAACATTTTGTATGATGACTCTTAAATGTGTGTTATACCCGTATGAATTACATGCAATCTTCAGACAATATTAAAAGCAGACCGATAATTTAATCTTAACTGCTCTAATAGAGTTTAGTCTTCATATCTTATCTTGATATTATGAAACAGATTAATAGCATTCTAAGAACATGTGAAACTCTCCTCTGAGCTGATGCCCACTCAGCTTAAAAAACTAAATCTGCATCTTGCAGAAAAATCCTGAAAGTAAAAATTGAAACCATACTCAAATTGTGTGCAAGGACAAATAAAACTTGAATAATACTGTTGCTTAGGCTTGTACCAATTGGTAAACACAATGACTATCACTGTGAAAGAAACAACCACACACTGATTATTTTTTTCCTGCTTTTATTAATGAATGGTGATGATGATAACCGTAAATCAGCAAAAGTGGCTCTGCTCCTTAATCTAAAACAACTGTTATTAATTAACCTTTTCCATCTGCCAGTCCTGACAAGGGCACTGCGCACTCTGCATATCTCCATATGCCCACACAATCATGTTTCGCTCTGCACACCAACATCAGTAATATTCAGCTGAATCGCATTCATGGTTCGGCACAGCTACCACAGATAACCAGCTGTCATGTGGGTCCTTGTAGGTCTACCTGTCCCTCAGGACAAATCACTACCATTACTGTTATTGACATAATTTATTTTGTTGAGTTGTTATTTTTGTAACTCCAGGACTGTCAGGGTTTTTATATTCATAATGTACAACCCCTGGCACCAATGGCATTTTTAAACTTTGCTTTCAGTCAGTGTTCAATTCAAATTTCAGACACTGAAATTTAATTTTTTCAGAACTCTATCGTGAATTCACTTAATATTTTAATATTTTGTTTTTGTTTCAGTTCATTCTTGATTAGTTTAGTTGGAAAAAGTAGTTGGAGTTAAAGGAAAAAATCTTTAGCTAATGAGTCCAGCCAACTATAATATGAATAAAAACAGAAAAACAGACAAAACAAGCATACTGAAAACACAGCAAAATAACTATTTATGTTGCAAAGCACTGTAACCACATTTTGCTGTGAACTTGGCTCAGTATGGAGTCCTATGTTGCTGCAAAAAATATAAGATGAATTGAATTATCGGATTTAAAATTAATTCACTTAAAATTCATTTTTCACAAATCTCACATCTCAAACACGAGAGAATAGAAAAAACACTGAATAGTACACACATATTTATCAGTGAAACCAAAAAAACCCCAGAACATTTGACTTGGTTCACTTATCAATAATTAACCTTTTATCCACTACAGATGTCAGAACGAACCCAACCTATGAGTTGAAACAAAAAGATAGACGGTAAACAATTCAGAAGCTTTTAAATAAGCAGAGCCTAAATCCACGGTCTGTGTAAAAATATATGACATCTGACACTGAAATTCTTAGGGTCTAACCTATTGATTTTTTTAAAGACTTCACTTTAATCTAGCCAATGCAAAACACAAGGCTGAAATCTACTGACTGGCAGATTTTTTTCATATGGGACAGGGAAACCTTTCTATTGATTTGTTGCCTTATGTCTTATTAAAGTGTGTTTACAGCACATGTTGTAGACTCAGCAGTAAAATGTGTGAGAAAGGGGTCTGTAATTCAAGCTGTTATTCAGTTATATTCCAAACATTGATCTACTAACTCTCATGACTTGTCCTTAATATCACATATATATGCTGTTAGATCCAAGACTGTTTTGGAGATAGACACTGGTAGGTCCACATTTCCAGCATCATGGCCCCCGAGAGCTACAATAAAATTGCTAATATAAGGCAATATGTTTACCCCACAGCCCCAACCCTCCTTTTTAACAACAAAACCCTGTTTACCATCTTCACCTAGACCATGCTGGATAACATCTATAACCTCAACCAATGTGCTGCCCTTGCATTCACAGGAGAATGGGCTGAGTGGTTGCTATAAGACATCAATACTACTTTGTACTGCTACCCTTTCACGATTTCTAAATAATAAATAAACATTGAGTGGGCCAATCACTAGCTACAAACCAGGTATGAGAGGAAAGTTTGTTGTCTGGTAATCGGATAATGTAAAAATAATATGGTGAGAACGCATGCTAAAAAGAAATAGCCTCTTCATTTCCAGACACATTAGAGCAGTATGTCCATGGGCCAGTTGAATACCTCCAAATATGAACAAAAGTAGTATATCAACTAACAGTGACGCTGCTGTATTTTAGCAATATGGCTAAAATGCACCATAAATGTACAACAAACAACAGGTGCCGTTTTTCCTAGCTCCTTTTTCTTGTTCCATGATGGTTTATTGATTGTGGGTGGATTATTTTAGCAGGCTGGGTTTATTTTAACAGTTCCCTGTGTTTTAGATTTTGATTTTAGTCCTTAAAGTAATGTGAGTATTATGACTATTAAACATATATCCACTATCTAATTCTAATGTGTTTGCCATGGTCTGGATGAGTGGCAGTCATTTTCCACAATGCTATGGTATCTTCCTCTGGGCGGAGCCATCTTCATTCCAACCAGGATCCTCATGTGGGTTAATTAGGCCGGCTGTATGTAAGATCAGTGCACACAACTAGTGTTCGCCAGGTTGTCTGCTAACCTTACGTTAGTTCTCAGCCTCTCATGTCCTTAGCTAATCATTGTTCTCGTTTACTTAGCTAGTTATCTTGGGCTTCTAGTTGTTCCAAAGAAACCCTAGTCCTCCAGTTTATAATAACCACACTCACCTGTATGGGGAGGCAGGCAGGTGAAGCTTGAGAGCATATAGTAAATGGGTCTTCTTCATTCAATCTCAGTCGCGACCCATTCACTATATGCTCTTGAGCTTCGCCTGCCTGCCTCACCATCTGGAATTCCTGTATCACTCCATACTCACGCAGACCTCATCGACCACACTTATCCATCCCTTGTATCTCCACCTGCAAACAATGCCTCTGACTACCGGATCTCGAAGCACTATTTCCTCGTTGAGCTCACGGTCATTCACGACCCATGTTCACAGCCCATAGCCTCGGAAACCCGTAGCTTATGTTTCATGTTCACCGTTCCTAATAAGTGTTCGTGTTTGTAAATAAAGTTGTTCACGCCTACTCCGAGCCTCTGCTCTTGGGTCCACCTCACGCTTTGGCTTCCCCGCCATAACAATGTTTCTAAAAAGACAAAAAAAAAAAAATGAATATGAAAGCAATTCTTACATCGAGCCACTTTAATTTGCTGAAAATAACTGACGTTTTTATGACAGTATTCTACAAATTATTAATTGATTTATGTATTTTCACCTATTTATGTCTACAAATGTTGTTTTTGGTGTACTAACATGGAACAGATATAAACCTATGACAAAGTAAATACCAAGAATATAAAAAACATCTGCTGTCTTCATTACATGGGCCAGAAATTGTGCTGTGGTCTGATCCCTTTTTACATGCAGTTCAAATGTAAATATGCGTATTTTCAGCGTAAAAATACGCATAATATATAAAATGGTACTACATAGCAAATGATACAGATGTAAGTGTTGGATTTACATATGATGTGAGCTAAATATCACAAAATGTTGCCTGTAAAATAGGGTTAGAGGCTACAGAGTTGAATTATACACATCACCTTTTTACACTATAAAACTGATAAGGCCAATTGGACATCAGCATTGGTTAACTGAAAAAGGAGCTTCCCAGTTACAAACATATACTTTGCAAGTTAATTATGCTGTACCCATGGAGATGACACCAGAGCACTTACACCACTCACAAGCTTGAGGGACCAGGAGACAGTCAACCTGGATGCAACAATTTATGCAGGAGGGAAAAGGCCAGAATTTGAACCCTGCAAAGGATAAATATCAGTGCAGGGGAAATTAATGCACAAGGAAACTCTAAGTTATTGTAAAATGAACTCCATGAATCAATCGGAAAGGTTAGAGGAGCTTTTAGGTGGCATTAATCCCACCAAGAGGCAGATAAGAGTGTAAGACATAGGACGACAGCAAAAAAAAAAAAAAGCTTTCTCTTCACTTTCCATCTCTATCTCCTGACTGTGGCTTTGAAATGGCACACATGTGTCCTTGTTACTGTTCAAGAACTACTTTTCAGAGGAGTTTCTTTCGCCGGGATGTAACTCTTGCTCTCAGTAAATCAAGGTGTTATTTTTCCATTTTCAGTGTGGGAGCTTTGATTACTTCTGCTCAGTGACTATGTTTCTTGTTTGTGGCTATTTTTGTTGTTTGCCTCCATTTGGATCATAAAAAGTGAAATTTAACTTTTTTTTGTTCAGCACTGATTGTTATTAGATTAGTTGCTATTAGTCTGAAGGTGATGAAACAACTTACTTGTGTCTTAACAGATTTTTAGATGCAAGGATCTTTGGCTTGTATAGTAGGTGTTTGTAGAAGACCCCAGAATAAAACTAATATGAGAAAATATATGAACTGACAGGATATTTACATTACAATGACACTGCTGTCATAAAATGACATCAATATGAAAATTGTGTGAGTTTGATGTAAATAAACATTTCAAACAGCATCGTGACGTGAATTTTTAATGTGACCTGCAAGTCACTTTGACCTGAAAATAATAATAAAAATGTACCGGACAGATTTTTGTTACTATAGACTATTGTGGCCCTGGGTCAAGCCTCAGCATAGCAGACAAGTATTGAAATTCATGTGTGTTGTTCACATTCATGAAACTTTCTGAATAATAACTTATGTCCAGTGTTTCTTATATTACATTTTTAAGCATATTTTGAAAGGCTCAGCCATCATTCCAAGTTTAGAGTCAATAAGAACTAGAGGCTTAGGTAAACCCTGAGCCATACATAAATTCTGAATGCAGGGTGACACAGCTCAGTTTCAAATACTGAAATTAATATAAATGCTAAATCTGCTCATATTCATGCTCAGCCTAAACCTGCAATAAAATAACTGTCGCTCATTGGTACCCTAATTTTAGAATGAGGTTTATCTTGCTTTGTTTTGATGAACAAATAAAAATGTATTCCTTTTCTTATATGTTCAGATACATATCAGATAGCATACATGTAAGATCAGACAATGCCAAGGCGGCTCCACCAGTGGCACTACAACCCTCTGTATCAGATCCTATAAGACAGCACAGAAGCACCCTGCTGCCATTCTAAAGTTGACTTTCCAGTTTTGAGGATTATATTAGTGAGCCTTAATGCTGCAATTTATCTGCTGTCACCTTTTCAAGAACTTATAGGAATCCAATACCAGGGCTTAAGTCAGTAACCTCCAAGAACTATGGTAACAAACAAAAGTAAAAAACAGTGGTTAAAGGTTGTTCTGAGGGTCTTTGAAAGGCTTTACTGCATCTCAAAAAGAAAGCCCAGACTCAAGAATCATCTGAAACCTAGCTGACAACAGACAATGGAAATTGAAAATACGGTAAGTAAAATGACCAAGAACACTGTGATGATCGTGTCCACAAACACACAATTGAAAAACTCTAGTATTACTAATTATATTTCACAACCATATAAATCAGATACAGAATAAACCATATAAATCAGATACAGAATAATATAAATCAGATACAGAATAATAAATCAGATACAGAATAAACTTATCACAAGTTTTGCATGCATTGGCCCAGTCCTTTCTCATGGGTTTGACATGAAAAATGCATTAATCAGAAGGCCACAATCTCTGTTTAGCCTGGAGCAAATCCATATCAAAGCCTGCATTTCTATTAATATATATGGGGCCTTACTTGTTACAAAGAGTAGCCTGTCTCATTTATAAATATAAAGTCTGTGTAATGTGTGTTTGCTCTTTATTCCTGCTTTTTAATATTCTTATCAAATTGCTGTTGTGAATAGAACACCTGTTTTGCTGCCACATCTCCTTTTGATACATGAAGACATTAATTAGTTTTTTGATTAAAACACACACGCACACAAACGCACATACATGCGTGTTATGCCAAGACAGGAAACTCAGTTATATTTAGCATTGTTTGTGGACATTCATAGAGCCAAACAAAAACCTAATATATACAGGTCTAACCTTTAAAAAAAAAAAGCTTTCTACTTATCTATTATTTATGCGCCTCCTTCACAATCCAGTAGAGAAAAAAAAAGTGAACAGGACAGTCTATAACTAGAATGTTGTTTCTCCTCAGTGTCTAACAGTTATTTGCTGTACCATAGCTAAGTAAGATAAATAATTTAGCATCATTGTGCTGGACATTATAATATAGCTGATCTCTTTATACAGAAGGGATCTGGCTAGCTGTGCAGTTTCTAAGTGAGATGGATGAGGCAAAGCCTAAACTGCTGAGGGGTGAAGTGAATTAGGTTCACATTAGCGCTTACACTTTACCATAACAATCAAAATGGAAGAGAGTAGGCAAGCTATATTCATCTGCTAAAAGAGCCCACACCTTATAGCACAGACTCAACGTAATGAAATGGATTAAAATGGGATGAAACTAAGAGCAATTAAAAATTTAGATAAGACTGTCAAGGGTTATCTAATATATATATATGCTACCTGAAATGTATGTGTGCGCCTTTGTATGCTCATATTCTGTAGCATCTCTGTGTAATCTTGCATATAACGTAGAAATGACTAATTATAATACGTAATGTGCTTATAGCACATATTTGAAAATTGAGTTATCAACCTTTAGATAAATTAAACATCTGGTGAATATGGGAATTAATTTTCTAGCTTGCTGAAAATTGTATTGTCTGTCCAGGTATGATTATCTCTACAGTCACACAGTCATTTAGATTCATATCTATTAAAAACTTCCCCAATTATGGAAATTAATATATATATACATTTAGAGCAGCAAAAGACAAATAAAGCCTGAATCAACTTTAAAAATCATCTTTCTGTTTATTTAATTAATCTCATACATTTCTCATATTGAAATACTCCAAAATGCTCTGTTGCTTGCAAAATTACTTTTAATTGATTAAACAGCAGGGATCACACTAAGAGACAAATGACAGAAAGCGAGAGAAAGTCTTCTGACAGGCTTTCACCTTGGTATAAAATGTCACAATGTCAAGGCTTTCTACTTGGCACTACTTGCAGGAGCCTCATTTGATACCCAATAAATGTATGACAACATTTCAGTGAAGCAGTCAGGCAAAGACCTGGGTCGCATTTTAAAAACATCTCCTGACCTTTCCACGGTGGCAGTAATTGCTAATGCCAGACAAGGAAAGAATCTAAGTCTCTTATGAGCCGCACTATCATGAACGGACCCGGTGACTTTGAGAGGGGAACGTATAGCAAGACACAATTTCCAGGGGAAAAAGTAACAGCAGCCTTCACCACTCAAGTGCAACCTAATCACCCCCCAACTCTCTCAGTTGATAATAAAAATAAACTCCACATCATATCCTTTTTGAAAAGACACAGTGCTTTCAGGTCTCAGACAGAGCCAGGTTTCATTTTCTTTACCTTACGCTCAGTGTCAAGGGGCTTAAACTTGATGGCACTATGACAACAAATCCACTCCCCCCATTTCATTTCCCCATTACTTGAACCCGTCGCTGCAACGCTGTGGCAGAAGCAGATCAGAGAAGAAATTAGAGAGACATAAAGATGTCTAAAGGAGAACAGAAGAAGCGGCTACACTCCAGAGCACTGTCAAGAAACTTCTTCCACTAGTGAGTGTGTCAGGAGGAATTCATCACTGGGAATAAAAGTAAATCTCCCTTCATATCAAGTTAGTAAGTCAAAGTCTTCCTCCCAGCAGTTATCCATGCTGATAAAATGCAGTGTCTAGTTCATATTATATCTAAATAAGTAAACGTCTAAAACTCTTTTTAAAATAAATCTGTTTTTGTCATAAAACCTCTCAGGCACAGATACACTCTCCCATGCATTCAGTTAAGTGCATTCAGTCAGAGTTTCACCAGCTGTGTCAATAAATTAGTCAGTAACAGATAAATCAGAGGTAAATAATAAATAGCAGTAGGTTTAAATTGAACAAAGAGTACCATGTACTTGCTGAAAGTATAATGGCATTTCCAATTAAGATCCCATCCATGAGTGCATCCAGTCATGGGTTCTCAATATCCCCTTTGGCCAACAAAGCGGGGACTTTAATCTCATCACCTGGGTCCATTGTTGATCACACTAATCACAACCGGAGGAGACATTGGATAGATGAAAATATAGTGTTTATGGGGACTGGAACAGGACTTAGGCAGGTGTTTGGTTTTTGTGCCATCACTAGTGCCAGTGCTCACTCACTGCCCATTCGTATTACAGCCTTCAGCCAAAGAGACAGCTTGCGAGGCGCTGGCCCCTGATCCCAGCACATTAGTTTAATGCCTAGATCTGTGGACTGTTCCTGACTCCCTCTCTACCCAGGCATAGTAGCCTGCCAGATAGACAGACAGACAGACTTACAAGCGCACACACACGCACTTACACACACAGAGCCTGTTGTCATTATACTGTAGTTCGCAAATTAAAGTAGCATCTTCAGAAAGCTGTTTGCTTCCATTTTCTGTAGCTGCTAACTGGCATCAAATGTGAACAACTGTGTCATGTGGCAAAGATGTAATCTTTCCAGCATGTTGTTAAAATAGCCAAAAATTGCTGTCGTGTGTTTGCACAGCACACTTTTTCTCCCCTGATACATAGTGAGCTATGGACTATCAGGATTTAATCATTTGGCTCTTGTTTAAAGCACAGCATGTGGCCATAATTACTGCTATTTACAAAGAGTAAACAAGATCTATGCAAGTAGATCATTGAGTAAATACACAGCAGTGTTTGAGATGACCAATTGTACCTTAAAAATAATCCCATCCATCCTCATAGACGCCATCAGAAGGAGACCAAGGGGGCAACTAGCAGGCCATCTGTCTATCTGTCAGCACCTAAGTGTCAGTGCTAAGGAGCCACAATCTGTTCAAGATAACCTGCCAGAGGAAGAGATCAAATAAACATCTGCATCTATATTTATACAGTATATCCAAGCCTCCACCCTAATGAGTGTTAGGCACACTGGTTGAGGATCTGGATTTGATTTCTTGCCAACATTAAAGCTTATCATCTGCTGATATCTTCTCATCTGTCTTTTTCCTGGTTTCACCTGGACTTCAAGACATGCCAACAGCTGCATAAGCTCCTGGAGTAGAGATCTAGTGGTGAACATATGGGCTGTCGGTAGAATGGAGAGCCTCTTGTCAGAGATTTTTTCAATTTTCCCGACAGCTGGTGAGGCTTTTTTTCAGAAGGTTGGCTGAAGTGTCTGTCTGTGGCAAAAAGATTAATGTAGTGGGGGGAAAGGAAATATTTATGCAGCATTTTAATAAGCAGGCTTTAAAGAGAACCAAATTGTTGCAAAGTGGCATAGTTGCTTAAAAATGTACTGTTTCATTAAGTGAAAATACACTTTTCATGTGATTACAACGAAATTATTTTGGCAAGGGAAATAAAATCTATGGTGTCTGCATACTTGCAGGAAAATATCCTCATTGAGAAATACATTTTGTGCACTCAGTAGCATTCAGCAGTCAAAGAGACTGCAATCTTAATGAGACTGCCAATTAAAGACTTTGAAAAAATTAAACACTAAGGCAGGTTCACATACGATAGATTTTTGCACCCACCCACACACGAGCACTTGTAAACTAAACCTCGTCAACTCTGGCCTCTACCAGAGCCCCCGTCTGTGAGGTCCAGTGTGGCAAGAACAACAGTGCATTCCCATAAATTAAAAGCTTTAAATGTTTGCACGGTTTAACCTTGTGTGGGTGAGGGCTCACAGAAGAACGCAGAAACATTGAGTGTACTTGTGCACAAGAGGTAAAGATAGCCTCTAAAACACTTCAGCCCTGCAGGTTTTGTCTCTCTTCAATACATTTTTTTTTTCCAGTAGTTTCAGTTCTTGCGCGCTTCCTTCAGTCATCCCAGTCTCTCACCTTTTGATTACTTTGTTTTTGAAAGGAAAGTGAATGAGACTGTCTCGAATCACAGGCTTCTTACCAAAGCCATCATTTACAGAGCTTATATTTACTGGTTGTAAACATATGACAATTTAAACAATGTGCACCGAGTGTGATGTCAAAACATCTTTTTTTTTACTTTAATTTTTACATTTTATTCTGTTTTATGTTTTGTATTGTTGTGTTGTGCATGTAGTGTTGTAACAGCAGCAAAAAAATAAAGAAAAAAAAATCACACAGTGTACCATCTGCTGTTGTGTCAGTTGAGTGATGTTAATACGCTGTCCTGGGAAAACCATCCATGTGTTGAACATATTTAAATTCGTTTTTATATCATGTGTTCACACTAACACTTCATCTATTAGCAGATAGTTAAATCAGCGACTCTCTGAGGAGACGTAACATTCTTAAATACAAAAACATTTTTTTAAAACAATAAAACGCTGGCAATAGAAGTATTGATATCTCTCTTCAGAGTATGAAGTTCAGTTTTCTGCAGCACTTTATGTGTCTGGTTTATTTTTTACAGCTAAACCAAGAATGCTTCTTCCCCTGATCCATCAAGGCACCGATGCTTGTGGTTGAAAAGTTTACAAGACTTCGAGGCTTTTAGTTTTGTTTGAGAAGTTGCCTTTAGGGTCCTCACAAGGACAACTGGCTTCACGCACCACCTGCCAATAATGTTAACAAGGACCCACAGCCCCACACTAATGTGGCCTGTTCCAGTACTAGAGGGATTGCTAGCAGTAATGGCCATATCTTTCCCACATGGTGTCCAGCTCTCAGGAATTTTCCCTGCAGGTTGCAGTGCGGCACGGTCTTCATAAAGCCGCAGGAAACTACACTTAGCAGCAGCAAGTCTCCAGTATTACCCAAGCACCTGCACCTCCACTGAAAACATCTTTCGCATGAACTAATACTGCACAATGCTTTTATACTGCCATGTTCACAGAATACTGAGTTGATTCAGAAAGTCAGCAAAATTAGAGTTTTAAAAAAACATTTTTTTTTTAAATATGAGCCATCTGTGTGTCTGTGACCTTTCTGCCCGATTATACACATTTAGAGATAGATGACAAGAAAAAGACAGAACATGCAATGTGGCTGTACGTAACATTTTTGAACCACAACAACTGACTTCTGCATTAGTTGTATCATTTCATGGTGCTCAGGCGATTCAAGCACAGTCATTTCTCTTCCCAAGCTGGTATGGCATGCATAATAAAGAGGTGGCGAAATCATTTGTCAGGCTTTGATGGAAGTTGTTTAGTACCCCGGGGATGTGTTTTTCACTTTCACAGGCTGTGATGAGGCAAAGGTTTTGTTTGTTCACTTGACTCAAAAGGCCCCAACATTTAATGCTTTGAATAAAATTATTATCAAACTGTTCTCTGGACATAGGCTTCCTTCACATCAGAGCTTATCGGTTTTAATAGCTATGTGTGCTGTAATCATGGTGCCAACATGGTCCCTAGGCTCAGGGCCTATTACACTCTGTAAAATATTAATGACTCTCCAGTAAAAACCATTTAAAGCAACTCCCATAAGACATGGGAACCCAAAACATCTCCCCCCCCCCCAGCTGAGCACACTTAGAGAGCTCAGCTATCTAAATTTGCCATACGCTTTAAACAATAACCTTGGAAAGAGCATGCCATGGTGTTCTAAAAGCACAGGTATTGACAAAAAGCAAAGTTCCTGTGATCATTTTAAGAGGAAGATGCCTACAAAAGATTGGAAAATGTTATGAGTTCTCTTATTTCCAGACTTCTGAATCAGGAGTATTCTGCCCATACTTAAAATTGCATCATTAGGGGATGAATTGGCTTTCACATTGTCTTTGCTGATTTATTCAGTTTGTTTATGCTCCAGCCAACTGTAACGGGTTCTTTGCATGGACAGCTGAGAGAAGCTAGACAGCTCTTCTAGGGCTGGTGCAGAACATTTAGCTCGGGCTATAGTCCAGACATCATGTCAAGATTCTCCTTTTACTAAGGAACTGAGTGTGATATCTTTCCACTGGTGCTGATTATAGATCATCACGGCACAGCAGTCAATCCATTAGCATATTTACAGACTTCCGTCTTATGAAAAACAGCCAGACTGAATGAACAAATAATATATATAATAATATATAATAGATTTGAGAATAATAATAACTCAAAAGCTAAAGGTTGGAATGAATGAGTCTGAGGGAGATGAGCTGCCGAAAGCTCATTCATAGTGAAAAATAAAACATAGTTAAAAAATCAGAAAACATCTTGTCCTGATTACTTTTACATTGGTTGTAAATGTAAATCCTAAGTCTGCATTAATCAAAATGAGCACAAAACAAGCAGATGATGCTAGCGGAAGCAGATGGCTTGATGTTCTGCAGCCACTTAAATCATAAAACAGTTTCTACCTCGTTTTATCATTAAGAACACTGTAGGCTAGACAGTTATTATACAGACAAGTGTACGTGTGCTGTAATGTGCCATAAACATGTCAGAAGGGTGCAATCTTCAATATGGCAGTGGTAATAACCCATAACATAGGCTAGGTAGCAGGAAAAGAGGACCTGCTAATGGGACTATTATCTGAGAAACATCAGGCTCCTGTAAAGTCCTGCATGGTACAGGGAAACCATACCCGCACACTGTATTCACACAAAGCTGACTACAGAGAATTAGGCCAAACTCTCTGTGCAATCATTCAACTTAGGACCTGTGAGAGCCTTTAAACTGTGTTGTAATTACAAATTATTTGTTCTCATTAATTTGGGCTTTCGTGTTCCATTAGCTTGTTGTTATGCTGGTTGCCGTGAACTGAAAATGTTATTAAGCTAATAATGTTTGCTTTGTCTTGTGTGGGCTGAACTGGGTGCTGCTAGAGTGCATATCATCCCTTCTCTTCCTTTCATTCCCAGGAGCTGTTTGCTTATTGTAATTGGAGATGGGAGAGTTTTTTTCCCCTTCATGGCTACTTCAGTTCCCTAATCCATACTGACGTGTTGTCTTCAGGAGATGGACAGAATGTTAACCTGCAGAGCTGCTGTGCCCCTTCATTACATAGTGGCAGGGACCAAAAGACAGAGGCAGGCGTAGTGACTTCCTCCTCCCACGTAAATAGTCATGTCTTTAAATCATTGTAGCACTCCAGATGAACTAAACCTCATGACACGTTTAGGTGCTGACTGTACTTGCTGAGATATAATGTTTCTGTTATCTTCTTTCAGTGGTATTTACTGACACAAAGTAAACACCAGTCTAGATGTTTTGGTCTAGATCACTTTTTTTGCATTTATTGTTTCAAAGCGACATGATGGTGAGAAATGAATCCTCAAACAAAGTGCAGGATTTTCTTTTGCTTCTGTGTGTCACGCTTTACTGTAATATTGCCATGAAACCATGAACAACATGCCCTCAATCTAATTTTCTACCAGTATGACTGTCTAACTTCATCAGATTTCAGCCTGTCGCATGGCAATAATCACTGAGGGTAGGTGTAACCATTAAACTAATCATTTGCACAGCCAGATATTTTTAAATGGTTTGTAATTAAGAAATTGCAAGGTCCAAAATAAAGTATTTGGAGTAAGAGAAAGTCTCACTCTGTGCTACAGTAGAAGCACTTGGTTATAATGTGAAAGCAGTTATTATTAGTTATTATATATTTTTGCACTGTTCTGATTCACCTTTACCAGACCATTTAAAAATCAAAACACGTGCAATGAATCACTTGTTTTCCTGTTCTTTGCTTAGAAAAATATTATTTTATCATTTTTAACTTTGTTTTTTTGAGCTTTTTTTGAGCAGTACATTTGAGTTTCTTTGTGAAAACAGACAAAATAAACACGGACACACGTGTGCTTGTTTGAACTGAATTCTCCTCATTATAAAATACTCAAGCTAATGTCAAAACTTTTGGGCCATGTCAATTTAATTGGTGCTACTAAGCGTCATCTGATTTGCATGACAGAACAATATCCAAGAACCTTGAAGTGGCAAGAAGAAAAACAACAACCACGGTGACTAACATTTGCTAATTTTAGCGGTATAGGAACTCTTGGCATTCTTGCCTTTGTTAGAATGATTATTTTCTCCATTTGACTCCACACAAGACAGCAGCGCCAGCGTCTTGTGAGCAGTGACATGTTAACCGCTTGGTTTGGCTTCACTCTCCTTCACATTGCGATTCTGGAATAATGATTTATTCTCCAACCTTTCCCATCAATGCAAGCGATGCTGCTTTCAGACAGTGAGCATTTGCTATCGTGGATGCTGCCTGGAAGCTTTTCTTTCTGTCTTGAACAGCGGCAGCAGCAGGATGCCGTGCCACAGCAGTGGCATGCAACTAACTTCATCTTAACAGCATGTACACCCCAGGCTGCTGCTTGTCACTGTTCAGACACAGTGAGTTGCTGCTTAAAATCAGGGATATGGTTAGCCATATGACACAATAAACTTATATGGAGCGCCCTATTAACAAATATTATAGAATTTGTTTACTACCCCATATTATAAGCAGATGTTCATTCCATTATGGGCTTTTTCATTGTTCTGTTCATTCTCTGCTGTTGAATAACCTCTTCCTGTATCCTTTCCCACACTGTATTTTCAGTGGATCCTTTGTAAAAAAATATCATGACTTTCTATTGCAGTAGCAACAGTTTTTGCAACTGACAACAGTAGACAGTGGCAGACACTGCAAGTGCAAAAGCACTTAACTGCTTGAAAAATCTACTTTTCTAGACCATATTTCTCATTTCAGGCTTTTGTGGTTTTGGTATCTATGTCCACACCAGTTGATTGATGCAAACCTTTGCTTTTAAATCCCATGTCCGGGCTACTTAACCCATCTCTGTTCTCACCTTGTTCCTGCCTTTTCTACAGTCTCACAGTGGAGTGGAGGGAGCCAATTTCCCATCAGTCTGTTAAAGCTAGATTTGCATTAATGAGGCCTGCAGTGTTAAGCCTGAGGGGTGGCTTTTGGTCAATTCACCAGCTGCTGCAAAGTAAGCCACAAACGTTTACTGACACAAGCATTTAGCCAGACCAAGCACTCAGAAGGAGGATATGAAGTAAAGGGCACAAGAAGGAAAAAATCCTAATGTAAGTAAGTAAGTAAGTAAAACTTTATTTATATAGCACCTTTCAAGATAAAAATCACAAAGTGCTTCACAGAAGCTAAAACCTAAAAATAAAAATCAACTAAAAACAAGTTTAAAAAGATGGGTTTTTAGCTGTTTTTTAAAAGTGACCACTGAGTCCACAGATCTCAGGCTCAAAGGGAGAGAGTTCCACAATCTGGGGGCCACAGTTCCAAAAGCTTTGTCGCCTTTTGTTTTCAGCCTCGTGTGCTGGACAGCAAGCAAGCCCTGGTCACATGACCTCAGGGACCTGCTGGGAATGTATGGATGCAAAAGTTCACTTATATATGTTGGTGCTTGTCCATGCAGGGCCCTGAAAGTCAAGGTCAAAACCTTAAACTGGATCCTGAATTTAACGGGGAGCCAGTGCAGCTGAATCAGCAGGGGTGTGACATGGGAAAACTTGGAGGACTTGGTCAGAAGCTTTGCAGCAGCATTCTGAACAACTTGCAGACGATCCAAAGAGGCTTTACATAAACAAGTAAACAAAGAATTACAGTAGTCCAGACGAGATGAAACAAATGCATGAATGACAATTTCTAATTCGGAGCGCGATACAATGGGACTCAGCTTAGCAATGTTTCTCAAATGATAAAAACAGGAGCGAACCAAAGATTTTACATGGGCATCCAAAGTCAGAGCTGAGTCAATACTAACACCAAGGCTCCTGATAGACGGTTTTGCAAATGTAGCAAGTGGACCCAAGTTTTCCATAACACTAGGTACAAAAGTTTTAGGAGCACAAACAAGAACTTCAGTCTTCTCCTCATTTAGTTGAAGAAAGTTTCCAGCCATCCAACATCTAATGGAGTCTATGCACTTGTGCAAAATTTGTAGCTTGGAAACATCATGGGGCTTAAAGGAGATATATACCTGAATATCATCTGCATAGCAGTGATATGAAATGTCCTTAAAAGTGCTCAATAAGTGTTGAAGAGGAAGTAAATACAGTAAGAACAATAAAGGCCCCAAAACTGAACCTTGTGGCACACCATAGGCAAGAAAAGTAGAAGAGGAACTGTACTTAGAGGTAGCCACAGAAAAGGATCGTTCATGCAAATAGGATTCAAACCAGTCCAAAGCAGCCCCTGATATACCCATCCAGTCTCTCAGCCTATCTAGCAGAATATGATGGTCCACAGTATCAATGTCAGACATTTATACTTTGCAATTTCACTATGAGAAGGAAAGCATGTAGCACATTTTAATTTTTGTGTTGCTTAAGTAAATGCTGTAAGATTTAACTTTTTATATACCCTATATACCTAATTGGTTGGTCAAAATTTCTTTTTGTCAGCTGGACAGCAATAACAGCAAGGTCACATGTTATGCCACACTTGTGATGTGCCACTAGTAGTGAAAATGCAAGCTTGTTCCTCTATTATTGCCCTAAAATGCAATCAACATGACATTCACTGACCTATTCTGTAGAATGATGTAACACCTGCTTAGTATAGTAGGATTAAACTTATAGACTAGATTCGAGAGGAGTAAAATAAATTTGAGAGAATTGAGTGTTGAACAGCCGGCAGATTTATTACAATGTTACAGTGGTGCAATAACCCAATGTAAACAGCATAGAAAATTAACAGAAAATCAACAGAGAAGAGCGCTCTTTTGAAAATAACAACAAAATAAAATAAAATAAGTAGTCTCTTTAGACCTGACTCCTGATGAGCAGGATATTGGGAGTTCAACTGTTTCCCAGAGAAACAATCCGTATCAAGTAAGCAGTTTTTGTTCTTGCTTATCTGAAATCCTGCGATTCGAAGTAATTCAGACTGTAACTCTACTCCTGCATCCAGAACAGCTGGCCACACTGCTTTTGGATTCGCCAAGAGTTTTCACAGGGTCTGGCTCGCCATCCATATCCAGAACCACTTCAGATCCAGGATCACAAAAAACCAGTCTGCACATACAGTACAGAGCAATAAACAAAATAGTTCTTAACAGTTTTTCTAAATAAAATGAGATCTCATAAAGTTTTCAAAATCAAGTACACTGTTGTTTTAACATTGTTCTGTCTCTATGAATTCCATTTGTATTGCTTTACAGCATTACAATCAATTGTATTTATATACCCCTTTTTAAGGCATATGTAATCACATCATGAAATGTTTGTAACGTAACTAGTTTTAAATAACTTATTTACATGTATTAACCTATAACTGAAATTACAAAGTGCAGGAAAGGCACTGGACAACATTTATGGCTAAAAGAAAAGTGCATCCTGCATTAGTTTTGCGCATTTGTGAAGATGCCCAATCAAATAGACAATAAAATAAAATACGACATTCCATTTCACACACAATTCAAGTACTCCGACTGGTTTTAGCTTTTTTTTAGACAATACAGAATTCGCACTGTTGCAGTGTTTACCACATGTACAATTAGCATAAGTTTTCCTGCTAACTTATCATCTCTAGTAACTCACCGGAATTCCCAAGAAACAAATACACGCTCTGCCTGGTTTTGGTCGAGAGTAAAACACATAAAGGCCTCTGAAAAGTACATAACTTTAAGTTAGAGACTGTTGAAAATACTTTATAACACTTATTTTATACCAAAAGACTCACTGTGTAGCTTGTTAATTGCTCTCGGTGTCTTGCTCCGTTTTGCCTAGCTTAATGCAGCAACGTGCTTTTGTTGCATTCACTGAACTACAGAAAATCAAAGTGTGTTCAAGGGGTGTCGGAAATAATATTACCAGGTAAAAACAAGAAAATACTAGTAACCATGTCTATAGGGGTTACAATGAGCTTGAACAACAGATTGAACTCCTCCTGCAGACTATTGTAGTTCACAAATATGGTGCTTTACTTGAACTGGAAAAAACAGTTGCCTCTTAACATAATCAAGCTACTGACTGCATTCCACCTAATCTGAAAAATCATTGCCATGAGACAGGGATTAATTGAAAGCTTGTTGGATATATTTAAACAGTAAGTATTCAACTATCTATTTTACATTTATGTACATGTTAGGACATCCCTCTCAGGTTGTACCGGGGTGATTTGAAGACTGCTGCATTTTGAACAAATTCAGTCATCGAAACCAGGTCTTTGGACTCTGATATCGAGACGGGACTAAATGGCTTGTATCTTGTTTATTTATAACAGACAGCTCCCAAGCCAAATAGGCTATTGGATAACAAGAGTTCATACTTAATGATGAAGGCCCAGATAGCTACCTGCGGTAGTTTCTACTTCTAACAAAAAAATGAGACAAAATAAGTAACTGTGGCTGTCATTTTGCTGTTTCACATTGATGGAAAAACATAATTGATTTTGTACAATTTCAAAAACGATTCTGGATCTTGAATTTGTAGAAAATGCTTTTGTTGAGGGCTATCTGCACGGGGCATCATTATTCCTCACCACATGCATTTCCCTCCAAAACCTTCTAGTGATCAATCCGCAATCATGTTATTATTATGGACCTATTTTCAACAATGGAACTAAGATTGAAGCTCCAGTGACTTGTTGAATGAAACCCTAATGGATAGCTGTGGGAAACTGCCACATAGACTGATTAATTAGTCCATCACTATGAGCTCTAAAGCCTCTCTTTCCATCTCATTAGAACAAAAGCCCCCACATCTTGGCTACAATACTTATTATCCTTTCAGAGTAGTGAAAAGTGATATTCTCTGCATGTACAATTACCTGATGATAAGGTTTAGTGTAGTATGTTGCTGCTATGGATGAAGATGACATTTTGCTCTTCTTCCTGCTGCACATCCCACAGTTATATTTTCACTCAATTTCAGTCCCTCCTGATTATTTGTCATCTCTTATTGTACCAGTGAGAGGGCTGGAAGCTGACCGGGTGTGAAAGGGCAATGGGTCTCAACAGCATGAGGCTATGATGGACTTTCATTTGTGTGAAGTGACCACATAAATGGCCAAACAAAAACAAACACCCTCATATGCTTATAACAGAAGAACTCTCGTGTGCAATTTGTAACATGATAAGAATCCCAATAAGTGCCTTTTATTATCACAGTCTAGCCAATCAAATGACCGTTTTCATTGTGCAAACACAATGTAGTGTAAATGGGTGTTATGTAAAATTTGTTCAATTCACAGAAGCAGAGTTTGAATATATATATAAAGGCATATAAAGAAATGAACGCTTGATTAATAATTTGGCACTGGAGGTTCAAAATCTCCAGTTATGTCTCCAAGTTCACAGTTAAATTGACCCTTTCAGAGAGTACTGGTGGAGCACTCATCTCACTGACATACTCATGCATAAATAGTACAATTTATCTAACCTATGTGTATGTGTAATTTCTTTCCTTCCACTCTCTTGAGGATCAAAAATAAATAACCTTCTTCCTTTCTGTGTCAATGAGCATTTAATGGGATGCAGATAGGCAGGCTGTGACAGTAAAATACTATGCTGGAGAGCCGGAATGATGCCAGACTGGACCAGAAACATCTGTTCACATTATTAATGAATCAATTATATGTCACACATGTGCCAGGCCTGCAGGGGTAGAGGGGGAGGTGAGAGAAACTGAGTCTGAATATGCAGAGGATTTGGGCTCCCCACAGGGGCATGGGCTTCAGTTAGAGCCTTTACTCATGTTTCTCTCAATGATTCAACTAGTCAGGGCTAAAAGACAGTAAAAATAAAACTAAAGAACTCTTAAGCATACAATGGAAACTGTGCAGAAATTACCATGACTAGAGAGGAAAGATTAAAAACAACAACAACATAAGCACATGCCTAATTTCATTTCAGTACTCAGAGAAGAGTAAAAGAAAAAGTTCCTGAAGTTCTCAGAAAAATAATACATCTGGCCTCACTGTATTACCTGTGTTATCTTCATGTTTGAAAAATATGAGCTGTTACCTCCCCAGTCTGTCATGTCTGCAGGCGCCCACACACATAATTGTACATCAACAGTGAGACAGGTAATACTTACTGTTTACCCGCTCCATGTGATTCATCATGCAAGCTACATGTGGGGATGCTGTCAGTGAGTATTTACATCATTAGAAAAGAGGCGAGGCCACATCCTCAATACTAAACATGGTGGCCACTGACTCTTAATGGGCTCCAGCATGTTTCATACCCCCCTAGAGAAAGAGGCTTGCCAGGGCAAATGAACTGTACATCGCAGTGCTCTCTAGGGCAGCAGCCGGTGAGGTAGATGGAGGGGGAAAAATGTAAGCAAGGACCGCATGTTTCTACTTTTGTGAAAATAGCTGTATTTTTTTTTTTCATTTATTGTATGAATATGCATTTTTGAACAATGCAATTATGCATTTATATTGTTCATGATAATTGTGGGAGTGTTTTTTTGTTTGTTTAGATATTGTGTGTATTCAGTTGACTCTGGGTTTGTTTGTCTGCTTGCAGCAGATGTGTTTCTGGGGCAGCTGCGCAAAACTGTCATAAGTGTTAAATAAACTCTGATGGGATTTAGCTTACATCAATGAGATGATGATTTTACACTCTCATATCAACATTTAAGAAACAATCCAAAAAAATAGATACAAATCATAGTGAAAAAATATAAAATGTAGAAAGTAAAGAGCCATTTAAAATTCTGATGAGTAGGTGGAAGGCTGCAACGTCACCAGCAAGTAAGGGACAACCCTGTCACGGACTTTGGCTGTCTCCCTAGATTCAGTTTCTATGATTTTGTTCCATTTTAAAATGCTGCTCTTTCACAACTGTCACAAGTAGTTAGGTTCATCGGTGGAAACCCTGGACTGGCCTCATGCTTGTTTGAAAGTGTTCTCAAAAAAAGGAGCTTTTATTTAAATCTAGTGAGTATTTTATATTCATCATAATTAGTATTCCTGTGTTTTTTACATTATCAGGATCATATTGATGGATCAATGGTTTCCTGTCTCTCTATATAATTTATTTCAGGGAATCAGGAGTCTTGACACATGGAACCCATTATACTATCACTTTTATTACATCATTTTAATAAATGGAATTCTACTTACGTGGTATTTGTTGGATTAAATTTAGCAACTTTTACACGTCCCTCCACTTTCAGCAGATTAATGTGGGAACTACTGAGTTTTCTAACTTCTACAATACCTTTGACACTGCAGAACAGAAAAGAAATCAAATCGAACAAAGGTCAGGTCTTTCAAACCGCTTTTACCTCGCCCGAGTTCTGGATCGCTCAGCGCTTTTTCACAAAAGAACTGTCTTTTTACATTAAAATGAGTGACCCTCCTCTGTCATGCAAAGTTCCACACAGACCTATATTTTTGTTGATGCGGTTAGCGGTGCTTTAGGCAAAATGACAACTTGCTTTTTGACCAGAGCTGATGGCTTTTTTTCCCATTTTTGTTGAGACACAGGGGGGAAAAATTACTTCCAATTCAGTACCCATTTGTTGCCCTTCCAGTGATGTGTGACCCTGTTTTATTTGATTTCATTTGTTCACTTTCATCACTGTTATTCATTTTGATTTACTGGAATGGCCATGCAGAGAAGTTAGACATCAATTTGAGATGGCATTGAGAAACCCCAGTCATCATCTACTTATCTAGTTACTTCCTTTTATTCAGAGAAATAAAGACTTAGAGAATCTCTCAGTATTAAGGAGAAAAACATGGTTTTGAGTATATTGTTTCGAATTGTTTTTAATCTGAATTGACTATAATTATCTGTTTTGTGGCACTTATGAAGCAATTTTATACACGTGGCTAATAAAGATTGTATTAAAGGGGTCATTATTCCATATATCCATCCCGCTTTAGAATGACCGAAGTGCTGCCAAGTAATCAGTCACTGTGACATTGTGATTAACAGCTGAGGCAGTTTGGGGGCAGAGGGCAGGACAGCTGGCATGGTCCACTGACCATCCAGCTAACAAGCACAGGGAATAATTTGTAATTTAACTTACCTTATAGGTTCTCTCTCTGCCCTTCACACTGCGAGCCCTCTGAAAACAAGGTGGAATTGTAGCTCATGTACTCTTACTCCTCATCAAGCAATTACTGACTGGCTCATCACCAAAGGAAAGGGGATTAGGCATGGAGGTAAAGCAAACCAGAGGGGAAGGGCAAATAGAAACAGTGAATCTCAGTGAATATCAGTGCATCTAATTTCTGCCTTTGAGAAAACGTGGTTCTCTCACTGCAGTCTAATTTCTCATCCCCCCAAATTAATCCTCAGAGAGCTGTCATATAATAATTACAAATCCCACCGATAATTATAATAGCCACACTAATCCCATTAGTTTAAAGAAAGCTGATGTAATGTGGAAGTATTTTGACGATTCTCCACTTGCACATGATCAACCAGTAACCAAAGAGAGCTGCCACTCTTTTCAGCTGCTTTAAGTTTGTTGGAAATGTACTTCTTCTCTCCGCTCCTCTTTTTAGGGTTTGCCATACCAGATCATCTAGCTCAATCTCATCCTATACACCAGTGACCATAAACATACATCAAAGCTTTATCAGGACTGTTTGAAGTCCAGAAAGAAGCAAGGAGCACTGACCTGTGTGGTTTCTACCTACACAATCATGAGACTCTAAATAACTTTGAAAATAGACAAGAAAGTGCCATAAAAGAGTACTGGAACATCTATAAAGTTTTCTTATTTGTAGTCATTATGAACACACACACAAAAAGATTGATTTTCAATAAATACAGTAAATTCTACAACCTTTAGTTAATGAGCAACTAAATCTTATAGGGAGACTGATGCATATTACTACTGAATGTGTTAATGTTTCATGTCCTCCAGCGTGGTGTTGCTTCCAGTGACAGCATAAATAATGAGATCTCACAGGCACTTACAGCCTCGACACATCCTTTTTTTCTTCTCATCCATGTCATACATTCATGGTGTAGACATAAAGTGGTGGTTGTGGTACTTCAACATCTTAGCTAGTTACAGAAGAGGAAGTATAACCACCTTTTCAAACAGCTCAGCAAATATCACACAAACTATTCCAGTGTATTTTGTTACAAAATGTGTCTGTGAGATGAATATACAGTCGCTGGTTTTTCCTGGGAATGAAAATAGCATTAATGTGTGACCCTGATAAATAAATTTAAAAAAATGTAAGAATGAGATGACAGCAGAGGTAGATGGGATGTTATTTTTACATGTAAGGACTGCTCAGCAAATGGAATTTTATAGACTGGAAATTTAAACTGTACATGCAGTACACATACACATCTATACTATCTATGTCTTAATGCATGCACAGCAGTCCAGGTAAGGAAATTCCAAAAAGCTTACACTGTTCACTCATGAAATTGAGCTCACAGCCTATTGTTAGTCAGTGATACTTGTTTCATTCATTATTCAACTGTGCCGTTTATAAAACTGGGGAAACCTGCAGTCAGCTGAGACTAAAGACGTCATTGGATGAAAAAGTTCACTGAAAAAAACTTGCATTGAAAATGCTGCATCCAAATGAACAGAATATACTTCTTGGGATTTATACAAGATGTTTTGCTGAATTATGTTTTTGTGGAATAAACTGGAGTATACTAACTTTGTGCTATGTAAAGGATTACTTTGCAGTGTTGCGACGGTTTAAAGTTTATAGTGATATACCATGCTGGACTGATCACATCTATGGTTCATTACATCAAGGATGGCAAGCATCAACTTATATTTTAGGGGTTGATGCCAAGTTTCTTCCATTGAATTCTACTTTTAATTCTTTCTTTAGTGTCTAGGAGTTGGAAATCAGCCACAGACCTCATGTAATATCTGCTTGTATCCTGCTGAATTTGAGTGGCTAAATCAACAAAGAGCAGTGAATATCGCCACATCGATATCTCTTCAAACTACTAACCCCCTCTTAGAGTTCCACCATTCACTACTATTTAGTGAGGGATGATGAATAAAACGTATTTGTAATGGATCTAGAAAGGAAAGAAATGAAAAACAAGCATCCAATCATTTATCCCCAAAAGTGGAATAATGTTTGTGGTTGTGCAAATGCTTAAAAGATGAAAGATAACACATTAAGATAGATCATTAGCTTTATCTAAAAGTACTCCCACTGTTTTTCAGAAACATTGACCAGAAATGTCTTGTGATTAGGACAATAAACAAGCTGTATAATTTAGATCGCAATGAGAACAATTCATACCAGTGCAGGGAACCTTAATGTTTAGTACTTTAAAAGGCAGGGGGCTCAAATGCATTTTAAAGTTATTAAAGAGTTGCTGTGCTGGGATCCATGAGAGTAGAAAACCTAGAACTTTTTCTTCCAGACTCAGTGATAAAATTCAGAATTGAAGTCCCTAAAGTTAGTGGAAAATGTAACTACAGGGAGTGCGGAATTATTAGGCAAATGAGTATTTTGTCCACATCATCCTCTTCATGCATGTTGTCTTACTCCAAGCTGTATAGGCTCGAAAGCCTACTACCAATTAAGCATATTATAGGTGATGTGCATCTCTGTAATGAGAAGGGGTGTGGTCTAATGACATCAACACCCTATATCAGGTGTGCATAATTATTAGGCAACTTCCTTTCCTTTGGCAAAATGGGTCAAAAGAAGGACTTGACAGGCTCAGAAAAGTCAAAAATAGTGAGATATCTTGCAGAGGGATGCAGCAGTCTCAAAATTGCAAAGCTTCTGAAGCGTGATCATCGAACAATCAAGCGTTTCATTCAAAATAGTCAACAGGGTCGCAAGAAGCGTGTGGAAAAACCAAGGCGCAAAATAACTGCCCATGAACTGAGAAAAGTCAAGCGTGCAGCTGCCAAGATGCCACTTGCCACCAGTTTGGCCATATTTCAGAGCTGCAACATCACTGGAGTGCCCAAAAGCACAAGGTGTGCAATACTCAGAGACATGGCCAAGGTAAGAAAGGCTGAAAGACGACCACCACTGAACAAGACACACAAGCTGAAACGTCAAGACTGGGCCAAGAAATATCTCAAGACTGATTTTTCTAAGGTTTTATGGACTGATGAAATGAGAGTGAGTCTTGATGGGCCAGATGGATGGGCCCGTGGCTGGATTGGTAAAGGGCAGAGAGCTCCAGTCCGACTCAGACGCCAGCAAGGTGGAGGTGGCGTACTGGTTTGGGCTGGTATCATCAAAGATGAGCTTGTGGGGCCTTTTCGGGTTGAGGATGGAGTCAAGCTCAACTCCCAGTCCTACTGCCAGTTTCTGGAAGACACCTTCTTCAAGCAGTGGTACAGGAAGAAGTCTGCATCCTTCAAGAAAAACATGATTTTCATGCAGGACAATGCTCCATCACACGCGTCCAAGTACTCCACAGCGTGGCTGGCAAGAAAGGGTATAAAAGAAGAAAAACTAATGACATGGCCACCTTGTTCACCTGATCTGAACCCCATTGAGAACCTGTGGTCCATCATCAAATGTGAGCTTTACAAGGAGGGAAAACAGTACACCTCTCTGAACAGTGTCTGGGTGTCATGATCTGCGGAGGCAGACCGTGCGGTGGTGTGTGTGGTGGACCCAGGTGCGAACACACGAGAGTAGACTGGAGTAAACTTAACTGAAAGTGAGCCTTTATTGTGGCTGGTGACAGGGAGTGCAGACAAGGCAGAAACGCAGTGACAAACTAAACTATGACTAAACTGGGAAAGTAAAACTAGGAAAAACTATGAAGACACAGGAAACCATAACTATGAATACTAAGACTGGCTGTGACAACATGGAGGGTGGGAACACAGACGACGCAACACAGACTACATGAAACACAGAGACTAAATACACATGAGGGATGATCAGGGGAAGTGGCCACACATGGGAGCACAGCTGACACACATGAACCTAACGACAGGACAGGAGAAGTGAAACTAAATACACTGACATTGAATACAGACTTTCAAAGTAAAACAGGAAACATGGAGATTAGACATGACATGAACTAAACATAACCACGCAGACATGACGCATGAACCAGGGAGATTTAGTACAGGGGGAGATGACATAAACAACTAAGGAACAAGACTAAACAGCAATCTAGAAATTAACTAGGTGAGCTAAACTAGGGCACAAATGAATACAAAAGATACATATAAGAACTCAAACACTGGGTCACAGACCCAGCCCATGACACTGGGAGGCTGTGGTTGCTGCTGCATGCAATGTTGATGGTGAACAGATCAAAACACTGACAGAATCCATGGATGGCAGGCTTTTGAGTGTCCTTGCAAAGAAAGGTGGCTATATTGGTCGCTGATTTGTTTTTGTTTTGTTTTTGAATGTCAGAAATGTATATTTGTGAATGTGGAGATGTTATATTGGTTTCACTGGTAAAAATAAGTAATTGAAATGGGTATATATTTGTTTTTTGTTAAGTTGCCTAATAATTATGCACAGTAATAGTTACCTGCACACACAGATATCCCCCTAAAATAGCTAAAACTAAAAATTACTTCCAAAAACATTCAGCTTTGATATTAATGAGTTTTTTGGGTTCATTGAGAACATGGTTGTTGTTCAATAATAAAATTATTCCTCAAAAATACAACTTGCCTAATAATTTTGCACTCCCTGTATTTAACCTGATAAGGAATTTCTTTATTGTGTTAAAAAAAATACTCACAAAAAAGTAACGCAATTGTCCTATTTCTTTCAAGCGAAGAAAACATTCTTCCCCAGTGGATAGAGTGTCATCACTAGCAGAACAGTCTTGTCACTGATGCAGAGGGACACATGACCCCCACACCCGCATCTCAGACCAAGCTGATCCGACTGTACCAGATGGGAGTGACTTTGCCCCGCCCTTCTCTCTAGGCCTTGTCACACACAGCTGCTGGACAAAGCATCAGAAAGAGCGGGGGCAAGCCGGTGATCCCACAGGATAATCAGACATAGGGAGATAGGCCACCAGAGAGTGAAGTAAGACTCTGACCCCTACTGTTTATCTCCGTCACCCTTCTCTTCCTTGGTCCTTACTCCACGCTCTATAAATGATTTTAATTCTTAGGCACCAGAACTCTGCTGGGAGTGCTGAGGTGTCTGACATCCCTCAGGCTGTTCAAAGGTCGCTTGTGTAGCCTCCTACCCAGCAGCAAGGCTGTGAAAATAATATGTACAAACTTGGAGAAATTTTTATTCTGTTTCACTTTTTTGGTCTCATTTTCTCTCCAAGGTTCAGACTAGCACATGTAGAGTACTAGACAGTGGATAAGGTTGAACTCCTCCTAACTCTAAAGCGAGGGAGTTCATTTGAAGACTCAAGAGTCCTGTGCCCTGCAAGGCAGCAAAAGTAATTTCAGCTCCGAGCTTAATAACATTTCGGCTCCTCAAAGTCATTTTTTATACACCCCCCAATTCTGATAAATATTAACAAATGAATGAGAGTTAATGCTTCAAATTAAGTGTCTGTGACCAGTCATCATTAATAAGTTCTATGAGGTTTCTATCTTGGAAGCTCATTACAGTATTGTTCATAATTTATTACTGTTGACTCCCTAATGGCTTCTTAAAGGACTATTACACAAGCAATTTCTTTTTCTATAATAGCCACAAGTCAATCCACTTAAGAGGCTGGAGTGCCAAGAAAATTTTTAGAAATCCATTCAAGACTCGGTACTATAGAAAAAAAATAAAACAATAAATTATTTTAAAAATTACAGTAATTGAAGTAGACACTATATGCAGCCAGCAAAGAAGAGAAAAGGAAAAATAGGCAGGGAAAGAACACAGAGATTGCTCGTATATCTTGAAAATTAATAGAATTTAGAGATGCCTTGATAAAGCTCATTTTACTTAATATGAGATGGGTTTTTTTTAAAGTAGTACTTTTAAATGAATTGTAAATCCTTAGTGCTGTATTCTGCCCTTCCATAGCCAAGCCCTGGTTTGATCCCAGGAAGAGATTCAGATTTCTTGAAGGCTGCATCAGGTCAGGAAGGGCACCTGGTGTAAAAATGTGCCAAGTCAGACAAGGGCACAGCCAAGGTAGCTTGGACTACTCTGAGTACTGTATAATATCACCAGAAGCACAATGTTTGCCATTTCTGCTGATAGCAATTTAAAAGTTTTTTCTACAAACTAGTACGTCTGGACAGCACAAGTATAATTTATGTCTAAGTGTATTTGAAGAAAAAAGCTGAAAAAGCTTAACAATCCACCAATCAAAACCTGAATTGCAGGTTGGTTCTGAAAACTAACGTCACTCAAATCAGATTGTGATTTAAATATATATTTTTCTATGAACCTGCAGTCTTGTTTTCAAAGAGACAGATCATCCTGGATGTTTCAAAGTAGGATTATAAAGACATGCTGCAGAGAAAATCCAGTCTGTCCTGCTTTAGCCTTTGTCTGTCAACCTAGGAGAACTAGATCAAGTAGGGATGCGAAGGTGAACGTTTGCCCTTGCCTTCCCCATCAGGGAAAGAGAACGCCTTAGATAATGAGAGGGGATAAATGGCTTAGTGGAGCCAACTCCAAACTGAACAAATGACTGTTCAGTTTGTTTGCAGAGAGCTTTTTACATAATAAAGCACAGAGAGGAGCTCTATGCTCCTTTTGTGAAATAGATAGCATTTAAATGATATCATTCATCTGGGGATATCTTTTCAGAATACCCTCAAACTTTATTGAATATTTTTATTTTTATTTTGTTTAATTCTATTCATTATGAAACAGTACATCTCCACATGCTAATTTTCATGTTTTTCATATGAGTGACGTCCAGTGTTGGGGAGTAACGGAATACATGTACCGCCGTTACCTGTTTAAAATACAAAATATGAGTAACTGTATTCCGTTACAGTTACCGTTTAAAAAGGTGATATTCAGAATACAGTTACTTTGCTGAAATAAAGGGATTACACGGCGGTATTCTCCTGTTTCATATGTTCGGCTACACCCTCTCTATTTTTGGTTTCCACACCCCAAACAAAACACGTATTAAGAGGCTCTAATGCCTGTGTCTCAATCTCGCGGCCTATGTCACCCCTACTTGTGACCCGCATAACGACATGAAGAAATATTAAAAAAATTATTCACAAAAATGATTTAATATGAAGGCAATAGGCAGAGTTTTACAGGCATAGCCCTAAAGAATGTAGCCCCATGGGCGGTGTAGTCCGTGCTGCAGGGAGAATGGACTGCCATACTTGTTATGTGTTTGTGAGCGCCAGGGAGGGAAAAAAAGGATAGTTGAAAAGTACAAGTTGTCACCGACCAGAAACGGGAGATGGAAGCATGCAAACATAATAATAACCACTGCAGCCAAAAAGAGTGCCTGAAGTAAGCTATTAAGACTCGCCTGTACACTTTTTTCGTCGGTATTGGTATGGCGAGTAACCTTCAGTAAAAGTAATAATTCACACAGCAATAGAACATTCATGTAGTTGTAAAAAGTATGATAATATAATAGGTAATCCAAAGTATTCAGACTACGTAACGGAATACGTTACAAAATACATTTTGGGGTAATCTGTAATGGAATACATTTTAAAAGTAACCTTACCAACACTGGTGACGCCATCACGATCAGTAGCCATAAAAGCAGTGTGCAGCCATATTACTGGCTTTGTGAGACAGTACTTCTTAGTGCTTTTAGCTAGTTGCCCTATTTGAAATGGCAATGCTTATGCTGGTATTTAGCAAAGACATTTTTATTGTTGCAGCTGTAGAATTAGGATTTTTTTTTTTGCCAAATTAAATTCAAAGTCGGATGGTGAATATTTTTGTGGCATGGGTTTGATTATTGACAATTCACATATTCAACAACCCTCAATCAGTCATTTCCATGGATCTCTGTAATGATCACCGGGAGGCAGAAAGAAAAATGTTTGGGCAGAAATAAAAATTGCTGCAGTCAGCACCCATGAAATCCCATAACATATTAGAGACAGCCAATATAGATTACATGTGGCTAAGAGAATTTTCATTTTCACGTGTTTGTCAAAGAACTCCCCCACAGACACAGCGTTGCTGGGTTTCAGAATCTCTTTACATTATCTGGCTCTTGTTATTTATAATTAACAAGGTTTGCCCGTCCCTTTCCACAAGAAACACTAACTGTAAGGTAAACAATGATGTGAGTGGAGGCAACAGTCTTCATAGGTTGCAAGAGATTTCAGGCACAGCTACCTCAGATTCTGACAACATAACTGATGAGCAGCAACCCAGTGCACTCAGACTAGTTTGTCATAAGTGACATCTTCATTTTGCCATCAGTTCCTTAAAGAATAATGTGCTGTCCTTAACTAAGACATTTGAGGCATTGCTCAAGCATGCCAGCTCAGAGCAGACTCCACTGCTTACTCTATCCTGTAAGCTTCGGGCCTGAATTAGAAAATGACTCCACATGGGCTTCTCAGGGGAGAAGCAGATACTCAGGTCTGTCCTTGTTTAGAGACTTCCCATCTGCATAATGACTTTAGATTATTATTTTCATCTTTTTCACAGCCAGAGAAGGGACTGTGATTGAATCCAAATCAGCCTGTCAGATGGCTAAGCTAGAAAAGCCAATTGTATTTTAGCATCACACAGAGGAGAGCTGCATTCACTTACCAGGCAAATCAGAACCTTCAGGAGATTATAAATTGGAGAGAGCAATTGAGTCTGTAGCAGGATTTCCATTCCAGTTTAATTAGATCTCTAGCCTCTGATTGACTTTCTAATTTTTCAATTAACAATCAACATTAGGTTTTTTTTTTTTTCTCCAGGACCACATTGCTTGCATTGTTTGCTAATCTGCTGAAATGAGAAAGGATACAGCCATAGCTGCAATGAGTAAAACAGGAAAACATCTGATAATCTTTCAGTGTCTTTAGGGTAATTATCAGTCACTCTGACAGAATGACATGATTTATTAAATATATATTTTGGAGAGTCATGTGGGCCATGCACCACTAGCCAGCCATACATCAGTCATGAGCTCTTTTCGGCCGCCTGAATGCATTGCTTATTGTGGTGTAAACACTGTCTCTCAATTAGCATCTCAGAAGTCATTAACTCATGACTATGGAACAGAAAGATTTTGATCATTAGTTTTCTGAAACTATAAATATGGGCAATTCTAAAGCATCTGTTGAAGACCCATTAAATTTCATCTTCGAACAACTCCAGTAAGAATCTGTTGGAAATTCTGACACAAAGACAAATTGATCTACTGAGATAAAGTTCGACCTCAGCTGTACAAAAGCCTCCACCTGGGCCAGAAGAGCCTCCTCCAGTTGAGTCAGCTGGAGCAGGGCACCTCCTATGGGACTGGAGGGCCAATTACACCACATAATAATTCATTGCAAGCCGGTAATGAAGTCCCCATCCTCATCAGATCCAATTAGAAAGAATGGATATTTGAAAGGGGAACAAAATGAAGAGGGAGGGGAAGAGAAACAGAGGAAATGGAAGTGGATAAAGAGTGCAAAGATATTTAGGATGACTGTGGAGAGAATTCCTCATCCCTGTCTCAGGATGCTCACATGAGTTTCCTATTAAAAAGACTGTAATTGATGTTTTCTTGAAACATGAACTTCTACTTCAAATTGCTTTGAGTTTGTGACAAAAAATATAGCACGTTAATTACATGAAATACATGTCATCTGTCCAAATGCCACCAAAAAGGAAAAAAATAGAAAGACAGAAAAGAAAGAAACACTGTTTAAGCTAAACCAAAAGTATTTCTTATACTACTTATTAGCTGTGGGAAATGTTGCTGGTTCACAGGGTAATGAAGGCACTGTATAATATTTCTTCTGATGGGGTGTTGCCGTCTCTTTGTGGCAAGCCACCCACAGGGAGTAATACATGCTTAACAACCCCCCACAAAGCTGGTCGGATGGCACTGCGAGGGAAAGGAAGAATAATTCTAATTAGATTGCTGAGCACTTGGGGTGATTTCAGGGCTGTTGACAGAAAAGACTTTACTGTGCTACATTCAAGGACATACAAATGGATTATGATCTCAGTGTGGACAAAACCATGCTAATACAGGGCAGAAGTGGAGCTGGGATGTATGAGTTAAAAGGAGGGAAGAAGATAAATCCCTCATTAGTCTGTTTGCATTTTGCTGGCCTGTGTTTGGTGAAGGTTTCAGCCCCACAGGGATTGAGGCGTTGAGGAGCAGACACAGGTGGTGTGATATCCCCAGGGAGCAGCAAATTCTGAAATAGCCCAATTTAAATATTTTGGCTATAATAATTATGCCAATAATCATCCCGAAGTCACTAGGTCAGTCTAATCAACCCTTGGGGATAATATGCCTGTGCTCACAAGAAGCTAAAGGCAGTTTTCTCCACACAGATAATGTGCAGAGGCTTTCACATCATTTCGAGATAATACATGAAGGTAACTTATCTTAAGTTAATAACTAGGAGGAACAGAACAAGGTCTATCTGATGTAAGCTTGGCCCCTGACGACACAAACTTTTTCTAAAACTTAGTTTGACTTCTTTCAGCTTCAGCCAAGTTATTAGTGCATCTCATTTTTCGTATTCTATTTTTTTCTTTGTCCTCCATTCTCCGCTTGACCTGGAAATCAATCTAGACCACCATCATTGAGGACATCCAAGTTTTCTTAATGCTATTCAGAGGAATAAGTAAAGGATGCAAGCAAGGTGTCTGTGAAGGTTCTCAGTCATCCAGGTCATCGTAGTCAAAGGAGCTTGCAAAGAAAAGCGTCTGGACTTCTTTAAGTTGCTTGAAGACGTTTCACCTCTCATCCGAGAAGCTTCTTCAGTTCTAAGGTCAAATGGTGGAGAGTCCCAGATATAAACCTAGTGGGAGTTTCCCCCCACAGAGGGACAAAAGGACCCCCTGATGATCCTCTAATCGCCTGAGCCAAGGTGTGAAACTGGGCATGGGTCCCAATCAGCCAGAGTTTCGGGTGAGCTCATTGTGAAACCTGGCCCCACCTTATCATGCGAATTCCTGAGGTCAGCTGGCCCAGGATGTGAGTGGGCGTTAAGGCGTCTGGGAAGGGATCTGCAAGCAAGGGTACTGTGACGACACTGGCGAAATTAAATACAAAGCAACTATTTTCTCCGAGAGTGAATCATAAACATGACTTGAATAAAAAATGTACTATTTTGTATCTAATGCATTGTATGTTGAACCTTAATCTTAAAAGAAAAATACGCATCATATTATTGATTACTTTAAGTCCTATTTTGTTATTTTACAGTGTTCCCAAGCAGCTTCCAATAGATTACCACACTTGGCCTAGGTTGGTTTGTTGTCAAGTAGTATATACAGAGGAAAACTGGATTTGCAAGTCGAAACAATATAAAACTTAGACCAGTTCATCAAATACTTTCTCAATTTCAACGACTTAGACTTCCTTCAGGGGCCAATTTAAGGCCTGCTTCATTTAGAAAGCGATATTGCACAGCATTATTCATATACAGTAATTATATTGGAGCACTATAACATGACAGTAATTTGGGGAGGAGTGATGGTGATGTGTCCCAGTCATATCATTCTCAACAAACATATTCCCAGTTGGTCTAGTTAGAAGCTGGAAAACTGCCTTGAAGTAGTTACCTCATTGCAAATAACAGTAATAAGGTGGTGGAGATAAATAACTGTAGTGGCACAAAGGGTTCTAACTGTAAACAAAGCTATATATTACAGTAATGTTTCTATGTGGGATTGCCACACAAGCAGTGGGAATGCCCAAGTTGAGGTTATTAAAGGGTGAATATTGATCCTCCACCATGGTCGGTAATCAATGAAAAATTATTTGCAGCATTTGGTTTACATACTGGGCATTATGTGTAATTTTTAATCTTTTGCAGATTATGGGTTAGATGTTTAATACATTCAATCATTTCTCCTTGAGCTCTCTGTTTAAATAAATTATTGCATCACGACTGCTGAAACATGTAGGGAATCTTTGCATAAATCTTACTCATTTCATCTATTTTTCATATGAGTTAATTGGTTGTTATGGATGTGATTTTTTTAGGTGATGCCTTATAAAAGTATGACAGTAATCCTCTCTGTACTCTTGAGAATCCTGTGATTACTTTCCTGAATTCATGGTTTCAAGGAGTTTTACATTCACTATGACTTTAGTATTTACTACTATTACTTTTGTTTGTAATGTGTCTTGGGAAACTGTGGGGTCATAGGAAGTGCAACAAACGTAACTACCTCTGCAGTGTCCAACTACAGCAGCTTAACTCTTTTGTTGCCTATACGAACTGTTGATGTGCCAAACTGCAACTATCAAACACAAACACTTATGTATCTGTATATCTCTTCTTCTTTGATGACACTTCTGAATTAAATTTAAATGGAAATTATCACCCATTTAGCTATTGTTTTGAACTGAAATTATTTTTTTAAAGTAGAAAATAAGATTAATTCATGTATTTTCATGGAAGAACAACACAAATTAAGAATAATGAAGCATGGATTTGTTATGTAATAAGAAATGTAAAAACGAGAGAGCAAACTAGATCTTAAATCAGGTAACCGCGGTTTTGTTTATATTAACAATATGTGTTCTCTTTTTACAGGAAAAATTTGCCTTGTATAAATCAATCCTACAAAGACTAAAACCTGTGTTAATTTTAATGTGAAAGATTTTGTACATAATTAAGAATAAAAGTGGTGGCTGGAGTCTAAAACATAAGCAAAGCTCTTTGTGTGCTTGTTATGTAAGTGTAGGTAACAACACAGCAGCATGTTGATGGTTCCCCAACAGGAACGTAAAATCCTTCTTTTTTTTTTAATCCATGTTTAAACTGAAATAGACCCAGAAACAGTTTTGAGGTGCAATTAGGAGGTCAGGGGTCAGTTCAGGTAAGACTCAAGTAATGTGTGTGGGTAAGCAATAGTATGTGCATGTAAAGGAGGGCATGTGCACATCTGTGTTGGTGTGTGTGTGTGTGTTAGGAACATAGATAGGACTACAAAGGGGTGCAGAAAGTACAGGAATTCAATGGTACTCCAAAAGTCAGAAATGTGATGTCCACCTCACATTTACCAGCAACTGCTTCCTGAAGTTCCACACAGAAAGGTTATTAATGACACACCTACACACGCACGCACGCACGCACGCACGCACGCACACACACACACACACACACACAGGTATAAAAGCACTGCTTGTATAAATATGAATATATGAAGTTAATGATTGTTAAAATAAAACAGAACATTTTAATCGATTTCTTGTTTGCTCCCAAATCTACATCATGACCATATACAGAAAAGCTAGACATGGTATGCAAAAGAAAAAAGAAATAAATACACTAACAAAATGTTTCATAATTGTCAGTTTCATCATTTCAAAATTCTCCAAAACAAAATTTTCTTTGATTGATTCATATTAAGTTGATTAGGGTCAGATTTAGTGTGAACCCATCCTTCAACTCAAATGAGCCCGAAATATTTGAAGGGAGCATTTTGGGAAAGCACCACGAGGTAGAGGCTTTCCTTGGAGAAGGGGGCTTTGGTTTGTAACCAAATGTCGTAACACAGAAACCAACCAAGCCGTGGCGATTAAAGTCAACAAGAGCCACCCTGAAATTCTGCAACAGCCAAACTGGAAATTTTCATCCTGCGAAGTTTGGATCCAGATACCTGCAACATTGGTAAATGGAACGGCTTTTTCCTCGACGGGAAAAAATAGAAAAGAGCAAAAAATAGAACAATAGAATAGATGAATGATTGAGGTCAATCCATCAATCGATGCCCACATGGATATAAAATAGAAAACATTATATTCAAATATATTTGGACACCTTGTCAATGGATTAGATTGGAATTATTTTAATGTTCTATGTTTGATCAGTTGTCATGACCTCTGGAATTAAAAATTTACAATTAACGTTATTCTAAATTAATTCAGGAATATATGTATTTGGTTAATTAGCAACCATGGCTAATTGTCTATTTGGTACAATTTTAGCAAGTACTTGGAAAGAGAGCTTTTCATCTACTGTATATCTGGCATTTTGAACAGGTATGTTCTAAATATTATTTGTTAAATATCCTAAATCCTAAATGATGTGGGGTGATTAGCTAACTCTGATATACACACAAATCATACAGGAAGTGTGGCAGTGTGCTTAATTGAAATCAGACCTAGTTTTATTCTTGAGATCATTTTCCTTCAGGTATACACGAAGGTCAGCCGCTTCTCCAGCATCATTGCTCTAGTTCAATAACCAAATCTGCATGAGAGAATCTGTATCATCAGAGCATCTTTTTAATTACTAAAGATCAGCTAAATTGAACAAGTGACACATTGCAAGTAAAATATTTACAGCATGGCCATGTTTGCCAGTTCAACACTTCAGGTCCAACACTTGATGTTTCCAGAGACTGTAAAAAAGACCGGAGGTGACAACAAACCCAACAATGACCTGAGTAGTAAAAGGTTAGAGAGGGATGCTGCTGTTTCTGCCAGCTCTGAATAGATCACACCTCGCTCTTAGCCATCTGACCTTTGAAATACTCAGGGAAGTTTCAGTCATGCGATGAGGATGCCTACATCTATTTTATGATCTACCAAAATATTTCTACTGGGTGTCCTGTTGAAGCTCTCATCAAGGTGTGCCTCTAATTTGAATGCTTAACAGGAAACATCTGCCTGGAGTCAGGAAGATTCATCTCGCTGTCATTTTCTATCTCGCACAGCATCCAGTCCTCCCTTCATCCTCTCAAAGTAGGAGGGAGGTGGAGAAAAAAAATTAAAAAACAACAAATATTAATGAGGTGTTACACTGAGAAATAACGATGTGTGCACTCCCTGATAGCATCTGTACTTCCTTAATGGCTTGCGCAATTATGTGGGCTTCCATTAATATCAAGGCTGGAACTGTCACCACTAAGGGCTTCACTTCAATCACTGCTGTGCCTCTACTGCTTGCCTCTGTAAGTACACAGGAAAGAAGTATATGTGAAATATAGCTGCTGTGCCTGGCTATTAAGTCGTTTAAATAGCTGCTGGGGGACATGGCCAGCAGTGGTACCAACAGATATTCATAATAAAAAAATGAATTAAATATACTGTAATGTTCTGAAACATCTTGGGGCCCATCTATTATTGGATCTGGTGAGTTCTGCACAGCAAAAAACAAGACATACAAAATTCAGGCAGTAATGAGGACCTATGGGAGCATGCAGCTTTAGGTTTTAGATAGTATGAGTGCATTTATTACCTAAAGCTCTTTTTGAAATAAAAAAAATCAAGGGAAGAGAGACAGATGTAGATATCTTTTATCTTTTATGACAACTAAGTGGCATCACTCTAAAGGTAAACAGTTTATAAAAACAAACTTAAAGCACTAGAGGCCACATGTCACAGAGTGATCGGGACTTTTTTCTGTACATGTTAATTCAAACAACATGATGGTGGCTTGTGCAGTTACATATAATCAGGCTAATAATACTGTTTCCTTTTACTCAGTTTACTCCAGTTTTCACTGCCTTAAGGCATTCTAAAGCTACACTGTTTTTTATCACCTGTGTTAAGCACATTGAGTTTACACATAATGAAATGTGCCAAATAAATGAAATTGCCATTGCTGTTGGGTTACTGACTCAAGCAGCCTTTACATGGAGCAACTTGCTAAAACGTTTTCAAATAAACAAGATCCTTATAAGTTAATTTCCATAAATACAAACAAACAGACAAATAAATAAGCAGTATTTGCAAAAAGGAGGATAAATCAAATAAATGGGCTGGAAGAGTCTGTTGACATATTCATGTGTAGCCCCCAGGAGCAGCTGTTGTACTATCAAGCAGGTTTGGGGCTTTTACTCAGCTGGCACCAACAAAAAAGCCAACCCTTCATCATTCAGGGAGTCAAATACTGCCATTCTGTTAAAGCTGCTTTAGATGCTGAACGCTGTCCTTTGGCATCTGTGCCACTCCTGGTTGAAAGAGCCCCAACATCCACATAGGGAGGCGGGGTGTTTCAATTACTGTTAGGTTTTGCTTCCCTTTGCCTGGTTGACCCCATGAGGGCTAAGTCATCAACAGTATTTTTTGTTTGTCTTTTTTAGAATTTATTCTTCCAAGTACTGTTATGGAGTAGACAAAAAGTATAATTGATGGATTTCAAAAGTCATGTTTTGTTTTTCTCTTTGGCTACATCACTGGGGTCATCACAGATTATGACTGGGACCTGCTTGGTTAGGTTTGCTAAAAGAGTTAGAATACTTTAAAAAAAAAAGTGGTTTTTGGCACAATTTCACCTACTTCCATGGTCCATGCAGTAGGGCTGGGCCATATCATACCGTTCACAGTAATACCGGTATAATGTCGGGCAACGATAAGAAAATTAAATATTGCGATAGAATATGGGTAAAACACGCATGCGCAGTACCTTTGTTTTCATACGTACGTGGCGCAAAAATGAGAAGGGCGAAAGCGGATCGTTGAATGAAATGGATGAACCAGAATTGGTTTGTAAAAATGCTGCAACTTTAGTGGTGTGGAAAATACGGCACACTTAAAATAAATCCTTTGATTTTTCTGAAAATCGACAGTGCCGCTTATAATCCCGTGTGCCTTATGTAGGAATTCTGGTTGTTTTAACTGACCTTGAAACAATTTTATGTGGTACACGGCGCTCGAAAATCTGTCAAATGTTTTAGTACAACTTTGCTAAGCTGGCTTTCATCATTATATTATTAAAAATAGGATAGGATAGATTTAGAGTAGAAAAATTACAAAACAACCAATCATATATATCCACATACACATCTACCAGTGAGGCACCAACAATGAGCAGGGCTGATCATGTTATATAGAGTCATTCATTGTCTCTGGTAAGAAGTGTCCACCTGCTTTGAGCAGGAGCTGAAACAGCCGTAAGTTCAGGAAGTGCAACTAAGGCTGTTCTCCCCCACCAAATGTCAAACAAATCTATTTAAGATTTACTTCCAAAGTAATATAAACGATTTGAATAAATGAGTTTAGTTCACTTCACTTTTATCTAAATAGCGCCAAATCACAACAACAGTTGCCTTATGATGCTGTATATTGTAAGGCCAAGACCCAAAATAATACAAAGGAAACAGAAAAAACTCCAACAATCACGTGGCCCCCCAGTGAGCAAGCGCACTGGCAACAGTGAGAAGGAAAAACTCCCTTTTAATGGGAAGAAGCCTCCAGCAGAACCAGGCTCAGGGAGGGGCGGTGTGATGGCAAGCCACACAGAGTAAGCGCCACACCTCACCATTAGTTGCTTCACTTTAGTTTGCTTTGCAGTCAACTTTAAATATATCTGACTTATTGTCCAATATTATTTCTTTATTAAATTTATTTATTTTTTCATCACACCTTCCAATGTTTATATGGCGTGCACACATATTAACACTACAAGGTTAAAGTTCTGTTTTATGTTATATTAATAAATCTTTCTTTGCTTGAGTTACCTGGGGTTTGGCTTCTCCTTCCTGGTTGGCAAAGGGCTGGGGGAGCTGTAGTACTGCTGACAGCTTCACTGGATGAAACCACATGCTTCATTGCCTGGGGGGTGTTTCAAGTTTCTTTAATTGTTTTGTAGTAGTTGGTTATATGGCAGCCATGCTTTCCCCTTTGTGTGACATTTGGTTTAGCTAAGCCAGTATTTAAGTTCCCTCGTGTGTCATTTCAGCAGGTTAGTTTGTCTTATGGTTGTTTGAGGTTTGGTTAATTGTTATCTTGAGTTTAGTTTATTGAGTTGACCTCTTTTATTGGCTGCCTGTTTAGGTTTTTTGTCTTTGTTAAGTATCTTTTTATATTTTGGGGTCAATAAAACCCCCTTTTTTTTAAAAAAAAATTAAACACCTGTGTGCTTTATGCCTTACTGCTTGGTCCCTGACAAATGGCGATCTGCCACATCCGGTTGGGGTGACGGGAGGAAGACAGGACAATATTGTCATAAGATTTTAAATAAAAAAAATAAACATGTTTTTCTTCTTTTCTTGAAAAAGCAAAACGCACGTGCAGTAGAAGGTATAAGTTAAATAAAATACATTAACCAGTACATGTGCTGGGAATGAGAAAAGGACTGTATAGCTGATCTAAGCCAAGTATGAGCTCGAGTTCTTTCATGGTCTGTCCCAGTAAAGAAATCAGATACACCTTTACTATCTTCGACCAACAAATACGTTCTTCCCGTTTTTATGTGGCTGTCAATTCATGTTAGTACAACTTGCCGTCATGTTATAGATGCCTTAACAGGGCCCCACAGCTTTAACTACATTGGCTTTCTCATTTGTCGTAATTGCTTAAAATCTCAATGTGTAGTATGCTAATGGAATTGTCAGCAAAGCGGATTTCACGGGTTTTTCTTGATAGTCCTTTTAAGTGCTTGTGGAAATCTCCAGTTCTTAAAACTCTACCTTAACCATTTCACTCATATGAGCACTACCTTCAAAGATAAATGCAAAGACAAAAAATATTCAAATTAAAAGTACAGCTTTCCTGTTTGTTTGTTTTTGCTGTTGCAAAAAAAAAAAACACCTGCTTTGGAAAACTATCAGCTGAAAGGTGAAATATGTATGCACTGTACGACAACTGCAAACTACACAAATCATTGCTACAATAATGTTTTGAAAAGTCACCTCACTAATATCTGTTGAGAATGAGAATGCAGTTATTGTTTTATTAAAACAAGTTGCCCACTATTAGGATATATTTTTTATTATTTTATCATCTCAAAGTGTAAAAGTCTTCTTATTACGTAAAGGAAAGAACACCTACATGAATATAAATGTTAGCAAACAGAGCAGTTTCTCTTCATTTACACCAGTGGTTTTGGTGTTATTCTATAAAACCTTCTGTCTACCAAAGGCACTGCTATTAAATCATAGATTCAATTCACCTGAGCAGGAGAACTGAATCTGTGAAAATAATGAAAGCTATTTTTCATTAAAACTAATTTTTAGGTGATAATTGAAAAACTGTTTTCCCACAGATATATCAGATCAGATATGACCGATCACACTGGGATGGAGGTTTTTTTTGTTTTGTTTTTTACTGTTGCTCCAATGTACAATTGGTGATGATTAATTCAATTATTACAATCAAATTACTATTATCTCCAAATAGCACGAAAATCTTAGATAAAAGAAGTGTACGTGTAAACTGCAGTCAAACCGAGGACTGCTGCTCCACACACAATATCTTTATGAGTAGCTAGACAGAACCGCATCCTTCACTATGATCTTAATTAACTTCTAGTCTCCAGTGAGGACACTAGCTGAATAAATCACAAAGACAATAGACAGGATTAATTCATTTATTTACTAAGCAAGTGCAGCTCATCAAATTCTAATATGGGTATATTTCCTTCATGCAAATAGCTTTTATCCAGTGAATACTTCACTTTCCCCGACAACAACACGATCCCCCCAGGGCATCGTGGTTATTTAAAAAGAGCAATGGTGAGTTTTTGAGAATGTATTAAAATCTTTACTTAGGAAAGAATTCCGTTAAACCAAAGTCACACAGTGATATTTTTTTTAATGTAAAGGTATCAAATAATCACCCATTTTTCCATTCATCCATCCATCAAAGTGTATTGTTCCTTTAAAGGAATAGATTGAAAAATATCAATTTTGTACTTTTGCATAAATATACTTGCAATATGCAAGAGGGGAACAATATAGGTGTCCCCATTGTCGGAATTATTAGATCCTAATAGTGCACTAGCAGAGCAGATATGGGGTTAAAAGGTGTCATTTCAATAGCTTTTTTTTCTTTGTTTTTGATTTTTTGTTTGTTTGATACAAGTTTTGCTAACTGGCTAGCCAGCTCATTCAGTGCCCCTACCTGAAGCCTGAAAACCTTTGTTTTAATTCTCTAAATGTCATTAAAGTGCTTCCCAATTGAGTTTGTCATCTATCATGTAGAACTGATAGTTTATGTTCTGGTGGCAAGCTCAAGGGCCACTCTTACAAAGTGGCTGCAAAGCAGAACAAGACTTGGCCAGCTGCAGTCCAAGCCGAAGCAGTTGGATTCTGTCCACAGGACAGAGACTCTCTAAAGAGACAGCTGAATGACATCAAAAACCAGCCTGGAAACAGGAAAATGTGACTTGGGACAGAAAATAGCTGTTTAACATTGAGCAACCTTTCAATATAAATACTTACAGCACCTTTGTGCTTTTCGATGTCAAAAGAATTCAAACAAGTTTTTTCTCAACATGTCAGCTTTATCTGCAGTGGGTCACATTTTACTTTTTACACCTTGCTATTTTTATTTCTCTACAACAAAGTAAAAAGGAAAATGTCTAAAAATAAAATACTCGCGGTGGTTCCACAGCATTTTCTAACCTTCCAAAGCATAGTACAGTATATAACATTTTGTTGTAATCAGACAACCAGTTAAAATGCTTATCTTGGACAACCACAAAGTTTTATGTGAACAAATAAGTCATGATATATGAATATGCTAATAAGCCAATCCAAGGATTTGCTGTGGCTATGATTACATACCCCAGGGGTGTAAACCAAATAAAGAGTTTAAAAAAATGTCAGCCTCCTCAGTAATTTAATACTCCCCCAGTCTGTTCTACTCTCTCTGTAAGCTTCAGCAGAAGTAGAGTCACTGCTGCTCTGTGTGCAGAAAACATCAGAGAAATGTGTTATTTTCCTCTACATAGGAAATAGACATGGGCATGATGGAAATTGCCTCCTTCACAGACCCCTGTGAAGAGCATTTTCATATTTTCATGCCTTCATCATTTCCTTTGAAAACCGTGAAGGGAGGGGGGTATGGATCCTGCATGGCACACAGCGTTTGATGCGCTCACCACTGCGTGTTAAAATGGATCAATAGAACAAGACAAGAAAGCTGTTGGCAGAGCTGTGCTGCTCCCCAGAGTGAGATGACAGTTGGGTAGGCCAATGGGACAGGAGGTGGGTGGAGGTTAACAGCAAGAAAGATTCTGTGGTGGTCCCCTTTATCTCCTCCCTCTCTGTGTTTTTTTTTTCTCTGTTTTCTTTGATTTCTGTTGACCAAAATTGACTTGGGGACATTTGCTCATTGATAGAGCTTTTTATTTCCACTTTGCTGTAACATAAGATAATAGGAGTTGCCTTGCAGCTATGGATTAGCTTTGATTATGTGACACAATTTATCACTGCACACAGCTGTCTCAGGGCCAACCTATAGGGTCCAGACTGTGTAAGGAGATAGAGATGTCCTGTATGGAATACTAATACTATCAGCACTATTGTCACATCCATAAAAACTTGCATCTTTAAAAGATAAACTCATGGGTGGAGTGATTAGTGAAATGTTAGGGAGGTGATAAAATCTTTCCAGATTTTATTTTTTTTAAAGAAAAAACCCAGTTAACAAAAAGCAAATAACACAGGTGACAAGAAAACTTTTGTGGTATCACCAAAACAAGTCAACTGAACTCTTGTCTGAACCTACAGACAGGGGGAGGGATGTATGGAAAAAGGACAGAGAGTCTAGAAAGTCTCTGAGGGTGGGAGTGTGATTTGGAGATGGTGTGCACTGTTTACATGGCCTGCCTGGAGGGATGCGCTTCTGTTGGCAGGAGAACATTGTTAGCATGGGAAGCACGTCGCTCTGACCCCACTTTCCTCTCTGTGTCTCACTCTCCCTCTTTCTACAGCTGCTCAGGGGCATATGATGGTCTGGGAAAGATTAATGCATCTTCAACAGCATGCCGTGAAATCAAATTAGTGTACTCTGATCCACAGACATGGAGGTCTTAGGCCAGGGCTGCAGCAGGGACAATTCCTCAGTAACCTACAGCTTTTTCACCCCACCCCCATGAAAGTTACATGTTGATTATTCAAACAGCTTACATGCATTTGTTTTGACTTTGTGCTTTTCGATGTCAAAAGAATTCAATGTGCTATTCATTTACAGACTTGTCCACATAATTATAACCTGTTAGATTATGTTTTTTCTTAAGCACTTTGATTTCTAACTCTGTAGGGGGTCATAGAGAAATGTGGAAAACCAAGCCACTCATCAAATTGTCACTTTGCATTATCTGAGGTATTTATGCCCACATCAAATTTTCCATCAAATTCAGTCAAGGATGAACACCTGATCAGACAATACAGTATTATTGCTACTTTAGTGTTCTGTTTGTGTACACTCTCTTGTGTCTCACTCATGTATGATCGCATAATCAGCCAAAGAATGATGGAGTCATTCACAGAGCTTAAAGAATAACAGTCTCAATATGTTTCTATTGGTGTAATGTATAAGCTGAGTATGTGGAGAGTGTGGAACAGTAGGAAAGTCTGTCCTTGAATATGGAAATTTACAATTATCCCATGTGAGCTGCTAAAGCAAGTTAGGTCACGTTGTTCACCTTTAACCTGTAAACTCTGCAAAGAATAGTTTGCATTTGCTTACACTGGCTCATCTGTATTGGTCATTGCCATTCTGTGTAGCTCCTGCTTACAACTGTATTCAACGTTATTAGCCTTGTGATTAGTATTGCATGACCTGTACTCTCCCACTGAGAAACAGGTGAAACGATGCCATTATTTAGCAAATTACATTTATTCTTGGGGTGCCCAGAAAATGAAATAATATCTGCAGTTCTCTGAACAGGAACAAATGTAAGAGAGTTGAAAAAACAAGGTCGAGTTCTACAGTGAATCATCATACAACGCGAACTTTTGACCTGCAGAACGGGATTGGATTATGCCTAATTGATTTTACAGCTCAAAGGATAATCAAGACAAGCTAAGCGATAATGACTATTGACATCCTTATAAAGTTAACAACAAGTCAATACAGAGGTGCTTTTTGTTTAAACAATGAGGGCCAGGTAGTGTATGACTCATTCGGATCTAACTGACTGATTCAGCGTCAACTCTTTTAGAAACATAGCACGGTCTTTGACACATCACATTGGAAAGCTTTATGACTTTAGTTTTTGGTGCATTTTAAAATTCTATAAAATGCTCTAAAATGTTTAAGAATAAAATGTTAACAGCAAATGTAAATGCCAAAAGTAAGCCACTGACTGCAACTTGAAAGAACATTCCAATAAAATCCCAAATGTTTTTTTCCCCATGGCATTTCAGTATACTGCCAAGCACCAGTAGCTGGGAAACTACAGCTCGTTAAAGGAAAGAGGGGAAAAAATGAAGAAATGAAAAGGATTCGGTCAGATTAGTGTATTTATACAGCACATTTGAACACAACTGACACTGTGTATATGTTGGACAACAAATTAAACTATCAATAAACAGTTAAAATATTTAAGTAGTTCGAGAGGAATAAAAATAACCACATAATGCATTAAAAAATGTGGGTGTATTAGTGGGAGGTGCTTAGGTAACAAAAGTGCACCAGGTGTGGTAGGCCTTGTCCTGCTCAGGAAACAAGGTTGATTTAATACAGTCCTCTAAGCCATGTGCAGTAAATGTATTATACGTAATATAAGAGATACTTTGAGGTTTAATCAGTGATGAATGCGATGAGTGACTATAGCTGATTAACTTATAACTTGTGGGCTGTATGTTTTTCATAGAGGTATGTCATAAACTTTAAGGATAAAATTAATTAAATAAAAACAAAATAAACTGGTGTTAATGACGTACCTTTTGACTCTTTGTGTTTTCTTTATACAGATCAATGTTAAAGCACTTCCTAAGAAGCCATACAAAAATTGCCATTTTTTGGAGCATTTCAAGTTGCTATACATGAATACAACTATCATATCCCAAATTTTAATAACATGTACGCATTAGGACAATAGTAACTATATATATTGCTATTAATATAATAGCAATTAGTGGAAGGAAACTGTGACCTTGGACAACTTAAATGTATGTAAGTACAACTCCTCCATTTTCATATGCATATATATATATATATACATACATATATTAGGGGTGCAACGATACTCGTATCGAAATTGAACCGTTCGATACAGTGTATGTATCGAACAATACAAAATTTTTAATTTATTTTATCAACTTTCCTTCTGACGATGCTGTCTGTGTTGAGCGCTCAGTGGATCTGCGCTCGACAGTGCAGCCTCGGCGGAGTAGTCGAACGCAGATTCACTGAGCGCAGGGCAAGCTAGCGAGACAGATGTTAAGCTCTCCTTGCAACATGGCAAATTGAACCTCCTCCACCCTCATTCAGATGTGGCGTTTGGAACTATTTTGGTTTTCATGTGACGAATGACCCTGAAGGTAAGCGCGTCATGGACTAAAGTGAAACAGTGTGTTGGATGTGCCACGCAATGCTCAATTACATGGGGTGGGAACTAGTGTGTTAGCACAGTTAGCTCGTTAACGTGTTGGCCGTCCAGCCCCACGCTCGGGGCGATCCGCGGTAGCTCGTTAACGGAGATTTGCCGTGTTGTGGCGTTAACGTCATTTCAACGAGATCAACGCTGACAGCACTAGTGGGAACACAACGAATATGACTGCACATTTACTCTGACATCATCCTAGTGCAAAAGACAAGTGGAAGCAGACAAAAACAACAAGCAGGCATGCTACAAACTTTACCTGAGTCATTTAGACAGCCGTTAGCACATGATTCTCCTTATGGGGACCTAATATGTTTAATATGCTGCTGAGAATAAACCCCAGAAGAAGCGTATAGTATAGCTTTTATTTTGGAAAGAGCCATTTCTCTGTAATAAACTCTCTTTTCCAAAGATGAGTGATTCCTCAATCAGATACAGGGCTCGCAAAATTGCTAGCCTGACGTCCCGGGGCTAGCGATTTTTCCAGTCGGGCTACCAAAATCTGTCTCTGCCCTGCCCGTCGGGCTATCATAGGAAGGAAAAATATATGTCAATGCTTTTGCATTCTTTCGGAAATGTAGCTGGGTAATTATGTCATTGGCATCAGTGAGCCACTGTCAATATGTGACATATTGAAATCGCGTTTGAATTTGCGCTTGTTTTTTGCTTTCACTTTGCAATCGCGCGAACTGTGTATAGAGAGCGTCAGCACTGATTGGTGAGTGACGATAATTTGCGCACCAATTCCTCTGACATCGTCTTATCAATCGTTAGCTTACTATGCAAACATGACAAGTGAAATCTCCCGCAGCAAGCTTAAACATGTGAGAGGTTGATTGCACAGAGAATCGCTGAGCGTTATGTGAGTGCGTGTGTAAAAGCAGCAGGATATATATTTTAGTTCTGCTGAGCCAAATAAGACAGGTCAGGGTGAAGAAGTGACCACAAAACAGAAAAGTTATGACAAATCAGACTATAAGGCAAAAAGAAAGTGCAGCTTTATGGTTTCATGGACAAAAGAATTTCTGTGGCTGCAATATGATGAGCTATATAACCAGGGGTGCACATAAGTGGTCCGCAGGTGCGCATTCGCTGTCAAAATAAAAAACGCGCACAAGATAAGAAGTTAATATTATATAATTATACAATATTATACTTTAATGTATAATATTGTAAAGGAAACAAAACAGGAAACAAAACATAAATCAAAAAGTTGCTCTCTTTTTTATTCGGGCTACTTAAATTTATTTTGGGCTACCAAAAACTGAAGAGTCCCAGTCCCGGAGGGCTACCAGGGATTTTGAAATTTTGTGAGCCCTGAGGTTTTTTTATTTTTTTTATTACACTTTTGTTTCAGCAACATAAAATTTAAAAACTGACAAATTAAAAAGGCATGAACTTTTTTTTTTTTGTATCGAAAAAATATCGAACCGTGACACCAAAGTATCGAACCAAACCAAACCGTGAATTTTGTGTATCGTTGCACCCCTAATATATATATATATATATATATATATATATATATATATATATATATATATATATATATATATATATATATATATATATATATATATATATATATTTATTTATTTATTTATTTATTTATTTATTTTTGCTGGTTGCAATTCTATTTAAGAATAGTTACTCAAATGGGATCATGGGTGCTCCTTTGGGCTTAGAAAAGCTGTATTTAAGTGTTGGGTAATTATTGAACATATTTGTTGCATGAATGCAATTCATGTTTGTTAATGCTATGTGTGATTCTAATTGTTCTTTGTTTCTTTGTTGATTATTATCCACTAGAGTTTTTAACTGTTTCTGTTTTTATTTTTTTGTTGTCGCACCTGACTCGTAGACTTACTCTATTTTTCCTTATAAATATTTTTTATGGCTTGTGCTTTTATTATGTTTTTATTTGATATGTATTTTATATTACCCCTGTGTATTAGTGGCATTGACCTGTGAGTATATTTGATACTTTGCTAAGGCCTTATAATACTCGTGTTACTTCTCTGTCTCTTATGTTAAGCACTTTGGTATACCGCTGGTTTTTAAATGTGCTCTATAAATAAAGATTGTTGTTGTTGTTTTGTTTTCTGTGTCATTTAGACATTATGTCAGTGACATTTTAAACCTGGCCCTGCTGTGCCTTGTAGTTTTTCCAGGTAGCAGCCGTTGTGTTTACTAGTCAGGTTTGTGGTGGCACCAAGTGAGGTACCTGAATCGTTTGCAGTGGATTTTGGAGTGTGATCACAGAATTAGTGAATACTAACTGAATAGTGCTCCACACTGTGCTGTGAAGTTTTAGCTAGACCAACATATCTATTTTTAATTAATTGATATTTTTTGCATAGTTAATAAAGCTGCTTTTAACAGCGCTTAAACTGGAGATTGCTGACTGTAGTGTTTGTCTTATTTTAAATGAGGGGTAATTTCTTGGCAGGCCCTGGTTAGTTAACTGATCAGCAGCAAACACGCGTACCTGCCATAGTCTTTCAGTCCTCCTGGTACCCCTCCAAGTTCTTCTCGCTCTCCAACTTGGCTCTCTCTCTCCTCTGTCTTTGTGTGTTTGTGTGTATGTGCCTCTTACAATTCTCTCTTCTGTCCAGGAGCCTGCCCTGTTTTCCTCAAGGGGGATTTGTGCGTGCAAGTTGGAGAGAGAAGTCTATTTCACTATCGAGTGGAATCTATCGGACCATCGGTTTGAATACTGTACATAGAGTCTGTGGAGCAGACAGGTGTGTGTAAACACAATTCCAAGGAGGATAGATGCCAGCAATACTCTTAAATATGCAATAATTCCTTGCTATCAATCTGGTAAAGGCTAAAAGTCTAATTCCAAACAAGCTGGCATCCATCATTCTACTGTGAGAAAGATTATTCACAAGTGAAAACAATCAAGACAGTTACCAGTCTTTTCCAGGAGTAAATAGACTGTGCAATGCTCAGAGGAAATGCAAAACACAAGTATGGCTTGTTTAGGACTGCCAGGAGAAAGTCTTTCTCTCAGGACATCTCAGTATGGCTTGGATTTTCAACATTACATGCAAACAAGCCACAAGACCTCTGGATCAATGTCCGGTGAACAGAAGAGATCAAAGTGGAGATGCTTGTGTCATGTGAAGCTGTGGCCAGCAAAAAGGAGGTGGACCCAAATGCAGAACTTAAACACAAAAGATGAACTTAAGGCTTTATTGCTGGAAAAATTCTCCACAAACATAGGCTCAAAAAACAACCTAAACTTAGAAAAATGGAAACTAGAAACGCAGGGAGCCTTAAACACATAGGACGGTACAACACGACAAAGGGCAAAGGAAAACACAGGGTTTAAATATATGGAGGAGTAATGAGGGAATGGGAAACAGGAAGGAGACACAGCCGGGATTAATTAGACATAACGAGACAAGGGGAAGCAAATTTAGACACACTGACATGGGATTGTCCAAATAAAACAGTAAATGAGGCGAACACACAACACGACACAAGGAACACAACATAGGCACAAAGACAAAACCTAAAGGCTAGAAAATCCCTGAGGTGCAAAAGAATAACTAAAAAACAGGAAATACAAAAGCCAAAACCATGACAAAGAATAAAAAAAAGAATAAACAAAACCTAACCACGGAGTCACCTGCCTCTGGACCTTGACAGCTTGTCTATAATTCACAGCACCAAATTTGATGAAAAACAATTACAGCATATCAGCAAACACCTCATACCAGCTGTCAGTTGTGGTGGGGGGAATAATTGGGAATCTTTTTTTCAAATCATGTCACTGGAACATCTCTCAGTCATTGAGTTGACCATAAACTCCTCTGAATATCAAAGCATTCTAGAGTCAAATATGAGGCTCTGTCTGACAGCTCAAGATGAGCCGAAACTGAGTCATTAAAGAGGACAATGATCACACACACAGCAGCAGCAAATGTAGAACAGAACGGCTGAAAAATGGCTATTCCAATGGCTCAGTCAAAGTTCTGAACTCAACCTGGTTGAAATGCTGTGGGAACACCTCAAGGAGTCTGTGCATGTGTCTGTCCATCAGCAGCATTTTGAACCGGTTGCAGTCATTAAATTACTGTTGTGCTCAGTTCTGTTGCAATAATCCACTAAGATTAAGAATAACATTATATCAAAAACATGCTTGATCACTGATATCACTATTCCCTATAAAGTTAAGCTTTTTAACCTCCTATTTAAACTTAATTTTAACACATTTTGTAAAGAGGTACTACTGTCCCTATGCAGAAACAACAGGATTACTTAGCCTCTTTTGACAATTACAAAATGGATACACATTGTTATATTAGATGCACCTGCACATGCTGTTGAAGATGGTGGTAATCAGTCTTAGCCAAGGCGGTTGCGATAGGACACACAGCAGGCCTAACAAAGACAGATTAGAACCTGCAGGGCACATCGTTATAACCAGTGGATCTTTTCACACAGTCCTCTGAAATGTGAGTGCACATGGATCACTGCTGACAGTACAGAGATACCACACATATAGCACAGTGGACACACACGAGGTAATGTATATTTCTAAAAATCAAATGTGGAAGTGGATAAAGCCGACGACAGCATGTGCATTATGTGAGCTCTTCTGGTATTCACACTATATGAAAATAAAACAATAGCTTACGGACACTTTTTTAAATGTGTTATACATTCACCTGATATATTTTTGACAACAGTCAAACAGTGAGACTGAACACGTTACAGAATTGAATAAAGGCGTGGGCTTATTCACAAAACATTACATCAATTCCTCCTTCAATACCCTTCATCTGAGGTGAGCTCCAGTTTAAGATTCAGGTCATGAGCACTTGAACCAGCCTTTGGACAAGTCCACACATCCCTTGCATGCGCTTCTCTTTACCCTATTGACTGAGGATGAGTCTGTCACCGGATCCGGATTAAAGTCTTAAGACTATCTATAAAAGGGGGCCGGGCAATGAGAGGGACTTGTCAAAGATTTGTTTGCTGTCAGGGCCTTGCTAGAGCCAGGAAAAGGTACGGCTGCAGAATAGCAAAAGCTTCCATTTCTGTTTGTGCTCCAAAGTCACTTCAAGATCAAACCACTCTCTTGCCACAGTAATAATGAAAATCAGGCTCTTAATTAATCATTAGCATCCTGTCATTATAATAATAAGTCAGAAAGCTAGTGCCACTAGGGGCTTCCTATCAAATCTTTAAAACCAATAAGTTCCAATTTAGGCGCCCCATGCCAGATGTTCCATGTGCCAGTCTTACGCAATTCCCAACACTGAGGTCTGAGAACATTTGAAAATTAAAACTAAATAAGATGGCTATGTTGTCTGGTAAACAGAGTGTTACTGCATAAACTTCCTGTGTATATGCATCCTACTGATAAGACACACTCACTGTTTGTCTGCTATTTAAACTCAAATAGGCCTAAAATTTGTGTGGGTGCAGTTCGCTAAGGGGTATGTGTGGTAGCTAGCATAAATGTCTATTGAAAAATCAAGGATGCCCAGAAGTCATGAAATCTATTTGCTATCCATTCCCCTCTTTATATAACACCTAATCTCTCTTAAAAGCAATTAGAAATTACATCTACTCTGTTTGCCTTGATAAGAGATCAAACGTTACCTGCATCTCTGTGCAAACAAAATGCTAATGAAAGCCACCCAGCTGGCTGCATACTGGGCAAGTACGCCTCTGGAACTCACATGCAGATTACCTGCCCGTCGACCTGTTCCTAATTATTATTCATGTTTACAAACTTTCATCTCTTGGGATGGGCAGCAGAATCAGCTGCATACGAGATGAGCAAACAGAGGCTGCAGCAGCACACGGGAGTGGACATGAATTTATTCATGGCAAAAAGAGTCCATCCGTGCAAGGGCCCCTGCATCTCTTCTCCACCTCCCCAGAGAGCAGACATTTATGAAGACATTCCCTCAAAATCATAATAACAGCATTACCATTCCAAGCAGCCACTACCTACGTCATGACCGCATTTGTTGCTCTGCCAAGCCTGCAACACAACAGCCCAAACTTACCAACCTACCACTACCCCCATTTCCTGTATCGGTGAGGGAGAGTTCAGTGTCTGCATTTCCCTTGGGATGTGTGGTAAGACGCTTAGCAGCACATTTTACACCCACTCTTCACCCAGAGTGCCTCCATCCACCACCCGCGATGAGGGGAATAGCCACCTGACGTGCAGCTATGGCACAGCAATCTTGCGGGAGAAAAAGGTTGAATCGTTAAAACACACACACACACACACAATCCCAGTCCCAGTGGACCTCTCACTCTCTCAGACACACATTGGGCACACATGGAAAGGTGTAAAAACAAATAATGGATGGATTTACACTAACAGGGAGAAATACGTGGAATTGGAAACGATTTTTGTGGGGCTTTTTGTGTTTTTTTATATCAAAAGATAAATTTTATGTAATGCATAAATTTCCACTTGTCACACAATAAACTATTTGTGTTTGTGGCTTCCTATCTGACTCACATGTCAGCAGTTAAAGATGCGTATGTGGGGGGGTTTTGGTTTTGTTTTTTGCTACATTTCAGGTGTCTTTGAATTCAGTTCAGTTTAATAAGCACATAGACAATGTCAGTGGCTTCATAACTGATGGCAGCTGTATGTGCTGTCAGCGTTGTGTCAGTTAGTTCTATCAAAACATAAGCTTGGTCCACAATTACTGCCTGCTGTCAATGCTTGATGAAGCATTAAGACAAGAGAACAAGTTGTCAGCCTGAAGCTTACACAGCTCAGATATTGTCTACATGACATGAAATACATGACGCCTGCCTTTGCCTCCTCCATAAATTGCCATACAGACCACACATTCTGATATAAAAAAAAACAATAAAAGGAAAGAACATTTTGTTTGACAAATTAATTAACAATTGTGTTGTTCTATGTTAAATATATGCTGCTTCTGTACTATGTGATCCAGTCAAAATCTGAAGGCTTGACTCATCACTGTGTTATCCTACAAAGACTGAAAAAGTCTTACACACCAAGGGCAAATGATTTTTGTTTGTACCAGCTATTAGCTAAATGGGTGATTAATGTACTAATGAATCATTAGAAGAGATCATTCCGGGTTAGTGTATGCCATCTCATGAAGTAATTGAGCTAAATTAAGCCAATCGCCGTAGGGCTTGCCTTTTCTTGTTCCCCATGTCTGACCACTGTCTGTCTGACTTCCAGCCAGCAGCTGAAGCTGTCCAGTAAGGCACCACCACAGGGTCAGGAAGAGCAGATGAAAACCCCAAGAGATGAGTTGGAAATGAAGGGAGCAATGAGAGTCTCCAAAATAATCCTATGCTCCCAAAACAAATTGGCTTTCGTCTCCAGTCTAAGTGCTGCAAGAAAGTACCGCTGGGAAAAGAATCAATTCCACCTGACCTTCTAACTTAATCACCAATCTCTCCACTGGTACTCTGTTGAGACCTCCAGGACTGTGAGATGTTACAGAGGGCAAGGCCTTTAGTGGGCCAAATGTCACTGGAGAAAGCTCCAGTAAGCATTTTTGATTCATTTAAACACATGATGTTTACTGTTTTCCGGTCAGAATTTTATCCACTCCTCATATTAAGGTCTTGAATGCCATGCACATGTAGACATGGACAGTGGAAAACTCTTAGGCTTGCTGTCGTTGCATTCCACATGGTTGACCGCAATATATTGCTCGATGCACTGGAAACATGAGCGAGACTTTCTGGAACCCAGCTGGACTATGCTGAACTCTAAGTGATCGATAAGAACTTTATGTGGATATACATTGTCATTAAATTAAGCTCTTTGTCAAGGATATGTTGCTATTTATGATATATATTGATTTATTGAAAGGTGTTATTGAACAAAACATATCTTGACTCCTTCCCAAAGAAAATCATAATAACCTTAAAGGCAGTATATTTACCATAATATCTCTTCATGTTAATAAACTGTGAAGATGTAAAAGCATAAATGTTAATGGCAATTACTCATATGAACATAGTGCTTACCTGGCAAAAAAGTGCTGTCTATTTACATTTAAAATTTTAATTATGAGAAGATTTACTAATAAATGTTAATGATGAAATGAAGGGATTTATAACACACAACATTAAATGTTCTTTTACAATTTACACATAAGCCTATTTTATATACACCCTCTAGCAGATCATTACATGAAGGAACCTTTTAAATGCAAGCACGCTTATGCTCACAGGTGTACACACGGGTGCTCACACACACAAACTACACCCTTTTTGGCTCCTACCTCAAAGCACAGTGTGCACTGTCGATCTTACGTGCTGCACAATAATATTCAATATTTAGTATTGATATTCACATAGATTACTGTTTTCCCCATTCAAGTCTGTCCCATGTTTAGCAAGTGAAAATAAAATAAAATAATCAATAAAAGCAAAGGTGAATCAAATAGACCAATACGGCAAAGCTGGGATGGTCCATTTGGTAAAGTAAATCCGTTGGGCATCTTTCTTTGCCTTTAGACAATAATTCTGATGACAAAAGAACCAAACGGGACAGGCGGGAAAGAATACATTGCTTTTCTTTCTCATAATTGTACTAAGAAACCTTACAGGTATTCAAATATACATTAAGAGAGCAAATGTGTTTTTTACTTTGGTTTTTTTTCTATTGTAAAGCAATGTGTATGTAATTTTCCTACATGTATTACTTTTTGAAATTCCCAAAAGCTAATATAATAATAAGGTGTTAGTCCCCGTAGGGAAATTGCTCCTCTGCATTTAACCCATTCACCCAGTAGGCAGCCACCAATGCAGTGCCCGGGGAGCAGTGTGTAGGGACGGTACCTTGCTCAGAAGCTTCAGCCTGAGGGCAGCCGTTCAGCAGAGTCGAATTCCCGACCTTCCAATCATGGGGCAACCACTCTACCTACTGAGCTATCCCTGCCCTCATGGGCTGTAAGCTTATGTATCAACTTTATGCCTAAAACCCCTTTGCTAACTACTAGACTACTGTATATACGTTAATTTATATAAATTATTAAAATCATCCACTCTAACTTTTATCTAGTATATATAGTGTGATCTATAGCAGAGAATAGTCCCTCTGCTCCACTCAACTTTTCATAGCTGTAAGGCCTTGTTTCTAAGCTAAGTGGGAAAGACCCTAACACAGTTCTCTAGGCTTTAGTTAACCTCTAATGCAAATACACAGTCTGTGATATCTGCAGTCTGTGATCTCTTCCTTCATATCTTCCTGGATACATTCCCAGCCTCTCTGCCTGTTTCATTTTCCCACACTGCTCCCTTCACATCACCATATTTAAACTGAAAATGTAGTCTTAATTGTAATTACATTCACAAGTGCTTTAACTCCTCTTGGACTGGGCTAGCCGCTAATATTACGTCTCCAATCAAACAGTTATATATTTGTTTTATCAAAAACATTTTTGTACCCATTTTTGTACCCTGTTTTAATTTTTAGTTTGCATATCTGCATGTTTACTGTTACATGTTACTGTTTACAATTCAAGTGTCTACAGTTGTTACCTTAGATGGCATAAGGGCATAGGATGTTTAACTTGTTTATATTATTGTGAAGCACTTTGGTGTACCTTTGGTTTTTAAATGTGCTATACAAGTAAAACTGTATTGTATTGTATTGTATTTTTGTAAATCGCCTTCAATCAAGACTTTCTTTTACATACCGGTATGTTGTTCTGCTCAGCAAAACCCAGTCATGCCAGAGAATTATGTACCAGTAAACGCATCTGCTCATGTACAATCAGTCAAAGCTACATAAAGGTCAATGCAGGAAGCAAAGTAGGCACTGATTTGACAGCATAACTGTAATGTGGTGGTGGTCAGAGGGCCCGGTGGCGCCTGTGTCCGGCAGCCTCGCCTCTGTCAGTGCGCCCCAGGGCAGCTGTGGCTACAATGTAGCTTGCCATCGCCAGTGTGTGAATGTGTGTGTGAATGGGTGAATGACTGAATGTAGTGTAAAGCGCTTTGGGGTCCTATGGACTAGAAAAGCGCTATACAAATGCAGGCCATTTACCATTTACCATGTGAGTCACAATTCTTCATGCATTTTACACTAACCTACAGTTAGAGCCCATTTATACCCCCAGTATATAGCTAAGTGTAGGATGGTCTGGCTTTCTAACTGGGATGTCAAGCTAACAATTAAAACCAAGAAATCATTGATTTTGTGTCATTTTTGGGTTTGTTGGTTTTACTACTAATACTACGACTTCATTATTCAGCATGTAAAAATATGATAAATTATTCTGTCTCTTGATCATTTCTGCATATTAAGGCATTTTAATACATTTTAATATATTCCTTCCCTGTTCTGTCTGGTAATCCAATATACTTTATAGTTAGCCCTACCTACTTGTGCAGAAGCTTCTCCAGGTGCCCTTCACTGAAGGATATGGGAAAATAGCCTGTCTTCTGCTTGCTGATAAGCACACCCAGGCACAGGTTGGCCTCTTGAGACCATACTGCCTTTCTCCACAACACACGAGCAATAGTTTGCCCTGCAGAAGGTCAGTGAGAGAGAAAGCTGTTTCTGCCTGCCTGGGGATCTGGATGTAGGAGACTCAATGACCTGACACCACAGACCACTGGGCTGCAGAAGTTAAATTATGTATGATCTAGTTTGCAGACAGCAAATTTATCCTTGATACACTTGAGAACATGGGATGTATAATGAAAGGACGCTGGACTTGTTAAGTCAAACATATGGTCAAAGAAGTGAAGGAATGCTGTCCGTGGCTTCCCACTACATTTCACAAGTCAATATTTGCTGGATGTATTGGTTTCAGTAAATACCGCAGTCCACACATGGTGCTCATTCCAGCAGAGACTGGGAATAGAGTTCTCAACCAGCTGCACAGTATGAAATTTGTTGTGTCCCAGTAATGACACAACACAAAGCTAGGCGGGTGGTAATAAAGATTCTCTTTCTGCAGAGATGCCTCATATCCTCACTTTCCCTCACCCTTAATTTATTCCCCGCGGTGCTATGAGTGATTTTGTCTGCTCTTTCCCTTATATTAAACATCACACACTATTAGCTCTCAATAATCATTTGCTGCCACCCAGGACACAATGATTTCCCATGACACATAAAACTGCAATAACGTCAACTCGGTTTCAGAAATAATATTGCCAACATTCTTTTTTATGTGTCTCCCCCGGCTGGAGAAAATACCTCCGTACGCCTCGCCCACTCTCATACAGAGAAAAAACAAACCATTTGTAACTTTCAAAAGTTACAAAAATCTAGTTTCTGCACATTTCTCAAAATATCCATATCTCAGTTCCAAAAGAAAAAGAAATATTTCAAGAGTGAAAATAGGCTACATGCTGAGAGAGACAGATGGCGTATATGCTGTGTGCAGCATTCGGTGTGCCCTCACCATAAATAACCACACAAAAAGCCACGCAAAATTGCATTACAAAATAAAATTTCTGAAAATCTATTGTTTAGCATTGCAGTATCTATGCTTTAAAGTTTACAAATATACATCCTCTGACTGGAGAGAATCTGGAGCTGTAAAATCCTCTTTTTGATGGCAATAATGAGTAACCTTTGTCAGACCTTGGTATGAAATGACAGGGGTGACTCACTGTGTTCACATTCTGTGTCAAGTGCATATTGGGTGAGTTAAAGAGCAAAATTAAATTAGATGTCAAAATAGGAAGAAATAGTTGGAACCTATTAAACAGGGGCTGGTCAGGGTGCTCATTTCACATTTCTCCAGGCTCACACTGTGGATCCACCATGAATTGTAATCAACTGAAAGTTCTCAGTCAGTCTGGGTAAGAAAGGTCCATAAGAGCTACTGACTGACCAGAATGACAAATTCCATCAAATGTTAGGTTTCAGATGAGATGTTAGTACAGTGACCTAGCAAACTGTGGAAAGTAAGAAACCTGATGACTTCCACTGTCTTTGAATGACTTTCAAAGGAAAGATTTCCAGAGAAACAATATGTTATAAAACCTTGTATATAATGCTTTGCCAACAAATGTTTTCCTTTTTATCAAATCTACCTATAAACTTCATCTCAGATTATTTTTATTTATTCATGGAAAAAGTATCCAACATGTCCCAACAAACAAAATAAATCTCAAAAAATTTTACTTACTGAAAGCACAGCATGATAATAATGGCATCACGCTAAAACATTTAAGCATTCACTTTTCCTTTGAAATAAAAAAAAAAAACAACCCGTACATTTACTGAGATTTCTGTAATTTGCTTCAAAGCATAGTGATCTCTAGTAATTACGCTTTTGCTCAATCAGACTTTTGTCTATGCTTCAGCAGATGGCGCACAAGGTCACTTTGAGTCTCACGGATGGCCAGGCAAAGCACATACTTGATGATCTTCCTGCAGGTCGTCAGCTCTGCTCCCGAGGTTGTTATTGTTCTTTGGCAACTTACTTAGTTTCATTACCCAGTGGAATAAATTGGGTAACTACGTGATGAGTCTTCCCTCAAGTATTTTTCTTATTAAAGAACATTGTGCTTAAGTTTGCCTAATTTGAAAATCATTCGAATTGTCAACAGCATCAAGGCAGATAATGGTCAAGCATTTCTGGTGCTAATGCTTAACCATTCCACCAAAATGAGATTTCAAATTGTACACCATTATCAAGGAGTCAGATCCCATTACCTCCACAGAGATGTGTTGCACTCATGCATTTTGATGGTACTCCCACATAATGGAGAGAGTCAAGAAGCACTAAATTGTTATCCACACTTTCGGTAGGCAAACTGTATTACCTTTCCATTTCAAAGAAAATTTCACTACTGGCTCAGGTTTCACTGGCAAGCGGGTCCAGTGACTTAACCAGACTTGATCACAGAGGACAAGAAGCTTTACAAAGCCGCAGCTCATGTAGCTCTGTGTCAGCATCGTTCAGTAGAAAATAAAGGCATCCTCCACTCTGTCAAATTCCTGCAGTAACTTAGTAGGAGACTTCAGCTTGTGAGGAATGAAAGTTGAGGAGGAGGTGAAAGCAAAACATTCATTTGTGAGTCAGCCTAAAGCACATGTAGAGCTCAGTCTGAGTCCTCGGTAAGACCTCACTTTAAACTTTTTTTCCTCTGGTATACCAGTGCTATTGCATGAAGCATGTCTGTCACTTCCCTGAATAATTCCGATGTAAAAGACTGGAGAATACTAATTCACAAAGCAGCAAAAAACGTCATTGTGTTCTTTTAGTAGAAGAAATTGTATTTTTACTTCCTTTACACAATATTTTTGCACATGTATTACAGGTAATAAAGTTATAAAACCTGGTATCCAAATACTATAATTGACCTTTAATTCTTGACACGTTGATGGCCTGATACAACTTCCTTTGTTTTTCTTAAAGTGGGCTAGTTTGCACAGACACCACATATTCTGACATATTCTTCAGTTAGTGCAAGAACTGGAAACATGCTCCATCCTGTCAGCATTCCACAGTTCTGCAGAAACTCTTCTGGAAAATTCCTGCCTGAAAAGAAAGCAGAAGAAAAACGCGGGAGGAGAATCGGAACAGACAGCAAGAGAAACTAAAGGCATTTTTAAAATCCTTGACTAACTGTAAAATAAATCTTTCATTGTTAGATAAATCCACATCAGCTTTATTCTGAGAAAATCTGTGTAGACTTGCTTCAGGTCATAACAGAATACAAAACCCGTCCCGAGGAAGTAGGGTTATCCCAGAAGAGACATCCAAATGTCATGAATCTACATAGCAGATAGGAGATCACCAGATAAATTCCCATTAATTTTGAGCTTCACAACAACTGAATAAAAAATGCCAAGAATGAATATTTATAGCAAAAAAAATTGCTTTCAATCTGATCGCAAATCCAGAATACTTTTTTTTATCTACATGTAAAACAGGACATATTCTGGCTGTGTATACTTTCAGTGGAATAAACAGGTCCGTGTAGAGTTATACATCTGACATCGCTGTTGCCCTCTTCTCGTCTAAAGAGCTTGGCCTATGAAGAGAAATCAGCATTAGATGTTGATACATAATTTAGCTTCTCAGCTGTGTTATCCAACCTTTGCCACCAAATAAATATGTAAAGGCAGTGGCTGTGGATCTTATTTTCAAAAGTAAGAAATTCATTCTCCTCCTCATGTTCTATTCAGATAAGCAGTGGGTAAAAAATGATCAATAACCAGATTACAAACCCTGAGCTTACTTCCATCTGACTTCTGTAATAATGGGGTAATAGACTTAAGGGTGAAATTAACCAACCCCTGTGTTTAGGGCAACGCTGATGTTAGAAAAATTAACTTGATGATATTTTAAGTATCTTTTTATTTGTTCTTTTCAAGGTAGAACAATATTTACACCCATCAAAACGACGTTGGTCAAAAAGCTGGTCATTTATTGAAATTTAGTATTCTAAATTATAAGTGTGAGCACAGTAAATAGACATATAAAAGGTGAAATCAACATATGCACACGCTTAGATAGTACACAAAGATACACAACACACCTGCAATGTGCATCTCGCATATGCACTTGGCACATTTTGTTCAGCCTTTCGGCCTACATGGGCTGTAATTTCCCAGAAACACATTCTGAATGAAAACCTTGTGTCACACATTCACAACAACTCACGCCTCTTCTCGTAGGAACCAAATATTATACCTGTTCATCACGCAACAAACACATTATTTTTGCCTGATCAGTTTTCATTGCTTTGATTTTTAAATACAAGTACAAGTTTTTTCAAGTCATGTGTCATTCTGTGATGAAACAGTAGACAACTGAAAAATGAATAATTTGGTAGCCCTGGAGAAATAGGAGTCAAGTTTTTCTGCTGAAACAACATGACACGAAAAGCATAGTCCTGCTGATCGTCTACTGATAATGAATTTGCATTATAATATAGACCGGAAATAATTATCCCTAGGTAAAAATGTTGATTATAGTGACTTGTTAGTTTGTCTCTTGCAATTATACATTTAAGTAAATCAAAGTCAGTGGTTTGATTTACCACACAATACCCCCAATGCCTTAGCAGCTTTAACCCAGCTTTAATTAACAAATGATCTCTAAGAGAAGAGTTTCTTTCTTAGTAATAACAGCACCTTCCCACACAAACAAACCTCTTCCAGCAACATCATGCATCACATACCATAAGAGGTTCTTAGGAGCAAGTTAAGACTAAAACATGTCGATACATGTAGCCATATGGTATAATAAAAACAGTCATACTCATAATTCTACTGGATCGTTTTATACTTATATCAAAGTGCTAACTGAGCCTATAAATAGCCTATCATGATTTTTAAATAACCAATAAATTGTAACCAATTAAATAAGATCCAAGAATTATAAGTGAGTTTTTGTTCACCTTTCTGACAGTTATTATTGGTCCACAGTATCACTTTTTTATTTTCTGACTGTTACCAGTGATGTTGCCTTGGATTATCTGGTAACTCCTTGACTTTGAGGAAAACAACTCTATGAAAGGTGATTTAAGCTTCGACAGCCTAAAAGCTGCCCAGGTCCACCAATCCTTTGACAGATTAGGTGCTTCAGAAAAGCAGCGGGAGTGTTGTTGTTTTGTGAGGATTATAACTGCTCCTGAGCTTTACAAAAACATCTTACTCAGTTGTCAGCTTTGGTTATCATTTTTTTTTCTAATACTCCTTTAAATTAATTTTACAGTAACTGATTGCTCTCAATACAGTCAGAGTTTAAAGACCAGACCTACACACTGTAACAGTGTCAAGTTCAAAAGATAGTAAAGACATGAGATATGTCTGACTAACCACCTTGTTTCCTAAAGTAGTCTAGAAACCTATCATTGCGACCCAAGGCAATCCTATACTAACTCTTTTAATTCTCTAAACCATCACGTATGTCCGTTTGCACATGCACAGTTCACAACAAGACATATACGAAAATCAACCTAAAAGTAAAACAGGAAGTAACCAAAATACAGAGAAGACTGAATCATAAAGCCATACTATAACACCTCACATGACGACAGAGACAAGACACAGAAGGCAGGAGGGAGTGAAAACTAGAAAAATAAAGGACCATAATAAAACCAATAAATATACAAGGGCAATGGCAGGTAGTTGGTGGGGATAATGCAGCTTGAGATTCTATGTAAAAGACTACAGAAGTTACTGTAATTTTGCCATTTTCCCATATGTGTCTTTATAATAATTCACAGGAACATTTTCTCACATATTATCCCGCTGTTTATGGGGAAGCTATAAATACCCTCAGCTGACAATACACAGTGAGTTTTGGGAACTGCCTGGCGTTACTTGCCGTCTCACATTATATTCAGGTCAGTTCTGCTGGAATTTTTTTGTATTGCTTTACAATCACACCTCCTCCATATTTCACAGAAATAGTGTGAAATATGCCATTGAGAAATTAGTAGCTACAATGGCATCACTTGTGCTTTTTTTTAATCACAAACGAGTGTTGAAGTCTATACTAGCACTGTGCCAGTCAAAACCTGCCAACATAATCAAATGTTTGAAATTTTCATAATACTGTGCAAGTAGTTTTGATCACAGCAGGGTGACTAGTAGCTATTGTTGCAGGAAAAAAATTCAGCATCTAAAATATATCAAATGTCACATATCAGTCTGCACATTATACTTTTGAGAAATCTGAGCAATACGAGCAATACGACTTTTTTTAACTAGTGAAATAAAAATCTTGTTATGTTTTTGTTAAGTTTGGGACCCTTTTGGGACCTTTGTTTTCCACAGTTTTTAGTCCCTCTGCTAATATTCATTTTGTTCTGTGGAACTGCTTTTTTGTTGTATATATCACATTACATTCTCCTTTTTTTTCTCCACATGTCAAAGTAAAAAACTTGTTTACTGTTATTTTGAGAAAATCACAAATATGTTGTTAGTGTGTTTGTTGGAGAAAACACTTTCGGTCCATTTCTGTTTGTGTTTTTTTTACAAAGAGGAAATCGGTACAATCAGTCACACCTTTCTCACTTTTTCTACGGATTCTTTTGTCTCTGGATTAACTTCTGACTTTAGAGAATGAGAAATCTAAATTGGCTCTCAGTGACCTCTTTGAGTCCCCTTAGACAGTGTATTGACTTTTTACGCCAAGGTAACCAAACCCAGTGCCCTAAGGTTAGCAGGAAAAGACAAAATCAATTTAAGGGTGAATCTGTGCATCTGAAAACAAGGATTCAGGAAATACAGCTTGAATAACCTCTACTTTATTTATCTGAGTTGGGAATTTAGGTCTCAAGTTACATCTAAAATGAAGAATGAAGCTTCACATGAATTTTATCTCCACATTAGTCAGACAGCAAAGTTAAGCTGTGGATATAGAGCACAATTATATACATGATACACAGACAGACTCACAGTAACAAACAAACAATGAAACCCCCTTTTGGAAGACAAAGTTCTGGCAGTGCTATTTGACCCAAAAGCTCCATGTCTGTTGTGTGACCAGTTTAACTAATGGACTAGATAATCAAAGGGTGTTGGTCACGTCAGTCTCACCTTTTGTCAATAAATGAGTGTTGACCTCTCAACTATGCCTGCCCCCAATCTCCTCCCACAACACACGGAAGCTCTATACGCTCTCATTCAAAACAAAGCAGGAGTAATCAGCACCTTCAGCCTACTGGAATGTTCCCAATTTCTATAGAGAGGCTTAGTGAAAAAACAGACAGGTACGCTGACAAGAAAACAAGCCCAGACTCATTCGCTGGTGAGGCTGCGGTGCAGTGTAAAAACTGGGAGTGCTTGAGAAGCTTTTTTATTTGTGGCCTTAACGTAAGTAAGCACATTTGACAGAAAAATGCACTCACAGAAATAATGAAATAATGCCTTTATTACAAGAAGAATTGAAACAATTTTCCACACTTAGGAGTTGCTTAGCGTCTGTGGTGTCTTGTACTATACTGCGGTTATGGCAACGACTGGCCATTTATGCTCCAGTAATATTTGGATAAGTCACAATGTTGCAGCAAAAGAGAAGCATTTTAACGATTCCCGCTGCGATGCCATCCCTCCACAGTTATTAGAGCGCGTTCCATGTCTGTGAGAGAAGTGCATAAACACGGGGTGCTGACAGACCCCCTGTCTCACACATGAATGGAAGAATTATCCAGCTTCCACCTACCCCAAGAGATTCATTTTGGGACACAAGTTTTTGCATGTAGCACACAGTGCTCCAATTAAGAATTATTTTGAACCATTTACAAGCATATGCAGTCAGCTGGAAGGAGACACTCAGTGGCACTTTGCACTCCCCTAATAATATTATGAGTGTTGTAAAAACTACAATACCAGATATCCTTCTAAAATGTAGTGGAAGTGGAAGCAAAAGCGTATCAGTAACATAAAATAAAATAAAAAAAACTCGGGGGGAGCACAAGTACTTATTTTCTTCCTTTTTACTTGTCTTCAGTAACACAGGTTTCATTGCTTAGCAAAAGCTGTGCTCAGCTGCTTGCTGATATTGTTCGCTCATTCACGTTATGTACTTGTTATAAAATGCCATGACCCAGGAAGCCTCAGAACTATACATATCTAGATATGAAAAAAGACTCACTAAGTAAAAATCTCACCTCTTGTAGGCAGCTGGCATCAGAGAGTACTGAATTTGCCTGAAACTGTTTCCATTTGGCCTCTCATCAATGTTATTTTTCAGCAATTTTTAAAATCTTAAAGTGTTGGACATTCAAGGTAATTGCATGTCTTGGCTGCCGGGGATAGCTTAAATTACAAATTTGATTATTATTCAGACTTTATTTATTTATTTAGTTTACAGTGACAGTGATTCTCAATAAGACCTAATCACATTGCACCATATTTGTCTAGCGCTCACACAAATCATATTCACTGAGAGCCTTTGTTATTTTCAGCCCATTCACACAGCCCATTTGTATTCTGGGTGTGACATTTCGAATCTGCATCCAAACGGGGAATGAAATATTTATGCTGCAAAATGATGGCACTGTTCATTGTCAATTTGCTTGAACATAAAAGTGCATTAGAAGGTGGGTGCATTCTTGCCCAGGCAAATCAGAACAGAATCAGCCAATGAGGCATCGAAGAGAGAAGGACAGAGGGGAGTATCAAGGTAGAAGGAGACAACCTCTGGGCAGCCACAGGCTATAGAGCCTGCAGACACAGCCAACACCCAGGAATCTCACGCAAATACATTCAAACTGCAACATGTGTCAAAGGCCTCTAAAGCGAGCACCAATACTTAAAAATTAATAGTGTTTTTGTTTTTTTATGCAAATATTATTTAGGTTTATCGCGGTGTGAGTAAAAATGGTGGCACATGCAATAAAGCAAATTCATAATGCAATGTTTTTGATACTACATTCATAAATAAATATTAAGCATCTGCACCAGATGTGATATGTCTACAATATGTAACATTTCCATATGTCATCAGTCAACACATTTCTAGATTGTTATACATGTCATACATTGCATCATTGCATTTTACTGCAGATAGATAGTTCCCCCACTTAAAATGATGACAGAGGTCAGTAATTTGCACCAGAGGTACACTTCAACTGTGAGAGGCAGAATGTGAAAAAAAAAAAATCCATGAATCCACATGGTAGGATTTGTAAAGAATTTATTCGTAAATTAGGGTGGAAAATAAGTATTTGGTCAATAACAAAAATACAACTCAATACTTTGTAACATAACCTTTGTTGGCAATAACAGAGGTCAAACGTTTACTATAGGTCTTTACCAGGTTTGCACACACAGTAGCTGGTATTTTGGCCCATTCCTCCATGCAGATCTTCTCGAGAGCAGTGATGTTTTGGGGCTGTCGCCGAGCAACACGGACTTTCAACTTCCGCCACAGATTTTCTATGGGGTTGAGGTCTGGAGACTGGCTAGGCCACTCCAGGACTTTCAAATGCTTCTTACGGAGCCACTCCTTTGTTGCCCGGGCGGTGTGTTTTGGATCATTGTCATGTTGGAAGACCCAGCCTCGTTTCATCTTCACAGTTCTCACTGATGGAAGGAGGTTTTGGCTCAAAATCTCACGATACATGGCCCCATTCATTCTGTCCTTAACACGGATCAGTCGTCCTGTCCCCTTGGCAGAAAAACAGCCCCATAGCATGATGTTTCCACCCCCATGCTTCACAGTAGGTATGGTGTTCTTGGGATGCAACTCAGTATTCTTCGTCCTCCAAACACGACGAGTTGAGTTTACACCAAAAAGTTCTACTTTGGTTTCATCTGACCACATGACATTCTCCCAATCCTCTGCTGTATCATCCATGTGCTCTCTGGCAAACTTCAGACGGGCCTGGACATGCACTGGCTTCAGCAGCGGAACACGTCTGGCACTGCGGGATGTGATTCCCTGCCGTTGTAGTGTGTTACTGATGGTGACCTTTGTTACTTTGGTCCCAGCTCTCTGCAGGTCATTCACCAGGTCCCCCCGTGTGGTTCTGGGATCTTTGCTCACCGTTCTCATGATCATTTTGACCCCACGGGATGAGATCTTGCGTGGAGCCCCAGATCGTGGGAGATTATCAGTGGTCTTGTATGTCTTCCATTTTCTGATGATTGCTCCCACAGTTGATTTTTTCACACCAAGCTGCTTGCCTATTGTAGATTCACTCTTCCCAGTCTGGTGCACGTCTACAATACTTTTCCTGGTGTCCTTCGAAAGCTCTTTGGTCTTGGCCATGGCGGAGTTTGGAGTCTGACTGTTTGAGGCTGTGGACAGGTGTCTTTTATACAGATGATGAGTTCAAACAGGTGCCATTCATACAGGTAACGAGTGGGGGACAGAAAAGCTTCTTACAGAAGAAGTTACAGGTCTGTGAGAGCCAGAGATTTTCCTTGTTTGAGGTGACCAAATACTTATTTTCCACCCTAATTTACGAATAAATTCTTTACAAATCCTACCATGTGAATTCATGGATTTTTTTTTCACATTCTGTCTCTCACAGTTGAAGTGTACCTCTGGTGCAAACTACTGACCTCTGTCATCATTTTAAGTGGGGGAACTTGCACAATCGGTGGCTGACTAAATACTTTTTTGCCCCACGGACGGTAGGTAGGTAGGTAGGTAGGTAGGTAGGTAGGTAGGTAGGTAGATAGATAGATAGATAGATAGATAGATAGATAGATAGATAGATAGATAGATAGATAGATAGATAGATATTAATTATACACTGGCATGCCCATGTGGCATTGCAGAGACTTTCTAAATACTGTGCTGATGCTCTCACATTCCTCACAGTGACGTGTTACAATGGAGCCATCGCTCTTTGTTGTGCCTCCAGGGACTGCAGTGCACTGAAATACAGCACCTTTTCATTCAACAAATCTCTGTCATAAGGGTCAATGCTCACCCAACAACATCTCTGAATGACAGTGTTTTGTTGCCAGTAACCTTGCTTGTTCGGTGGAGGTGCAGCATTTTTGAATCCTCTGGAGTGAATGCGCCGTTGACCAACTTGTTAAGTTCGAGGTATGCCACACACTGGGACATAAAATACCAGTTTAAGGTCAAAAGAACAGCATTTCAATCATGTTCTTTGCAATGAAAAGAGTTGGGATATTTTGGGATATCATAGCATCAATATGCTTAACAAACCATGAGACAATAAAACTTGGTAAACTAAAATTATGTAAGAGCAGATGTGATATGAAGCGCCACATTACTTAGGAGCAGTCAAATCAACTCAGCAGGCAGTACACTTCTTAGAATACTTCATAGGACAAATATGTGTTGTGAAAGTGGATTTTCGTGGATAGGAGGTGTTGTTTAACATCAGGGCTTTTGATTTCTTCTGAGGCAGCTTGCCCAAAAACAGCACCCTCTTTTATCAGAGACTTCAAGGAGACATCAGTTGATGTGTTTGATGCATGCTGATACATGCTGCCAGTCTGGTAAAGTTTGACTGTGCAAACAGAAGGAATAGTTTTTTTGTTTCTTTGTCTTTTTCTCTCTTTTGTTTATGCGCGTCAACATTTTTAACTAAACAGCATTATCCCTTCTAACAATTGACCATTTGCTCTGATATAACCAACAGAGCTAAGAAATCCTCCTGCAAAGTCTTTGTCTGCGTGTTTAGTAAGCCAGCCACAGGGTCTCTTTCAAACGGTATGTTTTTAGAGGCTCGTTTTTCAGCTGTCACCTTCCAGTGGTCCAAAAGATTACCCTGAACGAGTCACTCTGTCCAGAGCTATCTGGCCCACACCGAACACAAAGGTAAAACACGGCCTGTCTCTGGAGAACAACAGCTCATAACTCAAAGATATTGGTGTCCTTGTCAATAAAATCACACATAAAGAAGATTGGGCTCAAATGAATGTACTCTCCAGAGGAATATCTTGTCAGGTGAGGCATGGTGCAGCTCTCTACCTCAGGAATGTCTCAGTGCTGTGTTTCCTCACCCATCCCCCACAACTCTGCCATTGTGAGTTGAGGGAAGGAATGCTTTTCAAAAAGTTCACAGTGACGGATGGCTGGTGTCGCCCCGTTTTCATCTAAGGCTAAACGTAGGGTACGTACACCAAGCTAGGAATCTCTTGCTAAGAAATGCATGCATGCTATTCAAAAATTAACTAAAGTATGCATAGCATACAGTTGTTTTAATCATCTACTGTTTTGTGGTTCACAATGATCTTAGAAGGGACTGATCATCAGGAACGTGACTGTAAAGATATACACATTTAACTAATTCCAAAGGCTGTTTTTCTTTCTTGCCATAGTTGCATATTATAATTCAAATACTTTACTATAATGGCTCAGAGATGCTCTGGTTTAATGAAGAATGTGGTTTACTCTAGAGGGTGAGATGAAAATGAGCAAATTACAGCAGAGACTCCTCAAATAATGAACACAAAGCCCTTAATATTACATGAAATCCAGTCTTTCATTTGTAAGTTTTTTTGCCTCCCTTGGGGGCTTCCTTTAAAGCCTTTGAAGTGAATAAGATGTTATGTCTATTATGTTAATAACGGATCTAAAATATGATGATTTTACTAATACTGTTGTAATGGTGTTCACATTTTGGATTTGGGAACTTTACTTTTGATTCTGTGTTATTATTTTTATTTGGTTTCTTTTTTTCTGTTCTGCTTCTTAACTCTTGGTAATACATTGTAGCACATGGCAGGGTGTGGCAGATTTTTTATGACTGAGGAATAGGTGGTCCTACTCAGGTGCTTGAATGTTATTGGTTGGGACAGTCCTCTAAAACACCAATACCTGGATCAGGTAGAGAAAAAAGTCAGAGGGAAGCCTAGTAGCTCTTTGTCAGCTGCACCTTCACTCCTTCCTGAAGACTTCTTTGAGCATTTTTGTTTGATTTGCTTTCCATTCACTGAGTCACCAAGGAAATGAAGGAGCAAAAGGGTGAGTGATGAGTTTAAGGCAAGGTACAGTATTATTTTATTCAATGAAAAAGCATTTTAAATTCATTTCATATGAATTTAGCTTCTACTACTGCATATCATAGCTAGTCGCTTTTACGTGCTTGTGGAATTAACCTGGAGACATCATTTGTGTTAAGGTCCAGCATAATCAGCAGAGATTTTTGAATATAAGAAGTAGTAATAAAAGTGTGCAAGACTAAGTGCATAAAAGAGAAAAAAAAGTACTATCAGAAAGCTTCAGGTGTGGAGAGTGAACACTCTGTTTCCCCAAGAGCAGGACTCTGAGGTATACAGATAGCACGGCTGGCCACAGTGGGCTCGAGGAGACCTGTGCTGCAGTTGCATCAATGATGACTAAACCGTCATTCAGCTCAGGCCTGTGATAACGTGCCAGAGCTAAGGATTTTAACAGCAGCCTGAAACCCTCGAGCCACAAAGAAGGGCAGGCCTGGTCTCGCTCAGGCTCAGGCTCAAACTTAAACTAAGGGAGAGGCCAACATCCAATTCCTGCCGCACTCATTGCCACCCCCTCAACCTCGGAGGCTTCCTCATAAATCTCACAGTCCCAATTGCATGCTCTGCACCAACTTCCAGGTTCTGCCTCTATCTTGAAGCTTAACAGTGAAAGTAAAGCTCAAGGCTTTCCTTAATGTAACTTAGGAATCAATGTTCCTGCAAAAACACACTGATTTTGGTATATTACTTTGGGGAAACGGATGAATCGGAGCCAGAAAGAAATTCAGAGAAGAAGGTTGAAGAAAACTGCGCAGTGTTTTGGCAATGTACATTTTTATCTTTAATTTCAGACGCTGCCAGAATATTCCATGTGTTCTATCCTTCATTCCACCGGAGTCTGTATCTGTATTTGACCAGATTTCAGTGGTGTGAAGTGTAAGAGACATGGAAATACGACTTCAGTCACAACAGCAGAAGGCAACTGAGTCATAGGTTATAAACGTGGCAATTTGAAGTTTCTCAGTTTCTACCTGCTGTTTTATGGTTTGCATTTTCAATGTTGGAAACTATTAATTTCTTCACAAGGTGCTTCCATTTATTCACTGTTGTATAGTATAGTTTATGTACTTTTTGTGTGAAATAAGCTATGCATACTTTTCAATCAATATATACTGCATTGAAAAACTGTTTAATATGAATAAATTTTCCAAACCTTGTGCCCAGTGTTTCTTTTTTTTCTAAAAGTGCAACATCTCAAATCATTACAGAGCTATTATACCACCCACACCCGAGTTTCCGTGGTTCTCAGCCCCAAAGCATGATTTTTTTTCATTAGCCAACATGGAGAATTTAAGACTCAGCCCACACAAACAACCTTTACTGTTTGGCAAATGAAGCTTATTAACAATTTAAAACATGCCCTCACTGTAGCCCACACATTAAACATGTTTCTTGGTGCTAGAGAGATGCCTCTCCACTACTCCCATCACACTTCTCTCCAGTAGCGCACATTAAAGGGAAAGGCAAAGATAATAGTCTTTGCTGCTTTACTTTTCCATTCCTGAGTGTTACACTGTGCAAGATTTCAGCATTTTGTGATGCAGATTCCATGTGTGGGCTATGCTTTGCAGCTTTTATAAAGTCTATAACTACAGGGTTTTCTTCTCTCTCTTTTTTTAAACCAGACTTGGAGATTTTAAGAACTGTGTCATTTAAAATAAAGCATTGCATCTCAAGGTTTGTGCTCATCTGTCTTTATGGCAGGGGTCTGTCTGAAATAATAATAACAAAACAGAGCTAAGCAGCATGTTCTTGGCTCATGGTTATGCATGTGGGTACATGCATGTGAATATAAACTCAACAGTGGCTGAAGCTTTTCACAGTGGCTTGAAAAATATTAAGATTTTTTCCAAGTGGCCTCTAAAAGGTTTTAGACATTTGCACTACCAGGCTTTTAAGTGCATTGCTACAAGCAATGTGGGGGTTTTTTCAGACAGCAAACAAACACAATTGGGACAATAAAAAAATGTGCAAGCCCTGATGAAATGCCCCCAGACACAGACAAATAACAAATCAAAGGAAATTCATGAACTCTTGACCTTTACAGTGAGGGGATCCGGTTCCCTGTGTTTTGGTTTGGGGGCGCATCTCACTGGGATTTTTTTGGTTTCAGAATTTTCCTTTAGAAGAAGCATTCACACCTAAATCAATGCAAATTAGTTTTGAGTCAAATCCTATTTTCCTTTGAATAATTATTTTTATACTAATGGGAGTGGTCCACTCCAGGATGACAATGTCCTTGTAAACAGGACACAAGCAGTCTCTAAAATGTTTGATGTGTATGAAAATGGCAATAATGCAGTGGCTGAATCTTTTGCCTATGCACGAAGGCACGAACGACATGTTACACCATGCTCTCCATACTGATGTTGCCCGAGTCAACAGGTAAGTAATGTGAAAACACACCCCTTGTGTGAAGCATGCAGAATTCATGTCACTATGGTAACAAACACAGCTCAAAACAGTAAACCAAAGAACAAACTAACAATACTCACATGGCTCCTACATCTCCCCTACATCAGACTTAAATCCTGTGAAATCTTGTGAGTCAATCCATCCACTATGTTGCTACAGGGAAGTGGCATCTCCTTATGCACGCTTATAAAAGAGAGTGGCCAACTGACAGTTAAAATCATCATAATGCGCTACATTTTTCAAATACATTTCAAGCAATTTGGGTTGTGATAAATGCAGGACATTTACTTATAAGATAGGATTATTAAGTTAACAAAAAATGTGTGATTACCAAAAACACATTTGGGGTTGGGGGAGGGTGTAGGCTTCATAGCCAGCTTGATAGGAGGTGTTCAAGTTGGAGCTATAATAAGTGACAACATCCATAGATACAGCTGTAACTGGACGATGTGAAGGGCCAGTGAAATGTCATCCTCTGTTGACCTTTTTACCAGTAAGAAAAGAAGTATTAATGTAGAGAGGAGGGACACCTTTTCTGTTCAGTGCTAGGACCAACTCCTCAAATCACTTCATAACAAGTGAGGTCAGAGCCACTGGGTGATAGTCATTTAGTCATTGTATCTTTTTTCAGCACAGTGCTTGTGATAGGGCTGTCCACAGGCTCTTGCTTCCAACAAGCCAACTTGTGCGACTGTCTTCCAATCAAAAGTTGTAGCCCTGAGTTTGAGGATGTTGCATGATCAAGGTTGTCATTCATTTGTAGCCATTGTAATAAGTTTTAAGTTTGTTTTTGTATTATTCCTGTTGAAGTTTGGAAATAAACTAAGATGGTTTTTAAGAAGGGGGGGTATGTTTATTGTCTGTCCCAAATGGGAAACAAAATAAATGACCTGTAGCTGCAAAACACCTGAAAATCATGCCTAATAAATCTTCTAATAAATCTAAAGTATTTTTTAATACTCTTTTTTTCTTGTTAGAATTTTCCATTTCCCAAAATGATAAGTTGTTTTTACTATTGTTATGGTTGCCAGGACATCTTTGTAAAATAGATTTTGTAAACTCAATGGATATTTTTGCTGTTTAAATAAAGATTTTTTTTAAAAAGTTGTTAACTATAACCCTTGACATACAATAGATATATTACTAATCCAAAGATATTAATGAATGATTAACAAAAAATAGATTCCAGTCATATTCAAAACAAAACTGACTCAGCTACATTGTTTACATTTGAATTCTAGATCATTTAGACTTTTTGGAAATAAACATCCTTGATTGTTAGCAGCATTAAATCGGTCTACACAGCTGACATGGACATTTTGAAATTTTGTTTCTCTTTCTTCTTTCTGCTACACAGTTCAACAGTCGGAGAGGACACAGGTGAGAGAAAATGTTCTTATGCTGGGTTCGTATCCATTAGCAGACAGCAATACTGGAGCTGACACAGGAAGTATGAAATTTGTGATTTTCCTGTTCTCTGTTATAAAGTATGAATTATTGAGTTTCTATGCACTGCAGATGAGAAGGATAAAATGACAGTTTCACGCCATAAAAGCGGCACTTGTTAATTGAAAGCACAGCCGTGCTGCAGAAATGTTCTGTTGTGTCTGCACCATGCTTCATTAAGCATGACATTTAATGTGACAGCAGCTGATTTCAGTGTAGGGTCACGTTGCCATGTTGTTGGTTAGACTGGTGGTCTTCCTTGAGTTTATGCACCGCTTTTAGTAGTTTGTGTCATGGCTGTTTAGTGGCGGAAGACATTGATGTCCAACAACTGGAACGTTTAGTGGAGATGCTGACACCTAGGGAGTGTGAGGACCTCCTGTCTGCCCTCTCTCACCCAGAGGAAAACATATTTGAGCACCTTCAGCGCCTCTCGCCAGAAAAAAATCTCCTAGGTCTCCAGCCTCGAGCCAAGAGAGAGACGCCTTCTGCTCTAGGTTAGCTAAACTTCTACATCTGAGGATGACAGCAACACATAAGTCACAAGCTTCTTATTTATACATTAAACATTAAGTGTCACTCTTCATTTCAATGCAAAAATAAGTTATAGAACAAATAATGCAAAGTTAACTTTTTAGCGAGAGATGAAAAGATGCTATGAGCTGTAATAAGGTATAAAGACAAAGCGCACCTTGAAACCTGTCTGTTTCTCATACAGCCAGCTCAGCTTAGAGATTTTCTGGCAGCAAACTGACAGTCAAAGAAAAGTCTTTCTGAGGGCCATATGTTTTGTGTTTACTAGATAGTGAAGCCCAGTGCCAAACGGCCCTGACAGACTGGCTGCTGAGGTACGGCAAGGAGACCTACTATGACAGGCTTTCACGTGCCTTGCATCACATCGGCAGAACAGACATCGCCACTGGTGAGAATAATGGTGACTCCTGCCTCCTGTAGCATGGAATCATTTATTTTTAAACAGAACAACTGTGTTGTGCTACTAATGTAGTGGTTTTCAAATTAAAATGGCTGACTTTTTATACACAGTACAGTGTTGTTGATAGGAACAAATCCCTATGAGCAGACATCACAGCATGTCCCTTGACAAAAGGAAATTAGAACAAAGCCTCATTTGGGTACATGGCAGTGTATTTTCAAAATTGGTTTATTTCGGTCAAGAAGGCCTCCTCAAGATTTTAACAACAGTGTATAATTGCTTCATTACTCTGAGATTTATTTTAATTGGAACTTCAAAAGTGGCATATTTTGCAGAATGCCAGTCGTTGGCATGTGTTGCAGTCCAGTGTGCACACAAGTCCACAGCCGAGTGGCGTTGGGTAGAGGGAGGTGTAAATGATCTGACAGAGGACTCAGTGGAGCTGACACCAGCCACAGAACAAACCATCTGCTCCTTTCATCAGCAGCTTTGGAGTGAAAAAAAGACAAGGAAAGGATAGGAAGAGATGAGCTGGAGTTTGGGGTGGGGTGGAGTGGGGGCCTTGATGGAAAAGCCTGGATGCAAAATGTAGCAATTATCTTACACTTGATTGCATTTCTGAAGAGCTCTACTCATACATCGAAACCTGAGAGATTCATTTTGTTTTATTCTGAAGGACAGCAGGAGCTCTCCTGCTAGAAGTCACTTGCCCCTCCCTTCCTTCCCTCCCCATCTCCAGCTGCCTCCCTCTTCCCGCTCCACCACAACCACCCACACATGCAGGGCCTTGGAGTAGGGGTATGTCACCAGGGTGCAGAGGAGGCTACCCCCCCCCCTCTGTCCCCTTCTGGCTGCCTCTGCCTCAATTTTATCCCACAACTTAGACATTCACATTACTCACACTCTCATTACACATACATATAGGATCTTGGGGGTGGGCACGATACACGGAGTCCAAAGTACCATCAGGGTGTACACCCCACCCCTGGCATCGTTGCCCACCTCTCAATTTTAAATACACGTAGACATTGAGGGCTAGCAGGAGGGACCATGCGCTTACCTGCTGCTCTCTGGCAGGTAGCTCCATGCCCTCCTGGGTTTTAAATGCACCTTAGAACACACATGCATCAACACTACAATGAGCGGGTGGAGGGAGGTTTGGAGTCTTCTCTCACCCCCGTTCTCTGCGACCTGCTGGAGCAGGGGGGCTAGGAGGAGGAGTTGGCCGTCCGACTGCGGTCTGGAGTGTGGAGCCTTCCTGCTGCTGCGGAGTCGGGGCGGTCTGCCTCCCCCCACCGCAGGGAAAAGGGAAACACCACCTGGGTCTGGGTGCAGTTCCCCCCTCCAGGGGCGGGGGCACCTAGACCCGGTTTGTAGAGTACGCTTGGGGAGTGTGATCGTGTATACAGCGTCTCTTTATGTCTGTCTCCACGTTGGTTGAGTGTGGAGTAAGTGCATATGAGAGCATGAGGGTGGGAATGGATGTTTGTATCTGTGTGTGCCTGTATGTCTGTGTCTATATGTCAGGTTGGGTGTCAGGTGCCACCTCTCTGGGGACATCTCAGGCCCTCCAAGGTTTGGAGGCCTATCTCCCCCTACCACCACTTCCCCTGCCAGTGGCGGACCCCCTCAGACATCGGTGCGTTGGTGGTTCTTTGTGTCCGGGGATGGGCGTCCAGGTACACACCGGCTCACTCCTTGGCGGCCGCTTATCGGGGCCTGGAGCCTGGGGCTCGCTCGGGCCACTTCGGAGGTGGGGTGCCCCCGGCCTCTCAGCCTGGGGCTCGGTCACTCAGGCGCAGCTGGCTGCCGGCGGAGCTCACGGGCGCGTCACTGCAACTCCCCCTAGCTTCTGCTCCGCGGCTGCTGAGTGAGCCCTCATCTGGGACTCTCCTCAGCTCTTTCCGGGACAGTGGCGCAGCTGCCCCTCTGTTGGTCTTCCTTGGTCTCTTGTGTTCTGGGGGCCTCTGGATGTCTGGAGTTTTGATCTCCTCCACACCTGCTTCAAGCCCTGGAGGACGGGGCTGTGGCCCCCCCACACCCTCTAGCAGATTATTACATGAAGGAACCTTTTAAAAAAACAAAAAACAAGCGCGTCCATGCTCACAGGTGTACACACGGGTGATCACACCCACAAACTACACCCTTTTTGGCTCCTACCTCAAAGCACACTGTGTTCTGTTGATCTTATGTGCTGCACAATAATGTTTAACATTTAGTATTTACTGTCATATTCCCATATATCATTGTGATGTTGTTTTCTTACTCTTGTTCTCTTCTGCTTGCTTTCTTTTTTCTTTCTCAGCAGGTGATCCAGGTGATTGATATATGCATTTTTTTTTCTCTGCCCGTTCTGTTGGTTTTTGTCTTTTGCCCTTCTCCCCCGTCCCTCTTCTCAGCTGTTTCTCTTTCCCTCTTTCTTTCTCCCCTTCTTTCCCCCAGTCAAGTCTGTCCCGTATTCAGTAAGTGAAAATAAAATAAACAATAAAAGGTGAATCAAATGGACCATTACGGCAAGGCTGGGATGGTCAGTTTGGTAAAGTAAATCCGTTGGGCATCTTTCTTTGCCTTTAGACAACAATTCTGAGGGCAAAAGAGCCAAACGGGACAGGCCAAAAAAAAAAAAAAAAAAAAAAAAAAAGAAGTAATTATGGTCATTGCAAAAAAACAACAATCAAATCCAATTTTACAATCTTTTATAGGATACGTAAACACATTTATACCTTGAGATGCAGAGAAATAATGATCGCTTGTGTTATTTTGTCTTCACAGAAGTGGGGAAGAACATCAACCAGGACAAAGCCCTGAGCCTGAAGCGCTATGTTGAAGATTATCACAAATATGTCAACTCTTTAAACTTTGTTTCAGACACAAAACACCAAAAGCGCGGACACCAGAGGGTCAGAAAAAGAACGGGTATGATCACTTAACTCAAAGCTTGAATTTTTCACTTTTGAGCTTGGTAGATCATAAAACAGGAAAACATGATAGACAACTAAGTCTTAGCAACTGTGTCCATGCTAAGCCCAGATCTGTGACTACAGATGTCCAAAGGAGATTTCTGGGTTATTCCTCTGGAGACTCCATGAATGACAAATGGTATAATGTTTCACTGAACCCTGAATCTATTAAGTGTTTAGATGAGATGACAGATTAGATTTGGTGGTCGTGGGCATGCTTCCAGCTCATTACTTCTCAGTATCAACACTCTCGCTATACAAGTAATATTTCCCAGGACAGTTAGGAAACCCAAAATGTAATTATCACCTGTCCATTTCGTCAGTCTCCTGGGTGCTTCATTCAAGTTAAAACTTGACAGAAATGCTCCCATAATCCTTTGAGATGGTAAGTGTGTCTGTCCTGTTTGTGCTGTGTGTGTGTCTGTGTGTGTGTTAGTTAGCGATCTGACATGGCGTGACCTGGATCTGATTGTGGAGCAGGTTCGCGTCCCTCCGTACCAGAAGGGGCCTTTGGATGTAGCTATGCCAGTATTGTACGGTCTTCTGTTGGGCTTCGGGGGCACCTTGCTCATAGGCACAGCTTTACTCCTCGTCATTGTCCACATTTCTCATGGAAGGCTTCAGAACTGTCACTCCAGAGCCACCAGCAGTTCCAGCAATAAAGCCATGTAGTTTGGGGAGCTTCTGGAATGTCAGATGTAAACATTCCAATTATCAAAAATGAAATAAGTGTACAAAAATAAAAGCTGAACATATTTTGTCTTCTTTGGTTTTGCTGTTCTGGTAAGTCCTGCAGAGAAATATGCCTGAAACATTCAATCATCACCAGAACCAATGCAGGACCTAAATATCGATTCTAAATCACTACTGCTAATTATGATAAATGTGACAAGCATAATGTAGTTTGAGATCAAATAATTATCCTTGTGTGTATTGCTAGACTGGTAAGTGTTATTGTCTTGCCAGTGGGTAGATGACTGGTACTGTGACAGATGCGCTGGAACCCAGCCCTTACACCAAAGGTTGTTCCAGTGTTACTGTGATAGTGATGCCACCTTCCATTTCCCCTCCAAGTGACGGCAACGTGCCCGTCTGGCATCGAAGAACAACTAATTATCCAGCCTGGCGCCTGCTTCCCCGGAGCCTGCCGATACCTCCACAGGCAATCCAAAAGACTAATAACAATGACAATGCTAGCAGACAATGGAGCACTCGTTGTGATGGCAGCTTCCAGCGGGTGACAAAGCCAAACAGAAAACACAGGGCTATATTTTTTGAAAGTGTAAAGTGGGAAGGACTCTTAGCAAGCTGAAATAACTTGATATTTGAGATGCAGTAAGTCAGTCCAGAATTTGTATCGGAAGACCAACAAAATAAAAATGTCTAATTTCAAATTTACTTTGTTGACATGTGCAAGTTTTAATTAAGAAAAGCATTTTCTCAGAATATTTTTTTTACTTACTCTGCTGAGACAAACAGTTTCATAATTGCAAGATAGAAAACAAGCTCACGGCGCTGGAGTACTTTCGAGCTTCTTGTTTCTTACTCTAACACTACTTTCTTCGTCATAATTGAACTAATTACTTCATTACTGGCCTAATGTGCTTCAGGAGTCAGACAGCTTGGATTAACAGTGGCACTAAGTAGCAATTACCGACTATTAGTTCATAAATCAACATTTAAACAAATTATAGTGCCAAGCAAAGCTCTAAGACCAAAAGTGTGTGCGGAGTTTTGTTGTATTACCGAAGCACTGGCCTAAAATCCTAGAACATCGTAAGGGTTCCCTTTACAGTGATGTCATTTGAATTCGAATCTTCTTGGTTTGCCATAATATTCAAATGCATAAGGCAATTCACACTTCTTTGACTTTGATTTTGAAAATAAAGATGCCTTACATTGCCAGAATGTAGCCTTAACCCTGTAGCATGCAGTAATGACATTTTGTAACAGTTTGTCTTTCTCGCCATGTGTCTTTAAACAACATTGTGTTTCACCTTCGTCGCTTAGCTTCCCAGGTGGCACAGTAAAACTCTTCATGACAAAACTTCCTCTGTCCTTCAGTTTTCCCCTGCTGGCTGTTAGGATCTTGCAGGTGCTGAGTATGACAGGTTCACCTGCTGTGGGCTCACCCGTATTTCTGTAACCAGTGGAGAGGAAAGCCAGAGTTCTGTATGCCTGAATGACTCACAGAAACAACATGTCACAAGGGGGCCTGCATCATAACTGTGACACTCTTTAGCATAGAGAAGGTCCCACCAGAAAGCTTAGTTTCTAGTTACTTTGTCAACTAAGGTTGACAAAGAAAGCTATGAGCACACCATGATCTTGTTGAGGCATCCTTCATAACTGTAAAAGGATACAATGTGGTGCACCATTTTAGATTCTATAAAGTAAAGCCTGATCATGTGATTGGATTCAACCCCATCCTTTAAGATTCATGTCATTTCCAGAGATCCGAAGAATAGGCCAGCGTTCATTTCAAGCCATTCTCATGCAAAGGATGTAGCAATCACAGATAGCATGGCTGAATAGAGAGAGAATGTGACATGAAATTGACATTTGCAGCCAAGACGATGCCAGCGTCTGAAGGTACGGTTTCCAGGCATATCCATTCTCATGTTAAACAGAAGGAGGGTTTTTTTCCTGTGGTTTCTTTGGGTTATTTAATAGTTTGTGGACCAGCTTATCAAACTGGATTCTCTGAGGAGGACACATCTGTCTCTTGTCATTGGCTCAGCTTGGCATAAGGAGTCAAGTGTTTGTCTGGATGAAAATGTAGACGGACTGGATGTAGCGCGTGCCAAGGGGACGCTCAGACAGAGGGCTGCGTCCTTGATGTGCTGAGGCTGAGCGTTCTGCACCAGGGCCTCTGGGGTGTGCTTAGTGTCACTAAAGGCTTTAACTTCCCCCTCCCTCCATTTGCATCTTCATTCATCTGCAGGGCCACTGAGGTGCTGCAGTCCCCACTCAACCATCACCCTGCCTTTGCTCAATATATATGGATCACAGGAAACAAGATCACAACACCAGCTCTTTTAAAGTCATACTTTTTTTAATCGCCTCGACTTCAGCTTTCACAACTTTACCTTTCATGGTTTCCTTGGGGGGGGGGGGGGGGGGGTGTCTGAGACTTCTTCAAAGTTTCTTAGTGCTGATCAGACAGGAGGATTTTCTGGGTTGACAGATATAGCCACAGTGCCATCCTGTGGTTATGGCACGTCAATACAGGATTCTGCATGATCATTTGATTGCGTTTGTGAATGGGGTTGAACCCTACTTATGAGCAATTTTTAATGGCTATAATAAATGTCCATGTTATAAAAGCAGAAAATAATGCATATTGTCATTTATCGTTTTAAAGTGAGTTTGTATATTGCGTTTATTGCTTTAACTCCGAGAGCAGCCATAGAAAAGCAGTTTCACCTGCAGTTGTCATCTAATAAAATGCAAGAGAAAGGTGAACAGATGGTCATAATGTGATGCAGTTAGAGTTTTAGTGAGTCAGGCACACTGAATCACTAAGCAGTACTGTGTACTGTTGTCACAATAAAACGCCTCATATGCCTAAACATAGTAAATGGCCAATGCTGAAACTTCAACTTCCACCATAAATCTCCCTTTATTTTATTTATTTATTTATTTATTTATTTATTTATTTATTTATTTATTTATTATTATTTTTTTTGGGGGGGGGGGGGGTGTTAAAGAATAAAAAATATCTGGTTGCACTATTCTACTGTATAGAATAGTGCATTGTGTGCAGCAGTTTACATGTTAAGATAAGCATGATGCTTTCAAATCAGGGAATGTTAATACATTTTACAACAGATTAAGTTATTTTAGCTCTAATTTAAGACTTTAGAAAAAGTCATCCCAAAGGTAGGTTGAATTCCCCCAAAGAAAGGTTATGAATAACCAAGAGGTGAGCAACAGCAAAGTCATGGTAACATCTGGTAAAGGGTTTTCAGTAATGGCTGCTTGGCTTGTCTACTTGTGGAGATAAAAGCAGAAGATTTCTCCTGTGTGTTTCTGACAGGTGTGTTTCCTCTGAGCCAGAGAAAGGCAGATTTACCCATGAGACATCAGGCATAAAGAGAGCAAGCCAAACTGGTCTCAACTGGTCTGGTATTGAAGCCCATTCCTATTCCTATTCCTATTTTTCCTATTTTCCCCCTTTTTTCAGCTTTCAGACTTGCATTTATGGAAAATTTTATGGATCACTTTCATGTAGAACTCACTGGGATGCTAATATGTTTGCGTTAATGATTCTGCTATATTATGCAGCTGAAGCAAGTGGCAATTTCACTAATGCTTATGCGGTTAATGGTCTCAGCATACTCCATGTGACAGGCATTTGTAGGCACCCAGTTATGCCTAGTGATGGTCTCTAAAGTCAAGTGTCTGTTGTGCTGAACAGTTCGGTTCTAAAAGTCTGAACATACAAACACTCCATCAGTGCTGATGGAGATCTTCTAAATTGGGCTGTGAGCTTATCATTCAATTCTCAAAATAAATGAAATAATTATACAGCAGCGATTAAATTATCATTGTGTAATAACACTCATAACACCCCTGATGACATGCTGCAAAGCATCATGTGGCTCTGTTCTACACTCTGTGTAGTCTTCTAATGACTTCTCCCAGCATTGCACCACACTGCGTTGTTTTGCATTGTCTTGTCTAATACTTGTCTGATACTGAAGGGCTCAGTAAGGAGCCAGAATCTATAGTCATCACTTGTTTTTTGGCGGGGGGAGGGGGTTGGTTTTTGTTGCGTTGTTGTTGTTTTTAATCTAGTAAGAGACAGGAACGCAAACAGCACCCCCACTCTGTTTAATGACTTGATAGGATGATAAAACACCTCACTTGCATACCTGTCCAACACAATAGCTGCAAATCTGTCTTGATTAGCAAGGTCAAATTTGTGTATCTCTCTAAAGAGTTATCTTCTTGTTGCAAGTTTGTTTATGATACTGTTTATGAAATTGAAATCACACAATTAAGTTGTTAAAAACAAAAAATAAAGCCAACTCTGAGTTTTCAACAGAAAAATTCTGCTGTTTGTAGTTTCAATCATTTAATGAAGGTCAGTGGCTTTTGAAATAATTAGTTAGCATTGCTTTTGCTTTTAATGCAATAATGGTAGCGTGTAAATTCAGTGCATCTACAAGTTGATATAGGAGGAAAACAAAAATGGCAAGAAGGTTGAACAGCATCTTCAATCAGATGTGGGGTTCTGGCTTAATTCAACTATAAATAATTAACCATCTTTCAGTTAGACACGCAGACTTAATGATTTTATGCCTTAATTAATCACAAGAGAACGTTCCATTGTTGGTGCATTTAGTTGCTGCTGAACTACTGGAATGAGACAATAGGCAGCATTAATTAATACCAGATATCACTGGTCACATTTGCTCTTTGCAACTCTGGAAACAAACCCTGTCCAAAGACAATTTGCTGACATTACACAATCAAGATTTATGATGCCCCAGCTTAAAACTAGTTTGTTAATGATGCAGAACAGATCCCCAAACACAGGCCTGTAAAATGCATATGCAAAGCACCAACTGCTGTCAATTGATCAATGTCAGACAACAATTATTTAAATTTACAGAACTGATATGCTTTTTCTCCATCATCCTCATTTCCTCAGATGAGGCTCACAAGCCCACATCCAATTTGCACAACAGTCTTTGGCTTCCTGGGTCTTTATCCAAGCGCTCCAATTTTAAATCTGATTTTGAAAGGTCAGAACTAAATATTTTCTCAGGGAAGGCGCTTCATAAAAGTACACGAGCGCTAAATGACAAGGTCCCATAACTCAATGAGAAGATACCCTCTGACACCATGCAATTAGTCTCAATAGTATGAAACCACTGGGCGTGTAAACAAATTTAATACATAAATCTCTTGGTCTCAGATTACTAAAAGGAACCTTGTTAATTAAACCATCATGATCAATGAATGTGCAAGGGGTGTAAAATAAATTTTTATGTGAACTTGCTATTATAGGATTAAGAAGCTAGTCCATTATAACAGCATCTCATTTGAAAAGGGATTTAGCTGGAGGTATTTCATAGTTCAGTGTAATCATCGTTTGACCTCCAGAAAGGTTTGGTTTTTTTCTACCTATTGCTTCATTGATAAAGAGTAATTATGGAGTAATGTCACAGTATCAAGGGGGTCCGATTGAAAATAGAAGTAGTCCAAAGTCTGTTGTTCAATTTGAATACGTTAGAAAGGAATAAAATATGATGGTAACTGTAAAGTTGTAACAACACCAAATAAGAAAAAACAGTTGCCCAGAATTCATGGGTGGGTGCATAGACGATGTGAACCAGTGGCTTGGGGGTGTTACAGTATTTTAATCCCTTTCACTCTGAACAATTCACAAAAAGCTGCAACCACACGATTTCAAAAGCTATGACTGACATGTTTCTGTGATCCATATATTTATTGCATACATTATTTACTGTATTCTGTTACTTTTGTTTTTTACAGTATGGAAGCAAATTAAAAGATTCTCCTAAAGTGCAAGAAACTACTGTGTATTAAGTCACCTGGTGTTTTTAAGCTAGGCCTGCTTTACACACAAACATGTGCATAGGCCTACAGTATTGTTACTGTAAAGTAATTTAATGCTCAGTAATGACCACTGAAATTTCACAATGTTACTGCAAATAACTCGTTTAATTTCATCGTTCAATCATTTATTTTTGAGATAAAAATAAAAACAACACAAATGAAGTAACATATTTAACTAAAAATACAAAGAAAATTGATTTAGGCCAACAATCAATATTATCAAAATTTCTTAGCACAGGGAAGAGTAAGTAATGTAGATGCTTACTAAGTTTGGGATTTCTACATGAATGTGAGGGACTTGTCTTAAGAGAGTGTTGTTTTTGTATTGCAATGAAAGACATCTTGATTCATACCAATAACTAATAACTTTCATAATATAACTGAAACTCAAAAACATAACATTTATAAAAAATAATAAAATTAAAAAAAACATTAAAAACTGGAAATTAATTGAAAGTGATTGAAATTAAATACTACAGTAATTTGAAAAATAACATTTTCAAATGACTTTATGAAGTCCTCACCAATACTGGAGCTATAGGAATTAAGAGGAACAGCCAGGTACTGCTAATCAAATGCATCTGATTAACTGATGGTCAGTAAGTGTGACTGCCTCTATAAAAGAATACATTTTGGCTGTTTATTGGTTTATTCAGGTGTACATTAACACATTGCCACAGTCTGCATGTCCCAGCAAATTCAAAGTCAAACCATTCAATGTTCAAAGAAAATGAAAAATAACATACCAAGACCTCAGTGAGCATGTTAAATGTTGAAGTTAATGACAGCACCATTAGAAAAAAAACTGAGCATGTATGTTTTGGAAAGGTTGACAGATAAGACTTGAGTAGATATGTTTGACCACAATGCAGAGAGAACCAGAGAACCACGTCTGGTAAACCAAACATAGTATATCAGCACAAATGGTAAATGGACTGGTTCTTATATAGGGCTTTTCTACTCTATCTGAGCACTCATAGCACTTTATACATCTAATTAATTCGCCCAGTCACACAAACACTTTTTATAAGCTGTTAAGTGCTCACTATCTAATATTCACACACATTCACACTCTGATGGATGCATCGGAGAGCAACATGGGGTTAGTATCTTGCCCAAGGATATTTTTGGCATGCAGACTGGAGGAGCCTGAGATCGAACCATCAACCTTCTGGTTAGTAGCTGACCTGTTCTACCACCCCAAACAACCCACAGCCAAACAACCCATACCAACTGTCAAGGGGGGTGGAGGGGTGATGATTTGGGCGCCTTGCTGTCACTGAGCTGAACTCCTCTGCATTTCAAAGGACTGCACAGACTCCTTTGAAAACTTTTTTCTAATGAGTTATCACATGTACATAATAAAAACTGCTATACTGGCTAAAGTTAGTACAACAAATGAATATAGTGGTCTATTAGCTTTTGCTAGTGTTGTGTATGGAAAATGAAAAATGACAGAGAGATTGCCTTTTCTTACACAGTACATTGAAACATTTATAGTCAAGAAAAGTAGGACAATAATAGCTCATAACCATATGTCAAACAATAGTCAAACTAATTCTTTCAATCAAAATATCCCTTAATTTAAATCAAATCAAGTCCACACAGGCAGCCTGAAAACAATGAGGCAGAGAAGAAAGAGAAGTGTAAGCTGCAGGTGATGAATTAAACACAAACACACACAGACACTTACATGCATTAAGCGATGAAAGACTTTCCCAAGGCTCCAAATTAAAGCTGATGGCCATAGAAACCTTGTAATCACTTGTGGTGCCAATTTGCTGCAGAGACGAAGGGGAGCAGAGGAGCTGATGTGTGCCAGAATACCTTAGGATGATTTCTTAATAGCGTTATAAATCCATTCATGCATCACAGGCATACCAACACCACTGACAGCCTGCTGTTAGACTAGACACCACAGGCCTTTAAGCACCTGCTACACAAACACAAGTTATCTGGCCCACACATTTCTCTTTCTTACAGTTTATACTGGCGCAAGAGGCAACAATTAAGAGTGTTATTTGGTTGTTGTAGCTCAATTCTGCCTTATGGACAGTTATGAAGACTCTGATGCTTAACAGAGTTTGCAACAACAAAGCCATGAAACTGCTGATACTATGTAATCTTCCTTTCACTTATGTTTAGCCTTTTGCAGTTCCTTACCTCCACAGGGGCTTAGCCAGACTGCTCAGCTAGTTGTAGCTCACAGCTGTGGCCATGCACACTCTCATTTAATTAAAGGAGCACTTCTGTATGACTGCGCAGTCAGCAGTTCACTCCTCGGTTATTGTAAAAGGTAGGCAAACTGAGCCCCAGAGTTCCCTTCATTAGCACTTGCTTGTTGCTAGTGTCTCTTGCGCTAGTACGTGCCACCCCCTGCCAGTGACGTGAAGTACTGGATACTGCCCCTGATTACTGATCAAGGTAGAACATAGGAAAATTTTAGATAGTCGGATAAAAGATGAAAGTTTAAGCAGAGGACGGATTTTGGCAAGAACGCATTTCATAAATTGCAGAATAATGTCAAGATTATTGACAATATCTTCAGTATGTTTCTTCTGCTCTTGTTCACTTCAAAACATTTCCTGCAAAAGTAAAGTGACTCTTAGACACAGAATGTTCGCTACAGAATTAATAATAAGTAGGTGAACCTGTCATTTTGTATCAGGTTGTGCAAACAAACGTCAGTGTACCTGTTCCAGATCCTTCTCCTCATTAATGTTAAAATCAAGTCCGTGTTTTGCTCCCTGGGCCTGCAGCCAACAACATTTCACATATTTTAGTTAAACAGGCTTGTACACAATGTGATTCTATTAATACTGACACGACATGCAGTAAGACAGTTGGCATACAATGAAATCTCCTTTAACTGTGTGAAAGCAGTTACTCCAAAGTGCTCTTCAAAGACCTAGACTTTTGCATTACAGAACTAAAGTATACTTTAAAATCATTTGTTATCCATGCTAAGTAATATTTTTTTTATCAGTAACCAATTTTTACAGAGCTATTTTACTTTCTATTTAGAAATGTACAACATAATCTATTTTATTAATCTTCCGAATTAAAAAAATATTAACAATTTTCTACCTTTTCACCTATAATAATTTGCTATTGTCTTCCATGGTGTGTATGTCATGTTAGATTAATAAAAAGGCTGCTCTAGCTCATGTGACAATGAGAAACAATATGAGAGACTAAATCAGATACAGAGCATACAGCATGTGCCATGACCTTGGTGTAACGTACAGCTTTGTTTGTTGTGGCGCTTACTCTGTCACAAAACCCTGTGATATTTCTGTTTACCTTTGCTGAACCAGATAAGGTGACAAAAGCTGTACTAAGAAGAGGAATTTTTCACTTAAGAAAAAAATATATTTTTCTCCTCTGTTTAATCTGTCCCCATATCCCTAACCTTAGAGGCTTTAAACAGCATGTGTTTGTATGTGATGTTTTGAAAAGGATTTGTCTGATAAGGTTATTTTATGCAGAGAGGCCTACCTTTGAGTAGACTTCCCTCTCTCCAGAGGTCTGCTGAGCAAACAGAATGGCATCATGAACAGAAAGAAAGAGATTACTGCGGGCAATATTGCCATCTTCAAACGCTCCCCCGGCCTCCAGTTCTTCATACACCTGGGCTGAAAGTAAGGCAACTAATATTATACAGGGACAAAGACATTGTTAAACGTAGTGATTTTGCCTAACGCGCCTGTAGTATTGTAATTACAATTCTCTAAGGCAGGAAACAAGAGAAAATTTGCAGCTTTAAAGTAATCAAGCATGATAAACTACAGTCACTGTGGATCTTCCCTTTATCTTGCTGGGAAATTGAGATTACCTGCACAAAATGTTAAGCAATGTCTAACTTGTTTTCCTCTGACAGAGCACTTCACAGAGCTAATGGACTCAGTGCTTTATGAATGATTAGGTCTTTGTTGCCATGCCAACTGTACAGAGTAGCCAACAGGTGTGAACAAATGCAGGTAGTTTAAGATTTTACCTTGAACGTTAGCCAGGTACAGTTTAATGCCCAGCATCGTGTAGCCCGAGTTCATCTGCGTGGAAAATGAAAGAAAGAAAACCTGTCATGGACATGCACATACATGAACTTACAACGAAATCCAATTATTAATGCTCTCATAAAAAGGCTCGGCTGAACAGCATCTGGCTAACTGAAAATGAAATATTTGAGAAAAAAGTAAGGCATCCTTTCATGATTCAAAAATGTGTTCAACGCAGGTTAGAAGCTCTCTTTTTCTATTTGGACATAACTGCCTCAGTCTCTTTGATATGGGAATATCAAAATGAGAAATTCTCTGAAATTATAATTTGTGTTAATTAACTTAGCTGTTAGACATCCATTTTATATTATTAAACATAATAAAACCCCTTTCAAAAAACTTTTGCTGCCAATTTAAACTATTTTCCAATCTAAAATAACTGCATCTTTAATCTTTTATGGTTACTTTCTGCACCATAAAAAAAATTTAAAACATTTAGTGTATTTATATTACATTACATTAATCCTATATTGTATTAATCCTGACTCTGTTAGCACAGGAGAGAACTTTATAACCTTTATCAATGCTTTTATGCCCATCAGGTCTATGAAGCAGACCCCCGCCATGTCGAGGATTAGGGTGTGGAAGGGCACTGGCTGAGGCTCCAGGGTGAGAACAGGGGGACTGGATGGCTCTTGGTCAGGCAACTGCTCACCAAGTTCAATGTCATTACAGTGGAAGTTGACATAGCTTGTAGGAAGTTCAGCATTGTTGGCACTGCCATCGTTCATATCAAAGTCATTTTGCAGTTCAAGCTGAGATATGGTCTAGATTTACAGGAAACAAATACAGAAAGGTACAGAAAGGTCACAAGTTGTACTTTCAGTGAATCACCTTTAACTCAGTGGGATATATATCAACAGTTGGATGGCCCGTAAATTACATGAGTCTGATGTCATATGAACTTGATCCTACCTGAGCTTTCATGTTAACCAAAGAGCTGAGTTTCCGCCTTCTTGACGTTTTGTCCTTATCTTGTTTCACTTTTTCCTTCTGTTCTTTGTCCAAGAACTTCTGCCTGGCCAGGATAAGTTTGCCAGGGTCCAGCCCAGTCTAGGTATACAAATACTATATAAACATCTACATGTCACATGAACACATGGCCAACCTTGCCTGACGGGAAAAGTGGCCATTTTGTCTTACCTTTTTGATGACTCTCTGGCGAAATATTTCCACATTTGCAAAGTAGATTGGTGAGCAATAGTTAACTATTTTCACACCTGTTACTGACATGACCTGTGGAGTTGTTACAAAAAAATGAGATGCAATTCACCCCAAGTAATTTCTTATGGTAAAAAAAAAAGATATATACTTAATATACCTTGCTGTACGTCTTTGGATTTCTGTAGATATCTGTATCCTTAATTTGAACAATTGTTGAACCATTGCGACTGTAAGGAAAACGTAGTTATGAAAAACTAAAACAGTAGAGCTCATTTTTGGTTCAAATGTACTACATGTTCATACAGTTTACTCACAACTGTGTCTTGAATATAACTACCAGGATGGAAAAACTCACTCCGATAGCAACACCATAAGGCAAGCTTAGAAAGAATGTGGCCAAGAATGACACAACCCACACACACTAAAAAAGAGACAATAAGACATGAAAAAAATATAGTAAAAAAAACCCTACTGCATTATGCTTCAATATCATATCAAATAATTTAAATTACACAGTCCAGTTTGCTCTTCTTCCATAAGTAAAAGGGATCAGAGAGCTGTAGGAGCGTGTTCTTCAGGTTTACTGCAATCAACGCTCCAAGCACTGACTTGGAGAAACAAAGATAACTGAAGTTACTTAATATGTCTCAGTTGTTCTCTTACGTCTGTATGTTTTGTATGATATTTCAGGTTCACACTGTTATGTCCACTTACTTTTGGGAGTGGCTTTAGATAGATTCCCAGGGCGAGCATGGTGACCATTACTACTAGCATTACACACAGACTGGCAAACTACAAGAGAGCAGTAGTGCAGTAGTTAGGGGCTTTGGTAAACATTTGCTGTATTTATAGTCCATACTAAATCTTCCTCAGTAGGTTCTTAGTTATAATTTGAGTATGATCTGCACTCACTTGTGAAGTTCCTCCAGCACTGTCAACAGCCAGCGTTACAGACAGAGCACAGCAGATCACATGGATCTTAAAGAAAGACCCAAGGAAATTGCTGCAGCCTAGAGCCAACATTTCCTATTCAAAAAGACCATTTCAGTGTTGACAAAAGTGAAATAAAATACACTTCTTACATTTTTAAGAGAGATGCAGTTTTTCAAACCTGGTTGGGATTCACATCATAGCCATGCTTAGCTGCCAGTGTCCTGCCCATAGCTAAGTTGATGACGTATCCGACAATAGCCAGAGAGAAAGCTGTGCTCAACATGTCTTCCCACTGACTCACTGTTGGGAGGATCGGTGCAGGAAATCTAGAAAACAGAGACAAGAAACAAATCAGAGTTAAACATTCTTTAATGACTTTCATGAATAACAGTAGGACAAAAAAGCTGATGTCTGCTTTACCCCAGAGGAATATTGCCCACAATGTCCATGTGGTAGATCTCAGGAAGATGCAGCGGACCTGAGATGGCTGTGGCCACCACCACCTGTGTAAAACAGGAACAGAAATCACGCTACATTCTATTATATACTGTTAATTCTCTTATGTGAACCCAGAAAAACATCTGTGCAACAGCTATCTCAAATATCTAAAAGAAAAAAATTTAACTACTTACGACGATGATCTCAATAGGAATAGGGAAAGGAAGTTTATGACGAAAGTGGAAACCTAGTTCTTTCACCACAATCAAAACTGCACTGCTGACCAAAGCAAAGACTAAGGAGGCTATATTGGTATCAGGAAGGCCCAATATTATATCCTTGAGAGTCTGTTTGGAAAGAAATCATTTTCAGCAAATCATAATTTTGCAAAGTATCCGATCATATTTTCTTTAATAATGAATGGGTAACTTACATATATAACAGCCAGCGGACCACTGTAAGATGGCACTGTGATGCCAAAGATGTACTTGAGCACTGAAATTAAGATTTGCAGTCCTGCAGCAGTCATGAAGCCTCTGACAAACGACTCTGACAGATAGATGGCTACAAACCCAAACTGCATGAAGCCAAGACCAATCTGCACAGACATAAATCATACTCAGTGTGCCACCTTTAAACTATATCCCATATTCCTTTCAGATTTTACCTTAAAGGACTGAGCTTTTAGTGGTATAAGTACCTGTATGATTGCAGTGAGACAGGCCAGAGTACCAGATATAGCCAGACGAACTTCATTCATCCTGTCAGTGTCCACTACTGTGGCATTAAGAGTGGCATTGAAATGACTGAAATCCGACTCAGGGGCTAGCCTAAGACACACGATTCCCACCATAATGCTGAGAACAGCAAAAGTACCTAGACATAGAAAGTAGGGTGTCACATCTATTTTCCTTGCCATATTGCAAAGCGGGCAAAGTCAGGCCCAGTGCAGCACCATGCAGCTCTGGTAACTTATCACTGTCATCACACAAAATTGCTGTAGATAAATCATTCTGATTTACCTGGGACCATCTGGTGAGCAGTGCCCATGAAGAAATATGGGATGAGGGGGAAGAAAGAGGAATAGAGACCATTGACAGGAGGAAGATTTGCAAGGAGAGCAAAAGCCATGCCTGGAAAGAAAAGAAGCTGTCAAATAAATAATAAAAAATAACACAAAAACTGTTATCCACTCCACCAGCTAGCATCAGTCAAAGGCTGTTATACAGAGTTATCTGAGAGTAGAAGATTGACTGACCTTGGGGAACCTGAATGGTGCCGGCGCTGACCCCACTAATGACATCACACAGCAGGTTTTCTTTTACTTTGTACTTGGGAAGCCAGCTTAGAACCGGCAGGTGTTTAAGTAACAATCCTTTGAGCCTGGGTACAGAACATCTAACACAAAAAAACAAAAAACTGTCTTAGAAGATCTCTGGTTTTCTGCTTGTTCATTTATAAAAGTCAATAACACACATGTAAACTTGAGTTCTAGTTATGTATCCCCGTGCTTTTGAATATAATACAGAGGCTTATCAGAAGAGTTTGTGTGAGAGAAAAGCACGTTGTTCATGTTGACTGTGCAGTAAGATTGCAGTTCGGTACCTGAAGAGTTTCTTTACTTTTTCTCCAACAGGGAACTGTCGACTCTTTTTGTCAAATTCTCTGTCAAAGTCAGGGAGGTTATATGCCGGCCTGTCAATCACATAACGTGGGCTTTCCTGTTGCATGGCTACAACATAGCAAAATATATTAAGCAGGCAGATATTTTATGCAATGTCTTCAAAGTGAAATTTAACACATTAATATAGTAAGTCATTTGGTGTCTTTTTTGTTTAAATTTGTCATTAATTCATGAAAGTATCCATAAAAACTCAACAGCATACCTGGAACTTTATACTTCACCTTTCCCGATACTAAACCTGGCCCATATTTTAAGTGTAAGGTCCTTATCTAACCTTGATGAATGAAAGATCAGCCAAAACTTCACGGGACTAATAAAATGTTTGATCTACACTGGGTAAATAAAAGATCATGCACAAGTTTATTCAGTCCTCGGTAATCCTTTTCTCCATGCAGGAGAAAAACTTATGTTATTTTTCACCAGAATGACAATACAATACATTATGAATACACAGATATTTTTACTTTTTATATTGAACAGATGATCCAACAGCTGTCAGTTGTAATTGTTGTTATATTTTTATAAACTGTTAAACACTAAACAGGAAAAGAAGATTTTAAAGAAATAAAGCTAAAAAGAGATATAACTGCATTAAGAAAATGAAATTAGATTTAGCCTTTTTGTCTAATAAATAAATCTCCAATATGGAAATACTGTGTGAATAATATATCTTATCAATATCACAACCTAGGGATATTACATTACATCTCTTACATATAACCTGTTAATGTAAATAAGCGATTCCTAACAACTGGTGTATGCCTGTAGTGTGACTGATTGCAGCTGACTAAAATGCCGTGTGTAAAGGCAAACACAATTAGACAGATGTTAAAGCTCAACATAAAAAAAGAAATTTTGTTGTACAATGTTAAATAAAAAACAGAAATTTTAAGACACTGTACTTACTTTTGCCTTGCTTACTCTTGAAGCACGTCTGCAGATGTTTGACTCAAATGAGACTTGTTTGATTACTTTTGAAGTAATGCTAAAGACCTTCTACACCTGCTGGGTGGAGCTTAAAAGGATAAAGCCTGGTGCTGTGAAATACACTGCTCAAAAATTTAAAGAAACACTTTCAAACACATAATGAAATCATAAGGATGCCACATCATTTAATGAAAATTATCATTATCAAACCATAGATGGCTGAATTCAAAGACAACAAAAAAATCAAAGTGAAAAAATAATACAGCATGCAAGTCCATTATGCTGAATTTTCATTGTAGCAACTCAAAATTGTATTCAGATGTATGTGAAGGCCCAAGATATGCATACGTGACAACGTCAGGGGATGCTCCTAGCGAGACCATGGATGGTGTCTTCTGGGGATCTCCTCCCATATCTGGACCAGATGACTAAGCTACTGGGCAGTCTGAGGTAGCATCGAATGGACCAAAACATAATGTCCCAGAGCTGTTTTACTGGGTTTCAGCCAGGCGAGTGTGAGGGGCAGTTAGCTGTTTCAGTTCCTTTATCTTTCAGGAACTGCTTGCATACTCCTGCCACATGAGGCCAAGCACTGCCTAGCCAGTAGAGGTCTGTCCGTCCATCCACAATCAAACCAGTCATGCTGAACAATGTTACCAGAAAAATAATGTTCTCCATGGCATCTCCTGACCTTTTAACATCTGGTCTCATCTATTAAAAGTACAGGAACCAGTGCTGGACTCCCAATTCCGGTAATATTTGGCAATATACTAATCAGGCTCCACAGTGTCAGGCAGTGAGCACAGGGACCACTAGAGGGCGTTGGGCCTTCAAGCCACCCTCATGAAGACTGTGCCTCATTGTTTGGTCTGAAACATACACACCAGTGACCTGCCGGAGGCAATTTCATAGGGCTGCAGCAGTGCTCATCCTGTTTCTCCTTGTACAAAGAATCAGATACTGGTCTTGCTAATGAGTTAAAGGCCTTCTATTGCCCAGTCCAGCTCTCCTAGAGCTTACATTCTCCTCCATGCTTTGGAGACTTCCCTGACAAAGCGTTCTAGCAATGTCACACACTGATGTGCTGTCCTGGGAGAGTTGGACTACCTGTGCCGACTCATGATACCAGTAATGATGCTGACTCTAGCAAAATGCAAAACCAGTGAAAAAAGTCATCAGAAGAGATGAGGAAGGAAAAATGTCAGCTTCCATCTATAAAAACATTCCTGTTTGAAGGCTTGTCTCATTGTTGAATTTCACTAAAACAAATTAAATAAAACTGATTAACAATCCCTCTGCTACTTAACTGACCACATCAATGTCCTAGAAATTTAACTGACTTGATGGTATACTCTGACTGAAGTGTTCCTTTAATTTATTGAGCAGTGTAGTTAAATTGGTTAAACTTCTGATTGCCGAATGTGCCGTTTCATCAGTGTGCTACCGAGCAAGGACACAAGATGTAATTACCAATAAATGTATTTTAATAGGTTCAGTTTCTATATACATGTAGCATCCTGATATTCATACTTATCAACAGAAACACACAAACAAAAATACAACTTTACATATTTTATGGGAAAAGGGTAGACATAAGATAGAGCTGGAACTAAACCAATTACAAACCAGTTTAATTTGGCGAATACAAGTAATCCTGCTAACTGCAACAAAATGATACATACAAACACCTTCTTTTCACAAAAAGAGGGTGAGACAGACATGACAATGTGTAACACATGATTTTGTCCCATTGTATTAGAATTTGTGTGCAAAACAATGGCATCAATATCATAGACTAAAGTGCAATTATATAGTAGTTCCATTTGTGTTTTCTCTAAAAGAGGAATGCCAGACTTCAGATAACCTCTCGACATAAAATGAAAGTCTCCCTCTGGTGGAACAAAAAGAAAAGCACAAACTTCACATGAAGGCATCGCCTTCAAGAATGAGAGAACAATAGAGCACTTCTTCCTTTCTTACAGAAGCATGAATGCTCTTAACATTTCACATGACAGAAAGCTTTCGATGAGAACACAAAACTTTATATCTGCAGCTAAATTTCCAAAAACATAGTTCAATGAATAAATTGACAATGACAGAAATGTTATGAGAACCAGTCATTTTCCAAACAAAAACTGTGAAAAGCTGAGAGTACTGTTTGTGAATGGTGCCAACAGTAGTAAAATGCTGCAAGTACTGGTGATATGTGGCTACATGTAGCAACATGTACATGGACTTGTAGGGGAAAAAATATAAAGAAGTGAGTGTATACATTTTTTCATGAGTCTGTATAAAACCAATGCCGCAGAGGATTTTCATCAAAAAGTAGGATGCACATAAAACATATTTAACTCATCTAAGACAGACATTTGTATCTGTACACAGAAGTGAAGGTGAACAAGTTTCAGTTAAGTTTATATAAACAAAATGTTCTCGATAATGTTGCCATTTTTGTTAGTGCACTGCAACAGCTTGATCTTTGTAGTAATGCTTCACACATAATGTTTAGTCGTGATACTAAAATAACAAGCGCCAATAGCAATAGCAGAGTAGTGCAGCAGAATAAAGAACTTGGTATTGAACAGTGGTATTGGTATTGTCTAGCAAATCCTGGACTATAATAACTATAAAACACTTCTCAAACATTAAGTCAGTGACTATCAGGAGATATGAGTATTCTGCAGTTGAGTGCTGACTGTTTGAGAGCTAATTTGGATGAAAACAATCACTCGCTGTCAAGCTAGTATAACTTTTAAGGTAAATGGTTTTAATTTTGGTTTCGATTTTATGGTTGAGTATTTTAACTTTCATTTGAAACACTAATCACTGGATTAAAAGCCTGTTATGGAGGGGATTTTCTGACTGTTTAAAAATGAAACAATCCAAAGATGTAGCTGTTTAAAACCACCTGCACGTCTCAAATGTCCTCCACAAATTCATTCAAAAGCAGCTGACGTTTTCAGAGGTTTACAATTTCTACAGGACTGTAGCACGTAGGCCATTAAAAGTGGGAGAACAGGTTACTATGCAAATACAGAGCTTGTTAAGCAAGTGCAGCAAATGCAGCACCATGTGATAAAAGTCTGATGATTTTTTTTTTTTTTTAATCTAGCCATGTCTGCTTTTCCTCTTCTTTATTATAAAAGCTCATTGTCCATCTCCCGCTGGCAGCCTAAAACCCCTTAAGTCCACCAAAGTCTTTAAAATGAGTACTGACTAAAAATCACTGAGGATGCTGATGTCCGCAAACTCCTGGCGGTAATTGTATGAGTAGTAGGCCAAGAGGGAAGACCATTTGAGGGTCAGAAAGCTCCACACACAGGAGAGGTAGAAGCTCTTCGGGTCAGTGAAAGCTGTGGGACAGAAAAAACAAGGTGGTTACTACTAGAGTTACAACAATCCTCACCTCTCTGAGTATTTGAATTGTCAGTCACTTATTTTAACATAAATGAACAACAATACAAAATTCATTTAAAAAAAAAAAAAAAAACAGGAACAGAAAAGACAAGATTACATTGCTTCTGTGCGATGGCCATAGTTAGGAAGATAATAAAGGCAGCCACAGCCAAAACTGAGAAGAATACTCCAACAGCGATGAAGAATCTAAGACCCTTGAGCCAGGTTCGCCAGTAGTCCTGACGGTACATGATGTGTGTGATGAGAGCCCAGAGCGCTAAAACTCCTGTCAAGACAGAAAAACACAGATTTCGATTGAGTATGATAACACTGCAGCCTGAAGACTACAGAAAACCACCACGTGACAGTAATTTATGGAAATTACAGTGTTGTAATAGAATGTAATAGACTACTCCCATACAAAACAAGAAAAGACTACTATTTTAGAAATTTTCTGCAAAAAAATGTGTTTTAAAACAAAATTTACATGATACTCAGAAATGCAAGTAAATCACTTAAATTACTCAATTATTGAAGTTAATTAAAAAAGAACAATACGGTTTTTCTACTTGAAAGATAAATAATTATAATTTAGCATTAAAAATATCATTACAAATTTTTTTTTTAAAAATCATAATGTACCAATAATGCATTGTATCTTATAAAGATTTCAGTGACGGACTAAATTTTAAGAGTCGTTATATGATTATGGCGCTTAACTGTCCAGGCCTACATCGCGATTAGGATGCCTGACATGGCTAAATGCGCCGATATCCCGTGATAAAGTCATTAACTGTTTGCAGTGTTTTTAGTTAATGCTATGTGTTTCAACATACCTGACAGGCCTCCCATAGCCGCCGTCCATGGTTGTTTATATGCGATATTCCAGACCAAGAAAGCCGACAGTCCAAACACAGTACCAACAGTAGCATATCCTATTTTAATGTATATGTTGGTGACTCCCATGTTGGAATATTGCTACTGTTAGCCAACGTTAGCACCGTCGTCGAAGATAAAGGAGTATTTTTTTTCCCCTCAAAACAAACTATTATTAGGTTAAACCACAGCTTACTGCCACATTATGCAATACCCTAAGCTACAGGAAAAGGACGAAATGAATTTCCCCTCCGCTAAAGAGGACCCAGGGAGAGACCGACAGCTATCCCTGCTAGCAAAACTCTATTTCGAAATAGAGATCAGTCACTTCATGTGCCTTGTACGTAATACAAAGACGAAAATGGCGTTAAGATTTCCAGCTAGCAAGCAACATCAAAATAACAACAGACGAGCTTATCCGATGTACGCCGCAAAGATGTTAGGCTATCATCGAGAAAACAAAACCACCCCGGAGAGCTGCCTCTTCATACGCAGAGGAAATATTTATTTCAGTAAAAAACTTTCGTTATTGGTCTTTACCTGCCACTCGCTGTTACACGACAAAGGACAAACAAATGAACTAGCATTGCTAGTTCAGGGAAAAAACGAATTTCTATGCTCTGTTTACAAAAATTTGCCATACTATCACCTCCCCTTTAAATATCTTTGTACAGAGGAAACCCCCTTCTTATCGACACACCGCCCCTAGTGGAGCAAAGAGAAACAGCATTTCTCTTAGACTTCTCTAATGGAGCTTTGTAGAATTAAATGTGTTGTGCAAAGTTGTAGGCACTGAAAACAAAATAGGAATTTATAAATTTTTAATTTGTTTATTAACTTCAACCCATTGCCTTTAGTGTTTGTGTGCGCTGCACTCTCTGGGACTTTTGTTTTGAGCACCTTAAAGACCTTTGCGCAACTATTCTGCAAATTTGAACAGCTTTAATGTATTATAATTTAACAAATGTCAGAGGTGATTTGTGAAAGAAGGACAAAACCAAGAGTGAAAGGGAGGGTTTACAAGATGACAGTGAGACCTGCAATGATGTATGGTTTGGAGACGGTGACACTAACAAAAAAGACAGGAGGCCAAGCTGGAGGGTGCAGAGCTTAAGATGCTAAGATTTTCACTGGGAGTCACCTGGATGGAGAGGATAAGAAATGAGGATATCAGCGGGAAAGTTTAGGTTCAACGGTTTGTGGACAAAGTTAGAGAGGCAAGGCTGGGTTGGACATGTGCAGAGGAGGAATATAGGGATATTTGAATATGAAGCTGGTAAGTAGGATGAAAAGATGAAGACTGCAGAGAAGGTTAATGGGTGTATTGAAAAAGTACATACAGGGGGCTGGGTTATCAGAAGAGAATGCTAGGAATAGGGGAAGATAATCCACCGTGGGGACCCCTGAAGGGAGCTCCGAAAGAAGAAGTGTCATGATTACTTGATCAGGTCTCTGAAGACAATTTTATGTTGAATGCTTGATGCTTGAATGCATGATGCTTGATCAGATGTACTTTTGATAAATAAGAATGTAAGCATCTAAAATCCCTATAACTTATACAGTGCTGTAGTGCTGTTCATACATTTGCATTTTGGTCACACACAAAAAACTAACTGACCTGAGATGAATTTTTAGTTTGTCTCTTACCTTTCTGTTTAATGCATTAGAAGTTTATGAGTAAAATGTCAAATGTTTATGTGGTCATAAGGTCAGACAAATATATCACAGTATTTTCCTGCACAAATGGACATGTGTTAATGCAGCTGCACACAGAAAAGAATAACACCAAAGACTGTATTCAAAGTAAATCATGGCTCCTGGCTAACAGTGGCAGGCATGAAGCAGTTTTCCCATGGAAAAACATAATGTATTTATAATCTCACTATGAATGGAACAGTGATAAGGATGTATAGTAAAGCGTACTGACTTTTTTTCTCAGAAGCTGAGCCTCATAGATTTCCTGTGGTTGTCTGCAGCTCGTCTACAGTCGAGACTGTTAAACAAGAAAACCACATAACCTAGTTCTGATGAACTGCAATTCACATTGCTTAGATTCAAATTCTGTCTTCATATTCTCACATACATTGCCATGTATCAGTGCTGTACTAAGCCCATGCCCCCGGGCACTCTTTTCAGGACCAATCAGAAAGACACAGGAAGCTGTGTCCAGTAGCACTCCCCGTAACTCACATAAAGTACCCTGTCTGAGAGACATATGATAGAAGCGAAGGCTAGAAAAGGAAAGCAGACAAATTAAAGAACTGAAGTAATCAAACTGAAGAATCTTATAAGACTGCGACATTGGTGAGTTACTGATTGCAGAGGAAAGGATTGTGTGGAATTGTGGCAGACCATTTGGTTCGTTGTGCTAATTGATGAATATTATATGTCTATTTTAATCATAATATCTTGTGCTTTACAAAGCCCCTGCTGATTTGTCTGACAGGGTTTTAAGGATAATTTCAGTCTATAAAGGCACTTTTCCATCACAGGTGTTCAAATTCTAGTTTTTCTCCAAATAATATATTTAAATTGTTACTTTTTAGTATTTGAAACTAAGTCGGTAATGTAAATGTCAACATGTGACTGCACAGCGGGGATTAGAAGTGAAAGAACGTGGTTGACAAATGTGAAAGTGTTGCAGTGGGTGCAGAAATATTGTCTCCAACTGCTTTAATGTCTTTGCTTATGTGTGCTCTGCTTTCTGCTTCAGCCCTCAATAGACCATAAGGTCAAACAGATCAAACACGTATTTCCCTGTCACTGCTAACTGGCTTGGATAAAGGAAGGAAAATGTGTGTATGTGCACGGACATGTGTGTGTTTATGTGTGTGTGTGTGTATGGAGAGACACTAGACAGTCACAACAAAGACTACTGGCAAAGTACATTCCATGGGTGTGTTGCAGGAAATCCCACTCCCATTCCCGAAGGATCTAAATAGAAACACACGCACACAAATAAATACAACTTTAGAGATAGAAACACAGAGAGAAGCGCTGCACATAAAACAATCCATTATAGTTTGATGCTGTAATAAAATTAAGTCTATAACATTCTATAACTAATGCTTGCATTTTTTTTTTTGTTTGTTTCATTTTGAGCATTCTTTATAAGAAACTGATCAGCGAGTTGCTCAATTTCTAAATACCCTGTGAATTGCTTTGCAGGGCATGTGCATCATCAATAGGGGGCAGCATTTATTTTCAAAGTGCCAGCCTGGAATGTGATACGCAATGCAGACCTGGGTCCATAAGAGTTCAAGGTGTCAACAGTCTAAATTCAGTCTACCTTGAAACTTGGAGCTTTTTGCTGGTTATATTCTCTGGAGCTAAAACAAGGTCACCTAAATCTCCAAACGAGTTAATAAGATTTGATTTCAATCCCTGGGCCAGAAAGCAATCGCCACTGCTGAATTTTTAGGATTTTCAGGGTGAAAGCTGATCATAGTCTAAGTGCAGCTTAGGTCTTTTGATATTTGGTGCAAAACATCAATCCCCTGAAAGAATGTTTTCCCAGTAATATGTTGCTATTTACAGAAGACAATCAAGACAGTCACTTTTTCAGATGCTATCAACCAGACTGTAGCAATATGCTCTTCCTTATCAGCTAAACTATTGTATTTAAATTCCCCCAGGAGGTCATAAGAAGGAAAACCGGATTCCTTGGTTGTGAACATTCTTTATGTGGCATCAGAGAGCCCCTGTGAGCCATTTTCAAGACACAGAGAAACACACAGTTTAGTCAGAGAACACAAAATTTATCAACTAAACTTCAGCGGTAATTTCTGTTTGGTTGGGTTTGATTGCTTGGCTACTTTTAAGATTGGATTTTGAGACAATTGTGACTGTTGTCATGACTCGAAGGAGGTCTAAACATGGTAAGAAATCATTATTCTTTTGAACATTTGCAGCAAATGTGCCTCACGGTACCTTTTAAAGTACAGTTTTCTGTACTCCAAGAGCCACCGTTCACTTACCACACGATTATGTAACAGGGTTCCAAGATGGAAGCAGTAATGTCTACAGTAAAGGTCAGCAACAGGTGCTGAGCTTTTAATAAAAACATACAAAAGAGGCGGTTTGAACACACAGCTCAAATTGCAGCCAAGCATGGAAAACATGGATGCTCTGGTCAGTGTGTGTTGTGGAAAGGTTTGGCAAAGTGACTCAGACACTGAGGTCAGTACAGGAAGGGCTGCCCTGCACTAGAACAATAGCTGGGATTTAAACAATTCTTGCATAACTTTTCCAGCCTGCAGCACACAGACATGATCCTGTTATAACAGAACATGGGAAATTAAGTTTTTAGAAGGGTCTCCTTGTCCTTATGTAAGACATTGCAAATTTACATCTGCTTGTTTTGCTATTAACTGACAAGGGAAAACGCTACCTTCCCATTTTACTTTCTCGACTGTTAAAGAATAAAATCATTGTGCTGTTTTTTCTTCACACAGATTTTGTTCAAGCTGTTTTCTTGATGGAGAACTACGTCAGAAACAGCAGTTTTCCACCAAGGCGGCGTACACCAGAGTTGGGGGACGTAAGTCACCTGCATCTATAAACGAACACAAAAAGCCAAAAGTGTGAACTACAGGTGTAAGGTTTGAATCACAGGAAGAAATATTGAAAAATCCATTCAAAACTGAACACCTGTTATGAATTTTATGATTTCATAAAGCTTTAATGGGTACATAACACTTCAACACCAAAGGAAAAACACCTGTGAACTAGAACTGCATAAACGCATTAAGTGTTGTCCTCAAACCTAAATTACTTTCTGCCCTTGAAGCAGTTTATCTCTGCCTACAGGCCCAGTTGAGCCAGGCAGCTGGATAACCTGATAAGTGTGTGGTCTATACAACGTGCTGCAGCTTGTGTGTTTTCCTGAACTACTGTACTAAACAAACTTTATTATATAGTACCTTCATGCAACATTATACCTCCTTTAATACCCCTGACCCCAATGTATGTGTGGATTCACCCATTTTTTTTTAACAGTTCAGCCAAGAAATGATGCAAATTTGTAACAAATAAGCCAGTTATTTTACAGAAAGGGTGCACATTTTTAGCAAATTACTTGTTTGACTAAGACTTGAGTAAGGTTTGACATCTTTGAAAATTTCATCTCTAGCATTCAAGAATGAATTTGAGTTGAAATATACACATCATATTTGTCTACTCGCTGACGTGTTTTAACAGAAGGACAAAATGTTAAGGTTCTACATGCACACGAGGTCAAGCTAAATACGTCAAACGCCGTTTTTAATTAGGTGGTAAAACTGCCAGAAGAGGCAGTCTCTCTGATGCAGTTTCTTGTGAAAAGCCAAAGAGCGCACACACGCAACGCAGCAACAGTGCGCCTGTGCCGCGAGGGATGGCTGAACAGTACACGACTCGACCTCAATGAGGCAGCAAGATCTGAGTTTGATGCAGGACCTGCCTGGAATTACTAGGAGGACAAAATGCGGAGTTATGAGTTCACATTGTTGCCGTGTTGAGTCGCCGCTGTGCAGTAATGAGTGTGAGACGGGGCTATCCAGATTACTGTGCCGTGAATAATGTGTAGAGCTGCCGAGCTGCAGATCTTCTGACTGGGAAACTTGTTTGTCGGTTGTTTTGATCCGAAACAAGATGCATCTCTTTCGGACTCACAATTACCAAGTGTTCCCGGACCGCTGCTCGGTGGAAAAACAGACAATACGGGGCATCAGCTGGGTATGCCTCTTTAATATTTATACATTTACTTAAGCGAAACGACTGCGGAATATTTCATGGAACATAAGCAAGAATTGCTTTTACTGCATGGTGTCACAATATGCGGATAAGAAGAGATGAGAATGATGACTACGATGACATCATAATTCACTGTCTTTTTATATTGATCCGTTCATTTCCAAAGTAACATGACTTAAAGGCTTAGCGTTCATTAAGAAAAAATAAAATAACATAAAAAGTTTATAAATTTGAGGTGTTGGCACAAAATAGGGCTTCCAAGATGTCATTTGCTTTCTTGCTTTAGTTCATATGATATCACTGCTGGTAGAGCTACTGCGAGGGTAAAAGACTGTAATCATAATTTGGTATGCAAATTGGTATCTCCTAAATGTCTGACACATGTTGCCTAAAAGGCCCTAAAAGTATCCTTTACGTTGCAAGTAAGCTTCGAGATTTGGTGCTGAAATAGGAAAGATGGAAAAGTGACAGAACATTTCTGAAGATCTGGGAGCAAAATGTGTGGTTGTGTGAACAGTGCATGTAACTGAGTACAGCCCAGTTTTGTGGCACTTCTCTGTTTATTTGATGTCACTATGCTGCCTTTCCTGCTCTATTTACTAGTTTTCCCAGCCTTACTTTCTCTGTATACTAGCCTCATTATAGAAACCACAGCAGAAACAATTGCAGCTAACAAGCCTACAAATTAGTTAGTTAGAGCAAATTAATTGACATCAGCATTTTCATGAGTCCAACTTTTCAAAATTCCCTCTGAATTATTATTATAGCTTGTTTTCATTGTTATTGATGTTGATGTTTTGGCTATTAAACAGACCAAGGAGTGTGAACCCTTCTCTTTTGGTTGTGGCTGACTGCGGTAGCATTTCTTGCCACTGTCTTAGTTTTTGAAAACCTATCATCAGTTGATTCCAGGAAAATAGATGGAATGTCATCCATTTAAGCAGCTGTTTTAGTCATATACAGAATAAATAAAATTAGCTCAGCCTTAACTATGTAAATCAGCTGGAGTCTCTGCATTTTGTAGATATTCAGGAACGCTTCCAAGTAGACTGAAGCAGGTTCCTCTATTGTTGTAGCAGTTGGCTGTGGTGACACAGGAAGGTAACAAAGCATATTTCATTATTATTATTTACCTCGGGTTATAAATAGTGCATTGTTTATTGTTCACGTTCCCTGAAACACCCTTGCTCAGTTTACAGAAGAGTTTGTAGAAGAATGCAAAATGAGGGAGGTTTCGGTTGCCAGGTCACAGGAAGACACATAACAGCGCTGAAAGTCTTCTAAATTTACCTGATTTTTAACTATCAGGGGGCCAAAGATAACGTGCAGAGACTGTGTCCCAAACTACCTGCTTTTACCAGCCAAATATCAATGTCATACTTCCGTGAACTAGTTAAAAGTTCTGCATGAACAGCAACAATTGCTTTGGATTTTTTTTACCATAACACTATGATGCACAACACATTAATCTAGAAGTATAAAAGTATCAATCTTTTTTTGAACGTCAGAAGTATCGCTGAACCGGATAAAACCGAGGGATATCTTACAGCTGACAAATTACAGAACTTGAAAACATGCTAAATCATCCTAAATGCAAAATTGACAAATGCATGCATTCACATTGTGCATTGTGCATTTCAAATATTGTTTGTGCTATGCCAGCACATTAGTGGAATCTGACTCTGTAACAGGTAATAGCAAGCCTGTATGCTGTATTTGGTTTTACTCAAAGCTGCTTAGTTGTTTGGCAGTAGAGTGATATCCAATCTTTCTATTCATTGTCGTGTGTTATTAGTAATAAGCCCTGAAGGTTAAGCTAATTCTTTCTCTGAGCACATGAGGCAGATAAGAGCACAGCTGAGCTCATTTTTCTGTCATCATTTGCAGCATCCCTCCTGGACTTCTTGCTCCTGCATACCAGTGCTGACACATGGACACAATGCAGAAAAAATACCTCACATACATAAGGGTTCCTAAGTGTGTCTGTCTAACAGATATTGAAATGTTCTCCACATGTTTTTAACTTACGAGGCACGTTTGTTTTGATTGGCTCATAAATTAGCTATGCTATGCATAATGTTTCATGGAGTTACTGCCATTCAGTGGCAATTGGGTTACAAGCTAAATTGTGGTCCATTCAGGCTAATATCACATGATGTAGCTGCCTGTACAGCAGGCCAAATAAAACATGCCACAAAGTGTGTGTGCAGTAGAAGCAGAGAAACCGATGTCTAGCTCCGATGTGAAGAATCACATCAGCTACTGTTTGTTTACATGTCTTCTATGTCACGTGAGTGCTCTGCATATTTACCTTTTTTTGTTTTGTTACAACTCTTACAATCCATCAATTCAGTAGAAAGAGAGAGATTTGTGTTAAAGTGACACTAGTAAATTATTAGAACTGTGAGGCAAGTTGAAACGTAGTGTGTCCTTTATATTTTCAATTAGTTACACTGAACCCAATTACCTTGGGAATACAGACAGACAACAACAGCCGCAAGATGGTCATAAAAACATAAAATCTAAGCAACAAAGGGGAAGTCTGACTTGGGTCAAAGTACAAACGTGGGAATGTTGAATATTTTTACATGGTAGGACGTTAGAGATAGCAATGATTTGACTCTTTTAAGTGAGCATTTCAAGAGTGTAATGAAAAATCATCAATATTGTTTACCTGTGGCAGCTGCTTCAGTATTAATCTTTAAATGTTCAGGTTCAATTACTTTTTACATGAAAGGATAGTCTGTAGTTTAAAGCAAATATTTGTTTTAATGAAATTCAAAGAGTTTAACCATGTACCTTCTGTTGCCGAGGTCTAAATACTCTTTCCTCCCACTTCATTACACACACTTGACAACCACCCACACCATGTTGGAGACAATGGCACATCACAGGTTGAGATAATGCATCTGTAGTGACCTTCATACCAAAGAAAAGAAAACAATTTTCCGTTTCTCGATGGTCCAGCTTGGTTGTGTTTTTTTCAGACTAGCTACAACAAGATTGTCATCAACAACCAGCCCAGCTAGTTCCTGTGGAATGCTGCTCCCGAGCAATTTATTTTCTTTATTTTAGAGGTTTTAGATATGGAGAAACGGTTCACTGGGTATAAAGTATGTCTTTCTGTTTCTCCCAGACTCCACTGCCAGAGGCTCTGAATTCAAAGGACACTATGAAGCAGGTATGTGTGCCAACATTTAACAGCATTTCAGTGGTGCTTTGAGACTCTCACTCTGACCATAAGGAGAACCACAATGTGAGAGCAGAGGTAAGATTTAAAGCAGAGTGTAAACACCTTCACCCCTGTCCTGAAAGATAATTTAAGCACATGTGAGATCTATTGTTGGTTATCACTAATTAGCTGATTAAACTCTAGTTAGCCTTTGACAAGTTTCACTGCACTGGTGGCTTTAGTTTTACTGACCTCCAGTATAATTCAGAGTTGCAGAGCTTGCATCCTCTCAAACTGCTGAACTTGTTCTTTTGTTGTTTATAATATCCTGCATTACTACTCAACCGAGTTTTAAAAAAACACATTCCTTGCAGGGGCAAGCAGTCATAAGGAGTCTAAAGAGCACTCCAAGGCCCACAATAAATTGACCCTCCCCACTCTCCTGAGTCCTACCTAACTCAGTCCAGGCCCCTCATGTTGCTTTATCTCAGCTTCTTCAACAGCATGCCAAGTAGTGAACCTTTAAAACCCTGATAAGAAGAATTGACAGGGAAAGTGGCTTCTGTTTAGGTTCAGTGGTCTCCCTGCGACAGAAAAGGTAGAAAGCAGTACAGAGAGTGCATCTTTCAACTCCTACCCATATGGAAAAGAAATAGTAAAAACTTATAAAAGACTTGCATAAGATGTGGCCTACTTCATATAGTGAATCATATAAGGCTTATATGATTTACTCATGAAAGTGGCCACGTTCTCATTACTTTCATATATTGTTTTCATAAGTATCCAAAACATACAAGTTTCATTTATGTAATTTTTCAAGGGATCTTATATCTGCTTTTAATACAAGTTTCACACAAGACAGATACAAACTTTATAAGATTTATATATATCTTTTCCATATGGGTAAATAATCAACCCTGTGAATATTTTCGGGTTTGTAAAGACACAGAGGGAGGACAGAGCAACTGAATCTGCAGGAGACATGTGTTGCTAACCTCATTGGGGTTTTTTTTTGTTATTGTTGCTTAGCAAATGTTTGCTCCCGATTCTAAAAGTCAGTAGTGAGCATCATACATTATGATAGCACTGTACAGGATTGGTGTTTTTAATAAGCAAGGTTTGATTGTGCTCCAACATTTTCCAATTCAAACATGAAATGGAAACGGAAATCTGTCTGTAATCTCTGAAAAGCTTTTTTTTTTTTACCGTACATTTTTACCCATGTTTGTGGTATATATGTTTGCTGAAGAAGTGTGGCGTTGTTGTTTTTTCTCACAGAGAAAGAGAGGGGTAAAAATCAGCCCAAAGATGAAGCTGCTTGTCAACTCACTCTGTGCTTCTCACACAACACAGCCCACTGAGGTCAAAGAGAAAGTAGAGAAATGTCTCGCCTACAAAGGAGACATGCAGTGAATGCTGCACTCATCAATATTCCACTGAATGAGACAAAGGCATGAAATTAAACATTTTAAAAGAGCATGACTAATGGTTTTAGTCACCATCAGATTTAAGTCAAAAAGGATAAGACAGAGAAAAGATAATCCAATTGAGCTGTGATAAAGACAATTACAAGCTTTTCTCAAGCATCTAGCATGTTTGAGTAAACTGTACAACCTGTAGAACAGCTGTTCTTTGCCTGGTCCTGCAAAAATTGGCTGTAGTAATTTATAATCACAGATTAGAATCATTTCCTTGACAATTTGAGTATGATCTAGTATGGATCACGTGAGTATTATACTATACATATTCAGTCATAAATCACCTAATAATGTAGGTTCCTGACTTTAAAATTACCTAAACAACAGTATAGTGCCCTGTCATGAATATATTATGGCCGCCTGTCCAACTGTTATAGATGGCATATACATCACTGGAATATTTCTAACATTTTGAGTTATTTTCCAGTGTTAGAAAATCAGCACTGCTCAGTGTTAGCCATTGTTAATCTTCAAAACTGACTAGGTTACTTTTAAACATATAACACTGTCAAAAGTGTTAATTTAACACTCAACAGTGTTGTATTTAACACTCAGAGGTGTGGACCCATATAGACACTCTCCAGTGTTAATTTAACACTGGAGATTTTGCTGTGTATGCACGGGCTGAGTGTGTGTTGTACTCTGTGTCACTGACTGGCACACCTGTGGGAAAAATGTTTGCTCTTTAATTTCACTCACTAGAAACAGTTACATGTGTGTTGTAGTTCTCAGATAATGGGATTAGATGGCCTAGTTCAGGAAGCAGACTCAACCACATATAGTCAGCAGCAGAGGGCTCACAGTGATGTATGGCTTTTGATGTTGTTTTTGTAAGGAATGAGTTAGGTAATGGAAAGTCGCCTCATCAAGAAAATAAGTTGGGAGTTGACAGGCATGAGAATGTGACTGCAGGAGCCCCATGGGAAAATGGGCCTCTGGGAATACAAGTGACCTCACGACACACTAACTTCAGCAGGGCACAGCAGAGGCCTCAGGACGCATTTACTCTGTTGATGTCAGGTCTGGGAAGAGTCCAGTGTCAGGGCGATAGGTTAAAGTGTACACTGTGCCCGCAGCTGTTAATTGCAATTTTAAATTTGAATTAACAACTTTGTGTGAACTTGGATTTACCAAGGATGTGTTATGGCCCACTTTAAATAGGGAAAACCAGGGGCTGTGTTGGAGTCATCGAGGCATGATGTCAGCAGATAAGTCAAACAGTAGGTGTTTTTACATCCTGAATGAATTGCAGAAACCTACAGGAGACAGAAAGTAGTTTCTGTTGCTGGCTTCTTTGCATTGCATTCTTAAGAAAAGAATATAGGAAGTAATCCGTGTTGGATTTTGTGTGAATCTCCAGGTCACCACCTTAGACAAACAACAGTGTCTAGGGGAAAATCCACAGCCTGTGTCAAGCATGTAATCACAAGACCTGTGGGAGTCAACCAGGGAGGCGCAGAATTAAAGTTTGTGCGACTGTCAGTCATTGAGACAGTAAATATCGTTGGGTGGTAGTTTAAATCAATTCTTTTATGTTCAAAATACAAAGCATAAAGCATGAGAAGGTCTAAAATTGGAGAGCTGAATTTCAGCCACAAACAAAGTACATTCTTGTTACGTAAGCTTTGCCTCTGCATGAGTGGCTGGCAGGTTGTGCACCCTTGTGTGCAGGTCTTTGTGAGTTTAAGCCTGACCTCAGTGTGTTATGTGCAGCTATGTGTATTTGTATTACCAATATTGTTGGGACTATAGGGACAAAAAGAAAGCCCCCATAATCTCACTAAATTTGAAGATTTGGGTTTAGGTTAAAGTTATGGTCTAGGTTAATGCAACCCTTTATATTATGGTGTGTGTGTGTGTGTGTGTGTGTGTGTGTGTGTGTGTGTGTGTGTGTGTGTGTGTGTGTCTGGGTGTGTGTTTGTGTGTGTGTGGTCTGTTTGTCCCCATAACAACCCTTATAGGGACAAAATGCCTGTCCCCATGAGTTTAAAGGCATTTTTGAGACTCAAAATGTGGTTTTAGTGTCAGAGTTACAATTAGGTTATGGTTAGGTTCAGCCATTCATTTTTGATGGTTAGGGTTAGGGTAGGCGGCTATGGAAAGCATTACGTCAATGGGATGTCCCCACTAAGATATGAAAACAGGAGTGTGTGTGTGTGTGTGTGTGTGTAGGTGTGCTGTTGAGAATGAGTGGTGGGGACATCAAAGCAGGTTAAAGGGAAACTAGTTCAGAGTTGTCATACAGTTTGTTGTTGCTCTGTGCTGGCCAGAGTCAGAAGCTGGAAAGTCAGTGAAGTTTCAGAGCATTTAAGTTTGCATCTTTAACACCTTTTCACCTCTGTGCAACCCCCACAAACACTCCATTACACTCCAACACCTACAGAAGTCTCCACACACAACATTGTTCAAAACTGAGGGGGAAATTGTCTTCCTCACTTTCACAAACACTCGTTTCTTTTGCTGACTTCGGCCTTTCACCAACCCAAAAATTGGCAGAAATTGTGTTTATAAAAAACACTTCACCTAATACAGTAACTTTGCTGTATTTGCTAACTTCACCTATCTTTCATGTTTATCAAGTTTCTCTCAGATCGCGTGGTGAAGGCAGCCAGATCAGTATATAGTGTCATGATTGAGAAGAACCCTGGTCTGATCCGAGATAGAAAGCATCACCTCAAAACATACAGGTACCTATTCTGGCGATGTGCTTTAGTTCATGATTAAAAGTAACAGTGTCTCTTAATTACATGCAAATTTCTCTCATAGGCAATGTTGCTCCGGTAAGGACCTTGTTGACTGGCTGATGACCCAAAATGAAGGCCTCCAATCAAGAAGTCAGGCAGTGGGAATATGGCAGGTCTTAGTGGATGAGGGAATACTTCTCCATGGTAAGAACTGAAGAGCTAACTTTTGAAGAATTTAGTATCCATCCATCCATCCATCCATTTTCATCCGCTTTGTCCGGGGCCGGGTCGCGGGGGCAGCAGCCTAAGCAAAGAGGCCCAGACCTCCCTCTCCCCAGCCACCTCCTCCAGCTTATCCGGGGGAATACCAAGGCGTTCCCAGGCCAGCCGAGAGATATAATCTCTCCAGCGTGTCCTGGGTCTGCCCCGGGGCCTCCTCCTGGTGGGACATGCCTGGAACACCTCACCCAGGAGGCGCCCAGGGGGCATCCTTGTCAGATGCCCGAACCACCTCAGCTGGCTCCTTTCGATGTGGAGCAGCAGCTGCTCTACTCTGAGCCCCTCCCGGATGGCCGAACTTCTCACCCTATCTCTAAGGGAGAGGCCGCTTGTATCCGCGATCTCGTTCTTTCGGTCACTACCCACAGCTCGTGGCCATAGGTGAGGGTAGGGACGTAGATCGACCGGTAAATTGAGAGCTTCGCTTTTACATTCAGCTCCCTCTTCACCACGACGGACCGGTGCAGCGTCCGCATTACTGCAGCTGCAGCCCCAATCCGTCTGTCGATCTCCGGCTCCCTTCTCCCATCACTCGCGAACAAGACCCCGAGATACTTGAACTCCTCCACTTGGGGCAGGAACTCATCCCCGACCCGGAGTGGGCACTCCACCCTTTTCCGGCTGAGAACCATGGCCTCAGATTTGGAGGTGCTGATCCTCATTCCCGCTGCTTCACACTCGGCTGCGAACCGCTCCAGTGCGAGCTGGAGGCCCTCACCCGATGAAGCCAACAGAACCACATCATCTGCAAAAATCAGAGATGAGATTCTGAGGCCACCAAAGTGAAAGCCCTCCGCCACTTGGCTGCGCCTAGAAATCCTGTCCATAAAAATTATGAACAGAACCGGAGACAAAGGGCAGCCCTGGCGGAGCCCATCACCCACCGGGAACGAGTCCGACTTATTGCCGGCAATGCGAACCAAGCTCTTGCGACGGTTGTATAGGGATCGAATGGCCCGTAGCAATGGGCCAGACACCCCATATTCTCGCAACACCTCCCACAGGACACCCCGAGGGACACGGTCGAATGCCTTCTCCAAGTCCACAAAACACATGTAGACTGGTTGGGCAAACTCCCATGCACCCTCAAGTATCCTGGAGAGGATAAAGAGCTGGTCCAGTGTTCCGCGACCAGGACGAAAACCGCATTGTTCCTCCTGTATCCGAGGTTCGACTAACGGACGAACTCTCCTTTCCAGCACCCTGGCATAGACTTTCCCAGGGAGGCTGAGGAGTGTGATCCCCCTGTAGTTGGAACACACCCTCCGGTCCCCTTTCTTGAAGATGGGGACCACCACCCCGGTCTGCCAGTCCACAGGTACTGCCCCTGATCTCCACGCAACATTGCAGAGGCGTGTCAACCAGGACAGCCCTACAACGTCCAGAGCCTTCAGGAACTCGGGGCGGACCTCATTAACACCAGGGGCTCTGCCACCAAGGAGTTGTTTAACTGCCTCAGTGACCTCGCCCCCGGAAATTGGCGGGTCATTCCCCTCATCCCCAGACTCTGCTTCCTCCTCGGAAGACGTGTCAGTGGGATTAAGGAGGTCCTCGAAGTATTCCTTCCACCGCCTGACAATTTTCTCAGTCGACGTCAGCAGCGCTCCGCCAGCACTATACACAGTGCAGGTAGAGCACCGCTTTCCCCTCCTGAGACGTCTGACGGTTTGCCAGAATCTCTTCGAGGCAGCCCGAAAGTCTTTTTCCATGGCCTCTCCGAACTCCTCCCACACCCGAGTTTTTGCTTCAGCCACTGCCCGAGCCGCATTCCGCTTGGCCTGTCGATACCTGTCGGCTGCCTCCGGAGTCCCACAGGCTAACCAAGCCCGATAGGACTCCTTCTTCAGCCTGGTGGCTCCCTTCACCTCTGGTGTCCACCATTTGGTTCGGGGATTACCACCACGGCAGGCACCAACCACCTTGCGGCCGCAGCTCAATGCAGCAGCTTCGGCAATGGAGACGCTGAACATGGTCCATTCGGACTCAATGTCCCCAGTCTCCCTCGGAATGCTGTTGAAGCTCTGCCGGAGGTGTGCGTTGAAGATCTCGCGGACTGGGGCCTCTGCTAGACGTTCCCAGCACACCCTCACTACGCGTTTAGGTGCACCAGGTCTGTCCAGCGTCTTCCCCCGCCACCTGATCCAACTCACCACCAGGTGGTGATCAGTTGACAGCTCAGCCCCTCTCTTTACCCGAGTGTCCAGAACATATGGTCGCAGGTCTGCTGATACGATTACAAAATCGATCATCGACCTACGGCCTAGAGCATCCTGGTGCCACGTGCACTTATGGACACTCTTATGTTCGAACAGGGTGTTCGTTATGGCCAAACTGTGATTAGCACAGAAGTCCAATAACAGAGCACCGCTCGGGTTCAGATCAGGGAGGCCGTTCCTCCCAATCACGCCCCTCCAGGTCTCGCTGTCGTTACCCACGTGAGCATTGAAGTCTCCCAGCAGGACAACAGAGTCTCCAGGTGGAGCACCCTCCAGCACCCCCCCCCCAGGGACTCTAAGAAGGCTGGGTACTCTGAACTGCCACTCGGCGCATAAGCACAGATGACAGTCAGGACCCGTTCCCCGACCCTAAGGCACAGGGAACAAACCCTCTCGTCCACCGGGAAAAACCCCAACGTACCGGCAGCAAGCCGAGGGGATATTAGGATACCCACCCCAGCCCGCCGCCTCTCACCAGGGGCAACTCCAGACTGAGACAGAGTCCAGCCCCTCTCCAGGAGACTGGTTCCAGAGCCCAAGCCATCTGTAGAGGTGAGCCCGACTATATCTAGCCGGTACCTCTCAACCTCACGCACTAACTCAGGCTCCTTCCCCACCAGAGAGGTGACATTCCATGTCCCTATTGCCAGTCTTGGCAGCCGGGGGTCAGTCCGCCAGGGCCTCCGCTCCTGGCCGCCACCCGGCACACAATGCACCCGACCCCTATGGCGCCTCCTGCGGGTGGTGGGCCTGCGGGAGGATGGGCCCATGTCTCCTCTTCGGGCTGTGCCCGGCCGGGCCCCATGGACTAAGGCCCGGCCACCAGACGCTCGCCCTCGGGCACCCTCCCCGGGCCTGGCTCCAGGGCGGGGCCCCGGTAACCCTATCCCGGGCAGGGTAAACTGTTCCCTCTATGTCCTTTTCATAAGGGTCTTATGAATCGCTCTTTGTCTGGTCCCTCACCCAGGGCCAATTTGCCATGGGAGACCCTACCAGGGGGCAAAAGCCCCCAGACAACATAGCCCCTGGGATCCCTGTGACACACAAACCCCTCCACCACGATAAGGTAGCGATTCAAGGAGGGGAAGAATTTAGTATTTTGATGAAAAATAGGAAGGATACTTGTCATGTGTTGGGTGAATTTAGGGCTTCTTGTGAACTGTAGATGAATGTGGAATAATGTCCAAACAAATTACTTTTCATGTATTCTGATGATAATGCTTTTGGTAGCACTTAGAAATGTCCCAGACATGCTCGAGTATCTTGAAATCTGGTGACCGAGTCTACCATGACATTTGTTTTGCGTTGTTATTTCAGTCAGTCAAGTGTTCACTAACCACTTAAGCTCTTTGGATGAGACACTGTCTTCCTGGAAGAGACCACTCCAATCAGGACAGAAATGCTTCATCATCAAATGAAGGAACTCACTCAGAAAGCATTTGCATTTATTTCCATATATCTAAAGTTTTATAAATGACCGGCATAAAACGTATCTAAAAATTTACTCATCTGCCTCGTTGTTGTTTCTAAAGCAACGTGTGTGTTGGAGTTGTCTAACCGCATTCTTGCATTTCATTTTAAGGGTTTTATTTTCTCTTCTGTGTTTTGTCTCAATCAAAGTGAAACACGAGTTGAATTTCCTCGACAAGGACACACAGTTCTATCGCTTCCAAGACTCCCAGTTTGGACTTAACCACATATTGAATGAGAAGGATTCAGAGGATGAACTAGGGGAAGCTCTGTCTCTGCTGTCTCAGCTTGGTCCTGATGCTCTGCTCACTATGATTCTACGTAAATGGTCAGTTTGTTTAGTTGTTACATGAGCATTTCCTCATGATAACCTGTATTGTATTGTCAGAAAGCTTCTTACAACAAGTTCAAGGTGCTAGCAAAGTTACTGTATTTTGTTTTGTTTGGCTTATTATGTTCTTCTTCTTTCCTTTTTTTTTTACAGCCCCAGTCAGAGGAGTCCCGAGGACTTGGAGGTTATCTACGAGGAGCTGCTCCACGTCAAAGCTGCCGCTCATCTCTCCTCTTCAGTCAGTCTCTATAAACTCCCCTAACATTTTTAAAGGCTCTACATATTGATTTTTTTTTTAATGTGAACTGTTATCAAGTTTTCGTGATAGTTAACCATGGATTTGATCTGATATATTTTATTAAAATATTTTTTTTTTAAAAGACACTATTCTACTTGCATACATCAACCATAATATTTTTCTTTTGTATTTTATGCCACATGAAAGAAATGTTAAAAATACACTGGAAATATGAAAGTGAAAATCAAGAAAAACCCATTTACAACAATGATAGCAAAAGGTATCAGTGCGCTTCTGTCTGTTCTTGTCCTGCTGTGCCTGTAGGTGCGTAAGGAGCTGGCAGCAGTGCTGGTCTTTGAATCACATGCCAAAGCTGGAACAGTCTGTGAGTTTACACAGCTTCATTGTGTTGCTGAATCACACGATAATACGGTTCTTATGCACAGAAAATAGCAACTTTTTCTGTGAAACATTCATTGTTTCCAGAAAATAAGATTAAGACTATTCAGACCGTCTAATGTTATAATTAATTTCTTTGTTTACTGTGGATAAGAAGATCATCAGGTCTTTTTTCTCTTCAATCCTACCCATTTCTTTAATGTTAAAGCCATATTTAACAAAGTACTTTTAAGGAAGGTGCTCTCAAGGTGTGATCTTCTAGGAGTTGTAATGGTTAGAAAGATATATGACTGACTGATGTGGTTTCTTTCTGCTTGTTTTTCAATATAGTGTTCAGTCAAGGGGATAAAGGAACCTCTTGGTACATCATCTGGAAAGGCTCTGTAAATGTGATCACGCACGGCAAGGTAAAGCCAGTGGTTCCAAATTAATAAAACCCACTGTCTCTAATAAAACACGTTGCAATTGATTTCAAGTATGCTGTATAGCTCAGAGTATTGTGTGCATATAGGGTCTGGTGACTACTCTACATGAAGGTGAGGATTTTGGGCAACTAGCTTTGCTAAATGAGCAACCTCGAGCCGCCACCATCATCTTGCGAGAGGACAATTGTCATTTCCTTCGTGTTGATAAACAGGACTTCATAAGGATCCTCAAGGTTTGTTGGATTTCCTCTTACTGCATTTTTATCACCAGAAGTTGTCTGTCAGACATCGGGTGCTTACTGAACACATGTAGCCCCATGTGACAATTTAAGAGATGTGAGATTCACGCAAATTTTCAAATAACTTTCCAAACTGGTTGTCATCCTTCTCTGTCCTTCAGGACGTGGAGGCTAATACAGTGCGACTGGAAGAGCACGGAAAGACTGTGCTGGTGTTGGAAAAGAGTGCAGACTCGACTGAACAAGGAGGAGCAGGGAACAGCAGCAAGTAAGCGACTCTGACCTACTAACTTCTATAAAATACTGCAGTTAATTTACAAGTAGGTTTATGATCATGAAGACGCTTTGCCTGGGTGTGGGCTGATAATGCATGGCTCTAATACAAACACTGCATCACAATAAGTGATGATTACATAAATTTTTTTTAAAGATGTGGTTAACCGTTTATTAATGGAGTATTACCTAACACTCACATAATAGGCGGACTTTAACCCTGCCTTTCTGAGTGACGTGTTATCAGTCTTGAACCACTTTATCAAGTATGAAGGTCAATTAAGTTGATGCAGGACTCTTATTTAGATTACGTTTAAACCACTTTCTTCTCTTTACTTGTAAATCTACACAATTGAAAAGAACATTTATTCTCTGAACATTCAGTCCCTTTTTGTGCTCTCAAAGTTTTGAATTGAATTTGATTAATATAGCAATCAATTCAAAACAGTTCAAGGCACTTTATATTGCATTGTAGAGATCCTTTGATGTTGGAGAGAAAACCCAGCAATCAGACGATCCCCCATGAGCAAGCACTTTGTGATTATGGAGAAGAATAACTTAGTTTTAACAGAAACAGACCTCCAGCAGAACTATGCTCAGGGAGGGGCAGCAATCAGCTGGCTGTGGAGGGGTGAGGGAAAGAAAAGAGGAAAAGAGGAGAGCATAAATAGACAAGAGCATAACAAAGTATGTGAGAGAGTACACAAAAGTTAATAACATGAGGTAGCGTCACGTAAAAGCATCATGAGCGAAAGAGGGGTGTGGAAATTAGAGATGTGCTGGAAGGTGAAGTGTTTTAAGCAAACACAGTAAAGCTATGATCTGAAACAGACAGAGCGCTATTGTCTACGCGGCTGTGATATACAGCTAAGAACTTTCAAAGTGTTGTAAACACAGTCTGCTAGACAAACTATGCAATGATTACGTCAAGAGACTTTTTGTGCTTCTTCTTTTTGAGGAGATAACAAGTCAACATTTACACAACAAATACTTTTTAATTAATTTATTGCTTTATTTATGTGGATCAATGTAAGGCAAACACAAGGTTTTGAAAGTTATTCTTTGTTTTTTTTCTGTCTTGCTTTTTGCAGGTACACAGTTATGTCAGGAACACCTGAGAAAATCTTGGAACACCTACTGGAAACAATAAAGTTGGAGTGTAATGGAAATGATGCTATAGGTGACACTGTTAAGATTACAGATACCTGTTTTCTGTTGTTGAAAAAAATGTTCAGACCAAGTCAGTTACTTTGTAATCACTGTATTATGGTGATGATTGTGTCCCTGCAGCTTCTTGTGTGAGTGACTTCCTGCTCACCCACAAAGTCTTCATGCCCTCCAGCCAGCTCTGTCCTGCACTACAGCACCAATATCCTACAGTGTCATTTATACTGACAACAGTGAAGCTAGTGTTGTTTATGAGAATTACTGTAGTCAAACAAAGCTGTATTATAGTGTATTTTTGTAATATAATGGAATTCTCAGTGCATTTTATTACCAGAATAAATTGTTATAGTTAATGTTGTTTTTATTTTGTAATTAAGGTCTTATGTGTTATACCCTTAACCAACATTGCACTTACCAGGCACAGCTTGCTGAGGGCTCAGAGCAGGAGAAGACTGCCTATGTTCTCAACATTAAGCAGAAAGTAGTAAAGTTGGTTGGCCAGTGGGTGGCACTGTTTGGCCTTCACCTGAAAGAAGACCCTATTGCCTTGGACTTTCTGGAGGTGAGATCTCAGCCCCAAAGTCATAAATTAAAATTTTAAACATATCACTGTGTGATTTTTGTGTCAGTATGTTTTTTTCATCAATCATTTTATTTTAATGTTGTTGGGTTGAAACAGAGATTAAAGAAAGATATGGCACCGAATTCACAACTGTTCAACGTGCTGAAGGACTTCAGAGAAAGGAGGAGGACAAAAGTGTACGCACTATCAGATCATGTTTCATATTTCTTAACAATTCACAAGTCATAGATATTCTTCGCATACTATTTAACACTTTAATTCTTCTATACTTTTTCAGGTTGGAGAATGGCTATCAGTCACTGAGCAGGGTAAGTTATTGAGTGTGTGGAAACAAAGTACAGGTTTCTGGCACAACTTCGCCTACTTCAAAGGTGCATGGAGAAGAGCAGATGTCTTAAGAGGCTGAATCTCCAGCAACTCTTGTAGTATGAGGAACAACCCATTAAGTAAAGAAAATTGGCCCTTTTTCAGAGATATCATGTCCAAGAAAATTCTCTTACAGTAGCAACTCCTTAAGGTATTCCTTAACTGGATCATATTTGAGCACTTTTTAAATAGTATGTTTTCTATGGTTTTAAACCAGTTTTTTATCCTTTACCATATTTTGTCACAGTCCTGGGTCAGTTTGTGTCCAGCAATAAAGCTGTTAAAGCTCACATCTGCCCTTTTCGAGTCTACATTTGGGTCCTCTATCCCTGCCTGGACACAGCCATGACATATTTAATTTATTTTGAGGGGGGGCTCATAAGGTATAAGGCCCAGTTGGCCTTATATCTATTGGTGAATATGTATGCTGAATAATTTTCTACTAAAAATAAAATTTCCTCCCCAAAAATACACATTTGAGTGGATTGATGGATATGTATACCAGACATATATCACAGCTTGTCTTTTCTACTTAAACTCTCTACTTAAAATGTGTTCTATTTAAAGTTGTATCTGCAGTATATTTTTGATAACCCTGACAGAGGCTAAAGGCCAAAATGAAAGTTTTTCTTTATACTACAAATCCTACTGGAGCTTAAACCCTTTGGGATGTTTGCCAAAAAGTGTGACAGAGTGTAAGAAATGTCTTTCTACTGCCATTAGAGAGTTTAATGTCGCTGAAGTGTCACTGAGTCGCCTTTTATATTATTGGCAGAACCACCAGTTTGATTGGTTTTCAAACTTTGAGGAGTCAGTTGGGAGGGTTCAACCAATCAGAGCACATGATAAAGGTGAGTAAAGCTCAAACACTACAGCTGACAATAATCAAGAAAACCAAATCCCCATAATAAGGATAGAAGTCTAGTGGGGGATATTTAAATAAATGAAAAAAGGAAACGACCTGAAATTGATGGCAAATCATACAAACATCATACATAAACTTTTACATCTATCTTTACCAACAACTTCAAAATCAAACCTGGCTAAATTTGTGTCTGAAATATAGCTAAACAGTATAAACAGTTTTGCTAGATGTTCATGTTTAATGTTCACTAAAAATACTGAATATAAAGTTCAACTTGGTCACTATATGCATTAAATAGCAGTATGGAATAGAAAGCGTGGCAAGATCCGCATCTTCAGCACCAATGTGAAAGCAGTCCTCCTGTATGGGTCCGAGATACAGATACAGATTTTCATCAGCAAGTGCTTGCGACACATCCTTAACATCAGATGGCCTGAGAAGATCTCGAACACAGACCTGTGGAAGAGAACCAGCCAGAACCTGGTCGGTCAAGGCATCAAGTAGAGAAAATGGGGCTGGATAGGTCACACACTCCGAAAACCGTCCGACAACTTCACAAGGCAAGCACTGGACTGGCCGCCTGAATGACGTGAACCCAGCTGAAGAGAACGCCCCAGAACAGTCCGTTGGCGTGGTGTTGTTGCAGCCCTATGCTCCACCAGGAGTCTACAGGAAAATTGATTGATTGATGGAATAGTAAAACTAGTCAAAAATGTTTTAAATGCTAAGCTGAAGTCCATATCCAGGTTAGAGTTAGTTTAAATGAACACGTGAATGGCCATGATGACAGATGTTGGGAAAAGGGTTTAGAATCAGTGCTTGTGACGTGTGTGTCACGCAATATGTCAATAAAGGACAACAATCTCAGTATCCAGTAACTTAACAGGCACCATTAGTCTTTAAATTAATCACCAAATTAGCATGATGTGACATTTTATTTTCTGTCCTCTTCTGATTTAGTGTTGTATGAGATCTACAGGCCAGACAACAAACCTCTCACTCCGATGCTGCCGGTGAATACATCTGTACAGGAGATAATGTCAGCATTAGGAAAAGCTGGAGAAGATCATGTCCTCATCAAAATGAACTCCACAGGAGGTGGGAGGCATTAGTCATATGTTTTTGTTTTGTTTTCTAGAACCAACACTTATTTTTCATTAAAATAATCAGTTTTTTGTAGATTGCTAGACTAATGTACTAACAGATGAGTAATTCTGTTTGTCATCAAACCTATGTCGTGTTCACAGAATTTCAAATGCTCTCCTTTTTTTTAATTACGGTGAAAATTACTCTGTTTCCTATGACTGCGCACAGAAAGAGCTCAGCTAAAGCTGGATGCTACTGCAGTCTACACCGCCCTGGGACTCAACGAGAGACTGTTCATCTGCACAATCAGCGAAGTGGAACAACTGGTGAGGATTTGTTTTCTTCCATAACTTCTTTACCATTTTTTGGTCTATTTAGTTTATTAAAACACACTTATTAAAATACATGAACTCGTTGTCTGTCTGTCCACCAACTCCTCCTACACAATCAGGGGTTGAGCAACCAGACTTGGAAGACAGGTACATCCTATGTCCTTTATCTACATCAGATATTGCTGCCGGTTGTTATCTATGGCAGACATTATGATGTTGCCTAGCAACCAACTATCAACAGGCTAAAAGGATCTGTTTTCTGCATTTACGCATGTACAGCACCTATGAAAACATCCTATCATTTAATTTTGTAACAGTAACATCTCATTTATAGCCACAAAAGCTGAATCATACACAATATTATTATGTTTCATAGCAACTACCTAGCAGCCAAACCTAAAACAACCTATATTTTGCATTTATGTACCTGCAACACCTAATAAAAGCCTCATGTCATTTTCATCTCACAGCCAAGTTTCACCATAAAGTACTGTAGCATGGTCATGAACTAGTAACGATTAATATCATCCTATTCTATTTCATAGAAAATGAGGAGGGGATTTAACTCACGGGATATATTCTAAATATGTTTGTTGTTTATTATGGTTTTTCATATTATGGTTTTGTTGAAAGCAGCATCCCCAACTATAAGGCGAGTCATTAAATGTTCACCTGAACAACATTGTTCCTGATGATTTTCATTCTCTCTGCCACTGCGCCGTCTCTCTCTCTGTCAGACACCTCTAAAGGAGCAGCAGGGTCCAGAGCAAGGAAGCGCTGACGTCCTTGAACAGATGTCTTCTAAAGACATTGCCAGTGAGCTCACCAATTATGACTGGGAGTTGTTCACTGCCATGCACGAGGTAACTTGGCGGCTATGATTGATGTTTCGTTTGATTTTACCAATCAACTGCTTCAAAACTGCTTCAGAACACTAGAGTATTAACTAGTAATTAACTTTAATTGTATTGAATTTGATTTATATAGCATATTTTACAAAAATTGCTATTTCTGTGTACTTTATATTGTAAGATAAAAGCCCTACAACATTAGAGAGTGATACACAATGATCTGGTAATCCCCTTTGAGCAAACACAGCCTGACGGGAGTGAGAAAGAAGAAAGAACCATGCAGGAAGGAGAAGACTGTTTTGGTGGCGAGGGAACCTATAACAGCATTTCCTTTTTGGTTTTGAAGCCTTTTTGTTTCTCAACAGTGTATTTGCCTGTTGTACATTCTTTATGCATGTTCTGAAGTGTTCTGCATTTGTTTTTGTTTTTCTCTGAATTGTTGTTTTTGTTGCATTTTCTAAATGTTGTGGATTTCCCTTTGTAGTTGTGTTTTGTATCTCATGGCCACTACGCCCATAGCTGTTTATTTGCTCACTGACATACATAACCAAAGCTCAAAGTAGCATTCGTGCAACAAAGAACTTTGCATGACTCTCAAACTTTACCGCCTTTTATCTACCAGTATCATCTCTGCCATCAGATTATTTGGGTCATTTCCTGCATGCCTCACATTTCTAAAGAAACAAAAGATACCTGCAAAAGACTTCCTGTCTGCTTGTTTCACGGTGTGTTTAAATTATGCCAGTGGTTGTGACTCATTGTCTGTGTCTCTCCAGGTGGAGCTGGTCTACTACATTTTTGGGCGCCACAAATTCCCTGGAGCCATCACGGCTAACCTAGAGCGGTTTGTGCGTCGCTTTAATGAGGTGCAGCACTGGGTACTGACTGAGCTGTGCCTATGTGAAGACCTCGTGAAACGTGCTATGCTGCTCAAGAAGTTTATCAAGATCGCTTCAGTGTAAGAATTAATTGCATAAACCATACATTTAGCCAAAGCAGGTTGGCCACTGAACAAATAAGCATCTCAACAGTGAAACCTACTGACCTCACGCATGTCTTGCCTTTTTCCCGGCCCTAAAAGGCCGATGGGGTGTTGTCATCACCTTACCGGGTGGGCGGTGTGGACAGTCAAGTTTATGGTTGCGATAACTCAAGAATGACGCAATGTAGGATTTTGAGATTCATGCCATAGGTGCATCTACTATAAATCAAATCTCAGTTTAAATCTCAGTGACGTCAGCTTCAAGGTCAATGTCACATTTTAATGTAATGACACAACAAGGAAGTCATCTACGACTTTCAGAGTCATACCATAGGTGCATCTACTTTACCAGTAAGCAACTCATAGTTTAGACTTGTTGATTGAAACCTCAGATGGTTTGGTGCAAACGTTTGGCCACGGGCGACCGTGGCTCAGGGGGTTGGGAATCGCATCTGTAACCGGAAGGTCGCCGGTTCGATCCCCGGGCTCTCTGTCCTGGTCGTTGTGTCCCTGGGCAAGACACTTTACCCTACTTGCCTACTGGTGTTGGCCAGAGGGGCCGATGGCGCGATATGGCAGCCTCGCTTCTGTCAGTCTGCCCCAGGGCAGCTGTGGCTACAACTGTAGCTTGCCTCCACCAGTGTATGAATGTGAGAGTGAATGAATAGTGGCATTGTAAAGCGCTTTGGGTGCCTTGAAAAGCGCTATATAAATCCAATCCATTATTATTATTTATGGTTCACAGAGAAATGTGTGAAATATGTGCACATTGCTTTGTGCAGTGGAGCACAGTCGTGCAGGAACAGAAACAGGTTTTCACCAAACTGTTACCACAACATTCGAACCATTGAATTGTTACTAAGACATTGAAAATGTCTTAGTAAGCAGAAGCATTAAGGTTTTCATTCTTTGAAACTAAAAGATCCAGGCCAACTCATTTTTTATCCACTGAGGTGCGGCCCAATACTTTTTTTGTATATAGTATACATTTAGAAGAATTAGCATGGTCTTATACCAAAAAAAGAAATTGATACAGTAAACATTAATATCCTGCTTAATATCATATATTGTAATCATACAGGTATTTTCACTGTGAGTATCCGGGCAGGACCTTTGTACTTACTTTTGTCCCCCCATCTTAAACTTTATCCATCCACTTCAAGGACTGCACTTTATTTACAGTCATGTGTCCTCTCCATCACAGATTAAAGGAGCAGAAGAATCTAAATTCATTCTTTGCTGTGATGTTTGGCTTAAGCAACAGTGCAATTCAGAGGCTTTACAAGACCTGGGAGGTGAGAGCCCCCTTGAGGCAGCAGGCATGATAATAATAAATGTTCTGCCACACTTATTAAACAAATACTTTAAAATTGACTTTGCAATCTTTTGCTGGTCTGTTACAGAGAATACCCAGCAAGACAAAAAGGATTTACTGTTCTCTTGAGAGACTCATGGTAAATTATACTATGTACTCAGCTTTGAATAAGTTTTATAAATGTCCTAAACAATAGATTTTCTTTAAGGTTTCTAATGGTCTGATTGTGCTATGCTCGCTTATTCTTTTAGGACCCTTCACGCAACCACAGGGCATACAGACTGGCTATAGCTAAACTCAGTCCTCCTTACATTCCCTTCATGCCTCTGCTGCTGAAAGGTAACAGACACCAGTAAATCGCAAATCCACTGGCAAGTCCTTATTATTAAGATACTAATTACTTCTGTCCCTTCCTATATCTAGATATGACGTTTATCCATGAGGGAAACGCAAACTACGTAGACAAACTGGTCAATTTTGAGAAAATGGTATGGAAAAGTTATTTTCAAATGTTGTTATGTAATTGTTTCCTTACAAATCATATCCTCAGTATAGACTGACTTGAAGAGTTTCCTTTCTCACCTTGTCGTAGCGAATGCTTGCCAAAACAGTGAAAATCGTTCGAGGATGCAGAAGCCAACCTTATGGTAAGTGATAGTTTGGCAGCAAAATGATCGGGCCCACTGACTTCATACCTTTGAGACTGTATGCATTCAGGAAAAGTTGGAAGTAATTCACATGCATGTTGGAGTAAACACATACAATGCAGTTTTGTGCATAAATCGGGTAAGATAATGTTTTATTTTCCCTCTGCAGTGCCTTCATCTCCACAGAGAGGCCTGGCAGATCGTATGTTTCTGGAAGGCGCTGCTACTCGCTTGTCTACATGTAAGCCACATCTCTAATGCCATTCGACAGTTTTTAATATTTTCTTCATAAGATCTATAGAAGGTTCAGTTTAACCTTGTTTCTACAAAAGTACAAAAACGTAAACATATGCAGATTCAGGCATGATTTTAATCTTTTCTAGATTCAGATCACGCCTTTCCTCTGCGGACTTCCACAAACATCCGGCACTATATCCAAAACCTGAAGGTGATTGACAACCAGCGCAAGCTTACGCAGCTATCGAGAACAATCGATTGCTAGGAAATATGACTGAAAATGTGCAAGGACTGTGAAACTGAAGCAAAATCACAGCCGAAAAATTAACTCTGTATAACGGAATAAAACCTCCAAACTCATCTCAATTAGAGGTGGGAACTGGACCTTTGGAGATGTAGCATCCCATGGAAATTCATTGTTACTTAAGGAGTTTGGACATTACTGGAGTAGCTTTCTGCACAGCAAAACATTGACAGTCAAAATGGGCTCTGTGCACAGAAATGAGCTCCAGTGGCCCTGACTCTGTGTTGACAGGACTTGTGGTTATTCAGAAAGCCTTATGTCACACTGGTGTCTAAACATTTCAAGTGATCCCTTCAAAAGGAAATGTTACAACATGATGTACAGTGAAGTATTCTTGTCTTTGGTGTCAAAATTCATTTTGTGAAGTTTTTTTATACTGCTGTCTGTGGAAGAATCACATTGTTTTTTCCACAAAACTGCCATAAGAACACAGACCTGTGCCACAATTAACCACTTTAGGTCAGTGCACAAGTGTTTTCACATTAAATATATTGTATCAGATCATGTTTGGCACTAACTGACATGCATAATTTCGTATATTATTTTCTAAATAAATTATTTTCCCACTAATGTGTATTTAATGACAGTACAAACATGTTTAAAAAGGAATCATTTTATTTAAAGTACAAACCGTAACAGGTAAAAATTGACCTTCAAAGAGCCCCCATTCCACCTGACATTAAAGGGTCTCCCCAATATGGGGTGAGGATATTCACAATTCTCCATCTTATTAATATTTACAACACCTTTTTGAAAGTCCTGGCTAAGACATGTAAATAACAAAATGAAGAAACCAGTGCTTTCTCCTGATGTAACTGAGGAGGAAGAAGTAAAATTATCCCATCATTATAAATAATGATTTTCTGTGTTTCATTTTAAAAAAAAAAAAAACAATGTCTACTGACTACATTTTAGGATAAAAATAATTTTCCAAATGCAAATTTTGTGGACTATCTGGAAAATTGTATCTATCAACTACAAGGGGATTTATGAAGAGAATTTAATGAAGCAAACAAATGCATTGCAGACGGTCAGTATGATGCTGTTTGGACAGGTGCAACACCAGAGCACATAAATCACCAAACTAATTCAACATACCAGAAATGTGCTTGTATTTTTATGAAAATCTATGCTACAAAAAGTGAGATCAGAAAGGTCCTGCAGTGGTGAGTACATATGAAGTGGGAAAAATCCTTGAAAAACAAAAACTTTCACACCTGAAATAATGCTTAGTGAGAAAAAGCAAGTGAACCACCAACAAAGGATTTGGCTACATGTTCATCACCTTCACACGTAAAGGTCTGATTTATCACAAATCAATCACAAACAAAACATAAATCAAAAGAAAGCACTGTAATATTAAAACAAGTGAATATAAATATTGCACTTCCAAACAACATGTAGTTCCCAGTGCCTAGCTGTCATCCCTTTGTTAGAGGTATTTATGCTATCAATTTTAAAAGTAACGCAGAACTGGTTAAGCTCAATTATCTCAAGCTACTGATGTGATTGGCATAAAAAGGACTAGGCAGTGGGAAAACAAACATTCATAAATATACCATCCACACAAATGCATGTATTCATGAAATCTCGCATGTATACATGTAAACACACACAACTGGAACGGTAACTGACAAGCACTAAGTATTTACATTAAGGACACATTAAACTTATGCATATGTCAAAAGAAACCAACACGAGGCATTTTAATGTTGCGTCCCTGCAGCCTCTGGGTGTGGGATGGCTTCAGCTACTTCTCATTTTAAGCATGGGCAGCATTTACACAAAAAAAGAGAAAAAAAAAAAGAATAGAAAAATACAGTATCTCACAGCAACACACATTTTATGCTGAAAAAGAATCATTCTGCCTTCAGCCTACTGTCGAGGCTACAGGATTGCTGATTGTCATGTCTTCAGTTTAAAAAATATATATATCATTATATGCTTATTTCCTCCACCGTAAGCACAATTTGCTTCATTTAGGCTTCCATCTTGAATGAACCCAATCCAAACAAAGCAGGAGTAATGACATTAAAACTAAATCTTGAGAACACTGCGTTTTGACAGAAGCACCACACTGCTTCAGGCCTTACATGAGGTTTCACAGGTCTGTGGTGGTTCCAGTCCCATCCCAGTCGACTACACAACAATGACATTGCCAGCACTGGTAACTCTCGACTCAAACATACAGGATTTAAACAAAGTGATCAGTAGGAGTCAAATTCAGAACTCAAAGGAAGGTCAGTCAGTCTTTGGTGTCTTTGGAATAATATCAGTAGATTTCCTTTGAGTGCAAAAACAACTTAACCCGGCACTGTCCACCAACCTGAGGCAGAGAGAGATCAGTTCCATGGTCGGGTGAGAAATGTCCATCTATGCATTTTTTTAAATTTCCGGAGTGGTGGAGTGGTGGAGCATATCCCAGCATGCACTGGGCAAGAATCAGCACCTCTGAATAGTTGGGATTTAAAATTACTTAAATTTTAGCAAAGGAATTGAATTACAATTAGCTATGAAATCTGAGCTTTAAAACAGGTTTTGTTGTTAAATATTTGTCGATGTAATGTAGCCTTTACTAAAGGCAGATAAACAGTTTTCTTATTTTTTGTCAATTAAATGTGTTTAGGAGATATCAGAATACTTTCAGGCCTCAGCAGGCAGCATAATTCACAGCTCCTAGATGCCACAAGCAACATGTGGCCATATCCTGTTAGAGGCAGCAATCATATCAGATCATTAGCACCAATATAAGGCAGTTACAGGGAAATAACAAAATGATCCATACCAAGAATCCATAAAATTAAACCCATCTTCCTGCATCTGCAGGTTGACGGTAGCCTGCATTTCTTCTGCAGTCGTTTTTTGTTGTACAGTCCAATGTTAGCCTTATGCATTGACACAAGTTCCATTTGATAACAGTCCAACCCTGCCAGCAAAAAAGACATAAATTAAAAATAGAAAAAGAAAACATTCATTTGGCTTTGAGATCTTTGGAGTTTTGTCTTCCTCTAGTGCAGCACAGTGGAGTTCCAGTAGTCTTTCTTTCTTGTAACTCTTCAACTGCTTCTGTCTTTCTTTCTTTTTTTTAAATCCACTCTACATATTCCACCACAATTCTCCGTTGCAATCATATGGCCAGGTACTGTGGTTTTGGTAGCTTTGGTGGTCTTTTAGGCCTCAGAGGCAGCCTGCGGTTTGAGTTCCGCTTTCTCCATGGCAGTGCCGTAAGGGTCAGATCGTTTGAAGAAGCCCAACTGCAAGAAGAAAAAAAAACATTTCAGAAATGCAGGAAACATAAATGAGAACAGAAAACCAGCCCATTAATTGATCTTTCAGATCAAAAGCATGCTATGATTCTTTTATATCACAGCAGTACTCACTCTGTATAAGATGTATATGAGAAGAGCCAGAAGCAGTAAACCAGCCAGAATAGCCAAGATGATGATCCACAGTGGAACTGAGTTCTCAATATCCGGCTTGTTCCAAACCACTGGAGTCACCACCTGAGGATGACAAGACAAGATGTCTTCTTCCAAACTACAACAATACAAAAATATGTACTAAAAATATAGATTTGTGTGAAATGAACAAGTTCTAATAAATTGAATAACTTAATAAACACATTAAATACCTTTTTGTTTCCACTGGGAAAAAGTTTAGGCTGGATTGCATATGGCATCTTCTTCACACGGTATTCTGCCAGGCACTCCAGCACATATTGCTTATAAGCTCTCTGAAGAAGAAAAAAGAAATTACATTCAAAATGCATATAATATACTAGTTATACACTAGGTGGCGACATTGACCATGTGCATCTCCCTGCTTAACACCCTTTAGCATTCCTACCCTATGAGAAGCTGTGGTAACCAAATATTAAATTTTCAGTACATACCACATAAATGGGAAATAATCTGTCTATTTTAGACATGACAAACACTGGTAGAAGCTGCAGTATGAATACCAGTGTGGAGCAAACTGCATCCTCAGAAAGCAACTGTTGTCTCATTTGTTTAGGCAAATATGCGTAACTGGTAATACTGTTAACTGATTCAGAGCTGCTGCTGAGTACAAATTGATCACAACCAAACATGTCTTACTGACAACTCCAACTATTTGCCTTTCCTAGCAACACATTTGAGGTCGAGTCTCAGTGTTGTTTTAATAACGCTTTAATAAAAATGGCTTCTTACTTCCTCCCAGAGCCTGACATGAGAAAATATACAGCCACTGGTAGGGGAAGATCAATTTATTACTGTATTTTGTCTTATGTTTGGAAGATATGTAAAATGTACAGTATGTGTGTGGGGAGTTTGTATGGCAAGGTTCTTCCCCCACAAACCTCAGTGAAGGTCTCAGCCCAGACACGGGATCGCATTTTAAGGATAGCTGTAGTCCCCTTCTGCAGAAGACCCACATTGCATTCAACTTTCCAGCAGTCCACAGTAGAGCAGTTCTGTGCAAACAGAGAGAATGCCATCATTATGATGTGGTTTGCGATGTTAAATACATTTCAAGCCATTTTGTGCGAGAATACCATCTAAAAAAAAAATTTATTCCCACTAAACTTAAATAATATGACAAAGCCTAAATTCAAGTGGAAGTTATTAAAGCAAATCTAAAAACTAGCAGAACAGATAAATAAAAGCCGGTGGAACAAATATACAAATATAACAAAGAACCCAATGTTATGATCCCTATTGCACGCCTGCTTCGAATTAGATTGAAGGAATGTCATGAGACTGTAAAAATGCAGCATGCACCACTCGCCACATTATTGCCCAACCACTAAAACCAGCCCATTTTTCTCAAGACTGTAGAGTACACAATCTTAATTAGATCCCCATAGTGCAGCTTGATACATTTAACATTTTAAAACATGTGCACACTCTGTTTTAAAGGTACTGTAGCCAGACCACCCCTAGACTGAGAGGTTTCGGCGGGTTTCCTGCGGGAACCCATTAGTTTACTTATTACACAGAGAAAGGCAAAAGTAGGAGAAGAGGGTACCCGCCTAGTTCCTTTAGGCTCAGTCTTAGACAGTCTTAATAATTATTCAGACAGACAGAGAGCATATCAGTCTGTTTCCGTTCGGTAGTCATGCTTGATGCCCAAGGGCAGCAGGGCCTCAAAGGTTTGTGAAAATGACATGCACATGGTCGAATGCCAAAGATGCCTCAGACCCAGTTCCCACATATATCCTCACTGGCAGGATTATGTGGTCAAGAGCTGGATCATGGAGGCATGGATCCTTAATAAAATGACAGTTGAGCTTGAAAACACAGCTACTGTACGGAAGCGGTCTGTAAAGTTTTACAATTACGCTTCAATGGTGCTAATAATAAATTAGGTGGTTTTGAATCAGAGTGTTGATCAGGTAAAACTACTGTTAACTGCAGCCATATTTCAAGTAAGATAATGAGAGCATTTGGTAAGGTAAAACATAACAGAACTATCAAATACGTGGAAGCCCTTTTTCATATATGACATGCTTGATGTTAGATTTATAATTAGTTAATCTTGAAGCTGACAGTTACCGTTGCTGGTTCATAAATATGGCAGTCATTCAACATTAATAAGGACAGAATTAAGACTAATACGTGTCTACAGTCAGTATGTTAATAGATTGTTAATAAAGAGGACTTTGGTTCAGCCCCTGATAAAGATAAACATCTGCCAGGTATCCCAACTTGGTAAACCCATGAGGTTTTAAAGGCCTTAAACATACGTGTAAAGCGCTCGGCCATTATTAGCCTACAAATTTTTTCCATCCTTCCATTTTCTTAGCAGCTTGTCCAATTCAGGGTAGCAAGGTGGCTGGAGCCTATCCCAGCTGTCATAAGACGAGAGCCGGGGTACACCCTGGACAGGCTTGCAGTCCTTTGAAAGGCTAACACAGAGAAACAGGCATTCACATCTACGGACAATTTAGAGTCACCAATTAACCTAACATGCAGGTCTTTGGACTGTGGGAGGAAGCTGGAGTGCCCAGAGAGAGCCCACACAAGCACAAAGAGGACATGCACAGAAACACCCCAGTCGTCTGGTATCTTTGAACCAAGAAGTCCTGCTTTTAGCAAGCAGAAAAGTCTGTAAAGTGGTTTCAAATGTATTACATGTGCTAGAACAATAAAATATACCACTATTATCTTCAAAGAGCTCCCCATTCAGTGCCACTGAATGTTGCATGTCCCACAACACAATGAAAGTGAGGCCATTTTAAATCAAAGTAATTTGGAAGTCTTTTGAGTTTTGGTGCAGTTAATCCCAGTCCTTCAAAAACTAAACAGGTCATCTACAATTCTCACCATCTCACCTTCTCTGACCACAAAACAGTAATGCATTCTGATCAAGACTCGTGCTGAATGGAGATGTCTATTCTCTCAGGCATAAGGAAAAAGTGCAGACACAAGAGAAACAGGAGAAAGGGCTGCTTCATACTAGAGTGTCATTGGACATGCTTGATAAACGACCACAGTTAGGAGAGACAAAGACTTCTTTGGTAGAGGCAGGTATCCACAGACAGAGGGAGATAGAGCAGCTACCTACAGCTGGGTGGATCAATAGGACCAGTGTGTGGGGGCTGAGCAGGCTTATAACACCCAGAGCCAAAAATTAGAGACAAGTCTGTGAACTAAGCAGTGCATCACTGTCAAAAAGCCTCCCATGCCTTTTTCCCCACCACTACTAAAGGCTCTTTAATGTTAATCACCACAATGGGACAAGCCTGTAACCTCTGACCCCTCCCTTTTAACGACATCATAACCTAATTTCCCGTCCCCAGAGCTTCATGTAGGAGCAGGGCCAGTGTCACCAAAACAGGGTCGCACAGAAAAGCATCAAATCTATAGTTTCAAATATAAGTTTATGTGTGGTGCAAAAATGAATTTACTTCCATCATCATACTTACTCCAAACTACTCCACCCTTTTGTCCGACAGGGTTCATTCATGCATAAAACATGTTGCTCTTACAGAATGTGACAATTTCCCGCTAAGTGCCTTACCAGGTTAGTCAAATGAGCAAGCTGATTCTTGTGGACGTCCCTCCTCTCGAGGCGATGCTCATGGCCCTTTAGCGCCAGAATAGGTGACTCCGTGGATGAGCGCTGGAGCTAAAGGAAAACAGAAACACACCAGCCACCCATTAGAACAACACAGATACTGACCTCACTAGGCAAAAAAAGTGCACCACCCTTTCTGTCAATATAAGACCTAATGTTAGCATGACCCTGAGGCTTTTTGTCATTAATCAGAAGCATGTGAGCTCTACTCCTTATGGATTCCCATGGAAATACACCATACTTAGCAATTCACTAGGGGGTGGGAAAAACATTAGATCACAGCTAAGACAGATGACCACTCACAGCTCTGCTCAACATCTGTCAAACGTCACATGTAAACACAAACAACCACACTAAAATGTTTTGCCCACAAAATCCCCAAGTTACAACTTAGTATGAGGGGGTGTTGTAGATGAATGAGTGTGTTGCTGGGTGAGGTGGTTCATCAAGCTGTGCTGAGCATAGGGAAGAGTTTGAACTTCAAAGCAGTGGTGGGGAAAGTGTCCTGGGTGGAGTCGAGATTCAGGGTGGAGAAGGTGGGTGTGGGCCAACCGTTGGGAATCACACAGGGAAATGATGGGAGATCTTCACTCTCTGACTTTGCCTCATTTGACCCTGAGAGGTGTTCATCTGAATGTCACTCACTTTAAGGTTTCGGTGGTTCATGTTTTTGTCAGCTGTGCAGTTAATGGGGCCTTCAGTGGAGAACTCCAGAGGGTAAAGGAGAGTTTGACCTTGGACACGGAAAGGGCAGCGCAGCTCAAGTAGGGTGTGGCTGATCCTACTAGGGCCATTGTTCACAAGCTGGAAAAAGGAGTGAAAAAGAAACATTTTACTATATCAAACATTAAAAAAACTGTAAGAGTCCCCTTAAGTTTTTCATTTGTTTCTCCAAGCAGTTTCTTTCCCATGTTGAAATATTAATATCTGGTGTACTTTTTTTAATCCACAAATCCATGGATCTGCACTGGCGCAAATCCCACCGTGTGATCTGGTTTTCCTCCTCTGTCTTCCTCCTCCTTCTTTTTTTTTTTAACTATAATATCTGCTTTCCAAACCAATCTGCTCAACCCCACTGAGCATGCACAGCTAACATCGATTACCTCATAGATGTGTTCCACGGCAGGCCCAACGTCCACCTCCACGTTGTAATTTTTGGTCAGTTTCCAGTTGGCCGGCGGAAAGAAGACCTTATCTGGTCGAGACACACTTAAAATGGGAAGGAGGGGTATGAGAGTATGTGTAGGGAGGCACTAGGGATTTAATGAAGTCACAAAAGCACGAATGGGGGAATTCTAACACTCAGCTCACCCCTGTAGAATGACATCAGCCTTAACAATCACCTCCAGCTTGGAGGCTACAACCTCACTATGGGAATTATTCTCATTTTTGCTGTGGAAACAGAGAATGGAAAAAAAAGAAGATCTGATTAGCTGATGTAATTTGAGAGTTGTGAAAATCAGTACTATTAAATCAGAAGTAGTTGATATTGTGTACACTTTTGCTATTTTTTCCTGTGTTGGTGATCACATGAAATTGTACCTGCGGATTTGCGCCTCGAACTGAATCGTTTTGTGTGTGTCCTTCAGCCGCGGCACTGTGAAACGTAGGCCTGCCCAGAGCTAAGGAAAGGAAGTTCAGACATATTAGCATCCTCTGAATTTTTTCTCATTACAAGTAACAGAGAAAAGGAAAGGACCTAAAATTACTGACTGACTGCTTGAGCATGTTGCAGCACAAAAATGTGACTTCTTGTTCCTGTGCTGCACATTATTAAGGGGTCATTCAGTCAGATCCATTTACAATAAAGAAGTCTTTTTGTCGCTTTGAGTTAACATGTAGCCAACTGTCTTGCACCGCAAACCTATTAAAAACATGCTGACTTGTGACTCAATCAATAAAAAAGGGAACCAATAGAACAAATGTAGCCTGTACTTCCTGCCACACCATTTCCTGACACACGTTGACTTTTCCTGTGCTGTCCACACCCAAAATGAAGATCGCATCACTTCCTTTTTTAGTTTCTATGAACTGATAACTGATACATTAAATTTCAGATACTATTTATATGTCCTATGTAAACAAAACAAGCAAACAAACAACCTTGTTTGTGTCACAACACTTAAACTTCTTAAGCACTGAGCTAAAAGAGAAAGACAGCCAAAAGACAACATTGCTCCTACATTGGTGCCCGACTTCATTGGGTTCCCCAAATCACAGCTGAGGTATCGGGTCTGGTTCTCCGTCTCATAGCTGCAAGTCAACTGGGTCAAGGTCTGGAAAAGAGGACAGACTGGTCAAACCACATCGAAAGAAAATCATCAAGATTAAAGTCCCAATAGTCCCAAAATCAGGGTGTCAGTTTGATTGTTTCTATTCACCTCATTATTGCGGGCAATGCCAATGTAGTCAGCTTCAGGGGGCAGCACCACATACAGGTCTGCTTCATACGCCCCTCCCTCACCCTCATTCCTGGCATTGAATGTCAAGGTCAGTGAGTTGTCATCACCAAGGTAGACTTCCTTCCTGTCACTGAGGACCCAAGGAAAAAGAAATACAAAACAAAGAAACCCCCAAATGATTAGTTGGGTCACTAGATAAATGCCTCCATAAATAAACATGGATTAAGTTGTTTTCCAAGTAAACAAGGGCATTCTTTGTTCCCATTTGCTGGCAGTGGAACAGGCAATAAATTGCAAATTGCTCTAATAAAACTAATATAACTGCATGCTCTGTGCTTATAAGATCTATTTTATTTAGAACCTGGCTGCAAAAATGCAACAATTAGATTAATCTCAAAATAGCCCACTTTACATATTTTTTTCCCCCATGTGATATTAAAGACATACAAAAGGCGCAGAATTATAAAGCATCTCCCAATTATTGCTTTTTCTCACTCCCTACACCTTCCTCCAAAGCTAGGCACAAAGAGAAATTCCACAAGAAGGGCTACAAGGGCACTTTTAATTAAAGTCTATTCTCATAAAAGCAAGAGACAGCAAAAGGGAGACGAGTTATAAAGCCGATCCTCTGCTGGCCAAAGATTCAGCTGGGGCCTGATTTTAACTGACATGGCACTTTTTAAAGCAAACAAAGCCTCAAAATTAGAAAACACCACAAAACCCTAAGACTTCCCTGAGGGACCCTTGGTCTAACAGGTTATGTGATTTGGCAGCGGAATAGAAAAAAAAAAACATCGTACAAATGTTGGATACATTTTTCTCTGAAATTCCACTAAATCATGACCATCTGATCACCCCCTCCAACAACTATTAGGCTGCCATAATTTACTGCAGAGCAGACGAAAATCAACAAAGTATAATTTTAATTGCACTAATCACACTTTCTGCGTCTGGGTTTCTATCGGATGGGGCGCAGCAGAATCCCAGCAGGTTGTTCCATATGTAATAGATAAGTTATACATTGGGAAAAATGGGGTCAGATGGTAGATAAATATAGGAATGTGAAATCAAAATGACAGAGCAGAGCAGGGAGTATCAGGGAGGCAGTTATTTTTGAGAAAACTGCTAACAGATTTCTCGAATCAAAGTGTAGCGGGGATGGCGATGAAGACAGGGTTGGGCCTCTTGCAAACAGATTCCTTTCATCTTTTCTGTCTTTCCCCCTTTAGCGTTTGTCACAGCACCTGTGGAGCTGAGCTATTTCCTGCTTTGTTTTGTTTTTAACGAATGGTGCCCCTACTGTACTTCAAAATTGTAGCTATTAACACTCACACTGTGGTTTGTTAAACTAAACAGAAAGTAGAGAACAACAATAACAGCTGTTTTTATGCTTTAGGGTCTCTTTTTGCATAGCGGAGGTGAAAATTTCAGTGTTTGTAATCCTGTTCAGGGTTCACTGTGTAATATCCATTGAACTTTATTCTATTTTCTAAAACCTATATGCTCTGGGATTTTTAGCAACAGCTAAGGAAAAAGACTCACCCGCTAACTGCCAGCTTCAAGTCAGGAACACAGATGTTGTCCTCTCCACAGTCCAACAGAATCTGTGCCTAGAAGATACAAATTGAAGATGATAAAAGTCTGAATATAGGGGTGCAGGCCAACATCACACAGTAGGTTGTGACACTTATTCTACACGTGAAGAGAATTAGGTACACAAGATAAATCACAAGCTCTGTTTAAGGAAGAGAACAAGATGAGTGTAGCAAGATGCAACATGCAGTATGACTAATATATTCCACCACCTGTCTCTGGACCACCACCCAAGATGCACACACACCTGGACTGCAACCCCTCTTATTTACAAGACATCATCACTACACATCAGACAGCTAAAAACACAGAGACAATAACTGCCTCAGTGAGGTCATGACAGCAACAGACAGCCTGATGAGCCAGCTGTCCCGGCACGCACGTGCTTTCTGTTTGCAATGTAAAACTGGGGGAGATTATAAACAGGGTGCAGATCAGAGCCTGTACAAAAGAAGATACTCCTATGGAGCTGAGCACAAAGCAGCCAGCTCCCAACTTTAACCAGTGTCCCACATCACAGCGCTATGTGGTAAACCGCGCCTTCACCACACACTACACCACTGTGGAGCATGATCAAATGTAAAGGGAGAAGCCTACAGCCTAAAGGAACTTGCTGAGACATAAGATATCTCTGGTGACCTGACAGCAGGAGGGATGGTTCAGAGATTACAGTGGAGGGAAAGACAAGAAAGGAGCAGAAACACTGCCGGATAAGTGGATGACCGCTGAACGTGTGGCAGGGAAAGCCCTGTGGATTGCTAAATTGCATCTCGCCGCGACTATGACAGTGTGATGATGTTCATGATGATAAAGACAATAAATAGAAATAGAGAAGAAGATTAAAGAGAGCCAAGAACCCCCCTTGTCATTACACCATCTAGGAGCTCTAATTATGCACACCATGGTAACCACCATGCTAACTTGGCCGCATGTGCACCCCAGCTCATATGTCTGTTTGGGGCAGGAAAACAACATTCGTACCACCATTACTGTACTTAAACAACATCAACACTGACATCAGCATGTGACATAATGAGTCCAAGTATCATTTGGCAAAAACAAAACACAACCTTGGCAATATGACTGGAGCACATTCATCAAAATCATATTCAATTGGTCAGACGACTTTGTTTTAAGAACAAGGAGGGCATTGATTCACAATTTCAGCCGGTTCCAAGTTCTCCAAAGGTGGCTGCAACTTGAATCTTTACTGGCATGCATACAAATGCATGCTATGTGCAAGACGAGCGATGCGATAGCAATTAATAGATCCATCATAATGCCACAAATCTTCACAGATACATGTGGAAAATGTTAGGGTGAGAGAGTGAGACTGCACTCCAGCTTTGAGAGAGTACGAACTTGGCAGAGTCTATGAACTGTTATATCGCCTTCCACACATTCTCAAAGCATGTGTGGAAATCAAGAGGGCATCATGTATCTATTCTAGGCCAAGGCTGTGGTATAATAGTCACCATACTCTGTTTGTATACCGTTATATTCATACAGAGTAAAGCAAAATTAATTAAATTTGTTGGCAGTCTGACACCACTCCTACTCTGCTTTTATACATTCAAAGAACGGATTCAGGTTTATGGCTAATTCTTTCTCTCAGGCTTGTCTCAAGGTCTTGGTACAGCAGTAGACCACATCTGTTGGAGGCCCAAAAGCTTTGATATTTAGGAAAGAAAAACAGCAGTGACAAGGTCCAAAAGGAAAAAAGAGAAACACACAAGGGTAGAGAACGAAAAAGAAAGAGATGGAGATCAAACTAGACTGATTGCTATTCCCCTAATGCTCCAATCTGGTGGCTGTTGCTGAATTAAACATATGGTGCGTGCTGTGCCACAGCTGAAAAGATGCCTTCATGTAGAAATGCTGAGACACTTCAACCAGAGGGGCCAACATTCTGTCCGTGCCCCTCCCTGAAATATTGACCATCCTTCTGTGCCTGCAGCTCTGAAAACACTCACCTCAGTAGCTAAGCAGGCCAAGAGCTACTCCTGCTGGGACAAGGAAACACGCCACTGTACATGTGTCTCACATTTTCATTTTGAAAACAACTTTCCAGACACCCTGGATCTCTTCCCAGCCGACAAAGAAAAGATTCACACTTTCATCATGAACGGAAGAGTCAGTAAGGAGTTGGCCAGTGATTACTGAATGATGGCGGAAAGTGCAATCGAGAGATCAGAGAGAATGAGTTGAAGGAATCTCAGTCGCACATGCAGATTATTAGTGAACTTACTATATAATAATTTAAACAGCTCTGTAGATACCCGGGTTAATTAACCTAGCTGATAGAAGTGTAGTTCACGTCAAATTACCTTTTGCTCAATTACGTGTGTGGTCTGATAGTTGAGGATGGGCCGCAGGCCGTGGGAGTCAGCTGCAGCTTTTGGGTCCAAGCTGAAGTTCAAGGCCACATAAATAGAGGAGAGTTTATCTCTGAACTCCTTCTCATCCTACAGTGAGAAAAACACATTTTGTGTCATACCACCGTGCAATTTGGCTGTTCAAAAGTGACACAGAAACACAACTATAAAATGACTACAGCTATTAGTTACACTTCACTTATATGCAGTTTTTCAATAATGATTCTAAGCATTGCACAGGCTTAAATGTCATTTTTTGTTAGAGAAAGAGAGGACTTACTCTTAGGTAGATTCTTTTATGCTGGCACACTCGCTCTCCGTGGTTCAGCCTCACAGTCATCGGGAGCAAAGGCTGCTGGGAATCCAAGAACAGAGCCCTCTTCACTGCACCTTTCTGCTTGTGCTTATGACTATCAAGCTGCACCTCCACCTGGAAATCTGGAACGCATAACACACACAAATGACCATTCATGGTGTGATGAATGTTCTAGAGTCACAAAGTGACAGGTCTGAAAAGGACCTCCGTAAATACTCTGAAATACACACAACATAGTCAATGGCACATAGAGCTGTTGTGTACTGAGGGGGACTAATAAGAGATGATAACTAAGAGGTAACGAGGAAAAATGTTGAGGACAGAAGAGGTTAGATCACTCAAGGTGGATCACAAAGGACATTTGGCATGCTGCACTCCCTTTTTGTCATAACAAAGTCTGAAAATCTGCATTAGCTGCCAAAACACTTTAACCTACAGACTGTTATGGATTTAAAACATTACCACTGGTGGCTATTTGACCGTTTGTAATAAAATGCAGATGTGGAAAATTGGCTCACCTAAGTTCTTTGGAAGGTGTTTCCCATCAGCAGATATGCAGAAACTCAGGTTGACACTGTTTTGGGAAGAAAGGACAAGGACATGATGAGAGAAGCATATCCATTAATGGCAGAGACTCTGTGTAAATACTGTACACATAAGACACCTCAGATGCCCTCCCTTGTTCTCTCGCCTTTTCTCATGGGTGACTTTTTTTGTGTGTGTCAGCTCATTACATGGTTCACATTACAAGGCGTGGAGCACACTGAGCTTTCAGTGAATATTATGACAAAAACCACACATGTTTGGAGATAGGCTGGCATAAAACTACTTTTGCCGGCCAGGCTGATAAATCAGTGTGTCTCCGCTTTCCACCCGCAGCCCTCCCCACACACAAAGAAATAGCAGAGTTAAGAAGGGTGAAATTGAGCAACGACTCAGGTTTCAGTGCTGACCAGTGAGTGGCTGTCTATATAAGCCTGTAGCTCTCTCCCATGACATCAGCCACACAACATGCCGCCGCTGTCCAAGTCTGCAACCCCAAAACCCCCAACCCCTATCACTAGTAACCCCTTGAAAGAGTCACAGAAAAAAAAATAATGCAAAAGAGAAAAGAAAGATGGATGGGCTTTACCGAAAAAAAGCAAAGTAACAGGAAGAGAGGTGAAAAATGAGAGCAAAAGACAGAGAAAGTGCAAAGCCTCCTTTTGAAGAGTAGCAGTAACTTCATATGAATGCTCCTGTGTCTGCCCTTTTCGGCACAACTGTGTGCGCACGCTCACGGGAGTCTACGTGTCCTGATGTTTCCCAGCTGTGTTCCACCACCAAACAATATCTCATTCAAAGCAACTGCAAAAACCTTCCAGCCCCTCCCCTCCCATTATTTCCTCTGCTCTCCTCCCCCCGATCACCAAAATCTCCCCATCACCAGGCAACGTAGCACAATCAAGACATATGTGTATACAACAGTTTCCTTTATGGATCAGCATGTAGAGAAGGGGGGGAAGCTGAAACAGGAGCACAGTGTCAACCGTGTCGAGCAGCAAGCTACCGTGGTCTCCTTCCTCTAGGGTTTTTCTTTTTTTTTGGAGCTGGATACTTTGCACAGTTAGATCAGGCTGAAAACTGCAAACAATGCTTCTATTCAACTTTTTTTCTCTCTCCACTCCACAAAATAAAGTGTGTTATATGAAGACACTCTGAAAATAGGTCAGATAAGAGCAGTCCTCAGAATACCATCACTGTGTAAAGGATATTCTTTATCAAAACTTCCTATTATGATAGAAATGTTTATGCATGGGGGAAATGGGGAAGCCCATGTCTCTGCAGTTGGGTCAAATAAATACCAAAAGTGAAGAGCTGCAGGAAACAGAGTGTTCTGTAATTCTGGACCGTCTGAATACTCACCAGGAAACGGGAATGCTGGAGTTTCCAGTGGTGAGAATGCAGTTCTTCTCCTCAGGATTAATCATGGTGGGGGAAACTGTCAGCGAGGCACTGGTGTTGACTATCGGCCGGGATCTGTAGGCAACAACAAGAATGCTGATTGAAGACACAGTCATCAGATATTACAGTTTCCACTTTAAGTGCTTCATAGATTAGCTTCAGATTTTGGAAACTCTATTTCTATGTCTTTCCTTTTGTTTTGTTCTTACACTATATCTGTAGAGTGACCAAACATTTATCTTGGCACACCAGGCAGACGAACACAGCCATGCTTTTTCCCCCAGACTTAATTTTGGAATTTGACTTTTCGATCAAGCAAAAACATACATAAAAATAAAACATACCTATATAGAATAGCCTTATTAATACCAAAAGCTCCAACAATGAGATCTGAGGAAATTAAGAAAGATAAATTAAACACACACAAAAAATAAATAAATAAACCGTTAATGATGCTCATTACAAATTTCATCCTCACTTACCTGGGTATCCGTTCATGTCCAGGTCCTTAGCACCTCTGAGAGCAAATCCAAAGCTAGCAGGAATAGTCCCTGCAGCCCACTGCCCCCTAATCACCTGAGATGGCTTTTGTCTGAGTCCTTCTGAGTATCCATTGTAAATATAAACCAGTCCCTGCTGATCTTCTCCTCCAAATGGACAGCTGATAGCCACATCTTGCAGGGGGAAAAATTAACTTATATTACCGTTGAGATTTAGAGAAAGAAACTAAAATCCCAGAGCACTTTATTTACAGTTTCAGCTGTTTTTCACTACAAAATTAATATGCATGATTTACTTAAATAGCCTACAGTATGTAGGTTTCCTTGCTCTACAAAGTGTTGCTAATGTTTTGAAATTGCACAAAGAAGCAAAACTTTTTTTCTTTGACATAAGGACACAGGGGTATTTAGAAGTCAACCTATGTGATGATGCTCTGTGTGATCTACATAATCCCCAGTTATGTAGGAATGAAACTTCCGGTCCATTTCTGTGATTAAAGCTAAAACTGAATCCTAGCTGATAAGCTCTCATGTTCATCCTCTTATACCAAGATCACTTAACATACTCATCATTGTATATACTATATCATTTATTGACTATATGCCTTACATTGTGACATAAGCAGCAACACTTAAAGTTCATAACCAATAACTGTTTTATCTTTTAAGCTAAACACTTAGTTACCATCCATAACAGTCTTTAGGTTTAGCATTATTAGTCTTCTAGTTTGGTTCATTCATAAAGTGAAATGTATTGTAGGCTATAAATATTGTTGAAGTCACCAAAGCTATTCGGCTTCATTCTTTAGAGACCATAAGTGGTTCAAGCAAGCACATTTCTACAGAGCGTCATTGTGTTATAGCGTAATCTTCGATATTATAACAAAGCATACAAGCATTCTCAAAGTGTAATGAGAAAAAAGTAGCATCATAATAGATTGTTACTAAATTTCTTTCTTTTAAATTGTCGCCTTATATATCATTTCCCCACATTACCAATTTCTGTCCTACCATATTATAATTCCCTATTCTTACCATTGAAACCATCCAAGTTCAGATCTCCCAAGGGTGCAATGGTGCTGCCAAATCTCCCAAACACCTGAGTGCCTGTTAGAGGTAGGCGGGACTCTAGTTTCAAGGGGCTACGCTGGAGATAAACGTAGACTTGGCCCATCTCTTCCAGGCGTCCATGAGAGCTTCGGACCATGAGCATGGGAGCTCCCACCAGCAGGTCAACCATCCTGCAGACAAAACAGGAACATCACAAAAAAGAAAAAAAAAGATGCACTGAAAAATAAAATAAAGAAAGACAGACAGCTACTACTCACCCATCACTGTTAATGTCAGTTGTGGCCACTGCATACCCAAAATATGAGCCCATCTATTAAAAAAAAAAGAAAAGGTGTTTCCATGACTTTAAACATCACATCAACAGAAGACATGATTACAATTTAAGCAGTCCAAAATCCCAAACCCTCACACTGTTAAACTAAACTTCAGGCGTGTTTTCTCTGTTACTAGAACAAAAAAAAATCATAAAGACTCAAGAAATCACAAAGGCTTGATGGGTTTTACAGGTTGGGTCCAGTGAAGGCCTGTCGGTTCCATTTCTCGTTCAGTTTCTGTCACGATTTTCAGTCTACAAAGCACTGCAAAAGCAGTCTCGCCGTAGTGTATGCAAATTCGCTTGTGATTATATTTGTTCAGCTGAGTCAATCACCAGTGTTGAAATAAGTTGATTGCTTTTCTATTCCTAGAACCATTTGCACAAATTGCGACTGCACTTTCCCCCCCAAGAACTGAGATTTGCAGTATTGTGTTTGCTAGATTTTTGTCTCTATTGTGGTTTGCAGTAGAGGAAATTATTTATGCTTACTATGAATCAGCAAATTAAGAGCTCTCATGGGGAGCTGAGCAATAAAAACACAGAGGAAGTGGAGCATTACAGAACTTTCTGTAGTTGGCTCAGGTGGGAGTTTTTGGACTCACCTGCTCTCCAGTGTACTCAGTCATGTTTGTCAGATCTGTACCGTTCAGAATAGACACCTGCAACACAGCAAGCACATATGGGGAACTTTTATAGGGTCTAATATAAGCACGATCCATGGAAAGGAATTCACTGCAAAAATAATCCCCACTGTGACAATATCGCTAAAGTTGTTTTCTTTCTTGTATCATTCCCAAGTATAAATCCCAGGCTTCCCATTCTAAAAGCGCTTAAATGAAAGCCAAAATGAGAGTGATGATTAAGCGATCTTACCGAACCATAAAGCATGTGTCCTTTTGGAACCCCAGCAACAAAATCTGTGAGACAAAGCAAAGATTTAAAGTGGGAAAAATACGGTTAAAGCCCAGTCAGAGGATAACAGAATTTACTAAAGACATTTCCAGCTCAATAATTATGTAAAATATTGTAAATGATTTATGTTTATCTTACTACAACTATAACATTCATGTTGCTCTGTAAATGTCTTTAAGTGTTTCACTATTTGTCAACCTCACCTAATGCTGGCAGTGTCTGCTACCTGATTTGTTGACTTACCTTCTACCCCATCACCACTAAATTCCCCAGCTGCAACAGAGTAGCCTGTAGGAAACAGAAAAATTAGCTTTCGTGGCAGGTACATGACGACATGTGATTTAGCAAAATTTATAAAGTTTTAATTAGCTTACCTTGATAGCTGTCATCTTTCAAAGAATGGGCCTGTTTGGTCTGGATCTGGCCACTCACCGCCTGAATAAAATAGCCTGGATAGTATGCTCTGATAATGTCCTCCTTAGCTGCAGAGATCACTTGACCTAAAATACGATAAGATAATGATAAGAAAGAAACTTGGAAGGACATACTGAGATTTCTGTGTGTGTTTTTTGTTTTTGACTTTTGATTGATGCAGGTCCTACATACCTTGCCAGAAATAGCTGCCTGGTCCTCCCAGCACCACTTTGCCATCCTAAAAGAAAAATAACACCTGTGAATTACCTCAGTGGGAAAAAATACAACTATTCAAGAAACCCGTGTTGGTTCACTGACAGAAAATGTACATTTACCTTTGTAAATTCGGCACTGAATCCTCCCTGGCAGTAACCTTGTCCTGATGGACCACTGATTTCTGAAGGACAAAAGGAGCGGTGTATCATGAAGGACTTACTGTCAGAATAAGTGAAGCATCAACAAATGATATCCAGAAACCATCCAGGAAACAACCATTGGTGTTATCCTGATATATTAAAGCATCCATGCCGATAAGATTTGAAGAGAGGTGATGATTACCTGTACGACAAGGAGCATACTCCACAAAGTTGGTGAAGTTTTCGACAGAGAGGTAGCAGCTTCCTGTAGCATCAGAATGGGGAATATCCTCCTTAGTTCTCCATGAGTAAAGTGGGGCACAAGCCTGCAGTTCACAGGAGTGGGAATGACAAGTAAGAAAAGTGGAGGATTAACAGTGTGTTGATGAACAGGGTGAGCCATTAGGTGGGAGATGTTTTTCCAGTTGTGAACCCCCCCCCCCCCCCCGTTGAACTCAGAATGGGTCTCAAGCTGAGGTCAGTGGAGTGTCTTGTGTGGGGGTAACCATGTAACTCAACCCAGGTCACAAGCCGTACAATCAGACCAAACAACAGGCAGCTAAACTTTGATGTCACATGGTGTATGTGTGTGGCTGTGAGTACAGTGAGTTGAGACTAGGGGTGAAAAGTGGACCTGAATGACAACAACTTAATGGGCAATAATCTAGCCACTTCTCCTAACTTCTAACTAACACAGGATATGTGCAATCACCCAGCCAAGAGAGTGAGTCATCACTCAAGTAAAAAGTTTCTCACAGTCGTATATCAGGCTAGTCTGAAATTCCTGATCTTAACAGCAGAAAGCAACAGCTGAGGTTTTCATCCCTTAAGGAAGATTCTATCATTTTAAATGCATCTCTTTGAAGGCTACCTTACCAGAATTGTGTCACCATGAGACCGGACAGTGGCACCAAACCATTGGTGGGATTTGAAATCAGCTTGGTAATTTGTGTCATTGAGCAAGACATTGCGATCCCCTGGGGAAATAAAGGAAGAGAGAGAGAAAAGAATTTGAGTTATAGCAGCATGATAACACATGCATTCCTTCAGCTGGACCTCAAGCATCATAACGCTGCCTGCCCCTCCCTTCCAGATTCTTGGAAACATCTGTAAAAACTGGCAGACAACATGCATTATGTTACACTTTCTTCATACAGAGATGGTTAGACTTGAAAAGAATGTTATTTCCTACTAGGCCACTGTTCTACAGATAGTAGTTGTGTTAGCTTTTGCCAGGTTTGGACTGGACTGGTGTGGCTTAACCCTGCTGACCCTTTGCCCTGTTTGACCACCTGGACAGTATCACTGATCTCCCACTTTAGTGCTCTGACAGCAGCAGGTGATGCGACAGATGGTCTGGGGAGTCCAGTTTAAACACAACTTTATTGGAAAACAGATGCTACATCTGTGCTGCAATAAAGAACGAAATCTGAACTAATTGATTATGCAAGGAAGACACATACCGCTCATATGAGTGTAGGAGCTGACATCTGTAAGGGGAAGTGCGTATAAGATCAGCCATTCCACGAGTCCTTCACTCATAATCCCCATTCACTCAGACTTCTGCAACCACAGGTGTCTTTCTAAAGAACAGAGCTAGTGTCTGTCAGACAGAACTGGGAGATACCGGGAAAGATCAAGACCCATGTGGATGTGAGGAAGGAATTGTGTATTATATTCACTCTGTCCATGCCTGTCTTCCTCTAGTCTTTCTTTCAAGCCAACTAGGCAGCCTGGAGCTGAGGATGAAGGCCTGCACCATGTCTTTGTGGAAACAGCAAAGGGGCTGGGGTCCAAGGAAAACACACTCTGGCCTCACTTCCTCACAGCAGCTTCTCACTCATCTCTATTTAGGCACCCACTTCACTCTCCCCTTCTCTGTTGTCAGTTTCAACATTATCACTATTTTCCTATTCATTTTTCTTTCACTATCTCACCACAAGGCTCCTCAACTGCACAGCCCCTTCTCCCATCTGTTTCCAGGGAGTGATGCCTCCCATCACCCAAGCAGTAAGCAGAGAGAATATAGTTTTATAATAACCCAAATATATTTCTGTTTAATCTCCATCTCTGGGGCTTTCGTGCTAACAGTATTCATCATGGGCGAGCAGCAGGCTGCTATGATTCAAGTGTTCAAAAGAGTGATAAGAAGTGCTTTTGCTGCATGGGCAAAACCCCAACCAGTACTTCAAACAGCTCCTTGTTGCTTTAACTAATCTGCCTTAGCTGCATGGTATGTTTTTTTTTTTAACATTTTCATAACAGAAGGGTTTGTTTGGTCAAGGCAAATGCTAATCGGCCAGGTGAAGTTTAAGACTGACCAACATCTGTGTTGGTTTGCGTTAACTTCCCAAGATAACCAAGAGTAGCATTCAAAAAGGTGGTCTTGTAATTCATACTGTCTAACTATGCTCAGGTTATCTTGCAGGGTGACAGAAAGGAAGCACCTCATAGTAAGGACCCAAACAAGGTTAGCAAAGTCTTTATGTGGTAGCCATGGCTCTGTGTCACTATAATGAATGATGAAAAGCTCTTTTTGTTGTCTGTGAGGCGACGGAAGGCAGCCAGCTGTAATCATGTGGAATTCCTTTAAGATGAAAATAGAGGAGATTCACAGGGGAGATAAAGGGAAATCCAGAGAAGGACCCACAACAAGATGTGATCCGACCAAAGTCCCCCTGGGAGGCTTGATAGCACGGTGTGCTGATGTGATGTGGTGCCAGTCTCTCCAGGGAGCAGAGGGGCAGTGAAGGTCTGGAGTGCATACAGACTCACTGTCTACTTTGAACTGTGGGTGAGTGGAGAGCCATTAGTGTGGTCAGACCCTCTCGTTTTAAGTGTGTATGTGTTTTGCTGTGTGTCAGTGAGGTAGAAGACAAATGGCCAAATTCACTCATCACATCAGCTGCCCCTGTGGGAGTACTGACAGCAGGAGACGAGAGGGGGACAGAAGAGAGCTGGTCTCTGGTTTCTTGGCCTTTCCTCTTTTCTCTCGTTCCCTGCCTCCCATCCTGTATGTGTCCTCTCAAATAGACAGGCTCTTATCTCAGTGGCAGAGGATGTGGATAGGAGGGAGTCTCTGGCCACTTTGACCCAATTAGTTAGGCTAATTAAGAGGTTCTGTGGCCTCTGGGTCAGAGCTCAAAAACACCAAGAAACAGGCGACCTCTGACACCACTTTGTTTCAAGAATATACAAGACACTCTAGAGCCATTTTCTTTATTATTCATACTGAATAAATTGGGGGAAAAGAAAAAAAAATCACTAAATGTCTTTTTTTATTGCACTAGTCTTTACTATCATGATTGGCAAAGAAAATACAGGCAAAGCTGCAGTAAATGAATTGCAGCAGTAAATGTCATTCATGTAACAGCTGCTTGTCATAGCCATATTTGCATGCAGATGTTCATGGACTAAGCGTTCCTCCACAGCACTGCAGTTTTACTCTGATCCAGATGTGAGAGCTGGCACTGGCACTCTAATCTGCTCTTTCAAAGCATTTTCAAAATATGAAGGACTCTGGCAGCCCAGGAGACTAACCTTGACCGTGAGGGCTCATTGAATGTGCATGATATCACTCCGCGTGGCCTTTAGTCAGCATCCATGGCTGCACGACACACTTTATGTTGCAAGAAAAGCAGTGCTAAAATAGTGGAGCAAAGGGTACCAAGCAGTGGCGTCCAATAGGGGGGAAAGGGGCTTGTGAAACATGCAGTGGAATATTTCTCCACTTTGTCAATTAGGGAGAATAAATTTAAGTTGGATTTCCCAGGAAAGAAGCCAGAAGTGATGGGATCCTCCTACATGTATGAGTCATACTGTTTGTGTGTTTGTATAGGAGTATGTCTTTGCTACATCATTTATAATTTGACCTGCTCATTCTTCACTTCGCCGTGGATCCATTGTGCAAAACAGGGCTTGTGGGCACTCTGTCAACATACTGAAACATGAATCCACTCTTAAGACAACCTCACACGCTTCCTCGTGTTCTTCTAAACCACTTTACTTGATTTTGACTCAACTGGAGCCTCTTTGTTAAGACCAGTAGTGTCTACCTCACCTGTCATACAAACAGGATATTTCTTTGTCCGACCTATTTGTTTATTGGTTGCTTATCTCCGTATACCTCCCGAGGCCAGGCAACACGAACATGATCTGGAGGAAGGAAGTAGTACCCTTCAAGAACTCTTTGACACCTCATTATCTTTTTATCCCTGAAGAGAAGACAAACAGGAAAAAAGGAACACCCAAAGTCCAGGAACTAATGTAGCCAACAACCACTCAATGGAGTAAAACAATGATTCCTTTTACAGAAAGAAAATGCTCTGATTGCCTCCAAAAAATGGGCAGAGAAACAACAATACTGAATAGTTTAAGAGCAAACAATATGTCCCAACAAACAGGTTAAAGGAAAAAGAGAGTGTAGTTGCATTGCACAGATAACAGGCAGGATTGTGCAAATAACCTTCTATGAAGTAAAAAGCTCCTTTTTTTCTTTCATTTCTAACTCTGCATTATGTCAGTGAGAAACAGCTCCAGCTTTGAGCCTGAAAACACAGCACATCTTCTGATCAAACCTCATGGTTGAACAGAAGAAATTTGACATAAAGGGAGGGAGAAGGCAGAAGAAAATTGTTTGTTTCAGAGAGTGGATGAACTGATTTGCAGCATCAAGGCCCCGTGGAGAAGGATTTCTTTTGAATTGCAAAGCTAGAAAAGAGCATAAAACTTCTTTGGCGCTAATGAAGCCCAGAGTGTAAATATCAGTCATAAGACTTACCTTCAAGGTCAAATTTGATGGCGTGGCAGTCGGTTTGGCTGGAGCTCCATGGACAGTAGAATACAGACCCTCCCTCTGTAACGTTGAACTGCTTTGTTCTAGCCTTGGGGGCTCCAACCAGCACACTTGCACTGCAAAGAAAAGACAGACAGGGTGGGTGACTAACAGATAACCAAGCATTTTTAAACGTACATTTTTTTAATCAAACCACGGTTTGTAGCTCAAAAGTCATTTCACACATATGCTACACCCTTTTTTAATCAATCAGAGGTGCATGTGAGAGTGCAAATGTACCACACAGATACAATGTTTCTGTTATTTGAAGTTGCACCGATATGAGAACAGCATGGGTACTTTGCTTTAGGTTAAGGTGTCAAACCTAAAGTAAAGAGAATATTTCCAACACAGCTAAATGCCAGCCATCTCCTGCTGTGAGCTACATGTGAGAAAGGAAAACTTTCGGACACTGTCCCAACCTAATTTTTTCCAACATTTTTGGGAGTTCATGTGTGAAAACATCTCCAGCCTGACTTCAATTAAAAACTGCATTCCAGACCTCCCACCTGAACAGCTTTAAGCATGATCCGGCGCACGTTTTTTTAAACATCCTAACAAGGTGCAGCACTGTTTTACATAATCCCCTACAACCACTGCAAGCTGCAGCAATGTTGACAGGCACATTCACTCCCTTTGTTTACAGTAAGACACATACAAGGGGAAACAATTGCATGGTCACACACGCTCCCCTGTGGGCCAGATTCACAAGGAAAACAAAAAAGCAGACAGGCTAAGTAGAGTCACTCTCTTGTTTCTACAGCTGTGATACTAAACATCAGTGTCCTTGGAGCTACACTGTACAACTACAGAAAGGCAAGTCACCCATGAAGAGGCACAACCAGTAGACACGGAAAGAATAGTGAGGTTATAGGTGAGTTCCAAACAGAAATAAAAGAATAAAAGCAGTAAGGGGGTGCTATGTAAATTGAGACAATCAAGCCTTAGGCAAGATTTGGGGGGGGGGCTAGATAATGTGCCTAAGGGTTTAGCCATTACCTCATTCCTGAGCCACTTGACCTGACAAGCATCACAGACGTATTTGGGATTGATGTGGGTAGAGGAGGTATGGGACCAATGAGACCAGACAGTGTCCAGGGAGCTTAAAAACAGGAAGAATACACCCTTTCCTGCCCTAGATCTACCAATAGTGCATGAAGGTTTACATTGGGGCTAAACTTAGTATCATGGCCCGAAGGGTAACTACTCAGTAGGGTCCAGAAAAAGACAGGAGAATCAGTATGAGTCAAACAGCAGTTAAACGGTGGAATATTCCAAGGATGGTGTAATCCACTGTAATTAATCCTCCTGGAACATGACTGTAGATGCTAAGATGCAGAAAACCACAGAGAAAAAACCTCTAACAGCGATGGGGCAGGGTCTACTGATGGTCAGCACAAAGCTTTGAAATCCTCTCAGCATCTATGGTTATGAAAACACAAATGTGGGAGAACAAAGAGAAGGTCACGGTCACACTGTTACTGTAGCCTGTACCTCATAAGAATGTGCAATGCCAGTTCCAAATCCAGAGCAGAAACTCCCGTTGGAAGAGGAACGAAGAAGCAAACCAATTCAATTTGGAGAGGAAGAACCTGTGTCCCCCCACCCTTTTATTTTTTTATTGTATATGCAGACTCAGGGATATCCCAGTAAAGCAGCAAAGACCTGCATGTTCGGTATTGTAAATCACAGCAGGATTTCCTAGTTCTGAATTCTCACAATAAGACAGATGGAGAGCTTGCTTTTGCTATCTTTAAATTCAGATCTGAGTTTAGAAGTAGCAGAAGTTTCTCACCAGCAGACCACACACTTCATGTGTGCCTCTTACAAGTCCTCCAAACCTATGCGAGAAAAGTTCATTGAGCACAGTTTCCTTTGTTTCAGCCAAATGCTCTCGGACAACCAGGATGAGCAAATTATTTTTTGGCAAAATAATTTAAGAATTAATCTGCAAGCACATGCATGCAATAAATGACACAGCTGGAGGAACATGTACACAATAACAAGGCAGAGGAAACAAAGCTCCAGCATCTTTTGTTGAATCAGATCTGAACAGAGTCCAGCCACAGTTGGCCATGGCAGCTTTTCAAAGAGAGGAGAAAAAAAAAATCAGGAAATAACCAAACAAGCACATCATGCTTTAATCAGCAAGCTGGCAGTTGAAGGCAGTTTTTTTGACTACTTTACACTGATACATGCAGATGTGCAAAGACGCGCACACACACAAAGTTCTGCACTGTAAAGCAGGAAGAATTAGCATTTAATGGGTCTTTATCTTTGGATGATCTGTCAACTTCTCGTTGGCATTTCCCCACCCTTATCTTATAGCTGCATGCTCAAAAGAAAGAGCTTTTGCATAATTAGCATTTAATGAGGCTCAAACGTCAGTCTGCTGAGTGCGACTCATCAAATTCCTTGGTAAAAGTAGGGGCATGAAAAGACACGTAATTAGAGGCAGGCACAAGATTTCTCAGCTGTTCAGGACAGAGATACTCCTGAGATGGGCTGTATTAATGCTTCAATGGCTAAAGTGGAGACTAGGCAAATAATTCCTGTAGTGCCGTGAAAACAGCAGTACAGTATCCATCTGACAGGCAATAAAAAGGTCAAATGTGATCATCTCAAACCGATCGGTCTGCTCATTTGGTCATGCTGCTATGAACAAATGGCAAGCCAATTTCACAGCACACAAAGAGATTTGAGCAATGTTTTAATGGGAAAGTCAGGGCAGATGAAAAGCATTAGCGGCTTCTTCATGTCCCACCAACTGCCTTACAGCAGCCACTAATGATGCGCACCACCCAGCTGACAATTAAGCATTAATTAAACTAGTTTAAACGATTTAGGCTGCAAGTAAGGAATGTGTAAACAACAGCTTCACTGTAACCAAGTACTGGGTTTGTCTCATTAGAAGGTCAGAAATCAGGGGACATTCGACAAAAAAACATTTCACCACGCCATAATTGCCAGACTGTAACCACTATTTTATGTGGGGTTGAGAAATTAAGGGTGATACAGAGTGCTGGAACTTGCTGATGTGACACAACAGTGCGTAGCCGTAACTAATACGCTTTATGATGAGGTTACAGAGGGAAGTTGTCAGCAGTCAAATTCCTCTGTTACCCCCCTCCTGTTCAGCACAGCATTTTTTCCCCCCATTCCACATTTAATTGTCTTCCACCCAGCTGCAAGGCTGATGTCACTTGAACACTATTAAAAAAAAAAAAAAAAAAAGATTTAAGCTCGAAAAGGGAAAAATTACAATCACATTTTAAGCCTCCAGTGCCGGCTGCAGTCACCATCTGCAGTCATAAACACGGCTCAACAAATGCTACGGTTCTTGTGCACAAAGAGGGCCGGAGAAAAGAACCAGCGTCCCTTGAACCTTAGCAACACCTAAGTAAAACACGTGTGCCCCAGAGTTTGCACTAACCTATTAGGATATGGTTAAACACTGGAGTGGTTCCATATCAGAAAAAGGATCTCATATGCAGTGATCTGATCTAAGCCAGAGACAGCTCATGACCTTCGCTGCTCTCATTCCTTCAGTGAAAAAAAGAGATTTAAACGTCCCTCTCATGAACAGTTTGAATGAAACCTGGATCAGTGGGAGCAGAGACAAAATTTCGAAATCAAGTTCAAATGTGGAACACGTATAAGAAAAGCTGAATGATTTCCAACTGTAGCGTGACTGACACTTGAGAAGTGAGATCAGCTGAATGACAGAAATGAGAGGCAGTAGTGTCTGATGATTTATTGCAGATCACATGGACCCATACAAATAGGATAGTACTCTCAAAGTCAAGGCCAGACAGAAGCTGTTTGAGTCCTTACAGCTGCCATATGGACGCTCGTCTAGTCACACACACACCACATACACACATGTTGTCAGTGCTGCTGTCCAGGAGCCTGAATATGATGAGAGTAGCAGTGTTTGGTTGGCGCGTGCTGACTACAGTGAGTCTACTACGCTGAGCAGAGGCCACCTTTTTCTTAACAGTCAGATGTTACTGTAAGTTGCAGGACGGGGAACAGATCTATATGTAGCTCTAAAAGCCTAGAGCAAGTTATGTCCTTTTTTTTTTAACAATTTACAGACATTTCCAGATCCCAGCACTGACTTGAAAAGAAGTCATTAAGATCTGAAAAAGCACCCACCAGTGATGATAAGATAAACAGCCCAGTCTCTCAAGGATCTGATCCCATATCACAGCAAAACCATTTCCTCTGTATCCTCAGAAGGATAATATAGCCGGGCAACAGGTGGCCTGGAAATTGAGGCACTGCTAGCTAAGGTAGCCAAATAATGTTGTTTATTGTCACACAGGCAAAATGTGTGCGCATCCAAGCAGATGTCACAACCAGAAATAACAGCTAAGGCTTCAATACTTTATGCTATTCAGCAGCTGACTCTCTTCACAGCTCTCAACCAGGAGCTGTTACGCGGATCAGCAACTTGACAACAAGTTCATTCAGCGATCATTGCCTTTCCTTCCAACTTTTCAACAAGCAGCAATCAGTTTGAACTCACTAGAGTGAATGTGGGGAAAGCATCAGCTGTTTTGTTAAAACCGTCGATGTGTCAAGTTGTTTCACAAGTGGCAAGCAAGACATTTAAAACACCCAGCTACTAAGAAAAACATCCAAAATGACTCAGATTTTCATCTTTGCATTTGCTCATACCAAACTGTTGCCCATCCCCAACCACGATCACAGTCTCTTCCTCTTTCACAGTCCTCTGCAGGGATTTTACTGCTGCTGGTTCACACCTCTCCACAATGGCCACATCAGGGGGTCTAATGCTCTCACCTCAGAATAGAGAAGCTGTTGTATTAAACATGGGGGATTGCAGCTGTTGGAGCACTTTGCCTCTCCACCCCTCTGACCCCTGCTGCACCCACACATGCATATACAGAAGCTCACATTCATAGGCAAGAAAGGCTAAATGTTACCTAAATATTCCTAAATAATAAAACTGATTCCAATTTGAATTTCACAAGAGGACAATGGCGTCATGTGCTTATTGCCATATAAAGGACAGCCCATATCAGATTACTATAGAAGTGAGTCATTTCATGATTCAAGGTAAAACAAACCAGGCTTGCTGGCAGTGAGACATTAAATCTGAAGTATCAGTCCGGCCAGCCCTGACCATTCCAAAACCAAAGTAAACCTGACATCCTCGGGACATTGCTAATAGAATAGACATTACAGTGGGGTCCAGTGGCCCTTTAAAGCCATCATCACCATCCACGTTGACATCTGTTTCCACTGCAACACACAGAGACTCAGTATAAAAAAGTATCTTTAACTAAAAGAAAAACAGCAAAACTTAGAAAGAGACTACAGTGTAACCTCGCTAACTATTCCCGCCTGACTTCACAAAAACCTGCATGAATATTTCCCACCTACTGGCCAGTAGGTGAAAACAACATTTGACAACAGAAGATTAAAGCTGCTTTTTAAGGCTAATAAATTAAAAAAAAGAAATGAGTCACAGTGAAAGCTCCTCCAGTGGAAAATGGTAAACAAATTCTGCCATTAGACAAAGGGCCCCTTTGTCTGCACGTAACAACGAGAACCTGGATGAAGAAAAGCTTGGCAACCCAAATATACAAGCTGTGCTGTGCTGCAGCTCAAACACTTACTGGTTTGATTTAGAACCAGGTCTATAGAACAGGACACCAATGAAAACAATAACAGAAATAAGACTGATCATATATGGAGAGCGACCCCTGCATAGGCACAGAAAAAACACTGCTGCATAAGCAGCCAGTCCAGTGTCAATATTAGTTTAACTCTAACACTGTTTGAGAGATTAAACTGTAGGAGAGTTACCAACATGGACTGGCTGACCTTGCCATGTGTTTGTCACGGCCAAACCAGGACAGGCACAGGGCTAAGCTAATCCATATCACCAAACACATCACTGAAACACATCAACCTGTCTCTTCTGCTCATACACTCCAGGCAAGGTATGTTATTGTTTACAGCTCCTGATCTTTAACCTTTTCTATCTCGGTATGATCCACTCCCTTATCCATGCCAGACACCAGAGAAAGTGAAAGAGCAGTCAGTTAGTGGTTGTGATTAAGTGGTTGAGGAAAGAGTAGGCCCTCCAAAGTCCATGTAGAGGAGGGTACACAAGGGGACTGATGTACACAGAAAACAGCAAGCCTGTGAAATGTCCATCTTCACTCAACATGGAGAAACATGCTCACACAACAGGGAACCATATATCCTCTTGCTCTTCCTGCCCTGTTCTGACAAGAGCTGTCACACATAGTTCTATCCTCAGGCGTCCTTCCATGGGGGGCCATCCACGAATGTCTAAATTTAACTTTATTATGTCATGCCAAAGGGCATGGCAGACCCACATATATAAACTAGCTGTCAAGGATCATCAAACTGGGTGAAAGCAGCCCACTTCTTTGTTGACTTGACAGCAGCTTTATTGATAGGAGAAAGTCTCAGTCTCTGAATCCACATCTGCAATCTGCATGGATGAAAAGCAGCAATAATTTTACCTAAAGGTTGGAGCCAGGCTCACAGCAGTTCATCCTGACAAGAAGAATCTCTTTGTGCAACCCTCAACTGACCTCACAGTGGTTCCAGATACTCCCCCACATCTTATGGCTCCAAAAATTGTGGACGATGATGATGTGATGGCAAAACAAGAGATAATAGGAACTCATTTCATGTCACTGCTGATAATGTTTGATGTGTACACTTCTAAGAAAGTGTGGATGAAATGTGGCAGATGAATGTGGTTTGCAGATAAAGCGATGAGTAATGGTTTTAAATGTGCTCTCTCAGACTTTCGTTTTATTTGATGTCTGCCTTTTGAACACAGATCACCAGGAGGAAAATTACAGGGCAGTGTGTTTTAGGAAACTACATTTAATAAGCAATATCCTTGTCCTGGACATATAAACCATTGTCTCACGTCCGCTTCCAAGAGCAGAGCGACTCAACTGTAAAAAAGTTCAGATTAAGTCATCGGTAAGATGACGTCTACAGTGTCTGATACTTAATGAGACTAGGAGTTATGATGGGGAGAAAGGCTAGACAGTGGGGGAAGGTTTAGGCGATGGGTGAATTAAAAAGCCTGCAGAATGACATCAGCATAGGAGGAAATAAGGAGGGGAAAGCCGGAGAGGGGGAGAGGGTTCTGTGCATGCAAGCTTCACATTCTAAATCATACAGCTCTCCTAAAACCCCTGCTTCCCAGGCAGGGAAATAAAAACCAATAGCAGAAGGAGTTTAAAGAGACAGTCAGGGCCATAGAAGAGGAGGAAATCTGTTCATGTCTGAGAGTCTGCCGTCCAGGGAAGTGGGGAGGAGAAACAGGGAAACTAAAGCTGATGCTCGCAGCCCACTCGGCACAAAGCCCGTTCTCAAATCGCTGCATGCTGGCTGCTTGAACAGTGGTCTGAGAAACTGTTCAGCAGACACATCGTCAGCCAGAGAGTGTGATTACATTGGAGTGAAGTCCTGACTCCAGCTGTATAACCTTTTGTTAATGATTACTGCAATTACAGGTTTGAGTGGACTCACCAAAATATAGTGAATGGTCAGCAACACAAAAAACAAACACAAATGCAGAACTGTCAGGAACTAATGTAATCTATGTCTTATCTTTTCCTGCATTCCAGCTGGTAGAAAGACTATATGATCCTGGGACAGAGCATCCCCCACCCCACCCCTTATTTATATTCCCCACAGAATACTGGAGTATAAGTCCTGGTCACAGCCATGCCTGCCAAAGTTTTACTTCCAAAAGTGACTGATGCCAAAAACCCCTCGGGAAGAATACTGAGACGGTCACTGCATGTTACGAGTCACTGGGATCACATCCCAGATGAACCAGGAAGCATCAAAATCAGCCACAGCATTTAATACCGAGATTTGATCGCTAAAGGTTGCAGTGAGGTAGCATGTTCTGGGGTTTCGAGGCAAGGGCGGATTAAAAGGTCATCTTAATTTTGTAATTTGGTGGGACAATGAGATTAAGCTTTGAGGAAGATTTCCGAATGTTCCGATCTTTGATCTTCATCTCAATATAAAAGACTGAAGCTTTCAGTCTTTTATATTTCCAATATTTCATTTGTGCAATCTGTGCGCAATATTTGCGTACAACTGGGAAACTTGAATTGCCCAGATAAACCTCAAATGTTTCAGACCTTATACGGAAACTATGTTATTTATATTTTGAAGCTTTCAGTCTTTTATATTGGAGTTATGTGGGCTTTATTTCAGAAAACACTTACAACAAAAAATCAAATTTTCTGGATAAATTCAATTGCAGTAAGTTGTAGGCAGACTGACCGTGTGCGCTCTGTGCGCAAGGCATGCGTCCAGGAAGCACAGTATACACACAAAACCCCGATTTTCCGAGCCAAAACAACATCCCACAAATGAAATATTGGAAACTTCTGACTTTAACGGGTGAGCTGTAGATGGCTGAAGTTTGGCCAGAAGTTCCGAAATACTTCAATGAACACTGCAATCTGTGCGCAATATTTGCGTACAACTGGGAAACTTGAATTGCCCAGATAAACCTCAAATGTTTCAGACCTTATACGGAAACTATGTTATTTATATATTTTTTTTTTTTTTTACTACATAACGCTCTGCAGTTACATTTTCTGTTTTCTATATTAAGCACACTTACCTGCCAGAATCAGACAAATAAAAGTCAACTGCATATCCGAAGTAGCTCCCATTGGGTCCGCTGTAAACAGCTGGGTTCTCCACATCCAAGTTGAAAGCCTTGCAGGCAGGCTTAGAAAAAGTCAGTAATAGCCCGATAATACAAAGGAATGAGCGTGCGAGAAAGGCTACTATCCCCGGCGTCTTTGTGAGAAATCTCACCAAGCCCATTTTTGACAATAAATTAATCCACTAAAGTTAGTTTTGAATGGCGAAATTGGCCAAATGTTTTGTTTTCTAGTCCGTAGATGAAGCCTGTAAACAGTGGGGAGTAAAACTACAGTTGCATCCCTGTAACTCTAAGCGGCCAATATCTCATTAATGCTCCGTCAGCTCCTCTCGGCGTCCCCGCTCTTCTTGCGGCTTCTCTCTCTCTGCCCCTCTTCAGACCCACGCCTTCTCTGCTCACCTAATCAGGATACATACAGCAGGGAGTTCCCAGACCCGTAACAGAGTTTAGAAGAGGAGGAGTTTGTGATTCCCTAAAAAAACGAAGAGAGAGAGGGGAGAAGAAAAAAAAAACTTCGAAGAGGGATCTTCTAATCCACTAACCCATATGTTTACTAATGTGATAGAAATGCTTTTATCACTCACACTAAGACTGTTAACAATGGACCTTAAAGCCTCTTTCTGATTTTATCTCACACTTATCGTGACCCTTTGAGACCAAATTTGTTGGCAGAGAAGGTAGGCTGCTAGGTGATTGAAAGGTCAGTGAAACGTCACTTCACGCTTTTTTTAAAACTATAAATATAACTGCTTCGCTTTCCAAATGCAAGACTCCCATGTGCCTTTTCCCCTTCCCTTATGACCTATTTGCATAAATCTGTACTAATTATACGTCCATCAGCCACTCTTGGATCTCAATGTGTGATCCATATGTATTTCTATCTAATTACAGTGTGGATCTGATTTGGGCATATGATGTCTTCTGGGGAGCTTAAGGGGGGGTGTAGGAAGATTATGTATTTCTGTCTGAGTCACACGAGAGAGGAGCAAGGAAAGTGGTTAGGCTGTGAAAAGCATCTACTCACTGCAATGAGACCTTTAATAAACCAATCCAGGCCGACTGGAATTAGTGACTGTTGGTTTAGCTGATTCATCTGAGGCCTCAGGAATTGAACACAGGGGCCAAATTTGGCTGTGTGGCAGTAGCAACATGAACTCTCTGTCAAGTGCTGCTCATATTTATAACTCTTCTAAGTGCTCTGACACACAGAGCAGAAACTGATGGGAGTAATCCAGAGGGTCGGGGGGGGCAGTTCACAGCTGTCGGGGGTGCTCGATGGTTCAAAGCCTTAATCCCAGAGAGGTCTCATTCTCTTACTCTGTTTTTAAGTCCCTAAGATGAGAGTGCTGGTTCATTTTGAGCCAAAGCACAAGGTGTGGTTAATAGACAAACGAGCTGTACCCATAAAAAACATTTGTTGTTGAAAGTTTTCAGCTGAGGTCATGGTCTGTTATTCAGAAACCCCAACACACGATGGCTCTCAAATAACAAGATAGTGCATCTTCCAAAGGTGCACTGCTGTTTTATAATGATGCTTCTGGATGTTCTGAAATCTGAAGCAGTTGGAGGTAGTCATGGTGGTGCAATCAGAGTCCTATGACCTCATGCATGAGGTTAGACACAGGGTATAATAGTATCAGCAAATGATAATCAGCTCTTAGTCATCACGGGCTTCTTTTTTGTCTACTTACTGACAGCCATAGGTTTCGTGCTATCTGTGCACACACATTTATCTGTGTGACCTGTTAAAGCATCAGAGTATTGGTTACATTTTCCTTTGAAGTAATTCCTCCTCTACTTCTTTTCATGCATACCTGCATGTACGCCATCAAGCAGGAACAAGCCAGTGCACAAAGCGTGCTCCGTTATTAAGTATGTTCTGTGCCTAAAACCAGAGTCTCTTTTGCTTTCGGTGATGTGTAATTGGGTCTGGCTAACTGAACAGTATTTTCCATCTTGTCTTTTCGGTTGAAAAGGGGGTGTGGTTTTATTCCAATGCCTGGACTTTGACATCATCACTCAGCCTCTATGGCAACAGATTTGAAGTGCTGCAAAACACTTATAGCACACTTCACAGGACTCAACACAGCTGGTCAACTATTTTAAATATAGAACTGACATATTGGCACTGTGGTATAGCCTCTATGCAGTACGTACGTGTATGCGAACCCATGCATACACACGTATAGTGTCTCTTGACTCTTTCTCTGTAATAACTGAGGATATGCTTTACAACAAACAAGCATCTATCACATGTTAGGACAGCTATATCAAGATGTGAAGGTGTGAAATCATGCTTTCACATGGGTAAGTTCTGTTTCTCGGTTGGTTTACACAGTGCAACAAGGTCGAGGTCTCCCCCCAAAGGCAAAGAAAGAACAGACATCGTTTTCAATTAATGATTAAGTTAAAATAAATCCAAAGAAATTTCTGATGAAAGGTTAGTCTAATAGCATCAGAAAACTCTCACTTTTTATTCTCCTTAAATAAATCACATTTGTTCTGGTTATTTTCACTCCTTGGTATTCAATGACCCCCTGCAAAGACTATGTGACCCTCCAGGTGGGCTCATCCCCCAGTTTGAAAACCACTGTCTTAAGCTAAGGGTGTGGTGGCCCCAGCTTAGATATAAGACTGTTACTAATAAATAACAGTTATTTCTTTTGTTCTCCCTTTTAAAGTGGATCTGCAATAGAGCAGTGCACTTCAACTGTAAAAAATATATTCACAGTGAATAAAATCATTTAAGCTTTGTTAAATAGAGGGAGCTCTGTGAAGAGTGCTTTGGGATGCAAAGACTAAACTTTACATTTAAAGATGAAAAATGTTGGAGTGTGAAGTGAGAAGGAATCAGGCTTCCCAGACCTCCTAAGCAGTTTGTGTCTACCAGCTTAACACTACATTAGTTTCTAATACCACAAACACTCAAATCCCCAACCGAAATTAGGTTGTACTGTAGGTGTACTGTGGCAAAGAAGACAGTTTTGTAAAATACTCGAAGTTTCAAAATAAAGGTAATCTCTAGCTCTAATTCAGCAAACAGTCATTACCAGCTATTAATCTTTGTTCCAGAAGACACCGACCTCCATCCCACCTCCTGATCTCATTTCTCTTTGTGTCACCAACTGTGAGATGATACTGATAGGCTCCACGGGGCTGGAGAGACACCCTGACGGTAACTGTTTTGCTTTTAAGTCACAGAGTAAACACCATTTTACCACCGGGAAACAGACAGTAAATAAAGGCCACAACAGATAACTCAGTAGTTCAAACCCAGACAGGTCACGAGTGACAATGATTAAGAAGTTTAACTTCTGTTTGTTTCTTGTGTTTTTAACATTTAGTGGAATTTTGCTCAGAATAAAAAGTTTTTCTAATCAAGAAAAATGATGCCAATGATGGAGAATGTGGTTTTTGAATAGAGGGCTATATTATTGTGTAAAACCTAACAAAGACTTTGAGAGGAATAGGACACTGAAATTAGATTCTTCAGCTAATGTAAATGGTAAGCCTAAAAGCTGTCTGTCTGTTTCTCCTAAGCAGGAGAAACACAATGACACACATCTTACAGGCAGGAAATTCCTCTAGTGTAAAAGCCTGCCTGGTTTTCCTGTTTCACTGGGTTCATACTGTTCACTCTGTTACACTTCACTCGCAAACACACCTTGAATATATGCGCAGTCAGTTCCTATCAGCTTTGCTTTCCCATCTGCACTCTGTAACATTCCCCATGTTTATAATAGAAGGGTGGTGAGTGTTGCTGATATCTCCCGCTAGTATGAGACACTTCATACTGGATGACAGATTTGGCATGATGGGGTGGAAGTCCTGAGCCGGCCCGTGTTGCTGAGAAGCCCGTCTATTGTTTTCAACACAAGCTCTTAGCAACACAGTGGCTGAATCATATGATTGTTTCAGATGTTGAAATCTTTCCGGAGGCTCCTTACAAGGGAAAGTTTACCCACCCTGGTGCATTATGGTTTCCTCTTATGAGCTTTTACTGTCAATACAAACAAATTGAGACAACTTGTGTGGGTAGTAAGATAACTCAAACAGTGTCCGTTGTTTTGTTGCCTTTTTTAAAAGAGTCATAAAATGGCTGAAAATGAGCAATTTTGGTTTTTATGTGCATCTGCAAATCAGTTTAAGGAAGCAGGGTACTAAAGCGGGGAAACGACCCCACTATCAACTCCACCAGCCTTGTTCTACGATCCATAACACACACACACAAAGCCTCTCTAACCTGCCTGCATTTACAGCTCACTGCGCTTCATGGAGTGTTTAGTCTCTGTGGTCCCTCAATTGACATGTTTGCCTAAATACACAACTTTTTAAGAGGCTGCATAAAATACTTGACATCCTTTAGAGAAAGGTCACTGATTCAGAGTGTCCAGGCTGATAAAGTGAGACAAAATGCCAGCACCTGGCTATGGAGCATTGAACAAGACTGGCAAGAGAGTGAAAACGCACTTTAATACTGGTATCAGCAGTGAAGCTTAATAGTGCTTAAATACTTCAAGCTGGACTCAGGAAGCAACATTTATATGTTATTACATTAAAAAGAAGAAGACACTGACTGTTGAGGTCTCAAAACTGCAGAATTTGAATTAAAACACAATATTGAACAAAAAAAAATGTGTGCACTGCCCTTTGGACAATTTTGCATTCACGTTCAGGGTGTCATGTTTTGTTTGGATGGTCTATTTGTCTCACAGAGTAATGATATGCCCCCTGACCCCCTTCTGTGTTTTGCTATTGGGGCAGGTGCACTACAGGGCTGCCGCCAGGCCCCTGTGCGAAGGAATGCGACTGTTAAAATGTGTGGATCTGGGGGTACAGCAGGAGAGGGCACTGAATCAGTGTGAGCACTGAGAGAGCCTCAGGGTATTGTTTAACACACACACACACACACACACACACATAACCATTCACACATTCCCTCCGATTTGCTTCCCACACCCACTCCCTCGGCTAAATATGTTTGATAGAGCTCATATGGAAACAGACGCACCCGGCTTTGCGGGAACAAAAACAAACTGCACTAGAGTAAAAATCTCTCTCTCTCTCTCTCTCTCTCTATATATATATATATATATATATATATATAGCGTAGTGGTTAGACTACACGCCTTTGGAACCCAGGATCGCAAGTTCGATTCCTGCCTGGGGCGTCTGTATCCAGTAAGGGTCCTAAGGCTAGACCCCCTATGCTAAGCGAGCCTACCGCAGACATGAGCGAGACAGATAAATATGAAGGCATGCCGGCTCGGACGTCGCCCGGATCAACAAGGTCCGCGTCAGGTGTTGAGGAACCAGGGCACCCTGACGAAAAGTGGGCTACTGGAACAAGAAGGCATCGGTGGGCAAGAGACGAAAACAGGGCGTTGTTGGAATGCTACTACGCAAGTAACCCCGGCGGAAGGGGCTACATGAATAGGATGACGGACCTATGGATTCTTCGATACCCAACATCCACAATGACGGCGAAACAACTAGTAGCTCAGTGTTCCAACATTCGAAAGAAGGGACTGCTCTCACAGCTAGAGATTGACGAGGTACAACACAAATGCTACGGCAAGGAGGAGTCAGGACGCCAGGTCAGGGGGGAGATATCATCACCCGAGATTGGGTACATAGCCCCAAGTGCGATAGGAGAAGGATCGTTGAGTGCGAGAGGAACTGACCTGAAAAATAGGATAATGGCCAAGCTTGAAACCTGGATCCCCCGTAGCCGGTTACCAAGATTACGTGAAGTACCCTCAGAAGGTCTGCTAGATGATGTTAATGCAGCACTACGGACAATACCTACAACCACGATTACCGACACTAACAAGCTGATCTACAATACGGCAGCAGTGATCAGTGAGATGCTTGGCTATAAGTTGAACAGCCACAAGGGGCAGTACCCTCCATGGAGAAGGAGGCTAGAGGGCAAGATCAAAGTAGCACGGAGGGAGGTTAGCCAACTAACGGAGTTGCAGAAAGGTGCGACAAAGAAGGTGCATAAGAAATACAGCAAGCTGTCCATACCTGAGGCCTTGGAAACTGCCAAGCAAAGACTCACAGCCTTGGCCAGCCGCTTGAGGAGGTACACCAGAGAGATAGAAGGCAGGAGAATAAACCAGCTGTTCTCCACAGAACCAGCAAAGGTGTACTCTCAGTGGCAAGGGAACAATAATAAGAGAACAACACCACCAAGGCTGGAGACGGAGCAATACTGGAAGAGCATATGGGAGAAGGACGCAACCCATAACGGCAATGCTCAGTGGCTAGTGGATCTGAGGGCAGACCACAGCGACCTCCCTGAACAGGGTCCAGTAACCATCACAGTGGCAGATATCCAAGAAAGGGTCTCCAGTATGAAGAGTTGGACAGCACCAGGGCCCGACATGGTTCACGCCTACTGGCTAAAGAAGCTGACTGCACTCCACGAGCGTCTGGCAGCACAAATGAACCAGCTGCTAGTTAACGAGAGACACCCGGAATGGCTAACCGAAGGTCGGACGGTCCTGATCCCCAAGGACCCCAAGAAGGGACCGGTCCCCTCCAACTACCGACCAATAACCTGCCTCAGTACTACATGGAAGCTCCTGTCAGGCATCATATCGGCTAAGATGAACAGGCACATGGGTCAATACATGAGTGGGACACAGAAAGGAATTGGCAAGAATACCAGAGGCGCAAAACACCAGCTACTGGTAGACAGAGCAGTCAGCCGAGACTGCAAGACCAGACTGACCAACCTGTGCACTGCCTGGATTGATTACAAGAAGGCCTATGACTCAATGCCCCACAGCTGGATACTGGAATGCCTAGAATTGTACAAGATCAATGGGACCCTAAGAGCCTTCATCAGGAACTCAATGGGGATGTGGCGTACAACACTAGAGGCCAACTCCAAGCCCATAGCACAAGTCACCATCAAGTGCGGGATCTACCAAGGAGATGCTCTGTCCCCACTGCTGTTCTGCATAGGCCTGAACCCCCTCAGTGAGATCATTAACAAGACTGGCTACGGATACCGACTACGGAACGGAGCAGTTGTCAGCCACCTCCTGTACATGGATGACATCAAGCTGTATGCCAAGAGTGAACGAGACATCGATTCACTGATCCACACTACCAGGCTATACAGCAATGACATTGGAATGTCGTTCGGACTGGAGAAGTGTAGTCGGATGGTAACAAAGAGAGGGAAGGTAGTCAGAACTGAGGGGATTGAACTACCAGAAGGCAACATTGCAGACATAGAGGACAGTTACAAGTACCTGGGGATCCCGCAGGCAAATGGGAACCATGAAGAGGCCGCTAGAAAGGCTGCAACCACCAAGTACCTGCAGAGGGTCAGGCAAGTCCTGAGGAGTCAGCTGAATGGTAAGAACAAGATCCGGGCCATCAACACGTACGCCCTGCCCGTGATCAGGTACCCTGCTGGGGTAATAGGCTGGCCAAAGGAGGAGATAGAAGCCACTGACATAAAGACAAGAAAGCTCCTTACCATGCATGGAGGGTTTCACCCCAAGTCCAGCACCCTGAGGCTGTACGCTAAGCGGAAGGAAGGGGGCCGGGGACTGGTGAGTGTCAGCACCACAGTCCAGGATGAGACAACGAACATCCAAGAATACATTGGGAAGATGGCCCCAACTGACCGAGTGCTCAGTGAATACCTCAGGCAGCAGAAACCCAAGAAAGAGGAGGGAGACGAGGAACCATCATGGAAGGACAGGCCCCTGCACGGTATGTACCACCGGCAGATAGAGGAGGTGGCTGATATCCAGAAATCCTACCAGTGGCTGGACAAAGCTGGACTGAAAGACAGCACAGAGGCACTAATCATGGCAGCACAAGAACAAGCTCTGAGTACAAGATCCATAGAGGCTGGGGTCTATCACACCAGGCAAGACCCCAGGTGCAGGCTGTGTAAAGATGCCCCAGAGACAATCCAGCACATAACAGCAGGGTGCAAGATGCTAGCAGGCAAGGCATACATGGAACGCCATAACCAAGTGGCCGGCATAGTGTACAGGAACATCTGTGCCGAGTATAACCTGGAAGTCCCGAGGTCAAAATGGGAGATGCCCCCAAGGGTGGTGGAGAATGACCGAGCTAAGATCCTGTGGGACTTCCAGATACAGACGGACAAAATGGTGGTGGCTAACCAACCGGACATAGTGGTGGTAGACAAACAGAAGAAGACGGCCGTAGTGATCGATGTAGCGGTTCCGAATGACAGCAATATCAGGAAGAAGGAACACGAGAAGCTGGAGAAATACCAAGGGCTCAGAGAAGAGCTGGAGAGGATGTGGAGGGTGAAGGTAACGGTGGTCCCCGTGGTAATCGGAGCACTAGGTGCGGTGACTCCCAAGCTAGGCGAGTGGCTCCAGCAGATCCCGGGAATAACATCGGAGATCTCTGTCCAGAAGAGCGCAGTCCTGGGAACAGCTAAGATACTGCGCAGGACCCTCAAGCTCCCAGGCCTCTGGTAGAGGACCCGAGCTTGAAGGATAAACCGCCCGCAGGGGCATGCTGGGTGTTTTTTTTTTTTTATATATATATATATATACATATATATATAGAGCTACGGTTTCTTCTTTTACTCACAGACAAAGAAAAAATATGCTCATTTTTTATAGCCTCATGTTACTGTTGCAATATCAGGAAAATTAAGAGCACCCACTGCCAGTTTAAGCGCGTGCATAATCGTGCTTTCAGATACTTCATTAATAGAGACATCAGAACTCTTATGCATGACACTCTAATGCAGTGACATTCAGCACTTCTTCAACTTAATGAAGACATGTATTTTATTTCACTGATGGAAAAATTCTAAATACAACTCATGAAAATAATGAAGTTCACATCGTTTTGCTTTTAATTTGACAGATGAAGAATACACCAAGGGTGATCTTTACATTTACTATCATCATCTACACCAATATAAGGGGCAAAATATGTTCATAGTTTCCTGAATGTTTCTGGTTAATGCTTTCAGGTTGGTGCTTCCTTCCTGAAGTGTAAGCTCACATTTATCACTCTCTTTACACAGAACCATGCAGTGCAGAATCATTAAAACAACCTCCTCTGTGCTTATAGCATTTTAACTGTTGTCTTTTTGATTCATAGCAACTAATTTACAGCTCAGCAGCTCTGTGAGGCTTCACATAGACACAGCAGTGCTTGTTTAAAATTTTGGCTCAGCAGATATAAGGCTGATTAATGATTTTTTTTCAAAGGCTACTGTGTATATACCCAAGTGCAATGTTCACTTGATTTCTTCACGAATAAAATACCCTACTAAATATGTTTTAAAATACTAAAATGGAAGCATATATGATAAGTTTATGTTTTTTGTTGATATGTGGTCATAAATCAAATTATTGGACAAGGAAAAACGGGTCTTAAATCATGAGTGATAAGAAAGTTTTCACAGGTTTCTACGCAATCCTGTGAAAAACGCACCTCTATAATAACCACCTCTATAAAAGCTGAAGTTTTGGCAGTTTGCTGGTCTGGAGCATTCAGGTTTGTGTTAACAAAAAGCCACAGTCTTCCCAACAAATTCACCCCGACGCCAGACTGCAACTCCTGTGAAATTGCAAAAAGGAGCTCCACTCAGACTAAACAGGCTTCAGTTTGCATGATAAATGTTCAAGTTCATTACAGTACAATTAGAATAGGATTGAACAAGCATGGGTTTTTTTTAAGAGGTTACCAGGAGAAAGCCTTTTCTCCCTAAAACGAACATGGCAGCACACCTAAGACTCGCAAAGCTGCATCTGAACAAGCCACAAGAATTCTAAGAATTCTGGAACAATCCTTTTGGATGGACAAGAGCAAAGTGCAGACTGTGGCCATAAAGCAGCACCGCATTTGACAAAACAAACGCCCACAAACACCTCATTCCAACTGTCAAGCATGGTGGTGAAGGGGTGATGATTCAGGCTTGTTTTGCAGCCACAAGATTGAATAAGTTGAATAAGTCTTACAAAAAATAATTACCGTTATTATTGTTGCTAAAGGTTCTTCTGAAACTTAAGTAATCACCAAACTAGTAAGAAATACTTATTTCACGGTGACACAGGAGGAAAACCTAGGGGATGATTCACATCCGTCATGTGGATAACATGAATTTCTGCTTTGAGATACTTTAGAATAGATTAGCTTTTACTCCAATATGGCCAACATTACAGTTTTGCCACTTGCCAGGGTAAAATGCCATTAATTCTACCCTATCTGTCATCTCTGTCAACTTCCTGATGTATTGTGTGTTATTTCCTGTGCAGACTTTGCTTACTGGGGCTGATGAACAACACAGTAGGTCGTAAACTATGTGGCGGCCTCAAAAGAATGTACCATATTTCAGTCGTGTCACCCTTTGGAAACCTTAAGAAGACACTACTCGGTATGGTGACTAACAAATGCCCATTAAAAATGTAGTATCCCTTGACTCCCCTTAATCTGTGCGGCTCCTCCTTATAAGTCAATGTTGATGTCAATGCTGTGCAGACCACCGAGGTGTCATGAATGCTTGTGCAGCCTTATATAGAAGCCCTCTGAGGTTTATGATCAGTGCATTATTAGTATCAGCTGGTCTGAACCAACATGAAGAGGGTATGCTGTCAGCTTGCTAATGTACAAGTCAGAGCAAGGTTATGTGCAGTGTGTCTGAAGCTCTTTAGTAATAGCTCTTACCCTTATAGGAGTAAAGGAGGCACAGGACGAGAGGTAATGGGAAACCCAATCAGCTTTTGGTGCTTCTATTGATGAGGAATTCAATGAAATATTTGGTGGAGGGGATACAAACAAACCAACCCGTGCACACAAGCAAACAGAGTAGAGTAGAGTGGAAATGAAGTGTCCTCTCTAATGAAAGGATTCAGGGTTTGTAGTAATATTATGGTTCAACTGCAGGTTTTTCCTCCAGTTGAAATCTGACTCGTCGCCAAAGTTTATGTGTTATCATTTAAACATCTCCACCTGTTCTCTGAGTTTATTTCTTCAGTGATATGATAAGCCTTTAAATAAATAAGCAGGTGTTGTAAGCAGCAGATCACCGCATTGTGAGTCAATTCAAATTTAAACAATAGCACGTATCAAAGAGCAGGAAAAACCACACAGGCAGGTATTTTATTGCTGCTGCATCCCGCTCTGGTACATTTCCATGGAAAATCTTTTTTTTTTTTACAAAGGCCTGCGCTTTTAAGACCATCACTGAGACTTGATACTGAATCTGCCACAGCTTGTATGATGGGTCTTTAAAGAATCCATAATTCAAACAGCGTGCTCTGGAGTGAAAAAACAGAAAAATAACTTTTTCATTTTGCCTTTTGTTTTGCTTAGAAAATACAGGTTTATCCGTTGCATGAAGCCTGGTTCTATGTATTAGCATAATTTGTGTAAATCTTAATGATTGTTACATCCTGGCACATTTTATCAGGGAGTTTGTGTTGCATTATTAGGAGAGTGCCAGGTCGCCAGCACAGTCAAGCATTGAAGTCAAACAATTCCCAGTCTTCCTGCATTTGTCTTAAGGAATGTTGCTTGTTCATGCCGCTAATGAATCTCCTTCACCTCAGGGGAACGGAGACTCACTTCACAGCTTACTTAACGTCACATGTTGTTTATGCAATTGTGTTGATGTCTTCATTCCTGTTACTGAATCTGAGACCGCAATGAATTCTGTCACTATAAAAGCACCCATTTTACTTTCATTTGGAATTTATGTAAAACCCTTGTTATTACATTAATTGCTTTATGGCTAAAATGCATTTTCCTGGCCACACATAACTGTGGCCTGACCAGTAATGGAATATAACGCAGCTCCGGGCTTTTAGAGAAAGACCACCTACTCTCTGCTACAGCTGTAGCTTCTGCCCTGTGGGGAAAATGACAAAACATACATTTTTAACAACAGAGCTTCAACTCTTATTTCACTTTAAATAAATTCTTTATAGTGGAACACCCAGGTAGAAAACAATTGGAAAACATTATCTTGCCATTTGCCAACCTCTCGTAAAAGTTCTCATAAAACAGGAGACGGAAGGCTTGCATCAGACAGCTGAACAAACCATTTTGTTTTATTAATTTTTTAACACTTTAACGGATTTTTTTTAACACAGCAAAACTGCAAAACTTTTTTTTTCATGACATCTAACAGGGATAAGTTGTACACCTATTGATAGCTGTTAATGTTATTTTTGGAAATACTTGGACATCCTTGTTAAGGAGTATGAGCTTTAAGGTCTCCTCTAAATGAAACAAACAATGTTCTGTAAATAGTCTTTCTCTAGTTATTGTGGTTATGGGTTCTCCAACATTTTTCCAGAGAAACATGACAAACTAAGTACAGCTGTTTTTAATAGAGCCTGATTTGAAGGGTCACGCCCATTTTTGATGAGGTAACTAGAATAAAAAGCTAATGTCTAAATATCTGTCATGATGCTCATTTATGAAATAAAACAATAATGAAAACATAAGTTGAGGTTATGTCTCCTCTACAGTTTCATTTCAGTTCATATCATTGTCCAATGAAAAATTCACTGAAAGATGACTTTTCCATTTCCAGCATCCTTCAGGAAGTCACAGCATTGTTCTAAATGCTGATTCATGTTGAACAACCTGGAGACCAAATGTCTCACTCTAAGGAGAGACTGACCATTCATGGTAATATCGAACTCACGCAAATTCTACTGAGCATAAACACCAATACCTTGTGTTTGTATAAAATGCTGATTCATTCTCTGTAATGAATTCCCTTGGGAGAGACTGTGCCGTCAATGTCTTGTGACTCAAACTCTCTTCCAAGTACAATTCTAAATAAGGCAGCAGACTTCTGTGTACCATTCATCACACAGTACTAGTACTCAGTGTTTAAGCTTATGACCTGATTTGAGTACAAGCTAAACTAAAGTGGAGCCTCTGTTCTTAGTTGCCCGATGTCTCACACATGACCAGCAGAGGAGGGTAAAAAGTCTGGTGGTCTTGATAAAACTTCTGATTCACAAAACTATGATGATGAATCACCTAATCTGAGGTCTCAGTGTCCTAAATTACCCAACTATCCCACCGTTTTCCCCTCTTTTTCCATTTCAGACAAAGTGATTTAAAAAAAAACAGTATTACACCATTCTTAGTTTTTAACATTTTCTCAGCACTTGCTTATCTTCTAAAATATTTCTGGCAGCGTTTCAGTAAACTGTCAGTGAGTTCAAAGTTGATGCTGGGTGGTTATCTGTGTGTGCGCGCATGTGGTTGCAGTTAGGTGCTTTATCCATTAAGCCAAATCAATAAGATGTCAAGCGGGAGATAATTTTCTCAAAAGTGCAGCTGGCTCTGTTTTAAAGAATTATCTCAGTAAAGTGTTTTGCTGACTTTCCTCTTATCAGTCAGTAGTACTCATCTTGCGAAAGAATGGAGAAATCCCAGAAACAAATAAGGATTTAATGCTTGCATAGCTCAGCCTGACTACACGGGGCGTATAATGGTTAAAGTTTGTTATCTCTCCAGATCTTGGGAAGTTTTGCCTACATCCCACCTTCTCCTCCTTTTTCTTCGTCGCTCTTGCTGCGCTTCCCTCTGGAGTTTTGCGGTGAAAGCCTCACTCGTCATGCACCATGTGCCTGGCTTTTATTAGGGATTTGGCACAGATCACTGTGCACATTTTGCCTAGGTAAAGGAGCTGTTATGAGGACAAAAAACTCTCTTTTACAAGAAATCCCTCTGTCTGCCTCTGTCATTTTGACTGATGCAATTATAGTGTAAAGAATGTATCAAAGCACAGCTACCCCCCACTGTCCCACCCCTGTAAGAAGGAGAAGACAACCCGGAACATTTGAGTCTTGCAGCAAAGTTGTGTGTATTAACATGTTGGTTTCCATGAGTAACAAGAAGAGCTGGATTCTCTGAGGAGCTGCTGTCATGGGCGCGTCCAGCTTTTCTGGACAGATCCACCTCCGTTCATCAGGACCTGGCAGAACCACAGTCACTAAGGAGTTGGTTTACTTTTGGAAGAAATAACTTGTTGACTATGTAATACCCCATATGAATGATAATGACCTCCGGCTGGGTGGAAGGACGGAGTAACAAGAAAGAAAAGCACTGATACGATGGGAGGATCACAGGAAATGTTGCATTGAGTGGTGAAAATAAATATCATCAGGATTCAGAATTAATTAGACGGATAAAGACCACTATAAACTGCATATATTAACTATAAACTAATTACTATAAACTGCATATATTTCACACTAGTGCTGACCATTTATAAAGTATTCCAGTTAGTTTTCTTTTTGCACTATGAACAACCTTTAACCAAGGCAACACACTGTTAACCAGTCTGGTCATGCAAATATTACAATTGACTGGTTTGGAAAAATATATTTTAGTTGCATCCAAACTGCTCTGACATCCGAGAATTAACTCCTGGAACTAAATTCAAAACCCCAGAAACAAAAAGTTGTAAAATCTGTAATCTGGTGATTTCTTCCATGAAAATGTTTTCACAAAGAACCTAGGGTTTTGAATCATTACATGCAGAATGGGTCTCTCGCCCACTTTAAGACACACTTTGAAAATGAGAAAGCAATCATTTAAAAGGCTAAAAAAAAGTACAAAAACTTCATATATATACTGTTGGTATGGAGCAAATAAACAGTCCACGTTCATAATGTTAGGAGGCATCGAAGAAAACAATTTACATTCAACAGATTTTGAAATATTCTGACATTTAGTCAGCTAGTTCAAAAATGTAAAGTCCTGATTCATTTAATCTGATTGCAGCTTTCATTAAACGTCTCTTTACTACTCCGTCTTTTTCCCCAAAATCCATTCCCTGGCTCATTAATTGTTTTTTCCGTTAACAGTCTTAAACCTAACCCATAATGAGACTACTTTCTATTACTTGTGAAACTAATATGGTTCAGAGTGTTATTTAGCCAGGAATGCAGCCCAAAAGCATATTTTTGAGCCAAAATAATTCTAAGAATTAAATATGAATCAAGTCAGCTTGTCAACAAGTTTTTTTTATGTCTTTTCCATGTGGGAATTTCTACTCATTTTTGGAATAAGACATCCATAAAGAGTTTCCGTTTTCCTTACACCACTCCTGACAGCAGTGATCAGTTTGCTTGCAAGCTAAAACAGAGCCAGTGCTTGTCTTAGGAAGCTCAGACTGGACTTTACCCTGCCTATACAATATGTTTCTGTGCTTGCTGCTAATTGCTTCCATGTCTCTCAGTTGTGGTGCAGGCCATGTAGATGATGTTAGTATGACGTGCAGAGGGGAGTTTTTGGATAAAGACAACAGAGACCAGCTGGGTGGAGTCATTTACTGGCTGTGGGGAGCTCATTCTCTCAGCTGAGTTGCCTGCTCACTGATGACACAGTTACAGAGACTTCTATGTGTGCGCTGTATGAGTAAGGCTTTCCTTTGCTCGTAATGTGCTATTTCCACAGCAGTCATGTCAGGCGAACCTCCTGCAGCCAATTAAAACCACCACACGCCTAGCAAAAGAGAAATGAGATAAATTCAGAGCATGCAATCTATTGGAGCCTTTTAACTGTAAAAGATGAGATATTTTCATACAAAACACATTGGAAACTATTCATAAATCATTATGTTCTGAGTTAAAGAAATCTCTTTCATCCAAGGCGCTGATGGAAAACTACAGAAACTTCTAAAGATGTGATTTTTTTTTTCACTTCTCAACACATGTCAATCTAATGAAACTTCAGACCAACAGTCAATGCCAGATATTTTCTGGCAAACACTGCAATTCTATGCCCACACTATTTCCAGGTGTTTGGAGGGTCCACAACCCTATAGCAATGGAAGAGGCTGCACTCCACAAGTACCATCTGGTTCCTCTGGTCTCAGTCTTCCAGCTGCTCGCATCCCTCTGAAGATCTCAGTGAGCAGAAAACTGAGGTGATATCAGGACAAACATCTGTATATTTATATAGCAGCAAAAATGAATATGAAATGATTCACAGGCAGCAGCCTCTTTCTCACCCCACATCACAGAGGAACTGAAGGCAAGTCTAGCTGTACTCGTGAGAACAGCAGCTGATTGTTCTCCAGCCCTGGGATCCAAATCTTTATTCATCATAGTGGAATTATCTGAGGGTGGCCCACTCTTTTTTTTTTCTTCATCTTTACCGCAAAAGTTTCACATTTACATCATCTGTTAATGAAACAATTGCATGTATTGTAAAGGGCTTTCAGGCAAAAAGAGTCCTTACAAATGAAGAAGTATTGCTGTAAAAAATGAAGAATTGAATCTGTATCTTTAGTCGGTGACTCAACCATGCAAAGATCAAGTTCGGGAGACATCTGTTCTGTGGGGAGACTGCTGAGTCGGACATCGGTGATGCAACGCAAACAAGCTGTGGTTTTACACGGAGTTACATGCTGTAACTATTTCCTGAAAAGAGATTGTAATTTTGAGGGGTTTGGTTATGACTGCTAGACTGCAGCTTTTCTTCCATTCCAGTTGTCTTTAAAACATACTTGGCAAAGTCTTTAGTCATGGAAAATGTTAGAGAAAAGATCAAGTGATCTGACAGAAAGGCATTCCCACATAAGATACACATTGGTGCCAAAAAGCATCTACAATGCCTTAGTGGGAAAACAGCGAGAACTTATCACCAGTATGTGTGCACAGGTTACTTAAAAGAATAGTCACATTTTAAGAAAAACACAGATGTTTGCTATCTAACCTTGAATTGATAAGATAATTTAATTGCACCTTAGAACACATATGCATCAACACTACAATGAGCAGGTGGAGGGAGGTTTGGAGTCTTCTCCCACCCCCATTCTCTGCGGCCTGCTGGAGCGGGAGGGCTAGTAGGAGGAGTTGGCCGTCCGACTGCGGTCTGGGGTGTGGGGCCTCCCTGCTGCTGCGGAGTCGGGGTGGTCTGCCTCTCCCCACCGCAGGGAAAAGGGTAACACCACCTGGGTCTGGGTGCAATTCCCCCCTCCAGGGGCAAGGGTACCTAGACCCGGTTTGTAGAGTACGCTTGGGGAGTGTGATTGTGTGTACAGCGTCTCTTTATGTCTGTCTCCACGTTGGTTGAGTGTGGAGTGAGTGCATATGAGAGCATGAGGGTGGGAATGGATGTTTGTGTCTGTGTGTGCCTGTATGTCTGTGTCTATATGTCAGGTTGGGTATCAGACGCCACCTCTCTGGGGACACCTCAGGCCCTCCAAGGTTTGGAGGCCTATCTCCACCCACCACCACTTCCCCTGCCGGTGGCGGACTCCCTCAGGTGTCGGTGTGTTGGTGGTTCTTTGTGTCTGGGGGTGGGCGTCCGGGTACACACCGGCTCACTCCTTGGCGGCCGCTTGTCGGGGCCTGGGGCCTGGGGCTCGCTCGGGCCCCTTTGGAGGTGGGGTGCCCCCGGCCTCTCGGCCTGGGGCTCGGTCACTCAGGTGCAGCTGGGGGCCGGCGGAGCTCACGGGCGCGTCACTGCAACTCCCCCTGACTTCTGCTCCGCGGCTGCTGGGCGAGCCCTCATCTGGGACTCTCCTCAGCTCTTACTGGAACAGTGGCGCGGCTGCCCCTCTGTTGGTCTTCCATGGTCTCTTGTGTTCTGGGGGCCTCTGGATGTCTGGAGTTTTGATCTCCTCCATACCCGCTTCACACCCTGGAGGACGGGGCTGTGGCCCCCCCACACTCCCTAGCAGATCATTACATGGAGAAACCTTTGGAATGCAAGCATGCTGATCCACACAGGTATGCACACATGGGTATTCACAGACGCGGACTAAAGCTTTCTTGGCTGCTACCTCAAAGCACACTGTGCGCTGTCTATCTTGCGTGCTGCACAATATCGTTTATTATTTAGTAAATATTGATATCTATGGCTAGCTAGTTTATTGTGATGGTGCTTTGTTTTCTCTATTATTATGTTGCTCTTTGTTGTTTGCTGTCTCCTCTGTTTGTTTTTTTTTGTTTGTTTGTTTTTTTTCTCCATACAGGTGACCCAGGAGTTCTTTTTTTTTTTTCTCTCTCTCTCTCTTCCCCCCCCCCCTTCTCACCGTCTCTTCTCCCCTTTGGTTTTCTTTCTTTCTCTCCCCCTCTTTCTCTCATTCATTCCCCCTGTCCTATTTATTAAAAAAAAAAAAAAAAAAAAAAAAAAAAATGACGAAGGATGAACTGAAGCTCTGCCATCACGTAATGTCGCATACTGCTGTTTCTGATGTCATTTAAAAAAAAAAAAAAAAAAAAAAAAAAAAGAATTGATAAGATAGATGCACTTTAATGTTTAGATGTGCTGGTAGGCAGCCTGTGTCAACTTTATTCAGGGCCAAGCTCGAGGTTTCCAAACATTATTCTAAACTTGTTGGCTGGAGATTTCCTGCAGACATCCTACAGGCATGAAAGTCATACTGATTATTTTATTTGACTCAGTAAGAAAGGGGATTGAATATGTATTTTTGAAAGTGCTGTTGCTTTGTAGGTGGTTATAAGCACATGTAAAAACTGAAAAGCAATGTGTTGTCATTGTGGTTTATAGATAAACAACAAAACCTGTCAGTGTGTGGAACAGCTGTGGAAAATGTCAGTTTGAGGTTTTCACACATCTTGTTAAGGAAACATTTTGAAGAAGTTGTAAATATAGCAGTTTCTATTGACATGTTGCTACACTGAACAAAGGATTAAGACCTATTCGTGCCCCACAGTTCATTATTTTTGCTTAAAGCTATTTAAAACATTTCCCATTATCTGAAGACATCAAGAGAAAATGCTGCAGTAAAAAAGAGCTCTTTCTTTAGAATTACAGATACTTAAATGTAACTCACTACACTGAAATTTACATAAAGTGAGATAAAAATGCAGTGAAGCTTATCTCCTGCTGCAAAGTCACAGATTGAATGATGGGACTTTTATACAGGTTTCTTTATATACATATACAGTAGCTAAGGAAGTGAAGGATCAAGAAATACCCAAATGACATTTATTTAAAGTACAAATGCAACAATCTGGTGAAAGACTTAGCTTTCACAAAAAGAGTTAGACAATGGAAAACAGCTAGCCCAGCTTTGCCCATATAAAGAGAATAAAATCTAGGCCATTACTAGCAGCTCTAAAGCTCTACATTAGCTCAGCATGATAACTTGTGTTAATTATTTACCTTTAAGAATGCTTTCCCCCCTAATTTGTGCAAATCTGAAGTAACCAATAGTCTCAGCTTCCTTAATAGCTGCAGATAAGCATTAAAAGTCTTTGACCCAACCATCCATAAGTTTGTGCATGATTTCTTTCATCAGATGTGGAACCTTTCTTCTTAGTGTGACTTTTTCCACTCATATCCAGTAGACTTTCTGACTCTGCAGCTCCATTTTCCCGCAACCTCCCCCACATGCATATGCATGCATGCTGGGATAAAGCAACAGGTACCCTTATTAGCACAGCTTGGGGCTATAACATGCCTCCTTCATTAACATGGGCACACCCTGCTCTAACAGTGAGTTAAAGCCAAGGGCTTCCACATTATCATATCACTTTTATCACACATCTCCACCCATGTCCTTCCCCCATCCGCCCCACCCTGTGCAGCCCCCACAATTCTTTTATCATTCTCTTAAATGTAGTCCTGTTCATTCAATTTATTTAGGAGCTACTTATTCTAAACCAACAATGATAATTCTCTGATCTTTTTCCCATAATCAACCACAACAGAAGAAAGAAGAAGAAGAAGAAGAACAGGCCTTCAGGTGATTTGACAAAGAGTGTGTTGATTCACCTGCCAGCTGCTGGTGAGGGGGTCTCCCTGCTCAGAAAGGGAGATAGTGATTAGTAAAAAGCTGAGAGACGACCTCCTCTCCCCGGGTGAGTGCTCACACTCTGCAGGAGCCTAATGAAGGGGCCTGAAGGCAAAGAAAGCCCCACAGGGTCAGAGGCTGATGTCAATGAGAAACTACCCTACCCTCTAATTCGGTGACACCCAACACAGAGTGTAGGAGCCCAGAGATTTGTGTGTGTATCTGTCCAGGGGGGTGTCGAGTGGGTGTGTGGGTTTGTGTGAATTTGATTTAGCTGAAGTGCCTCTTAAAAGGTTCACCGTAAATACACAATGCTGTGTTTGCTTGGAGTCAGAAATGTCAGAAATGGACTCCAGGACTGGAGTCACTTTTGGATCCTCTTCATCAGTTCATTCTTTTTACCATGCCAGTGCCAGCACGAGCAGCAGGTCACGTGAGACTTTCCCACTTTAAAAGGGTACTCTGAAGCCTTTAAAGAGGGAAGCACTTCAGTAGTGGAAAAACAGGGGGGAAATTTTGTTGGCTAGGGATATAAAATATTGGGTTTACCCATCACTCACTGGGATGGAAGCCATGGCGCCTGCTCAGAAAAGAGTCAGCATACAGTACAATGAGTGTATCCGCTCACATACAGTAGCCAAAACATCCAAGAGAAGTCGGTGCCCACAATGCACATTTCGCTTTGTTTCATTGTGCCAGGAAGACGTACATTGATTGCATCTATTTATATGTCTTTGTTCTGTCAGCAGTTACTCTCAGTGCCTTAGTTTTGACCAGAAGGAAAAGTGGTGGCCTGTGGGAAAAGGCACTAGAGAGTGAAGTGAAGCGGATCAGGACATATTCATTAACCATGTCGCTGCTCTCCAGTTCATGTTACTATGCCTAGGATTTATAGCAGCTAGAGCTCCTTGTGTCTTTCCATACATCTTGTTCTCTCCTCCCTGGAGTTTAATCTCAGGGAAAGGCGTTTTGGGTTTCTACTGAAATATTTTATCAGCTCCCAGGATGCTGTCTGACATGGGAGTGGAGTAAATCTGTACCAAGATCACAGAAGCATCCTCTGATGTTTTTTTAGGAACGCCTCATCAGTCTCTGTTAACTCTTACAAACCCAGACAGATGAAGATCCCAGTTAATCTGATTTCTTTGTGATTCCCTTCAGGGGGACTGGTGGGAAAGCCATCACATCTCATGGAAGTGCTGAACCATAACATTTTCTCCGGGAGCAGCTGGGAGTGTGTGGTCATTAAAGAGAGAAGCAGGAGATCAAATTGACATTCAGCACTATTGTGACCTTCTTAGACTACCCTCTTGATGGTGCATCATCTTCTATCTTTGCACAGCTTTGCACAGCTCAGATGACGCAGCCTGCTTGCACTGAAGTCTTTTGAATCTGAATCCTAGGTTAAATGCATTTTTTCTGCCTGTCCTGCTTCTCAGTGATTTATATGGAACATGAACTTGAATGAACATGAACTAAAAATAATCCAAAAGGAAGGTAGGACAGAGTAAACAAAACTCACTCCACATTCCAGAGCATTAGCCAGCTTAACCTCATGTTCATTTGGTTGAACTGATCTGTTATCTGTTACTGATTGCCAACATTTAAAATTTGACAGCAGTTCGCAGATGCAGAGCGGGTCTTTAAAGAGTCAAACTTTGAATGACCTCGCATTACTTTATTTAGCCCACAAGTCAAAGGGATGTCACTCAGTGTCCAGTGGAGCAGCTCTCTGATACTTCCATTCTTTCTAAGCAGCTCCCCTTTCCACTAAACCCCCCAAGATGGGCTATAAATAATCATCTGAAGTCACCCCTGATGTGTAATTAATTTCCAGGAGAAGGCCTGCAGTGGTGGAGCACTGCAGTGTTATGACAAGCCTTTCCATCAAGCCCATCACCTGTTGGACTCATACTACACTTGTTTTCCCAGCTGTAACTTGAGACCAAGTCTCTATTCCCAGCACACTCTGGGGCACCAGTAAGACAGGAGGTTTATTTAAAACCAAAAAAGTACATATTTTTATATTTAGGAATGTTTTTTTTCTTTGTCCCAATTTCTTTAAAGCAGTAACAATGCAACAAAAAAGCAAGTGGTGTTCACAATTAATATCATACTAACAATCTAAAAGGTCTCTCAGTCCTGTCACTGTCGTGACAAGTCTGTGCATGTGTATTGCCAAGGACCTGAATAATTTTGGATTTATACTTCTGTATTAAATCTACACCATAGGTGTGTTGTAATTCCAAACCTTTCTGTAATTCTACGCCATAACTGATGCTGTAACCTAGACCAACCTGGAAAAGTAACTCCACATTGCATCGATGTAGCCGGTAATAACTTTAATCAGCATATCTATTTCTTTTTACTCCTATGGGAATGTTACAGGAAAAATGATTCTATGTTTCTTTACCTTCTTTTAAATGTGCAAGCATGCCCTTTTGTCTATGGTTAGATTAGTTTAGAATTATCTTTTTAGACTTTCTCAGCAAAGACATACTGTTTTGGGACATATTGTTTTAGATTGTTTTATCTCTCACAGCTTTCTCCCAGCTCTCTGCTGACGAGACTAGCGCCACATATGGAGTTGTTTATTTTATCTGTTTTGTATTTTCTTATCCTGTTCTCACTGTCTTTCCTATAAAAAGTGCCCAGCCTCTGTACACGTTGTGAGTTGTTCTGAACAGCTTACCCGTGTGCACGTTAAAGCATAAAAAGTGATCTTGTCTCATTGTGTCTTTATTTCTCCTGGGTCTTTTACAGAGTTTTCCCCCGACATTTCTTGGTCCTTCGACAGCCGGATCGCCTCCATCGTGTCCCATCTCCGTGACCAGTCCACGTTGTTCGTCTGTCGACAGCTCACACACCAGGTGTGTGATAAAAGTCCAAGAGCGTTTAAATTCGGGTCTTGGCCAACGTCTTAGAAAGCGACCCACGGTGGTGGGACCCGATCGAGGTGGACCAGACCCGGCGACACTGACCAGGTAGATACAGACACACTGACACAATTTTGCGTAAAAGCGTATTTTAAATTCAGGAAATTTTAAATTCAGGGAGTTTTGAATTCAGGGAATTTAAAATAGCGAAAGTAGCTCGTCGACTGGTAGCATTGGAGCTCGTCGACTGGAAGCTCCCCACCTCTGTGGGTTAGGTTTAAAGTAGCTCGTCGGCTGGTAGCTTGGAGCTCGTCGACTGGAAGCTCCCCACTCTTGTGGGTTAGGTTTGGAGCTCTGGGTAGCTCCCCCAGCTGGGTCAAGGGAATAAGTAGCTCGTCTACAGAAAGACTGGCAGCTCCCCTTATGATAAGGGTTCCGATCGCGCGAATAAGTGTGAATGTGAATGTATGTGTGTATATTGTTTTAATTAATGGAGCAAGCTGAATTTTCACGGTCCAATAAGAGACTGAGCTGCTCCTACTGTGTTTTTCTTTTACTGCTATTCACTGACGTGCTGGTGAGTTGAGAGAACGGTCGAGTTCCGTCTCGTAAAGTTCACACCGCTTTTGGAAATAGTCCGAAAGTAGAAGGGCGTGTGAGCAACCACTCTCGTCTCTAATACCAGCGAAGGTGATAGCAGCTGTATTGTGTATATATTACTTAAACAAAAATAAGTAAATACATAAATAAGATGGGTAATCAAGCAAGTGAAATTAAAACTCACTCCTGCTGACGAGCAGTGGTGAGAAAAGAAAAGTCCAGACGCCGGACAAAAACAGAGAGAGATTTAAGAAAACAAAATATAAACAGTCAGAAGAACAGAACTCAACTGCCAGTTTAGTAAAACCAGAAGACGAGACACTGTGCAGTTCCCACAATCCTTTTAGTAAACCATCACTCACTCCTGCAGCCGCATCTGCAGCAACACCCATATCAGGAAGAACATAATAATCCCTTATTAAGTGAAAACTAGAGATCACAGTAGTTTTGTAGTAGTTTAAAAGGGTTGAAAACAGACCCCACTGAGTAGATATAAATATAAAAAGTACGAAATAAAGATGAACAAAGGGAAAATTACAGTAGAAATGATCTTTAGAGTATTTGAAATTAATAATAGCAAGGATAACAACCTGTAAAGTGATATTATCAATGAAACACAGTTGGCATGATGACCATGCCCAGCATGTATAAAATGAATATAAAGCAAATAATTCACACGAAAATATTTTAATAAGATAAATAAGGTATATTAAGGCTGTGTCACTGTTCAGCCAAGGACAGTGTGTGAAAAGGTAACTGTCTCCACCCTGGGAAAAGGATGATTCTGCAGGTCATCTGAAGCCCTTGATGGATACAAAATAAAATATAAATAATATATTATAATAGAACTGCCTGGTCCGCCATGCAACAGAGAGAACAAATGTGACCGCAGATTGGATGAATTCTAAATTATCTGTTTGCTGAATAAGATGATCCTAACTATCAAATTGGCTCAGTAGTAGTATAGTGGTACACACTGATAAAATATTATAATATGCTATTGCTGTTATATAAGACAAAGAGGATAATATTAACAATGACATAATATTAATATGAAGAGGCACCTTAATCGGTTATGATGTGAGGTGGATAATTGTTAAACAGTAGTCTGCATCAAGCTTAAGGTTTGCTGAAACTCAGTGTAATGACATGTGAGATGAAGACAATACAGAGAATAACTAAACTAATGAAGTGCATAGAGGCACTTGACCAGCTTGAAACCTATCATCCAAGAATGACACATTGCTGAGATATAGAGCACACCTATAATAACAACCAATAAGCAAAACCCTGTAGACAACAGCTACAACTACAGGATTGAGAAGCTGAATTAAATATGTAGACACTGCTAAGCTGATGAGCATGTTACACATTTTCTTTTCTTTTTATTTATTTGTTTCTTTTAGAGCAGAAGCTGCTGTAACACACCCAAAGAAAGACTCTAGGTCTGACCAACCGTTTCAGTCATGGGCAAAAAGATGTCAGTCAATAAAATTCTAAAAGATAATTTATTGACGAAAAATACATCAAGAGATAAAGGATAAAACAGTCCAGTGTCCCACTTAAGAATTGTATAAAAACACACAGTCCCAAGGCCAGAGCCAGCTATGCCACACAGCCAAGTTGCACCCCACATGTTGCCTTTAACAGGGTTAGAAGTTGTCCTTGGAGACCCACCACCCTGTAAGCATATAGAAAAACCCATCCATCCCAAACATATCTGATTTCATCACATTACATACCTGCACAGAGAGACAAAACAACACAGCAGTGTTTGTAGTGTGGGCTATAAGTAGACCAGTGTATCAGTGCAATCAAGTACACCTGCCTCTAATTAGTCCAACCCCATTCCAGCCATTGGCTCACCAAAAATGTGACACACACAAAACCACTCCCAACCCAGTGCAACTTCACACAATAATATGGAGCTGAATTAACACAGGCACATTAGTCTACCATGTTACAAGCTGCATGCTATTACAAGCCAACATATGCAGACTTCTGCCTTGTTCGGGTGGCAGCATTTTTCTTTTTTCTTTTGTGTCCTGACACGATTATGTTTTTTGTTTTTGTTTGATTATTTTGTTGGTTTTGGAAACGAATTTAAACGAACTTGTGACAATACTTGAGAATCACAGTGACACATAGTGATTAGGCATGTGATTGAAAAATGCCTAGGTTTAGAGCTGTGAGCTATGAGCTGTGAGCAATGCAAAGTTAAATATATATATATTTGTATAAATGGGAAACAACCCTAACTTGAAAGTTTGAAATGTGTGAGATCCATGAATTGTTTGAAGAACTAGAAATTATCTAAAAATGCCTTAAGTGAAAATGTAGAGTTGCATCTATTCTCCCAAACCAAAAAAAAAAAAAAAAAAAAAAGGGAGAAGAAGATTTCTGTAACTTAGAAATAAGGCTGACGTGTTGACAACAGACTAAAACACTAATTCGCAGGTGGCTATCAGGAACAGAGAGGCGAGCAAAGTCACAAACTAATAAACATACATACAGACAGCCAGTATGTTTTCTCTGCTGTGCATCATTTTGCAAAAAATTTGGCATAACAGAGGAATGATTACACCAACTGGAAAACCGGTTCACCATGCCAACCTCTTACAACGCCTACTGACTCTTTCATTACTACAGGCAACAATTTTGCTGACAGAGCAGCAAAATAGGCGGCACAAAAGACAAACATCACATTGATGGCAGTGAACACACATCAGATTCCACTGGATGTGTTGAAAAATGAACAAAAGCAGCAAGCACAGCAGAGCAGGCAAAATGGCTAAAACACGGTGCAGTTCTGACAAACGACTTAATGATGTGTTATGGCAAGCTAGTGTTGCCAAAATTCCTCCACAAAATGGCGGCATTAGTGACTCATGGCTGTACGCATTTGTCAACGGGGGGACTGACCAGTATTGTCAACTCTCATTTCTACACTGTAAATTCTACACTGTAAATTTTGAAACCTCAGCAAAACAATTTGTCAGAACATGCATGACGTGTCAAAAATATAATGCTCAGGGAAACCTGAGACCACACAATCCATATGGACTTTATTGAGCTAAATGAATGCCAAGGGTAAAAATACACCCTAGTGGTTATAGATGTATTCTCAAAGTGGCCAGAAATCTACCCAGTGAAAAAGGCAGATACAATTTCAGTAGCAAAATGTATGTCTAAGTTGTAGGAAAATAAAGAGATGATTGTAAATGACGAAGAATGTAATGATGTCTATCAAGTGTCTTGCAGATCACAGCCCGGTGACTGGGTTCTGATCAAAGTGCTCCAAAGGAAAAACTGGAGCTTGCAAAATAGCGGAACGACCATCTTGCATCCATCAGAGCCAGTAAGTGAAGCCATCTAAACACAGCTGACGGCAGGCTTGCCCACTTGTTGTGATCTCGCCCGGTGGAGGGGTCAGCTTTCCTGGCCGGGGGGTCTACTCGCGACAGGAGGGTGTGTCCCGTCGTCATGAGGTGGTGGCTCTTAACAACTGCAGCGGCCCTGACCATGGCCGGGCTCCTCATCTTTGCTTCCGTGAGGGACAATAAGTCACGCTATATGAAGAAAAGGCAGACACTGTATGACAAAGGAAAGTACACCAAGTTTCCCCATGGCTATGCCACTAATTTCTGGTGGCAGTTTATGAACACTACAGCTCACTTGAATAATAAAACTGACTGCTATGCAAATACACTTTCTGCCCACCGAGGAACGAGAGGAAGTGTATTGACTGTTCACTCAACGAAACCTGTGCCAGTAACGCGACACTGATGAGCCTCAACTGTCGCTCCAACTACAGCTACCGAATGATACTACAAACAAAGACTCATTACCAGACAGGATGTGCACGGACGGCACCAAGCAGTAAAGGAACCAGAGTTTCGCATCTGAGGAGGAGTGAAATTCTTACAGAGCTTGATCCCCGGCATTGGAGTTGCCGAGGTGCGGGATCACGTGGAAATCAACCGATATGCTCTGCTACGACACATCAACTTAACTAAGGCCCTGGGAACGGCCTTAGCAGGAGAACAGAAGGCCATCAGAACGATGGTGTTGAAGAACACACTGACACTAGACCTGCTAACAGCATCACAAGGAGGAGTTTGCAAGCTGATCGGGGAGACATATTGCACTTTTATCCCTGATGGATACAAAGCTGGAGGAGACATTTATGAAGCTTTGCAGAATTTGTCCATTCTGCAGAAATATGTCACTGACCACACATCTGGAGCAGCTACACCGCCATGTCTAAGAGTAATGATTTCAAAGATGATAACAACTACAATGACTGCTTATGTTGCCGTGCCTCAAGAAGACCAGCATCCTGTTGCAATTCTGTTAGAGGAGAACTTGTAATAACTGCTAATGAATGACGTGGTGATTAAAAATGACTTCTGCCTTTTTCAAGTGATCATGCACTGATTAACACATTAGTAGTTTATGCAGGTACAACATAAGGTTTTCATCCTTTTAAACATAAGGTTTTTATCCTTTATTTTTTGTAGTTTAGTTTTATTATTTTTTCTTGTTTATTCCACTTGTTATTTCATTTACTATGATTTTCTTTTTTCTTTTTATTATTTTATTTTGTTTTATTCTTTAGACCAAATGATTTCCATTTCTGCTATGCTGACATTTTGAAAATTAAAAAATTGCTTAAGATACTTAATAAATAACCTTCACAGACAATTGTTGTATACATTTAAAATAAGTTAAAACAGGAGGGAATGTTACAGGAAAAATGATTCTATGTTTCTTTACCTTCTTTTAAATGTGCAAGCATGCCCTTTTGTCTATGGTTAGATTAGTTTAGAATTATCTTTTTAGACTTTCTCAGCAAAGACATACTGTTTTGGGACATATTGTTTTAGATTGTTTTATCTCTCACAGCTTTCTCCCAGCTCTCTGCTGACGAGACTAGCGCCACATATGGAGTTGTTTATTTTATCTGTTTTGTATTTTCTTATCCTGTTCTCACTGTCTTTCCTATAAAAAGTGCCCAGCCTCTGTACACGTTGTGAGTTGTTCTGAACAGCTTACCCGTGTGCACGTTAAAGCATAAAAAGTGATCTTGTCTCATTGTGTCTTTATTTCTCCTGGGTCTTTTACAGAGTTTTCCCCCGACAGCAACCTCCAGAGCTTAAAAATGAGTCTACGGATCAGAAAATGATTTGATCTCCTGTGGATTGTTTCCACTGCAAACATCTTTGAGTGTGTTTTTAATAACTTATCCAACTGGATAACCGAGTTGGGGGCGTTGTCGCACTGACTGACATGAATCCTGACAGACAGCTGAAGTTACTCTGTTAGGCCTCATCCACTATTTTGAGTCATTAAACTGGACCTGTGTCTAGACTTTTGGTGCCTTTGGGAGAATTTTAATGGATTAGCTTACTAATATATGGCTTGTTGTGTGACACAGACCATCAAAAAACTTTGTGCTTCAGTTTTGGTATTTTAAAAGTCCTTTACTTATTACTTACTAGTAATGTGTGTCTGTATGATGCACTCACATAAATTGGGAATTCAGCATCCTAACAAAGCTAAAAGTGTTAGCTGGGAAATGAGTATTCCACCCTTTCATGCATAAAGGTAATTACTGGTCCCAAAAAGCAAAATGATGTCTGCAAAAATGCTAAGTTTGAAGCATTAAATGCGGAGTCCAAAACCAGTGGGCGGATTCATGGTGGTTATGTCAATCTTTTTATGCTTTCTATGTCTCCAACTCATTCTGTGTCTGGTTTTTTTTTTTTGTCAGCTAGAAAGCATAAAATGCATTGCTGATTTTCAAGTTAGATGAGCAATGTTTCCCCCAGAATGACTGCTGCCCGCTCCACCCTGTATCCATCCATCCAACTATCCATCTTCTACTTATCCAGGTGTGGGTCATGGGGGCAGCAGTCTAAGTAAAGACACCCAGACCTGCCGATCCTCAGCCACTTCCTCCAGCTCTTGACCATGACAGACAATCCTGACAGAGTCCAACACCAACCAAGAACAAATCTGACTTGCTGCACTGCAGACCAAGCTCTGGCAGGATCTGTACATGGATTAGATAGTTCACAAAAATAGGCCAAAGCTCCTTTTTGTGGAATGCTGTTGAAGCTATGCTGCAAACACTGTATGTTTGAGTATGCCAGGCCTGTCCAGCACTCTCTGCCCACCACCTAATCCAACTCACCTCCAGGTGGTGATTAGTTTGCAGTTCTGCTCTTCTCATCATGTGACTGTCCAGAATGTACAACCACTGTCGCACATAGTCTGGCCCTTCACCTAGAACAAAATTGCCTTGAAAGAAGGGGTAAATTGCCCTCAGCAACATAGATCCTAGAATCACTGAGGTACAAAAATGCCTCCACTGTGATAAGGCGTTGAGTCATGGATAGGATTTTCTGTGTGATGGGGCATAAATATACACAGACATGTTTATTTGGCTGTCTTTATGAGGACAAGCTACCCAAGTCTTTAAAGCCTTTTAAGTTTAACCAACAAAACTAAGGGCCAAATCGTTATCCTAAACAATTTTAACCCGTAAAAACCAAGACTTAAAAAAACTGTTAAATACATGCATTCAGTGAGTGATTCCCTAAATCTATCCTTTTGTCATATAGGAACTTAATGAATGCCTCCAGTGATGCATTTAGGAAACACTTGTAAATTGTAGCATGTGTTGCACGTTACTCAAACAGGCACTGCATTAGTTGAATATAGCTCCTAACAGAATCCCTCCAATAAGTGTGTTGGGGGGAGAAAAAAACAAAAAACAATCATATAAAACATAATATTTCTTATCAGTTTCAAACTCAACTGCACCTGCAACCCCCTTAATGCAATATGTTTCCTGCAACCCTGCAGATTATTCCACATTGGAAATCACCCTCAGTCCTACCAACATCACTGCCCTAAACACACACACACACACACACACACACACACACACACACACACACACACACACACACACACACTCCACACTGCACATACATAGCTCAGCACACACAGTATGGAAAGTCATCACTGCCCTAAACACACACACACACACACACACACACACACACACACACACACACACACACACACACACTCCACACTGCACATACATAGCTCAGCACACACAGTATGGAAAGTCTTACCCGCAGAGGCAGCAAGGCAGCGCATTGTTTTTACAGGTAGGCCAATGAACCCCTTTGTTACAGGAAATGAGGTCATTCGATTAAAGCATCAGTGTACAATACCACTACTGAAAACTGAGCTGCTATAAAAGTCAGCACAGCCTGGCCCCTGCTGAGGATGACTATCATTGCTAGGTTTTTTATGAGAATGGGAGAAACACAAAAAATATGAAGTTGGGGCATGGTTTTAATTAAGCTAAATGACTTGGCCGCTGTAATGGGGGTTAGACATTTGCCACAAGTGGGGACTTTTACATGATTCACTTAATTGTCCATTAGGGAATAGGGCACATGGACAGGAAGTGACTCTGTATCCTTTCCCAGATTTCTGAAAGCACAGTTATCTCCTGTTCCCACCACCTCTGTGAAACTAGGACCACCCCAGCAGATTGTGTCAAGTCCAGTCAGTTTTATTTGTTACGCCAGTAGCAAATGTAAAGGTTCAAAGGGCTTCATGTGCATAAAAATAACATACTAAAAACAGGGAAAGTCGTGTATTAAAAGAGAAAAAAGGGTAAAACAACAAATATAAAATCAGACAAAACAGAGAGAAAGAGAAGAAGTAGTTATGAAGAACACTGAAATAACAGGAAGACATAAAGAAGACATGTATGTACCGAGATTACTACATGTGGCTTAATCTACCAGTTAGTACAGCTGTACAGTGCAACTAGAATCAGTTGTCATTATTAAGTAAGTACTTTAAGATTAAAGAAGTTTGGACACATATCAGCAGCAATCAACAGATGAACAGAGCCACAACAGTACTGATAGAAAATGCATGCTTAGAAAAGCGTAACTTTTTTTTTCATGCACAACACGGCATCATTTTGGGCCTCTCGTGTGTTACATTACATTTAACTCTCAGAGCGAAGCTGTAATTTTCTTTTTTTTTTAAAAAGATTTTTCCAACATGACAAACTATTTATAACAAAAAGGACGCCTGGCTTTGTGACACATTCATATTTGCGACGTTTCATGCAATCCATCAAATTAGTGCTGATATATTTCAACGTGAAACAGCGTTATGGGCCGACTGACACTCCCATCCCCAGAGCCGCGGTGTAGATGTGGCTAAAATGTGGTTTGATGGGTCAGAACCTTATTTTAACGACATATTATCACACACAAAGACGATGTCATCATTCACCAGACATTCCCTGAAACTTGCGTTTCTCTCATTACCATCAACCACTGCGACCATTCAGCTGCCTCTCGAGACTTGAAATAAACATGAAGAGAAGTCTCAGCAAGCAAAGACACTAACCACCAAAATTGATCACCACTTTTACCGACCAATTAACAACAGGCAATTTAAAGGCCCCTTTTTTGTTTACACAAATTGAACGCATCCTGACAGCTGCAAAGGTCAAGCCAAGAGATTCCTCTTCCTCCAGATGCCTCTGATATGAAGTCACCTCTTATTCCTCATTGGGTAAAATAGAAAACATTCAAATGAGGTTATCCATACTGGCTTTTGTTAAGAGACTTTGTAAGCATATAGATATTTATTCCACCTCGAGGGAAGCTGGGCATGCCGCCAGGTGCTTAGCTAATGGGATGGTTTTTATTATAAGACTGAAAGGAAGGAAGAACATGGAACATTTAAGAAAAAACAAAGGGAAACATGCACAAGACTGAAACTACATGCTGCTATTTTTTTAACTTACTTCCACAATTTGTGGTGTTTTAGGGCTGTTGTTAGGGAAGTTGGATAGCTATGACGAACATGTCCTTGGGGACCAGCAGTCAGTGCAAGACAAACCATATTTCACACAGCTGTGTGTCCACAGCTGTTTTTCTGGTTCTGGTGAGAGTTGTTTGGCTTTCGTCGACTTGCATTGTTTTGTTTTTATCTGCTAGTTCTGTCAGTGCCATCCCATACCCAGAGCTTTGGGCTGCTGTGTTTTTTTTTCCAGTACGACAAAGTCAATTACCAGAAATTATTAAAACACAATCTTTTTACAAAAAGAACAACAGAATTATAAAGTAATGTATACATTTTTATTTTTGTTATTTCTAACTGCATGTCAACTGCCTTGCTAAATTTAAAAGGTGACAATACAAATGTATCATTTATTATCTTTCATTTATTGTTGTGTTGGCATCGTATCAGAAAAACAGGATTACTCTCTGGTTCCTGCAAAAGTAACATATCAGCTATCAGTACCTTTCAGCAGTACCTTTAAGTTTAAAAAAAAATAAGGTGTTTAAAAATTGAAGTTGTTGCTATATGTCCCAGGAGTTTTCAGATTCCTTGCTTTTGGGGGGATTTTGTTACCTTTAGGCAAACTTACGTTTAATAAGAGCTTAACAAAATATATAAATATATGTATAATGGTAAGTATAGAGACTGGAGTTTCTAACACATCAGCATAAAATGCGCGACAAGTTCAGGAAGATGGGGCAGCACGGTGGAACGGTGGTTAGCACTGTTGCCACACAGGAAGAAGAAGAAGGTCCTGAGTTCAATTCCACCATCAGGCCAGGGTCTTTCTGTGTGGAGTTTGCATGTTCTCCCCGTGTTTGCGTGGGTTCTCTCCGGGCGCTCCGGCTTCCTCCCACTGTCCAAAGACATGCACTTAGTGGGGATAGGTTAATTGGTTAACCTATCCAAATTGCCAATAGGTGTGAATGTGCGAGTGAATGTGAGTGCAAATGGTTGTCTGGCTCTGTGTGTTGGCCCTGCGACAGATTGGCGACCTGTCCAGGGTGTACCCCGCCTCTCGCCCTATGACATAAGCGGACGCGAATGGATGGAACTTCAGGAAGATATATTGTATTTTCACCAGTGGGCAAAGAGGGAAAGTTTGAGCAGCCACAGTATTGTTTTTACCTTCACTGCCCCCATTGTTTCCTTCTTCCTGCATTCAGAAGGTTATTGCGATCTTCTCTCCCGAGTGCACAGAATGAACTTTGCACAAGAGGGTCTGGATTTCCCTCTTCAGTTCAGCCAGCATGTGACGAGCGGGGCAGACTAGTGAAAATAACATGAGCCAGTTTTATGAATAGTTCCATTTAAAACGGACCGGTTTCGGTGAAGGACTAATGATGCCATAGCGCTGGCGTCACAGACGGGGGGTGGGGGGGACAGAGAGCATTCTTTCCAGGCGCTGGAGCAGCACTTTCAGACTGGGAGGCTGGAGTGAGATGGTGTGGCAATTTTCCATGTCACATACATCACTCATAACACCCAGCTGCTCTTCATGGATCTGTCCAGTCACAACAGTAAAATTAAAGCCTAGATAAAGCTGGCGATTTAGCACATATGTCAACACGCTCTGAGATGACTGTGGGAGTGATTCTCTCTGATTACAATGTTTTTTTAACTGTTTTCTTTACGTCTTTCCACAGGCTCATGATGGACTCCATCATCATCCTGAAAGCTATCAGTTCTTCCGGCCACTGGAGAAGTTCAACAATGCAAAGCCAGAGGCCGGAAAGGCTAAACAGATGATGTATAGCTCTCAGAGCCATGGACCACTGCCACAATTGTTCCCGATGTAATATGCTTGTTGTTTTAGTCTCAATCCTGGATTCTACACATAAAAACACAAGCACACAGTGACAAGCACAAAAAGAGGGGAATTTATTTCAGATAAATTGAGCATACCACTGATTCTAGCAGACCTCAGCAAATCACTTCATATCAGTTCCAGCCCACATTAAATAAAGGCTCAGCAGGTTCTCTTTTATGCATCCAGCTATTCAAGTTGCCTGCTCACAGTTGTGGCCAAAATAATGAAAAAGAAATACAAATATTAACAGTAACTTTGTAAATCTGTCCATTTTCTGAACTGATTATTCATTCCAGGGTCACAGGGGCACCAGGCATAGGGTAAAACCGAGGTTTAACCCTGGACATGCTGCCAGTCTATTTCAGGGCCAACACACAGACAGACAAGCATTCTCGCTCACATTCACAGCAATAGCTGATTTAGAATCACGATTTAATTTAGCACTACTTATAATTACTTCATAAGTAATTATAAGTAATATCTTGCTGCAGACGTGCACATTTAATTACAGGCTATGTTTTAAAGTTTTATCACTATGGTCACATAATGTTAGTCTTGGAAGTTAGGGTTATTTTCATAGACTGGACACACCTCTTGTAGACCTGCTGTTTTCACAAGCTGAGGAGTAAACTCAACTTGAAAATGAAGTTCATGTCTAAAAATGGAGCTGTTTGATATATAATTACATTATAGCAATCTTTGAAAGACTCACACAGTCACTGTATGATTTCTGTCTGCACCAGAGTTACCAGTGACTGGCTTGCAGAGCTGTTTGCCAGATAGTGAATGTAAGTGCAGTGGCATCCTGGATCCCAGAGCAAAGACCTCAGAGCTGTACACTTGCTTACACTTGTATCCGTTAGAAGGGCTTATTATATTAGCAGCCAATGGAAAACAGAGGCGATAGCTTATCTAGCTCACATTTTCCTGCAACTAAAGATAGGAAAGGGCAAATATTTTTTGTTCCACAATTGGCTGGAACATCCACTGAACTGTAAATGTAAGAAAACGTCAAGAGGCATAGGCAGGGCAATGCTGAAATGGTCAGTTTGAATACTTAAACCCGTATCAATGACATTTAAAATAAAAAATAACAATAATAATGATTGTAAAAGAGGAAACCCGTTAACCTAGCTGGCATACTTATTATACATATATGTTTATATATCTGTTAAGTCGTTTAAAACTACAATTCGGAGCCATAGTTAACATGTGGCGCCTTAGATTTCTTAACGGTAACTGCAGAGAATGGAAGCCGTATCACAGATACTGTACTGATTTTATGCCGCCATCTAGCGGTGACACATCATATTGCACCGTGGACACCCATAAGTCGTAACACTTAACTAAATGAGAAGAAAGGCTTTTCGTTTTCCACTTCTACTTCATTTTCAATAATACATATTACGACATATTACCTGCTATTTTCACGCATTCTTCAGTCTTTTTTTTTTTAAATATAACAATGGTAAAGGCAAAAAATTTAAAATAGGCACTAATAATGAAATCACTCAATTTTGCATTGCAAAACAATGAATGAACTGTGTTTCATTGAACTGTAGATTGTTTCAGTGCAAACTATTAAGAAAAATGTGATATACTTAGTTGTGTATTTCTGTTTTTACAGTCATGTCTGTGTTTTATGTGCATGCAACAAAAATTAAGTATTTAAAAAAATAAGTAAAAATGTATTTTTGTGAACTAAATTGATACATAATTGCGTGCTGATAATATCAAACCTTTCATTGTGTAATATTTTTATACTAATCGATTCTACATAATCTGTCTGAATTACTGCGATTACAAATACTCAGGAATGATAGGAGACTTATTATTCTTTATTAAAAAACACACAGAAACATTGATCCTTTTTGCAATGAGTAATTTATTGTTTTTACTTTTGTATAAAATCTTTTGTGTCCACTTTAGGCAACAGTTAGCATGAGAGTAGTTCTCACAGCTGTTAGATGAAGTCTAAACTTATGAGTCTTCTCAACAATCACACACCCCATTCACGCAGAGAAAACACACAATCACATAGTGTACTGGAGTTAATTCAGTGCAGTGGTCCCAAACCTAAGTTTATTAGTAGAAAGCCGAGGACAAAAGCTCAACAATAGGCAGCTTGTAATCATCATCACTTCAAAGATGGTACTATATCAAGGCAAGTCACGCAAACACAAAGAGCCACAATAAATCTGCAGCCTCACAATAACTAGAGGAGACTGCTTTGTTAGAATCTGATGGATGAAAGCATCATTTAATTAGGTTTGAAACCACTGCTTTGGTGCAACTTGTAAGCAGATTTAGATTAAGACAATTTCAAAACAAAAAAGGCAAAGAAACACATCAGACATCTGATACACGGCAGCACATCCTGTGTTCGGCGAGCAGTTACACAAAGCAACAGCTGTAATTATAGGCAACAAAACAAAGGACTGATTTTGTGTAAGAAGAGTCGGCACGCTTACGCAGATCAGTACTAATCAGACCGAGATTAGAAAAAAAGACACTGAAAGAGCAGAAATGCGGTACGATTGCATTTACATAATCATGAGACACCTCATTCCATAATCACCACATTAATGATTTTTGCAGTGCAGTAGCTATTGCGTTCCTACGAGAGGCTCTCTGGTACTTCTTACATCAATCAAGTGGAGAAACATTGTTTCTCGTGGTAATGGGGAGGAGATCCTGTAAACTGTAAATCTGTAACATCAGCACCTGTCATGAATGAAATGCCAGCACCTCCCAATCTCTAATACAGTACATACCCTCCTCCCTCACTCAGACGTACAAATGTAAAGTAGATGTACACACACTCGCACACATACAGACGGAACATAAAACACGCAGATTCAGGTCGATGTCAATCTGATCCATAAATTACTAGCATCACATTGTTTCATATAATAACTACTTCCAACAGCACAGGCCTCAGTTTGACTTTGACTCTTACTGCTGTTTTCTTCTTGGGAAATTTGACTTGATTCAAAATCCTCGCTTTCTTATAGAACATCAATTAAAAAAAGACTAGGAAGCGCTATTCTGGCAACTCATCATAACATGACATTATAATGTAGCAGTATGAAAAGAAATTACATTTCCTTTCATTCCCAAAGAAAACGAACTGCAACGACTTCAACTTCAAAACCAATAGTATAGTATCCACAAATGACACATTACTCGAAGAAATAATGTCATAGGCATTGCAACTACAAGTAAACTTTTTTTTTTTGTTTGACAAATCGACTGCATTTGTACGAGCAGTCCGAAGTGAGTAACAACTACAGCCAGTGCTAACTTCTGCTCTTTTTTAAAATTATTTTTCCTCCTCCTCTCAATGCGACAGAGCCACGACGTTTGCTGCCCTCATTTCGCAATGTGCATACAGATCAAAGAAACTTCATCTCTGTCCTGCACATTGCAAATGCATATACAGTACACAAAAACAAGTATTTCCAGGATTATTAGGTCTATTTTCAGGGGAAGGTTGGATCGGAGGCCTTCATTTGGCTTGATTACAGTGTGAGATTGCTGTAATGGAAAGTGAGCCGGTAAAGTATCAAAATACACCAGCTTCCTGCGCGCTGAAAAAACAATTTGTGTTTAGTGTTGACACCTTTATACATCACAAAACAAAAGGCTTATGTCAGCATTCACACACTGTATTTTCTGTTTGCTGCGCTGGAAATGAACAAAACACTACTCGCTGTACTCCTAATCGACTCCTACGCACAAGTGTTTCCGTGTTTTTTTCCATTAAGGCCGCATTCATCACCCCCAACAGAATTACCTACAATGTTGTCTTTGAACTGCATCCATATTACTTCTGGGGAGTGATCTGTATGTGCTTTCAGCATCTCTCCTCCTTTGTGTAACACTCAAGCTCATTCTTCACATATTTTATTGACACTCACTATAGGAGACCTGTAGTTATTTATGATAATAGCAGTAATACATGTAAAATGTGTAATTTACTCATCTTAGATGAAGCTATTGTGCAAATTATCTGCAGAGACGCTAGTACTAAACTTCAGGAGGCAGTGGATCTACTTCTTTCTTCATGCACGACTGCTCTTGGCACTGTTCTTCCGGGATCTTCTGCTGAGGACTCGCAGGCCTCTCCTCCACTGCTGCCACGCATTCCTCTGAGCACAGAATAACATCGGTCAAAGGCTTGTCTTCATGCTTATCTTCCTTCAGCTCCTCTCCTCCTTCTTGTTTCCTTTCCGCAAACTCATCTTCTCTTGCATCTTGTTCCCTCACCAAAGGCTCCTCCTGTTCAGCTTCCTCTGTTCTGGGCAGCGTCTCAAAGGCTCCAGGCTCTATGGGACTGAGTTGATAGTAGAGCAGGGAAGAGGAGTCTTTGAGGAGGTCAGAGGGGCTCTCCTCCTGGTTGTCAGTGATGCACAAGACCGTAGCCCCTGTAGGGAAAGGCCCCTGCAGGAGGACCTGCTCAACACCTGGAACTTCTGCCTGCTCAGGCAGCTCCCCTCCCAAGGCACTGGGTAGGAGGCAAAGAGGCTGCTCTGTGAGCCCATCAGCACTCAGCTCTGGCTGCACTGCTTCCCCTTCAGCCTCCTCCCTCTCCCTCCTCTCCTGCTCCTCTGCGCTCTGCAGGTGCAGCACGGCTGTCTCGTTCTCCCTCTCCAGTATATCCTGCTCCGCCAGAAGATCCTGAACCTCCACGACCGACTGCACTTCGCTCTCCTCCAGCTCAGAGTCCAGGCCAGCGACTGAAGAAAGGTCCGGTGAAGTGGGACACGTGGAGGAGGGGGAAGACAGCGGGTCTGATTCAGCATACTGGTCTCCCATTCCTTGTATGAGCATCCTCCTCTTCTCCACGTCCAGCTTCATGATGGTGTGCAGGTAGTGAGTTCTGACACGTAGAGGGTTGAATTCAATACGACCTGCTACGTTGCCGCAGCCATCCCTAGAGCAGCCACACGGGAAAGACATTCGATCCACCTGAAGAATAAGGCAGAGGTAGTTTACTCTCATTTCATCTTGAAAGTAAAATGCTTAAATACTGATTAAATTTACATAAGTTATGAAAGTGTTTACGGTTGTTCAGGAGATCTAGGAAAATCTAGGAAATCATGGCAATCAAGAGATAATCTGGTTACTGTGCAACAAGTCAGGCTGAGACAGAGATGTACTTCCTCCTAACAGGTAAAAATATAAGCAAATGAGACAAAAGATTCAGGTTATTATTTATACACCAGGTGTATAAATAAATGATAACACAATGTCTGATTTACTGCTTCATTCCGATGTTTTATGAATTCTGTTTTCACTGCACTGATCAATAAAAGCGTGCAGCCGGTTCTGGATCAGATAACAGCATTGTAATAGTGAGGAAAGAGATAACAGAGCAAGCAGAATAAAGCATCTGCCTCTATAAAACACATCAAGTGAGTAAATTCTCAAAACTTTAACAAAGTTGCTCAACACAGCTTGCCTATGCATTCACACTGTTTAACTTGCTGCTTAAAAATGACCAAAGAATAAAGATATTCTTATTAGAATCACTGAACTGGTTTATTTAGCTGACATATATCTGCTCCCCAATTAAACGGGACCTTCCTTTCCCCGTGTTCCATCTAACCACCAGATTTCATGAAAAGTGCTAGAAACTGGCTTTGTATTTTGTTTTTTGGTTGTTTTTTTCATGATCGTGCTAAAAAGAAGAGAAGATTTAAGAAAAAAAACCCCAGCTCTGATCACATCTCTTCGCCTCAGCACTCGCCTTAGCCGAGAAAAGAGAGAGAAAAAAAACCCACATAAAATCAGATGAATAGGCTTTTTTCATAGCAGACATTTTAAGCTATCGTAGGGAGAGCACCAGTGTTATTAATAATATTAACAATGGCTCTGTTATACTCGAGAGCCCCAGAACGCCATGACAATGTGACAGCGAGCCGGCACGCAGCCTTCCACGAAACCAGCACACTTAAACAGAAGCAACAAAACAGGAGTCAGTCATCATTCGTTTCTATTATTTATTTACTAATGCGCTTCCCTCCCCCTGTGAAATGTCAAAACACCTACAAGTGAGTGAAAAACAAATTGAAAGGAAAGGAGGTTGAAGTCATCTGACGCCCTGTCTTTGGCTTTTTTGTGGGGAAGTGTGCGCTGCAGGCTAACAAGTTGTCACAATCTTCTCTTCTGCTACTGCGCTACATGTTTTTTCTCTGACAGACATAGGCTGAAGTCTGCCGGCAGAGAAACAGGATGACAGGAACTAGCGTGGCCGTAAATGAGGGGAGACACTGTTACGGAACAACCAAATATTTTGTATTTATTGTTATTTATTTTATCTTAGGGGAGAAACACTGAAAACCAGCATAAACTGTTTTAGTCAATTGTTGGGCATCTACATGCATCAGTGCTACTGAACTCTCCTGAGGGGATGAACACCATTCTTCAAAAAGATATTCCCTCATTTGGGGTCATAATGATGATGATGGTGGTGATGCTCTGCAACACATCTGACCAAAATGTCCCACAGGTCTTCAGCTGGGTTGAGATCTGTAGGCTGTAATGGCAACAGCGTGTAATTGAACTCAAAGGGGGCCATTGTAATCATGGAGGAGACCACTTCTCTCAGGATAGAAATGTTTCAGGATCACTCAGAGCAACTTTGGCTTGATTTGCAGTGAAACTTCCCTCTTAGCGTACAAGCAGCAAAATGTCACTCACAGTTTAATTCAAGAGTTCAATTCAAATAAAAGACAATTCAAATACTGCAAATGTGTTTTTGAAGTTTTTAGTCTCAGCAAACTGCAAAGAAGCTCTCCTCTTTCTGCAAATGCACCCAACTCGCTTTCAACAGCTCTTACCTGGCACTTAATACCAGCCTGGCTGCAGCCACAATGGCGAGGGTCACAGTACAAACGGCAGTCGCAGCCGCATTCCTCCCGAGAGAGGCGGATAGCTCGGAGCTCAGCTTTCTCACGCGCATCGATGCGGGTGATGCCGGAGGCTCGCAGGAGGGCTCGACGCCGTTTGGTGGGCAGCGGCTGAAGGAAGAAACAGTCGTCCACTTCCACGCCGTCCACGTCCTCATCCGACACATCGTCCAGAGTCAGCAGCTCCGCCTGAGCGCACTCCACCGTGCCGTTCCTTGTCAGCTGTGGACGACAGCGTGGAACTGTGAGCTGAGGTGAAAAAGGAACTGATTGCCTATTTTAAGCTCAAGTGGTAGATAAGTATCCTGAAGAGTGATACTTCAAAAACAATTATATTTGCAGCTGATTTAGCATTTTGAACAAAGGGTTTTCAAACGGAGAATGGTGAAGGAAGTACTGCGATCTTTATTTAAGAAAAGGCCTCAAAAAACTAAAACTCCTGCATAAATTAAAGGACACAAACCCAGATATGATTTAATGAAAATAAGCTATCATGAGAAAATTAGTAACTACTTGCTGTATTACATTGGTTAAGTGTTACATACACATTAGCTTGTATGTAAGCGTCATTTTACAGCTGGTCCAAACTGAACTCCTTTTAAATACTTTCTATTTTGGTAGTTTGGTTCACTGGTTCCCAGCCTGGAGGCCGGAGCCCTCCAATGGGTCACAAGATAAATCTGAGGGGATTATGACTTGATTTGTGGGGGAGGAAAGAAGAAAAAACTAAGTTTCACTAAATAAACACATATGCATCTTTTGTATCGCTCTTTAATCTGTGTGAATTTGTTTGAAACATCAGTGGCCTCAAACAGTTATTGAAGTAAAATTGTTTCAGGAGTTTAATGGGGGTAATTAGTCTTCAGCAGGACACCTAGCAACTCACAGGCATGGGAACTGTGGAAAGGGGCCCCAGCTCGACTGTTTTTGTACGGGGTCACAAAGCAGAAAGTTTTGTAAAGTCTTGAAGGACAGAGCGGAAGTACATGTACTGAGTCACTACTGCAAGTGGAGACATGCAAAGTGCCCACAGCTGGAAGATACTACTGTGCCTTGAATTTTGACCCTCTTGGGGCACGACTGATACATCTAATCTACCTTCATCTTGCGGGCATTCAGCTTCTCCTGGCGCAGGTGCTGTTGCAAAGTGTGCCGGTGACTGGTTTCCTGTTCGCGTGCAAACTCCCCCAGTGTGTAGTGTCTGATGGAGGAGTGGTGACGGGCCATACCCAGGGAGCTGCCCCCTTGGCTGGGCACGCTGGTGAAGCCCTGCCGCCGGGGGAAGTAATACACCGTCACCAAATCAAAACGTACACGTTTCCCCCCTGGTGACGGCTTGTGCTGCCTGAGGATAGAGGTGGCTAAAGCGGGGAAAAAGGGAGAAAGATTTTCAATACAGTCTTACACACCAAATACTAAATACTTGCGTTGATTAACTGTTCAGTTTCTTTCGACTTCCTTTAATGAGATTCTTACGGGTAAATGCAGTGCTAGAGGGAGGGTTGAGGCTGTCACAGCTGTCAGCACTGTCACTGCTGGAGATGTCATCGTCAGAGTCCTTAGGTGTAGAGAATGGAGAGCTGTTGTCCACCTCTTCATATCTTCGTTTGAGGCTGAGGGATGAACCTGCCTCCATGGAAACTTAAGTATCTGGGGGCACAGAGGAGCACAAAAAAAACATACCCGGCACCAGTAAATGTGTTTCAAAAGATGTGAACACATGACACATTGTGATTTACTACCACAGAAACAAAATGCTCGTGTTGTCACTTAGAGAATGAGCTAATTTTTTTATCAAACTGTTCCTGTGTAAGGTCAGCCCTTGACAACACAAACAGAACAAAAAGGTGACATCTGCTCGCTCCTGCCTCCTTTCATCTGTATTCCAGCTCCATCATTTCGTCTGTGTGGCTCCCATCTCACATGAAATCCGACTTTGAAATTATCAAGTCTGAAAATGTAACCATGGCAACTAGGCAAGCACAGTTTATGCAAGCAGCCTTGAAGCAAATAATGTCTGTGGCTTCACAATCTGTTTTTACCCCTAAAGAAAATCTGCTATAAACTGAGTGTAGGGGGAGGGATGGATATGGGTGAATTTGAAGGAGGGAGCTGATCACTTGCATCTGTAGGAGAGGTCAAACAAGGTGAATGAAAGCAGCTAAATACATGTCTGATGTTACACTGTGTTATGTCCTGTGCATTACACAGGCATCTGCATTCACACAGATACATTCCAAATAATTATACATCAATATTAACACCGATGATTATGTCCCATAGAGACACTATATCCATCTACCTTAAACCTACCATATTACTACCATACATCCTATAGTGTGAACCAGCTACTTCTCAAGGTAATTCATATTTTACTATGCAGCATGCTACTGCCTGCAACATATTGTAATGTCATACCAAATGGAGCAACTCCCATTCTGTAGTTTTTCATTCAGTTTTTTTTAAGTGCTTGCAGGAGAATGTTCAAACTGACACGTACATTTATAGCATAATTTATGTAATAACTACACAATTAAATTTGTCCTTCAGCTAAAAAGAGAAAAGGGATGTGCTGATACCAAAAAGCTGCTCAAATGCAGTCTAAGTGATCTTTCCTGGAACTACTTCTGAGGGGGGGAAAGTCCAAAATTATCTAATCTATGTCCTAATAATAATTATGACCATTAAAGACTAATACCTTGACCTAATTTCAACAAAATTACCCACCTTGACAGGCTGTAAGGGACAGGGCCTAACCTGTAAAGATGCAGCTGTGGTTATGACACCAAATGTGTGCCCTTTTTTAAAAACCAGAGTAACACATCTGACATTAAATGTTTATTTCAGTTTAGGAATTTAAGGCTTTTCTTTCAGGACTTAAGTTTGCCTTTGACATGTTACAGGATGTTTACCGACAGGTGTGACTTCACGGTATATTACCCGTCAGGGACACGCAGTTTAGAGGAGCTATTTGTTTAAATGTGGACATACAGACTGACTGTGTTGGGGGAGGTTAGATATTGCCAGTCTGACAAGGCAAGGCTCTCTATCTGTCTCTCTCTCTCTTTCCATTTCACACACACAGAGAGAGAAAAAGAGCCACACAGAGACACAATGGCAAACCGCCCGGTTAATGAAACACTAAACCCACTTACCTGGGGCAGAAACAGGGACCCTTATTCCAACCAACTCGTAGGTCGTTTCTGTTTCCAATAGGAGCTGCACATCAATCTTTCAACGCCCTATGAGACGCTCTTTTATGCCAAAACCGAGATCCCTGAACGAGTATCCAGACTGCAACCGTGGAGCCGAAGTAATCTGGATGAAAGCTTGCGTGATTGTCAATTTGCAACACTTATATTTGGCTATTTCAGGCTACTTAGGCTTCATGCTCATTGTTCTGCACACTGAAAGATGACGAAGAAAACGGGAGCTGTGCAAGACCGGCGGGTTTTATTTAAATGATGCATTCCTATCTATTTAAAGGACAGACGATAGGAAGAAGGGGCGTCATAGGGTTAGCTGCGCTTTATTCTCCAACATTTTTCGGTGCAGCATGAATAATGTAAGACCCTCAGTGTCTTGTCTTCCTGATGTAAGCCTTTAAATGGGTGTAATGGAGAAATCCGCTGACATCTGTGTTCGTTTATCCTTTTCTTCTCGCCGGGGCGGGTTCAGTCGTCTGGGCTTACTTCGCCGTCTTCTCGCAGTAACGGTGCGCTCTGCTCTTTATCGTTTGGTGTCAAAATCTTGCAGGTTTTCTAGCGAGAAGACGCCTTTCTCCCCGCTTCGCCCCGGCCCCGTTTGTTACAATGTAACAATGGAGGTAGAAATTCTTCCCTGTAGCTGTATATATACTTATTGTGACATCACGGGCATGTCCTGCGCCGGGGTATGCTGGGAAATGAAGTATCTATTCAGTTTTTTTCCTGTTTCTTTGTTCATATTGTGCAGAAGCAGATGTGCAAAGCACGAAACCGTAGTGCGCTAAATTAACCTGCATTTAAGCTTAATTTGGTTAACAGTATATGACATGCTAAAGTCTAGTCAAATGTAAGTGACTAGGCATCCACATCTGTACACCAAAGGGACAGATGTGGAGCCTGTGCTAGATAGTGCCAATAAAATATCATGTCTCCTTTTTTAGGAAAGCTTCAAAACATTTAGTTTAACACTATTTCATATTTTTAAAGAAAGACAGCAAATAGCAGCCAGTACATGGTTACGTTTTAATAATGCCAATGAGATGAGGGGCAAATACGGCTATCGAGCCATCAATTCCATTTACAAAATACTCAACATAAACCATATTATTCACATTAAGCTCTGTCCTGCCGCAAAACTTATTTATTAGCATTTGTAACATCCAAAAAAAGGAAGCAGAGTAGATGTAAGTACGTAAAAAATAATTTTTTTAAATGTCAAAAAAAACATGATTCATTATTTTTAAATTATTTTAAAACAATGATCTATTTCAAAATTATGATGGAAATGACCAAAAAACAAACAATAAAACGCCGGTGTGCTAAACAAGCTCATAGATACAGGAAGCAGATGGAGACAATTTGCTGGTGTTACCACGGAGATCACTAACACAGACAGTGCTTATCATCTTTTAAGACGATTAAGTAACAATCACATGTGCCAGTAAGCATTCTAAACAAACTGTGACAATCTAACAGTGTTTAGTAGCCTTTTTTTCCACAGAAGTAACAGGCAGACATTGTTAGCTTTCAAAGGAACCTCGGATATTTGGAAGGGCAGCTGGATTCTAACGGTTTCCCTTAATTGTCCAGTTGTTAATTTTAATACCTGTTGTACTATGATTCAACTGAGTGGTTGTGTTTCTTGCAGACTGGCTTGGATTCGATAAGGCAACCGCGCATGAAGAGGAGGACTCATGCTGAATTGCAGGCTGAAAGTCAAGTACTGTCATCTTAACAGTCATCATTTCTTTTGTTTTTTTTAAAGAGAGAACAAACGGCTGAACTCGAAGCAAAGAGTCTTGGCACGCCAGATGGTCAGGTAACAAACAACAGCAGATGTAGTGCCATTAACCTCCTTCTTGAGATGTAACCAACAGAGGGAAATGCAACCATTTAAGTGAGCAAACGGCAGGGTAAGACTTCACTGTGGAATCAGAGTCACTCCCTCAAAAGTCAGACGATAAGGTAAAGTTAAAAGAGGGGCAACTGCTTCAGTCGCATCCTCCTCCTAGCTGCCTCACAAGGTTTTTGTTTTGGGGTTGTTGTTTGTTTGGTTTTTTTTTTTGGGGGGGGGGGGGGTGCATCTCCATAAAGGAACAGCAAAAAGTACAAAGCTCTAGAGCTCTAGAGGGGCTGACTGAACCAGGACTAAACAAGAGAGAAGGACTCGACAACTCTCCTGCCTGGGATTCACTTTAAGATTATATGGTAGCCATCACTTGTGTCATCTGAAAAAGAAAGGAATAGGAATCAAAATAAAAATAAAAAATATCAGGGAAACATACTAAGATAAACTTGCAGCAAGACTATAACGCTAAATACCGTTACACTACCACTACCACACTATCATTTTTTGCTGCCATAGTCATACCTTTCATTGTGTCCAAAACAAAACAAACTTCATCTTGGAAATTCTGAATCATCTGTTGAGAGGAGAGGAAATGATTATGCAGGTGGGAAAACAACAATATCGTTTGCAGGTTTATGCTTGTGTAAGCTCTTGAGACCGTAAGTTGACCATATTTCTGTCTTTCTTTGAAAATCTTTTAAGACATACAAAAAGCTACAACTGACAAGTCGTTAGCCAACTGTTTCAATTGGCTGTTTTTACATATGTACTGCCTGGCTCCCTCAACAAAAGGGGGGAAAAAGTCATAGTCTAAAAATGAATTGGGCAACTTTTAGCTTTTATAACGACACATATTTACTGTGGTATCATTTCGATCGGGTTAAGTAATGCAACATTTAGTTTTGTCCTGAGTTGGATTCATTTTTTTAACTTGTATGGATGATGAGAGAGTCGGACCGCTGTGTGAAGTCTTCCCCAGCATATCCCAAAGATTCTCACTCGGGTTAAGATGTGGATGAGTGTGAAAATGATGTGTCACGCTGCCTGAACCACTCTTTCACAATTTGAGCCTCATGAATACTGGCATTGTCATCTCAGAATATGCTGTACTATCAGAGAGATGAAAAAACAAAATCTGCTGATGAAAACAAATTTAGTCATTCAATAGATTCAGGTAGTCAGCTGACTCTGGACCTAAATCCCAAATCCACAAGCTTGTAATGTAGGCACTAGTCTTGATCGGTGCATCACTTCATCCACATGTCTTCCTACCAGGTTCATTGGCATTGAGTACTACACCATCTGAGAAACTATGACATAACAGTCTTTTCTAATTCTGTTTTACTAGTATTAAGCACAGGCGTATAGACGAGTTTGTCCTTAAAAGAGGCTCGTGCACCTCTCAAATGGCCGCATGGTATCAGCTGCAGCTGAGATCATCATCTCAAAAACAAGAGCAAGCCTCACTCCAGATCATGTCCACTGCAATCATGAATTCATGAACCGAATCATCTGTAAACTTGGGAAACTGTTTTTTTGGACTGGAAAACAAACTTTTTAATTTAATTCGAAGCTTTATTTGAACATATAGACTGAAGCCAATTTTAGTTTAGTTTAGTGGAGATAAGAGTTATAATCATTGGCTAATTGACTAATTAAAGAAATTGGCAGATTAGTCAACTACCAAAATAATCTTTAGTTGCAGCCCTACTAATTAGCATTACTACTGAGTAGTTATTTTAAGGCTACACAGCTGTTCAGTTATAACTCCTTGAGTTCTCTTTGCATTGTGGGAAAATGCTTTTACTTTCACTATTAAAACATAGCTGTCTATTCCACTGCTGTTTTTCCCCCCATTGATCTTCAAACATTCAGGATTTATTCCAACCACACTTCTTTCTCCAAGATGGTGGTTCACCACTATCCTTCCAGTTTTTAACAAAGCGTTGCACAGGTTTTAACCCACTTTTAGTAGTTTAAGCAATATCCTTGGTTGTTTTCTTTGTTTGCCAATAACGTGATCCAACATTTCCTAACAAATTTCCATAATAACAGGATGTCTTCTAACATGGGGTAAATAACCCCATGTTGAAACTCACAAATGACTGTCGTTTGAGCCAGGCAGCATTAAAAAAAACAAAACAAAAAACTGTATAAAAGTATGAGAACAAAAACTTTAAAGAAGTTAACAAGTCGTGTTATTATCTTCTGGTTCTTTTCTACTTTTTTAAAAACATTTGCCTGTCCTGTTGATATCGATCCACTAGAGCTGGGCGATATGAGATTTTTTCATATCACGATATGTTTTTTTCATTTCAGGCGATAACGATATCTATCACGATATAAGCCAAATAACTATATTTGTAAGATTTAAATGTGCCGTTGCTCACAAGTAAAATGTGAAATAATCAGCAGCTTGTTTTTATTTAAATATTTATTTCCCATAATAAGTTCAACAGGGTAGATGTACTTAAGGAACATGAGACTTTTTCAGATAAATAAAGGCAAATATTGCAAACTACACAAAAGGCAGCCGCTAAAGCGTTTAAGTTTCAAAACAGAACAAACAAAAACAGACTAAATTGTCAATTCCACTTAGAAACAAAGTATTAATTCTAAAAATAAATCTTAGTTTGTTTTACAGAAGAACAGACAAAACTAACTTTTGTCAGTATCAAATAAACTGAGAACTAAAAGGAAATTCTCAATCTCTCCTTGTTGTATAGCTGAGCTTTTCAAACAGTTTTAACAGTTACTTTAGTCTGACAACAGCCGAATGACGAATTAGCGCTTCCAGTCAGAGACTGAGGCTACGTCCACACGTACACGGGTGTTTTTGAAAACGGAGATTTTCCGTTTTCGTTTTAAAAAATAATCCCGTACACACATAAAGGCAGAAATGAAGGAAAACGCTGCTATGAACACGCCAAAGCAGCAGGTGGCGCTAGATTCCTAACCGTGCAGAAATGTTGGCCAATCAGAAGTCTAGAAGCCTCGGTGGGAAAAAGTAAACAAAGCTGGGGCATAGAAGCAGAACCGAGTCGTATGTGTGGACGGACAGTAACTGTGTGTATATGTAAGCATTTAAACACTGCAGAGTAGAATTAACAGTAACAGTATTGTAGAAATTCATTTCACCGAAACAATAACGTGGCGCACAGTGTGACGCATGCACCAGTTTATTGTATTTCCAGACTTGCTTTCGGCACAATTTACAGTGCACGCTACTCTGTTTTTTGTCAGACTTGAAATAGCCGAAATACCTTCACACTACGGAACTTCTATGGCTCTTCCGTTCGACAATCTCTCCGGCATTGGAACCGTCATCTGTTTTCTCTTCGGTCACGCTCGGTAGATTTTTCTAGTCGGCACACTCATTTCCTCCATTACGCGCTGGCTCCATTACCCAGGGCAGCTGTGGCTACAACCGTAGCTTGCCTCCACCAGTGTATGAATGTGAGAGTGAATGAATAGTGGCATTGTAAAGCGCTTTGGGTGCCTTGAAAAGCGCTATATAAATCCAATCCATTATTATTATTATTATTATTATTACCCACTGCCTGCTTCCCAAACAAACACACGTGCGGCTTGGCACTTGTGCTGTACGTAACAAGTCACGCGACGTGACGCTGCGGCTGTGATTGGTTCGGCTCTGCGCTACTTAGTTTGGATTGGCTGACCTTTTTTTTTTTATTTTTTTTTTATTTTAAGAGGACAAGAGCGGCGAAGTCTATCGCGATAGCTTAATTTCTCTATCGAGTAAAAGTTATATCGCGATACATATCGTTATCGTTCTATCGCCCAGCTCTACGATCCACTAATTAAGGCAGACTAAATGTGATTTGTTGCTCTCCTAATGGTGTGTGCATATATATTTTCATGCAGGAAAACTCCTGCATCCTCCTGTTCCTCTCTCCTGTGAATATAGGTACATTTACATAGCTCCACTATTCTGTCTGTGCAACTGCACTATTAGCAATTAACATCAGAGTTAGCTACATGGATCCAGTGCACCATTTAATTTTACCAAATCAATCCACCCAACCCACCCCAGGCGCAAGATCTACCAGTTTTCCTGGGGAAACCCTGTGCTTGAATTCATATATAATAACAGCAAGTCTCTACTGATTCAAAAAGTGCAAATCTTCAACTCACAGTAAGATCATAAGAGGGGGATTGCCTTACCTCATCACTAACCAGCACATGGATGCCAGTAGGGCCTTGTTTAAAGATCTGATTGATCTGCCTAGGTGAGATGCTGAACAGATGAGCAATTTTCTCTGTCAGTTCTGTAACCGTGAGTTCCTCCAGGTAAATGGCGTGATATACTGCAGAGAGAGAAACAGAAAGGTTAACACAAGCTAAACAACAAAGGACGCTCACTAGATATTAGGCATACTCAATTATAGCGAAACTAAATCATAATTGTTGCTTAGCCTTCAGAAGAATAATAGTGCGGGGCTATTTCCTGGCTGGGCACCTGTGAATGGTTTAGATCCTTAATATTAGGCTACAGTCACTACAGTAGACTAGAATAACACTGGACAGACATGACCAAAAGTTTTGTCACCACGTGCAATCAACTTGTTATCAGCCTGCTTATGGAAATGGTCATTTTGAACAGACAGACCAGGTTTGAGATCACTGTGTTAGCATTCTGTCTGCATTTAAAATTTAGACAACAATTTTTTGCACATCCTTGCCAATCTTTAGAGACTCTCCAGTTAGTATGAGTCCGACAAAGATGGTTTGGAAGAAGGCCTCCTCCCACCTGGCAACATTTCCATTTGCCTTGAATTAAAGTGGTCAACAGTTGGTTGTGACAACTACTTGCAACAGTCCCAGACATAAAAATTTTTTTTAATGCAATCACTTGCCAACCACCAGTTTTTCCTGTTTACAAGGAGGTTGCAATCCTAGCTTTACTCTAGTGTGACTGAGGCCCCTCAAAATAAAAATTAAAAAAAGAGAATAAGAAAAACTTTATTAACCCCAAAGGGAAATTCATTAGATTAAAAAAAACGTTTGGACGTCAACAAAGATAATGATTAAATTAACATAAATTAAATGAACATACACTGACCAAAGAAAGCGCTGGCAGCAGCATCTCCATTTTCATGTTTCGGATGCTGTTCCCGTGCCTGCTGAGATTCCTGGCAAACATAGATGGTGAGTCTTGGACGTACCACCCTGAATTCAAAGAGAGAAACAACTAAAATGCAGATGCCTAAAAACATTCATACTCTTTTTTTTTTTATAAATTAGGTAAATTATATATCCTAAGAAGGTAGGAAAATTTAATATAACCCACCGTCCTTTAAGTGCATTGAAGAGTCTTATACCATCAGCTGGCCCACAGATCTGAATAACATCCTCCCTGGTCAGCTTCAACAGGTCTACCCCTGGTACACAAAAGCAGATCCTATTCTCAGTCTCTACAAACACACGGTTGCTTTTACATAATTCGTTTTTAAATCAACGAATTATGATTCAAATTTGTCTTGTCATCTTTTACCTGATTTTAATTCTCATGTCTCCTTCAGTAAAGCACTCTGAATAACCTCTGGATATAACAAGGTGCTACTTAAATAAATGAGTACATTTCCAGAAAATATCTTTCTAGTTTCACATTAAAGTGCAGCCTTTTATCTTATGATATGGCCAAAGAGGTAACCATATTACCTGAGAAGTTAGTGAAGAGTCGACAGAAAGGGGAGAAGCGGTTTCTATGAAGCCACTGTTGTGCATCCTGTGGTGTTGCTGTTGGTAACAAATTCTGAAAAAGAAAAAAGAATTCATCAAAATACTCTGACATAAGCAACCGTGTCAGAGACCGTGTCACCATGGTTACCCCATCAAGTCAATTTGTAAAACATAAAAAATATTAAAATTGTAAACACACATCAATGAAGATTATCAAGAGCTGCTGGATTTTACCTTAAAAGGCAGGATTTTAGAGACAGGTAAAACTCATTTCAAAAACTATTTAGATATAAGCACGATGAGCTACATCATATCTGAATCTGACATATATATGACTCAAATCAGATATATATCAAATGCATTCTAGTTACACACTGAGTCATATTTTATACTTGCTAATGAATCTCATCCCAGGCAGAAGTTTAACACCCAGATGTCAGCTTTGCATTTGAGCTTATTAAAATGCAGTTGCTTGGTGTGGCGGGAGGTAAGCAGCCGGTAAAATAAATCCAAATAAATCCACAAACTAAAAATGAACTTACATCTGCCACCTGAACAACAGGCTCAGGCTGGTGGTTTGGTGACCCGTTTCTACAAAGGATGAAAAATTTATCAGTTAGAAAGAAGCAATAACAACAAACTCCACATTAAGAAAAACGTAGACCTCATGTGTTGCCCTTACTAAACAAATAAGGCCACTACATGGATTTCATAGTGATTTTTAAAGTAATCCAGGCAGCATACCCTTCAGCCACTGGAAAGCTGTTGTGGGTGCTATTGAAGCCAGGAGATGGGGAGTTGTTGACATATGTGACCTCAGGCCAGGGAGAGCACTATAAAAGACCCAACATTTGTGTTACTGTAGCGTCTACATACATCACCAGTATTTTTGCTGCCAGTAGATTTGATCTTAGGTTTCAATTAAACTGAATTTGAGCCAAACTCCTTAAGTGCTTAGGAAAATGGATTTAAAAGATGGATGATTCCACATCCTTTGTGTCTCGCTGTGTCTGCGTCTCTTCCGCAAGTGTCAAATCACCTGTTATTTCCTAGTAAATACTTTTTAAAATCTGAGGTTAAAATGACAAGCTCATTAGTCACTTCAAGAAAAAAAACAAACTAAGAGTTATTTCTTTTGATAACCGATTTATCACAAAAACATTCTCTGGTTATGCTTAGAAAAAATGTTTTGTTACTTTTTTTAAAATAAGTACATAATATAGTTTGACAGTAGGCTAACATCAGCAGTCTAGTTAATTAGATTAAGTTAAAATTCATTTTGATTTCCTTTAAACTACTTTTATCCAAGCAGTGATTACTGCTTTGAGCTCTTATATGCTTACCTCTGTCAGGATTGTGGTTTCATAGGAAGGCTGGTACTTTTCCTTTTCCTGTGGCGCCCTCTTCTCCATCTTCTCCCTGTCTGTCTTCTGCTTTCTGTCTGCACCTTTAGGCTAGAACACGTCAAGTGGAGGAAATAAAGATGGTGAATATGGACAGTACTACCACAGGGACCAAATACAACATTTGCACTGGGGTGCATTATAGATTTTATTTCAGATTTTCTCTTTTTCCATGTCATTCCTCTGACCTTGAAGACTTTGACCTGACAGGAGGCAGAGTGAAGATGTTCTGTGTACTCTCCATTCTCGTTCTCCTTAAACGTGTCAATCTGGATGCGGAAAGGCACGCCCTTTTCTCCGCCATGCTTCCGCATGGTGAATTCTGTGCTAATGCAGTGAACCTAAAAAGGAAAGGAATATGAAAACAAAATCTACACAAGACTGATGACCTAACTGTAATATCAACAAATCATGCCAAAAGTGTAACATTAGTAAGTGCAGACTGACATTCAGTTTACTTGTGCAATAAATGAGTAAACCAAATGTAAATAGGCTCATCTCCGTCACGCCAAAGCACTCTAAACTGCCTCATATCACTATTGTTCATTTTAATTTAATAATACAGAGAATAAGAATTAATGACACAATCATTACTATGTGTTGCCCATCAAGCTACCTGGATAAAAACTGAGGTTCGTTTTGATGGGTCCCAAAGGAACTCCACCGTGTTAAGCTGAGTGGGGTTAGCCCTGGGGTCAATTATCCCCACTGACATCGGGATATCTGCAATGGATCAAAGCAAAACAAGCAGTTATCAAAGATGCTTTTGATATACACCATCTTCTCGTTATTGCAACCATGAGTATGAATTTCCAGTTTTGGTTAACAGTTGGTATCCTGAATTTACTTTCTGCAAAAACTATTTCATTGTTAGCACACATACAGGGCTACACAGCAACCACCTTGCAAAGCACAAATTCAGTATAATAAATACCTGATCTTTCTGTTAGCTTTTTAGAAATATTTTTAATGCTCACCCAGGTCGAGAATGCGATCCCCTGGCCTGTTCCAGCGCCAGCCTTCCAGCTGCTGGTGCTCTGTGTATTGAAGTCGTCGGTCATGAAACACCACACGAATTATGCTCTGAAATTCAGAGAAAGTAATTTTTACTGAAGGATTAAAGAGAACATACACTATCATTACCCTGGTACCCCAGCACAAGGGCTTAGTTCAGCCTTGCAATAAAGCGATGTGATTAGCTTGCCTAACTACTACACAATATAAGATTCTAAGCAATTTACAAAAGGCTGGTGTGAAGGAGATTCATCCAGATGTGGTCTTTGTCCCAAAACCTTTCCCTAGTGGCCATTTCATTCCCCATAAACACTTCAGCAATAAACAATAAAACAGATCTTAGCTGTTAGACTGTTTTTAATCTCTAGGTATAGTTTTAATGCTAAGAAAATGTCTTTGAGACTTTTGAGACTACAGACAACTGGCTGAGAAGTTGGCTGAGACACACACAATCTGTATTTTACACCACTGAAGAGATGCTTCTGACACACTGAAGAAACCTTCAAAGTAAAAGTTGATTAAAATTCATATTACACTGAATATAAGAAATGTAATCACACAAAAATGAATCATCCATTAATTTCATCTAACCCTGGAGTTACTTATTCCATTCTACTCGCAGCCCCCTGGGATTTTGTGAAGCATGGCTGGATGCAAGATGAGCCATTGGCTGGAGCTTTTCCAATAATATTTATACAGGTTTACACTAGCAGCTGCTGGATTATGCAAATATATTTTTAAAGATTTTCTTACCTTCACCATTTTGCCAGTGATTTCTGGAAGTTCCCCAATTTTCCGATTGTCAAGCATTCTAATTTCATAGGATTGCCCTGCAATGACAAGTCCACATAAAAAATAAATATATATGTAGGCAGCTGAATTTTCTCTCAGCAGCTTTTGACTTTGAACTCTTAGATATCATTAAATTTGCACAAAGTTGAAAAGTACACAGCAGCTGGGATCCTGATGCTGACCTTGGTTGAGGTAGGTGAGTGTTTCATCATGCAGTTTAACGGCTGGCGAGGTAGGTGCACACAGAACATACTGAAAGGGTAGGATCTTGTTGTCACTGTCCGGTGGGAGGTTGGACTCCTCCTGTTTGAAAATGGGAAGGGCAAGTACATCGCTGCAGAGACAAAAGAAAAACAAACTCGGTAAGCCGCCAAATTCTTATCACTTCATTATGCAATACAGAACATCTTTTATTCAAACAGGGCTTCTTTCAAAGATTTTACAGAAAACCAGTCTAAACACTTATACTTACTGATTCGATACGACCTTCAGCCTCATGATACAAAAGGTCTCCCTGTCATTACTAGACAACACTTAAAACTGGCTGGAGAATTATGGTGTTCTCTAGCTTCACAGCTCAGTAACTACAATGGAGGCAACACTACCAAATACCAAGGTATCCAGTCTACATGTCACTGTTCCTCTCCACACAAGAATTTCTGAAAGCCACCACTTTCAACAGTTTTAATGAGCCAGAAAAGCATACAAAAACAGATGGGGGTTGGTGCAAAGTACTTCAATCAGCAAAAAATATTTTCTTTAAACTTTTAGATGAGCTACAGCAAATGAAAAAGCACAGATGTGTCTGCAGATAATTACACTAATGAATTCAGGATATGCTACAGAGTGATAAGATAGATCAAATGCCCCAGGGAACTATTTTCTTCAAAGACTATTAGACTCCAGCTAATATTCTCCAAGTAGTGTTTTGGCTTTTCACTTTATCTGCACATGGCATTTAATTCGCACGTCTGCCAGCATGAAGAGATTTTGCCACTCAAACTGCCCACGTAGCAGTCAGAAAATGGGAAACACTGCACATAATGGATGCACCTAATCACTCATCTTTAAATTACGCAAAATGTCCAAATGAATTTGACATGAGCAGCTGTCTGAAGACAAACTACAAGATAGCTTACATCTTTAAAAAAATAAAGAAACCAAAACACTGTTCAACACTGTTTAATCTAATAAATTACCATATGGCCCATTATAAATGTAGCACTGGCTGCATTCAGTAAAAGGCCTTACCCGTCCAAAACTCATACTGTACCTCATACTGTACGCCCCCGCACCGAGTTCCTGGCCAATGCCGGACAGACTGGCATCAAAGTCCTGGACCAGTCCGGACTCAATCACTTCATCCGTGAGAGGCAGTTTCAGAGCCCACGCCATGGTGACGGTGTGGAGATTTTAACGGAGTGCAGTTCCGGTTGAAACTCGAGGCAAACGTTATCAGTTTCTCACAGCCTTTCAAGATTTAGAAGAGAAAGTAAAAAAAAGCGTGAGTGTGGCTCTGATGTTTAAAAAACAGTGGATATTTCTGTGTTTATTAGCAGGACATTCCCCCAAACATGTTAAAAACACGAACCAGTCAGGTGTCATTAAGGAAAGCAGCGTTCCCGTGGTTAAAGATAACGGTAGTCGTTAACACACGTTTTATGTAACTGTGTATTGCTTACACACACAAACTTGTGTCACGCTAAAATACACTTTATGTCTTTACCTTTTTTTTTAATTCACATAGTAAGTAAGTCATTGGAACTGCAAAGCTTACCTTTAGGTGGGAAGTGTGACTATTTGGTAATAACTGCAAGTTTTACGCCATCATGTCACGCTCCTTCGCCCAAGCGCTAAAATAAACATGTCGAGCTAACACCTTAGCTGCGTAGCCTGCCAGTTCGTTCAGCTAGCAGGATGCTAGAAATCATTAAAACGTCCCGGGATGCTAGCCCTTCTCTAGCTTATTCTGTGGTTCGGTTTATTTGTGGTTAGCATATCTATACGTAAAAAGTGGTCAAAATCGCACGAGATGTTTAAATATATGTATTATAATGTCTTGCTTTTGTTTGTTTATCTAGCTTCCTCGGGAAAGGAGCTGCCGTAATTTCCGTTCCGTCTCCTTCTTTGTATCGTCTCAGAGTGCTAGCAAACACCGTTGTGACTCATTACCGCCACCCTCCGCTGAGGTCATGGCTGAAATAACCAATGACTGTTGCTTATAACGTGTCAGTGACGACAAATAATGCTTTTCTTCTTTTACTTTTTTCGGCAGCTCCCTTTACTGGGGCATTTTCCTTAAAATAAACCATATACAACAACCAGAATAAAACATAATGTCATTTACCACACAAGACCATTCCACTCAGCTGGATTCCTAAATGACAAATATCCACAGGGCATTTCATCCATCTTTATGGTCTAAAGATTTTCCTTTCACCAAGAATCTGTTTAATTACCATAGCACTGTCATAAAAGACCTGATTTAATCCAATGGCTTGTGTAGTTTTCTTTAATTTAAAGCATACAACACACATTATCAATTGAAAAGATGCTGGCAAATTGTTATCCAACAAACCATAAATTAGAGATTTATAATTCAGGTGGAATCTTACACCAAAGTCCCACATTGTTATCCTGAACTCTGAAACAGTCCAATAAAATATGCTGTTGTGATTCCTCTTCACTGCAAATATGGCACTATAGCACGCTTTTTAGCTGTCACATAACAACTCCAAGGCAAAGTAGCTGTCACCAGAAGTTTTCTGAGAGAGATCAACCACCTCCTCCACTCATCTCTCATCTCCTTGGATATCCTTTTGTTTTTAATTTTTTTGAGCTCTGCAGGATACCCATCACAAGTTTTTGTTTCTTTTTTTTTCTCCATATTTAAAATCACTCACCAAATTAAAAATCATTTTACTTGACCAACCACACCAATAAATTCTGTCACAAAATCCCCAAGGATCCTTTTCTACTATGCGCCTCATTTCTTTTTCCATAAAGAAAGGTCTCCAACCAAGCAAGCTTTAAAACAAAAATCATTAATTAATAATTAATTAAACTAATCAACAAAATTATTTTTAAAAGCGGGAATAAAGGTGGTCACATTCAGTTTGTCAACCTGTCCAACACAGCAAGAATATGTTTATTGAGGCTGTGAACAAAACCTTCACAGAGAATTAAGCTTCTATTGTAACATGTAATCTAAACTTCCTAAATTTTGCCCTTTGTTCATAGCATCCATGTTATACCCAAAAAACTAAAATGAATACATAAACTGATAGACTGTAACATCTACTGTAACTATCCATTTTCTGTTGTTCAGTCTGTGTCACAGGGATCCAAAGAAAACCTTTTTAAAAAATTGTATATCTCTGTTGAAAAGCACATTTCATCGTTCACATTCAGCTACCTAGAAAGAATATGCACTGCTGAAAAAAATAAGGGAACGCGTCATTTTCACAGTATAACACAAATTCAGTTACATTTCAGCCATATAAGTCTGTCCAGAGAGTAAAAACCACTGTGAATCAATTTCACCAAAAGAAAGTCACAACAGGTCCTCTGGAAAAACAACAACAAACCAACTCCCCAGAAAATAAATGGTTTAACAGGTGATCTGACCAGTGTCCTCACTGATTTTGGTCTAATTTTGCTTTTTGTCAGTGTCCTGTAGGTATTGTCTTGTTTCTGCAGCCTATTCAAGTTACACAGGTAGTCCAGCTCCTTTAGGATGACACAGCCATCTGTACCACCATAGGAAAGTTTGTTGTTTCCCATCATAGTCTGAAGAGTGTGGAGGACATAGCTGGAAATGGGCCACTTCACAAGGACAGCTCAGGGCTGAATAAGCACATCAACCCAGCAGCAGGACTGGTATCTGTTCCTTTGGGTGAGGGGGAACAGGAGGAGAACTGCCAGAGCCCTACAAAATGACCTCTAGCAGGGTACTAAGATGTATTTTTCTAAGCAAACTGTCAAAAACACACTGAGTATGGCACAGAGGCCCAATATCCTTCAGTGAGAACCTGTGCTATCAGCCTAGCACCATGCAGCTTAACTGGCATTCACTCGAGAACATCAAAACTCGCAGGTCCGCCACTGGTGCCCTGTTGTCGTTATAATTTAGAGCAAATTCACACTGACCACATGTAATACACATAATAAAGGCTGGAGACACTGTACTGAATGTCATGAACTGTGGTATCAGGATGAAATCCTCAGGCCCACTGTCAGACCTTTTGCTGGTGGAGTGGGCCCCGGGCTCCTTCGGGTACAGGACAATGCTCAGCCTTCTGTGACCAGAGTGTGTGGGCAATTCTTGGAAGATGACTGGCCCACAATGTATATTAATAAAGGCACTCTTTTTCTCCTTTTTTGAGTCATGTATATCAGCAGACAACAATCAGTAAGTAATAAAGATGGGTTTATTTATTTGACAAAAAAAATTATATATATAAAAAAAAAACACAACAGCTTCCAATTTTCTTTTTCCCTTATCCTCCAAAAACACAAAGCTTTATGTTTGTTGTTGAATCAAATTAATATAACTTTCATATTATTAATCTAATTTATCTTATTGGACAACTTATATTAATCAATATGATATATTGCCTTCCCTTTTTGATCACCAAGGAAAACAAAACCTTTGTAATATTTATTACTTTATGGTTAGGTACATGTCCACCGCAACAAAGGCCTTCATACCGTCATTCAAAAGGTAAATATTAGCTGGAACATAAAATGTATTATTCGTTTCACAAACTGATAACAGAATAATAATAGCCTTTATACTTTGCAGTATTTGACATTTTATCTGCATAAAAAGGAAGAGAATCTTAATAATAGATGTTGCTTGTCAGGTTGATGGCTGCACTGTTGCAAGTACTGCTACATTTTGCAAAGCTTCCTACTGTTCAAGCACATTAAAAAGCAAAGAGAATTCTTTCAAATTCAAAACTGAAACCTTGACGGTAGATTAACCATTCATAACCCTTCACTGTCACTAAAGTGCAAAGAATCCTTGAAACATCGGTACAGAAGGCGCCAACTGTTTTTCTTTGTTTTCTTCCAATCAGAAAGTAGCTTTATACTGCATGTGCAAAGTGTTCACAAAGCGCTTAGGCTGAATATCATAACGCACCAAACCACAAACTGCTTTCCTTCACTGAACAGTTAATTACACACTTTTTTTTTTAAATTTACTTAATCAATTTGATTGACATTAGGCTTATTAAGAGTGCCCAAAAATGCTACTAATGTTTCAAACGGCATGACACCGCTTTAAATCGACTTCATAATAGACCAATTAAGCTCCCATTTTCCAAATATACTTAATCAAACTCAAGATGAAAAATGTAACAGTCAAAGCAATGAGCAAAGAGAAAGCAAAAGACACTCAGAGTAATATGAGCACCTAAAAGCCGAATGAAAAAAAGAGTAAAGAAAAAAAAGTTTAAAAATAGGTCAGACGATCGTGAATTCACATAGAAATGTTATGAGCATTTGCACAATCAGTTAGTCACAAACAAACAAAGCGTCACGAAAAAAAAGATGTTTACACTTGTGGCACCATAGATGACTGCTATAATACTAGTTTGATAACTTAACTTGTTACCCATGGACATGGAGCAGCGTCACACACTTCACACAGGTGCAAAAAAGAAAAAAGAAAAAAAAAACTTACATCCATTAAAGACAGGATGAGCACAGATTTTAAGCTCACCTTTATGATGAGCAACTAAATATATCAAAGTTATGATTGTCCCAAAACACAATCAGGAGTCTGTAACTTTTAGGGCTTATTGGACCTAATAAATCTGATGAAATTAATGTTAATATAGTCTGTAAAGTCTTATAGAAAAAGAAGCTACTTTCAGCCTCTCCTTTACTCACAGGAGGTCACCTAAGCAAGTAGCTCCACGTGTTTGATTTGGATTTTTCATGCTGGATGCCCTCCCGATGCAACCCCAAAGAGATCTGTGTGTCCTCCTTGTGAGGACTCCGGATCTTTCTCCTGTTAGGCAAAATGTGTAAACCACTACTCTGCAGAGTCCTATGTCAGTCAGTCAACATTGCATTTATGTTCGCAGAGCTGCTCATGCAGGACAAATACTTTCTGGATATAAATTAATGCAGCTAGAAATTTCACATTATCCATTCTGACCCAAGCATATTCGTATTCAAACATCAAGCCATTGTCGCAGCGTGACATACATGTAACTAAACTCAATGTGACTTAATACATAACCACTTAACATAAGTCAGAGGGATAGCCTATAAAACCACTTGTATAAAAGTTCATGAACTGTTTTAAATATAACATGTTAATATCACTGTATAAGGTAAGAGGACCATGCAGTTTGACTTAGTATGCACCACACAAAAGTAGTGTAAACAAGTAGAACACAATTATACTTCAGTTTTAGCACTCTTTCAAAAGATCTTTGTAATTTCTTAATTTTCTCAAAAAGTTGCTATTCTTTCAGTCATATTTACAACACAATTCACTTCTGTGCTGCTGAATTACATGTTCAAATTCCCAAAAGGATAAAAGATCGGTTAGAAAATCTCCCAGAATGAGGTCACTACTGAACCTGGAAAACGTTGATCTTGCTTGTGTTTTTCAGTGTCTGTCTCCGGTTGCAGAACCATACACGCACAACCTCTCGGTCATAGTTTAGCTCTCTTGCAATCTCTGTAATCTCCTGTCCTGTTGGCAGAGCATTCTTCTCAAAGTAGGAGTTGAGTACTTCTATTGCCTGAGGTGTGAAACTAGTACGCCTCTTGCGTTTTTTGGAAGGTTCCCCACCGACAAACTCCATCAGATTTTGCTGGCCTTTCTGGTTCCAGTGCTCGGCTTCAGCCAGCCACTTTTCCAACACAGGCTTTAGTTTCTGAGCGCTTTTAGGGGTGATATCCAGCTTTTCAAACCTGCAAAAGAAAAGAAAGTTCAATCTGAACTTTTTCAGAGGGATTAGGGATGCAAGAAATGGCTCAGACATTATCTGAATGTGCATGCACAAACAAACCACTAAACTGCACATGCCCAAACTAATTAGTATCTCCAAATTAGAGGCCCTAACATGCATTGCCATTATTTCTCAGTGGGATATATATGTAAGCCTGATGATATGATACAGTAACATTTCAAAGACATTTGGCTGGTTTCAAATGAAAATAAATGGAGCCATCATCATTAATTATGTATTATATCAACCCCCTGCAACCCATCTGCTGTTATTGAGAATGTTAATTTTTATCCAATACACAAATTAATTACTGTGATCATCACATCAGTAATGGGAATACGTGGTATGTTACGCAGCTCCACGGTAAACCTGGATGCATGCTTAATGAGCTGTGCATAAGTCCAATTTATGCACAAACAGACCTGTGCCGAAGCAAATGGACAGGTATAATTCAGTTACCTGTAATAATGGCTTTAAGATTTGCAGGGTGTTTGTAGGTTTGTTTTTATTCATGTCACATTGGAGCGGTTAATGTTGCTGTGTGAATGATCCCTGTCATTGATTCAGCAGTGATATAAGGTGAAATAAAGTATTTTTACAGTACTCTACAGGGGTAAAATCCAGAGGTAATATATTTGAGGACAAATTAACAAAAGACTTAAAAGCCCTGGAGACAAATTTATGTTTAGGATTATGCCGACTGCAAGCCGAAAAGCCATTACTCAAACATGGCAGAAGAAAGAGTTGTAACTGACGCTGAGAACTGAATAAATGTAATGCATAATATACTGTGTACCTCTTAGCGAAGCTGGCTATTTATTGCAGACTGCAACCAGACAAATTTACTAGGTTCTTGATAACCTTGGTTGACTATATGTACAGTAGTGTTAAATCTACCCTCATTTTTTTATATTTTGTTAGTAAAATGGAAGAGAGGTCCATAAATTAATATAAACATGTGCAAACAGACAATACGGGTGTAAAAAGAAAACCAAGAAAAATGAGTGTGAGTTGTAACGTTGTAATGTCCTGTTCTATTATATCAGAATATAATAGATATATCAGACTGCAGGACTCTCCATTAATATAATTAGTTTTCCTTATTTATATAACAATAATTATAATACCAAATTATTATTACTATTGTTTTTCTTATTTAATGACTGTTGAAAAGCGCGTTGACAGATATACTTGCAACTTTCTAAACAATAAAGTGTGAGCATATATATTAAAAGAAAACTGCTTGTATGTAGTTAGAATATCAGGACTAATTTTACTAAGCGTCTTTGCTTTTCCCTTGTAGTTACATTTTCATTTCTCTTACATAAAAGACAGATGAGTGAGCTGCATAAAATGAAGGCTGCAGATGAATTACAATCACAAGAATTACAAAAAAGTAGAAGAAAAAAAGCATCTGCGTGGAGAGCAACAAAAACAGGAGGGTAATACCTGCAAATGGCAGACTGGCTGTAAGCTGGACCTTCAGTTGCAGTGAGAGCCTGCCCTACTTGTGTCTGAGTAAGCCCCAAGGACAGCCGACGGATCTTGAAATTCTTGGCAAACTCTCGAATTTCCTCCAGATTAATGCCCTCCTCTGTGCTGACTGCCTGCTGGGGTTCTACAATTCAGAAGAATCTGGTTAAAAATATCTACTTACTTAAAACAGATCAGTGGCTGGGAAGGAGACGCAGGTGTACATACTGCTGACAAGCTGGCCCACTTTTGCTGTGTCTCCACAGGTGATGGGAACTGAGGGGGAGAGTGTGGTGGCGGTCTTTAGTACAGTTGGCTGTGGGGCAATGACAACCGGTGACTGGGTGACAGTTGTTACTGAAGCCTGGGAGGATTTTTAATAAAAATAATTGTTAGATTCAATGTGTTATAATCCAATTTTACAAAAACAAATCCCCAATATTTAAATGTTCAACAATATTTTAATTTGTCATAACCTCAAGCAGTACTTTTTGTTATTTCCTACCTGTGTGCAAGGTTTGGTAAGTGTTGGAGGAGCTGTGGTTTTAGGCAGAACTGCTGCAGAAGTTGCGACTGCAGCAGGACCATTCCCTACAGTGGCAATGATTTGTCCCTGTGTGTTAAAAAGCAGCTGTGGGGCCACAGTCTGGACCTGGAGACCCTGGAGCGGAAGCGTGGGAGTTGCAGCTCCTCCAGCCAGAGAGGCTGGATTCACTAAAAGTGGGAGTGTCCCTATGACCTAAAAACATTGTTAAAAATGAAATCCAAACAAACATTTAAATATAAACTTCTCAGCTGATTTTCACTTAAATCCGCTTTTAGGACATTCAGTATCCTGATATGCTCGTGTTTTTGCTACTGGGGAATAAGTACATCCTATTAGAGGTTCTGTCACAGAAGCCTTGTATTTTTCAATATTAAACACTACACAAGTCCAAAAGGCTGCAATAATGGTGGGAGTGAGTAATGAAACTATTTAGAGGTCAAGCAGTTTCAGTTGAAATTGTCTGATGCTCTACTGCCTTGAAATAGCACTGTGAACTAATGTAAACTGGAGGCTGGATGCAATTTTTCCATAACAGACATGCATGAAAACAATATAATTGTCTTTGGAATGATTATAGTTCACTATGCATCATTTTAAAAGTTTTGCACAAGTGTGAGCCACATTAAGTAAGTAAACAACACTGTCTTCCAATCCCTTATTTGTCTCATTTCTCTTTTTAATGGCGTCCAATATGTGCTCTAGTTTGCGTTTTGTCTAGCTCCTACTGCAAGGACAATGGTGTTGCTGCCAGGATTGCTTTCATTTTATTAAAGGCATTTTCCTGTTAGCTGAAACAATCAAGTAGAGAGAAGAAAGGCGGGTAACAGGATGAGAACAGGACAAGGTCATTACTCAAATCTAAGCTCACTGACATAATATTATTACAGCAGCAGTATTTTATGGCACTCACCTGGCCCTGGGCATTTGTGATGATCTGACTGGTGATTCCAGCCATGCTGGACATGGCACTGTTAATGATGGGAGTGGATGTAAGGGAACTGAGGAACTGTGGTTGCGCTCCCAAGGAAGCAGCATTGATCTAGGCACAAAGATCATAACATGTTCATTGTGTATTTGAAAGATGACAAATGAAGAATGGTATGAACAGAGGAAGAGATTTCTTACAATAGCGGGGTTAATGGAGAGTCCTGCAGTCTGAAGTGCTGCCACTGACAAGTTGGACGGAGAGATGGTGTTGGTGGCAGTGGTCGTCTGGGCTGTTCCCACCTGAGCAACAGAAATCTGTGCACCGGTTACCTGCGGTGCCTGAGGTGTCACCTGCTGCATGGCTGCTTGCACCTGCTGAATGGGTGCTGACTGAGACTGGAACACCGCCTGTGCATTGGCTTGCAGCTGAGGCTGGACTGAGTTCAGGACAGTTGCAGCTGAGAAAGATATTATGCAACATTCTAATGTTCTGCAATGAAATTTAGATAGATAGATAGATAGATAGATAGATAGATAGATAGATAGATAGATAGATAGATAGATAGATAGATAGATAGATAGATAGATAGATAGATAGATAGATAGATAGATAGATAGATAGATAGATAGATAGATAGATAGATAGATAGATAGATAGATTACCAACAGTATAACAAGTAAGTTTGTGGAATTTCTGCCCACCTATATTCCATGATTATGTGCAAGGGGTATAACTGCAAAGATTGACAACCACAGCAGCTCAGCACAAAGTTGTAGACAAGGTAAAGTTACAGTGTGCTGAAGCAAATAGTCAATAAAGGCAGCCAGCTCTTTGCTGACTCAGTAACTGAAGAACTCCAAACTTCCTCTGACATTAACATCAGCATAGAAACTGTGCACTTGGAGCATCCATGGCAGGTAGTGCAGTACTTTTTTACATATACAGTATGTTGTCAAGTCTACAGCTATACTAGCAGCTCTGTGTACTTAGTACAGTCCGATGTAGCAGCTAGTAATGGAAAGTCAAGCCAATGCAAAATTGCCTTTAAATCTGCAGTCTTTCTAGTGGTCAACAGAGGGCGACTGTGCTTGCAAAAATTAGTGTAGTTGCATAGGATTTTATGGGAAAACAGCCCTGTCATGATCTATGGCCTTGATTTAGACTTTCCTGATAAGTTTATCACCAGATACAAGTCTGTCTGAACACAGCAAGATTATCATTTTATAGATGACGTTCCAAAATAGAGTCAAAAAGGAGGATAGAGCAAAGTATGCTTAACTGTATCACTGACAAGTAGTTAACCAATGAGCATGCAGTTTCCACTGGTTTGCATCTTATCTGTATTTGTGATGACTACTTTAAAAAAAAAGCTAAGCTTGAGGAAAAGAAAACTTTCAGCTTGATACTTCACAATGACACTACTTGGGTTAATTGTTTAGTGTTTACCACACCAATTTATAATAGCTGATGGAAAATCTGACCTGAAACATCAATTACACATTTACAAGTATAATAGGAGGACATAGATGTTTATGCCGTTTAGACAGTTTACTTCATCAGATATATTAACTTAGTAATTTCGTTTTATTTCATTCAAAGAGGCTGAAATCACAGTATAGGTCATTACAGAGCATATTTCATTGAGCTGAAACTCAACAATTCCCTTTAAGCAAGCACTATTATTCTCATATCACAATCAAATGTACAAAAGGTCATAAGATTCAATAAAAAAAGCTGGTGAAGATAATGATGTCTGCATTTGTTGTTGAATTTTTTAATTGTAATCTTGTCAACACAAATGCAGACATATTGAAGATATAGGAGGTCAAATAAAAGCAGGCATTCACGTTGTTTTACCTTGAAAGCCAGCAAATGGCAGTTTGAGGAGACTTCCAGCTGGGTTAGCCGCTGTGAAACCAGGGAGAGTAGCTACATTGGTGGTAGGAAGAGTGAGAACAGCCAAACCGCCCTGGCCACCGATGGCACCTGGCATGCTGAGAGGAATGAGCAGCGGCTGACCCAGTGACCCCGTCTGTGCCATCATACCAGTCATCAGAGTGGCCAGACTTTCCTGGGTCAGCACCTAGTGAAAAAAATTCCATCAACATTTATGCCTGCGAGGTATTCAATGTGCTTTCAGTGGACTATTTTGTCTCCTTATTATTTTTAATGTTGTGTTTTTACACAGTGAAACTAAATAGTCATACTTCGGTTACTGTGTGTGGACTGAAAACTCCACTATTAAGCTTTTTTTTTTAAAAAAGCATGTTAGGGGTTTTACTTTTGACTGCTGAAATTGCTGAAAATGTTGTGCTAATAGCCTCAGGCTATGTGTTCAGCAACTTGGATTAAACTGCTCATCCTTTTTACTTTCACAGTGCACAATGGCATCGGTATACAACCTCACTAAATCACCTACAATGATTTTTTTTAATGTAATAATACTGACACTTGGCTCTCTGGTGCATTCGTTTTCTACAAGAATAATATGTAAAATGAGAAAAATCCAAATGGCTTTCCCACCCACTCTGAGCTCTTTCTACCGACCTTTAAAATCAGACAGCAAAACTACTTTGTTTCTCAGATGGTTAAATATGAATATGAGGTGCAGTGTGTGTGCATCTCAAAAAGTCAGACCTGTGGACAGCCTTGCACAGTGATGGGCATGGCAGCCTGGTGCTGGGGCAGAGACACGCTGATGGGAACAGCAGGGGTCAGAGTTTGGACCGTAGGAGCTGGAGGCTCCACAGACACCACCTGCTGCTCACCCAGCACTGCAGGAGCACAGCCAGAGTTGGTTATTAATTACATTTTAAGTTGTTGATTTTTTTTTTAAATCACACAGATGTTATTAGGAATTCACTACAAGTCTGGATATATGAGAAGTGAGTTCTCTGCTATCCAGCATTATCAAGGATGACAATGATTTACCTACACCACCCCCTGTGCTCTGGGGCACTGTGGGGCTGTCCTGGGTGCTGCTGGCATCAGGTTGCTCTCCAGCTTCAGCCACGCCCTCATCAGTTTTGCATTCGCTCTTCCCATCAGCTGCTGAAGAGGCTGAAGACGCATCGACTTCTACTTCTAGCACTCGAATGGTTTCATGGCCAGACATCACAATGACCTGCACAGCGATCAGGATTTTAATCTAAGAGGACTCAAATGCAAAGAAGGCCTCTGCTTTTCTTTGAGTTTGTATTAAAAATGTAATAAAATAGTTATGTGCAATTATTTTATGAAACAACAGGAGATAATTCTCATCTGACCTAGCACCAGAGGGGTGTAAAACAAAAATTCTGTAAATTCAGTATTTCTCCACCTTGTCAATTCCCTCTGGAAGAACTTAGCTGATGACTCATGGTATGCAATAATGACAGACCTAGTGGAGGGGCAGCAAGACAACCTGGGCTGGAGGACAAGGTGCAGAGAGACAATGCAGGAAGAGAGAGGAGGATGCATACCTGGTTGTCTTTGGCAGGGAATTTCAAAGTGCAGGATTTAAATGGCTGAAAAAAGACTTCTGCAGTCAGACAGTGAATGGCTAAGGAGAACAGAGAAGCCGAGCACATGTTAGGACAAAATGAACCAAACAAAAAAACAAAACAAAAAAAAGAGACATAAATGAAAAGAGCATGAGTACACATAAACAATGATAAGAGCATCAGCCAACAAGCAGTTCAAGCAATGCTTTCTTAAAGGTTGCCTTTGTGCTTCTGTGAAGAGCATTGCTTTTGTTTGCTGACTATGTCTAGACACAATGTTACTAGAGAGAGAAAAACCACAATTAATTATTAAGCATGGCAATTCAAAGACTGTTTCCAACACAAGCATAGGTATTATTAGTCTATAAAACACAAAAGTGCATCGGGATCTCAGTGGTCTGCTGTGTGACTGTTAATCATTCCATTACGAAGTGGCACGATGGCGCATGGAGGGTGACAGGAGCAAACAGCAGCAAACAAGTCGAAGGCAAAGTTATGTTTAGTTAAGCTCACTGCAAGAGTAGGTTGGGAAGGGGGGGTCCACTTCTCCCTAACAAACACATGAGTGTTACCTGCTCATTGACAGTAAGTGGGGCATCTTTGGCAGGCAGATCCTGGGAGTTCATGGCTTGCTGCACCACCACAATCACTGTCTTCCTGGCATTCTGGGTTAACAAAAAAGAAAAAAAAAGTGATTTAAAAAATGTAGAACCATTTTAGAAATTAAAATATGTATCAAGTTTCCCGGATAAGCCCACAGTGTCTGCACTTTAATGACAAACCCAGCTTAAACAGAACCAAATGCAGAGGACAGGGTTTTTTCTTTCTTTTCAATTCATTGCTATTATAGTCATTGCACGAGTAGACTATTTGAAAGGGGCCTGTAAACAGGCCATACTGTTTTGCACTTAAGCAGCAGAAAACGTGATCAAACACGCTGGTCGTGGACGTTAAGTGGTTACCCGTCCACCACGGATCACAAAAAGACTCGAGACGGTGCGTTTCCTGCTGCAATGCCCCGTTAGATATGAGGATCTGTCAAAAACTTCAGCGGGTGTTGATGGGCTCCCCACCCCCATCCTGGCCAATAAAAGTCTCGCCGCGTCGGCCACTTTTGAGGACAAGCAGCAAGCACGGAGCACAGGCGACGGAAATCATCTCGATCCGTGCCAAGAGACCGAATATTATGTATTTCCCTCTCTTTATCATAAATATATAAATTATGCTAATTACGAACATTGCATATTAACCAAAACTCATTTCCTCTCGCCATTTCGCTGCTATGCGCGAAGCGCAAGCCAGAATACGGTCCGGTTATTATATTCAACTTACCGCGTATATGCAGCTTATTTTCTGTAATCCCCGGCTCTTAAAAAGGTCCTTGTCACAGTTTGTTTCAGTCACACATAATTAAAAATTCATCTCAGCTCCCAGACAGGCGCTGTGACTGCACACAAAAGAGGTATTTGCATTGATAAGGAGGCTTGCAATGTTAGGATCTCCTGTCTCTTAATATTTAATGACGATGCCCTTTCTGCAACAGTTCAGATAATCAAAAATCCTTGAGGTGTCTCACAGAATCCTATTTGAGCTGTAAAGTCGGACAAAATTGCTACAAAATTGGCCTTTTGCACTACGTCATGAACATAATTTATGCAAGAAAAAATCTTGCATTGAAAAATGTCTGCCTCGACTTCAGAGGTGCCATGGTTCTCTTAAAGGGGAAGTAGCGCACACAAAGACGAGCAATGGAGACGCTTTCATGAAACACTGTGCCGATACGTTTCAATTTCCCAACACCGCTGTTTGTCTGTAATATCACGATATTCGCATCGTTTTTGCGTTTATGTGAACGAGAATTAAATTATTTAATATAGCAGAAATAATTATGGAGACTTGTGGGCTCTCTTCTTAAAATGACGTAGATATGTTTTTTGTGGTTGCTTTATATGTGTTTCTCACTGGATTAAAACATTTCTGACTGATGATTGTCATAGCATATTTTTTAAATTGGAAGATAATATATAACCTTTGATCATGGTGTAGACAGTCGTGCTATTTTGAATAATCCCGTGTTAATTCTGAATGTGATACATAAGGAATGAATGTGTAGTTCTGAGATCAAAGGTCATCATTTAGTTGATGAATAAATTAGTTGACTCACACAAAACTAACCATTTTAATAATGTAAATTTTTAGGTAACCCATCAGGATAAACAAATGCCGAAAATTTATATTTTTTATCGGCTTGGTTTGCCATCCCAATGATTTTCGGGAGTTTTACTGACTGAGATTAATTGTATACATACACACATACTCAGAAGGCTAATCGGGACAGAGTGGAGACACCTGGGGAAAACAAGCTAAGGGTGCAGATAATCAAGATCACTAGACAGGGGAGGAAATAAAACTTAAAATAATACCTAAAAGACAACTAAATATAAAAGTAAAACAGGATATAACTGATAAGAGTTAATTAGTAAGCAAGTTTTAGTAAACACTCTACACAAGACAGCTTGTGTAGAGTGTTTCATGTTTATGAGCTATTCATGTTCATAAACATGAACATGAATAATGTTCATGTTTATGAACATGAATAGCTGAAATGACCTTAACATAATTGATTTATTAATTTTTGTTGATTTGTTGATGTCTTTATCTGGACCAAATTGTATATGAGGATGCTGTATAGGACGTGCAAGAGTATATTAAGGACACACAAGAAAATAGCAATGATGGTGTTATAATATTGTATATTTCTGTTATATTTTACTGGCCCTAAAGTACATATGTCAAACCCAAGGTCCAGGGCCCTTTGCAAATTGTGCCCAGCAATAAATGTAGATTAACCTGCATAAATGTCTATGTCCATATATTTTCTTATTAGAAGGCAGTTTACATGTGGTACATGTGAACTTCCCAAAGATTAGATTTATTTTTATTATTGTTGTGATTGATTAAACGATATAAAAAGGAGGTAAATAGCATGAAATTCTGCTGATTTTTTTGAGGCCTTCATGCGGACCGAATTGTGTTTGATATTACTGTATGGGACATGCACCAGCATTATCCAGGATAATTTTATGGTAGGATTGATTGTATGGCAAGAGTGACTGATGGGTTCAAGGTCAGGGTAGGATTACATCAGGGATGTATCAGGAAAAATGGTTCATGTGTTTAACTACCTTGAGTCAACTATCCAAAACAATGCAGTGCAGTGCAGAGGTGAAGAAAAGAGTGCAGGTAGGGTGGAGTGGGTGGTTTGTAAGCTGCCAAGCAGGAGGAAAAGAGGAAGACCACAGCGGAGAGTCATAGATGTAGTGAAGCAGGACATTCAGAGGGTTGGTGTAACAGAGGAGGATGGCAGGGACATGGTGAGATGGGGGCAGATAAGGTGGTGTCCAGCTCGTACATCGAGTATCCCGAAGATGAAAAAGAAAAAGAAGCAACTAGGTATGCATGACCCTTGATGTGAGCCCAACTTTATCAGTGTGGGCGTTATTAAAAGTAAATTTGACGCCCTCTGCCTTAAAACCAAGACAATCATTTTTCCTTCCAGCTGGCGGCTAACCTCTGCTCCATTTTTACCAGTAGGGGGCGCGGGCGTGCACGTAAAACCGTGCGTGCAACCGCAGATAGATAGAGAACGGGTGACGTCACCACTTCCACAACAACAAGAAGCTGAAAAACAAGGAAGTGGACGATTGTGTGAAGCCGTGACCTGAACTAAGGCCGTGAGAAGATACGCAGAGCTCCGTTTAACCTGATATTCTTCAGCTTCTGAATTATAACACGACAATGAACAACAAAGGTATTTCTCCAGACCTCGTTTAGGTAATTAGTCAGCTGTTCGCTATACGACGCTGACGTGATTAACTAGAGACGAAGAGCTGCCGTTATGGCTTTCCGAAGCGGACTTCACGTTTAGCCACGTACATAACAATAACCCGACGCTTCCTGGGTAACAGTGTGGCTCCTACTCTGAACCAAGGCGGCTATATTGTTAGTAGTGAAGCTGTTTACAGTGAAATCTTACATTTACTGTCTCTCTATATTCGTATACCATTAGTGGGCAGGTCACATGTTTTCTAGGTAGCTAATATCTCTGTAGACAGGCACATTTTAAAGGCACAGCTGACATGACTCTTTCCTTCTCTTTTGTAGGACCCATCATATAAATATAATCGTGAGGCTCATTTTAGTAATATTTGTTTTCTTTTGTTGACAATTTACGTATTATATCCTCATATATTATTTGACTATTTTATTTAAACACATTTCTTTTGTCCCCAGTTTCGTTCGTATCTGTACATTTTAACTCTTTAGCTTTTTGATGGTTATGATTGTAGTTGACTAAAAAGATGTATCGGCCATCTGTATCGAGGAAATAATATGTAATTGTGTAATTTAAGAGGAGAACGATATCGACATCGGGGGATAGGAGGATTTCTTTTTTTTTTTCTTTGTCCGGAAAAGTTACAAAAATAACAACAACGATAAAAGCAAAATAAATGAATAAATTCCAGTCAGACAGGTTTTTATTTTCCGTGTCTGCGTTTGTATTGGCCTAGAGTTTCACAACAGACATACATAAAGTATTTTTAATTTGCCTATTATTGCCTTAGTTACAGTTTCGGTTTAAGAAGAGCAGTAAGTATGAAAAAAAAAATATCCACCAGTCACACTTGTTAAGTTAAAACTGGAGAAGTGCAGTTCTTACTTTTAAATATTATTTTGCATATCAGAATTAATTAATTCCCTATTGATTTACTAATTGATCACTTGTAGTGTCCCCCCCCCCCTTTTTTTTAAAAATGGCGTTATTTTTTTTCTTTTCTTATAATAGTAATAATAAAACAAATTTTACTTAGCATAACTTGTGTAGCCAAGAAACCCTGAATCTTATTTTTTTAATATATTCATTTTTCTCCTGTGTACTGTGAGTTGTTATAATCTGCTCCCGAAGAAACAGTTTGTTGGGGGTTTGTTTTGTTTTTTGTGGTTTTCTGTGATTATGAATATGTAACTATTGGGGAAAAAAATATATTTGGGGAAGTTTACATCTTACTAATAGGCTCTCAGGAGCCATCTTCAAGTTCACTGGACAATGGACATTGACCCCATAAGCAAAATTGAATGTGTTGCATTCCTCTATTGTCCACATTTAAACAAAATGACATTTTTATTACAGTAGAAAATGTATTAATACCACTAGGCACGACAGAGGAATGTTTGGTCCCTAAGAGTTTTGTTCTTTCTTAATTATTTCCTTTAATGTAAAATCTTTTATTGCAGGTTCATATCCACAGCAGGCTGTGTACCCTCAGCAGAGCACTGCACCTGTATACCCTCCTGCTATGCAAATGTCTCCTCAGGCACCTCCTTACACAGACACACCACCTGCATATTCTGAGGTAACCAATCCGTATTTAAGTCAAATGATGAGCAGAGTTAAAACTCGCACTTACATTTATAAACAAAAGAAAAATCTGTTTTGTTCTCTGTGTCTCCAGATATACCAGCCCAGATATGTGCTTCCACCTCAGGTGCCTGGTCAGGTGCCTCAGATGTCCTCTCCCTATCCTGGTGCTCAGGTGTATATGCCCATGCAGCCACATATGCCAGTTGGGCCAGTGGGCCAGAATGTCCCCATGGCTTATTATCCAATGGGAGCAGTCTACCCGCATGGTTCAACTGTGATGGTGGAGAGCGGCTATGATACTGGTGCTCGCTTCACAGCCGGCAGCAGTGTTTCCATCCCAGTGAGTGTCCATCCCAAGAAGTCCTATCCACCTTAGATGAGATGCACTTTAAAATGAGGAACTCTTTAACTGTGTTTGTGCTTGTTTCTTTCCTTTGCTAGCCCCCACCTCCTGGACACCCCCCTAATGCCGCTCAGCTGGCTGCCATGCAAGGTGCCAATGTTGTAATGACACAGCGCAAGAATAACTTCTTCCTGGGTGGATCCAGTGGAGGTTATACCATCTGGTAACAGCAGCTCCTTCATGCCTAAACCATGTCCCCATCCCAGATGATGCCCCAGTTCTTCCCCATCCCATATGCCTCCCTCTTCAGGCTGCTTGGCCATGCCACAATACTGATATCACCTAACGGAATGTAATATTTTAGAGCCCTTGTGAAAGGTACAGTACTCCACTTCTGACCTAGAGATGAAATGATAAACTCCATTGCCTGAAGAGGACAAGTGAAAATTGTAATGTTACAGAATCCATTCCATAGTTCTTCATTGGGTCTAACCTTTTTGGTCATTCCAGATCTGACCTCTTTCAGGCATCTTTATTTGTCAACAAGATCTTCTCTTCTTTGATTGAATGGTCGCAAATTACACTGAGATGTTCTTGTACTCCTGTAAAAATACTTTAATGAAATATTGAAATATCAGACCCGCATAAATATAGTTTAGCTGCTTTATGGTGAAAGTGAAACGCAGTTACAAAGTTGCAGTAAAAAAGAAAAAAAAACATCCACTTGTCTTTTTTTGAAACTTTTAGTGTAGTTCAATTAATAGGTGTCTAGTAGTTCCATGTAAGTACCAGTATGATTATGAGAAATTACATCTCAACTATTTAAAAAAAAAAAAAAAAAGGAAGAAAAAAAAAGTCAGCATCCTGGATGCTTTTAGCTAGAAATGTCTTGTCTTTTGCACAGTATCCAAAATACCACGGAAAATTTGTTGCACAGTGAACTTTCTGAGAGATTGTTCTATTTAAATCACATGTAAATTAAAGAAATTAAAGCAAAAAGAATAAAAAAAATCAAAAGATTTACTGCAATATGAAAGTGGTTTACTGTACCTTGTTGGGCAACTTGTAGATGAACATAGTCAAGTGCCAAAGAGCACTGGGGATAGCCCTAAATTTAAGCAAATTAACTTCAGTAAACTTAAAGGAAAGAAAATTTAAAGTAAATCCAAATAGAAAGATGGTTGGGAAGGGGTGGTTGGTGTAACATTTTAGCTTTTTTGTCTCCTGTTTCTATTTCACAGTCGGATACCCAGAGTTTATACACTAAATGTTTTATTGTACAGATTTAAACTACTTTTCATTATTTCCTTTTCACGCAGTATATCTTAGATCATCAAGTATTTATTCTCCACAGAAAAATGTCACCTTTTATGATAGCGTTCATTTCTAGGTAACATTTTCAGCAAAGTTACTGAGACTTATATTTCAGTGTTTCTTTACTTTTCCACATTTAAGTGACTTACGCAAGTAGTTAGGCTAATAAATTTGTTAGTATAACCAATGAGCTGGTTGTACCAAAGATCTGGTCTACAATGCACTTATGTTTGGTTATGACGTCATATTTGAAATGTCACAATTTAAAAGCAAACTTTTCCTTGGACAAGAATTTGTGACACTGTTGGCCATTGGAACCTTTGGTCTGATGTGACTGCAATTGTTAGTTAATGTGGGTAAACTGCATCTTTGAGTTGCTGCATACTTTTGCACCTTTGCTATGTACAAGTTAGATTAAAATACTTTTTATCTGAAATGCACTGCTAAGCAAAACGGAGGAGTTGCAGACAAGGGGCTTTTTTTTTTTTTTTTTTTTTTAAATCAGTTTTCATGCTTTTAAGAAAGCTGTGATGTTTTGGGGATTTTTATTTTATTTTTTTTGTGTGGTTGGGTTTTTGTTTTTGTTTTTTAGCACTTTTCACATTTTAAAATTCATCCAGTCTAAACAATTTTGAAACTTTTGACATGTCACATTGTTCAGTTGCCTGCACGTGTATGCAAACCTTTTGCAAAGAGGCTAAATGACTGTCGGCATAATGTTTAATTTCCAGGATTTTTAAAAAGAAAAAAATTTAATGCTGTTTAAACTCTTTTCCTTAGGGTCGTTACATCTTACATAATCTGGCAAACTGAAAGAAGACTGCTAAACATAGGCAAGTTGCCTGTATGGATACCATCAGCTAATATTTGTAGACTTGTTCATTTGTGTCAAGCGTCAATGTGTCACTGGGTATCCGACATAGCATATCAAGTTTTAACAGCTGTGGCCGCCAGAAAACAAAACCTGTTTTCTTGTCAACCAACATTTAGTGTTTTCAAGTGTTATTTAAGTCAGAAGAATCATCTGTCTGGAAACCTGCATCACTCTTCTAATAAACCTCTCCTCCGCAGCTCATACATAAAGCTGCAGCACCAGATGTGACAGTCATCTCCATGTCCATTTATTTACCCGCTCATGCTGTCATTTCATACAGCTTCATTGGAAAAGGAGGCCACAGCTATCAAAACTTAGAAACTGTACAAACGTTATCTTTTTTTCCCATCTATGCTCTGATTGTTTGTAAAGCAGCATAACAGTGGCTTTGTCCCAGCAATATGAAGTACTGTAATTTACAGCTGACCAGTAGATGCTATGCCAACCACAGCCAGCAAAAGGAGCACTCTTTGTTGAAGGATTATGGACATTTATAGTTCAGGGATTCTCTTTACAATATTTTCTAAAATAGATGTATGTACTAAAGTGATGTGATGGACTTTGGTACACATTCTATCTTTTAAGATTACTAAAGGAGATGAGTGTCACTACAGTTTGCTGAGACATGTCAAAGATGGAATACTTTGAAAAAAGAACTTAGGTGCACTTAACTTTTTTATACTAAACTTAAAATTTAAAATGTAAGTTTAGAATAAAGGTTATTTTGGAAATTTGAAACATAGCGAAGTCTTCCTTTTGTGCATCAGTCACTCCATTTTCTGAATCGAAGCAGGCTAACCAGAGTATTCCAGATGTTCTTCTCCCCGCAACATTTTTCACTTCATCTTCAGAGATCCTAACACGTTCCCAGATCAGGTGAGATGTATTTTCTCTCTAGTGTATTATGGGTCTCCTACCAGCTGGACGTACCAGGAAATCCTCCAAAGCAAGGTGCCCAGGAAGCATCCAATTAGGTGTTGCGATCAACTCGCTCCTCTAGTATAAGTTTGGATGTCTGAGCTTCTGATCTTATGTCCAGGACCAGGCACCCTGCATAGGATATTTGATTCAGCCATGTGTCCACAACCTCATTCCTTCTTTTGATACCCAGAGCTAATGGCCATAGGCTCAGCTGTCCTCACCATAATGGTATGGCGTACTACCTGCATTACTGCTGATGCTGCACTGATCCACCTGTCCATCTCATGCTCCATTTTACATTACACACTAACAAGATCCCAGAATACTTAAACTCCCAAACCAAAATGAAGCAAATCCACTGCTTTCAGTTCATTGTTCTTACACATTTATGATGCATTACAACATCAGGCCAATTATTTCTGTACTGTCCTATAAGAATGGAAAATATTGCGATTCTGGTTATTGTAAATTAAGAAATACATCTGTGAAGGTTCTAAAGTCATCCAGGTCATCGTCGGCTAAGAAGCTTAGGAAGAAAAGTGTCTGGACTTCTTTAAGTTGCTTGAAAACGTTTCACCTCTCATCCAAGAAGCTTCTTCAATTCTAGGGTCAAATGGTGGCGAGTCCCAGATTTAAGCCCTATGGGAGTGTTCCCCCAACAGGGACATGGAGCCCTGTTGACCCTCTTCCTAATCAAACGATGCAAGATGTGAAAACGGGTGTAGGTCACAATCAGCCAAGGTAAGGTTTCGGGTGAACCCGCTGTGAAACCTAGCCCCACCCTATCATGTGATTTCCTGAGGTCAAAAGGCCCAGGATGTGAGTGGGCGTTAAGGCGTCTGGGAAGGGATGTTAAAACTGGATTACAGGTGGCAGACAGTGTCGTAAACCACCCTCTCTGTTCAAAGATGGTCGCTCACAGTGGACATAGATGGCTTGTAAATTAAGGAATTTCTTTCCTGACTAAACAGCATAACAACATATTGGTTTGAGCAGGTTTTACATTACATTGGATGTAGCCAAGTGTACCTATTCAGTCTAATGTGCAGTGTGCTAGTGCATTGTCTGCAATGTCAGACTGGGGGCAGCAATGCATTAAAACATTCACACACTGTCACACGGTAATAAAACTTGTCCAAAAACAAGTTTAATTGACTTCCACATTTATCATAAATAAGGAAGTAACCAGCAACCATTTCAGGTATACAAAACACAACCAAGAACAAGAAATATTGTGTAGCTGTCCTGTTCTATTGAAAGATAACCACTTTCTTTGACCAGCTTATAATAAAAGAATTGCATAAAAAAGTATTTCTTAAAAGCAAATGAATATGAAAGTAACAGCCCATAATAGCACCAGAAATCATCTTAAACATAGTTTGAGAAAAGTACGGTAACTAACTGAAATGGCAAATAAAGAGAAATTTAAATGTGGATGATAAATATTACATTCAAGGCGCTCCTTTGATTTGACTGTTTTGCATTTACTGATCATGTAACTATGTTGTGCTTAGCTCTGCTAACCTGTGCACAACTTCAGCTTTCACCTCCTTCAGCCAATCAACATTCACCCTCACAGTGGTACTCTTTTCTTTGGTTTCACTTGCATTTTTAAAGAAAAATATCTTCAACAAGGTGTTTTTTTTCTCTGCACAGTGTGCTGCCAGTAACGGGTTTCCCTCAAAACACACACGCAAGGAAATAGTTTTCCTTCTTATCACACTTCCACAGATCATTTTCTTAAGCTCAACTAACTCGCTATAAGTCTTCCACCAGGTTCATATAAAGTATTCCTTCTTTTCGGGTGCAGGCTTGTTATTGTCCTCTTCATCAGGGTCCTCTCCTGGAGCCAGCTCCCCTGTCGTCCTGTAGTCCCCTCTGTTGTGGTACAGATACCGGCAGAGCACAAAGCTCAAAGCAGCTAGTGTCAGCAGAATGAGAATAACAACAACTGTGGGGGGGAAAGGCAGGTTTAGAAGACACTTTGAACTGCAGCAAAAAAAAAAAAAAGAAGAAGAAGAAATAAATCTCAAGATAAAGTGCAAACAGTTACCTGCAATAACTGCAGAGTCTGAACTTGTGGGAGCAACTGTTGTTAACACTGAGGGAAAGAAAATAGAACATTTAAAAAGAGTTTACCAAATACTCTGAAAATCAAATGTACAATAGTAAATACCAAAATAAATACAATTCAACAAATTAATGCTACTAAAGGAATAAAAGTACAACAGAAATACACAAAACTTGAAAAAAAGGATAAACAAATGCTTAAAGAAGTGTTATAAAAAGCTGCCACACAAAGTCTACAAAAATGTATTTTCAGAAGTGATCTAAGAAGTCAAGAGACCCCTAAAGCACCATCAAAAAAAAAATAAAAATAAGCAAGTATGTAATAAGTTACATCTGCTTTCATTTCTAAGGTTTTACGAATCAGTACATGAAACACTATGTAGTCCTTACAAGATCTTTAAAAACAACCTGTGAAGAACAACACATGACATGTTACACCGTGTCAGCATTTAGCATAAACTGAGCCAAAATGCAGAAGCAGTATGTGGAAGAACTAATTATATGGCATGCGTGATTCATCGGTTTGTGGAACAAACTTTGGCAACAATAAGCAATTATTTTTTATTTCACTGTCATTATCTCACTTTTGGCACAGTGTTGCTTCAGTTCAGTGTTGGGGGTCTCTTAGGGTCCCACCATAGCGTTTCATTTGGGTCGAGGTCTGGACTTTGACTGGGCCACTGCAACACCTTGAATCTTTTCTCTTTCAGCTATTTCTTTTGTAGATTTGCTCCTGTGCTTAGGATTATTGTCCTGTCGCATGGCCCATTTTTGGCCAAACTTTAGCTGTCGGACAGATGGGCCCAGATCCTGTGGCTGTGTAACAAAACCAAATCATCACCCCCTCCACCACCGTGCTTTACAGCTGGTATGAGGTGTTTGTGCTGATATACTGTGTTTAGTTTTCACCAAACACGGTGCTCTGCATTATGGTCAAACATACTCAGCGTGGTCTTGTCTATCTAGAAGGACACCATTTCAAAATGATATGGGGTTTGTTGAGAACTTTGCAAACCTAAGCTTTGCTGCCATGTTTGTTTAGAGAAAAAAGGCTTTCTCCTGGCAAAACTTTCAAAGAAGTCATACTTGTTCAGTCTTTTTCTAATTGTACTTTCATTAACTTTAGGGTGCTAACTGGAGCTTGTAGAATCTGGTTTGTTTTCTGTAGGTTTTCTAATCATTGCACAGTATGACGGTGAATTTGGTGGGATGTCAACTCCTGAGAAGATTGGCAGCTCTCCCCACACACTTGCACACACACCTGAATGCTCCAGACAGCAAGCTACCAAAGCATACGTGTTTATATACGTGTCTAGACTTGCTGATGAGCAGTTCATTAAGCTGCATTGTCTTCATCAATTTTGGAACAGCCAGTAAAGCCATATTGGAGGACCTAAGGTCCAGAACTGGCTAATGCAGAGTAAAATCTTCTATGCATTTTGGGACCAATAACAGACATATGTTAAAAAGGATCAGTAAAATCCTAAAACCAATTCTAAAGTATACAGAGAGCCCAGGAGATTTTTTTTTCCCCTTCGGTTTTGAGAGAGTGGATTTTTATTTGAAAGAAGCAGAATTGGACAGCTTTTTTTATGTGTTGTTTAAAGGTTGGGAGGGATTCAAACTGCAATAATTTCACGCTGAAGGCATCAAATTAGCAGACAAGGAACCTAGGGCACTTTCAAAATGATTTGTACTACTGAACAGTTCGATTCTTGATTTTGAAGTATTTCGTTGAAGAAAAAAGTCACACAACAAGAGCTAAGTAGACGTGCATCACCAGGATATACTTCTACTTTGAGTAAATGTTGTCATTTGTAATGCTGTGGGTTCAGAAAGAGACAACCAGTAAAGGAAAACATAAAACAAAAAGCTTTCGAGCATACCCTGAATGGTAGTGGATTCTGTTTGTGTGGGAAGTGATTCAACAAGTGCCACATCTGGGGCTGAAAATAAATGGGGGAAGAAAAAAAAATATAAACATTATTTATTAAAATAAGAAAAACTATAACTAAAGGTCACAATATCAGAACATTTGTTGGTTGTGTCTAAGCAAAGTAAAAACAATCGTAGTGAAAGACAAATGTACTTACACACTTTATTGCTTTTATATGTGGTGGTAAAGGCTGTTGTCAAATTCTCGCTATCTGTATCTGGAAGATAAAAAAAGCATGTTAAAAATGTCACAGCGCTCTATCTTCAGCTCCCAGTCTACTGAGAGTGGCTTGTGTAACACCACAGCTGCTGGCTGAGGAGGGAATATTCACTGTTGAGACACAGTAATCTGATTATTATTAAGGGCTGGGACTGAAACAAACCTGTCCAACTCCTATTTTTCTGAATAGCTGTGATGCAATGGTATTAGTCAGAGCACGGAAAAGAGAAACACGTTACTAGTAACTGTAATATAAAAACTCAGAGCTGCAATAATCACAGATTTAACAGAAACAGCAAAAGCGCCATCGCTTTGGGCCCCTTTTTTTTTTTCTTTCCGAGCTTTGCATTGCAGCAAATTTAAATTTTGTGGTTAAAGCAAGACAAATAAAGATGTCATTTTGGGTTCTATGTTATTACAGACTTATAGGCAGCTTTAATCAATAAAAGTTTATAGTACTTGTGAGAATGGTCAGTAATAAAAACATAAAAAAGACATATATGGATTTTTATATCTTGTAAAAAAGAAAATACAAAGAAACTATTAAATGCAGCTTTACTATATAGTTATTTCAATAATATTTTCACATTTAAAGAAGACTTTTTAAATTCCCATTACACATGGTTTGTTTCATTCAACAAGTCAAAACTGAACACAAAGAATTTACAATATAGTGTAATATAAGACCAGGAAAAGGAAAGCAATCTTGTATTTACATAATAGCTGCCAACTAACTTTCACTGAAGTGATCGGTTAATCGACCAGAGTGGAAGCTCTACGATGGTTAAGTTGAAATGTTAGCCAACAAGAACTACTCGAGTAAAAGTAGATTGAAACTTTACTTCTCCAAAACGCAACAATATATCAAACTGTCAGATGACACCTGTAACAAAACAGGAAGAAAACAATAAAAGGCTATATAGTACAAAAAGAAAAGAAAAAAAAGATAGAGCTTACGATTCATGGTTGGTTATTGTTCTCACCGGTTATACCTGAAAGAAAAACACAAACTGTAAAAACAGACAACGAGCTCATGGTGATTTCCGCTCAGAGCTTTTCCAACATGTTGATGTGAATCTGTCACACATGTTTTCTCAAACCGGTCAACACCTCGTTCCTCGGCTTTGTTACCAACGCGTTTCGCAGCCCAGCTGTCTTTTTTTTTTTTATCACAGTCAACCATCTGACTGTTTTTTAAGGAGCCCTCAACTGAAAATGTACTTGTTTGGTACAAATCCACCTAAAGCCCGGGGCAAAAACCGACGAGTGAGTAACACACACTTCCAGAAGAAGTTTTTACACTTCTCAAACTCGAGCTGATCAATCAGGCATTGTTCATCGCAGCTGTTGAGTGAGCTTACCTGTCTGGGCGCAGCGCAGCGGAGGAGCGCGTCACAAAACCGGACAAATTCACTGAGTTTCCCCCCCTCCTGGGAGAGCTTTTATGGTGGAGAAAACTAACGCCCACTGCCTTTTTTAAGTCTGGTAATCTAACCGGCGTGCGGCTCTGGTAAGGGGTCTGAATCTGCGTCTGTTGAATACAGTTAACTAGTCACAGTTTTCCTTCCAGCACTCGTGAGTCATAAAGCACACGCGCTCAGTTTCCGCCTCCCCTCCCTTTCCTCCATGTCAAAGATCGTCTCTCATCAAGATGTATCACTTCCACCACGAACCCCTTTAATAAGGGTAAACCGATGATAATGATGACTAATTACTATGGTTTAATAATAATTACTTATGCAATGGGTTACATATGTCATTAGTTATGAATTATATACAGCATAGTTTTGTGTATGGTGTCACAGATGACAAGATATTTGGTTTAGTGTACGCGTTAACTCGTGGTATTTGAACGTAAACCACAATCCTTTGCTAACCCAACCAAAGAGTAAGTGAAAACAGAGTCAACAGTGAGTAGGAAAGGACACAAACCAGCTCTCCAGGTTTACGTGTTTGATTTGCAGCTTCAGTCGCCTCCCCACCGGCCTACTTCACACTCCTTGCAAACAAGATTTATGAGCATTACTTTCAACTTAATAGCTAGCCACGCCTGTAATGTTTATGGCTCTTTATGTTTATGGTATGTATTAATCATTTACAAAGACTTTATAAATGACACACTATGACATTATCAAGTGTTTTAACTTTGCAGACAGTGTTCTAGTACATAGCCAACAATCAGAAAATAACTAATAGTTGAAATAAATTTAACTATTTCATTATTACAATGGTATTATAAACTATTACCTGTTGAAATACATTTGGGTCATTATTATTAGTAGTAGTAGTATTAGTAGTAGTATTATTTAACATTGTTTTAATTCTTAAAGAATGCCAGAACATACATCGATTAAGTGAAGTTAAAAAAAAAATTCTTATGACAACATGTACTCTAAAAATATTTTACTAATCCTGAACATAATTTTACTTGTGACAAAGATGGCCCTGGTTAGCTGGCCCTAGTGTAGAAATCTATGTAATAAAGAATCCTAGTTATGTCTGGGGTTCTTTATTACATAGGTGTAGGTGTATCTCCTTAAAGCAATTTTATTTTACATTATGCATAAATATGGGGGGCTGAGTCATGACAGATTATTTAAATATGTGACAAAGTTCACATTGTTTGCACATACAGCAGGAACAATCTTAAGCTGAAATAGCCAGATTGAAAACCTCTGTAGATGTAGTTGCGCTTGGTAAGCGTTCTTACACGTAAGCATTCATTTGTCATGTGTAACGGTCACCAGTAAAATCCAGTAAGTAAGTTAGCAGCTGTCTAACTGAAAACAAAACTGCTTGTCGTTCCACATCAAGAAGTGAGACACACATTGGGCTCAGATGACCACAAGAAATTTCAGGAAGCTGTCCCTTCATGTTGTTTCGTTATAATAAAAGAAACATAAGCTAAAACGTGTGTATATATAATCAAACCTTTCCAATACTGTCTAATCAATTATGTTATTTCACAGATAATTTGTCATGACAGTCAAATCATTAAGCAAGCAATGTTGTATACATCTGATGAGTACTGAAGTCCAGGCTGAGTGAGCGCTCACCATTTTCCACCCCATCATCTTAAACATCTACTAACAGAGAGACAAAATGGTGACATTACCCAGTTTTTATTGCCGTTTACACAATGTTCTTATATCCTGTGCACATATACATCGAATAACCCAAAAATTAAAAAGTCAGAAATTCAGCTTTAGTATAAACAAAATTTGAACTATGTTTATTTTTCAGAATTACAAAGTTTGTCCTCACACTGCAGGCATAATTAATAAAATCTAATCAAAAACAAATAAAAAGAAATAATAAAACAGACTAAAAGGCTAAAATGATTAAAACGCCTCCTTGTTGGTTCCACAATAAGAGTGGAATGGCATTCTCTTCACGTTTACACAGAGACAGAAACATATCATATCTGTGTAGATTAACCATTCTGTGGTCAGTATCTTTTTAGCAGTGTAAACCTATGTAGAGCTTCTGTCTTTGCTAGCATTAGTTGTATAAATCCCTCATTTTAAAATGTATTTGCTTTAATAATGCAGTGAGTGAGTTTATGAAAATATAGGTTTTCCCAAAGACACCAATACATATGTAAAGTTGATTTCCTTAAAAGATAAATAAGAAAACTAACAGCAACAGTTCGTCAGTTGTGAAATCACAGTTGAACTTGTCAGTTGCAACTGTCGCCCTGTCTTTTTTTCTTTCTTCTGCAGCTGTTGACTTCAGTCAGTTCGGCGCTGTTTGGTTCTGGCGTTCAAAGGTTGATGATAAAGTGAGCCAAATGAAGAAACGCAGACAAAGAAAGAAGAGAAATAATAATATGGCATCTTGTAGAACAAAATGAAACACACAAACCTTTTGTTTTATTATGAAAACTTTAAACCATTGTGTTTTTTGAGTTCGAGGATATCTCTTTCTCTGCAGGGACGTCCTACATAGCACACCCAAAAAAAAAGAGAGTTATGACACAATATGCATAAAAAAAGGACAGCTGCACAACATGTGTGCTACTCGAGTGACAAACCTTCTGAGGAATGCTCAGATCCTTGGCGTCAGAATTCAAGCCAGAAGCGTCACCATTCTCCAGTCTGTTCAGTTTTGGAGTTTCAAGGGTTACCGGGCTGTCGTCCGTCTCTTCAATGTGCAGTGGGCCATTGTCTGCTGCAGACAGCTGGAGCTCCAAGCTATCTGATTCATAGGAGTTATTTTGTTCAGAGCTGCTTGCACTTGGTAGATCTTTTTTTCCATCTCCTTTATTTTCCGATTCTACGGGCGGCTTGGGCTCTTCTTCTTTCACAGCCTTTTCTCCTTCAACTTGATTGTTGTTGTCTCCCGACTTCAGCTCACTTCCTGATGCACTCTCTACAGCATCTTCCTGTGCAGAAGGGCTGTGGACCTCACTTTGGTACGACCCTACATCCAGTTCCCTGGACTCGACTAAAGACCCTCTAAGCATGCTGCCTTCTCTGGACAAGGTGCTGTGTCGAGGTTTTTCCGGGGATCTGAAACTAAACCGCTGGCTCGTTCTAGGACTGAAGCTCCTGTGAACCTCAGAAAAGCTGGCCTTCCAAGCCTTTGGAGAGATCAGACTTCGTCTTTTCAGTGAGCCATACCTGGAATATATAGTGAGAGAGAGGGAGTGAGATAGAGAAAGATCAAATCATGGAGATAAGAATGCAGTTCAGTACTGTGGAGTATTGCCAGAATATGGTGGAACAAATGAATAAATGAATGAAGCTTTATAACAACAGTGCATTTAGCCATAAAGCACAATTAAATGCTTTCTGAATCTGCAAAAGTAATAATTAAAAGAAAATGCTGCTTGTATTATTACTCTAGGAGAAGATGTGACTATGGCGGGTAATTTCCACATTTTTCTGAAACTGTAATGAGAAATTAAAAATGTTTTTCATTTGCCTTCAAGCTTTAAAGTTAAGAATTAAAAAACTCTCACCGGGACAATCCCTTTACAGCAAATGCTTTGTCTGGATGCTGAGCCTGCAGCTCCTTTATCACATTTTGTAGATCTTGATTGAGCTAAAATAGAAGATGGATGGTTAAAACAAAAAACTCAGGACAATCAATATTGGGTCACACATAAGGGAGCAAACATACCGTACTCATTTCCTTGTGGAAGATGTCTCGTAAATTTGACACAGCTGAGAAGACAGCTACGTAGCATCCAATACGACTAAAGGAGACAAACATTGACAAGTAATGTTTAAAAAAAGATAAATTGTTGCAAATTCAGTGAATATTTGAATAATATGCAATACTGAATAATCTTCATATTCATTCTGACAGAATAAATATATACTGTCAGACCTGTCAAAGAGAACTGGGAGCTCCTCTTTCAGATCGTTATTGATCCCCTCATAGATAACTTTGGCAGTATTCATCTCTTCTTTTGCCTGCAGAATGACAAAGCAAGTCAATTTCAATGCATGTGTTATAACAAATTAGGGTTGATTACAAAGAGATATTGATGTTATTCTAATTACCTTGCTTATCTTGACATCATCCCTCTTTTTCGCAGTCTGCAGTGCCTCTAGCTGGTGAAGGGAGGAGTCGTAGTCAACCAGCTTTCTTCCCCTCTTGGCAATTTTGTCCTACAGTTTTTACAATGGAGCAAAACAGAGTCATACATATTGTCTATGTATATGTAAGTGAATTATAGTACATGTTTGTCTTAACTTAGTTTTGTGCATTTGCTCTCAGGCTCTTTGTCTGTCTGCATATTGACTTATGTTTGCTTGCATACTTGTTTGCCTTACCCTAACATCAGGGAATTGGCTCACGTAGGACTCCATGGTGCGCACGGCCTGGTCTAATAGCTTCACCTCGTAGTCATTCCACAGGAGGTCCTCCCCCTGCATCACAAGTACAGCATAAATATTGCATTAATTATGCATAACAAGGGGAAAAAATGTGGGGTCTTGTTCCCCTGGTGATGCATGCATTTCGCTGTTTTTGCACTTGTGGAATTAAAATGTGCTGCAATAGGTCTTTTTTTTAGTACCACTGACCTCAACAATGGCTCCTAAATCTTCCTCTCCAGCCCAGTCAGATTCATAAACATCAAACAGAGACTGGGAAAGGCGTCTTGAAGCTTCACGCATGTCTGTATAAAGCAGAATCGACTATTTGAGACCTGCAGAGGGCACAAATCTACAGTTCTACAGCATCTTCAAACAAAGACTATTTTCACCTCTAACTGCATTAACGTAGACCCTCAAGTCCTTGTATATTCGGTTCCCATCAGTCTGCAAATAAAGCATAAGTATACACGTGATTATCTTGCTTACCTTTATTAACTTTTATGATGTTTGATTCACTGCTTTTACTCAATAACCCTGTGTTTGCATATACTGCAAAATGTGTTAAGACACATATGAAAAACTTTCTGCTCAAAGTCTTTTTCAACTCCCATAATAAAAACAATGCTGGGGGATGATTACCTGCTGGTCACTAAAGTTTTGGAGACAATGTTCAAAAAGGTCATCTCTGGTCTCCATTGACTTTCCCAGCCTTTGCATTACCTGCAGATAAAGCACAGAAAAAAGCTAAATCTCAAAGTAACAGCAATTAAATGGCAATAAATTTGTCTTTCTTGCCATAGGGGAAACAGGAACTTGCAGACTATGTACCTTTTCTTTGCCTCTGCTCAGCTGTCTTTGGACTTTTTTAGCAAAGTCACCAGAATTGCCTCTCGGACTTGTCTTGTCTGCCATATTTTGTCTTGTCTGTGTTTATTCCTAAGAGGAAAAAGAGAAAAAATATCACAACACTTTCCTGCAACATCACAATTACTAGGTGTACTTCTGCAGAATGTCTGGTTCAAATATATTTTGCCTGAAAGCATTGTTACCTTTGTGGCTGTTATATCACAGTATTAATTTCAATTTGTTGCACCTTCCATACAAATTAAATGCAATTCAAGTGATTACAAGTGATGGAAACACACAAGATGGAAATCACAGGTTAGGAAATTAATGCACACCAATATAGTATTAATATAAGAGAATAAAATAGGTAAAATCAGGTTTAAAATGTGCATAACTACAGTTAATAGAATGATACAGGATACATTTAATTCCTAGCCGTATTTGTAGGCAACACACACTGATGACACTTGCATTAGTAACAAGAAATCAACAGACTAAATGTGGAACAAAGACACAATGTTTTATATTGTGTGGGACAATTAGTTAAACATTCATGCGTTGTCTTCTTTTTTTTTTTAAATCACAAAACAGCTGAAGTACTGTTATTTGGCACTTGGCAGATTACTCTTTAAAATTACTGTATGTATTCTTCCTTTTTATGGCCTTATGTACAAGTCTGATGTGCCTCTGCAATTTTTTGTTTTAACAGATCATTGACCATGTGCCTAAAACTAAATTGCAGGACCCTTGCTGCATTGGCAGGAGCCACATATAAATAAAGCTACTGTATATATGTGTGGCGGCAGGGTGTGGTTCTGGTTTTGGCTCAGCTGTGGGGGAGAGATGAAGCAGGAAGTTCAAGGTTCACTGCAGAGGAGAGGCTGACTGGGACAGCTGTTGCACATGGACTAATAAGTCTTTTCTACTTATGCAGCAGCACGCTGGCACCAACGCAGGATGGAAGCACAGACAATAGCTGGAAACCAACTGAGAAATCTAACCCTGCACATGGCAGTGCAGGGTTGTCACAATGTGCACGACTGGAAAAAAAACCCACAGTGTTAAAGTGCGAACAGTTTTTGCAAATAAACAATAGTGGCCAATACAAAGCTGAGTCTGTGTGTCAGCAGACAGAGCAACAAGTCATTAAAATAATCTCCAGATTAGCGGCATTTAAGTCACATACACATTAATGTATCACGGTTTCCAAGATATAATGTTTAAATTCTTTGTGACAGTAAATACCAATAACAGCTCAAGCTGATTTAATGTTGGTGAAAATTGTGTCAAGGTCACAAGCAACGTGAAAATGAGTAAAAACTTTTAAAATATCTTCAAACTTCACAACAATATACTAGGCCTTGGTGATATGAGTACCTAGGGTTAGTATTTTACCTTCACCTTCATTGTTAGCACTTAAGGTCAAAGTTGACCTTGAAAAATAATTTCAAGGAAATGTATTGAATATGAAAGGGCATGGAGAGAATAAAATGCACTTCGCATTTTTCCAGTCTGACACCTTGCGTCGTCACAAGTTGACATCATCGTATTGTAAAACTCAACATTTTAGTGTTTAGTGTTACCCTTCGGGGGAAGTTGTGCTCTCTGAGGACTCTTGACTTTTCTGGGCCTTTTGAAAAAATCCTGGAAACGCCCCTGATTCCACTGGGGGATTATAGAAGGCCTCAAGTGACAAAATGAATTAAATAAATGCATTTATTTTTTATTCTATTTTATTCTACTGTATATAGTATTTTATTTTATTCTATTCTGTACAGCTGTGTACTGTATTTATTCTTATTGTATTCTAATTTTTGCGTCATAACTTTTGCACTGTCCACTTCCTGCTGTGACAAAACAAATTTCCCACGTGTGGGACTAATAAAGGTTATCTTATCTTATCTTATCTTAATTCATACTAACTGCGTCATTATTAATTGAAATCAGAAATAAATAAATAACTTGTGAAATGATTTAAATAAATTAAATTGATATCTAGTTAACATTGTATATAACTAATTTATTATGTCAAATGTAATTAATTATTTATTAATGCATTGACTTAACTTGTTTGGCACTCGGAGTCTTCCATACAGGGCAGCAGCTATGGAACTTGCTTACATCACCTCTTAGAACGACAATACCCAGAAATCCCTGCGGCAACCCACTTCCAGCAGTGTGATATTGGTGAACTTTCGCCTACACGGAGTGTTTTTATTAATTTTGGCGTAGGAGGAGTGGTCTTATGACAGAGTCGCGGATTCCCTTGCTACTCGCCGAGCTGCAGGACATGATCATGGGGAGCGTTCTGGCCAAATGTGCCATCACCGACCTGGGCATCCAGTGGGCTGGCTGGGCTCTGGCTGCGGCTTTCAAAACCGAGAAGTTTTATGACTTGGCAGGTAATCTGAAAACCCGTTTCCTAAACAGTAATTTACGACCCTGTACTGACTGCTTTTGCAGCTTTGCTTGTCTGTCAGTGAAGAACTGCAACTAAAAAGTGCTCGAACTCGACTGAAAGCGAAATACATCTAAAGGGGGAACAGTCGATATGTCTGATCCGTGTAGACTGATTTAATCTGTAAAAGCGTGTTTTGCACTTAAAGAAGACTGATCATTACAAAACCTGCATTATCTAAAACAGCTTTGTTGTGAAACAGCGCGGAAGGAGCTCCTCCTTCGGCTTAACAGGCGCATGTGTCAGCAGGGGCGTGCACAGCTATCCTGGGTTGAATCAAAAAGGGCGCTTTTTAAGGGCCCCCATTAAACAATTTGTAATTAGTTTTAATCATGCAGTGGTTAAAAGAGAGAGAGACAGAGAGAAAGCTTAACAGCATTTCATATGGCTGTAGGGGGATATTAGTGTCATATTTAATCATTTTTGCATTTTGTTACTGCACAGCTGACAGAATTACCCAATGAGTCAGTAAGCTAGTTTACAGAAAGAACTGAATGTTATTGGATTTTGTGCAGGTTAATACAGCATCATGTAGCCCATATTATTATCAATAACACACATTACAAACTTTCTACCTGAGAAAATAACTAAGATGTACAAATTATTAAAAAATAAATGTTAGTTGCAGCCTGGTGTGACTTTGAATCTGCCTGTGATATCTATCTATTAAAAAAAAACGTAAGCTCACAATCAATAAGGAAGTATAGAAATGAACATAGTCTGCCTAAAGTTAGTTCTCAAACATTTGTCAGATATAGACTGACGTTGCTTACCTGTTCACGCCAGTGACTGAATTAGAAAAAAAGAAATCCCAAATTAATCACCTTGACACTTCTCTTTTACTCGTCTTCTTCTGGTTTTCCAACTCCGCGCTGTTCTCTTGTGTATTTGTACCCTTGAACTTTGGAACCAATTGTCTGCAGTATCCTGAGTAAAAGATTTATCGGACACACCTTAGTCTGCAACAAGTACAGCCACCAGCCGTGCCCACTTTCAAACCACCCTCACTCTACAACTCTGTCTCTCTCTACAATTTTCCAGGCTCTGGCACATTTATACTACTTGCACACCTGAGTCGTATCTGGGGAGGGGCCAGTCATACCCGGCAGAAGGTGCAGACAGGGTTGGTAACAGCATGGGGACTCAGGTAAGGCAGTCAGTATTGATGCCAAGTGCCAAACACCTCTTGACCGCTCTGCTATGCTAGAAAACTAAACAGAGATATGAGCAGGTTATATGTTTTTTTTATCAGAGTTTTGTGTAATTTTAGTCCTAGAGGGTCATTGGTGAGGTCAGAGGAACTAATGCATGTGAGACTTTAAAGCCAGGTAACTCAAGTTAATGAATAATGGCTTGGTTAATGTGAAAAGACTTTAAGTATGTTTTTTCTGCAGGCTGGGGACATTCCTCTTCATGCGAATCTTGAAGGACGGTCATGATCGCAGGTTTAACAATGTTAGAGACAGCCCTGGGACATTCTTTGTGTATTGGACTGTTCAAGGTACTTGGAAGTAATGTAAACACCTCTTTCTTGTTACCAGAGTCCTTGACCAACTGCACCCAAGTGAAGGGAGACTTTGCACAAATAAATCACTGTCTGGTTTCTGGCTCTTTATATGTATTGATTCTAGGCAAGAGCTGTTGGTTACAGTCACATTTATTTCATGGAAGTATTAAGGTTATGCTGTTTGAAAATCATACATTTTTTGCTCCATTCTTTCAGCTGTGTGGGTATTTATGACCCTCCTGTCCACCCTCATGCTGAACAGTGAGAAGCGAAATGTGCCTCTGGGAACGAGGGACTACATTGGCTGGACCATTTGGGGCCTTGGCTTTGCTACAGAAGCTATTGCTGACCAGCAGAAATGGGTTTTCAAGCGTGACCCAGATAATGCTGTAAGTGAGGATAACCCTAAACTGTATTAATGTCTCACTCACCGAGTGTTGTAACTGTACTGTCCAATTTACTTTCTCACCTCCAGGGGAAGTTCATCCAGAGTGGACTCTGGGCTTACAGTAGACATCCTAACTACTTTGGAGAAATCCTGCAGTGGTCAGGTCTCTGGCTCTCAGCCTCCTCAGCGATGCAGGGTTCCCAGTATCTCAGTGTGGTCTCCCCTCTATTCGTCTGGTTCCTGCTACGTTACGTTAGCGGTATCCCCATCTTAGAGAAGCAGGCCACGAGGAAGTGGGGATCTGACCCCGCCTTCCAGAACTATGTGAAAAATACCCCCCTTCTGTGGCCACTCCCTAAATTTTGATGTCACTTTTATAATGTTTGAACACTGAACAAGAGTTACCTCTCACAAAGAAGCTACGCACGTTCAAATCACTGAAAATGAGTGAGGTTTTTTGTAATTTACTTTTGGTGTCTGCAATTTTTAAATGTAAATTTTTCACATACACCATTTACATAAAAGTCACATTAAATATTTTGTTGGGGCTTTGATCAATATCTGAATATATACATTTTTGTTGAGTATAAAGTCACCTCTGTTTTTACATTCAATGTTTCTACTTTGAGTGCTGGTAATAATTTTGAGCTATTCAGGCGTTATTGGCATTAAGAGTGAAACATGATAATGGGCATCAAAGTGGAAATACCAGGAGGTGGTATCAGTTACAGGAGTTAGAATTTTTCTTGAGGTTTCCCGATGTTTCTCTTAAGACTTAAAATCCAAATATGGAGTCCTCACATTAGCAATATTATTGGTTGCAACAATACAAAATTCCATCCATCCATCCATTCACTTCCGCTTATCCTTTTCAGGGTCGCGGGGGGCGCTGGAGCCTATCCCAGCTGTCATAGGGCGAGAGGCAGGGTACACCTTGGACAGGTCGCCAGTCTGTCGCAGGGCTAACACACAGGGACAGACAACCATTCACACTCACATTCACACCTAGTGACAATTTGGATTATCCAATTAACCTATCCCCACAAGCTGCATGTCTTTGGACGGTGGGAGGAAGCCGGAGTACCCGGAGAGAACCCACGCAAACACGGGGAGAACATGCAAACTCCACACAGAAAGACCCCGGCCTGACGGTGGAATTGAACTCAGGACCTTCTTGCTGTGAGGCAACAGTGCTAACCACCGTGCCACCAATACAAAATTTAAAAAATAAATAAATTGGCTCTTAGTACACCTAATCATCCTAACGATGTGAGCACAAGCCTCTCCAGTGGCTTTCGAGAATATGGATCACATACTCAACCAGCTTTAGCCATCCCTTCAGGATGATCCCACATAATGATATTAAAGTAGACTAAATGGGATTGCACCCTCATTTACTGATTAATTTTCAAAATGTAAAGAAGCTACACAAAACAGTCACAGGACAGGAGACATTTTTGTAAATGTATTTTATATGAAATTCAGATAGTGTATTTTTGTTCAAACTGCGTGATTATAGTTTATCAAATAATGCCCCAGTAATTCAACAGGCTAATAGCCCACTGTAATTGCCTTTTGTGCAGGACTGCTTATAAGCAACCTCTCACAGTACAAATATTACACAGATCAATAAACACCAGAGGGTCTGGTGCAGCAGAGGCTACAGCCTGCAGCACAAACCAGTGACCAAAACTCCTGGTAAAAGCTTTGTTGCCTTTCAATGACAATGAGATCATTGACATTTACTAAAACGATCCACACCTAGTGAAGCTTGTAGACGATGACCAAGTAGATCTGGTTGAAAGTTGAGTTCTTATTACTACAGTTTGTTATTAAACAAGAAGGAAAAAGGTATGCACACTTCTAAATTATATTCACTAAACAAAATACTGTGGGACAATTCAAATTAAAATAAAAACAAATGAAATACAAACATCAGCCACACAATCAACTACAACCTAGAATGAAATACCAAAAAAATAATAATAAAAAAAATAAGTTTCTCAACTTCTGAGTGACACATGAGCTGAAAAACTATTAAAGGGAAACAATTACATTTAGAAGCGGGTCACAATAAAACTGTTCATATACAGTACATATTTTCATCTATGAGCACACTTATCTAAGAGTGAATAGACAGTGCATTTTCGTGTGTTGTCATCTGAAATGAGAATGCCACACTGGACATTTATTAGGAGCAACAGTCCTAAAGACACAAGTGTGCACAGACAGAAAAAACTAGTTGTTTTAAAAAAAAAATTCCCATTTTACAAATGTTAAAAACAAAACAAAAAAAACAAAACAATAAAAACTAACATTCAGAAACAGAATTTTTAAGAATGCAGAGGAAGACTACATTGGAGGTGTTTATAGATGCAATTAAATGTTATTCATAAAACAAACTAGTCGCTGTTATTGCAGTAAGAATAAAGGATTAAATGCAGCTGCTTTGATATTATTTGAGGAGCGGAGAAGAAAAGAACTTTCCTTGGCGAGAAAATCCCACTGCCGATTTGCTCTTTGACCCAAATCTGCAACAAACAGCATACATAAAAAAATTTTTTTTTTAAAAAACATGATGGAATTATTAATTAGGAGCTATAGTCAATAAAACAGAGCTGATGAATGATAATGAGATATTACACAGTAGATTAAGTTATATGAAAGTCAGAAGAAGTCAGCATTTATGTAAATTAGGAGAGAAAACACTTTGTAGCTTTATCTTCTCAATTAATCATGAGATCATTGATTATAATGCCAGCAGGGCCGGGAGGACTGTGCTCATGTGATTACCTGGGTGTCAGAGAGGACTTCATGCGCTGAGACAGAGAGCTGGAGGAGGGGGTTTTATTGAGCTGGTACTCCGGAGTGGTCAGAGGTCCCAGTATGCTCACTGAAATATCACAAACAGTTAACAATTACAATCTCAGCCTCCCATGAAATGTCAGGCTGTTGAAACGACTGCGCCCACACTCATACGGCAATAACAAAAAGTTTTAACAAACCTCCAGCTCTCTCAGGGGTGGCGTAGCAGTTTGCATTTTCAATGATCAAATGCTCCAAGTTCGGCTGCTCGTGTTCTGCTGCCATCACAAACTGGGCCCAGAAATCCACTGGCAGAGCCAACAGACGCTCCACAACCTGAACAGAAAGGGATTAGTAAAAAATGGAAAAAGATCAGGGTTATTTCAGAGTATTGCCTAATCCACTTCCGCCCGTGCTACGCTAGTTAGGTTTGCCTTAAGCAAGATTGAGGGGAGTTACTAAAAAAAGAAAAGAAAAAAAAGAAAAAATAGAAAAAAAAAATAATGGTGTTATGCTCTTCTTCTGTGCAATATTACACTGTAAGATTTTTTGTGGCCTCCAGCTGTTGTGTGTGCTCAGTCTCCTAGATTTAGCCATTCCACATAATGTATATTAAATCTGTTGCCAGACACTGTCATCCTGATAAATAGCAAAATGCATCAGAATTAAGATTTTTTTAAAAAAACAAACAAACAAACAAACAAACACTTTAATATGTTATAAATATTAGAAGTAAATGTTTAAGAAATGGCAGCTTTTGCTGCAAATTCTAGTGAAAGTATAATGCATTTATAATCTGTGAGATTTAAGACATCTTAAAAATTATTTATGCATTCTTTTCCAGCACTAACTATTAAACAATCTTTACATTGTGGGGGTACATCTCTATATAATAACAGCTCACAGGGATTCACAGGAAACCTGCATGTCATTTTGTGTCATTGAGATAAATTTGTGATTTCATCAACTTGGTATTTCACATTAAAGGTATTCAACCAGCAAATGTGGAAGGAGACTAACCACAAGTGTAATGAAGGGAACAGCTGCAAGAAGTCTGGCTACCCCTGGGCAAATTACACGTTTTGTTGATGCCTGCAGCGAACACATTAAAATGAGCCAATTGTGTTTGCCACAGACTTGGTTTATTATGGTCACTTTTGTCAGAGAATCAGTTATAAATAATCCAAGAGTAATTGAAAAAGATGAAGAGCTGTTCTCAGCATTTAAGATTGCTTCAGTTTAAGGCAAAGGAAACTGTGCAGTTGTAAAGTGTGTGCAACTACACCTTAAAGAGAGGCATCCGCTGCTCTTCTTTAGTTTATTTTTGCAGCAGGCGCTCAACAAGTGCACACTAGGACAGGTATGCAAGAGCTGCGTCTCATCTTCCAAGCTTACCTTAGGCTGTCGTTTGGTATCCTGTAGGATTGTCATAGGGTCAGGATTGGGAACTGCGTGTCCCACAATTGTTGGACCAAAAACTCGGGACAGGTTACTGATGTCCATCTTGGTGTCCAAACTGTCAGCAACTCTGAAAGAATTGATTAGATTCAGTACTGACCAGCTGATGTATAATCAACGACATATGAAATATATATATGAAAATAACTCCCGAGAGATTACACTGATATTTTAAAGAGGGCCTATAATGCCCATGTCCAGCTCCAAAATGTTAATTTGGTGCCTGCAGAAAGTTGTTTTGCATCATTCACTGCTTAAAATAATCATTTATAGTATACAGTCCTTGGAGCAGCCCCTCTCTGCCTTTAAGCCTTTTGACTTAGTTTAGAAAACTCAAACAGCGCTTTTGGCTCACAGGTACAATAGTACATGTGCTGATTTGAAACATTTTAAAAAATGAGCATCCACCGGTTTTTGAATAAATATAATAAAAAGTAAAAACAAGAGCATCCTTTAAAAAAAAGTTCATTTTAAGTTTAACAGCAGAAATAAATATAAAGTAAAAAGTTCAGGTTGTTTATGCAATTCTGCACTTTTTTTCCTAGACGTAGCTCGACCGATATTAGAATTAGAGAATGCATATCGATATTCTATAAAGGTGAGGTACAAAGAGACTAGAGTTAAAATGTATCTACCAAAGCACAAATACAGTCGCTTGAAAAGGAAATTTACCACAGGACTCTGAAAGCCTGTGAAATACTAAGTATACTCCATAATTCAATATCTTGTAGAATCACTTTTAACAGCAATAACTTAGAAGTAATAACTTTTATCAGGCTCTCACACTATTGTGGAGGAATTCTGGCCAACTTCTTACAGTGCTGCTTCAGTTCATTGAGGTTTGTGGGGCATTCATTTATCCGCAGCTCTCAACGTCATGCCACACCATTTCATTTTGGTTCAAATCTGGACTTTGACTGGCCCATTGCAACACTTTGATTCTTCTTTTTCAGCCATTCAGTTTTAGATTTTTTTTTTTTGTTGTTGTATTAATCAATTTGGCCCAAGCTTTAGCTGTGGGGCAGAATGCATAACATTTGACTCTGGAATAACTTTGGTATAAAGAGGAGTTTATGCTCCACTCCATGCTGGCAAGGTGTCCAAAACGAGTCTAAATCATCAGACATCACCCACAGTGCTTCATGATGTATTTGTGCTGACATAATTTGTGCTGTTTGGGTTTCACCAAATGTGATGCCGTGCATCATGGCCAAAAACTTTGGTCTCATCTGCCATAAAGACAGATGATGTTAAGATGCAACTTCGCAAACCAAAACTGCGCTGCTATGTTCTTTTTAGAGAGAATAAACTTTCTTTCTTTTACATGATGTATATATGACTTATGCGGTGAGAGAAGAGTAGGTGCAAACCTCTGAAGGTGAAGGATTACGAAAGCCAGCGTGTCTCTGTTGGGCTGTGGCAGGTCACCAATGGTTTGGTACATCAGAGCTATGCTGTTGTCGTCATCTGAAATCTCTGTGGGAAAACAAGGAAAACACATTTTTTCAGTACAGACCAAGAAATAGGGTGTTGTGACTTCTGTGGATTTATTAGCGGCTAGAAGGAAAATGCATCTGACTACAGTAGAAAACAAACACTAAAAATGCTAACAGACTTAGAGATCGATCCTTTGTTTTTGTTCCAGGCAAATTCCCACCAGAGGTTTTCATCGCTCATCAAAACAAATCACAAATGTAAAGCAAAAGCACTTATGAAACCTGTATTTAATCATGTGTTGGATAAATTGCTTAACTTTCAACACTGCAGTTATTTCAAATAGACATTGCTTTGTGCCAAAACCCTAGACTAGTAAACACACTCTTACCAGCTGCGTCCATGAAGGAACGGTTGAGGCGGAAGGTGAGAAGAGGCTCCTTAAGGTTCCTCAAAAAGTCCTTGAGGAGGCCAGTGACGGCATGGATATCATCCACCTTACTGAGCACAGGAACAGTTTTGCTACGGAGAAACTTTTCCTTCAGCTCCTTCACAGTGCGCTCAGCACCAGAAAGACGGTACAGTCCAGCCTGAGTAAGGGGAAAAACATTTTTTTTTATCTGAATTATACTGATATTGTTTCTATGGAAAATTACTGTAGCTGTTATCTGTAACGTACTGTTTGATATGAAGGGGAACCTCTGCAGCAAGGTACTAAAATCCAGAAACAAGAGGTCTGGAATATTAAGGCCCCATCTTATCTTAGACACCTCATACTACCATATAAGCCCAACAGAGCACTTCACTCTTATACTGTAGGCTCTTATGGTTCCTCGCGCTGGGAGGAAAAGCCTTCCAGGCCCCTCTTCTATGGAAAAGCTTCCAGTCTGAATTAGGCTTAATTTTTTTTTGATAGAGCTGATAGTTTGGGCTGGATCAGGTGATTGAACTCTCCCTTAGTTATCCTGTCTTCCCCCATCACTCCCAACTGCTCGTGTCAGATGGATGCCCCTCCCAATCCATGATTCTGCCTGAGGTTTCATCCTGTTAAAAGGGAGTTTTTCATCCCACTGTTGCCAAGTGCTTATTTATAAGGCAATGTCCAATTGTTGGGGATTTCTCTCTATTATTGTAGGGTCTTTATCTTTCAATATAAAGTGTCTTAACTCTGTTATTGCTGTGATTTAGTACTATGCGAATAAAAAAAAATCCAATATCCAAAAGACAACATCCCCAGGACATTTGCTAGCTCTGATTCCCTTAATTTTCTGCCTTCCTCTTTCACCCTTTCATAGAAATGGTTCAACTAAATATTTACTGATAAATAGCAAAGAATAGCACATTAAATCACACAGAGTAGCTACAAGCAATAATAATAATAATAATAATAATGATAATAATAATAATAATAATGCATTTAAATGAGAACAATAACAAAACAGCTTAATCAGCTTGCATCAGCAGATCTGTCAGTCAGTCAGACTTTAGCTCCATTTCAACATTAATTTTAGCAAAATTTCTGCAAATAAGAGGGTTTGATGAGTCCACAACTCATCTTGTTAAGATAAAGGATATCTAATAAGAACAGAAAAGGCAAGAAACTCGGGTAGGAAAACTCAACAATTTTCACATGAAATTGAGTTATGCACAAAAAAGGCAAGTAAGACAAGTGCTAAATAAACAACCCAGAAAGAAGAGATGGCATCAAAGTCAAACAGCAATCAGCAGATCTGGAGCCTTTCCATAGCCCAATTACAAACTTAAGCTCCCAGTAACAGATTGTAAAATCTTAGTTACAGCTCTGTCTCAGCTTAAGGGGAAGACATTAAAAATAACTACTGGGGCTTGAGGCTTTACTGTTCTTCACATTTCTGCATAATATTAGGACAGTGAAATAGCACTCACTTCATGCAGTCCCCTTTGCTCGATCTCACTGATACAGTGGACCACAATGGGAGGGATCATGGGTGATGTGTCTGGGACGTAGTCTGCGAGAACACCCTGAAAAAACAAAACAAAAACAAAGACAGGATATGGGTTAAGCAGCCAGAACTGTGATTAAATTTCAGTGGATCCACCTGCACATGAAGAGTAAAAATTGTATTACATACCTCCCCAATTTTGACTGGTGTGCCACCCAGGTTGGGGATGCATGGTAGAGGGCAGCGCTCACGACACTCGGGGTGCGAGACCACCCTGCAGTCCCTGCACTTCAGTGAAATCTTGCCAAACTTGATCCTCTTTCCGCAGGGCACACAGGATTCAGGCTTAATGACCTATAAAGACATTCCACAGGAGACTGTGAAGTTATCTACCATATATATGCAGCTAAAGAAGCAGAGACACTTTGTTTAATAGCGATACAAATGAGCAAACAACACTGTCAATATGGATGCCAACATTTTTTTTGAAGCGCAGGGCTGGGTAATTTATTTCCCATGGGGCCGCAAGAGAAACTGGGACTATTGTTGAGGGGGGTACCAATAAGCTGAACTCAATTCTGTTCAATATTAATTTTATCTTTTCACAAGCATGTTAGTGGAGGTCACCACAATAGCCCCAGTCTCTCATGTGGCCCCTTGGGGAAATTAATTGTGCACCCTTGCTATAGCAACACTAAATTAAGTCAATAAAAAAATAAATAATTTAACATATTCAATTCTTAAAATATATAAGTAAATATCCCTTTTACTTTTTCAGCTATTGCTGTCTAATGGCAAAACATATTTAATTTGGAGATAAAGAGAACACTCCTTTGATCTGAAAGGAAAATGTGCGTTTCTAGTTACATTCAGTCAGTGCTGTTCTTTCGCATTAATGTCATTCTTACAGTTTTGGAGACAAACTCATGAAGGCGGACGCCTCCATTGCTTTGTGGAGTACTAGGCGCAGCTTTCATCTCTAGCTCAGGGTTGGCAGGCTGCTTGAAGACATCCTCAGACTTGACAGATTCAGAGTCCCATTCCATAGCAGCTGAACAGGAGAGATAGAAAATAAATACCTGCTTGTAAAATAGCACAAACCTTCATCGTGCAGTTCTGAATCACTCCTACTGCATAATGAAGTTTTTTTTCCAACACATCCAACATTGTTTTTCCATTAAATTATGTGTTATTACTTTTGCTAAAACCCAACAGAGCCCCATGTTGTTATCTTGTTAGCCGAGTAGATGATTTTACTTACTGAAGAACAAAGTTAGCTGGATGAAACTAAGAACAATAATTTGAGCAGGCTGGAATATAACTCCAGCATAGATAAGCCATATATAAAAGCAGCGTCCACAGATATTTTAGCTGTATACTACCTCATAACAGACATCTTACCAGTCTTTCTCCTGCTGCGGGTCCAGTATGGAACAGTCTCAATGGTAGAAACCGCCTCAACAGATCCTCCATTTGCAGGAACAGTCACTGTGGTCTTTGTCACAATGGCCTCATTTCCCTGTCACAACACATAAGAACAGTCAGAATATCCAAATACAGCCAAACTACATCAGGGCACAGCAATGAGCTGCAAGACTTGGCTGCAATCTGCCATCAGCATTTGGTTGCCAAAGCTAACAAAAATGATGAATGATTAAGATCATGTATGATATATGAAAGCAATACCCAGAGCTAAATAAATAACCTACCATCTCTGAAGTTTTTCCTGTTGATCGAGACCTTTTGGAGGCAACTGGAGGACCATCAACATGATTTCTCGAGGAGCGCTAAAATCAAAACAGAACTTTAACACTCTCGTTTCCATTACATATAAAACAATGTCATCACTTCTCAAATTTGAAAGAGCAGAAGTAACACACCCTTTTTTCTCGTTTCTTGAGTCGCACTGTCCTCACAGTGGAGGAATCCCAATCCTGTCAAGATCGAGCATGTCATTAACAGATTTCAATTATTTTCATTGATACCGACAGGGACAACATCCACAACAATCTGGTATCTACAATGTATTAGTGTATGCAATTTCTCAGGAAACACTTCACCTTATATTTCAAAGTTAAATGGGAGAAGGAAGCAAATATAACACCAACAAATGAGGATCGGTAAAATATATGTGAAATAAATGTCAGCACCTCCAGTCGTAGCCAGTGGAGAGAATTCTCATGGACCTGACAATGTAATTATAAATTGGCTGACCACTATCTTGGAAATGTCCAGCAGTCCAATCTTACTGCTCAGAGATAGTATCATAAATTGAAGACACTAAATTTGAGAATGTGGCTGGCCTTGTAAAAGAAATGAAAAGAGTTTGTAGAGATACATTTCAGAAGTATTGATTAAAATGGCTGTTATATATGAGATAAGGAGAAGATTGACTGATAATTATATAATAACTATATCATATTAGACAATTCTTCCTGTGGTAACCATAGTTTTGAACATTGTGCACTGATCATAATCGATTTTTTCATGCGTGAACATCTGGCTTGATCTGGGGTCTGGAAGGACTTGATGGACTAGCCTGGACTTCCATTCATTTTCTTTTGTTGATTTTCCACAGGTGCGTGGGTAGACCCCTGGGATTAATTCAAAAAACAATCACTATCGTGTACTTAACTAGCCACTGTGTGCTTCATGTATTACCCCAGGTGACCTGTTTTGATCTGCTCTGTCTTGTGAAATCTGTTTGCTTCTTTGAAACGCAATGATAAAAATAACGTTCAAAAAACAATAAAATAGCACAGTAAAGCAGTAATACAATAAAGTACACAGTAACTGTGTGCTTTATTGTATTACCTACCCCTTGTGACCTGTTTTATTTTGCTCTGTTATGTCTGCTCCTTTGAAACAAAGTGATAAAAATAAAGTAAAAAAAAAAAGGTTTCAAAATTAAAGGGTTTTTTCCCCATACATTCAAGTTCTAACTTGTAAAAGAGAAATACTTACAAGAGAGTCATCTGTTTTGTCATAGCTGATATCTGACAAGATGGAGCCTGATTCATCTATCGTCATCAGTCTATCAAGAGCAACAGAAAATATGCATCAGATCAGCTAATGCTGTTCTTTTACTCACATGTGTCCCACCTAACTTAATGGCTGATTCAAAACTCTAAGTAGTAATTCAGTAAAAAGGCTGAAATGTTTAGATGTACCCATGTGTAAGAGAAAGTACCTTAAAATCAAACAATCAGTAATCAGAAATAAGAGCTTTACATTAAACAGCTTGAATTTAACATAAAACATCTTGAGTTACTTACCTTCGGCTGGTATTAAGGTTGGTTGTTGCCTGACAGTTTGTGTTCAGGAAAGCCAGAGCTGAGCGCTGTTCTGCACTCAACTGGATGCTGTTACTGGATCCCTCACAGGTCAAGAGGTCCCGGATCAACTGAATTTGACGGTCCTGTATCATAGAAATCCAAGCACGACACAAAAATGAGTCAATTGAAATCACACTGTAGCCTAAATTGACACCAACAACAAAGAAGGGTTGGCAATGAGGGTCTAGTCATCCTTCCTACCAGTGTCTCACAGTCTGCCTCAGCCTTTTGTCTGCGCCGTATCTCCACGTCTACCTGGTTGCGGGCATGCTTCAGTTTGACCTCCAAGGCTCCCCTCTCAGTCTCCGTTTTTCTCAGCATCTCTTTGCATGACCCCAGTTCATGCTCAGTCTTTAGCCATTTGCGACGGCAGTCATCAAAGTTTTGTGCCATCTGAATAAAGTCTAGGGGGAAAAATGGGAGCATTAGTATAGTCTATAGGGGCCTGAAGTGCCTGTGTGAATTAACAGAAGGTAAAGACAACAGAACCTGTAGCCATGATATACTCACTGGGTTCAATGTTCTCACTGAGAAGGTCAACTTGCGTCCTCATCCTTTCATATAAGCTCTGGAGGTTCAGCACCGCAGTCTCCATGGTGTCTTACAATTTAAGGCCCTCTGAGAAGAACTACATTTTAAAGTTCAACCACACAGAATACCGTGGATTATCTAGATTTTTTGCTAGCCGCCTTTCAGTTTTGCAAGTATTTTAACCAAAACAGATAACTTGCTGTATTGGTATGCTCACGCAAATATGTGTTTGCCGTTATGTTGAACACGCTGGCTTATTTTGCTTTTCTTCTGACGCCAGGAAAGACTAAACGCTCTATTAACCGCACACTGCCTAAACAACATGGCGTTTACGATGGCTCTGAGTTTAGGTGGTGTATCTCCTCCATTTGCAAAATTCAGAAAGCAACAGTTACCTACATACCTGGAGAGGCGTTGTACAAAAAAGCCTTTCGGTGATATTTAGCCACCACACTGCTCTTTTTCCGTTTCCTTTTTTTTTTTTAGCTGTTAGTTTTTCGAACCTTTGTCCACATCCTTCGGCAGCTACTGCCACACTGAGCGGGTTGCATTTCAAATTTCACCGCTACCCAATGAGAGATGAAGACGGCTCGGGTGTGAACGCAAAAAATAGATGCAACTTCCGTGTTTGTATTTTCAAAGTAAAACCCCTGTAACGGCCAGTCGCTTCACAGGTAAGCGAGTAGATTTGCGTCAGAATGGGTAGAACTGATCCAGTGTTAACCCTAATGATAATACATTTAATATTTAGCAATCAAATAAGCGAATAAATTTATAACAAAGAAGAAATGAGAATAAAAAGTAATACTTCCGGTCATATCTTTCAAAAATAGAGACCCGTGTTTTTTCCCAAGAGCACGTAAGTGGAAAAATAACGACTTCCGAGTTTGGACTGTTAATGCCGTTATGCTGCGGCTGTCAAAACACAGACACTCTATAAAACATATACTGCTCATGCCAGCAAGTAAAATGGCCAGAATCTGCAGGGCCACGGATACACCAAAAACTATAATTACCATCCTTAACCTGTTTGTGTCCAACAGAGGTCATAATTCAGTTAAAGTTTTGTTTTTAATATAGCACCAGTTCGCGACAAGAGTCGCCTCAAGGCGCTTTATACCGTAAAGTAAAGACCCTATAGCTTTCTGGAGAAAATCCCCCAAATCAGGCAGCCCAATTTGTGCAAGCACTTTAAAGAAAAAAACAACAACTCCCTTTTAACAGGACGAACCCTTCTGCACAACCAGGATCACAGCAGGGCAGCTAAGAATTTTACACTGTATATCAAACTCTTCCGTGTCAATTTTTGATTATTGCTTTGCTTGAAATTAATTATATATTTTAATGTTTTTAGAGCATAACGTCCCAAAGGGCTTTCGCTTAGACTGTGTTTATTAATTTTTATGCATAATTTATTATTGAAATTTTTTTAAATAAACCTATAAAAATAACTATCTTCACCTTATAATATGGGTATGTTTCTATTCGACAGGAGTGCAAATAGTTTCCCTTTTTCCATAATAAATGTGTTCTGTTCGACCCCCTAAAACACACATCCTTAACTTTTAACTTTTCCAATCATACTTTTAAAGCAATACTATTCTTCTCTGGCCATATTATATTCATAATTGTGTATGAGCTAATCAAGTCATGACAGATGGGCTAAATGTGTCTATAGAAAGGTCCTTGCCTATTGTGGTTCTCCTTATATTAAAATAGGCGTTCACTGCGCTTTAATTTACTTATAGAGGCAATAGTCACGCTACTAAATTATAGCACTAACCTTTACCTGTGCTTTTACGTTAATCTGGCTTATATCACCTCCAACATGTTTTATTGTTTTATAATTACGCATTTTAAAGGGGGACTGGAAAAGCTGAACAGCTGGAGTCGCCTACGGTTGTATTTACATGCCCAACAATGTTTTATCATGATTAATAGCCTAAAAACAGATGAGTGAATGAACGAAAGGCACCCAACCAGAGAGAAACTGAGGCGGAGAGAGACGTTTAGAGGGAGTGGGTTGGTTGAGTGTGGGGAGGGGGACCACCAGCCCACCGAGGACAAACTTGCAAGAAGCAGAGGATACAGAAAAGGCTCCGCAAGACAACAGTGCAGCAGCTCGGCGAGTTTTGAGGCTACAGAGGCAGAGCAGAGCTTGCAGCGGATAACAATGATTGCAACAACTCAACAAAATATGACCACGGATCTGGTATGTGTGCATTTTCTTTTGTTTTGTCCGCACTTTTTTTTTTCTTTCTTTTTAGATTCAGAGCACGTGTATGTGTGTGAGAGAAGGGGGTGTTTTGTGATGTGCAGTGAGGAATTGGTGTTTTTGCCTTTTCGCCCGTTCACACTTTTCTTCGTTAATATCCATCACCTGGACAGGCTTGACTCTGTGCACTGCGGTGCAGGCTGGGCTAACGTCCGGTCGTTGTCACTCCTACATTGTCTTTCTGTCCCATGCAGACTTTTTCAGCAAAATATCTGCACCAGAAACAATGCCCATTCCTCCAACAGTCAGACGTGAGAATTTGTTCTAAGAGACTGTCCCCTCCAGCGTGGACCTGCACAGTGATAAAGAGGCAGGCTGCGCTGTATGATTGATCAGCCCTCTGCTGCATAGATGTGTTGTCAATGAGCAAAGATTATGAGCCAATATCTTCTTTTTACACTTTAAACCCTTGCTAGTTATGGCACATACTCCATAATATCTGTAATTCTGATTCCATACAGATTCCCTATTCAAATGTAACATTCATGTATTTTCATGAGTAGACAGTTTTGCCTCTAAACAACTTGTGAGCTCACTGATATGCATTTACATGTAATGTTATTGCACAGGATGTGATCTGCAAGATTCATTTCTGCCTTTCATTCACCGATGGTGTGTAAGTGTGGTTGCATTATAAATGGTTTAATGTAAAATTGAAAATACACGTAAGTTAGGTGGCATCATTTGTAAACTCTGAATTTAACCCTTAAATTAAAAAATAAATCTTGAATTATTCAGGAATTTTTATTGGCTGCTCTTCAGCAGAGTCCATTTTTAAATCTTGGCAAGTCAAATAATGAACAGGTCAAACTGTCACTCTTCTTGGGAAAGGGTTTCAATCAAGTGGTCATTAGAACAGGGCTACCCTGAAGGTGAAAGTGTTCAAGAGACTAGATTGAGTAGTCTAATTATATCTAATTAGTACGTAGCCTATTTGTGATACAGATCACAGAGATGTCTGGCATTAAATGACACACTAATATTTAAGTCTTTTACTTACAAGCTGATGAGAGGAAGTATTAATGAAATCATAGTCTAAAAGAATCTTTTATTATAATCCTTCTGCACTTTTGTCTCTTTCAGAGGGCCACAAACGGCTGTGAGGCTTATAAATATTCCATTAGCTGCAAGTGACACAGCATCTCAGTGCAGTCTCCAATCAATATGCGAAGCAATTAATGAGACAATAATATTTGTTCATTTTCAATAAGAGGGTTTGTTGCTGCTTCACTGGGTTATAGACTCTCACCTGTCTCAAGTCAGCGAAGTTCAAATACTATTGACACTATATAAAGCCTAGTATTACAAGACTGCAATCTACAGCCTCACGAGGCACCACCTGTCTCTTGGCCTTTGGACCAGAAAAGAAAAAAGTGAAAATGACTTGTGTCGTGTGTTGGTGTGTCAAAATATTAGATAGAGAATGTACAAAGTGGATTGTGGATTCCACTTAATGTGACAATCATCAACAAAATAAAGCATATTTGTGTCAGAAAAACACAGCGCTTTGTTTGTGGTTCAGTAAATCCCTGCCATTAAGGAATGCAACTAGCAGTGACAGCAATATTTTTTATCCTTAACGCTGGTTAAGTGCCAGCATGACACTGGGAGCTCTTACACTGAACCTATTACGTGTATATCATTTGCTGGTATCCCTTTAGAGCTTGCTAAAAAATGGCATGTTCGTTTTTTTTATTTGTACTGTAACTCTATATCTCACCCGTAGCTCTCCCACATGTGTTTCTACTGATGCTGCTTATTTCCTAAGGCAGGAGCTTGGCCACTTTGAGTGGCTGGACACGCTGAGGAAAAGCTCCCTTGTACAGCAACCTTTTGTACAGTAATTTTCGTGCGTGTGATGGGGAGCATGAAAAGAAGACAGGGCAGCCTTGCAGCAGTAGAGGCTAAAGCAGCCTTTCATTTCACTAAGGCTTTTGCTGCATTGTCTGGTAATAGCCTCGAGGGCAAAAAGAACTGCCCTGTTCCATATGGTGTCCTACCACCTACTGTTTTTTTTGTGGGGGTTTTTTTGTGGGGGGGGGGATAAGAAACTAAAAATCATAATTCTGGTGCAGTGAGTTAGAGCACTGAAGTTCATGAAAGACAGCCTTAGATACGGATCAGTCTTGATGTCATTACTACAGCAGTTTGGTTACCATTTATTCAAACTATGCTAAAGTTAGCAGTCTGCTCTAATGATGACTTTCATTTTTAATGAAGGGAAGGGGAAATATTGACAAGATAATGCATATGTGGGTTATCTGCAGATGTCCCTTGCAACCTGTTATTGTGAATCCTTAAAATCAGGAAGCTTTTGTTTATATCGAGGGCTGTATGTGAATGCCAATACATCTCTCCCTTTTATATGTTGGTAGTTATTTCGTTGATGCCTTCTCCAATGTTTTGTGTGCAATAAACATTACTGGCCAGTATTAAGGGATGGGGTGGAGTAGGGTGGGTGCCCGGAGGTATGCAAATCTACAAGCAGAATCCCTGAACAGCCTGCATTGGTTTCTTCATTCCCCTGCATGTGATTTATTGTTGGATGCCGCAAAGACACAGAAGATGGAGTTAAGGAGGTCTCCTGAGCCTAATTTATGAATTCTGAGCGCCGCCTGGATTCTGCGCAACCCAGTTGTGGTGCATGGCTGTGCAGACTGAGTAATTGTGTTTGGCGTGACTTGCTTTTGTAGTGTGCAAACTCGATCAATACAGTTCAAATTGTCTGATTTTGTGTGCACTTCATTGAGGAAAGGGGGCCAGTTTGTTTGTGTGCAGGTAAATAAGCAATTGCTTCTATTTAGTGTAAATTCTAAGTCAAAATGGTAGAAGGCACAAAACAGGCTTAGTTTTTGTGAGGTTCTTCCACTAGGAGCTGTCATATATTGCAGGAAACAGTGTTTAAGGAAGAGTGTCTATCTAAAAGTTTTCTCAGTGGCTGTATTCCCACTGTTAATTGTTTCCCATTGGACCTTGTACACATTATTGATTCTATGATTTGGCTGAATGAAAAGCCTGTGGCTCTGCTGGCAAATGTAAGACCTCTCTCTCTCTTCAAATTCAGTTCTGCATGGTTCGCCAAAACTCCTCTCACGGGGATGCCTTCAGGATGAGTTATCCACAGAGGTATTGCCTTTGATTTGCAATCTTGCACCCTCTGGTGTTTGACTGACACCACATCCCGGATTCCACTCCAGCTCGTGTGGGATCACGCAGGCTGAATAAAAAGACTGTCTATGTGTGATTCAGTTGTGGTTTGGCTCAGCAGAAAACCCACATGGAGATATTTTTGCTTGTCCGTCAGGGTGCTGACTGAGATAAACCTGGTCTGTCATACAGCTTGTCATCTGTTCGACTGTGACAGCAGTTTGTGCTGCATTAGGTTCCCACATGCTTTGTGACCAGCAGCCAGTAGGCACTAGCAGCTTCGCCAATGTTCACTCTGGGGATTCTGCTCAGTCTGTCTGCTCTGTACCTCATTTACAAGTGTGACAAAACTCCTTATATACTGAAATCTGGGATTCTCCCTGTCTGCCTTAACAACAGCGCGACCTTAATTGGAAGTATAGCTTAATGTCTGTGCTCAGGAGAATAATAAGAGCTGTGCATCTCATTAGGCTGATGTTCCAGGTCTCATATTGCTCATATAAAGAGAGAAAGGACGTGCAAGTGTAGTGGTATCAGTTAAGTGAAGACTTTAGTTGAAAATGCCTGTTTTGACTGAAATAACAATGCAGTTTTATTTTATGCTTAATAATGACTGCATTTTACAGCATATCCACTGTTTTCTTATAGACCTTCAATTTTTTTTATAGCAGTTTTTCAAACTTTTAGCCAAAAGTGCTAACTGTGCAATATGATTCAGTAACTGTACTCTACCAAAGTCTTCACATACTATAGGTTTTTTATCTACCAGAAGCAGACTGGGGAGCAATTGTTAACCAAGAGGGCAGGAAAATGTGATAAAACAGTGTTAGACCAGGCAGGAGATACACAGCCTTCAACATTAATCTCCTAGCTCTGGCCTGCACAGAAAGTTCAAACATCGCTTACAAGTTGTCCCTTCAGGTGTAACTGGTTTTAATTTTGAACATGTTACGATACTGCAGCCGAGCAGATCTATTAAAGATGAGACCTTGGCAGGAGTTTTGTGCTGGCAGGCCCTGAGTGTGAAAACATGTAATGTTTTAGAAAGTGGTAAAAAATGTGTCTCAGAACTAAACTTTTGATGCAGTTGGACCCATAAAGAAACACACATGGAAATGAGTTTTTCCAGACATTTTAACTCCAGCTATGTAAGTACATCGTCAGTTTTCAGCACTTTAATAGACTAAGTATCGGGGGCTTTAAATCAGACAGTGAAGAGAGGTAAGGGCACATGTGTGGGGGAGAGAAAGTACTAAGATATTAAAGGCTGATGTCAAGGATAGTATGACACAGAACTGGGGCATCTGGTGTCATGCAGGGAGCACGGAAGAGCAGCAATCTGTTGACCAGTGCACCCCATATGCCCTTCTTCCGCTGCCCTCCTCTTGACAGCCTGGTGGAAAGTGATCAGGACCAGCGAGGTTTTGAGGGCCAAGTCAAAGGGGTGAACAGAAATAATGAAGCCTGAGTTTTATGGCTGCTTTGTGACTGAACTTTCACACTCCAGCAGACGCGCGGCTCCAGCAGTGCCAGCAACTCATTATGAGGGGAGCAGGGCACAGCCTGGGAATCACACACAATTGTGTTTAATTGTGACTGATACTGATGCAGGCTCATTCTATCAGTTTCCCCTGATTGCATTCGGAGGGTACACGAGGACTAGAATCTAAAGTTTGAAATTTTTTTCTCTTGGTAATTGCTTGTTGTTTGTTGCTCATCATATTATCTTCTTCTTCCTTTTATTGCCTTTTTAACAACTTCATCCAGTGCTGTTGTTTAAATCCCGACACACAAAGCAGCTCTTTGGAGGTGAAGTATGAGATAGCTTTTTTTTTTTTCTATAAATGCACACAAGAACAACACATTTCTCAACAACTCTTTAACTCATCCCCCTCTGTTTTAGCTGTACCACATGGCCCATCAGTCATGTAACAGGTGAAATGAAGCAGAGATAAAAAAAAAAAAAAAGAAAAAATTACGGCGTGGCTAAAATTGGTGCCGCAATTAAAGACATATCTCTCATATGCAGCAATTTTGTGCTGTTCTCATATGGAAAATTGGTGTAATTCAGTGAGAGCCCTACGATACTGAAGGCTGGTCTTAGCCCCCTGAGCCTGTCGGGGAGAAATTTCTGTGACTGTAGAAATGAAGCAGCACTAATGTCCTCCTCCTCAGCTGTTCTCGCATTCATCACAGTGTTTGTGTGTTTGTGTACTCTTCAACATAAGGACCTGGGCAGTACAGATGGTCCTCCGAGGAACTGGAAGGGCATAGGGATCGCCATGGTGGTGATCCTGGCTGTTATGTCTCTGGTCATTCTCTCCGTCATCCTCCTCACACCTGGTAAGAATGTTGACAAAGAAAATGGTTAAAATAGTGGGAAAGATGTTGGGGAAAGTAAAAGTATCATAGCAGAGAGGAGATGTTTTAAGGAGCACTGAAGAACCTCTAATGCAGTGCTGATTGCATACACTCCTCATAAGTCTATAGTAGGGCAGGGAATATATGAGGCCAGCAGCCAGGCAGCTTAGCTTAGTTGCATAAAGACTGGAAACAGAGGGAACCAGCTGCCTTCTTTCCAGAAGTAACAGGATCCTGCTACCAGCACCTCTAAAGCTCACTAATTAACGCTGTCTCTCCTGTTTAGTATTTAGTATTTAGTATTTATTAGTATTTATTTATTTATTGTCATTGTCAAGAACAATGAAATTGCGTTTGGGGCTTCCATACAACCCAAAAAAAAGAAGAAAATAATAAATACCCCTTAAAACCCAAGTGTACATATTTAACCCAGTGTGACTCCAATGCAATAAGACAATCCTTAGCAATAATGTTCGTAGAAATTCAGACAAAGACCTGAGAAACATGACAAAATACAACAATGCAACCCATTCAATATTATTGTACTGTGAGATATGATATCAGATATGATAGTTATCTATTTAAGAAAGAGGGGGGGGGGGGGCAGGAGGGGGAAGAGAATAAAGATATGATGCACCAATGCAGACCAGTTCATTGCTATTAAGAAGTTGGATATGGTTATTGTCCGTGTTTAATCCTGACAAAAAAACACAGTGTAAATACAACCGTTTATGGGCTTTTAATCTAGGTGACAATTTCTTGGCCCTGAGCAGTTGCCAGGCAACCAAGGACAAATTCAGGAAGCTATACAGCCAAACTAGAGAGAACATAAAAACCTCCAAAAGTGACTTCTTGGGTTCACATTTTAGATTCAGTAAAGATTAAACAAACAGGATATATTCTGTTAATTAGAGCTGCTGGTAGATTGTTATTGTCAGGCCAGGTTAGCGGTTCCCCCAAGGCTGCTCAGTGAATATAAATTCAGATCCAAGGAGTCCAAAAAAAGGAAAAGGGCGTTGTTGTAAATTGCATTTTAGTAGTGGTAGGTATTTAATAACGTGGAAAATGTTTAATGGGAAATCATAAAATGAGTTGACTCAAATGCCAAAATATCCCTTAAAGCACCGTGCTATGATTTAAAAGTCCGACTTTGTGATGGTTAATAATAGATTAGTTCACACACTCAGATACTGAATTCAATGACTGAGTGAGGTGGCTTCTTTGGGCTACTGACAGTTCTGCGTGGACAGCTCTGGAGTCTCATGAAACTCTTAATGTTCTTCTTCAAGAGAGGAGAATTATTATTAAATTTAAATAGCAACATGGCTCCATAACTGAGACTTATGTGGTAATGAGACATCTGCCCTGTGCTCATAATATGGTAATGACACGTACAAATATTAAATGCACCAATGCTCCTGTAGCTGTACTGTGCTTGATGCCATACTGAGTCCCTTTAAAGAACTGAGATGTCTGTTTTACTACTGATAATTTTAGGCAAGCTCGCAGTGGTATTTCCCCCCCCCACACCACATCTTTACATTATAGAAAAATATTCCACTGAGTGTTGCAAAGTAATAACAGTAACTTTGAGTATGCAAAATATGAATCCAAGATGAAGCAGGAATGTAGGCCAAGTTGCGAAAAGCCTCAGACTTTGCATTTCTGTAAACAAAGGAGAGTTTTTGATGTGCTAGTTATCGCTGTCTCTTTGCTTTTAAAGACGAGTCTCACTTGTTACTTCGCTCCCATCTCACGATGGAGGACCTCGAGAGTGAAGAATTTAAGATTCATAACCCCTGTGTGGCATGGCTGAATGGTAAGGATCCATATTCTCACTCACAAATCACTCTTCATTGATAAAGTCCTCATAACAGTCTGACGCCTCTTTAATGAGGTCACCTACGACTGAGCCACTGGTTTGCAGCAGCAGCCACTGGTTCTGCTCTTTCATTCTAATAGCACAAGACCTTCTTCTGTGAACTCAACCTTTTTTAGAGAACGAAGTTGCTCTTCGCACCAGAGAGGGACATGTCCTGTCGTTCAGCCTCACCAGCAACATAACCACAACTCTGCTGGACAACAGCTCCCTGGTGAGTAACAGGAACACTAAACTTTTAGAGAATAGATTTCAGTATACACAATTGATCATATCCACAGAGGCCTGGGCACACTGATGCTCAAATAGACAGATTAAGAGGAGTATGCTGTATTTCCCACTGCTCCACATCCCACACTTCAGACAAAAAAAGATTTGGAAGAGTGACAGCATCGTCTAATTTCCCCCCCAATCTGGCTGCTCTGTGAGCCCTCAATACGAGCCTTCAAAGAGAATTTCCCAAGCAGGGGCATCATTTTGAACGCCGCCTCTGCACGACACTGACAGACTTATGTGGGTCATTGCCGAGGAGCTTAAAGCAGGGCTGTGCTGTCAGGTTGAGAAGTCACTCCTCGGTTTTGGGATAGAGCGTTTTTTCATCTTTGCTGCTGTTTCCAATTCCAGAAAAAGATTTTTTTTTTGGTATGAAGAAGTATACAGGATTTCCTTAAATAAATGAATCGCTGAGACAGATCCACCTAAATATAGTGTCTATCCTTAAGATAAAAAATTCACATTAAATCAGTAAAACTTTATTTCCAAGAGTTTCGTACCTGTATAAGAGACAATGAAGAACGAGTGAATGAAGATTTTAATGAAAGCAAAAACATGGGAAGCAAAAGCTAGATCACCACAAGCCTTAAACACATGGCACATGTTCTCATGACACAAAACTGGCTTGTAAGAGGGATTTTTAATTAAGTCATGAATTATGGAGGAAGTCAGTAATCTGAAGAAGGAATTAGTGTGACATGGAGTTTTAGCTAGAAAATGTCCTCGAGAATTTTAAACTAAACTATAATCGTCCCACAGCTACTTGGTTTAAACTAGAATATAAAACATTAAAACTGTCGAAATGTGAAGGAGAACAGTAGATTAATGTTTGAAGGTATGTAGCTTTTTTATAGCACTGAAGAACAAACAGTAGTTTTGGTTATTTGTGAGTTTTCTGTGTATATCTTGTTACACACTGAATAAAAGGACTGAAGAAATCTTTGTTTTAGTGAATACCACAATAGTGAAAAGAAGAGTGATATTCTGTCGGCAGTGATTTATATTTGATGGTCTTTGGCTTTGTTCTGGATACATGAAAGGCTGGAGACCCCATACACAACAGAGGAAACAAAAATTACAGGATATATGACGGTTATTAAGTTTAATGTGTGTGTGTGGCTCAGTTTATTCAATGTCACTTGGAAATACACGTTATTTCCACGTTATTTACATCATATTCTTTCCTCTGTGACTTTATGTGGCATTTGCAAGATGTGCAGAAATCACAAAATTATAAATGCATCATCGGCATCATAATAATGGGCTGCTTATGTTTCCAGTAAAGCAGCTATAGAAAGTACAAGACAGACATGATTCTTGAGGAAAAACTCGACATCAGAGAATAACAGTCACAGGCTTTATTTGAAATGATAGAAGGCAGTTAAAAGTGGAATTATCATACTAAATATTCTAAAACATTTTGGAATGAAAAAGAAGATTTTCTAATAAAGCGTTGTTGTCTTTTTTTCTGTAGGACCTGACCACTACTCAGTTCCAAGTGTCTGCAGACAAGAGGTTTGTCCTCTTGGCATATAACATTCGACCGGTAAGTTGCCTTTGAATGACAAGTGGGCTCAGACTTCCCCAGAAAGAATCATCAATCTTATCCAGAAATTATCCAGGGTCATGAATTATCCACTAGTATCAAAGACAAGCTGTTATGACTCACAGACCACCATATGTCTGACAGGCCACTAGTGACAAGCAAAACAATTGTGACATGCATCCTGATCAGAGCCTCAATGAAAAAACGAGGAGAAGAGCAAGAACAGAAGGAGTGTGAGGAGAAAAGAGCGTGTGAGTGAGCTCATTTATGCAACTGCAGCAATCTTCAGCTCCATAACACCACTTGCTCGATGACTGGGTTAACATATGAGGGGCTGAATATTTAAACTGGCTGATGGCACGACGTGCAGGGAGTTGACGAAAGCTTTGAATGTGATTGCCGTGAAGAGTTTAGCACACAAGTGCAAATGGGGGATGGGGAGATCAAGGAGATGAAGAGGTGAAGTTGGAGCTGCAGTAATGAAATCACCTCTGCCTGTTCGGGGGGGAGGGGGAGAATTTTAATGAGAATCTGACGAGAATCTCGATTGCAGGTGGTTTCAGATCAGCGCTGGGGTGGACAAAACACAGATCTTTTGCTCACTTTACTTTTAACACCGCGTAGCTCTGTGTCTCCACCCCCCACCAGCCACCTCGCTCTCTAAATGCCCTCATGGTTAATAAATAGGTGAATCTTTCTTAAGATAGAACTTTATTAATCCCTCGGGTGGGTTCCTCTGGGAAATTCGACCAGAGGGAAGGCAAGTTGTGTAATGTGCAAGTAATCGATGAGGCAAGAAAACAGAATTAGGAGGAAATGAAGGCTCTCAGCACATTTCCCTGAGTTTTTATTAACAATCTTTAAACAGATTTTTATGCTTTCTCGGTCTCTTCTTTATTCAACCTCACAGCCTTTTCCATTTCTCTGGGTTTCCTTTAGAGACCTGCTTTTGCTCTAATCACTGCGTATCATATTTTCTCTGTGTGGGGGGAACGAATGAGCCTGTTGCTGTGTTACAGCATCATCACAAACACAGTGCATCCATTCTAACTAAATTATTGAGCGGTTAGTGGGGATTCAATCAGCTTTCACACATTTCTATAGAGAAAGGGCTCAGATCCGTGCCCAGATTGTGGGTTGCTTTGGTTGATCGTACTCTATGTCATTAGCATACTTCCTTTGATATCAGCAGGAAATGTCCTGTCTAATCTGTATGCTCAGAGTGTGCGCGCCGCATACTCGAAGAAATCAGAGACAATAGGCATGGCACCTGGAATCGTTTGTTTATTTAGAAATGAATTTCTGTGTTAGCATGGCTGGCATATTGTCAGTGTGCGCGGGGGCTATTCCTCCTCCATGCTCCTCTTTTCTGTGGCTGCCTCCTTCTTTCTCCTGCTTCATCTTCCTCACTCTCACTCACTTTTTTCTGTCTATCTCTGGGGGGATTTGTGCTGACTGAAGCAGTTTGCGCCAGGCAGCGGCTTTGCCGTTCAGAAGAGCAGATAGTGGTAGGGAATGAGAGGAAAAAACACAGAAAGCAATGGGGAAAGGCAGTAACGATGGAGGAGTTTGCAAATGGGATATGCATCGCTTGACCTTAGATACAATGCCCAGTTGAAATTAGTCAGAAAGAATACCCAAAAATGTCCGAGATACTAGAAGGAGAGAGCTGTAGTAGAGAGAGAAATGTGTGTGCAGGCTATGTGTAAAGTTAAAAGGCTTCTTTGGATTTTGTACTACCTCTAGAGGCTTTAGGGGAGAGTTGTGCCCCGTGAGTGAAAATAAATGGATTTTGATAAGAGAGTATGTGCATAAGTCAGTTAGGGGATTTTTCCACACATAGGAACAAGAGAAAGCAGGTTTCCTACAGGAAAATATCTTTTCTTAAAGCTTATTTGAATTAAAGAGGTTTGCCTTAAGAGTTTCTTTTCTGTGTGTGTGAGAGCAGAAAGGCAAAAAAGAGAGGACGTACATATTTTCAAATGAGTGATGTTGAAATAGTTCAGCGGCGGTGGAGGTTACCAGGATTGATGAGCGGAGGCAAATGAACCGGTGCCTGCCAAGACAGTGTAGTTTCGGGACAAATAAAAAGCAAAGGGAGTTGGGTCTGCACTCTGCAGCAAACCCTGATGGGTGCTTGTATCAAAGGCAGCGCATTGTGGGGCTGCTAAGTAATGCATGTGAGGCAGGAACAATGTTGAGAAGGAAGGATGCTATTATCTCCGCATTGTGAGTTTTACATTGTACAAAAGCCTCTAATAACTGTGCTCCTGCAAAGGGTGCTGTAATCTCTATACGCAGTCTTTGTCACATTATCCAGCAATATCTTCTGAGAATGTAATCATGTGTTGTGCCCATACCCCCCTATTTGGCAGCATGGAGGGGGTGGGTAGTAAAAGGGAGGCTGACAGGCAGCACGATCTGGAGGATTTATGATATGTTACTGGCAACCACATTAGAATTCACTCTGCCTCTTTATGACAGATGCTCTCACTCTCTCTTTCTATTTATCACACAAACACACAATAACACAGAATCTGCCAGTGATGTTAAATCACAAGCAGAATCTTTTGGTTTCTAAACAAATCACAAATAGCTGATTTGGTATGGTGCTGACAGCAGTGCTGCCCCCTTTGGTCTTGAAGACTGATACCCCCCTTTAACGTCCTGTCGCGGCTCCTTTCACTCTATCTTCTTCCCTCACTTTCCCTTTTGTGTCCACCACTTCATGTTATCCTCTTCCTTTTCTTGCTCCTGTTTTGTGTTGTGAACAGCTCTTTTTCTGCTCCACCTAATGCATAGCCCCTCATGCGCAGCCGTTATGCTACAATCAGATTTCCCTCATGCGCAGCCGTTATGCTACAATCAGATTTCGATTTCATTTAGATAGCCTTAAAATTTATTTCCACTCCTTTATCCCTGCAGCTTTAGCGCTGTGTCATTCCATTCATGCATTTTCTAACAACAGACAGCACTGAAGAAGGGGGGAAAAAAATCCAATTTCACTACTAAATGTGTTGTATAGAGGATGTGACATTTAATTTCTTTAGGGATTGGTTTTCCAGGTGGCTGGGGCCCTTAGTGGCCAGTGGGCAAATGCTGCTTCCAACTCTTTGCTTGAAAAAAGAGGTGTGCAAATCAATATTTTGCCTTGAATTCATTAGCTATTGATTTGATCAGTTGCAGTTAAGAGACACACTTACATGCACAAATTCGTTCACACACGTGTTCATTTAATTATTCAGAGCTTCTGATGCTTTTCTAAGGTTTGCGACACAGCTGCCAGCCACTATAGAGCTCAGTGTGAAGGATATTAACTTTAACGATGCTTTTTAATGGGAATGTCTGTCTTCGTTTTTTGTGCTTTTCTTTCACATGCCATGTCTTTGGTTTTGTCTCTTTTGCTCAGTCTTGAAGGTCCAACTTTCTCTTATTCACTTGAGATCTCAGTTATGATGTAATATGGATGAAATTGCTGCCAGTAGTTTAATGACTCCTGCAAATTAAGTCCATATCACTAAGACGTAAAGATGTGATTGGCTCAATAAAAAGTAGGGGAGTGTTAAAATACCATCTACTAAAAATGATTGCATATGCAAATACTTACAGCACGAAGCAATTTTCCACTTCCATTCTAGCTTAGGTGAAAGAATAATATTAAATATAACTATTATCAGTGAAATATTTATAGGCTCACTAAACCTTTACCTTTGTAATTTTGGAATAAAATTATGCTGCTCCTTTTTGCCAGGTAATAAGCCACTCGACTCAGTCTTTGCAGTGATTTCAGAAGCACTTAGATGATGCAAACACAGCTCCTTGTTGCTTATGCTTAACTGTAAATTTTTTTTGTCATAATATTTGTCTCATTTGCATTTAACCTTAATTGTACATGCTCAGGTGCATGTGTGAGCACTAAAGTATGTGTTTTCATCTATGTGCGGCACACCTTTGTGCATGATATCCTCTACCTTTTTCAGGTGTTCTCTCAGTCCTTCACTGCCTCCTATGCTATCTACAGTGTGGCTAATGGGTAGGTGGAATCATCACTGCTAATGCATGGGCTGCACTGGGCATGAGCGTTACCAATGCAAGCAGACCTGCAGATTGGAAAAAAAAAAAAAACTTTCCCCAAAGCGTGTTTCATTTGAATCAGTATTTCATGTTTCTTTCAGACGTCCATTCATTTGTCAGTGTTCTTTCCAGGCTCTATAAGGTTTGTATTGTACTTCAGATTTCACTGCCTGAGAATCATATTCAGCATTATCTCTGGGAAAAAAAACTCTTTGGTAGCTGTGAGTGATCCCTTGAAATTCTAAGGAGTTATTCTGAAAAGGATTTCTGGAGGACCTGCAATATTGCCCGAGTATGCCTTGGAGAAAAATGTTTGCCTGTCCTAAGGAAATTAAAAAAAAATTGTGGCTAGAAATATAGAAAAAGAAATGTTGCACTCTTGCATGAATCAGCCCCGTTCTCTGTTTCATTTTCCCTCTCTGCATCTTGCCCCTTTGTTCTCACAGTGCAGTAGCTCCCTCAAGGGCAGGGCTTGGATGGACCTTGGATGGCTTCAAAGAGGAGAGTGTTCCCTAATGGAGGGCTTATGTTTGAGTTTTTGTGTGTGTTTCAGGGATCTGCTTGAACTCAGCCCTCCAGAGGGGCAGAAGGCAGCATTACAGTACGCTTCCTGGGGACCTCAGGGGAACCAGCTGGTAAGTGAGGGCCTTACTCATGTGTTGTCATCTGCATCAATTAAAACTGTCAGTATGGTGGAAGTGTTTATCACCCTTTAAAATCCATAATAATGCTGAATGCCTCCTCCATTTGACATAATTTTATTCATCATAACGTCAAAGGTACAATATCTTATACAATGAACTCCACCTGAAGTGGCTGTCGCACTGTAATGGGGTTTTGTGCTCATAATACATATATAATTCATCTACCTGACCTGCAATGTAATTGGCTTTTGCTGCTATGTCAGTGCTCATCTGCAGCTTATTAACTGGCAAGTGAAGATGTATTGGCTCCCACCCGTGTGTGTGCTAGCCAATGATTCATTCATTCTTGGAGGGTGTCCGCTTCTCGAATCATGGAGCCAGCAATGAAGTCTGCAACCTTGCTGTCTTTGATAATGGATTGGCGGTGCTTTCTGTCTGTGCTGCTCATGCCAGGCCTTTGTGTTTGACGGAGATATCTACTACAAACCAAGTGTGACCAGCGAACCCCTGCGTCTTACATCCACTGACCAGGAGCAATACGTGGTGAACGGCCTCTCTGACTGGACTTATGAAGGTAAAATGTAGTTCACCTGCTGACTCTCCAGATTCATACTTTTACTTTGATATTACAATAGTTCTTTCTTCCAAAACAGAGGAGGTGCTGCTACAATATGCCGCCCACTGGTGGTCTGTGGATGGTGCCCGCCTTGCATACCTCAGCATCAACAACTCTGTTACACCTGTGATGGAAATAACTCATTTCTTAGGTGGTCTCTACCCCTCCAATGTGCTCTTCCCTTACCCTAAGGTGAAAACAGCTAAGCACTTTGCAGTCACCAAGTGTAGGCAGTTTAGAAAAATGCCACTGTTTCATCATTTGAAGTTGAGTTCGCAAAACTATAAAATAAACTATAAAGGGGAAAACAAAGGGTCTTTCTGAAGCAGCTGTGCCTCAGCCTGAACCAAAATAGCGGACTGACAAGTAGTGCAGTAGGTCTCTTGCTGTTTGCATGACTAAAAAGATTTGCTTTTATAAAGAGCATTCATTTCATATTTTTTAAGTTTATTTTATCTGGGGGGGGGTTTCTTCACAGGCTGGCTCAAGTATCCCATCAGTCAGTCTGTTTGTGGTGAATCTGTATGGTCCAGCTCACACTCTGGAAATGATGCCTCCGGACTCCCTCAGAGCCAGGTAGCACACCTTCGTAAATGCTGAAACAGAATAAGCCTTAAAGGATTCAAAGCACACCTGAAATTACTACACGTGTCCAAAGTTTTCTTGCTTGTTTTCCTTTTTCTTTCAGTTTCTTTGCACCACTTTCTAATACTTTCTTCATGTATCCTTTTTTTTTTTCTTCAGAGACAACTACATATCCATGGTGACTTGGATCAGCAGCACCCGGCTCGCAGTTCGTTGGCTGAATCGTGCACAGAACCAATCTGTGCTCTGTGTTTGCGAGGCTACCACAGGGGCATGCTCAGAGGTGAGCGGTCATCACTTGTTCCACATTAGTAATCTGAGCACCTTCTGCTGCAATATACAGCTGTAATAGAATTTTTTGCTTCATTTACACAGTGTTGGGAGTTAAGATTGATTTCCTTAAGCTCCCAAATCTCCACTGACTGGATTAATATTTAAGGTCATTTGCTGCATGAGAAGAATTTTCAGTGATGTACTGCAGTATTTTAGTCCTGCTGCTCTTCTATAAATCCTCACAGATCTCACTTCAATATTCCAAAATATTATATTAAAGGGGACCTATTTTAATATTTCCTTCTTGTCATGTATACAGTACTGTGAAAAAATGTTAAGCGAGGCCTCATTTTGCTTCCAAGGCGCCAGACTCGCTTGTAACTTTTTGAAGAGGTCTTGAGCAAGAGTTCTCCAGGTTTTCAAAGTAATGTCTTTTAAAGTTTTTCTTTGGACATTGGCGGCTTTTTCCCTCATTTTCCGTTCAATCCTTGTACCTGACCGTTTTCAGAAGAATCTCTGTTTGTTTGTTAAGGCAAGTAACACAGAACGATGAATCATTCGAGCATAAAAGCGGCATTTAATTCAAGGGATGAACCACTGCTGTGTCTACACATAGCAGACAACTTAGCAAATAAACAAATTTACTTGTATCTCTGGGGACTTTCCTACTAGCAGCCTGTCCCGAGAAGCACAATTTGTTCTCATTTCCCATCTACAGAAGATGAACAGAAAGTCATGTACTTAGGAAATTGTGGGGAAAAATCCAGCAAACTCCTGACACAGGACTTAAGAGATCTATCTGGCCCTTCAGTTCATCCATCTACTGTTCACTGAAGCTTCATCAGAAATGGTCTCAGTGGAAGGGTGGCTGTCAAGAGTTTTTTTTTTAAGGAAAGGAAACAGAAAAAGAGGAAAAAGTCTGAGGTTTGTCAAGTTACAACCAGTGGATTCGATTTTGAAAATTTTGGTTCAAATCATCATCACTACAGTCTGATAGTTATAGAAGAAATGGGACTCGCTCCCAAGGTGTAATATAATGACGATTTGTCACGTACCGTGGTGTTCCTGAGGAACGTGAAAGGTGTCCGTCCGCGTTCTCAGGCTACGCGCCGAGTTATGGATGTAATCCAGTAGAATGACACTCCGCGGTAATATACGTTCCAGCCATGTATTCCAGCCCTTACCATAACCTTATCCCTAACCTTAAACAGCACTTTAACGATGTTAGATAGTGTTTCCCAAAGCCATTTAAGTAAAACAAACGTAAATGTGTAGATTCATTCCAAGCGGTTCTCATGTTTCCTCATTTTTCCAGTCACGTAATCCAGGGACGTGTTGGGTGGCCAGAAGCGTAATATATTGACGATTTGTCACCTAGCGTAAAATGTTAAGCTTTGGGAGTGAGAACATGTTGTGGACTGATGAAGACAAATTCAAAATATTTGGTTTGTATTGTCATCAGTATGTATAGAAGGGGTCATGTGAGAGATCAAACAGTGACTGTCTGCAGGTATAAAACACAGTGAAGGCTCTGTCATGGTTTTGGGCTGCCCTTCAGCCAGGGTTGTTGGAGATCTTATCGAAAATGAATTATGAACACAGAAAAGTACAGATTTTGATCCACCATTCAATACCAGAACAAATTATGTTTTTGACATATATACTGTATTTCTATTTATGTTTGCATGTTTCAGTACATTGCTGCATCTATTTCCCATTTTCCCAGAAAAATATGAGGAATTGAGGGGTGGCTCAAGACTTTTGCATAGCCCTGGAAGCCAAATCCTGACGTACTAGAGTGCTCTAAATGCTTGGTTTCTCGAAGTTTTTTTTCTGTGTGAGCACAAAAGCCCCGCCCATACAGTTCAGACCCTGTGTTTGTGAGGGGCAAGCAATCAAAAGAAAGCTGGCTTAAAGGAAGAGGAAAGGGAGCTAGAATGACTTGTGTGTGACAGTCAGATGATGTGTTATCAGAGGTTGCGCTAAAGCACGCTGTACTGGAGCCCAATAATAAAAACACATTAACAGAATTGACTAATCCTGAAGGCTAAAGAAAAAACATTAAAGAAAAAGTAAACATTAGAGAAAAGTTGAAAGAATGTAATCCATATTTGTTCAGTGTTTACTGCCCTCTCCTCTACTATTATCTATCTCTAATACACTGAGAGCCTCGGGTAACTCTATTCAATTAAAAAGTCTAAAGATTAAAAGCTGAACCCTAACCCACAACAATTTCTATTTTTACGCTATTTTCATTTGCTTTAGTTCACTTTTGTTGGTATAAAGCACTTTATAACTCATATAACTAATGTTTTTCTACCTTATCTGAAATTAAAATTCACAGAAACACAAGATGGCCATGGACATAATGCAAAACCAGCGACAGGTATGTTGTTCTTTTGTCCTATGAAATCTGTTCACTCCTCTTCTTCTGTCTCTCTTTTGACTGTGTCCTTTCCTTGGCAGGATGTGCCACTGTTTTCAGCAGACGGCTCTGTTTTCTATACCATCCTGCCAGCAAAACAAGGTGCTCGTGGAGAGTTTCGCCACATTGCTGGTCTTGCAGCCCAGGTCAGTTTTGGGAGGTTTTTAAAATAAGCTGTTGTTAACATTTTGGGGGAGGTCACATAAACGCCCCCACTGTGATTGCTAATCTCTTCAGCATAGAAGCTAAAGTGTGTTTTTCTCACCGTCTCCTCCATTTCTTTCACAGGCAAAGCTATTTGATTGCATTTATTTCCCCCCTAATTATACAAACAATTGAGTCTTTATCCCCGGAGTGATTTTGCAGATTAATATTTTCTTGGTCCTTCGCTGTTTTTATCTTTGCAGTTTATTTCCATTTTACAGCTCATTCATCTTGAGCAGGGTAATTAAACATGTTTAATGATGCTTTATAAGAAACATAAACTATGCAGGAGAAAATTATCTTTTCAAAGTTAACACCTTTGTAGTTTTTGGGCTCATATTCTGAGGTTTCTCTCCTATATCTCTTTAACTTTAGTTCCCCAAAAAAACGTAATAATTATAAGTACTCTGCCTGCACCTCCCTCTGTGTCAGTTTCTTCGATTGAACTTCATGACCCTTTCTTCGTGTTTGTTGTCGTCTTCTGGCGCATTCTTGCTGTATCCTTCTGCCTATTTTTAGTCAGCGAAGGTGTCTACTTCTTCATCTCTGTGTCTCTGTCTAACGCAGCTTGCCATCCCCTCTGTCCCTCCTCGCTTCTTGACATCAGGGAGCTGGGACGTCACCGTGCTCTGCGCCCTAGACGAGAAGGCTGGAAAAATGTATGTGTGAGCCACAGTGTGTGGTGCTGGGGCGAATACGGCTTTATCAGTGCTCTGTTTCTTACCATGAACACACAAGTGACAGCGGGTATAGTAGAGTCGAACACTGGCCATAATTATGCTCTGTGAGCTGAGAATAAGTTCTAGATGTGTCAACCTCTGGGGAGCAGGCTCTTTTATCAGGCTAAACACACGTGATTGTAATTAAAAATAACTAAAATGCCATTTTAACATGTAGGATTGATCTCGGTTAAATACCCCAAAGGAAACAGCTTTAACTCTGACTTTGGAAGGCATTGCATCGAATCTGAAGAGCGTAAAGGTTTACTTAGACTGGACCAGAGCAGATTATGGCTTAAATCTGTCTTTATCCTGCTGGGGCCAGAAACCCCACATGAGCTGATTGACTGAGGTGTGAGCATGGCAGACAAGCAAAGAAAGGCAGTTATTTTCAGTCTCAAAGCCCCCAGGTAGCTGCTTTGTGCCTGAAGACAAGTAGTTCTGACTTACAGTGTTCTACTTACATTTGACACAAGTGTACAATCCTATGATTACATTTATACAGGAGTGGATGGTAAGCATGAGAAATACTGTACTGTGAGAAAAATCATCATTTCTAATTCTGCCTTAGAAAATAAATATGGCTGATTTTTTATTACATGCTGGAGTATGTAAATAGCTGTAAATAGATTTTTGTCATGAATTATTGATATCTGGAATAATTAGGATGAAGCAGGGGCTCTCAGATGTTATCTGCAGTGCTAGGACTATACTGTGAGTAACGTGCTATAACTATGATTTGTTTTTGTCCTCCTCAGCTATTTCCTGAGCACAGAGGAATCCAGACAGAGCAGACACCTTTACAGGTAATGTTTGATCTGAAATTGTAATTATGGTTTGTAATGGATTATGATATATAATGGTTTGAATGGGGGTAAAGGCCCAGGGACCCAAAGGGTAGGCAGACCTTGATACGGAGCCTCTGTTTAAAGTGATGTTTGAAACCATTGAAAGATGAATGAAAGATTAAAAACCACTCCAAAAACACAAAGAGTAGTTCTCAGCTCAACTACTAATTAGAGATGTACTCCAAAACCAACTAAAATTTCGCAGCCTCACTTCTGGCTGTTTTGAATAACCTGCTTTTAACATTGTTTGTTGTCTCATGCCTTGTGGTGACCTTGGCTACCATTAATCCTTTGCAAAAAAAAATATTTTCATTTAATGAAAATAAACTTATCAGTTGTCAGAATCATTTTCTTAGCTTCATTTCCTTCTCTGACTTTAAGAAGGTGGTTCCCTCATTCATTTCACACTGGCTGTATAATTCTTTATGTACGTGGCAGCTAGTCTTTGCAGTCACCTAAAAAATGCATATTTAATTAAGACGTATTATCTATATTCACCTCTCTGCATTTCCTCACAGGTGATCTTAGTATTGATGTAAAGATTTTATTGCCTGTTTGTAAAATCACTGTATGAATTAGCACCTCCTAACCTCTCTGATCTTTTAACTCCCATCAGACCTTTGTTTTACTTTTTTCTTATTATTCATTACTGTTGCTCTTTCAGCTGGAGGGCATATTGGTCAACTTCTGTTGTTTTTCAAAGTGCTTAAAAATAAGTACCTGACGCTTGACCAAAGACCTGTTTTTCTATGTCTAGGTACAGAATGTTAATTCAGGATGTCGAAAATACACCCAAAAATATAAAAGTTACTTTACAGTACTTTATATTGCTATAGCAAGTCATGTTATTGTGGAACCTTCAAGATTAAACGTTGCATTAGGAGAAATGCAGTTATTGATACATAAAATGAAACTACAAAAAGGTCACTTAAGTGTTAAAATTGCTTGTCATAGACACTGACCTGATGCAGATTTTGTGCAACATTGTGACAGTAGTCAGGGTAATTAGATATTTAGCTTATTAACATTACTTGTTCTAACATATAATTAGACCTATAGTCTGCTGCTCTGTTAGCAGCTCTGTGAGGCTGTTCTTATTTGCTAACATTTGCTAATTAGAAGATAACACAAAGTGCAGCTGAGGCTGATGGAAATGTCATTAATGCTCTGGGAACTTGGCCATAAACCGTGACAGACTTAATTTTTTATTTTTGCCTCAGGATGTTGCTAAATGAGAAATTAGAGGATGACCAAAGTAATTTTAATTTATCTCAAATGCAACATAAATGTCTAAGCCAACTTTATCACAATCCGGGCAATAGCTGTCAAGATACTTTACTTAAAACCAAAGAAAGTGGTGTGATGTTTAGTGGGAATGTTAGCAGGATATCATGTGGGGGTCATTAATGTTTCTATAAAATTATCAAATAAAGCTAAGAAAGAGTAGCTGCACATTTTTGCATCAGCTGTATATGAGCCACACCAGCTGCTTGGGCCAGAGTCATTTAAGACAGATGATCTCACCTATGGTAAACCACTTGTCTGTTCCCTCATCAGCCTCCTAGCTTTCATATCTTTTTTATGAGCTTACATACCTTCGGGTTTGGGGAAATGCTTCACCATTATAGAGAAGGGAAGATGGCTTGCTTAAACTTTGTCTATGATTACAGTTTTTCTCAGTTGCTTTGGTGCATTTCTCACAACAGAATTGATCTCTGCACCACTACTAAGGCTCTTCTCAAAACAATTAGTGCAAACTGCAAAACATGGTGGATAACTTGCAAAAGTGAGTCACTTCATCAAAAAGAAAAGTCAGTTGTTCAAAATAAGTAGTCAATGCTTCAAAAGCAAGTCCCTTAATCAAAACAGATAATACATTCATCAAAAGCAAGTACTTATATCAATCAAAGTGTCAGGGCTGTCACAATTACAAGTCATTACACCAGCACCTTTGGTCACAAAATCAAATGGTTTGAACATGTTCTCATTGTGACGGATTTCTTTGTAGGTGCTTCCCAATGACATGTCAAGTCTGGACAGCATGCATGGCATGTTGAAAACCATAAATTGTAAAGGAAAATCAAGACACTCCATATGCACTCTTGATAATATTTAATTGAAACTGTTCACAGCATTGTGCAAACTGGGGAAATACAGTAAATCAAACATTTTACAGCAAACATAAACTCACTTAGACAGTAAACCTCACTCCAGTGGTTATGAAACAAAAAAACAAAACTGAAAAACAGACACTGCTGCATATCAATCATTGATATCTAGACGCTCCCGTCTGTCTGCCCACATATTTGCATCAACATCACAGCGAATGTCAGCTCTATCGATGCATCGGGGAAAGTATCTTCTGGAGTGTCAACTCCACCCTCTGCAGGACTCTGCTGTGATGTCATCACAAGCTGCATCCATAGCTGCTAGCAGGGTCATTTGGGTATGTGGATGCCTGTCATATACCTTCCACCTCCAGGAAGAGAAAAACTCCTCAATTGGATTTAGGAATGGAGTGTAAGGAGGAAGAAACTCCATAAGCATCCTGTCGTGTGCTGCAAACCACTGCCCGACTACAGCAGAGTGATGGAAGCTAACATTATCCCAAACCACTACATACATTGTCCGATTGTCACCAGGATCATCCCTTTCATTTTGTGGGATTAGGTCCCTATAAAGAGCGTCCAGAAAAGCCAACCGGTGTTGTGTATTGTATGCACCAATACGAGGAATATGGGTGTGAATGCCATTTTCTGAGATTGCTGCACACATTGTAATATTTCCTCCTCGTTGGCCTGGGATATCAATGGTGGCTATTTCTCCAATGTGATTTCGTTCACGCCTTTTGCAAGATTGAATCCCGCTTCGTCAAGATATACAAACGTTTGCAGGGGTTTCATGGAAACTCCTTAAAAATAGGGTTTTCAAAATGGGTGTACAAAGTGTTTGACAAGATGTTCAACAATTTTGAGTGCACTGACACAAGCAATGAAATGAAGACTATTAGTTGTAAGGACAATGACTATTCAGCCGGTACAAGTATAAATAATTGTGACATTCATGATAAAAGAAAGGAGATAGTGATGAATAGCAAGTCAAAAGTGACCATTCTTTAGATATTTGTACTTACTCAACTGCTTCATGTCCAAAGGCATTTGCCTTTGGACGCAATGAACATGAAACCGCCACAAGGTTGTGCCAAAACGACTACATGTTGTGGAGGTTGAACTAACTGTTGTGCAAAGTTTAATTCTGTTGTGAGAAATGCACCAAAGCAACTGAGAAAAACTGTAATACTGTATGAAATTTGTAAGCACTGTGGTGGAGAGACATTTAGAGACTCAACACTGCCTAACAGAGCAATCTGTATAACAACTTTTACGTCTAACCTTATTGAACCCCATTTGTTTCTGAAAAGTCAACTCTGTGAACAGTCTGTCTCTTGACATTGACATTTTCCTTTATATTGCCCCAGTCATTTGTCCCACTCCTGGAGCAAATCAAACTGCTTTAGACTTTCCTGTTCTTTTGAAGTGTGATCAATAATAGAGCAGGGCGATATGGCCAAAAATATTTATCACGATATATATTTGAAAATTTGCGATAACGATATAACCGACGATATAATTGATGCGAGACAAAATACAACTCCACAACATTACTAGCGCAAAAAGACAACCTTCCATTTATATTCACTTAAACAAGAAGCTGGTTTTTATGTACATTAAAGCTTTATAAAAATGTAACAGTACAAATGCAAATTCCTTGCTGAAAGTTTAACCAAAAGGCATTTCCACTAGAAATGGGCTGACATGTCCTGAGCATAACCATGTATAATATCCACTGAAGTTAAAAAGAGGTGCTTTGCAACATTAAACTGCAGTGTGCAGTACGCATTTTTCGGACCATAAGGTGCACGGGATTATAAGGCACATTAAGCGAAACAAAGCAGTCAGATAAATCAAACTTTATTAAACTCATTCTTCTTGCTTCCTCCATTTCTGTACCATTGATTCATTAATGTTGAATTCTCTGGCAGCTGCTCTATTCCCATGTTGTTGCAGTATATTAATGACTAACCTCGTATTGTGGATGGATTATCTCAGTTGTTCTCCTGACTGAAGTTTGGTCCGTTTACAGCATCCTGCCATGCGATTGCATTTGTCTCTAACCATGAAGAACCTTCACGTTAACTTTTATAAGTGGAAAAGTGTTAGTGTTCGTCCTCCAGCTTCACTGTTTATGTTATGCTAACATAGCTGTGTCGCTAGCGATCACGTAGCACATCATTATATACCAGCTAGCCCAACTTCAGTAACCCTACAAACGTCACTGCTGTTTAGTTTCCTGTCTTCATTTATGTTGCAAGTGATAGCAGAGCTGTACGTTTGATTTTTTTCAGAAATCTCTCAGTCAGAACATGCAATATCATGCTTAGGTAACTAGCGAAACTAGCGAGCTAACTTCCGCTAGCTTCCTGCTAACTTCTAACTCCGTTAAATGTAATAACTTTTGTTTTCATGGATGCCTGGAAGTTAAACTTCATAGTTACACCTGGTAAAGCAGCAATGCTGATCGTTTTATTAAAGATGAAAGAATTTAGACAGTTTTTAACTCTAAGTGATGCTGCAGTGTTGTTTGACCTGAAGCATACGGAGTTTAGGACCCAGATTACTCCCAGATTTAAGAGCATCTTAGTCCGACAAATACGACAATAACAACGGCCGCTTGCATGTTCTGCAAAAAAATGTGCTTTGTTGTGTATCTGACGGACAAACACCAAACCAGTTCCACATCACGGAAGTTGCACCATTTTTACAAACCAATTCTGGATCATCTGTTTCACTCAACAATCGGCCATGTGCGTATGAAAACAAAGGCACTGCGCATGCGCGTTTTACTCCCATTCTATCGCGATATTTCATTTTCCTATCGTTGCCTAACATTATACCGGTATTACCGTGAACGGTATAATATGGCCCAGCCCTAATCAATAATCTCTTCTCTTTTTTTCAAAGCGTGGACTTAGATGGAGTGTTTCAGCGCCAGTGCATTACCTGTAACCTCATAGATGGATGCCGTTTCTATAAAGCCGTTTTCAGCCCCAATCAAACCCACTTTACACTCTACTGTTTGGGTAAATCACCCACGCACGTGCATATTTATACACATACAGGCTTGCATTGCTCAGACAGTTGGTTTTATAATGTCAATTTGAAAAATCCACAGGCCCGGGAATCCCTAAAGTGACGGTTCACAGTACAAAGGAACCCTCCAGTGAGTGTTAGATCTTCTTGTCTCAGTAATGGTAAAGTAATACACACATATACACATACACACCGGCTGTCTGCTGTTTCCCCAGACAGCCTACAGAGAGCAATACATTCAAGCAGAGCCTAAGTGTAAATCCATTACTGTCATGCTTGTGAACACTGCCCTCTGCTTGTGGCTCTCAGTTAGAGCCATTTATGTGAAGATGATATGGAACCAGGTGGCATGCTGCGGCTGTCTTGATGGGGGAAAAACATTAAGACAGTATTGGGGGGGGGGGGTTTGTTTGTCTTTTAATCTCCACAGGGTATGTCGTCTTGGAAGATAACAGCCGTCTGTCTAAAGCTCTGGAGGACAAACGACTCCCTGAGACTCTGTTCAGGACACTCTCAGCAGATAACCATGGTACCGCAAAGACACCGCTGCACTTATTTGTTAAACTCTGTTTGAAGAAGTATACTTAAGCAATCAGTTAATATCATTAGAAACAATGGAGCACTGGCAGAACAAGAATCTCAGCCTGGAAGGGACAACTGTAGTTAAGTATTGACCAAAGCAGTAATTCGTTTTAATTGTTTGTGAGTGATAGTAAAAATGTCCTTCGGTTGGGATGTAATTAGTAACTAAAAAAATAAATGCAGACAAATGTGTTTCTTCAAGCCCCGTTTCCTTTCTGTAGATCTGCACCTGAAGCTATCTCTGCCTCAGGGGTATGAGGCCAACCTGCACCCTCTCCTCATCATTGTGTAAGTATCATTAAACAAGCTTGATAAATGTCAGCTGCCATTTGTTTTGCAACCTGTGACCCCTAATCTTTTGATCGCTCGTCCGAGACTAACAGATTTCGCCACACTTGCTGATCTTATTCCTCTTGTTGTTCAGAGATGGCATTCCTGGCAGTCAGTCTGTAACGGAGGAGTTTGCCCTCGACTGGCCTCAGGTCTTCTCCAGCATGCACAATGTGGCCTTGGCCCGGGTGGATGGCAGGAGCGGGGTTGGCCGTGGACAGAAGACCACTGCTGTGGATCCGCGCAAACTTGGCTCAATGAGAGTCAAAGATTATCTGGCAGTTATAGAGTCAGTCCAATTATGCTAAAACAGAAGCATTTATAGATTAAATATAAAAACAAATCTTGGTAGTTGAAAAACTAAAGGTCTTTTACGTTGTTTCCGCAGGTTGTTAATGCAGCTGCCTTATATAGACGATCGCCGGATGGCCCTCTATGGAAAGGTTATGGCACTTTTCATTTTAGACATTTATTTCCTTTGGATGAAACTCATCGCAGATATAATTGATGTTAACACGTTTCATTTTCTCAATACAGGCATTTGGTGGTTATTTAACTCTCAAGATGTTGGCAGTAACAGATAAGCTCTTCCAGTGCTCAGCTGCTGTGGCACCAATAACTGACTTCAGGCTTTACAGTGAGCAGAGATCTTGTCATTAACTATTCATGTAACCGGGCTACGAAAATTGTGTCACAGCTCAGAGGCTGTTAATTTATCAGAGAAAAAATTTTCTACTGTTTGAAGGTGCTGCATTCTCGGAGAGGTACCTTGGACTTCCTGCAAAGGAGGAACATGCTTACTTGGTGAGACTCTAAAGTTAGTCTAGAACTGAGACATTCAGGAGTCTCAGTGTGTTTTGATGGGTTAAGAGATAACTTGAAGTTGATTGCAAGTTAATCACTAATAACTAAACCATTTTACCAAGTTGTTAATAACAATTTATGGTCATTTTTGAGACTTTAGTTTGCAGAGCTGTTGAATTGTACTGTGTTCCCTCACTGATTTATGAATGGTGCGAAATATTATAAATACATTGATGATAGAATTGTCCTGAACAAAAAACCACAGCCTCATGTAAGATTTCAAACTTGAATAACCACCCTTTAACTTTTTACCCTATTAAGACGACATTTAACGACCTCACCAGTAACCTTAATTATGAGTTTTGACATTTCAGTATATGATATGTATCAATAAATACATGATTTGATGACCATTAGATTAGTTTTTACTGTTTGTTTTTTTCAAAGATAGCCGTCAAGACCACCCTCACTTACTTCTCATATAGACACAGTAATTTTGCTATGTAAGCAACCCTGAAATATGACAGAAACCCAGAAACTGATTGTTCGGTTCAGAAAAGAGCTTAGGTCGTTTAAGGGTTACTTCTAGTCTACTTTCAAGGGGTAGAGAGTTAAACCAATACTAAACATTGAAACTTTTTTTTGTCAAGGAGGGATTTACTGCGGAGCCAGTGTGATAGACTGCTATTATTTCGCTTAGGTGTACCCAATATCTCATCCCCTTTTGCAATCTTTTCAGACTGCCTCCATGCTGGAGGAGGTTAACAAGCTGAAAGATGAGAACTTCCTCATTCTGCATGGAACTGCAGACGGTGAGATCATGTTCATTTTATGAAAAATGTGACAGCTATATTTTTGAGGGGTAAATTTTCCTTACATTATTTGTGGGTTTGTGTGTATTCATCCAAAGCAAGAGTACACTTCCAGCACAGCGCTGAGCTCCTGAGCCGTCTGGTAAAGGTGGAGGCCAACTACTCTCTGCAGCTGTACCCAGATGAAGGCCACATCCTGAGAGAGCCCCGCAGCATCAAACACTTCCAGCGGACAGTGGTGAACTACCTCCAGACCTGCTTGAAGCACAGGCCCCTCCTAGATTCCATAGAGGATGAAAAGGAGGAAGATAACTGAGCCCAGCGTTCCCCTTTCTTTCTTCTGAAGGGACACTCTAAGGATTGTATGCCATCTAATGCATTACCTTGAGTCGGATATCAGGCGCAAGAGCACAGGAGTGGGGACCAACCGCATCAGATCACCTCTTATAACTTCTGGAAACATTGATGTACTGTATAATGTGTTGCACAGTTCCTGCTGTTTTAATGTATGTTTGATGCCCTATTTGTTTACAAAATTCACTTTAGAAGATGTGGACTACTAGACAGCTAATGATTCTGCTGAGAGTTTACAAAGATTTTAAAACATGCATGTCGTAATGGCTGCATGATGTGGATTAGTTTACATTGCATTTTGGGTGTTTTGCTGATTTTAAATCTTGCCTGCAAAGGCAAAATCTGCCAACAGCCGGGAATACACGACGCACTTTAAAGGAAACTCAGTGTAAGAGATGAATCAGCCTTGCATGTTTAGTGATTTGCATAAAATGCCGTTAAAAGGCTTAAAATCACCCCATCTGAACGAGTCGAGTCTTACAAAACCAAATATTTGGGACAGCTGTGATGCAAGATGTCTGCATCACAAAAGTTAAGTTACAACACAAGCTGTCACCACTGGTCACTGAGCTATGCATACTCTGCACAGTATTTGAGGTTTCACTGTAAAATCAGTTATTTCAAGTTCTTTTTTTATGTAGTGTGTTCCCGGCTTAAATAAACTAAGATAAGGATCATTTTTAGTGTGCCAAATACATTTTGTGGACTTTATCCACTAGTTTTGTTTGCATTTTGTGATTATGAATGACTTTGAGGCTGAGCGTATTTATACTAAATGCTCCAGTTTAAGAATGAAAACAACTGTAGGCCTGTGTACTGTATTTGGAAGTGCAGTACATTTCTGTTTTGATACATTTTAACCATTTCTTGTGTATTGCACAGTTAAATTATTCCTTGAAACAAACTGTTGAGCCATTATGTCACAGTCCACAGATGCTGGGCCTGACCATCAGTCTGTCAACCATGCATGCAGTTGGTATGAAAAGAATGCCATTGATTGTAGACAACCAGCTATTCCTTTCCCCATAAATCCTTGAAAATAAAGTTTCCCATTTTACAGTGAAAATACATTTTTCTTTCTTTGCTAGTAATGAGGAAGTAAGGGCAGCAATAAAGGGGATGAAGAGTGGAAAGCAGGTTGTTCCAGATTACACCCTTTTGGGGGTATGGAAGAAGACTAGGAGAGAGCAGTGGACCTTTTAACCAGATTGTTTAGTATCATGTGGAGTATTTCTAATGTTAGGGAGTGAGAGGATCCTGGAGGAAATGAGAATAGCTACTGTTATAGAGTTTAAAGAACATGGGTAGTGTAGTGTATTGTAAAGTATTAACTGCAGAGGGATAAAGCTGATGAGCTACACCATGAAGACATGAGAAGGCTAGATTTAGAAGAGAGGTGACGATTAGTGAGCAGCAGTATGGCTTCATGCAGAGAAAGAACAGTACAGATGACATGGTTGATCTCAGATTGTTGCTAGAGAAGAATAGAGGAGGTCAGAAGGAGTGCTTTTGTGAATCTGGAGTAAGTATATGACAGACAGGGACTATGGTACTGCATCTGGAAGTCAATAGTGAGAAAGAAGCATTTGAGAGTGGTGAAGAACACATGAAGACAGCGAGACAGTGGTGAGGTATGTAGCAGGAGTGATAGATAGTTTAAGGTGGGGTGGGGTGGGGTGGGATTACTTCAAGGATTGGCTTTTTGTTTGCAGTGGTGTTGGATAGGTTGACAGATGAGGTCAGGAAGGATGAAGTGGGAAGGATGGAAGCAGGAAGGGTGTTTGAATTATGATGTTCAAAGATGACACTGTGATCTGTCTTGAGAGTAGTGAGCAGGTGGAAAATAGCCTGAAGAGGTGGAGGTATGCCCTGAAGAGAAGAAGAACGAAAGCCAGTATAAACATGACAGTATAGGTGTGCATGAATGGGAGGGTAACAGATTGAAATTTAAAGATGCAAAGAGCAGGAAGTGAAGCTAGATGAGTTTAAATAACTTGGGTCAACCACCCAGAACAACAGACTGTGCATGAGATGGGTGAAGAGAAGTGCAGGCAGGATGGAGCAGTTGGAGATGAGTGTCGGGATGATTTGTGACAGAAGAATAGCAGCAAGAGTAAACAGGACAGCTCAGGTAAAGTAGTTCGGAGACAAATTTGAGAGGCAAGGTTGAGATTATTTTTTATACACCTGTAGTGAGGAATGCTGGGTACAGTGGATAAAGGATGTTGAAGATGGAGCTCCCAGGAAGGAGGAAATGAAGAATACCACAGAGGAGACTCATGGGTAAAAGGAGGACATAGCACAATGCTAGGGTTGGGGTTGTAATATTCTGTCTCAAACTTATGAATAATGTGTTCATAATCTGCTTCGTGAGCCACCATTATCTTTATTGCCGCTCGTCCATTTCAACATAAAACACACCCACTTTCGTGACAGCAAACACTCCCCGTTGCCACTACGGTGGACCACAAGGGACAGTAAGCACGGAGTGCAAACATTATCAGCAATACAACATCTCCCTTTTTTTTTAGATGCCCACCAGTGACACAGCTGGTATACATTTCAAAATAGAACATCCCGAACCTGAGGATAAGGAACAGTTTTTCAACATTGCCATGTGTAAAATTACTGCGGCCTAAACTAACAACAACAATGCGATGTGGGATATGCACTCATTAGTACATGGACATTTGACATGTTTCCTTTTTGTTTTTTGTTAGGGCAGCGATCCGCCTACACCCTTTACATCACAGGTCAAGAATAACCCTCGGTTTGACCACTCGTCCTGATCTGGTGGTCAGTGCAGGGCTAGTGTCCATGGTTGGTGTTGTAGTGTCTCTAGATAGTGACAGGGGCTCTGCTTGTTGTTGAGCCGCACTATCTGGCTGGGTTACCAGATCGGATGTTGGTGCTGAAGGTGCCGGTGACGCCTTGGCGCCTCTCAGGTGCCGTCGGTTACGCTGTATAGTCTGTCCCTCGCCAGTGCGGATCACGAAAGAGCGGGCAGTCTCTGCAGGTCGGATGATGACAGCCGGTTTCCAGGCTCCGGACTCGTGCTGAAAGCGAATGTGGTCCCCCTGCTGCAGCCTCGGTAGTGGTGTGGCGCTGCGATTGTAGTAACGCCTCTGATGCTCTTGTCTTTCCATCCGTGTTTTTTGCACAACCGTCGGGCTTATGATGCGAGGTACCAGGTGGCATCCGGTAACAGGAAGCACTGAGCGTAGACGTCGACTCATGAGGAGCTGCGCGGGTGACCTGAAGCTGTCGACTGGCGTGTTCCTTTGCTCCAATAGGGACTCCCTGAGCATGAGCTTTATCCAGAACTGATTTGGCCGTCTTGACTGTTCTTTCGGCAAGGCCGTTGCTTTGCGGGTACAAAGGACTTGAGGTCGTGTGGACAAAGTCCCATGTGACTGCAAAATCCTTGAACTCTCGAGAGCTGTATTGTGGGCCGTTATCTGAGATAAGCGTCTCTGGTATACCATGTCTGGCGAATATGGCCTTGAGCTTTTTGATGACGGACCCTGCAGTGGTAGAGAATAGCCTTTCGACCTCAAAGTAGCGGCTGTAGTAGTCCACAACTACCAAGTAGTCCCGTCCACGCCATGTGAAGAGATCTGAGGCCACTGCCTGCCATGGCCTCTCAGGGATCTGGTGTGGGATGAGAGGTTCTTTGGGATTCGCCGCGCGCCTCTCCTGACATATGGAACAGTTTTCCACCGTGGCAGCTATGTCCTTGCCCATGCCTGGCCAGAAGAGGGCGTCCCTTGCTCTCTGCTTACTCCTCTCAATCCCCATGTGCCCAGTGTGGATTCTCTCCAGCATGTTGTTTCTTAGGGCTGTTGGCACTATAATTTTGTCACCTTTGAAGATGATGCCATGGGAGTGTGAAATTTCATCTCTGAAAGTCCAGAAGTCCAAAAGGGTTTTGGGGCATTTTTTTCTGTCCTCAGGCCAGCCATCCTGCACAGTTTGCTTCAGCAGGGTGAGCTGCGGGTCGCATCCTGTTGCAGCCTGTATCTCTGAGAGTTTTTTGTCACTTACTGGGAGGCTGTTTATCACCGAGTGGATCTGGTCCTCCATGCCTTCACTCAGCGTGCTGTCTTGGTCGGGCAATGGTTTCCTGGACAGTGTGTCGGCCACAGGTATGTCTTTTCCGGGCCGGTGCACGATCTCTATGTCGTATCTCTGCAGCTGTAACAGCATGCGCTGCAGACGAGCAGGGGCTACAGAGATTGGTTTCTTCAGTATGTGCTCCAACGGCTTGTGGTCCGACTCTACGATTACTCTCCTGCCGTATATGTACGTGTGGAAACGCTTGCATCCAAACAGCACTGCAAAGAGCTCTTTTTCGATCTGTGCATAGTTGACTTCTGTTGGGGTCAGTGTCTTTGAAGCATATGCTATTGGATGTCCGTCCTGCATTAACACAGCTCCCAAACCATACTTTGATGCATCTACCTGTAGCCGTAGCTCCTTGGTCGTGTCGTAGTATGCCAGTATGGGGCCTGGTTCTCTGGTTATGAGATCTTTCATTTGCTGGAAGACTCTGTCGTGGGTCTGATCCCAGATGAACTCTGAGTCTTGTTTGAGCAGCTGACGCAGCGGTGCGTTCACCTCTGATAGTCGTGGTGCGAATCTGGACAGGTAGTTCGCCATTCCAAGGATTGTCTCAAGCTCATTCTTATTCTCAGGAGGTGGCATGTCCTTTATGGCCTGCAGTTTCTTTGGGTCTGGCTGGATGCCCTCCCGGGTGAGTTTGTGTCCAAAGTAGCTCACTTCTGTGGCGCCTATGACACATTTCTCTGGATTGAGACGTACTCCTCGCTCCCGTGTGCACTCAAGCATGGCACGGAGGTTCTCGTCGTGTTCCTCCTTTGTCCTGCCAAACACGAGGATGTCATCCACGATGGCTGCCACTCCATTGAGCCCTTCATACGTCTCATCGATTTTCCTTTGGAAAATGTCCTGTGCTGATATTATCCCAAAAGGAAGGCGCAGAAAACGGTACCTGCCAAAGGTCGTGTTGAAGGTGGTGAGGAGCGATGACTTGGTGGTTAGTTGGATGGCCCAATAGCCTGAGCGAGCATCCATGACACTGAAGTACTGTGCTCCTGCCAGCTTTGGTGTGATGTCATCCAATGTTGGAAGCGGGTAATGAGGTCTTTTGATGGCTTTGTTTAATTCGCGAGGATCGAGGCATACTCTGAGCTTCCCAGTACGCTTCTCTGCGACCACCAGTCCGTTTACCCATTCTGTGGGTTCTTTTACTTTGATGATTATGCCGTTTTTCTCCATGTCATCCAACTCCCGTTTCAGTCGTTCCCGCAGTGTGAAAGGGATCCTCCGGGGGGGGGGCACACAACGGGCATGGCGTCTGGGTCAATGTGTAAGTCGCATTCTCCTGGGAATTTCCCTATGCCCTCGAACACATCGGCAAACTCCTCCATGACGTTTGTGATCTGTACTGACATGACCAGCTTGACTAGGTTTAGATCCAGGCATGCTCTCAACCCTAGGATGGGGGGTGCTGCAGTGTCTACTATGTCAAATGTCAGCATCTTGTGAATGCCTTTCCACCTGCACTTCAACTGGCATGTGCCCTTGATGTTGAGTTTTTCTCCTCCATAGCCAGATAGTGTGCGTGTGGGCGGTGCCAAGCTAACCTGCTTAAAACACTTCTTAAACAATCGGGCAGGGATGACGTTAGCAGTGGCTCCTGTGTCAAGCTTAAAACTCACGGTGTGATGCAGTGAGCCTACTTCTACGTCGGCGTAAGCCTGTTCATCGGCCTCCCCTTCGTTGCACTTTGTTATGGAATCTATGAATAGCTCCGCTTCATCGCTTGGAGTGTCAGGGTTAATAGAGTACACTGGGTTGGGTTGGTGTGGTGCTTGTGAACGGCATGCTTTGGCAAAGTGGTTCATTTTATTGCACTTTTTGCACCTCTTCCCTTTTGCAGGACACTCCTCCTTCTGGCTGTGTGCTCGTGCACATCTTCCACACACTTTTCCCATCTTATTATAATGAGGTGCCCTCCTATCTTTTTGCTGCGTACTCTGGCGCTTAGCGGATACTGCATGCGCGGGCGCTGCTCCCTGCAGGCTCGTGTGTGGGTCAACCATGGCTTTCAATTGCTCTCGTGCGATCTCATAGGAGCGTGCAATGTCTATGGCTTTTTCTAGAGTCAAATCTGACCCTTGGCTCAGCAGCTTTTCTCTGACTTGTGGTAAACTGGTTGCAAAGACAATCCTGTCTCGGACCATTTCATCACTGTTAACGTAGCCACACTGCTTGACGAGTAACTTTAACTCGGTCACAAAGTGTTCAAATGACTCCCCTTCACCTTGGAGTCTTTCATTAAACTTGTATCTGGTGAAAATGGTGTTCGTTTTCGGCATGAGGTACTGTTCAAACCTGTCGAGATATGTGGTCAGCTTTTTAGCTTCTTCATCAGACAGCTGCCATGTGTTATAAATGTCCCTGCCTCTTTCTCCTACCCACAGAAGACGATAGCTGCACTGGGTCTCCTCGGGCTTGCCGCTTAGCGGGCCGCTAAACATTAGCTTCACATGTTGCACGAACCTCCGCCAGGCATCGGGAAGATTGGCTGAATCCCAGTCCATCCGTGGTGCAGGAACTCCCGACGAATCCATTTCGCTCTGTCGGTGGGCATTTAGTTCGATTTACTCTGACACCATGTAATATTCTGTCTCAAACTTATGAATAACGTGTTCATAATCTGCTTCGTGAGCCACCATTATCTTTATTGCCGCTCGTCCATTTCAACATAAAACACACCCACTTTCGTGACAGCAAACACTCCCCGTTGCCACTACGGTGGACCACAAGGGACAGTAAGCACGGAGTGCAAACATTATCAGCAATACAACAGGGGTAGCTATAGGTAGATGTGGGAACCTTTAAAGGAGGCAGTCAAATGAGAAAAATCACACTATGTTGCTGTTGTCCTTTTATCTGAATACCACTTATTAACATTGTGAAGACTTAAATGTTAAGTATATGTTACTGTAGCCTCACAAAAAAGCTCTTTAACTGCATCTGAACAATAGGAAGGATAAAGATCATTTTAGAAGAAAAATCCTTCAATTTGTTCGATTTGTCAGATTAAGCTAAATAATTGCGCGGTTTTATAATGTCAGTGTTTGTGAACAGAGCCTGATATTCAGCCCTCGTCACAGGTTGAAGGAGAATCTCTATCCAATGAAAATAACCTCAACGGTATGTAAACCAATCAGATGCCTTTACGTAAGTGCGCCGATCCAGCCCATTGTCCAATCAACGCTGTTTGTAAATGCGGGCCTGGATCCCTCTTCAACCTTCTGCTTTCTGGAGGGGCACCTTCAACCAGGTCCGCGGTGCACTGGCAGCGGCTGTCTTAGTTGTAAAGAATAACTGGAAATAAGACTTTTAGACAGACACAATGTCGTTCCTCACTGTCACCAGGCTAGCGCCCAAACTACTTAATTCAAAGGTAAGAGAAACAGAATGAGCCTCGATGCCGCTTTCTTGGTTAAATCTGTGGACGTTTCCTTTAAGCTAACGTCGGGTTTGGTAGCTAACAGGCTAGCTTAGCCCTGTCAACCACATTGTGAAATGCAATTGGCCGAGTTTTTTGCAATTTGCTTAAACACTGACAAGAACTTTGATCATAGTAATGTATGGACCCTGTTTTTCGTAGATATTATTCAGAGACAGAAGCCGTGTTCTGTTTGACAGCTCGTATCTTGTTAGCTAACGGTAGCGCATGAATCATTGCACTCATGTTGGCCTTGTAGTGTCATAACTGTGGTATGTTTGTCCAACCAGCACAGAGCAGACTCTTAACTTTACGCTACGAGTTTCTACTATTTGTAGTATAGCGTAATAACATTAAATTGTACTTTCTTTTAAATTCACTTTAAACTCTGTGTTTATTCACCATCGCAGTTGATCTTCATATTAAGATTTTAACCAACCATATAATGCTTATATTTAAAATACAGCTGAATAGCCGGTATAAATCATTTTTCATAAATCAATTTTTATGTAATCAGGTTAGGTCCACTGAAAAGACCTCTCTTAAAATAAGAGCTATGAAGAGGCAGTCAGCAGACAATTACAGCGGAAAAAAGCTGCAAAAATCATATAATAAAACTTTATGATATCTAAAGGTAGAGATCATACTACTTACAAGGTAGAAGGGTGCATACATTTGGAACATCTGGGGTTAAGAGGTGAAGTATTTATTATGTTGTGTGGTTAATAATATAATAGTTATGGGATGGTTTGAAAGCTTTACAAATGAATACCATAAGATAGCTTTTAATTCATGACGGGAAGGAAGTTCATTCAACCTTTTCAAAAAGAGCAGTGATGAGTATAAAATGTTGTATATTAGACGTGGTTTAACTGCAGAAGTGTTTATAGGTACACCCCACAATCTTGAAGATGTCCATGGTCAAGGACAGGCATGAAGGTTGATTACAGTGGAGGAAGTCAGGGTTCTTTAATTATAAACAGTTTTATTTTCCCTTAAGTGAAAGTGTTTTGTAAGGGCATATAGCCATTTTTATTTTCTGCCTTTAAAACTAGGATTTGGCTGCTTGGAAAATGTTAAAGGTAGATGAAGCATAGTCATACTCTGAGCTAGGACAATTAGGTATTCATTAAAATGATTACATTGACAACTAGAGATCCCCTGTGGTGTTCTGTTTCTAATGGTAAAATTGCATGATTGATGATATAATCCCATCAGCAGCAGTCTGGGTTTTGTCTGTGAGGTTGGATATTAACCAGTTAAATGTGGCTTTATCTTGACATGGAGACAGAAGTAAGATTTATGGTTTATGAAATGGGCAGGGCACATTTAATATCTTATGTTTTTATAAATATCCAACATATCCAGTTGCATTTGGAAGAGCATATTGCTGTAATGACCATTGAAAAAATGTGATTATTTGAACAGATAAATGACTTTGTTTTAATTAAATCATTTAAAATATGCTTTGGCCAGCCTGTCAATCTTAAAGTACCCTTCCAGTGACCTTAGTCTACTGCTTTACTCCAGTGACCTCTCAGTATGAACTACTTGGTTGCCATATCAAGTCAAGTCTCCTACTACTGAAATAATAGAGATAATTTTTCAGTCATGGCGACTAAGTAGTGTCTCTCTTTCTTTGAAATCTCTATCATATGTGGGGACCTCACCTATGTCACAGTTACCTTTCTCTCTTATCATTTGTAATCTTTGCTCTGGAGATTTATTAGTAAGCTGTAGTTGCATAAGAACGTATGTGTCTGAACTATGAAAGTCATGTGATTTTTAGTAACACAATGAAGTCTTATAAAGGAGAGTCTCATGATTTATTTTTTTCTTGCTTCAGATCATTTCATCTTTTGAAAAAAGGGGATTGTTTTAAGTACCTCTAGATTTAAATGTCATTAAAATGTGTATTCCTTATACCAAGATGTCTGTTTTGATTTGTTTGTCCATAGAGAGGGTGGCTTTGTTGCTAATCACTCAAGTATCATGTGTTTCTTCTAAACACAGCCTCCGGAGGGGTTGCCTTTTTGTGTGGAGTACTTGCCATAGTTGCTCTTTAACCCTGGCTGATGGACAGTTGGGAGTGAGTGAGTTTAACTGGTGCTCTATATTTAAGACACTGAGCTGTTACATAATCTCCCCGATGCTCAGCTGGGTAAACTGTGTGTGTAGTGACGCACCCTACCTTTTTTTTTCGCTGAGCCTTGATGGTCCTGATTATTCAAAACGGTTGTGGTTATAAGGAGTAACTGTCTCCTGCCCATTGATAATCTACTGATATGTTTAAATGAACACACAGGAGTCGCATTTCACTAGTGAGCAAGACAGCCAGCTGAACTTCTCAATACTATCAATGAGTTTCCATTAAGAGTACTTTCATAAAAACCTTTTTTTTTTAATTCATGCCTTGACATGAAAGGAAGGAGGCATCTTTTCCTAGTTTGTGAGTAATTAGGTTGCTTCACTCTGGATTTGCCCCTTGGATACATGTAATGGCTGGTTTACATTTTACCAACAGTTAGATCTGAAAGAATAAGACTAGATGTACTTTTCCTGGCTTTACAGGACCAGTCTGATTGTTTTACACCAGCATTAACATTGTGAAAAAAACAAACTAGAAATGACACACGAGCGTGAATAATTTGTTTATTATAATGAGATTGTGGTGTGAGGTTTTTAGAAAAAGTGCACACTGTGCTGTTTGAAAGAGGTGGGGTAATATTTGTGACTTGGAACATCTCCACAGTATTGGCAGATAACACAAAGCCCCAGTTTGTGATCCGATTTTTTTTTTTTTTTTGGCCAGGTTGTCAGACTTTGAATGCACCTGAAACCTTCAGGTGCAGAATGCCCTGAAATGGCTGTCACTAGTGGCCTTTGTTGCAGGCCATGTACTGTGAACTACCCAGTTATAAGTGTTGTTGTTTTTTTAACTCTAAATTTTGGGCAAGTTTGAGTGGCAGTTATAAAACGATGAGGATGAAAATGGAGAAACTACTCTGAATAACTGCTTAGTTTAGTGAAAGCTATGTGTTATGCTACAAGGTACACTTTAATAGGTAAAATGCTAGAAAGAACCTGTAATTATATGTATTAGGCATGCACCAGTACAGAAAACAAACATTGTTACTGAAAATATGGTGCTCTACACTGTTATCGTCATATTAAAAAAATAAGATGGCATTTACCAACATCAGTAGCCGATATGTATTTGGTACCATGTAATGGTTAGTGTTCAGAAATTGTTTGATGAAGAGCAGGAATGGAAATGGGCTTGTGCTTGTAACAATCAGTGTAATATTGGTGTAGCACCAGTCTTGCACAAGGATACATTAACATTTGGAGGAGCCTCTAACCGAACCACTGACCTTCCAATTAGTAGCGCTACCTCCTGAGTGACAGCCATGCTAGTGCTGTGGACAAAACAAGCATACGGTATTATATAAATATAATACTGTTTGCTTGTAGTGTAATGTTTTTTTCTGGACCACAATAAGAACAGTTGTTACTGTGGGAAAGAGAAAAAAATTATTATAGAAAATGTTTTTTTTTTCCTGTGTAAAAGTTTCTGTACACTTGGTAAGAACACGGTGATTCGTTTAACATGTATATTGCTTACTACAGAGAAAGAGTTGGAGCCATTTCACTCACAGACTGATTGCAGTATTATCCTTAGAAATGTTTTGTAGCTTTTAAGGTCCTCCAAGGTTGTTTCATTTTAAATACAAGCAGTAGGTAGTCTAGAAATTCTGTTATTACTATAATGTTGTTTTGTTGTACTAACAATCCAAATTGTATTTCCTAATATGTTCTGCAGAATGCCTCTTTCCTATTTGTGGCTGCCAGAAATGCCAGCGCATCAACAACAGTAAGTGCATTTAATTTACTCCACTGTTTTCTGCTTGTTTTATATAGCTGTTCTGTAGTTTTACTGTTTGTGTTAACAACCTTTGGAAGAGACACTGGTTCTTACTCTGTGGTCTCTGTGAAGATATTGACATTTGTGGAGCAATAAATCATTTTTTTTCCTGAAATGTTTGCATAAAGTTTGTTTAACCACAGGTCACAAGGGAATGTAGTCTATTTTAAGGCTGAATGTTTATTCAAGGGCATTAAAGAGTAAACATCGTCTTTTACAGAATCTGAAGGATGTCCTCTCAGACCTCATTCCTAAAGAACAGACCAGGATCAAGAACTTCAAACAACAGTATGGGAAAACCAACATAGGGCAGATTACTGTAGACATGGTAAGTGGCGGAGATTTTTGCACACGTTTAGTGAGCTGAATAAAATAAGACCCTCACACAAGCGAGTCACTGAGCTGGATTCCTCAGATCGATTATATTAATTCAGGGAGGGCTTTACCTTGATGCAGATTAGCTGTGGCATGTTAGCTGCACATAATCCATGTAGGCCTGCCTGGTCTTGTTTACTGTGCCAGGTATCACTGTTCGGTCATCTCCCTCAAAGGTCACAAATTGTGCTGCTTCCTGCCAACAGGGATATTTGAGCTGGCACTTGCACTTTCTCTCTCACACGCACGCACGCACGCACGCACGCACACACACCACTGCAACAAATCTATCCTCTTCCATCTATCAAACACTGCATCTAACTTGTTGCATTGTAGATTTAAGTTGAGCTTCATGTGTCACGGCAATAATGCATTCAGTGTCTATTAACTTATTATCCTGTGTGCAGAATTACAAACCTGAATAGTATTTAGGATGTTTCTTCCTGCCTTTATAAAGACATTTGGTGGACACTGATAGCAAAAGCAAAGAGGTGAGCTTCTGAAATGGTCTACTGATAAAAATAAGCAGTAGATAAAATGTTTTAAAGTCCAGTATAGCGTAACTTTGTTACTACAAACACACACGGCTGTTTATATATATTATGGGCAAGACAATTTTCTGAATGTCATTCCATGTTTTTGTTTGTTTTCATCCATAGGTCTATGGGGGTATGAGGGGAATGAAGGGTCTGGTGTATGAAACCTCTGTGTTGGATCCTGAGGAGGTCAGTATCAGAGCTACAGAGAATACACTGATATATTATTGCAGATCTATTAGTGCCTGCGTTTGTTGGTACATTTGTATTTTAAAAAAAAAAGAAGGGGGGGGGGGGGTTTGCGAGACAGAGGAGCCACACTAGGTTTGAGGTTGTTTAGAAACAGAACAAGTCAGTACTGCAAAGTAGTGCAGGTCAATATGGCCAAAAATATTTAGCCCGTTATATATTTGAAAATTTGCGATAACCATACAACTGACGTTATAACTGATGCAAGACAAAATATTTTACAACTCCATACCTCAAAACCCTGCATAACTTTATTTTCACTTAAAAAAGCAGCTGTTTTTTATGTGCATTAAAGCCATGTACAAATTTAACAGTGCAAACGCAAATTCCTTGCTGACAGTTTAACCAAAAGGCATTTCCAGTGGAAATGGGCCAACGTATCCTCAGCATAACCATGCATAATATCCACAAAAGTTAAAAGAGGTGCTTTGCAACATGAAACTGCAGTGTGCCAAATAAATAAGTCAAATGCGTACTTTTCAGACCATAAGGTGCACGGGATTGATTATAAGGCAGATTAAGCGAAACAAAACAGTCAGATAGCCTTGAGTTTAAAATCCGCTTCATACGCATAAGTGCCACACACACAATACGGTAAAATTATGTTGAAGCACTGTACGTATTACTCCACGAGGCTCCTGACTACGGTACTCTTAATGTTCCGACAATCCATCAAGCGGTGCGGCTTTTTAGTACGACTGGTAAGCTTCAACATTTTTTTGACAGTTTTCTGAGCGCTGTGTACCGCATAAAATTGGTTTGAGGTCAGTACGCACAACCAGAATTCATACAAAAGGCACACCGGATTGTAAGGTGCATTGTCAATTTTTGAGGAAATTAAAGGCTTTTAAGAGCACCGTATAGTCTGAAAAATACAGTAATAAGGACGGCCCGCTTACATGTTCTACAAAACACTTTGCTTTGGTGGCTATCTGACGGACAAAAATCAAACCAGTTCCACATCACTGAAGTTGAACCATTTTTATAAACCAATTCTGGTTCATCTGTTTCATTCAACGATCTGCTTTCGCCCTTCTCATTCTCTGTCGCCGCCACGCTTTTTCCACCATGTGTGTATGAAAATAAAGGCACTGCGCATGCGCATTTTACCCATATTCTGTCGCGATATTTAATTTTCTTATCATTGCCCAACATTACTGTGAACAGTATATTGTATATTATAGCTTGAAATTCAGGTTAATCTATATTAGAGATTAATGGTTGCTCTCTGCTCACGTTCAACATCGATGACAAAAGCGCAGAGTGCATAGTGTAAGTTCTCATAGCAGTGACCACTTGCTGCTCTGTGCGGAGAGTTCTTGGAAGTAATGTAGAAAAGGCAGCAGCCAGAAAGCTGCACTGGCATGACATGATATCTTAAATTTAAATCAGTTAAGGTTTTTGAACAAACATGTTATCAGTCAGACTCTAAACACAAAAAGCACAAGGTATTATTATGGTAAGCTTTTTTTCTGTTATTTTACTCTTAGCTGCATGCGCATTAGCATTCCCTGTAGGCACTTGAGTTGATTGCTTTCTGGCCAAAGCTGAGGCACTCTGAGGCATTGAATCATCAATATTCATTGGTAGAGATGCAGCTTATATTAGCAGCTTGCCAGCACTCAATTGATTGTGCATTTGATGATAACAGGAATATGTAGCTAATTATCACAAATAACATTTACTTCAACATCTTCTCTCCCCTCTCATCTCTACTTTGATAATCAGGGCATCCGCTTCAGGGGCTACAGTATTCCAGAGTGTCAGAAGCTGCTGCCTAAAGCTCCAGGAGGTGAGGAGCCACTGCCCGAGGGTCTTTTCTGGCTGCTGGTCACAGGACAGGTCCCAACCGAGGAGCAGGTGAGTCGATGCAAGAAGTTATTGTCGTAAAATGTTGTTGCCTACTGGAGTTTCAGTGAGCAGCTATCTGTCATGGTATGTCAGATGCTGTCAAATCTCTTCAGAATGCTTCATCAAAACTGAATATTCTTGCAGTGCAGTAAATAAGGTGACTTTGGCACCTGGATCAGTTAAGGTACCAAATACGTGAATCATGACATTTTCTTTTGCATCATGGAAAGGTGAATAACAAGATGCTTGGCGTGTGTTCAGTTCAAATGTATTTATGTAATGACAGATACAAATGTACAAAGGCTCAAGGCACATTAAATTTTAACCTTGGTTCTTCTCAAAGTGCAAACTACCATCCTTGTTAAAAAATAAATAAATTCCGTGGCCTTGTCAAGGAAAAAATTTATATAGTAATCTTTAACTCAGAAATGTCTTAATTTCATTCGTTTCTAGTTATCCTCTACATTTAATTTTTCTTTAAGTTCACAATAAAAGAAATGGTAGCTTAACAGTAGTTTAAAAGCTAACTCAGTGAAAAACTGACAAATACACACAAACAACCAACTGAAGTGATATATTACACTAAATGTCTTGACGTGAGCATTTCTCTTGTGCAGCCTTTAAAAATATATTTGCGCTGAGTAACCAAAATTTTGAGAATCACTTAAGGCTCAAAAAAAACAACAACCCACCCTTGAGCAAGAACCTGTTTGCAGTGGGGAGTCAAAAAACAGGCTCTGTGTGTGTGGCAGTCTGCCTTGATTGGTTGGGTTGAGGAAAGCGAAGATGAGCATGTTACAAACCAAATGACACAACAATAATAACCTCTGGGCAGGTTGGTAGGGCCAGTCACTGTTGATGAAATGCATGCAGTTTTAAACTCAAAGATTTGCAATTTTTGCAGAAAAGGGTACAGGGACAGAGAGGACAGAACAAAATGCACAAACTACAAGAAAGAAAATGGAAGCAAATGACATACAATACTATAATAAATAAATGCCTGCAGAGTGAAATACAGAACAGCACAAGACAGGTGCTCTGTGAGTTTAGAGGTCTCAGCAACATAGGCCTATGTAGCAGCAAGAGTCAGAATCAACTAAGCCAGCTCTAATTGTATCCATCAATCCATCCATCAATTTGCTTCCACTTTTCCTTTTCAAGTTTGCGGGTGGCGCTGGAGCCTATGCCAGCTGTCATAGGGCGAGAGGTGGGGTACACCCTGGACAAGTCGCCAGTCTGTCACAGGGCTAACACACAGAGACAGACAACCATTCGCGCTCACATTCACTCCCGCATTCACACCTATAGGCAATTTGGATTAATCAATTAACCTATCCCCCTAATTGTAATCATCAGTATTTAGTTTTTTGTACAGCGTCTGCCGCTGAAATATAAAAGCTACTTATGTTAATTTAAAAGCTCTGAGAAGCACAAGTAAGGCTGAGTGAAGTTTTCTATATGGAGCTGTGAGAATTTTAGAAAGTAGATACAAGAATAAGCTTGATTTTTACAGGGAATCAATAACCAAAGTCAATATCTAAGAAAAACTGTTTCTGAAATTTGGCGTGTATAAACTAGAGGTTGTATCTTGTTTTTACAACTGAGAAACAAGACACAATCTATAGGGATTTTATTGCTGCCAACTATCTCCTTACAGAATGATATGAGGACAACCTATGCTCCTTTCAAATGCTTGCAACTTTCAAGCGCACCTCTCTATCTGTTCTTCCTGCGTCTCATATCTGCTCAAATTTGTCTCCTTATTGATCGAAGAGTTTTCTGAGATTTCTGCCTCATCTATTTATTTTGTGTCCATCTTTCTTTCCAGGTGAACTGGGTGTCCAAAGAGTGGGCAAAGAGAGCAGCACTTCCCTCTCATGTTGTCACCATGTTGGATAATTTCCCCACAAATCTGCACCCCATGTCCCAGTTCAGCGCTGCCATTACAGCTCTGAACAGTGAGAGCAGCTTTGCACGGGCCTACTCTGAGGGAGTCCACAAGTCCAAGTATTGGGAGGTGAGTTTACACCCATACCTTTTTTTTGAAAAATATGGACTAATAGATTTTTTTTTTTTTTGCTCAAGAGACTGAATCACTTTAGACACAAGAACGCTTTCAGTTTGGTTTCATGTGGTCTTTTCTTGTTGTGTAATTTATCTTTTTTTTTTTTTTTTAAAGTTTATCTATGAAGATTCTATGGACTTGATTGCCAAGCTCCCCTGCATTGCTGCCAAGATCTACCGTAACCTGTACCGTGAAGGCAGCAGTATCGGAGCTATCGACTCCAACCTCGACTGGTCCCACAACTTCACCAACATGCTGGGCTACAGTGATCCTCAGTTCACTGAGCTTATGAGGCTCTACCTCACTATCCACAGGTGCAACTTAAGATGCCTTTTTACATAAAACAAGTTGGATTTAATCTTATTTTTTTTCTAGTAACACTTGAATCAAAGTCTTGCCTTTTTAATCTAAGAATTAGAGATGTTAAGTCAGATGTCGAAAAGATGAGAATGAAACTCGCAAACCTATCTGGAGTTAGACAGCATGACATTATGTCACTACTTGGTTTGATTGATTAATGATGAGGATGATAGGTTTGTTTTTTTTTTTGTTTTTTTTCATCATCTGACCATCAAAACTAACCAAACTATTACAAACAGAAGCAGTAGTTCTCAGGTATAACACAGCCTGAGGTAACTACCTACAGGTTTCCTAAAGTGACCTTAAATTTATTTAGCATGACCTTTTTCTTTTTTTTTCTCAAGCTTAGTTGAATTAGTTGCTTAATCCAGGTGGAAGGAACTGCAAATGTAATGACTGTTTCTCCAATTTTAATATGGACAGAAGCAAAAACTCTTCCCAGACTTTTTGGTTGATGTAGGTCAGTTAAGTAAGATGGGAGCCGACTGAGAATAGTATTGTAAATAGGAAAATAAATAAATATATATATATATATATATATATATATATATATATATATATATATATATATATATATAGTAGTAGGGCTGCACGATTAATCGTTAGAAAATCGCGATCTCGATTCATACTTATGTGCGATCTCATTTCCAAATGACAACAATTTAAAAAAGAAAAAAAAAGATGACGATTGTACCACATTTTGATCCATCCGGGATGTAATCTGCATGAAAACAAGCGCTCACTCTTCCTGCTCAACAAATGACAAGGGCGGAGCCTTATACCACGTGATACAGAAGCTGTGCCGTGTGATGCTAAAATTGGCAGGGAAAAAACAACGGAGAGCACGTCAGGGATGACGAAAGTGACAGGAGAAAATCCGTCCCGGTCAACCACCCAAACATCAATAACGGGAACCTTATACAGCGCTTCCCTATACCCGTCAAACTCCCGCAGGCACAAAGAACTTACAGAGGCTATCACTTATCACCTGACCAAAGATATGGCTCCCATCAACACTGTGCAAAACGAGGGATTTAGGAAAATGATCAACATCCTAGACAAACGCTACACAGTGCCGTCCCGCAACTATTTTTCTATTGTTGCACTACCTGCTCTATACACGCAGCGTCGAGCAACGGTGGAGACCGAATTTCAAGCAGTACAACATTTTGCAGCAACAACAAAACGTGAGACATTTGTTTTTTTTTTATGTTTATTTATTGTTTTTATGTTCAGTCTCAACTGTTACAAAGTTGATGTGCAGTTAATAAGTGCAATAAATATTTATATTGGAAAAGAAAATCGTGAGAGAATCGTGATCTCAATTCTAAGCAAAAAAATCGTGATTCTCATTTTATGCAAAATCGTGCAGCCCTATGTAGTAGTGTAGTCTACAACACAGTGTTGGGTGTGATGCGTTACTAAGTAACGCGTTACTGTAATTAAATTACTTTTCCACTGAAAAAGTAGAGTAACTGATTACTGTTCATTTTTAGGTATTTTAATTACAGTTACTTACAATGTACTTGCGTTACATTGTAGAATAATTAAACTCGCTGAATATCATTATTTCATTTCAATAATTTATCTTCTAAACGTAGAAGTAAACTCTGCCGCTTTAACATCGCTGTAGTGCAGGTGCACGTCATTTCGCGCCAGTTTGCTGCATAGTCGTATTCTAAAGCGGAAGATGTCGGACTCGACTGAAGCGTGTGGCTGTTTTATGAAACGGAAATATTCCCGTCTCTTAACTTTTCTGAAACAAGCAGACAAGAACATTACAGTAATATGTAAGCTATGTCCTGGGGAGAAAAAAACTCAGCCGTTGTTAATAGCATGAGTAATCTACTGACACGAGAGCATAGACGAACACTTCTGAGTGATCCTTGTTCATCATCCATGGATAACACCGCGGCAACTCCTGCTAATCAGGCAAAACTTGATTTTACTTCAGCAGCGTAGAAATTGTCTGAAGGTGAGCTTAAAAAATGATTGCAGGCTACATTGTGGAAGAGATGCTACCGCTGCGTACTGTAGAGTCTCCGTCTTTCAAAAAATGTATTTATTATTTAAAGAGTTTAATTTCTATTGTTTGTCCACTCAAGGTTTATATGGTTTTTAAAAAGTATTTAGTTAAATTACTTACTGAGTAATTAAGTTACTTTTCTGACACAGTAATTAGATAAGTATTTTAAATACAATATTGATTAAGTAATTAGTAATTAATTACTTTAAAAAGTAATTAATTACTAACTTAACACTGCTACAACATGACAAAACAGACCATCCAACCTGAGTGTGCAATGATGTGCAAAGGCTTTAAGGTTTGAGTGCTGAGGTAATGAATCTCAGTGCTCCTGAATAAACAGAATCCACTGTTGCTAAGGTGCATGTATATAAATAAAATCGCTATTATCAGACAGACAGAAGTTAGAGCAGCGAGGCTTTTTCTTGCCTCAAAAGAAATGCTGGGTTGAAAAAAAAAGAAAGGAAAGAAAAGAAATTTAACCAAGAAAGTAGCATCTTCAGTTATTTATGTGGAGAAATTCCTGCTTTTTACTGTGACAGCAGTCCTCTTATCCTGAATTTGATGCAATATACAATAAAAATAGATATTGGTTTACACAGTCTGCAGTTTGTTTAGCAGTCAAACATGCCATGTAGGATATGTGCACTGAAAAAAAACAGACAAACTCTAGGAGCAAATTCAATTTATCTCCCACACAGATGGTTCTGCTCAGATAAAAAGGATTGACAACTCTCCAGCCTCCCCAGTGTTACTATTTGCCATTGTGATGAAGTGTAGCAGATGCCGGTGTAGACTTAAATGGCACACTCTAGAAACCTTACTGTTAGAATTATAATTTTAATGTGTTCATTACTATGTGTTTTTGTGTGTTTGTAAAATTGTAGTGATCATGAAGGAGGCAATGTCAGTGCTCACACTAGCCACCTAGTGGGGAGTGCCCTGTCTGACCCCTACCTGTCCTTCAGCGCTGCCATGAATGGTTTGGCCGGTCCTCTCCATGGCCTGGCCAATCAGGTTAGTAATGCACAGATCATCATTTTCATTCTGTTTTCACACTGAGAGATTTGATAGAAACAACTTGGCGATCCCAAGTTAATCCCCCATTCATCTTTTTATAAAGAAAGCATTTTCATTAGGAAGACTGCAGTGGATATTATGTGATAATGATTTTTATTTCAGTCAGTTTATTACAATTGTTCCAAAAACACTACATACAACACTTTAATTATTTGATTTTTACCAAAAAACTAAGAAATCTGATGAGGAAAAAAACTGAAAACAAGTTTAATGTGTAGTTTAATGGTTGGTTCATAATTATTTAATGCCTTTATAATCTCATAGATCTCTTCTGTAGCATATAGATGGGTTAGAGTTTATTTCGCCATACCTTCTTACTAATATTAAAGATGACCGAGTTCTGCTAATCAGCTTTACTGTCACAGGCCTGGTATTCTGAATACTAGCTTACTGTCACATTGTCACAACACTTGATTAAAACGGATCATTAAATTATTAGACACTTCTGTGTTTTTAATCACACATCAAAATATCCACTGTGGTAGAAGCCTTTTTTGAAACAACCTTGTCACCTTTGTGCCAACATGGCAACATAATCATTGAGGACTTGGCTGTTTTTTGGTCAGTGCAGTAGACAAACACTAAAGGTGAAAATGACAAAGAACCAAGAGTTCAGAGTCAAACTGCTGTGGTGCTCAATTATAAATATTATTTTAGAGTTCAATAACGTTCACAAAGCACTGCTTGATTACCAGCACCCGAGGGAAGGTCTACCCTCCTTTTATTAGCTAGCAATTTGTCAAAGCTGCTTCTACCTCCTCCAATAAATTTTGGCATCTGTTTAATTACTATCCATCCATTTTCTTAAGTGCTTATCCAATTATAGTGTCAGGGGGGCTGGAGCCTATCCCTGCTTCATTTATTTATTAGCTACTTAACTAGTTAAATACAGTCATATGATATGACCAACTATTATGAGCAGTTGTACAGTAACCTATGATTTTTGGATTAAAATGTTCATAATGATTTTTTTTCTTTCAATTTGCGCTTTGCTCACATATTTGACATATTGACACTTAAAATGAGTTTTGGTTTGATTTCAAACACAGTGCCAACAAAAATACAGCAGAAAATTCACTTAGCTTATGAATGTGTGTTTTGTTTTGTCTTGTTTTGTGGGTTTTTGCTGCACCTACAGGAGGTACTGGTGTGGCTGACTGCTCTGCAGAAGGAGTTGGGAGGAGAGGTGTCTGATGAGAGGATGAGGGATTATATCTGGAACACACTCAAGTCTGGAAGGGTAAATAAGCACCACATCCGCAAACAAACAACTCTAGTTATTATTATGACTTCATTTTCCACTCTCACTCATTTTCAGAATAACACTTCTGGTGATGTCAGGGGTCCAGTTGTTTCTACCAGAAGTTACAGCTAGATTTAGGAACCTTTGGAGGAGCTCAAACCAGATTCTTTGTTAAAAGAAAAAATTAACACTTTAAAAAGTCCCTAGTGGGCTTTTGTTGTTTTCTAAAAGAGTAGAAACTTTGGGCATGAGGCTTTCTGCATTGAACATTTCTAATTGGTTCTAATCTCCCTAAAAGTGTGTGAAATCTGTTAGGACCCCATTGTCAAAGCAGTAACTCGAAAGCAACATCAACACAACAAGTTGCTTATTGTTGTTGCAGTGTTGTCACTTTATATGGCATCATTGTTTTTTATAGTCTTCCTTCACCTACAGGACTAAGAGGAGTAGTTGATTTAATGTTGGCACAAAGAAAGTTGTGTAATTACAACAGTTTGTTGTTTTTTTTTTGTTTCCAAAACCAAGAAATTGCTATTATTACAATTTTTATAATTTACTATATTTTACACCTGATTTACTCTGACCTTCATCTAAACCTTCATATTCTAGTTTGATTTACCGATTAACTAAATTCTGTTTTTGTCTTTCATAATAGGTTAAAATTGTTAATGTATACCATAAAGAATTTGTAAAATAATAGTATTTTAGCACAGATAGAACGGTGTTGATGTCACCTAACAGCAAGTGGTTTTACATGTAAGTTCTGCACCTGGTTGGTTTCTTCTGGTTTTGTTCCCCAAAACATGCATGCTAGGGTAATTAGTGATTGTAAATTGACCTTATGGGTGTGTTTAAGTTCTTAATGCGTTTCTGAAGGTCTCGTGAGTACTTAGTTGTCAGAGAGACTAGAAGAGTGCACTGTCAGGTTAAAAATGTTGGGTTTCTTGGCTGTAGGTGGTTCCAGGTTATGGCCATGCTGTCCTAAGGAAGACTGATCCACGTTATACCTGCCAGCGTGAGTTTGCCCTGAAGCATCTGCCCAGTGACCCCATGTTCAAGATGGTTGCCCAGCTTTACAAGATTGTACCCAATGTGCTCCTGGAGCAGGGTAAGGCCAAGAACCCCTGGCCCAATGTAGATGCTCACAGTGGAGTGCTGCTGCAGGTAAGACCTGGGATTATAATCATGCATTTGTTATCTAACTGAAATAATCACAGATGCTGAAGTAACTGACTGCTTTCCTGTTTGTGTGTATGTTCAGTACTATCAAATGACTGAAATGAACTACTACACTGTGCTCTTCGGTGTGTCCCGTGCTCTCGGCGTGCTGGCCCAGCTGGTGTGGAGTAGAGCCCTGGGCTTCCCCCTGGAGCGCCCGAAGTCCATGAGCACAGATGGACTGATGTCTCTGGTTGGAGCAAAGTCAGGCTGAAGCACCAACCTGGAAGTAGCTGTGGGTTAGTGTTAAGGGTGGGAGGAGGTGGAAACATCAAAAAGCAGACATAAGTTGACCCCTTGTCATTTCCAACCCCAGGGATTTAGAGGATTCAAAGAGACAGTATGTGTTTAATGCCATTTCACAAAAAAAGGGCCTTTTTAAATTGTCATAGCATTAGTCTTCAAGTGTGTTTAGTTAATCACTGACAGGCTTTCCAATCATGTCTCTCTATCTAAAACATGAGCAGAACAAACTTTATATATGGCCACGGTAGGCTCAAACTACCTACCACTTTTAGGTCTGCTAGCATTGCTAAGATTTCCCCTGAGCGGTGCTTCTCATTGGACACTGGGTCTAAACTAAGAATAGGTAGTGGCATTCAAAGGGAATTGTGCACTTCCTTTGTATTTAAGCTTCTACGTTTAAAAATCTGACTAAATCTTTTTGGCCACTACAGTGATGTGTTGTAGAGGATACTTCCAAGCAAAATACAGTTTTGTCACACAGCTCTAATTTTATTTTTTCGTCTATGCAAAGTTGTCATCCCACCCAGTTGATCGATGCGTTTCACTCCCACTTATGAACACTCCAGTGTAACGGGAAAAAAAGGTCCTCACTAGTAAAAATCCTAGAAAGCCGTTTAAGAAAAAATATTTGTTTAAAGACACTGCCCCTTTAAATCTCTGGTCTCCCCTTTTTTTTTTCTCTCTCGCTAACTTGTAGTTTTTTCTTTTTTCTAGATGACCTGTAATACCTCTATGATCAAAATAACAGTCTTTATTAAAATTTGTTTCCTTGGTCTTATTTTCCTCAAAATAATTTCCTATTTTTTTAATGGGTTTCTTATATTACGAATCGCTGAGAATCAGGACTAATGAAGGTAACTGATACAGATTTGAGCAAAGGGTGTTGTAACTGGCAACCTGTAGGAAATCCTTAAGAGCAAGCTTGAATAAAAACAGGATGGGAGGGGGGGCTTTGTAGAGTTTTGTTTTGTTTTTAAGTCTTCTTTTATTTGACTGTATGTTCATGTCTTTATCCCAGCAGCAGAGCACTTCAAATGACAATTGTAAAGTTATGATGTATTTGATTGGATTTCCTAAATTGTAACAGTAGAAAATCTCCCCCCTTTTTTTTTCTTTTGGTGTTAAATGATGTATAAAAATATATTTGGGTTTGAATTTTGTTGTGGTTTTATTTATACTCTGTGTACATAGGTATATATATGTATAGCATTAATGTATGAGCTGTAAGCATTCACTTGCTGCTTATAACCACAATGAGCACCACAGTTTACCAGCAGTGTAGTCGTGCCCACTATATGTCCAGTTTCGCTGGTCACTGTGAATTTCTGACAATGAACAAAAAAACAACAACTGCAGCTATCTTCTGTATATAGAGTTTATTCCCAAGCTCTGTTTCCTCAGCTGGTGCTGTATTTCAGGTATTTCACTTGAATGTGTCAAGCTTGCTCTTAAGTTCTGGGTTTCTCAACACTCCATTTTTGTCTAGTTAGAGTTCTTGCGTATTTCCTCCTAAGAATACTCTTTAACGTGTTCGCTCCGATACTTGATTCTCTCTGCTCTGCTCTTCTGGCTTTTTCGGGCACGTGTTTTGTGTTTTATTGTAGCGTTCTTCCATTTGGCAGGTTGTTCAACAGATGTGGTTATTTTGATCGTAGAGGAGCTTAAGGGTTGTAACTGGGGGGAATCATTAGAGAAACACTTGGGGGTGGGGGGACAGGGCTGGATGGGTCAAATGGGCAAGAAAAGCTTGAAACAACTATTGGAAAACCTTAGAAATAAATGAAAATTAAAGGTTTTTATTAACACTTGTTTGGTCTCATTTTCTTCATAAGTGCTTGAAAAAGAAATTGTGATGTAATTCCAGGTCCAGTTGCATGTAACCTTTGAAATTACCAGGATTTCTGAAGTGATTACCCAAATGGTCTATACCCTCCTTGTAATACACAAACACAGTCTCACAAAACGCTGTCTTTTAGCCATTGCTAACAGTTGTTAAGCTTTCACGATTTAAAAAGGACTGAAATAATAGTTAACAATCATTATTAATGGCTGTGGAAAAAAATTTTTTTAACAATTAAATTTGCACTTGTTAGATACCGTATTATACACTTACTGGACACTGTTAGTTACACCCTGCTAGTACCAGGTTAGACTCTTGTTTTCATTACTGCCTTATTTCATCATGGCATTTAGCAAGATAGTGGAAATTTCTTTTGTCCATATTTACATGATAGCATTACACAGTTGCTTCTGATCTGTTGGCTGTACATCTATAATGTGAATGTCTTTGACGTTTAAACGATACTCAGTTGGTACAGTTGGAATCTAAACTGGGCTGAGGAAAATATCACTCATAAGGTTCCAGCAACAGCCTGAACGGTTGATACAAGCCAGTGTGGAAGCATGCTTTCAGGCTGTTTATACCAACAGCAATGGAAATTCATCAACCCAACATTCAGTCTACTGTTTTCCAGTTATGGTGAGCCTCAGTTTTCTATTATCTGACCGGAGTGGCACCCAGTGTGCTCTTCTGCTGCTGGATTCTATCGGATCCAAGATTTGTCAAGTGTCTGTGAAAGTTCTCAGTCATCCAGGTCATCGTAGTCTAAGGAGCTTGCAAAGACAAAACTCCTAAACACTAACTTAACAAGGTAGTGTATGCTCTACAGTGCAGTGAGGAATGCTCAGACCTCTACATCGGAGAGACCAAACAGACACTTCATAAAAGCATGGCACAACATAGAAGAGCCACCTCCACAGGACATCTGCATCTAAAGGAGGATGCCAGTGTTCCCATTTTGGACAGAGCAGAAGGATGGTGTGAAAGAACCCATCTATGTCAACTGTGAACGGCCATCTTTGAACAGAGGCGGTGGTTCACCACACCAACTGTCTGCCATCTATATTTTTATATTGACATCCTTTGTTGTGTTCCTACCTTTTAAGTTTCTTGGTTAGGTTAAACTACCGTAAGGTGTTAACTGATGCCTTAATGCCCACTCACATCCTGGGCAATTTGACCTCAATAAATCACATGATAGGGTGGGGATGGGTTTCACAATGGATTCACCTGAAACCTTGGCTGACTGTGAGACACACCCGTTTTCAGACCTTGGACCTTGTGATTAGGTAGAGGATCAATAGAGGGTCCATGACCCTCTTGCGGACACTCCCATAGGGCTTAAAATCTGGGACTCTCCACCAATTGCGCTTAGAACTGAAGAAGCTTCTCGGATGAAAGGTGAAACATCTTCAAGACAAAACTTAAAGAAAAGAAGTCCAGACGCTTTTGTTTCCAAGCTCCTTAGACATTTCATTTTGTTCCCCATTCAGATGCTTGACTGGAGCATCACAAGTTCATCTTGACCATGCCATGCATGCCTAAATGAATTGAGTTGTTGCCATGCGATCGGCTGATTAGATATTTGGGTTAAAGAGCAGTTGAACAAGTGTACCTAAAATTCAGGAGCAAATGTAATAAACAGTGAATATAACAGGACCAAAACTGCATTCTCCAGCTTCAGTCTGGTGATTTACACCCTTACCTACCTACTTATTATCTATTTAAACAAGTATTAGACTTTACACTTGCATCCAAATAATTTTTGAAAATGCTTTACACAGTAAATATTAGCAGTTTACTAAGATGTATAAACATAATTTGCATTTTTATAATAACCAGATAATGATCTTCAAACCAATGAATTCATTAGTAAACCTTATGTCCATTTGTTAACAGCAGTTAATTTCCCTTATTGTGGACTTTGTGTGTCGCTGTAATGCTCCTGATTCAAAGACCATTCACACTGAGCAATCTTTACTGAGAACATCACTTCTTGTCAGTTCACACACTTTGAATGCCTTTATTTATAGGAAGGGCACCTCTTCAACTCACACTTCCAAAATGAGATCCTTAGCTGGAACACTTGACCTCAAAACTCACTTCTCCTTTTGGAGAAGCTGTTCCACAGAGGTTTACCTTTTTCCATCTCACACTGTGTGGTTATTCAGTGTGGACCATAAAATATGAAAAGCATAAATGTTTAAAGATGTTGAACTTGTCAGCTGTTGTGACTTTAGATAAAAAAAAATATATTTTATGAGTGATTAGTGCTACTTGATAACTTCAAAGGGATTACAGACTTTTTTTTTCTTGCAATGGTGTGTGGCATTTCAAAATGATTTATGACAGTGACAGGTGAGGTCAGTTAGGTAAATTCTCGTCATGTTTGTAACATGAGGATGATGGCACAATGTAAAAAAAAATGTATTTACACTGTAAACTTTGAGTAATTTTCTCTTTCCAATGAGACATACAGCTCTAGGCAAGAGCGTAAAGAAGTGTTTGAATTCAAAAACCAGATACAAAACCTGCTCATTTAAGAATATCATGATCATCAATGATTCCTGTTGTAATGCTCCAATTTCAATTAGTCTTTATCCCATACTGTGATCATGAGAAGAAGATGGTCCAAATGTCCACCTCTCCTATGTGCTGTTATTAATAACTGGCCCAAATACCATCACCCCACTCTGGTTTCTTGCTGGTCAGCTGAGCTGTGCCACTCTTTCCACTCCACTTGTGCAACAAAGGCAACCAGTGCTAAGGGACATCAACTCAATGCCATCCTCTGGAACACAAGCTCAGTCTAAAAACGGTACCTGGTGTCATCTAAATGCATTACAACGCAGCTGCTGCAAGTGAAGGACACAATGCTCAAGCACTAATGCAGGTATACCTTCAGGAGTCGGTTTTGTTTTTGTTTTATCAATCACCTTTAAAAAAAAGCACATACGCAAAATGTGACAGCTCCTTTTTATTTAAATACAAATTTAAAATACACCAATATTTACATAGATACATTTTCTGCTTGCAAAAAAAAGCAACTGAAATCCAAAACAGTGAAAATAATTTTGATTGAAGCAACAAGTGACTGATATTTATTTATATCTCCTTTTATACATACAAGGCTGCCTGTATTAAGACCAGTGGTCATTAATACGCCTGCAGCATGAATATTGATGTGGAAATGTACAGAGGGGTCGAAGGGTTACAATAATTTCAAGTGAACCCTTTATGCTCATCTGGACTGTACTAGAGTAGCTTTTGCATGAGTCACAGTTCATTTATCAGTTCATCTTATACTACAGCTTGGTGCAGCCCCTCAGTTCATCCACTGTCTGAAATAACCTGTTTTAGTTCCTCCACCTTTCTGATTGGGCAGCCTTTACAAACAGGAGGTTAGAACAGCAGGTGGGCGGGGCTTCTGAGCTCATAACCCAAGCAGTGTGCCTGAGATAACCACTGTCACTGACATCATATAGTGCAGACAGTAGAAAAACCTGCCTGGAACCTGAGCGTTTGGCTCACAGGCATTACTTGTGCATACGCTGACCTCATTATGTTCAATTTTTGGCATATTTAATACGAGCATTCACTATTATAAGAATCTATATGTATATGTCAGAAAATCAGGAAAAGCATAATAGGCTAATTCGGAAAATATTTCTGTTTACACTGCCCCTTTTTTTCCAATAAGGATTGGCACTTACAATGAAAAACAAACTCTCTGTAATACACTTAAAGACAAAAAAAAAAACTTGAGTAAAGATGAATTCTAATGTGATGCAACGTTAAAAACACGACACAAAATTTTCATTAACATTATTTATAATTATGTTAGTCCACTTTGAGTCTGGCAATGGTAGGACCATCTTAAATAAAACTACAGTTAGTTTAACAAAAGTATTGCATTAAGGAAAAAAAAAAAAAAAAGACGCTGGAACTACACTTCAATCATATCTTGATTGTGTACTATCAAAATTTGAAAAGAAGCAAAGGCCAAATTGCAACATAATACACAAAAGTGGTATTCAATGATTTTACCTCAAACCATTTTTAAATGTATTTATTTATTTTTTTAAATAGTAACAGTGATTCTCAGACTGAATACGCCTGTATTGGGTTTTGATGACTCATTTTTCCTCAATTCCCAAATCACTTTACTAACCAAAAATAAAACAACATACTTCAGTTTCACAAAAATACGAAAAAACCTTTTAGGTTTACTGGACCATTTGGACAAAATGAAACATTTTTCACAGAGAAGGTCACACTAAATTACTTCTTTAGCAACTTACGAGTCACCTTTAAAATGTAGCAAAATACAATCAGTTACCTGCTTGATTTTAAATTTAAGTCAAGTCCTGACAATGCAACACATAAATGCTACAAATATATTTGCCTTTGTTACTTATATCCATGCATCAAAATGTGTGTAAAGATAAGCCGAAATGTCAACAAATAAGCATGAAACTCATTGATAAATAAGTAATGTTTTATTCTACAGCCCACCGCTACAATTTATAGATAGATGACTCGAGTGTTTCATCCTCCGGATCACCTTCAAACAATCTAAACACAAAACAGCCCACTAAGCAAGGACACACCTACATTTTTTAAACTATAACCTAAACTGACTCCTAACAGTTAGAATCCACATAACATGGCAATGTTTATTTTTGATCCAATTACAATATAAGCCACATTCAAATCACAAGAAGCCATCTTTAATTTCCAATTCTTCTTTTGTTTTTAATCGATCATAAAGATAATTTTTGAGTGTAACATTGTACTCTTCTTACATTCTTTGTGATACCTTTTACAGTACTGCAGATTTTTCAGTTTCAACAGGGGTTCTTGGTTGTGCTAATTCTTATTTCCCCACCTTTACTGACTGATACTAGTGCTGGGCTGTAAAACAAGGCAGTATTAAAACTACTATGCTAATTTTTCTTTTTTAACGTTCTAAAGCCCAATCCTCACAGCATCCAAGTTAAAGTGACATTTCTCAAATCCTAGCATACTGAGGCCACAGCTAATTTTCCTCCTTTGCACTTCATACTAACCTACAATAATGCTCTTATAGCATGGCACTGTCAATATGAACCCCTATAAAACTGGTTGAAAAGTGCTGCTGAATAAATTAAAGAACTAAAAGCAATATTATTTTGCAGCAATACCAGTACTTTATTTCAAACTATATATTACTATTTCCATTTGAAATGAAGTCAATGCTAAGTGTAAAAGCAAAGAATGTGCTTTCCCAATATATTAGAGCTGAAGTTCACTTGATAGTAGTAACCTCAAGTTACAGTGAGACAACTGCTTCGGCAAAAGGGACTGTGTCTTATAGAAAAACCGAAGTTTAAGTTTAAAGTAATAACTGAGTGTCCAGCACAATGTAACAATGCTGCGATGACTTACTGTTCTTTCTGCTAAACAAGGATCTGGAGGTAGACAGAAAATGGACAAACGTAACACAATGAGAAGGGATGTGAGCAAAAATTTACTAAGGCAGGAATTACAACATTATGTTTGCAAGCGTTAGATGCGCTACACCTTTGGTAGCCGCTATAACATCTATGAAGCAGTGGAGATTTGATGTAGTGGCCTGCTAAGCCACATCATGCAAGTTTATTGAGGGAATAAAGAGGGTACGGTTTAAGGCCAGATGAAGACGTACAGTTGCTGAGATCACGTCTGATGCACCTCATGAAACATCAGCTCTCGTGGGATGCGAGTCTCTGGGCCGTAAAGCTTGCCGGCTCGCCGCTCGAATGCAGCAACATTCTGCTTTACCACTTCATCGAAGAACATGGTGGCTAACTGTGAGTGCAGCAAAGAGCGGAACTCGAAGGATATCTGTTAAACACACAGAAACATAATAATTTAGTTTAAAGAAATACGGCAAATATATATAGTGGGCATGATAGGTTAAAGCTAAGCTCATTTGTGTTCTTGCAAAGATATCAGATGAGATTGGAACACAGTTAGCTTAGCATAAAGAGTGAAAAAAGTGGAACGAAGCCAGTCTGATGGTTTAAAACAAAAAACAAAAACACAACAAAAAACAAACAAACAAACACCTGACTGAAAGGTTTCCTGCAGAAATAGATCTTGTTCTGGTGGCATTTCCTTTAACTTGCAGTTAAAGAGGGTGGAGCTGGAGTCTGACCACAGGACAACAAACCCTTTAGAGAGAGTGAAACGATAGTGGCCACTGCTAGTCTTCAGCCAAAATGAACAAATTAGACAGGAAGGGGGCAGGAGCTGCTGATAAGAAGCAACTGACCTTTTAAAATAAGAAGTTGGAGACTGCCAACCAAACAGTAAATCATCTCTTGAATAGATATAAAGAAAAAGTGCGATATAATTGGGTAGCTGCTGTTAAACCTAGGAGGCTGACACAAGTAAATCAAATGTTTGGGAAACACTTCCACGGGTGGTCTCTCTTCCTTCATCTTGTTCACTGTAGATGAAGGAAAAACCACACGTAACCACTCATAAAACCACAAAGTGTAATTTTTACATTTGTGCTTTTTCACAGCATAAAAAAAACCCATTAACTAATGAGCATGAATACAGACTTTAATGATATCAGTCTTCTGATGTATCATCTATCCCATGTGGTGTTTAGTACACACAAGCAGTTAAAGTGAGCTACAGGCTAAAGTGAGGCACAGGCTACTTACAGAAAAGTCTACGGTGCAGGTACGAGGGTAACCGGGAATGCCAGGACTAAAGCGCCATATCGTCTCCAGGTGATTGAAGAGCTTTCCATCTGTACACACTGCCTACAAATAACAAAAACAAAGACAATAATTAAAAGTTGTAAAACACAGAAATTGTGTTTCAGTCATATCGTTTCTATATAAACAAATTCTAGCAACAGATGGAGCATTAAAAATCACATATCACAATTCAAAAAGACTGGGATAATATTTCTCTACCATTACTTACTTTGACTAGATGAGGTCTAACATTAGTGATCATAGATGTGTATCTTTCCACTACTGGAGGAAATCCCACTTCAAGCTGGGCTTTGGAGTGACCTGCTCTTTTCATGATGGTCTGGGACTTCTTACACCAAGGCACAAAGTGCTTGTACTCGTCAACGTTGGCCACAACATCATACATTTCCTGCATAGAATACCTGTAACAGGAATATCCTTTTAATTAATTTTTTGTATTAATGATCAAATTTATGATTATAAAAAGGCTCATCAATACTTACCCAAGTATTCTACGTTCAGAGTACTCCTTCCTTTTGTTGGTGAGGCTGATGAAGCTTCTGCTTTGGGAAACCGCTGTCATTGTGTCACAATCTTGAAGGCAAAGCACCCTGGGACTTCTTGTCATCAAAATGCCACATGACGACAAGTGTCTGGAAAGGTAATTAGAATCTGTGTTGAAGTGATGTGTCATAAGCCCCTATCTAGAAAGAGTGCAGTCTGCAACAAAATAGGTCCACTGCTTTCCAGTTTCAACAGTCAGTGAGTGCATGGATGGACCAGAGAGTTATGAAAGGTCAGTGTTGAGAGCATGCTGGTATTTTCCACGTCTGGTCTTTTTTTGTGAATAGCAAAAAGCTGTAAGGTGACACCTACCTGCTCTGGTTGAACAAATTAGCTTTGTGCTTTCTGGAAGGTAGCCTGTAGGATAGGGGTGAGCAACATTTTTTCCTCATACTGAGAGTCAAGGATCAAACTAAATAAGCAAATTAAAATATTGCTGTATCAAATTATGACACAAAACATTAGATCCTTGTGAATAAAATATTCCACTTAAACGAAGCACCAGTTTTCAAGTTTTTATATAACTTTACCATAAGACATCATAGGTTATGAGAGAATTTGTTTGCCATTTGTTGGAATCAAGTTAAACAGCAGTGAAGCAGTGATTTCTTTTATTCTTTCATCTAAAGACCCATTAACACAACGTTTACCTCGATCAAGGTCAACCTGATCAAATGGGTTGTGATCAGGGTGATCAGACTATTTATTTATGAGTGACTTATGTATGTATATATATGTATATATTATACTATTCTTAGTTAGTGTATTGTCTGTCTTGTCTTAATGTTGGTTTAAAATGGAGCACTGTAACAAAAAATAATTTCCCCCAGGGATCAATAAAGTATTCTGATTCTGATCACTAGTTAATGCAAGTGATTATGTGTGTGTGTGCTTCCCAAAACATGAAAACATTCATTCATTAAGTCAATGCATCATACTATTCACTGCTACCACAAACAGGCTGTTTTGGAAACTGTTCTCCACATTTTGGAAACATGTTATCCATTATGGATAAGCCCCCCCAATTTTTTACACCATTCTTCAGCTCTTACTTTCAGCAGTTTACTTATGGAATAAAATAACTGTGGGTATTCTGTAATGTTTATATTTCATGCATGAAAGAACAAAGTTGAGTGGTTTATAGTTGTGATTTTACAGTTATGTGAAGTCAATACAACAGTGCAAACGTAGTTAATATCCTTCTTTATCAAGTTAGCTTCTTGTAATTTGTTTTCACCAGCAACATGGCACAATTATAACGATTAACTTGCTTGTTTTCATTTATGTTTATGTATGTATTCTACAAAAACATTAAAGAAGACTGGACTGCAGAACCCATGTCGAAGGCAGTTGTTAACAGCTGCCTTTACCTGGTGAGACAGTTCTAGTTATTGGTAGTTCTGTTACACTAATCAGCAGTTGCTTCTCAAATGGAGGCTGGTCACACTTTAAAGATAAGAAACCAGAATTATGGAGCTTGATAACATTATCTAGTGACCTTCTCGTTATATATCGTCCGCCCTCAGTGGCGGCAGAGCGTCAGTTCCTCTGTACTGAATGACCAGCTCGGTGCTGTTAACCATAATAATAACAGCCTCCAGTAACTCCCCGACGGGCTCACCTGATGTTTTGTCGCAGGCATCCTCTTTGCACCGCCGTGCGACACGAGCGAGGGGATCCCACAGTGGCGATCTGGAGAAAGTCACTGAACGTCCGAACACCCATGGGTAATCTCCGGGCACCGGTCGAGGCTGCCATCAAGTCAGCCTCTCCGCTTCAAGAGAGGGAGATCCTGGGTCTGTCGAGCTAGCCCGGGGTCTGCTTTAAGACCGAGGGCACAGAGATTCAAGGGTCCAGTCCAACCTGCACGCTGCTTCGGTGCGGGTATATTAATGAACAAGTAGCGTTAGCACAGCCGCTTTCCGAACTGCGAGCGTAACTATCGTTAGTTACGGCAGTCAGCTGCTAACGTTAGCTAGCAAGATTTCCAACAGCCCAACCAATCACGACGTATGGTTACGTTCCGCTGTTTTTTTTTTTACGTAATACTCACATTACTCCACGCGTCGAGTTCCAAACTTCAAACAAAGTTAAATTATTTACGTCACTTTCTGGCTATAAATATTGCCAAACTGCTGCCAGCTGCGAACGACCTTCTGCTGCTAAATAAAACGCCGGTGGGACAAATTGTTCCTTTCTTCTGTCATCGATTCTGCCCAACAGCTCTGAGAAGAAATGCCGCCCCCTACTCTACAGGAGGTTAACGGCGGGGAAAAAATATTTTTATTTTGTTTTATTTTATTTAACTTACGAAAGCACTTTTATATTAGTATAACAATATCAATATCAATATATATATATATATATATATATATATATATATATATATATATATATATATATATATATATATATATATATATATATCCTGAACAAAATGCCGTGAGACTGTATAAACAGGGTTCAAGTGTTTGTTTGTTGTGTGTGGTAGGAGTGGCAGATAGGATGAAAGTGGGGGTGGGGTTCTGAGATCTTTCTTTTTTGCATTGGTGATGGACAGGTTGACAGATGAGGTCAGGGAGGAATCTCCAGTCTTCCGTGGAATATGTTGTTTGTGGAAGACATCTGTAGTGTGAGTAGGAAGCGGATGGAGAGTAGCACTGGAGAGAATGAAAGTCAGTAGAAGACAGAACACAGTGTGTGAATGCGATAGAGACAGTAACAGTGAAGCTGCAAGGAACAGAGGCAGTGAAGGCGAGAACGATAACAGAGGGGAGATAGATCACGTTTAAAAACAAAGGTCCTCAAGCTAAATAAAAAATAACAGTCAATAATTTCTAGGCTTATTTTACTGTTTACCATTGTAGCCTGGACGAATATCCAGCAAATCTGGATATTTAACTTGATCTTAATTATTACACCCAAGGCCTACATTACTTTTTTTCATCTGTGATTTTTCACTTCAGTTTCACTCTCACACATGGAAATGGAGATGTCGTACTTTTTATTGGCTCTTGTTTTACAAAAAGTAGAACTCCCTTTAACTGAAATGGAGATTTGCATGGATATGGCTCTGCAGTGACAGCCAAAAGCCAGTTAGCGGGCAGAACAATATGATGGAATTAATGTTTTAAGTTATAGTGATAGAAAAGGGAATACATGACTAATCAATGCGATAAAGTGTTATTGTATTTAAACTGTAACCACCACAGATGGTGTTTTGGGGGGTTTTCTTCAACCGTTGAATAAAAAATCCCCCAAACCCCCCAAAATAGAACACTTTTACCATCCATAATTCAAAATTTTGGGATAATATCTCAAAATGTCAGGTTATTTATTTATCATAAAGAGTTGGCTACTATTTCAAAATAACTCACAATTGAGAAATTTACTTTAAATTTTGAGTTCTTAAGTCAAAAGTTTGAAATAACCTGAAATTAGTGGAACTTTTTTGTTTTTCAGTGGTTGGATTTTTTTTTTCTTTTGTCATGCAGAGCTAAGTCGAAATTTCGACTTACTGAGTAAGTTAACCGAAATTTTAACTTGTAGGTTCCAAGTTTAAAAACATTTTTTTTCGGTGGCAGAATCAAGTTTCCATGCCACAGACGTCACACCGCCGGGCTGTTTTACCGTTCTTTTGCCGCACGGTGTCGCCATTTTATCCGAGGAGACGAAAACAGACCGCCACGCCTGTAGGCGGACCCGCACAGTCGTAGCCAGTATCAGCAGACCAGACACTGGATACAGACAACAACAGTGACAGACCGAGACCGTATTTCTGTTTGCAATCAGCTATGGGTGTAGTCTAAGAAGAGGACACAGTAGCGCACCACAATATACCTCGAAGTTTTATCCTCATGAAGGAGCTCCGTCCTGGCTGAGTTTGGGAGATGGGAGTACTCAATATTGCAGACCAGGTACGCTGGAAGAAAGCGCTCCGAATTTGTGCTGTGGCGCAGTCTATTTGCTGGGAGAGACTCTGCTCTTGTGCGCAACATACTACGTCTTCTCCGCCGAACGGCTTGCTTTCATTATTAGCTCGCGGCGGGTGCATGCATATTTAGCCGGATATTCGCATGGTAATGGTATTATTTGAAAAGATTAGCAATCTTCGTCTTTTAAATGTTAATCTGTGAGGGTTTTTTTGTTTTACTTTTTAAATTTTTTGATGGTGTAGTTTAGGCCCTGGTCTGGGTCAGGGCCAGCTCTGTTGCAGAATTAGCTAACAGAAGCCATTTGGCTAGCTGACGTAAGTAAAAATGGCCTATAGGCCTCAGCCAAAGGCTTGGTGTATCTGCTGGAAGCAAACAAGAAACCCATTCAGTTACACACAGTAAAAATATTCAGTGAAACATTTAATGTCACGGGAGTACATTTAACCTCTCCACTGCGCAGTTGACGGCTTTAACGATGGTTTAACCTCCTCAGATGAGACGTAGATGATGTGTGATGGTCGTATAAGAGTCAGCGCTCCGGCTGCACGTAATTTTTTTGCAACGTTATTTTTTGCGGTAATTTGACTGATGTTCCTGTATTGCAGCCTCCTCTGGTCCAGGCCATCTTCAGTCGCAATGCTGAAGAAGTTCAACTATTATTGCACAAAAAGGAGGATGTCAATGCACTGGTATGAAGCAGATTCAGTTACCATGATCATGATTTTGAAGGACGTTACCCCCAAAAAAATACCTTTTAATTTTTTCCCCCCGCATATCAGGACCAAGAGCGTCGTACGCCACTTCATGCTGCTGCCTGTGTGGGAGACGTCCATATAATGGACCTCCTCATTGAATCAGGTGACTGAATTGCGTCCATCTATCTGTGCATTAAGTATTGGTCACCTCTGTTAGCAAGTAATCCTAACACCTGATCATTGTTCCACAAAAATAAGCTTGCTCATTCTTGGTTCACTCGACCTCTGTATCACCTGAAATATAATTAAAATCTACTATGTAATATAGTATGTAATAGTGTTTCTGTTTCTGTATCACAGGTGCCAGTGTAAATGCTAAAGACCATATATGGTTGACCCCCTTGCACAGGGCAGCTGCTTCCAGGAATGACGTAAGCAATGTATTTCCTTTTTTTCGTTTAAGACTGATGATTTCCCAGTCAGATGACCTCATCATCTAAGTCTTTTATGTATTAATTTACAGAGATTATAATTCTTATTTTGACTTACACACTCATGAACTGCACTAAATTAAATGTGGGAAGCTGCAGATGTGATATGCACCTTAAGCTGTGGTGATTGCTTCCCTCTTCCCAGAGGGCAGTGGGTCTGCTGCTGAGGCGCGGAGCTGACGCAAATGCACGTGACAAGTTCTGGCAGACGCCTCTGCATGTGGCTGCTGCCAACCGTGCCTCGCGCTGCGCAGAGGCCCTGCTGACCCAGCTGAGCAACGTGAACATGGCAGATCGCAGTGGCAGGACTGCCCTGCACCATGCGGCGCAGAGTGGTTTCCAGGAGGTGAGGCTTAAGTGATTTGCTTTGTTTTTGAAGGACATAGTGTTTTCTTTGCAATAAAGTTCCTTCAATTTGTCTTGCAGATGGTTAAGCTGCTGCTGAACAAAGGGTCCAACCTGAGTGCCATCGATAAGAAGGAGAGACAGCCTATCCACTGTGCTGCTTACCTGGGTAAGCAAGTTTTACTTTTCTTGCCAAATAGCACTTACAGGAATGATGACAAGTGCCGGCCTGGGCTTTTAATCTGTTGAAATAAGTAGAACTTGTAATGAATTGTGTCTTTCTTGTATTATCCACAGGGCATCTAGAGGTTGTGAAGTTACTGGTGTCGCGCAGTGCTGACAAGAGCTGCAAGGACAAACAGGGCTACACACCTCTCCATGCTGCTGCTGCAAGTGGTCACATTGAAATTGTAAAGTACCTGCTTAGGATGGGGGCAGATGTGAGTAACTATGCAAGAAATATTTACCTTTAGAAAAGCCAAAGTAGTCTTCCCTCATGTCTGGTTTATAAATTGTGAGCGTCTGAGAGCAGCTCAGGGTGCACTTTATTTATTTTTCAGGCTTTTGGCACATTCTGATGTCGTTTTGTACTGTTTTATTGTCAGATTGATGAGCCCAATGGCTTTGGAAACACTGCGCTTCATGTGGCTTGCTACATGGGGCAAGAAGCTGTGGCTACAGAGCTGGTGAACCATGGAGCTAATGTTAACCAACCCAACAAGTGTGGCTACACCCCTCTGCACCTGGCTGCCGTCTCCACCAACGGTGCCCTCTGTCTGGAGTTGCTGGTCAACAATGGGGCAGATGTCAACCAGCAGGTAGCTGTTTTGGTTCTTCTTCTTGTTTACTTTATTTCACTGCTTCTGAAAGTAGTGAAACTCCACATTTTTATTTAGGGCAGCTTTGCAAGAGTCAGAGTTGGAATAGTTGTAGATGGGTTGATCAGATTATTCGATCCTTTGGCCATTCTGACAACATATACAAATATTAAGAAAAAAAAGAACCAAACGAAATCCAGGTCCCAAGGTTTCATTTACCATTTATGATTTCTCAGTTTCTAGTTTACAGTGCCTTAATAAGAATATTACTGCACATTTTTGTTGAAGAAAATTATCAAACGAAAATCTATAGGTGCCTTTATCCTAGTGCCAGAGTGCACCGGCCCAGGTTTAAGTCTGGGCTGTCTTCCCTCTTTCTCTCTTGCTCTCTACTTTTCTGTCTATCTTCACTGCTCCACTATCTAAAAAGGCAAAAATGCCCCCCATGCATAAGATCTACCCTGAAATGTGATTGTTACCCCCTGCAGAGCAAAGAAGGGAAGAGCCCCCTGCACATGGCAGCCATTCACGGACGCTTTACACGCTCTCAGATCCTCATCCAAAATGGTAACACAGAGTGTCCGGTCTCATATTTATTTTTATTTTATTATAAGATCATGTCACTGTCTCTTTCTCTTCTGTTAATGGGTCTTTGATTTACTCCCTGTACTCTGATTTCCGTCAGGTGGGGAAATTGATTGTGTGGATAAGTATGGCAATACCCCTCTCCACGTTGCTGCTAAGTACGGCCATGAACTGCTGATCAGCACTCTGATGACCAACGGAGCAGACACAGCCAGGTATCAGACAACTTTAAGTGGTGTTGCTGATGTAGTAATGTTACTGTGAGGTTATAGAAATGGTTTAAAGCATAGCCCAATATGAGGGTGCATTAAAGTTTATGTTTCACGATGTAAGACGCTTGGTTGTAAGTAGATGCATTTGTACCATCGACTGTTTTGTTTCTTCTTTGCAGACGTGGGATCCATGGAATGTTCCCCTTGCACTTAGCTGTGCTGTACGGGTTTTCAGACTGTTGTCGCAAGTTACTCTCCTCAGGTTTGTTTAATAAATGTGTGCACTCTTCTTTACACTAATCCCTTACCATCTGTGTCTGTGTATTACTTTGAGATAGTTGTTACCTCCAGCTGTTTGCTCATTGCCCCACAGGTCAGCTGTATAGTATAGTTTCATCTATGAGTAAAGAGCATGTACTATCAGCTGGGTTTGACATAAACACCCCTGACAACTTTGGGAGGACCTGTCTACACGCTGCTGCCTCTGGAGGGTGAGATGCAGAATCTGGTTTAACACTAAAATATTAAAATGAGCAGAAATGTTGCACATGCATTACATTAAATTGTTTACTTCCATTTCATTTATTCTCATGATCTTTTTTTGTTTGTTTGTTTGTTTTTTTTCCAGAAATGTTGAATGTCTGAACTTGCTTTTAAGTAGCGGTACCGACTTGAATAAGAGGGACATAATGGGAAGGTGAGTCCTGCTCATCTTGTTCAGGTGTCATCTGGTTTTAAACAGCATCTGAGTATCATGTCCTGCATACTCAACACAGGTTAGAATTCAAAGTGAGGACTTTTTTCTGTCTGCAGGACACCGTTGCACTATGCGGCTGCTAATGGGAGGTACCAGTGCACTGTGACCCTGGTGAGCGCTGGCGCTGAGGTCAACGAGCCTGACCAGACAGGCTGTACTCCCCTGCACTATTCTGCTGCCTCTCAAGCCTTCAGCAGGTTAGACACTTGTTAATCTCCTTCTCTCTGTTTTCTGTTTGAAAAGACCGAGTCAATACAAGCTACCAAATTCAGCCCAAGTCAAAAAGTCAACTGTTATTTTAGAAAAATGGCTGGCTGATTTTAAAAACTTGTAATATAGATACGTTATTTTGCCTCTCATCCAAAAGCAGGGGTCTCAAACTTAAATGAGCTGTAGGCTACTGCTGGCACTGTCATCTCATGTGAGGGCCACTTTACTAACTACCAAATAAACAAATTGGTACTCTCTTTCTGGCCTTACACATGGCAGCACTTCTGCTATAATTTTGTTCGTATTTAACAAAATAAAAGCACAGGCCGAAGTGTACACGTTAGTTTTTGACTGCTAGTGAAAATTTTTTCTTTACAAATAACTTTTTCACTGGACTAAACACAGCCAATCCCTCAACATGTTTGTACATTCTGCTCATATTGCCTTCATATTAAATATTTTTTTTTGCTTTTTAAAGAACTTATTTTAACATTGCACTTAACAACAAACAAATCCTCCCTAACAAAAAAAAGTAACTTCAAGGGCCAAACTGCATTATGTTTTTTCACGTGGGCCACAAGTTTGAGACCCCAGTCCAAGAAGCTTCTTCAGTTCTCAAACATGTGATGGTTGTTTTAGGTATTTGGGTGTTCTAAAACAGCAGCTCACACTTTGATGCAAGGTGTGAGATGGGGTTGAAATGCCTGGGAAGGCATCTCAAAACTGAATCATCAGTGGCTGATAAGTGGTGTCATAATCCACCACCTCTAAACGATGGTTGTTCACAGTGGATGTGGTCCCTCGTTTACTCCTCTTTCAAACCGGCTGTCTTCACGGTCCTGCACCCTTTAAATGCAGGTGTACACTTGTTGAGGTGGATCTGGTATTTTGTGCCATGTGTTTGTGGAAGAATTATTTTGTTTCTCCATGTTAAGGTCTGAGCACTACTCACAGCAGACACTACGTTTTCCTCTGTATCGGATAAACTGTTCTCGCCAGCCTATACAGACAAATATGACTCTATATATGACCCATATGAACCATCAAGTTTGAGAAGTTAAGTTTTAACCACGTCACAGCATAATTTAGGAAAGTTTGACTAAATGGAAGCATTTCTCGTTTGTTTCAGAGTTGATCGTCATTTTTCTGGGAGCCATCAGAATGATGAGGATGAGGCAAAGGAGTCATACTTGTAAGTTCTGGTTTTGTTTTTTGTTTTTTTTGGGGTTTTTGTTTTTTTTGTCTTTTCATCACCTGACCATAACCGGTTAATTGTAGGCAAATTACATGTCTTCTTTATGTCTTTTTTTTCTTCTTCTAATAACAGCTGCTTGGAGCATCTTTTGGACAATGGTGCTGATCCATCAATGGTGAATTCAAAGGGTTACAGTGCTGTTCACTATGCAGCTTACCATGGCAACAAACAGAATCTGGAGCTGGTGAGTTTCCTGTTTTGAACTCACCAAATAACTTGGCCCATAGATTAATCAGTCATCTCACACGTTTTGCATCAGGTTGGGGATTAGTTCATGAGGCTAATGACAATTTATGTAACATTTTCTTTTACTAGTTTCTTTCCTAAATTACACAACATCAATTCTTCTGCCTTGCTTTCAGCTCTTGGAGATGTCCTTTAATGCACTAGGAGACATAGAGAGCAGCATTCCAGTCAGTCCACTGCATCTTGCTGTAAGTGTTGCACTCACTTGCAGTCACTTCTGCTCGTCTTCAGCTTCATAATCTTAACTAAATGCAAAATTGTGACTACCTTCCTCTGCTCGTTCAGGCTGATAAGGGCCACTGGCAGGCTTTGCGTGTGCTCACGGAGACAGCAGCATATGTGGACATGCAGGACGCTGCAGGCCGTTCTGTACTCTACTTGGCTGCACAGAAAGGCTACGCACGCTGTGTGGAGGTGCTATTGGCCCAGGGGGCTTCCTGTCTCCTCAATGACAACCGCCTCATGTGGACTCCAATTCATGTTTCAGGTATCTGAGCTGGAAGATTTCTTGATACAGCAATGTTTGTGATTCTTTCCCACAAGTCGATTTTGTGTTTCGTTTTTGTTTTTACCTTGTAATTGTTCTTTTGTATCTTATTACATTCCAGCTGTGAATGGACACTCTGACTGCCTGCGCATGATGATTGATTATGGGGAGGAGGGAGATCTCACTAACATGGCAGACAAATTTGGCCAGTGAGTTGTTTTATATTTTTATTTTTATTTTATTTTTATTTATTTTTTCATTCAGCTTCAAAAAACTTTTAATGCTTAAAGCTAACTTGACGAGTGAACATCCAGTGCTAAAGTGTATTTTTTGTTGCTTTTGTCCCCATCCAGGACCCCTCTGATGCTGGCTGTTCTCGGAGGACACACTGACTGTGTCCACTTCCTGCTAGAGAAGGGTGCCCTGCCAGATGCCAAGGACAAGAGAGGCAGCACAGCTTTGCACAGAGGGGTAGGTCAAAGAAACAACAGTTAACCTAGCATGCATGTCTTTGGACTGTGACAGAAAGCTGGAATACTCCTAAATGCCATCTCTGTTTGAAATATAGTAATTTAAATGTTGCCATTAAACTTGGAAGTTGTTATTAACAAACAAAAACAACATTGTAACTATAAAGCTGGTTTTTAACATGTGCCCCTGTTTGAAAATTCTAATGACAATGCCAGGTGCATCTTTCTGGTCCTGTTTCAGCTCTTTGATGGATTTTCTCCCTATTTTTTTATTTTATTTTTTCCAGTTGTAAAATTGTCATCAAATGTTTTATAAACTGGACACTACTCAGATGCACAAAGTTTTCACCTGTTAGTCCTATGCAAATGCATGTTGCTGCAAAAATACCCAAATGCATGTTAGATTGTGTTGTCTTTGGCATTTTTTTTTTATTATTTTTTTTAAAGAAAAAACAAAAAACAAAACTTGGTCACGTACAAGCACTGAACTAAAAATGAATGGAAAAAGCAGCCAGTATCCAAACAAAACTTTGAAAGACCTTTGGAAAGCCTGGAGAACTATACTATCGTTCAAGACCACTTTAGAAAAAGTCTGGCTCCTTGGAAGTAAAATGTAAAGGGAAAAAAAAAAAGTAATATTCTGAATTCAGTTTTTGACATTGAAGTTTAGCTCATTCCCCATTGTTTTTCGTTGCACAGGCTGTGTTGGGTCATGATGAGTGTGTGACAGCCCTGCTGGAGCACAAAGCTTCTGCTTTATGTCGGGACACCAAGGGTAGGACACCGCTGCACTATGCTGCATCCAGAGGCCACACAAAGATCCTGGCCAGTCTGGTGCAGGCCGCCATGGAAACAGACCCACAAGATAAATTGCTGGACAACAAACAATACACCCCATTACACTGGGCTGCTTACAAAGGTTTGCTCAGTTTAATGCCTAATCCCCAAACATTAATGTTACACATAATCACTGTCACATCTGTTGTCTCTAATGTTAAATGTGTGTTTGTGTGTTTGTTCTCAGGGCATGAAGACTGTTTGGAGGTTTTACTTGAATATAAAACATTTATCCATGAAGAGGGAAACCCTTTCACCCCCCTGCACTGTGCTCTGTGAGTATCTTGGTCTGGAAAAACGAATTACCTTTAGATAACATTAACTTTTCATTAACATGGTTTTCTTGCTGATAGGATGAATGGCCACTGCGGTGCTGCAGAAAGACTGCTGGAAACCTCTGGGGTCCACATGATTAACACCAGAGATGCCAAAGGAAGGTGAGGCTGCAGAATGAAAAGTACTTTATCAGGTTTTTAGGAATAAATTTGTTCAATTTAGAAAAAAAAAAACAAAAACCTGGGACTTTTAGACTGTGCAAAAGATGACCAATGTGGAGCAATTGTGGTTACCAAATTGTGGTTATTGTTGGGGTTTCCTGCTTGTAGGGGTACCTTACAGTACAAAGCACCTTGAGGCAACTGTTGTTGTGATTTAGTGTGATTTTGGCTATAAACAAAAATATAGGGATAGGATGTGGAGTTAAATGTTACATAGTTTATAAATGGGCAAACATTTTCCCACATTCTCGACTGGGAGATCTTGGTGGAATATCCGAAACAGATCTTTAATAAAGGGGGCATAAAAGACAATTTAAAAAGACGTACAGCAGCCTGGTCCTGTTTGATCGCAAAGAGCTTGACAGGAAAGTTGGCTCGTAAGCACAGACATTTAACAGGGTTTTGTTTGTTTTGGGGTTTTTTTGTTTCCTGTCTCTATAGGACCCCACTGCATGCTGCTGCATTTGCTGAGGATGTCGCAGGACTTCAGCTTGTGCTTCGTCATGGAGCAGACATCAATGCAGTGGACAAAAGTGGACGCTCTGCTCTGATGGTAGCAGCTGACAAGGGACACAGCGGCACCGTGGGTAAGTACTACAACTGTTACTTATGTGGGATTTAGTTTTTGTTGCAGAATGTGAAACATTTCTATAACAATAAAAAAAAGAAAAAGGCAAATTAGTGCAACAAAAAAAAATAAACAAATTTTGTGTCTTGGTGTTGTCCAGCCATCCTCCTTCACCGGGCCAAGGCTGACCTGACACTGCTGGATGAGAATAGGAACACTGCCCTGCACTTGGCCTGCAGCAAGGTACACGTTAGTTTTTCACAAGATCCTCAGATCACAGGATTCTCTAAGGAATATCTTTCTGTTGACATTTTATTATTATTATTATTATTATTATTATTGTTTTTATTTATTTATTTATTTATTTATTTATTTATTTAATGGTCATTTGTTTTATTCCTCAGGCTCATGAGATGTGCGCCCTGCTGATTTTGGGCGAGATCCACAGTCCCACTCTGATAAATGCCACCAACAGTGCTCTGCAAATGTGAGAACTTGGCAACATTTTAAACCAACAATAGATTTTTTTGTATATGTGGAATTAGACTGACACCCACAACATGCTGCATAGTCCATGTTTTTTCAAACGTGATTTTTTTTTTTCTCCCTTTCAACTGTAAAGTGTTAATATATTACATTTTTCATGCAGGAATCTACTTAATTTAGATTAATTAATTTGTAGAATTTATCCCCTGTATTGTTAAGAAGATATTTTGCCATGTTGCAGTAACAGATGTACAGGAATTTAATTACTATCACTAGGATCTACATCTGAGCATTGGATTTAGGATGGATCTTTTATTGAATATCATGACTTGCATTTATTTATTTATTTATTTTCCCACACACTACCTTGTTTGTCCACAGGCCCCTCCATCTTGCAGCACGCAATGGCCTGGCTACGGTGGTGCAGGCACTGCTGAGTAGAGGAGCCACGGTGCTGGCTGTGGATGAGGAAGGTGAGCAACACCGAAATTGAGATTTTTCAGTTTGTTTCGTTTTTCTATAGATAAGAACACAAAAGGCAGTCCATTTTTAATCAGTTCATTTATTTTGTTAATCTTGTTACTGTTTGAGGGAAGTAATGTTGAAAGCAGATTTTAATAGGTCTGGTAAACAAACATGCATTGGCCACCAAACACTGCTACCATTATATCCAAGTGTTCTTTTTGTTTTTAGCTCTATATTATTACTGAAACTTGTGATCTTTATTAATGGCACATGGGTTAAATATGCAGGCAGTGGAATGATATTAAAGCCATTACTTATTGGATTTTGGCCCTTTATGTGCAGGTAGCCAGCGGTGAAAGAAAAAGATCTATTACCTTAATAACCTAATGTGCAAAATGTCTCTTTCTTCAGATGTAAAACATTTCATTGTGTTCACTAACTAACACAGACTTTGCATACATGTGGCTGTGCAGGTAGTGAGCAGTGGCCTTTCAGTGCTCTGAGGGTCATTGTCCAAAGGCAGCTGCTTTTGCACTGGGTGTGCCTGTGATCTAATTTGTAGAGGGTTTTTTCTGAAGTGCTTATTATTGCTTAGTTACAAAAGCTTCCTTCTTCAGTGCTGGATGACAGTGACAGACAGGATCATTGTAGACGATGTTGATGCAAGTCTCACCCCTTGATTTTGATTGGCCACTGAGATGGAAGCAACAATGTATGAGGCGAGTGTTCAGAAGTTGAGCTATACTGAATATTAAAGTGGTTTACCGATGCCTGTGGACAACAAACCATATACTGGAAGTGAGTCAGTAATAAGAGCTTTAAGAGGGGGAGCTGAGGCAAACTAAGCAATTAGAATTAAGAAAATGTAGTATTTCTCTGAAATTGTACCACTGAGTTACTTTTTAATTGTTTAAATGTTTCATTAGTTAATTATCGGTAGTTCCAATATTGATTAGAAAATCTCTGACACATGATGCTCTAATGTGCATTTTGATGTGGAACAGGACACACCCCAGCTCTGGCCTGTGCTCCCAACAAGGACGTGGCTGACTGCCTGGCTCTGATCCTCTCTACCATGAAGCCTTTCCCCCAGCGGGACCCTTCCTCCTGCTCCTGCTCCTCTCCTACAGTCTCCCCCTCCCCGGGTCTCAACTTGTTGAAGCACTGCGGCATCACTGCCGCCTGCGCCCCGCTGCCCAGCAACGGCCTCCACAACGGCTACGTCAAAGACCGTCACGGTGCACCAGTTGGCCTCGACGGGTGTCTGTCTGAGTGAGGCCACACGGCCCTCTCAGTCAGCTGCTATCACCATCATCACCACCAGGGGGCGACTCCCTTTAAAATGGCCCAGAGGACCAGGAGAGCACCCACCCACATGTCTGTTTTCTGTGTATGTATGTGTTTGTGTGTCTGTGTGTGCGTGAGTGTTTGGTCTTCTCTTGAGGTGCAGTCAAACCTAATATGCAATTAGATCCCATTCCTCCATCTCCTAATAGTGCTTAATATATAGAGGCACATTGCTCTACAAGGTCACTCAGATAAAGTGTGGCATTCAAAATAAACACTAGCAATCTGGCCATCTCTAAATCATTTAACCCTTTAAAATCATGTTGACATAGTTATATAACCAACATTTAAGAGCATGTCTTTATCCTCGACTGTATTTCGCTTCATATCACTCACTATAAAGAAAGTCATATCATGTTAAATCAGTTGCAGTGACCTTGTAGAGGAACATACAGCCTTCCCAAATTAATGATCAAAGAGTTTCTTTGTTTTTTATGGTAATTACTTTCTTTTTTTTCTTTTTAATTTTGTTTTTAAATTGTCCGTTAGCCTAGATTTTTATGAAGGAACCACACAAGGGAAAAATCTAAATTTAGCTTCAGAGTGCAATGCTTGTGTACTACAGTACAATCTGCAAATTTGGAAAAGGGTCACAAAGATGTTAATTCCATAGTGTACTTTAAATGTACGGCCTAGAATTGTTTGGCATTTTAAGATAATTTGGTAATGCTGCTGAATACATTGGCATGCTCTCCTTCCAAAGGAGAGCCATGCTCGGGTCAGCATCGTAACATCGATCTGTTCTTAATGCTGACTTCCTTTTTTTTAAAGATGCTAAATAAGTGTTTGTTAAGCTAGAATGTTTCTAAGCATATAAGTTATGACCAAAGTTGATCAACACTACTATGGCTATAAATTATTTATTTGAGATGAACTGTACTGTATAGAGAAAGACAATAGATCTCGATATACCTCGTCAACTCGTTTAGCAGCTGCTTCATCTTCACCCAGGGTCCGTAGGCCTAATGTTCTCTTTTTGTAGGACTAGAGAACTACTGTAGGATAGTGACTGACTGAGGCCTTGTTTATTCTAGATGAAGGCTTTACTAGTAATATCTGCCAACAACACCTCATCAAAGCATCATATATCTGAGCACATAAGTGAACAAGCCATTTCAATTTATTTCCCATCTCTTTAACAGTGTTTTTAAGGAAAAGATTTTAGAATCTGAATGACCTGATTGTTGAAAAGAGTGATCAATTTTGGGTTTTGGCGCTAATGATGTTTTTGCTCTTTGTGTTTCTGAAGTTGAACCGGCCATCAGCATTGCGGTTTTAACAAGCTCTCTCTAAAGGAGTATTTCTCGGAGCTGATGAACTAGTCTTAAGCATCTAATAGCTTATATGTCAACCGGTAAACGCTGATCAATTAGAACAGATTAAGGAGTATTGTCTGCTATTTTTATTGGGCAGTTTTCAAGCAATATTTTCTTTTGGCCTTCTTTTGTTTGGCGTTATTGAATAGACAATCACTGTCACAAGGGCTTTTGTTTCCCTGGAATGTGTTTTGATTTTTCTTTTTTTCTCGGGGGTTAGTTTTTTGGGTTTTTTTTATATTTCATGGAAAAATAACCTAAAGACTAAACGAATGGCTCTGTGTGCCGGGCATTTTACTGTCAGTGTCAACACAAATGCACTGGATTGCCTTTATGGCATCTCATGAAATGCCTTTTTGACCCATGCCTTCCGTACGTAACACATCATTTCAGTTGGATTGCTTAATGGCAGAGAATGACGAGCCCTGAGACCAATCATGTCTCCACCAATTTGATTGGAACAGCATTAAACCACAGTATCTAGTGGGAATAAAACTGCCCGGCTTATCTTTGTGTCCCGGCATTATCAAAGACCAGGGAGTTTGAAATCCCTAATAGAATCAAATAGGGCTAAGAGGAAAAAGAGGGATCTTTGCTTAGGCCAATACCTGTTATTTAGATTTCAGGAATAGCAGAAATCCAAATATGTGCTTTTTTTGTGTTCATTTTTTTTGTCTCTTCACCCCATTTTCTGGTACTAAGCATACTAAAGATGATTGTATCGGACCACTAGAGCTGTTTGTGACTTTTAGATGTTGTACCTATGCTATTTTGTTGTTGTTTTTATTTTTAAAAACCATCGGCTGGTGGTTAAATTACACTGAGTCAGATTGTTTTCATTGGCGCGATAACTTCATATCCACAGGTAATGAAGTGGCACAATTGCACACGTTAGTTGACTGGATGAGAGATGAGGACCTAGGCTAGGCTATGTTGTTAAATACATCTTACAAAAACACTTTCGCATAATTGTATTTAACTTGGTTTTCTAAAACTGACAATAGTACACGTTAGGGCAGTGATTTCTGAGTTCATGATTCATAGTTTGCATTTAATACAACCTCTATAACTGACTGAAATGACGCGAAACTAATTGGTGAACCCCGGCCTTCGTTCTCTTGATTAGTTTATAGTTTTCTCGAGAACCAATATAATATTACTGGGGATAGGTACATACTTTGTTGTAATCTCAGGATCTGTGCTGAAACAACAGGCAGAATTTATTAATCCAATCAGATCTCTGCAGGATTATTATGTCTACACTTTTCTTCTTGATGGGATGTTCCATAATTTAATTCCTTTTTAACCCCAATCCCACAGCACTTAATTAGATAGTCAAGCACGCACTTTAGTACATTCAGGTTCTAAGTGTGCAAAATAGAGCAGATGTAATGTATGTACTTATGTTTACATGCATGTGTAATGCTGCTGAAAACAGGAAAGAAGGGTTGTAAAAAGACAAGCAAAGGCTGCAATGAAATTGTACTCCAACAATGCATTATTTAAAATAGGGAAAAAAAGAAAGAAAAAAAAAAAAAAAGGTGTATTTTTGGGGACAGTGTCCACTGCCCGCTCACTTGAGTTATCGGTTTCTGGGTGCATGGCCCAGCAGCGTGATATGGTTACATTACCCAGCCTACTGCTGACGATAGACTCTGGTCTAAGTCACTTAAAGTCAGTCCAATGATTTTTAAACACCTCAGGCAGGCTCCTCAAAAACTGCATACTCTTTCTGCCATCAGTAGGTGCTGTCAGGCCAGCCTGTCCAGGCAGGGGTGTCCTTTTTTAAATTTTTTTTTGCTTGTCTCTTGTGATGTCCATATCTGACTAGTAAATGGAGCCATTGCCCCTTGCAACTATACAAGTCGTAACTGAATCCTTTTGTTTTATTACAGTGTTCTTATACATGCTTTTTTTCATTATTATTATAATTATTATTTGTGTGTACCAGTAATAACTGAATGATTGTGCACGGAGCTAGATCACGATTTTGATATAGCAACGATTAAACAAATGGAGCATATACAATATATCTGGAGTCAGAAACGGAAAGCAATGAAAGGTCCACTTGTAGCAATAGCGCACGTGCGTGTGTAATAGTGTGCAGCACAAATATTGCACTGCCATCCATTTAGGCCAGTTTAGTAAATCAAAGCATAAATGCCAATGGAAGATTTAAATGCGGGTTAGATGTCATAATCTTTGGTCACAAAAAAAAGGCCTGATTGCCAAAATGTGTTAAGGGGGGAAACCCCTCTTAGTAAAGCAGCAATGGATTTATGCATTCAAGCAGTTTACAGTCTGACCATCAAATCTGAGCCATGAATTTTCTGACTGAAATGAATGTAGGGTCAGTTTAGAGCAGGACAAATTGCTTTCTCCCGACTTTAAACTGTTGCTCTTCATTTGTCTTGCATAGATATGATTATACAGGTAGCATGTAGTAAAATGATTCTCTGCATATTATACTGTGTGTGTAGTAGTCTTCCTGCATCGAAAGTCTGGATATTTCTTTTGGCATCATCATTGGTGTATAGGCTTACTGTTGTGAAATATCACTTTTCTTTCTCTATACATATTGTGTGGAGTGTAGCCTACAAGGTAAACGGAGGACAGGAGTTCAGATGAATTCAACATTCATATTCATCCATTCCATTGAGATTGCCTTACAGTACAGTAAAACAAGAGGGACAAGGTGGTCTTCAGTAGATACGATCACACGTTAAATAGCCTATATTTGACAAAAAAAATGCACCTAAGCTACACCCATTTAGTGCCATAGAAACCTTGATTTGCCTTTAGACATTAATCACATTTACTCAGTCCGTAACATATTCAGACATAGGCAGGAGTATTATAAATTTTGTGTTTGGAGCTGCATGCTTTTCACCAGTTATATTAGTCAAAAGAAAAGCTATAAATATTTGCATGGGATATTCATACTTGAAACCAAGTATTCTGTTTGAAAAAAAAAAAAAAATTGGTGTTGCTAGAAGTCTATTTTATAATTGGACATTTTTTGAAGAATATACTTAGTCCCTTTGGTATTGGCAAAGCAGTCCCTAGGTTTTGTGGTAAATAAGGTGGTTTGTAAAGTGTGTTACAAGGAGAAAAAAAACAATTTTTGATGTCCAAAACTGCATGGTATAAATACAGAATAGAATTGATTTGCCTCAATGGATGTCTTGGTTCTTACTTGAAGTAAATTGCAAATTTCAATTCAACCCTCTGATCCACTGTTGAGCCTTTTGCCTTAAAAGCTATAAAAGAAAATGATACCTGGCAGTACCTGTTTAGTTGTCACCTTCAGAGTTATGCTGCTAGGTTGGATTGCTGAAAAAGAAAATTGGCTTCTTTTTTTTTTCTTCCTTCTTTTGTTTGGTCTTACAAAAATCTCTGGGTGTCAAGAAGCACACAAATAAATTGAGGTAGCACATAGCTCAAGGTTGCCATGGTGCAGAGATTGCTCGGAGTGGTTGGGATCTCGCCATATTTTCCACTGTGAATGAATTCAGAGTTCACTCGTAAACAATCGACTTTGGCTTATGTAATATCTAGAGCCAAACGACCGGGGTGGGGGGTGGGGGGAGAGCAGTGGTGTACCTCAGAAATATTCAGACAGAAAAGAAATTCTTGCTTGTACAGCTATGCTAACAAAGAGTTCAGATCTTTCGATCCATTTCGTTGTGAGTTGTGTAATTCTGCTTAAACCAGCCTAAATCAGATGTATCTACGCGGAAGTGTTTGATTAGTGTCAGTAGATGTCTCATGTTTCCTACCTTGCGAAGGGGCAGCCAACTGCACTTTGTACTTTTTATTGGACCTGCAGTTTTACCTCATCAGTGATCTTTTGTGTGACAATGCTGACATTTATCCTCTGTGATTTTGGGGGGGCGGGGCGTTTTTTTTTTTTTTGTTTTTTTTTCTTTCTTTCTTTCTTTTTTTTCCTTCCTGATGCCAGTTGTGAAGATTTCTCTTGTAGTGTGAGTGACTTTTCAACATATGCATGTCGAACCTAAACATGCACAAACCCTTTTATTCTTCTTTTTTTCCTTTTTGAATTGAAAACTGAACTGAAAAGCTTAGTTAACCCTGTTGCGACATGTTTCTCTTCATTACGATCAACCAATGACTCTGTTATCTGACGCAAGTCATGTGGAGCGAAGGGTAGAGTCTAAGTTAAGGTGGGAAATGAAGGTAGCTATAAAACTTTACCTCTGTAAGTCAGAACAATACAAGTTTTACATTATGACTAATGCTCGTTTGACCACCTTCCCTGCCTGAACACTTGGTCATTAATTTCCCCCACCAATAAGACCTGTGTAATATCGAACACAGTGTTGGCATGGTGCCTTTTATTTGTTACTACCGAAAGGTACGGTCTTCCATTTGTATTTCCCAGAAGCCTTATATTGGGAAAGAGAAATTACACTGAACATACATGACTACAGTAGATGGGCTCATACTCCCACTGAGCATTATTACTTCAATCTAGTGTGATCCAAGTTAAAACAACGAAAACAAACAAAACACTCTAAAGAACTCCTACAGTTTTAGTCTGGATTTCACTATTTGCTCCCTTCGGGAGGCTGAATAACTTGCACAGTACTGATGCGATTTAGGGCACATCAAACATCAGATGGATGAGGATCAATAGTACGAAAGCACAAATCCAAAGAAGGCACCTCGGGGCTCAGCTGGCTCTCTCAACAATAAGAAGCGAAGGAGCCTATAGACCAAATTGAGGCAAAGAAGTGAGGAAAAACATCTAACTCTAGTGCAGGAAACATGAGGTTTGATTGTCAGTAACACATTAACTGTAGAAAGGCCATTGCCTGGAATTTCAGAGCTTTCTTCTGATTGTTCTTCTCAACTCTTGGGTATTCGTTGACGGTTAGTAACTTCACAGTGCAGATTGTGAAACGATGCGGTACCTGAATTCAACATCAGACATAGGTAAACTGTTTGTTGTGACTGTGTTGCGATTTGATTGTGGAGATTGTTTTTTGTCTTTTATTTTTAGGCTAGACTGACTACAAGTAGGGTTGCAGTAGTAGCTGTGTGCAGTGTTAATAACAGTGTGATCATATTATAGGAGTGACGTAACATTTGTTGTCTTACTTCGACATTAAGGCATGGATCATCTTCTCTCAAGCTGACCTCGTTTGAAATGGAAGATAAAAGTGCAATAACCTTTTGTTTATCATTGCTTCCTCAGTTGGGAAAAATATTTAATATGCCCTTTTTTTTGTTAACACCAAAAGTCACTCATCTGTAGCAAATGAAGGATTTCAAGTGGTCCTCTTGTTTGTGATCAGAGAGGTGGCATTTGATTGTGGAGTGTGTGATATTCCATTCTTAAAACTGTGATCGACATACATCTTTAACAGCTGCCTGCTCAGACAAAGGACCCTGCACAAGTTGATAAATTTGAGTAGGAGCATTTTTTCTTCTTCTTTCTTATGGATGGACTTTGATGGTATTGTAGTTTGGACTTCTGGTTTAATAGCCGGTGTAGACATGTTCATTTGCATGTGTAGATGTGTATATGCATCCTTTCTTCCTCCTTGAATGAAATGTTTTCTCAAAAAAAACACAAAAAATATATTTAGACCTGCTGTCGGCGATGTATGCGGATAAATGGAAATATGAAATGCCTTATATTTGTTTTCAATGTTAAGCATTAAGGGTTCTTACGTGTCCCTCCCTTTTCAGTGTGTAGCCTAAAGCTTGTACAGTTAAGAAACTCATGAGATTTATATCTACTGTATAGCCTGTGTGTTTTCAGAATTTGTTACTTGGAGGTCCTGTGATTGTGGTTTTAGAGAAACATTCCCCTTGAAAGTGCCGTTTGTTTTCACCAGCAAAAGATGTGTCTTTGGGGGGAAACATTTATTTACACGAAGGAAAACAAATGTTCGAAACACTTTCCAGTGTTTACCGTCGAACTGAATGACACAACGCATTCGTGCAGTTGAACCAAGGCAGCAATCTTCTGACGGAGCACCTTATCGACATGCTCCTTCTGTGAGCCCATAATAGAAGTAGTCTCTCACCAAGCTTGATTACTCTAAAGCAGAGCCATATCAAAGAATTTGCCCTTTAGGAGCCCCCTTGAATGTGCTATTAGGAATAGCTTACTGTAGGAAAGGATGTATACTGCATGTTCTGTGACATTTTAGTAGTGGTTGTCCCTCTTTCTTTTTTGTTTCTCCGTGTTTTTATGTTTAGTCTGCTTCACTGTAGATGTTGCCACCTCATTGCAACTCACGAGCTATTAACAATCCTCTCACAACTGGACTTAAAGCAGGCGTTGATCTGCTGCTGATGCAGCCTTAAGTCATTGCGAGTTTTAAAAAGGAAACGCTAGATTAATGGGTTGCCTGTTTTGTGTTATTTTTATTTATTTTTTTTTTTTTTGAGTGGCTTATTATGGGGTAATGACAAAGGAGCTCTTATCATGAGTGGAAGGACTTTGAATCAGGTCATGTGATGAATTACAATCAAAGAGTTTCACAGTGCACCTTCATAGAAAGTTAAACAAAAAAAAAAAGTTGGCTTGTCCACCCAACATTCCAAAGTTGATTTAATTTTCCACAGTCCTGTCCCTCTGATTGAGAATTTTTTTTTTTTTTTTCTCTTTGCTGGTGAATGAAGTGGGCGTGTGTGTCAACGACAGGGTTCCCTATTTAGCCTAACGCTGATTACCTCATTTACAAATCTGCAAATACACTATTCTACTGTGTGTAAAGGAGTCAATGCCATCACCAGCAGCGCGGTCTCGAGACCTGTGATGACAACAGGACCAATGAAGTTGAAATTAGTCAATTTTGAAATATGACCAGTCTGGGAATATAGGGTTAAGACACGATTCAGACATTTTTTTTTCTTCTTCTTTTTTTGTGTAAAGATGAATGAGCCTCTTAAGATTTCTTTAACTAGTACATCACCACAGCTGCTACCCCAGTCAATGCAGGAGCTGTCAGAAAGCTGCAGATACACTTTTGTTTTTTTTAAATAGCCAAGTCAATATTCAAAGATAAAATCAAACACTTGTTAAAACACAGCTCGTCAAACTCCAACTGGACTAGCAGCTGTTGGCACTAGCATGGTTCAGGAAGCCTGGTGTGTCACAATTGTTTAAGTGAACGATTGCGTTAGCGTCACTTGCTGTTTTTTCAGTAGCATTTCTCCTACCTCCTTGTTTTGCAGCCTTGAGTATTGTTCGTCTCTCCACCTGTTCTGACTTACAAAAAAAAAAAAGTTTATTCACAGTGCGGGAATACAGATTTATCATAAGCAATGGTAGTTATACATAAAGTGTGCTTGGTTGTGCTGTATGTGTACTTGTCTATTTGACGTTTGGAAAAAAAATATTTATGAGAAGCATTTATACGACAAAATACCACTGGAATGTGAAGCCAGACAACGTTATGATGCAGATTATGATGATAGTCTATCCCCTTTAACATTCAGTGGCGAATGGTCAGAGGAATCATCTTTTTAAGAAAATGAATAACCATTGGCTTTATATTTTAACAGCATTTATTTCTTTGGTTTCCTCTTATACATATACTTTCCCTATCTAGCCCTATGCTATACAATATTTCAACGTTTACAGCTTCCTTTTGGGTCAGCCATTTATTTATTTATTTTCATTATTTTTATTTTTTCTCCCCCCTACAGTTGTAATGATATCACAGGTTGTCACAGGGATGATAGTAAGGTGTATTTGTAAATGTGGATGAGTTTGAGCCCCTCGAGCCGTATGCCTTTGAATCCATCTGTCCACTCTGTACCAAATTCTGCTACACAGGCGTCTTGTTTCCGCACTGCCCCAACATTTTACATCCAGTTTTGACTACAAAGGGGTACGGGACAAAGGTGAAAGGTTTGAGGTTTTTCAGACCAGGCCCCACCATCCCACCACCCTCACACCCACCCAACAGCTCACCCATGCCTACTCTAAAACAGGACCAGCCCAACTCCCCCACCCTTCCCCTCTCACCCACCGTCTCACCTTTAACCTCAAGCCATTCATTTTTCTGTTTTTGTTTTATTTTAATTTTTTTCGACAATGCAATCCTGAAAGCACTTTGCCTTGTTATTCCTTTGTGTGAACATGTGAATGATAATTTGTTACAGAAATGTTAAATATGTAAAAGATCATTCACTGTTTTGGAAAAACCTGCATCTGTCTTTCTGACGTTAAAAGGAAAAAAAAACAAAACAATTTAGTGACATTAAACCTGAATCTATTTTATAAAATGTTTGCTGCAGCCAATTGGTCTCGTCATTCAGTATTGTGGCTTAGGGTTGTTTGTGTTCAATAAAGTGCTATTGCTAAATATTTCTTGAGTCTGGAGTTATTTATGTTTTTCGTGTGTTGTGTTTTCTGCAGTGTCTTTCAAACTAGGAACCCAAGAAAAAAAACATATAGCTGAGAAGACATTTTAAACCTTTTAATGTGTGTGTATGTGAGAATCTACTTGAGGCTTGAGGTTTCTCAACTCAAATGAGGAACTGACAAAGCAAAGAACTTGACTGTTTTTACCACCACTGTTAGCTCGCATTTTATAGTAGTATGATGGGAGTGTATTGGACTTTGACCTTTGTGTGTTACTCATAAGGAATTTATATACTTCTTAAAGTGTTTGTTTTTGTGCAAAATACAGTAACAAGCGACATTAAAATATTGATCTGCTGGAGTTTATACGAGATTGAACCACTAGTTTCATAAGAAACTAATGTAATAAAATGACTGACTTGCATGCAAAAGTAATGTGAATATTGCTGTAACTAGCTCTAAGTTTCCTCACATATTTATAAGAGTACCAGTGCAGTTCAATGACACAGTGTCAGTGTTGGAGGAGCATGCACTCACACTGTTATAGACTGAGTCATTCATTTCAGTGTGCGCCCTGTTCTGCTAAACCAGATCCACCCACTCTGCATAAAGTGCATTTTCTGTCTGGATATTTCTACCTATTTTTTTTCCCCCTTCCTGTTTACCTTCTGTCCTAAATATAACATCATGTTCTTTCACGGCTGAGAAAGAATCGTGTCATATTTGTGTGGCTGTGCTGTGGAAAAGTAATGAGCAACCCTCCGTTTCTTTATGCTTTGCTAGGAAAATGGCAAATGGTTTCAGCAATTCAGTTACATGCACAGACATATCTTGAAATTTGGTATATTAGGCAGTTTGCACAACTCCAACAAGATTGAAAATCAATATTTGGTATTCCTAAAGGACGCCTGAACTCTCTTAGACACATTTTAGTCTTTAAGTAGTCTTCAGGATCTTGAAAGAGATTCAAAGTTCTTCTTTGGATGTTGGCTAATTTGTGTTCTGTTCCCTGTCAAAGTCACCCCCACACTGTTGACGTCTAGGCTCTGGGAAGGTGAGTCCATGACGGATCGTGATCCATTGTGTGTGTATGTTTTTTTTGTTTGTTAGTCCGGGTATTCTTTAACTTAGTATGCTTTTTGTGGTCATTTTGATGGTTATAAATTAAGCCATTCATTGTTTAATTCTCTCCTGACCACCTCCAAACATTGAGACAAAAACGTAAAATCTGGATTCATCATCCTCACACTAAACAGGTCATCACAGATGGATCCCCCTCACTGGGACTGGTCCTGCAAGAGGTTTTTTTTCCTGGTAAAGGGAGTTTTTCCTTCCTGCTATCACCAGCTGCTTGGTCACAGGGAGTTGGGGTGACTGTTGGGGTTTTCTCTTTATTATTGCCAAGTGTATACCTTACAATATAAAACACCTTAAGGCGACTGTTAATGAACTGTAAATACAATTTAATTTAACTAAACTGAATCACACGTTGCAACTCATTGTCAGTCATTTGGCATACCTCAGCATTTTCTGTTTTCATATTTTAAGAATGTCTTCTTGACTGCCACTCTTCCACTGAGACCATTTCTAATGATGCATTACTCAGGTCCTGTGTCAAGTCTTTGCTGGCTGTTTTCCTGTTTGTTACAGACATAACATTCAGACACAGTTTTTTGTAGGCCTTCCACTTCTTTTGTCTTCCAACAGGCTGCTAATAACAAAGTACCTAAAGATGCAATTTAAAATCAGACAAATTTAATTTAATTTAATGCTTGAATGATTCATTCAAGTACCAAAAAGCTTGTCTAATAGAGTTCAGGCAATGCTGTAAGTAGTTTCAGAGACAAAAATGTTTTTATCTGAATATGGTGGGTAATAGGGATAGACTGAAAATGAATGAAAAAAGCAACCAATGTCCCAAGAAAATCTTTGAAAAATCATCCAGGAAACCTAAAGACGTATTGTTGAAGAGAACTTTAAAAAATACAAGAAGATCAAAATACAAGATTTTGCTTCCTGGAAGCAAATTATAAAGACATGAGAGGTGGCTCAAGTCTGTTTCAGATTACTGTATGTATTTGTGCCATATTTGTCTTTACAAATGAAACCATCACGGAAAAAATTAACTGGTAGTTCTAGTCAGATTTGAGTAAACGTGTATTATAATGTGGTCTGTAGATGAATGAAGATAGAAAGATGGATAGAGAGAAAAAAAAAGTTAAAGGACCAATCAAACGAACGTTGTAGCGGTACGTCATGACGTCGCCGCTCGCTTGCGTCTCAACGACGCTGAAGTGTAGGATGTAGCACAGGACGTGGCTATCAAGCTTCTAGCTACACTGGGACGTCTGAAAACCCCCCCCACAGAATTCGTCATAAAGAACTGGTTTAATACACGCGTAGGTAAGTATATCTGTTAGTTATGGTATTTTCTTCTAGCGTGTGCAATTGTAAGCGGACATTTCTCTGTGTAATACGCCTAGACTGAGCTCTGTCTGGTTAGCTTGATGCTAATATCCAGGGAAAACCAACGGTACCGTATTTGCTAAAAGGGATGGTTAGTGGAATAGCGATAGCTACATGTAATTCGTGACTAGAGAGGGGTTCTTATATCCAAGCATTGAGGTGCTTTTTGTGTGCTGACCCCAGTTGCTTTAATTATAAACCCCAAATAACTGGAGCAAAGTACAGCGTTGTCAACGAAATATCTTCCATATAGCTAACGTTAGCGATGCTAATGTTTGCAGGGCATGTTGAGAGCAACTGGAGAAATGGGGGGTCTGTAAATCGCCTACATGTGCCGCTTTCAGTCAAATTGGGTCATCAGCCAGTCAGCTGGAATGACAGGATGTTCTCATTAGGTGCCATAGGTGATAGTAGGGTTTAATTTACACAACGTTAGGTCAAGGGCATCGATACAGGGCTGTGTGCTCAATGTCTTGAGTCATTGTTCCTTTAAAACATTTTTTTGGTTAAAGCAGAAAACGATGTTCATAAGGATAAAACAGGTGTGAGATGCTGTTAGGTAAAGAATATAGATTATTGCAAGAAAATTTGAAAACGACTGAGCTCACGTCTTTTTTAATATATCTCCAGATAAATTGCGTCGATCTTGGATTTTGTCCCATGCAAGAACTGTAATGAATCTAACAATCACTGTGAATATTATAATTTTTCTTTTTCTTTTTTTTAAAACTCTTTTAGCAAGGAGGCCATTTTACCAGATGTGACGTATCAGCAAAACATCAGGACCTGAATGGAAACATTTGAGGCCTTTTGTGCGTGAGGTAGGCTTAAAATATTTGAACGTGTGAAGGATTTAGGCAGATTATTTGGCTTTGCTTGGCAAGTAATTTGTCAACATGTCTTGGTAAACTTGCCCTTGTTCTTTGAATCTGAACTGCTTTTGATTCTTTATGTAAACTCAGACTGAGCTGATGGTGTTGAGCACAGTTGTATTATGAAGCAGGTTCAACATATCCAGGGGTTTTGTTTTTTTTGTTTGTTTGTTTTTTTTTTTTGCATTAGCTGGCTTTACCAAACCTAAAACTTTATTTTAAAAAAACGAAGATTTTTATTCATTCTCACACTTGCATAAAAAAAGGGAATTTGATGCACATGACTGCTTCTCAGCATGAAATTGCCAGATTGTGTGATAGAGATCTATGAAGAACATACATACCTCAAATGGCAATTGTTGCTGCTAGACATTGTCAATAGATCAAAGCTAAATTGATTTTATTGGTTAAATATACTCTGTGACTGATATACAGCAAATTGACTGATTAATTTCTAATCTGCTGTATTTTCAGCAGTCTACTACGAATTATGACAACTGAATACATGTACATTTATATGACATGTGGTCCACAGTATGCACTGTAATGGCTTCATTTATTTTTATTAGTGTTGTTCAGCTGGTGCTATATATAAAATGGTTTCCTTCAGCAGAGAATCTGTAGCACACTTGGATCATGCTGTCTTTAAGAGTACCAATTAAATTGTGGCAGTTGCTCACAATTGTAAACCAGAACTCTGAACACACCTGCTCTGGACCAGGTTAAGAGTTTAACATGAGTTACCATGGTGACCACTTTTGTGACACTGAAAACTCTTGAGTTTTAAGCTTGACATACGCTGCTGACCTATTAGTCTCGCTTTGTGGTACACCCCTCAAGGCTAGTTGAGTACCATCTGGTGTTTTTCTTGTCACTAAAAGTGTTTTTTTTAAATCACTTTGGGGTCATTATCATGCACCCAAATAAATTTAGGATTAGTCAGTGCCTCTCTGTTGCATAAGAATTAAAAATACTTAGTCTTTGTACAGATTAGTATCATCTGTCTACAGTTGTCTCTAAGAAGTTAATATGGCTAAAAACCTTTTTGTGTGTTGTTCAGGAGGTGTGGGTAATGTACCATGGGGTACGACGTTACGAGGTTTCAAGGGGAGGTGGATGAAGACCTGTTGTGTCCAATATGTAGTGGAGTGTTAGAAGAACCAGTGCAGGCAAGTCTTTGATCAAAATACCCCCCACCTTTTAATTCTATCTGTATTTCTGACATTACATTTGTTTTATATGCATATGCATTTTTCCACCTCAGGCTCCACACTGTGAGCATGCTTTCTGCAATGCCTGTATAACGCAGTGGTTTGCCCAGCAGCAGATTTGTCCTGTTGACCGCACAGTAGTGACGCTGGCTCACCTCCGTCCTGTGCCCCGCATTATGCGCAACATGTTGTCCAAACTTCAGATCAGCTGTGATAATGCGAGCTTTGGCTGCACAGCCACACTGCGGTTGGACCAGCTGCAGTCACATCTCAAGGACTGTGAGCACAACCCCAAAAGGCCTGTCAACTGTGAGGAGGGATGTGGGTAAGTGGATTCCATAGAATAAATCCTTACAAGCCTCCTTTGTATTTTATAGTATTAAATTTTCTTTTCTTTCTTAATATTCTGTTTTTCTCACTCTTGCAGGCTTGAAATGCCCAAAGATGAGCTGCCCAATCATAACTGTATTAAACACTTGCGGAGCGTTGTCCAGCAGCAGCAAACTAAAATTTCAGAGCTGGAAAAAACTGTAGCCGAACATAAACACCAGCTGGGGGAACAAGTAAGAGTATTTTGCCTACACAATAGTATATTTTTGACAAAATATTCAGTCTAGTCTTGATAAAATATTAACAGTTGTCTGTCTGTATGATATTTGGCAGAAATAATTCGAGTGCCATGTCTTTGTGGTATAAGACACAGATGCATGCCTATTATATGTGTTTGATGGACGTGCAATAACAATGGTCTCCTCATTCTTATTGCACTTTTTTTTTTTTTTTTGGTGTGGATGTGAATCTATTTGGGTTTTTTAAATGGACAGTTACAGATTTTGTACTTGAGGCAGTTTTGAGAGGTTTTTCATTCACTGTATTGCTTTTCATTTCCAGAAACGAGACATTCAGCTGCTAAAAGCCTACATGAGAGCAATTCGCAGTGCAAACCCAAACTTGCAAAACCTTGAGGAGAGCATCGAGTACAATGAGATACTTGAGTAAGTGAAGCTTTCCTTTCCTCTCCCAATATTTGATCTGAAATAAATTCAGTTCCTAATTTTCTTTTTTTCTTTTTTTCTTTTTTTTTTAATCTTCAGGTGGGTAAACTCCATGCAGCCTGCTAGAGTGACACGCTGGGGTGGCATGATCTCCACTCCTGATGCTGTCCTCCAAGCAGTCATCAAGCGATCCCTCATAGACAGCGGCTGTCCTCTCTCGATTGTAAACGACCTGATCGAAAACGCCCACGAGCGTAATTGGCCGCAGGGACTGGCCACTCTCGAGACGCGGCAGATGAACAGGCGCTACTATGAGAACTACGTTGCCAAGCGTATCCCTGGCAAGCAGGCAGTGGTGGTGATGGCCTGTGAGAATCAGCATATGGGGGAGGATATGATCCTGGAACCCGGCCTGGTTATGATCTTTGCGCACGGAGTCGAGGAGATCTTATAACTGTGCAGCTAGCTGAACTGATCCAGCGACGAATAGGGACGTTTTGCTTTGGGGGTTTGCTGTGATGAGTATGATTTCTCTCTTTGGAGTGAAACCTTTTGAATAAATCTGGCTTATTTAAAGTAAACTCTTAGGCTTACTCCTAAGCTTGATACCTATGCCTTAAAGTAAGGACAAATGCTTATTGAACCTGGCAAATATAAACTTAAACTGACTGATATCTAAGATAAAAGGTGAGATGTGATGTTTACAAGGTTTATATTTAGTGCATTATATGATCTGATTGTTCTGCTCCATGTCCTGATAGAGTAATAAGCCCAAACCCCAGTTTAATGTGCTCTGTTGTATAAATGCTTGTAAATAGAAATACTATATTGAATTATAAATGTTATACTCCTCACTGTAATTAGATTTTTCTGTTTTTGTTAATCTCAGTTCTCTTTAGTCAGCTTCTCTTACTGTCTACAGGGACGTGCTTGCTTTAGTATTTAGTTTCCTGTGAATATTCCCAGAGACATTGTGCTTCTCAGTTTAGATTGTTCAGACCTTCCGTGCCATTTGTTTTATTTATTGTGTTGCCTTTCACACAATTATGCTTGAAGATGTTATCATGTGACATTTGGAGCTCTGCCTTTATCGGTGCATTTGAAGTTCACTGCAGAAAGAAATTGATTTTGTGTTCTATCTGTTTGTTGCCTCAGTTGTACATATAGTCTGTATGTTGGGTCTAGTGAAAGTTTTAAAGTTTGGGATATGACTATGTATAATGAGCTTTGAAAAAGTGTTGTGGCTCATTTCTGATTTAAATATAGACATTTACATCATGGACATCTTTTTCATTATTCACAGTTGGCTAACATTGTTGCTGAAATGCCACTAAAACCAGACACAGCTTGGAGATTGTACCAGTATTTGTAAAGTCACTTTTAAGGCTTTCAAGAGGAGAAATGCTTCGCCATTAGTCACTCATTGCTGTAGTAAGACGAGCAAAAAAAGCTGTTGTTATAGAAACCCACACAAGTGGATAATTCCCTTTACTATTTTCCTTGTTATTGTTTTTGTTATGTGTCTGTTATGTACCATGTTGTACAGACAAGGTAATAAAATGTAAAATCTGGGTGGATTTTTGTCATTGGAAAAGCCTGAGTTTTTATTTGGCTTCCTAATTAGGAAAAAATGCAGTTCCTTATTTTACCACAACATGTCATCAGAGAACTGCTGGGAAGTACACTTCATAATTCACTTCAGCTGACTGCTTTATATAAAGATTTAAGTCCAGAGAAAACTGCTGCAGCCTGTAAGAAGTCACAATATGGAGTGTGAGGTGGTGCTGTCCCAGTTTACGAAAAAAGAGGAAAGTTTAACCACAAAACTAAAGACGGGGGAAAAGTCTGACTACTCTGACCTGACTCACTCTCCTTTTCTAACCCAGACACCCACATGTTTTCCATGTCTGTTATCCTCTCCTGCCAGCCTCGTCCTCATTGTGCAGCTTAATCCCTCACCATGTTCAAAATAAAGATTCAATCAATCAATCAAAAAAAACCATTGTGCTCAGTGGAATGTGAAATCATGTGCTTTACCAAATATTGTGGTTCTTGTTAAAGTCCACACATATAATTATGTCATGTGGTTGGTTGAGGACTGGTATGCTGCAGTACCGCACTGGCCAGAATATTACAATACACCTCAGAATATGTGTAAATGTATAATAAAGTACTTAAGCCTTTCCACAAGAAGCATAATTTAAATAAACAGAACTTGGTTTAATGGAGACGCAGAGGAAGCATTCACCTCATTTAAGAAAATTTAAAGTGTGGCTGCATTATACTGCAGCTATATATGTGTTTGTTAGGAAATAAACAGGCAGTGCAACTGTTTGAATTTCTCTGTTATATTAATGGGCTACTGCGTGAGCAACTCATTCACATACTGTGCGATAACACCAGAAGCTGTACGGCGTTCACCCATAACAGACATCTTGCATGGTAAGTTCAATTTTTCATTTTATCTGTAACGTATCCGTCGTTAGTGGTGTACAAATGTAATGAAGTAAAAAGGAACAAAAAACAAAACTTTTATTATTTAATAACAAAATACTCGTTTCTAATTGGATGAAGTTAACGTAAAACTCGCCAGCAATAGTATAGTCCCGGATTTTGTTCACGTTCGATATCAATACGCACTGTTTGTTAAAGATATGAGTTCATAGCCGCAGTATTTACAGTATTTCACTGTTTACTCACTATTTGATTAAAAGCATACATCGGATAGCAGCGTAGCCTCTATAAGGCTTATAACCACGCAAATACAATTAATATTTATCGTTATTGGTCACTATCTATAAACAAATTCTATCAACACCAAGGTGGCTCGAGGTCTGTAGTCTAAGTAGGGTTGCCAACCGTCCCTTAAAATACGGAATCGTCCCGTATTTCGAAACAAAAGTACACGTCCCGTATTGAGCTAATAAGGGACGCACTTTGTCCCGTAATACAGTGAGAATCAAAAGTAGTCTATAAATGTTAATGGAATTAACGCTTTGTTTGAAAACATAATTCCCAGCCCCTCTCCTGCTTTGTGACCAATGAGCTGACAGCACACTTATGACAATTCGAGTATGACAATTCAGATTACCGCTCATCTCATTGGTCGAGGAAAGGTCGCTTACGGAGAAAATACCGGAAGACAACAGATGACCACAACAAGAAGCATGGCCAACAGGGAAACAAACGCCGACACTGCGGTGCAAGTCTCGGACGACAGTACACCTAAAGCTGGGCAGACACTGTGCGATTTTTTCAGTCACGTTATTCAGCTCCTGCTCAAACTGCACGATTGACTCGCAGGGGTTAGAAGTTGGTAGGTCACGATGCAGGTCTCACACTATACCGCCCGATGCTCTGATGCGACCTGAGTACTCACACTGTGCCTCCATAAAATGAAGGTTATAACAGAAAATCTGTCGCTCTCTCTGTCTTTCACTCACACAGACACACACACCACCACCATCAACTTTGCTAAATTGCTAATGAAAAACATTGATCAGGCAGCTGTGATTGAGCAGCAGTGTAAATCCAACTATTTTCATGGTTGTTGTGGTCGTGATAATTTTGTGAGGCCACATCGAAAAGGCTCGGATGAGCTTTCCAAAGTTCTACAAGTTGTGCCTCCATCGCTTGTGTCCAGATCACACGCTGCACAGCCGTGCTGCTCCGTCTTTTTCGCTGACATTTGTGTTTGCGCGTGCGCAGTGTGACAAACTGCGGTGACACCCTCACGACCAAGCGATTGATGATCGGGAGCTGGTCGTGAGGTGTTAATCGCGTCTCGTTACCCCACGTATACTACACGATACACGACGCACGATGAAGGCCAAAATCGGGCCGATCGCCAAATCGGTCGCACGACTCAAAAATCGGTTCAAAATGGGCCAAAAATCGCACAGTGTAAGCCCAGCATTACACTCACACAGACACACCACCACCATCAACTTTGCTAAATTGCTAATGAAAAACATTGATCGGGCAGCTGTGACTGAGCAGCAATGTAAATCCAACTATTTTCACGGTTGTTGTGGTCGTGATAATTTTGTGATGCCACATCGAAAAGGCTCGGATGAGCTTTGAAAAGTTCTACAAGTTGTGCCTCCATCGCTTGTGTCCAGATCACACGCTGCACAGCTGTGCTGCTCCATCTTTTACACCAACGTTTACGTGTTTGCGCGCGAGCAGTGTGAGCGGCTGTGATGAGACCCTCACGAGCGATTGATGATCGGGAGCTGGTCGTGAGGTGTTAATCGCTTCTCGTTACCCCACGTATACTACACGACGCACGATGAAGATCACTCAAAAATCGGCTCAAAATGGGCCTAAAACCGCACAGTGTAAAGCCAGCATTAGAGCAGCAATGTTTGTTCCCCTCAGAGAAAGGGAAGAATGGGAAAAGGAAAACACCTGGCTGGAAAAAGTTAATATGGGCATGTGCAGTGAATATCAGCGCTATGTGGCCAGAAGTGTGATAATATAATTTATTTTGTGTAATAAACAACTGCAAGGATAGATGATTACAAATAGATGACTAATACATAAAAGTAATACATAGATGAATAATGATGATGAGTTAAGATGCGTAATCATGGGAACAAGCGGGTTTACAAACAGGAGCAGCTGATTAGCATTAGAAAAGCTGAAATAATACCTCAACTGAAGCCAATTGTACTAAATGCACTAAATGTGCACTGTTACAAGAATGTTTTTCTTTCTATTGTTTTCTATTATTTTAAGTTAAGCAGGACAGAGTTCTTTTAAAGAAAGATTTACTTATATTCTCAAAAGTTAAGCATGACAGGCTTCTGTTTAAGAAGGAGACCTGTTTTATTGTGTTAATGTTGTCATTTTGAGCTAAAAATAAATGGCTAAATGATCATTTGTTTCACATGTGTTCATATCACAAAGAATACACATCTACTTAAATCAAATTCAAGTCAAATGGTTAAAAAAATAATTTCACACACAAAAAAAGAGCTAGAAAATTCACCACACTGGGAAGGGTGAAGACAACTGGGTCGCCCGGCCCTGGCCACGAGGTGTCCCTTATTTATTTTTCAGGGAGTTGGCAACCCTAAGTCTAAGTAGCCATAAGTTTAGTATTTATTTATCTATTTTTTGTTAATGTTGTTACAAGCAATTTGAAGGGGTTAGACGGTGATATTGCTTTATTGTAACCACGGTGGCTTTTTTTGTTCTGCGCCTTAACATGTGACGCCAGCTTCATCACTTTAAAAAGGCTCACGATGGACAGCAACACCAAAAACAACAACAGCGCTGCAAATGATAAAACTGTTGAAAGCATTACGGTGCAGCTTTTAGCGTATACTTCCTGAAAGATGCAGAGTGATAACTGCGCTTTTACAGCTGCATAATTTAAACGAAGCATTACTTTCTAACTTTGCAGATGGACGCACGGGACCGGAATAACGGGTGTGTATTGGCTAGCAAAGGAGGGCGCAGATCAGCTGAGGCGGTGCTTCGCCGGAGGGATCCTCAGTCTCTGCTCTGCGCAGTAGTTCACCGCTTCCACTCGGCAGACCTCGCCGCCTCCGTTTAAAGTTAACGACCACTTTGCTTCGCGTCTGAGAGCAGGATTTTGGTTTTGATTTTTTCTTCTGCACAGCGTCGAGACGGACTGTGTAAAGGCAACCAACACAGTGGCGGCGGAAAGGTAAATGACAAAAAAACAAAACCTTGCACCGTTCGCATTGATCGAAGTTTTAGCAAACCTCTATACGTCTTTCGGCTGCAGATGAGCCCCAGTCAAATAAGAGAGAGTAAAATTTCGTCTTGGTTTTGCGCTGCTATTAAGAATTGAATGAAAAGATCCGAGCAGATTCATGAGGATATCGATGAATTTCAGCTTGGTGCTTTTTTGCTGCTAATAACAGAGTAATTCACTCAGCAGATCAGCCTTTTAAAAATCCCCACAAACATGCAAAATTTCAGTTCCCTTTGCCAATAAGTTTGGTACCTTTGTCAGCCTATTTCATGTGTCAGAGTAGGAAATGGTAAGCATGTAGGCTGCTAAACACCTGAAGATACTTCATGTAAAACACTTACTGTTTTCTGTTTGTCCAAGCATGTCAGCAGCATACTCGACAAACAGGTTATTGGGTGATTACACTGCCTGATAGGACTTTATCTGAGTAACCCCCATCTGAGATTACAGGTGTTGCAGGGTATGGTGCTACACCAGTGGGAAAAAACAATAAGTACACCCCATAAGGGCTTTTGTATGAGTTTTCGTCACTACTGGGAAGGCAAAATCCTTCCTGGTGTGAAGTAGGTGATGGGGCACGTTGGTGAATAGCACTATTGCATTGTTTACTCAAACCTCTCCTTTCACTGGCATATGTCTGCAAAACACGAGTCCCCATGTTAAGTGGAAAAAGAAAGCATACAGGACAGTCTAGATATCAGGTTTGTGCCCCCCATCACCACTCTTTTTGTCCCAAACTCTCCAGTTTTGCAAGCGCTTTACATCCAAGTGATTTAATTTACAGAGCAGTTTTTCCTTTGTCATCTTGTGAGCAGGTTATTTTTAACGCTGAATAGGCTCCGAGGTGCTCATTTGTTTGCGGCTGCAAGAGGGTTTTTAGGAACAGACAATCAATAGTGTAGTCAGGTCAATTGTGCCATTGTTCACGTTTGCATCACAGGCTAGAGGATGTAAATTAAGTAGAATTCAGCCCATTCTGTGACTTTCGGTTTAACTTGCACATTTTTAATGTTCCAGCTATAGTTTTGCAGGATATGAGAAAGGATGAGCTTCCCTTCCTTTATTATATTAGCAAACCAGCCTAAAATGAATGAGCTACTACCTGTGAATATGGCATGAAGTGTCCTACATCAGTAATTTTCAGTAACACACTATGGTAGCATGCTGCGACTTGTAACGCTGATCCTTTCCAGTGAAGAAAATTCCTCAAAGTACAGGTTTTTTCCCAGTTCATAATTGGTCTTTAGTTGGCGGTAACTACACAAGTAAGCATGATCAGATCACATAAGTTAAAAGCAAAGATTAGGTATCTTATTTGACAGAAGTCCAGTTATTTCCACATTAGTGCTGATCATTTTGAAATAAAAATATGTATTATGCAAGAATTAATAAAGCCTCAATCAACAAAACTGGTTTTTCTGGCTCTGACTGAACCATTTAAAAATGTTCAATGCAGGAAATCCCGAATCTGTATATTATAGCTCTTTCGGATGGAAAAGACTAAATTACTGGTATGATAGTGGAAAATACCGCTGAACAGCACTTGAGATCATTTTAAAAGAAATGTAACATTTGTTTCATTTTTAGTTGTGGAGAGATCTGTGGGTGAACCAGACGAGACTCCCTGATAAGTGCAAACAGTCACACCATAAAAGCAATATGACAGCATGCACTCTCACTAGTCTGGGCAGGTTTGAGGGGTTTTTTTCTGAAGGCAGTATGGTGTTCTACGGGGCTGTCTCCACACACACAAACACGCACACACAGCTATTATATAAGTCACATTCAAGTCTGAACTCAGAGTGATGGGCTGCTTTCACTTTGAAGCTTGTGAGCATGTAAAGCCCTGCCTACATTTCCAAGAAATGTGTGATTCATGCTGTAGTGAATAGCTTTTGTTGTTTTTTTGTTCAGTCTTTTTTTGTCTTGATTTACAAGCCATGTTTATTATGTTCACATTATCCAGTATTCCTCCTAACTGGAGCCTGCAGTTTGCATTCTTCAAATATCACCAAACAGTGGTAGACAAGGGAAAGCCCTGTTTAACAGAGCATGCTCAATTCTGACTGTGGAATTGTTTTGGCCCAGCTTTGTGCGCTCTATCTATCTATCTATCTATCTATCTATCTATCTATCTATCTATCTATCTATCTATCCTGATCGATGAAAGTTATAATGAAGTTTTACTGAAGATGACCCCCCCCCCCCCCCCCCCAAAAAAAAAAAAAAAAAAAAACAACCCAAAAAACAAAACAAAACAGAAGTAGAAGCACTACATAAATGTGCAGAAGTACCATTTTTCCACCACCACCAGTTAGTGGTTTGTAACTTCAGGCTTAACCTGCAAACTGACCCCTTAAGCAAACAGTCCTTTTATAGTTAGGGGAGTGTTTCCCTCTTCATGCAATGAGTCACAGTAGCATCTGCATGTAGAACGCAATTTGGAGCGTGTCCTCTAGTTTTGAAGGCCAACCAAGACCTGTGGTGTGGGAGGAGGCACCGATGAAGGGGGAAGACTCACAGTTATGACTGGGCTCCCCTTCCCTCTAATGGATACCCCCCCCCCCCCCTTTCTGCCTCTGGATCCTCCTACCTGTTAGTCACCCATGGCAGCACTTTGACAGAGAGCAGCTGATGTAGGGAAACACTTTCCATAGCAACCAAACATGTCTGTCCTTCCACTTGTGTTAACCCGATGCATTCGGCACACGGTTCAATGAGCAGACTCGTTGTGGATTCGAGAGAAAAACAAATGGCCAACATTGTATGTTGACTTCTCTTTCTTCAAAGAACCTACGCAGTGTTTTCCAACCGCAGAATGACGGAGTCAGTGACTTACACCCTGCAAGTGTTGCAAAACAGCAGATTTCCTTGACACAAGGCGTAGGCGTTATGACAGCTTGCACAAACATTAGCCTGCGTGGAAAAAGGTCATCCCCAAGTATACCTTCAAGTGCCTGTTGTAAACATGGTGGTTTTAGGGTCGTTGACAGTTTTAAATGAAGACTTTAAGAGCTCATAATTAAACCCTTGCCATATGTTAAGGAAAATGTAAATGGAACTGTCGCTTTAATCCTCCAGTTTTATTTTTGTAGTTTTTTTTGTTGTTGTTGGGGTTTTTTTTTGTCCGTGTGGTGAAAGCAGTTGCTTTGGTGTTTTTTCTTTTGGGCAAGTGGTCAGAAGTTAAAGCCGCTGTCAGGCCTGAGACAGGTGGTTTTTTTCAGAAGTTTATTTGGGAAGTCGATGTTTCTGTCACGAGTCGTTGCTAACCACTTTAACGTTTAAATTGTTCTTCAGTGCTATTTGAAGAACCACTACTGCGCCAGTAGCTTCTGTGCACGGCTGCTCAGAATAGGTTGCATCATTTATTCTGTACTGATTATATGGAGCAACATTTTGTTTAAACAGTTATACCTCAAACTGTCTGTCTGTCGAGCAAATCAAAGTAAATCACGTAGAAGAACTGTACTCTTTTTAGGCCAAATATGAATTTACATAGCCAAGACTCTACCACATAAACTTTATATAAAGGAACACAAACAGTTCCTTCATAAGGTATCTGCCATTTAATGTTATCAGTGGGACCTTATTGACCTGACTTAGTCACATGGTCTGTATTCGGTCTTACCGAGCTTCAGGCATTTGTGAAACCTCCTGAAATATGTATGCCCACTTTAGTAAGCTCATTTAGTCAAGGCCATAATTTTTCAAAGAAATCCATCCCATGTTTTTGAGTGTAAACAACTGGCTCGTGTGCATTACACTCTTCATCCGTCCTCTGAGAACATAGAATGCTTCTTCCTGTCCTGACTGGTCCCGATTTCCCACTCTGCATCGTGCATGCAAATCATTATCTAATCAGGAAGTGTGGAATCAGATTACTCAGATAGGCTCAAGATCTAGTGGAACCAGACAATAATGATGATGATGGTGATGATGATGACCATGATGCTCTGGGAAGGAGAGAAAATAGGCACGACGCTGTTCATGACATCATGAACAAAAAACACCTAAAACGTATCGAAAATGAGGTGTCTTTTTATCTGCAAATAAAAACTCACTCGTAAGCTTGTTTTTAGTTTATTTCTGGGGCAGTTTTTAAAGAGATGGAGACAGGAGAACATTTATAGAATAAAGAGGTTCAGGCTGTAATCTGGTGATCAGTAGCAGATGGCTTCTCATGATTCCTCCATGTGTCACTTTGCTGTCGATAAAAACCTGGCCCACCTGATCGGCTGCATAAACAAAGTGCTAGGCAACGGCTCTGACCTTTTGAGGGAATTAAGTGAGGACAGCCTGAACCTTTCGGAGCCCAAAGAGAGAGCAAATGGATTCAAAGGGAGTGGGTGTTATTTCAGATTATTTCATTTCATTTTCTCAGGACGTTCTTTAAGTACTCTGATTTTCCTGTTTGGTGCAGGCAGCCTTCACTAATGCCTAAACAGACTGCACATAGATGTGTGAAAACACCTGTAGACAGCTGTGTGAACGGCACATTTACAGTTCGTCAGCCCGGACGGAACACCACCATGAATTTTTTTTATTCTGTTATTCATAAGACTGGATTTGCAGCGTGTGCATGAAACTCGTCTTTAATAAGAAACAAACAAAAATGATTTTTCTTGTAATAATTTTATTAATGAACACATTTTTAAGCATGAAATCACCATCATTTCTAGTGGGTGCTTTAAAGTTTGTTCATAATCAGATTAGTGTTCTCAGTTTTTCAAACCTGAATCTATTTTGTTGTTGTTTGCCTTCGAAGTCTTATTTTGCATTCCAGTTTCCATTTCTAAACAGTAATAAAATCAATTAGGAGACGATTCAAACTTTGACATAGTGTACTTGTACTCTTAGAGAGTGTTATATAAACGGTATTTAATGGTTTTAAGTACCCATTACCGCTGCACAAGAATGCGGAAGAAGAACAGATCGATTTATAAAAAGTCTTCCCTGCATTGCCTCATCATGGTAATATAATTCAGACAAATGGCCTGTATTTATATAGCGCTTTACTAGTCCCTAAGGACCCCAAAGCGCTTTACATATCCAGTCATCCACCCATTCACGCACACATTCACACACTGGTGATGGCAGCTACATTGTAGCCACAGCCACCCTGGGGCGCACTGACAGAGGCGAGGCTGCCGGACACTGGCGCCACCGGGCCCTCTGACCACCAGCAGTAGGCAACGGGTGAGGTGTCTTGCCCAAGGACACAACAACCGAGACTGTCCAAGCCGGGGCTCGAACCAGCAACCTTCCGATTACAAGACGAACTCCCAGCTCTTGAGCCACGATCGCCCCAAAACAAAACCTAATGTAGCTCGCTGTGATTTATAGCACAGAATGACAAATACAAAATATTCTGTCATGTGGAGTATTCACGGGTTAAACCAGTGCTGGTGTAATCCTTTTGAGAAAAGCCAAGTAAATTTAGCAAAAGGATGACAGGATAATAATAGATGAGAAAATGTGTAAAAGAAAGAATTCGTGACAAGTTCAGAGGAGCCATAAAATCTTTGAACAGCCTGAGTCTTGTCAGTTTTACAGCAATATTTAACACTGTACCTACGTATCCTCTCCTTTATTTAATACAGCAAGGGTTCTGTTTGATTATTAATTCAATATTTCATTTCTAGATGGGAGAAAAATGGCACGTTTTTTGCCTTAACATTAAAGAAATGGATACTAAATCAGAAAAGCACGTGTGCTATTTCTTGGTGCCAGACGTGATGGAGAGATTTCCTGGCTCACCTAATTGTAGAACATTGATCACGAGTATGTTAGGTATACTAGAAATTTGCTATTGATTTTATCCGTGCATTTCCTTAGGAACCATTTTTATCCACACACATCTAAAACAACATTAAACAGGATGTCAGGATGCCACTTTGCTCCCTTCCATTAACCAGTTTCTCCTCTTTCTTTAATTAGTTATGAGCTGTATGCTTTCCTGTCATTATAGAATTCATCCCCCATCATGTGGAGTTGTTAAAAGTAACATACCAAATCTTCATCCGCACTTCACGCTTCCTTGCTTCTGAACGACTTGCCGGGCCAGTTTTTATTGAACTTACAAGCTCTTTTTCTGTGTCAGATTCAAATTCACGCTGTCTTTCAGCCTTCTGTGACATTTAAGTCTCTTCCTTTTGTTTAACGGGGAGGCCCCTTGACGAGCCAGTTTGGTTTTTGCAACCTCTCCACAAGGTTTTATTGTTTATCTGTGCATTTTAACACACCAGTGCATCTTCTTGTCCTAAATGAAACCAAAATACTCCCTGTAGCTGGTACTTTGCAAAACTAATGTGGGCCAGTGAGTACATGGAAAAAGACTTTGGGTGCAAAAAATCCCTAGACACAAGGCATCATGGGAAAATTTAGCCTCAAATTATTTTTGAAAGCCTTTCGGCCCAGTTTCCATTGGCTAGTCGCATACTCTGGTGGTGTGAGATCTAAAACAAACAGTGTAAAAGCACAAGTGCTTAAAGTTTGCTGTGTTTGGCAGTGAAGTTGCATTTTAGTGCATCATACGAGGAAAAATGTTATCATGTTGAGGAAAAACTGTGGGCGTATGCACCTGGACCACAGTGACAATATTGCGTTCTGATTTAAAAACGCCCTGTTGTGGTTGTTTTCTGATTAAAGACATTTTAATGTGTGCACAGTTCTGTGTACTCTTGCTTCTGCTTCAAAGAAAGTTTGGATGTTAAGAGCGATTCTCCCTGTCTATAATCATGGATTTTTACAGAGCGAGATGAGAGATGCTATCTTTTGCTTGCAGCCACGCTTTTATGTTTTACAAAGAGGCAGGCTAGCGTGCACCCACCTTCTCTTTTCTCTCCGTCTACATCTCACTGTTTCTCTCGCTGCCTGCTTGTTCACAGGCAGGCAGTTTGTGCAGAAGCAGGCACCATGTCCTCCCCCACAAACCCAGAGGTGAAGGAACTGAACCCTGTCGACTTTATCCAGCTACAACAGTACATTGAATGTGAGTACAGACAGGCGGGCAGGCAGGCAGCTTTCTCAGCGCTTAACACCCCCCTCCACTTCCACTTCCACCCACACACACTCATTTACACTCGCTCATGGTTTCTCATATCTAGAGGAGGTAGCAGTCTACCACATTCTCTTTTTCTGCAAATTGAGCATGCATATATATATATATATATATATATTGTTGTACTCCAGATAAATCTATATTTATGGTGTAATCATATACACAGATGACATTTAGAAGTGTGGATTAAAAACGTTTGCACACAAAGTCGAATGGACGAAGTATGCGTGCGTATCCCTGTGTGACCTGCGTGTCTTTGCTTCCAGACAACAACTTGAAGGTGAAAGATGTGCTGAGGGAATTCTATGCAGATGGCAGTCTGGCCCGGCACAGGCATGGAGAGGTGAGGGGACAGAGTGTCCTGCTGTTCACAGTCAAATCCATCCCTCCAAAACTAATTCACAGAGATGCCATCTAAAAGCTTCATAGCTCAACAGAATAATAGGTCTGAGAGTAGCTGTTCGCTGTAAAATGAGAATAAGATTTACGTGTATTGGGCAGTTATTAATTATCCTTCGCTGATGAATTAGATTTCAACCTGCAGTATCGATCAGGCTGACTAAGCTGTCCATGAGAAATATCGTCAGCGTATTCAAGCGAGACTGCAAATGTAAATTACCTCCTTAGATTTGCCCACGCAGCAAGGCCTTGTTTAACAGTGTGCTGGCTTTCCTCATGCAGTGTAAGCTCAGATGTGATTGAACAGCAAAAAAAAGACTGCTCAAATCAATGGCTGATGCTGACTAGTAATTTGTGAAGACAGCAAATACAATAATTTCTTAAGTATTTATTACAGCAGTGAAAGTTTATTTGCCACTTTGAGTTTAATTAGAAGAATGAAATGTTGTTTTTCATAATGGGAGAGAACACAGTTGCGTCCATAAAGTTACAAGTTAATTGCTGTCAAAATACAAATACGGCTACAAGACTACATTTAAATGATTTGTTGGAAATGTTGTTGTGTTTTGGTGCTGCAGCTCCGTTAGTCTCTCTCCCTTGTTTTTTTTTTCTTTGTGTGATCCGGCTGCCTTGCATTTATGTTATTTATTACTCGGGCAGCTCTGCAGGGTAAAAAGTATGGAAATGCATAAGCAACAAGAAATGGGTTTGTAGTTCACCATTATCAGGGGACTACAGCTTGTTAGCCCTGCAGCATAATATCATGTGAGAAACACAGATGCCATGCCAGACAGATGGACTGAAATCTTCAAGCAGGAGCTTATTTTTTTGTTTTATGTCATTGTCACATGACACCCTGTAGACACTTTGTTTTGGTACATTTTTCAATTATTGATTAAATCTATTTGAGAAGCTTTTGAGGCTTCTGAGATCTTGCCAATCCCTATTTGAGCTTAGAACAGCTGATAAAGTGACGCTTGTAAAATATATGTTTTTCACACAGTTGTTCATAGTATTATATTTTTTTTATTTTCAGAAGTAACAAGCATATTATATACAAATAAGCTTCAACCCATTCATTTCGTGCTTCACTAGACCGCTGTAAACAGAACATGCTTCTCCCATTCATGTTTTTTTCCCAGTGCATCAATGAAGAAGGCTTTCGTCTGTTTCTCAAGACATATTTAGAAGTGGAGGACTTCCCTGTGGATCTCTGCCAGAGACTCTTCCGCTCCTTTCAAAACTCTGAACCCGGCCAAGAAGACAGTACCAGTGAGATTATACATACGCACCGTGCATACAAACAGCTTACCGCCTTTTCAGCCGACCCTTTTTGCCTCATGGCCGATTTGGCATGCGTGCAGTTATCACCACATCCCTGCATCGTACTGTTTGTATACATATGTTAACTAGAGAATTCACAGCCTCCTCTCTCGCCTCAATCTCTCCTGTAGAGGAAGTCTTCCTTAAAGATGTCTCATGTTACTTCTCTCTACTTGAAGATGGCCAGCCCAGGGACAAACTGGAGTGTGAGTTTTTGTTTTCTTTTGTGCCCAAAATAGTAATGACTCATCTAGCAGCTCCACTTTCATTTCCATTCTTTCTTCAGTTGCTTTCAGGCTTTATGACAGAGATGGGAATGGAGTTTTGGACAGCTCTGTAAGTTGTTGAGAAAATCTTTTAAAGTATATTTAAAACATCTTCAAAACAGCCGCAACACTAAAACAAGCCTGCTACATTTTGAACAGGAAGTAGATCGGATTATTGCACAGATGATGCACGCTGCAGAATATCTCGACTGGGATGTGTCAGAGCTCAAGCCGGTAAGTCCCAGAATATAAATGTAATGCAAATGTTCTGCATGCACTGCACTTAGGTAACGTATAGTAAATGTATGTGAAGACAGATTTATTTGCACAAGACATCCATAACAGTGTCGGGTACACACTATATGGCACTTCTTGTTACTCATTTGCCAGAGGTTCATAAAGTGATAAGCTTCTCTGCATATACAATTTACAGATTCCAGCTCGACTAGTTTCAGAAACCACATGGCCCTTTAAGTAATAGAAACGTGTGTGCTGATTGGATAATAACAACTGAATGTGATTTCATCAGGTTCTGAAGGACATGATGACAGCAATTGATGCTGACAGCAGCGGCACAGTTTCTCTGGATGAGTGGGTACAAGGAGGCATGAACAACGTTCCCTTGCTGGTCTTGCTGGGTCTAAAGGTGCTTTTAAAAGGAGCGTGTGTTGGCTCCAAAGTCCAAGCTCAAATATATTTCTTTTTTATAGCAGATATCTCACAAAGTGGTAACTACTCTTGTAAATTCCTGGCCTCGCATGCCTCGCCTCTGTCCTTCGCCTCCTCCTCCTTTTCCCTAAAGCCCTTTTTGCCAACTCACTGTTACAGGGTGTGGTAATCTCATTCCTTCCATGCTCTGCACCATCAGAATGCCTTTGTGTTTTCCGTTTATTCTGCACAATATGAATGCTGGAATGATATAGCAGTGCTTAGCGCTAAGGCCGTGTATATACAACTAAGGAAATAATTAAAGGAAAGCACCCTAAGATTAAAAGAAAACAAATGACAAAAAGGGTTTCCCTTTGTTGGTATGTGCCAATCCATGTAATTAAAGAAACATTTTCATATGCTTGCACCTCCCCTTCCACTCAGAGCTAGACTCTCAGCTTTTCAGCACTTAAAAACTTAAACCCAAAGAGCTCAAGCATATTTGTTTGTTATTTTTGTAATTTTATTTTTGGGACTACAAACCAAGCAGAAACATCTTTGGGTCTAATGGAATTTCTCTTGCGAGACTTTTCTCACGTGTCACTCTGACCTTTTCCTAAAATGTTTTAATCCCAAACAGAGTAACAGTTTCCCACCACCATCTGTACAATTTGTATACAAGTCTGGTATATTTTATTTTATTATAAATACTTAAGGAGTTACACATGCTTGCATTGACCGGTTGTATTAATCTGAGGCTAGTATTCACAAGAGTTAAACAGAACTCTCCATTGACAATTCAGTTTTTCATTTCATCCCTTTAAAATGAATCCATTTATTATTGGCCCTATACTTTAAAGGGGTTTGATGAGATCCGCTTTGTGTTATCGATGTTTAATGTGTTGCCAACAATATAGAGCTACGCACAGTCTGTTTGACAGTTAGCTGCAGCGACCTAAACCCACAAACTAGATTGTGTGTTTGGCCTCTGCAACAATGCCAGGGACTTCCCCTCCAGCTATTTCTAGCCACCAGTGGACATTTGAAGCCTAGGGTGCATGAATTCAGCCCCCTCACAGTTCCTGTATGCTGATTCGCAATTCTGTCTACTGATCCTCTTGCAGCAAGTGAAAGGGTGATACATCCTGTCATTTAAAAAAAAATGTTTCAGTATCTAATCTGGATAAGAACGCTGACCACTCAGTAAACAGATTGAAACAATTTTATAATCTTCTGTTAAGCGAGATTATAGATAGTTTTGATTTGAATGTCCATGAAGTTGTGCGTTGTGTGATGATATGTAGAGTCACCGCCATACTACATAATGAGCCATCTCATTAAGTTTAATAATGAATGGGTGCAAAAGATGAAAATCATGCCTTGTTGTGGAACTAATATCTAAGAATTGGAAGAGAGAACAGCTTCTGTTCTTGCAAACATATATTTTTCTGTTCAAAAATCATATTCACAAAATAAAAGATCATAAACTGTTTTATTCTTCCCTTTCTTGCACTGACTTCTTCATTGACTGTTGTTTCAACAAATAGATGACCCAGAAAGACGGCCAACACCTGTGGAGGATGAAAAATTTTAACAAGCCTGTTTACTGCAACGTGTGTCACAGCATGCTGCTGGGTTTGAGGAAGCAGGGACTGTGTTGCACCTGTGAGTACAAGAACTAACCAGAAGAGGGCGCAAGGAAGTGTCTAATTTGAAAATTGCATAATTTTTTTTTTGGGATTAATCAATGCTCATCTGCCTCCTTGACATTTACCACAGTAATTTATATGTATTTACAAATTATGTGACAGCTGGTTTGTGTGTCGTTTTGTGCAGCCTGCAAATACACAGTCCACGGTCGCTGTGCAAACAAGAACCCGGCCCCTTGCGCCAGGACATACGTGAAGTCAAAGAAAGAAATAGGGGTATGCTGATGTCTCCATGACAACCTTTACAGTCACATGCACGGTCTAAATTTGATTTCATGCTATGTCTGAGTGCTCTTACATGGACAATTTAAAATCCATCTCACTTTTCAGGTTTCAACACACGACTGGGTGAGTGGGAACTGTGACTCTAGGAAGTGTGACAAATGCCAGAAGAAGATCAAGAGCTTACAAGGCCTAACAGGCAAACACTGTGTGTGGTGCCACACGATGGTGAGCAAACATATCAGTGCATGACTCACTGAGGAATAAATTTGAGTAAATTATTTTCTAATCAAGGAGGAGATTTGATTTAGTTGCATTCTGGAATTGTTGTGCGCATTTGTATCTATTGAATCCAGGAAGCCTCCTTTCTATACAGTTTTTTTTATTGTATGCTCTAAATCTGCACTGTATTTCTGAGTAATTTTATTTGTATTCTACAGCGTCATGATCAATGTGTGGACCAAGAGTCAACACCGTGTACGTGTGGGCTGCTCAGAGACCATATTCTTCCTCCATGGGCCATATATCCTGTTATAAAGGTACACAACTATCCTCAGGCACATCTCAAGCAAATGCACAGCTCAGAGAGTACGCAAACAGTGCCTCTCTCACACCAACGCAAAGCATAACATTGGCCAGAGGCTGTTTTTTTCATTGGTAAATCATTCTCACCTGTGTGGCATTTTGTTAGGTACACAGTGTAGATATTTTTTATCCAAGGAACGCTATGATATTTTTAATGATTTATTTACTCTCTGTCTTTATTGTTCTCCCTAAAGGAGAGACCAAATAATGTAAAAAATGGCTGCTCTGGGTCAGGAGATGACAGCGAGCTCAATACCACTCCTGACGGACAAGTGCTTCAGGTATTATTCATGCAAGCAAAAGCTTTTCATTAAAGCTGAATAACAAGAGCTCAAAAATGTACACCATGCTATTAGTGTGGGGTTTGCTTTTTATATTCCTTTAGTATAATACCTGTAACATTTGTTTATTAATCATCAGATCTGCCCTGTGCTGAACGCCCATCCTCTTCTAGTGTTCGTCAACCCTAAAAGTGGTGGTAAGCAGGGAGAAAGGTGAGCTCGGAAAAGAATATTTTACTGGAAAAAGAGATTTCAAATCCATGAACATTGTGCAACTTGGTTTTCTTTATGTTTTCTTTATTTCAGAGTGCTGCGCAAATTTCAGTTTTTACTGAATCCACGACAAGTATACAACCTTTCAAATGGTGGCCCTGGACCAGGGTAAGTAAAGTGATACAAGAGTTTTTGTTCAAATTGATTTTAATATTAGATTATTTCTTACCACATTATCCTGAGTACTTACTTAAACCTCCATAACTTCCCCCCAAAATATCTTTCACATTTCTTTCAGTTTGAGTTTCTTCAGAAATCTTAAGGAGTACAGGATCTTGGTGTGCGGTGGAGACGGCACAGTTGGGTGGATTCTCGATGCAATAGGTGAGATTGTTGGCATAAACTTCACAACATCACATGTGAAATTGATTGTTACACGCTTTGTATTTCCTTCCCTTTTTTTTGTATTCAGACAAAGGCAATCTGCTGGTGCGGCCACCTGTTGCTGTACTTCCTCTTGGCACAGGAAATGACCTTGCTCGATGCCTTCGCTGGGGAGGAGGTGAGAAACGAAGAGATGAAGTGTTCCCTTATGTAAATAAGATAATACTTGCACGTCACTATTTTCACGTTATGGCGCCACTGTCTATGTGTGCTTTCAGACAGTGGTTGCACTAATTAAATGGGCTTCAGCAAGTTCTCAAAATTACAGTTCTCTTGTCTTCATCTTTAAGGGTATGATGGTGAAGATCTGAACCGTATTCTTAAAGACATTGAGGGGAGCTCCCAGGTGCTGATGGATCGCTGGAGCGTGCAGGTTATCACTGATGAGAATCAAGAGGAGGGTGACCCAGTGCCATATGAAATAATCAACAACTACTTCTCTATTGGAGTTGTGAGTTTCTCATAAATGTGTAATACAAGAGGAAGTGTTTTATTTTCGGTTTAGTAGGTCGTATAATTGCTATATTGTTTTGTGTTTGCAGGATGCCTCCATTGCCCACCGGTTTCACACAATGAGGGAAAAACATCCTCAGAAATTCAACAGCAGGTTTGCATATTTGTTTGAATATTATGTGTCTCTAGGGCACATTGTCAGGAACAGTAAACAAAGCGAATGCATTCCTGCTTATAGCAATACAACAGTGTTTCATAGCTTAACAGATGCACAGTTTAAAAACACAACAGAGCTAAAAGACAGCAAATTTTCTCTTCGCAACATGACTTCTATATTTCCTGTTTGCCTTTGCAATTACTGATTTTTTTAAAGCAGTAAAAGGCACGAATGCTCGAGGTGACAGCAGATGTCTGTGGCACCAAGTGTTGCTGCTTGACTCCTACTCTTTCTAAAGCACTGCGTGCACTAAAAGGAGAAAATGTTCTGTGAAAGTGAAGTATCACATAAACCTAAAGGAGACGCTTTTTCTAACGGCAGAATGAAGAACAAGCTGTGGTATTTTGAATTTGCCACTTCAGAAACCATCTCTGCTTCCTGCAAAAAACTGAGCGAAAACTTAACAATCGAGGTGAGAGCGCAGCACACAAGTTTGCTGTTTGCTACTTTGAAATAAGTAGCCTCGATACAAAACAGCAATCAGAGACAGCGCACTGATATTTCACTCTAACGCTGCGGTGCGCTGTACTGTCTCCAGTGTTGCGGTACTCCCCTGGATCTCAGTGCTGTGTCTCTTGAGGGTGTTGCTATCCTGAACATTCCTAGCATGCATGGTGGGTCCAACCTGTGGGGTGAGACCAAAAAAGTGGACACTAAGGGACTGACGGCGCAGGAAGAGCCGGAGGTGATCGTCAATCCAGAAATCCTGAAAGTGACTTCCCAAGGTATTTTGCAGTTGACCTGTATTATTCAGATGTCTGATCTAACAGCAGTGGTCCTGAGAGAACACAATGAAATTAATGAAATTATAATTAGCAGCAAGTATAAAGTTTACCTAAATTCATCCTCACCACAAGCCTCATCTCCTGACCTGAAGTCACGGCTCTAATACACAGAAACGTGCAATAATATGTTTATTTCTTTCTGATATTGTAACGATTTCTTGTCAGCAAATTAGACATGCAACAACTGACAACCAGCAACATCGAAAACTAAACAACGTCAGACGGATATAAGCTAACATTATGTTTGCTTTAGTGTCCTAAAGATTACATTTTCCCTTTGTTAAATTCCTTCCTTCAACATATGGAAGTTTATTCACTATGTGAATGTTATCAGCAGCATTTACTGATAGAAAAGTTCAGCTTATCCTCAAACTCACATCAGCATCAGCGTCATTGGACAGAAGTAAGGTTCACTGACTCATCGACTCACCATAGACACATTAGACTTTTCACAAAGTTTAACCTGTCACCAACTCCTTTATGAGTCTTTTTACGAGCCACCAGCAGTGTGTTCATTAAGTACTTATCTCTCTTCATCCATTCTGTTGGTATATATCCAGAGTATATAAACTTACTTCCTAGAGGAATTTCACCATTAAGAATGTGTTGCAGGCACCATATCTCTCTCTTTGATAGTTTTAAATAACCAGACAATCCCAAAATACACGGTAGTCATTTGCATTTTAATTTCCAAATTTTCTCCAAAAGACAGGGGGTTAGTGCTCTAGTCTAGTTAGTGCTCTAGCAACAGTACTAGAGGGTGTAATAAAAAATAAAAATCGATTTATTCCAACCAAACTTCCTCTGTTTCTAAATTACACAAATTATAATAACAGTCCAATGAAACTGGAACCCATATGATGATGTTTGCTCTAACTTTGAATGTGGAGTTACTGATTTTTCCGGCCACTTGAGGGCAGCATAACCCTGTGTACGTGAATTTGACCCCTTTAAGGTCATCTATGCTGTACTATACTGTACTTCTGTCCATCTCCATATATTTATTCTTGGATTCTACTACAAACATATTTACTACATAATTCACAGTTAAAGATAATCCCTATTTATCCTATTTATTTGTAGCAGCCCCTCTTCTCTCTTTGAAAGCGATAGTCCATTTTATGTTCAATATAGGTATTTGTTGTGCCTGAAAATGAACAAATAAATGAAATGAAATGAATGAAGTGTTTAACTTTTTTTTGACTTGCCAAAATATTAACACTTAAATGCATGGTTTTAGTGCATACATACAAATAAGTACCTGGTGCTATTTGTGTAATCTGGTTATTGAACTTTATGATACCGAGCCACCAGAATAGCAAGCCAAAATTTCAATGCATCTGTATTCTTATCTGCAAAAAAAAATGTTTATGTGTTATCTTCTTTTGATTGTACTGTAATGTCCCTCCATCATCTTATCAGAAGATTTCAGCATTCATTTGAAGTAGGCCCAATTTCTCACAGAAGGGATGCTAAGTTTCCACGTGCTTCTTCAGTGCTTGAATGACACCATGCTAACATTAGCCAACTTCCCAGAAACGATGACGCATACAGGCTGAAAGCTGTTGACATCTCAGCTGAAATCTTAAGAAGCAGAAACCAGCTTCTGCAAAAATGTTGGTTTTTTTTCTTTTTCTTGAGGTTCTCTGCACTGGTGGTTAGTTATGGTTTGCTTCTCAAACCCGTTTCCTCCTAACTATTCATCTCTATGCTGTCAGCCAAGACCTGAGTCCAACCATCCTGCCACTGTATGCACAGAGAAACTTGTGCACGTAAACTGCAGTTGTTTGCAGGTGCATGATGATTATACATTATGTATGATTATTGATATGCATTGGTGTGCTTCAAACCGCTGTTGTTATCGATCTCCACTCTGATGCACATTAAATATGAGAAGTGGCATCTGCCTCAGGCCCAATCTTGTCTTCCTTCTCTGGACTGATTAGCCTCTGCTTTCTTGTCAGACCTCAGTGATCGGCGATTAGAGGTGGTCGGCCTTGAAGGAGCGATGGAGATGGGCCAGATTTACACTGGACTCAAGAGCGCGGTGCGGCTCGCGAAAACGTCTCAGATCACCATCAGGTGAGGGGGGAAAAAAGGCACATGGACATGTTCAGACATGACAAGGCTGGGCTCTCAGCTTCAACAGTGGGTCATAGTTAGGGATCATCATTAGTTAATTTACATAAGAAGATACATTTACATTTTAATGACACATGACCATCCTGATGCATTCTGTTTATCCCTCTCTACACGTAGGACAAAGAAAGCATTACCAATGCAGATAGATGGAGAACCGTGGATGCAACCTCCCTGCACGGTAAACACTGCACAGGCACAGAAACACAGTGGCTGCTTAATGTAATGAAGTCACATGCCTGAAATGCCTGATTTTATATATTTTTTTTTTAATTTACAGATTCAAATCACACACAAGAATCAAGCCTGTATGTTGATGGGTCCTCCAGCCAAACCATCTGGCTTTTTCAAATGAAACAGACTCACGACATGCAAGTGTTTGCTGTAAATAGACAACTGACTCTTTTTCTTTGTAACATAAAATCAGTTTGGATGTGTATGCTGTAGAAAAACTGCATTGTGACAGTCAAAGTTAGGATAACTATTTCAAAAGTTCTGCATTACTGTAACACATAAACTAAGCATGGCATGATACAAATACAAATGTTATGGTACGCATTGTGGCAAAAATGACTCTGACCAAATTTTCTCAGTGTTTTCTATCAATACTCAACACTTGCTGTGTGAGTGCTAAGTGGAAGTGCTGCTCTGTAGAAACTTAAAGCAAGCTGAATATCATGCGAAGAGTAGAGTATTCAGCTCCATGTGCCTTTATTAGCTGTTCTCTTCATTATGGCTTAGGTAGACGAACATACAGGCATGCACTTTGAGCATAGACCATGTAGTATTGCTGTTTCGTTGTTGTTTTAAAGAAAGTCAGAAATATGTTTGTGTGAATTTGGAACCAAGACAGAAGAAAAGACAAAGCTATATTTCAGTGATGTTGAAGATACTTGAAAGTGTTTTTGGGAATAGCAAAGAGGCTGCATGTTGATTCACTGCCTGCTGTTCCCGTGTGTGTGTTTGTGTGCATCAGTATGAGTGTGAGGGCATAAAGCTGAGATATGTTGATTTTAATTTGTAATTTGTGATGAGTTCAATTCGAACTTATTGGTTAAGATATGTTTAAACATGTTTATTTTTATTTAAATGCTTTATAAATCATATCATTCCAGTATATCAGAAGGATGTTGATGTAATAAGTGACTGTGTAAAGATTTTAATAAATCACCTGGACTTCAGTTTTTGTTTTGTACTTCTTACAATTCGATAATTTTTACATACCACAAGGGGGCATTGCTAACTTTTTTAGTCCTGGGTCATCCTCTCATCAAAGTCTCTCTCTGGGAAAGACTTTTGACTTTTTTTTTTTATCTTAGAGATTAATCTGTTTAGTGTCACGGATCAATAATCTGTTCAGATTTCCCCCTGCTGAATTTTAACAAGTAATAAAAACACAAAATTTGCAACTAAAGGTTGGTTTGAAAGCAACAAATGTTGCTGTCACAGCAGTGTGAGCACTAACAACACAATGACACACTTGTGGAAACTCTGTCAATGGCTGGTGGTCACAAAGGTTTACACAACTGTAATGCAAACAGTCGGCCACACAGAACATTATGTAAGACCCCAGGTTTCTAATGAAATTTACACACGATTATTTCTGCAAGGCACATTTGCTTTTTTGCAGCTTCTCCCTCATTTGAAATAACCCAAATTGATGAAGGAGCAAATAATCAAAGCAGTTTTTCAATGTTATTAAAGAAAAATAAGCAGAATCGTTTTTTTAACTTTTAACAAAAGGATAGAAAATCATCAGTCAACTTATTATATTGGACTGATTCATAATGCATGGGCTGGTAATAAACATAAATGAAAACCTTCCTGCGTCACCTTATCAGAGGATTTAAATCTATCCAAATGGTCCTGCTGCCTGGGTTCAGATCCAGCACTCATTTGCAGCAGGCTTAATCTCTTTTGGCAAAGACTCATTAAGATTTCTAAAGACAGAAGGAAGCTGAAGTGGGTGATCCAACATTCAAACTGCTACCAATTAGTATGAGAAGCTGAGGTATTTCAGCTGATAATTTTGTCTGATACTTCTAAAAATCAGAAGTATCGTTTTGTCCTATCAGTTGTCCCTATAGTGAAAATATTTAGAAAATATTAGCAAATAAGCGGAAACTCCGTCTTCTTTTCTGGAATTTTTGGATTACATTTTTACCTACTGGTTGATTTTCTTTCGACTTTCTTTCTTTCAGCTAAGAAACTAACGGCATTTATTTATTTTGTCTTGATAAACACTGTTTGCTGTTGTTTCAATACGAATCAGAAAAGATCCGAGGTGCACATGAAGGCACCGCGGAGGAGGCAAGTCTCTGTTGCTATTGGCACTCATTTGTGTTCCTCAAAACAGTCCCCGCCTCCAAACTATTCAAAGGAAACAAGAGAAATTGTAGTTGGCTCCACGCTGAAGCTCCAAATTCGATCAGCATCTCCCTCGGCAGGTTTCAGACTCTGTGGGAGGACACCAAGAAAGTTATTTTTACTTTTTTCAGTTTTCATTTTCAACAACAATGACGTTCAGGAGGCTGAAGAAGGTGAACTCCAATGGACCGGACAGCGGTCCCGCATCTCAAGACGACATTTATTTCCCTTCGTCAAAGTCGGACAGCTGCAGGACTATGGACACACCGAGCAACTCCTCGGAGGTTTACAACTACAAGACCCTGGCTTACTCGGGGGGGACGCTGCCCAGAAACTACAAAAAGGTATTGCTACTGTTCCTTTTAAAAGTTTATTAGCTGAATGTACCTGCAAAAGTTTATTTTTTTGGCAGGTAAACTGATAAATTAAAGTTTTATTAAATTTATTTAGTGCTTTTTTAACTTACAAGGCAAAAACCATTTACACAGTAATTTCTGTATGTTTCCTATTAGTCCTTTTATTATTTAAGCAGAGACTGTAAGCTTATTAAAAGGGTTATCAAGTTATTGTATCCAGTGAGTGGCTGGTCGGCGCCACACAGGACATCTTATAGCAGCCCATCTAGGGGCAAGGGTGCCCACCCAGACTCTGAATCTTATGTTGCATGAAACAGACTTCGCCCATGTTCTTTATGCCTTAACATCTTTATTTAGATGAAAGTGATCTCTAAGATTAAACACATGACTCATGACTGATAAGAGTTTTAGTTGAGAACAGGTAGATTGTTACAAAAGCAAATTTGCATTTGATGATTCATAGAAAGTTTGTCACTGTTGTCATTTTAACAGTAAGTTGCATCAGAGCTACAGGATGCGCTACAGAGTCCGGAGGGACGTGCTTATTTGTTTAAAACTTACAGCAGTTAGTCACAGCATGCAGATCACCTGCCCGGATCTTTCGCTTCGGGCTGTTTGTCTTCTTCCTTCCCTGAGCTGTTTTGCAGTTAGGGACAGCCGTTGACTTTGGGGCAGGTAGGTGGGGGTGGGTCAGCATGAGGATCAGTGTGATCATTGTTCTTCACATCACCTGCCGTGGTTTGAATGTTGTGGCTGATTGTGATCTGATTGGTTATAAATTGGCCCTGAGTCTTCTTATTTCAGGGGAAATGATTTTAACCCGTGGCCTACATATTAGTCTGGATTTTAGGAACGGTTTCTGACAGCCCTCATCCTTTAGTCCATGTTGCGTAATGCTTAATGTTTATACTGTAAATTTGTTTGGCTACTGCATCAGTCGCTTTTATTTTCCTCTCATGAAGCTGATTTCAGTGAATTCTGTTGCTCAACTTGCTTTGGAGTTTCTGCCCAAAGAGCACATCAAAGTTGGAAAAACTCCTTTCACAGTGCCCTGTTGTGACTGAGGCATAGTTAAACCCACACACATACGCTAGTGCGCCGGGTTACAACACAGCATTGTGTACACTCGGGGATGGAGATCCTGCTTGAGCCACCCCTGTTGGTCTCTCTGGGTATTTGGGAATAAATGCACTCATTGAGACTCCTCTGGGTCAATTCTGTAAGTGTTGGGACATAAAGAAAGCAACATTTTACTACCCAGAGAGACTGTAGCACAAAGCAGCCTTTCATTGGAGCAGGATTTGAAAATGATTGAGCTGGAACAGAGGTGGATTGATTCAAGTGATTTTAGTGGAGCCTTCTGGACAGATACCTGCCTTATTTACACAGTTAGGTGGGGCGGGGACCTGAACTGCTCCTGCTGGTGAGTTGGCTTTTCTCTCAATGCTGTTATTGTGCTCACCTCTGTGTCTTATTTGCTTCTTTTAATAGACTGAACTTGGTGTAAACAGCGCTGCAGTTTTTAGATTGGTTGACAGTTTGTGCCTGAAGGCAGCCAATTTGCTGTTATGCTTGTAGGTATGCGTGCAACTTGTTTTGATGTAATGAGTAAACAGAGCAGCAGTCACGCATTTCTGGTTTTGTCAACAATATCTCCATGCTGGTATGCAGGTTAAGTAGCTTAACAATACCAAAACACTCTTGGCTCATTATTCGAGACGACTGGATGGACTGGCCACTGATCGCTGAAGTGCTCAGTAGGTGTGCCTAGGAAATGCCCGGAGGGGGAGGGGGGGAAATCCTCATGAGTAAACTTGAAGCTACGCAGGTGTGTGACATGCTTCACATCTTGTTTCGTTTTCTCCTTGCAGGGTGGCGGCTTACAGAAGTGGAAACCCCTTACGCAGACGCCAGAACCACAAAGGTACAACATCCCTCATCTTTCTCTGATATTTTTTTTGGACTTTTTAAATTTTTCCCTCTCACTGTGCCTTCACATGAATTTTTTCACGATGGCATCTTCCTCAGAAAAATGATTCAGGGCGAGCAGCCTCATATCGGAGTGACTGGCAGTTGTTCAAACAGGGGGAACACTGATTAAAGCCATTGTTAAGGGAGGTTATAAATATTCATTGAGCCTCACTCCAACAGACCGCTGTACTGTTACTGTACGTCTGCATGTGACGTCCACATGCTCCTGCATACAGAGGAAGTCCTGTGCAGCCAGTGGAGGAGTTTTGTTATGCAGTTTAGTTAAGGATGCAGAGAAACACAGACATTAACCTCTCACTGACTTTCACTCATCCTTCCTCTTGAATTTTGTGTTTGACGTACATAAAAGGCTGTTTTATGGATGCGTCAGAATAAACATCATTAAGCTATGTTCGAACGAGCTCTAAAACCATAAGCCATACTTTTATTATTGGACTGTGCTAGAATAGATTTGCACCATCGTTTATCTCATTCTGGGCAGCCTACTCCATGGTCCCTGTGACAGAAAGGTGATATAAGCCTCTAAAGGATATCCCCGCTCTTTAACATCCTACAGTGTCACACCCTGACCTTATCATTTCAAACTGACCATGTCTAATATAAGCACACACCATTGCATAAATTACAGAAACTAAAGCAACTACACAGACTCTGCTGGCTTTGAAGACTACGAGTTTAGAGATAAAACTAAAAAGCCGTGATTGTGGTTCATGTAACCCCCATCAAATTTAAAAAAGGAAAGGACATTTATGCCTCTGCTGTGTTGGAAACAGTGAAAACTTCTCCTTAACTATATCCTAGTGTTCAAGGCGACATCTATAAATGTCCTATTTTGTCCAAATCGTAGTATAAAACCCATTCATCCGCCCATTGTCGTAACTAAATGTCCCATTCAGGGTCGTGGAGTTGCTGGAGTTGATTCCAGCTATAATTGGGTACACCCTTGACAAACCCCCCCTTGTTTACCCATCGTTTATTGAGATTGTTTGTACCGGTTAACCTTCTTATTTTTCTTGATTCTACAACTGAATCAGAAGGTGAATACCTCCTTTAAGACTAAAAAGAATTAGGCATCAACTGTTAGACCGACATGACTCTTACACGATCACTTGGTGTTTGCACTGCTACCTTTAAAAACGTAAAAGAAGCAGCGTTGGCTGCAGCAAACCCAGAGGAGAGTTTGTCCAGTTAACAGTGACAAAATGTTCCTTTTATCATTTTATTTTAGGAAGGTGGTGGTCCTGGAGAAAAAAGAAGAGGAGGCATTTGGTTTTGAGATTCAGGTAAGTTTGGGAGTGATATTTGGGGGGTTGGAGTGGATTTCTGAACTTCTCGAGTGCCACTTTCACGATCCGCCACTATCTCTGTCCACACATGATAAAACCTAAGTGACAGAAGCTTGTACATCCTGTTCTGTGTAGGAAAGGTCACACATCAGTCAATACATCAATAAACCCGTTGATGTTAATCCCATGACTGTGGAGATGCTTTTATTTGTACTTTTTCTCCCAGCATCTGTATTTTGAGCAGTGTGGTTTATTCACATGCCTTCCATGTAATACCTGCCCCACTCTGCCCTGCTCAGCAGACAGAAACTTTTCACTTCTGACCTCAGTTTGTCTCTGATCTCACTCGTGTGCCCTGAAGCTCCCTACCTCACAATATCGGCTCTGTTGCTCAGACCTCATTCTTTAAATAGTTTGCTAAATGATTAAAGCGTGCGAGTACATCTTCACATTATCGTGCTTTGGCGGTCTTTTTAGACTTCTTGGACTGAAGTACTTCTTTGAGGAAGCGATATAACTATATTGTTCTATTTCTGGATTTTTGCTGCACGTTCCCACCCTTCCTGACCAGAAGGAAGTGAGATCATGAGGACAAGTTTGATGCTACACAGAGAAAGAGACAGAGAAAGACAAATTTTTGTTTTGTTTTTTTTTTTTTTCTCTCGCCGTCTGCTCTGTTAATACTGGGAGTCGAGGATCGAGCACATCAATGTGATATTTGCATTTGAAACAATATTTGCATGGTTGCGTGAGAAGGAAACGAGCAGCAGGATCAGGCTGATTTGAATAGGATACAATCTGTCAGGCTGAATTCGGGAGCAGATAGCCTTTTATAACTTGAATTTTATTTTATGGGATACTTCGTTTTCTTTTTTTCTCTCAGCTGGAAGTTGGTTCTCTTTGTAAGGTAGAAGCTCCTTCAGCAGCAGCATGCTGACTAACAGTTTTGCTGCTAGGGGAAGTCTATGTTCTGCAGTGGTCTGACCTTCTGTAGAGGAGCTGTGGTGACAGAAACTAGGAAGAGCATGCAAATATGTATGGAAGTTACAAAAACGGTTGCCAGAACAACAAAATATTTGGCCTTTGAGTTTAAGTAATGCTCACGTCATGTGGTTAGGTTAAAGTAGCAAATACAACCCAATATCCTGGAGTCAGATTGAAGTTTTCAAAAGTAAATACTACTTGTTATAGGGGACATTTATTACCCCTGAGTAAATGGTAAATGGCCTGCATTTGTATAGCGCTTTTCTAGTCCCTAAGGACCCCAAAGCGCTTCACACTACATTCAGTCATTCACCCATTAGTTTACAGCAATTTCTTGTTGATTTTCCTTTCTCCCCCCCCCCCCACCAATCTTGTCACTTTTCTCTTGCAGCAGTTAATAAAACCCAACAACTGGTTATGAAATTGGTCATGTGATGATAGAACAGTAAGAGTAATTACAACTGTAATTTGTCTTTTTGTGTTTTATTATCTTTATAGCTGTAGCTTTCCAAATTATTGTTACAGTACTTCCTTTTGACATTTAGTGGTGTATAGTAGTTGATTTGTGAACTGTGATGAGCGGGGCATTAAAATAACTTCAGTGTGGCGCATCAACCGGGCATGTTTCATCAGACGAGGGGAAGAAAACCTCATTTGCTTCTTTGCGTCACATCTCCGCGTGTTCAGTGATATCTTCTTTCCTGCATTGTCTGTCATGACTTCCTCTGCCGGTTATTCAGTGGCTTTTCAGCGTTGCCACATTCATTTACAACACGTATAAGACGGCACCTAGGCTGGGAAAGTTTTTTGTGTGTGTGTGAGTTCCTTTTATTCAGTGTGATTTTTCTGTCTCCTTCAGACTTACGGTCTTCACCATCAGGACCAAAACTCTGTAGAGATGTGTACGTTTGTGTGTAAGGTCCACAATGACAGCCCGGCTCAGCAAGCAGGACTTAAAGTTGGTAAGCAAACTTCCTCCTTCTGTATGTTTTCCTCTTTTTATCTGAGCTGTATTTAAGCCTAAAATAACCTGGAGAAAAACTTGAAATAGACTCGAGGGGAAGCGAGCGTGACACGAGGCTTCGGTTCAGGTCGTTGTTTGCCAGCTGACGCTTGTGTAACGTGCGTCAACATAAGCACTTGTGAGTTTCTGTTGGTTGTTTAGGGAAGCACAAAGAAGACTGTATCCCTACTCATTTTTCCCAGTCAACAAACAAGCTGGTGATCGACTACTCACCAATGTGGCAAATGACACAAAAGCAAATTAACTTTGAAGGAAGTGATATTTTTTTAATGTCTGGCTTCCTTCTTAAAAAAACAAAATAAAATGAATTTAAAAAAATGAGAAAAAGAAGTCAAAATTACAAACAGCTAATGTGTTATAACTAATTAATTAAACCAGGAAGTGCATTCATATTTTGTGTTTTTGAGAGACTGGGGAAAGACAAGAAAATATTTTATCAAGTGAATTGTGATTGGTCAGTCACAAGCTGTCCACACCCAGTGTTATGTTTCCATTATGTCAAAAAAAGAGGGAAGGAGATTATGTGCTGCTGCTCTTACCGCCCATTTTCTTCAACCTGCGTCTGTCACTTTAGTTTCACTTCCTAAATTCCTTGCATACTCGCTCCATTGTCCCCCCCACTCTCAGTCTTGCTGTGAACACAATGACTTCATCGCAGTGGGGATTTTTTTTTTTTTTTTTTTTGAAAGGTCAAAGTAGGCTAAAATCTCACAAAAGATGCTGTCACATGAGTATCCACGCCGCATCTTTTCCTGCTTTGATGAAACTGAAGTAGAACTTTGTGACATACGCGACTTTACAGCTACCCAGATGTAAACGGTTTAATGGCAAATAAACGCTTTTCTGCGGTCCTGTGACGAGCCATATGCCACGAAGACGCGAACTAGTCTTCCCACATTTGTCTCGCACATGTGTTGAGGTTTCCTTCAGAAGTGTGCCTCATCTGGCTGCTTCGTGAGGCGCGGCTGGCTAACATACACGTTTGTATATTTGTGTTTGTGCAGGGGATACCATCGCAAGTGTGAACGAAGCCACCGTGGAGGGGTTTCGACACAAGGAAATCGTTCAGCTCATCAGAGTCAGTGGGAACTCGCTCAGGTACACAGACTCACAAAACCCAACAACAGTGGCTTCAAAACACTTTCCTCAGAATTTGTTAATAAGTATGCTCAGTTCATCGCGGTGGCTAAACGGTTGATAGAGCTGACAGGATGCTCACTTCATGGTTCACCTCTCTAACTCTAACAAAAGTGAATGTGTTTCACATGGGAACAGAAACCAAATAAGTTTGAAAGGTAACAGAGGGCCAAATCAGGAAAGATGAGAATAATTTCTCATAAAAATGCCGTTTTGGTTTTGAGATTAACGTCAGAGAGGCGGTACATCCTGAATTCTGTTAAGGTAACATGAAAGATGTTACAGTTTTTCATTAACAATGCAGATGGTAAACATTTGCACTGGCATGAAACGTGGCAGTTTGCTTTTATTGTCACTTGCATATAGGAAAACAATCAGAAGGTGCTATTTCTGTTTTTGGAGTCCAGGAAAAACGTGAAAAATAATTGAGGTTAACTTTAAAAATCCTTCCGTATTGTACTCGTTTAACTCTCTTAGAATAATTTGTGTGCCTCAGCTTTATTATCTGGCACATCGCCGTTTAGAGTCCTTATCTGTCGGTGTGCTGAGTGGGTGTTTTTAATTTGAACCACACAGTCTTCTTCAACCCCCTTCTCTGCTTGTAAAAGATTAAAAGAAAGTTAGCATGGTGTAAGATTCTCTGAGCTGATGCAGAAGAAGTGAGGCGAACCGCATCAGAGCGCCAGTGTAGACACACTTTACAGACTGACATCATCTAATTATACTTACAGTTCAAGTCAGTAAAAGCTGTTGGAGTGAAAACGAGCTCTGTATGTTCTCTCGCTCATGTTATTTGAACAGATTTGCGGCACTTAAGTGGAAACTGTGTTTCTTGTTCTCCCCCCTTGCTTGTAAACCAAACCCGTTCCTGTTACTAACTTTATGAAAAGAGCCTTTCATATGGTCAAGTTTTATTTATTTATTTTTTAAATCGCTGTTTTCTGCCCTTGTAGTTTTTATGCGCTTCCTGCTACGCCTGTTAACTCTACTGCCTTCTGGTTTTTTGTTTAAAGGCTGGAGACGGTTTACAGTGACTCAATTCGAAAAGCTGAACTAGAGGCCCGGCTGCAGTATCTAAAGGTGAGTTGTTCACTGTTTGTCAGTGGTGAGTCAGAACGGATGAGCGTCCAGCAGCCTCTCACACATGCGCACCCGCTTAAACATTAAGTTACACGCTGGATATAGACACCACACCTCCCTCCCTCCACACCTGTCCCTCCAGCAGCACCGCCACCTGTTACATTAGCAGTTTGTGCAGCAGGCCCACTGATGGCTGCACACATTCTTGACTCGAGCTGCCTGTGAAGTGGCCTTAAGTGAGCGAGCTTTCCCCCAAGATTACAGCAGCTGTCCTTTTTCTAATCCTCAGCGACACAGCTGCCTGAGAGAATAAACCAACATTTTAAAACCTGCTGCTGAACACGGCACGTTTGACGCACAAGATGAAGTAAATGTTAATGTGTAAATAAATGTGACGTGGTTGTTGACTCATTTATGAAAAGATAAAAAAAAAAAAAGTGAAATGAGTGAAGGCCGCTTATGCAACGATGACAAGTCTAAACTTCAGTTAACAGTCTATGACATGTAGATTTACCATCTTCAACTCCGTTTTAGTCTGTAGCTTCTAATTCTAGCCACGTGGCATGTTGGTTACCTGCTCAAGCACTGATCTAAACTGGCACCGTATTTTTAATATTATTATTATTTTATTTTTTTGTTTAGTACACCTGTGGTGTGGGCTCAGATGATTTAGCTTTATTGCTTTTAAAGGTTGCACATGAGGGTGGTGGATTTCCTGTCTGTATGTTGTGTTGTTTTGTTTTCCTCTTGTAATCAATTCCAATATCTTGTGTTGTCTTTTAGCAAACGCTTCATGAGAAATGGGATGAATATCGCTCACTGATGGTGCAGGAGCAGCGCCTTGTTCATGGTAGGTGATTTTTTTTTTTTGGCCTTGTGCAGCTCAACTTGTACATGCATACAGAGTCTGCATTCTTCTATTCTACTTTATTAGTACTTTTTCCACATCCAGACAAGATTCCAAAATGTAGTCAAATTCCAGGTCACACTAAATCCCAAATGTAAAAAAACAAACCATAAATTAATTAAAAACAAGTTCATGTATATGTATCCAGAACATTTTATGTCATCCTGATAACAAACTGTACCAATCACATTACCTCCTTCTTGAGGGGGAGAGAATCAGGATGTGTATGACTGCTGCTTTGCAGGAAGTCCTGATTACATAGTAGAAAACAAACAGCTCGTTGCTATAGTCGGGTGGTCGCTTGAGCAAAATGAGGCAAACAAGACTCACAGAAAATTAAAGCAGTGTTTTTTCATTTATTATTCATGTTTTCTTTACAATTGGTCAGTTTCCCATGTCCTCACGCTGCCCTTCTTCACCGCAGGTATAGTAATGAGTGACGCCGCCTTGTATGAGTCCCTGGAGTCAGCCGGTGTGTACGGCAGCCTCGGCGCTCCTAGCCCTGCGCTTCAGAGAGCCCTGCACTGCACAGGCAGCACCAGCAGCAGCGCCAGCTTTCTCAGCACGGCCACCGAGGATGACCCTCTCTACCAAACCTGCATATATCAGGCGGATGGCAGCGTGGACTCTGACAGTGCAGAAAAAAAGAAAGAACAGTTACCGAAGCTGCAGCGCCTCCGGCCGACCAGCGAGTTCTTTTCAACGCCCAAGACGCAGCTGACCCGCAGCGCCAGCACTCGCAGCTACGTCAAAGGATCTTCGTCGTCCGTTCCGGGGGAGAAGCCGGGAGCCACGCTGCAGAGGAAGCCCAAACAGAAAAGCTTCCGCAGACGCCTCCTCAAATTCATCCCCGGCTTAAACCGACCACTGGAGGAGGAGGAGAGCAAACTGTGAGCGGCAAACTGTTCACAGACAGCAGAACTAAAGACTTAAAGTAATAATTACTGCCAAACTAAAGTGCCAAAGAAAACAGCAAGCAGCCCCAAAGAGTGAAGAATTTAAGACCAAAGTGTTTTGGTTCTGTAGTTGCACCTCTTCCTGTTTAAATGGGTAGACCAATGGACATTTAGCTACATTCGGTAGCATTCAGTGTTTTATGGCTGTACATAAGTTGTTGTTGTTGTTTTTTTTTGTTTGTTCTAAGTTATTTATTTATTTTTGCATGTTCAGTTTATGTTCAGAATGAAGGATGTCCCAGTTTGTACTGCATGCACAAGTTTAATTTTGACAGCTGAATAAAACACCGATGATCATTGTGACTGCGTTGCAGAACATTTTGTAAGAAACTTTGATAATGACTTCAGATGACTCAGGCTGATCATATTTTGTCTTCTCTACTCGAGGTCACGGTTCCCAAAAATAAAACTTGTGGCTGATGATTATATGCGTATTATTTTGTGCAGAACTTGCTTGAAAAGCTATTTTCCTCCCCAAGCCACAACTGTTTGTGGGAATTGTAGCTGCCAAGCTTAAATTGGTGCCAAGACCCCGAGTGTACACACAATCTGTAATTTCCCCTGGTGGAGATGTGCTCTGCTCCATGTGATGCTTTTAAATATAGTAAGCTTTTATAATTTCACAACTCTTCCACCGTTTAAGAATCTTATCAGCCGAGTTCTGGAGGTTAGCGTGCGGCTTGGGATGCTTCAGGCTTTTTTGTGGTGTGAGATATCCAGAATGGAAGCTGTTGTATCTGCTCTGACACAGTTTATTGTTGTGAGAATAGTGAGGAATGTGCAGAGAAAGGCATGACCCAGAATTCCAAACACAACCGCTTTCTTTCAGCTCCTGCAGGCGAATGCTGATTCCTACTCTTCCACACTACCATATTCCCATGGCGGCTTCAGTTGTCCAAAGGCTCGCTGGGTGTTGGGGTGTGTGAGCGTTTGTTGGGCGGGGGTCGCTTGGAGTCTTTTCATTCCTGGCTCCCAGCTGACCCATGAGGTCATGGTGGTCACTCTCTCATTGGCTCTGTTGGGTTGATCCCTTTTGTCCTCTGCTGCTCGTTCACAGATGCATTAGGAGTGACGATGCTGGTGAGCGATGGTATGTGGACATGTGTCAAAGCCAGGCCCTCTCATCCTCGTTTTTCTAGTGAGAAGCAGAGGAAAGGACGTCGTTATAAAGGATTGTTATGCGTGTGTATTGGTGCTTAAAATATGGGGTTGGAGTGAATGGGCCAAATGTGTAACGAGGGTTTAATTAGTCAAGATAATTGTCATTAGTGCACAATGTGTGGAAGAGCTATATAACGGAGATGTGGGGCCCAAACAAGCAGGGTGCAGTTGATGCTCAGCAATTAACACCACAGGAGATTAGGCTAGGCGTGTGGTTGCTGTTGCAAATATTTGCATGACACCCACAAGCTTAAAGACTGTTGTTGACATAAAGACTAAGTGGAGAATTTGTTTTAGTCTTTGCACAAGTGGGTTTGACAGGTTTGCTTCAGTTTCTGCTTCTTGTGCTTCGTGAACTAATTACTAATAAACTTAACTGCCATCTCTACTGTCACAATAGTTTATGACAATTCTTAGTAAGCTGGATTATAAACTTTCTTCTCTCACAATGTTTAAGTGGAAAAGCAGCTTCAGAATTGGAAGTAGGTGATGCAGGTACATGAATAAAGGGAAATTAACAGAATATTTTCCAGGTTTTTTTGTTTTGTTTTTATATATATATCACGCCTCGTCTCAAGATGTTTCTACTCAATTTAAAATAAAAAATCCAACGCGGAACATGAGACTTTTCTAGCTTAAATTTCCACTTCACTGCATCTGACGTGTGAGATGATGGGCCCCTGGGAGCAGTCTACCCGCTAATGTATGTAGCACGATGTCACCTGAGGTGAAGTCCGGTGATTCTATAGACTGCAAGATTTGGAAATGACCTCTGGGGCCAGCTCTTGTGAGATGCCTTTAAAAGCATTATTGAGAACTTTCAGTTGTGTGTGTATGTGTGAGCTGTTTGTCCTATTCATGTCATACTTAGTGTGAGTTCCCTCCAGACCAGGAATGTCAGACATGTGGCCTGAAGGTGAGAACCGACCCCGAATCTAGATTACTAAATACTAATTGCTTAATAACCTCAGAAAGCATGATAATTATGCTAAGTCAATAATAGCTTCAGTTTTATAGCTCTTGGCCTGCAATGTATTTCTAGGTCTTGAGAATGTCTTTGACTGAAAGGGTAAAATACTGCGCTTGTTTAGATTCACTTATTGTCAATGTGTAAAAAATGCACAAAGAAATCCTGCACACTACCTGGGTGGCTGTGGCTCAGGTCGTAGAGCAGATCCGCTACTGATCGGAAGGTTGGTGGTTTGATTCCTGGCTCCCCCAGTTTGCATGCCAAATATCCTTGGGCAAGATACTAACCCCAAATTGCGTTCATCGGAGTGTGAATGTTTATTAGTTGCACTTGAGTGCTTGTATGAGTGGGTGTGAATGGGTGAATGAGGCATGTTGTGTAGAGCACTTTGAGTACTCCGGGAGAGTAGAAAAGCGCTATATAAGAATCAGTCCATTTAGCTCAGGTGTGCATACACACACACACACACACACACACACACACAGTTCCATATATTCTTGTATGCTTAAGATAGTAAAAATGCCCATAGCAGTTTTATTGCACTGTGTATATATAGTAAACAAGAAATAACAATAAATAGTGTGGCCCTGGGTGCTTGTAGATTTGATGTGTTATTGATTTTAGTGTGGGTGATTTCAGAGCAGAGCTCACTGTGATGGATCTGAGATTAATCGTGCAGTCCATCATGCTTTGATGGACCTGAAATGTTTGCCTGAGGGCTGACATTCAAACAGCAGATAGGCAGGGGAGATGAGTCCTTTAGGATGCAGTGTACTTTCAGCAGGCAGCGTGATCTGTTGTTGAGAGCAGAGACTCCCTTCTTATCTGCTGCAGAGTTCCAAAAACTTCTACCTGAGAAGATTTTGTGGCTTTGTAGATGGAAGTTAAACTGTAATGGATGTGCATTAGGAAATACTGTTAAAATGACAGTTATATATTTTTCATGTCAGGCGTTTTTTTTTAATCATTACTGTAAATGGATGCACTTCTTCACACTGAAAGAAAGGTAGGCTGCCACGCAATAGGTTTAATGGTCTGGCCCACTTGAAATCAAATTGGGCTGTAAGTGGCCCATTAACTAAAGTGGGTCTGACACCCTTGCCCTTGAGAGACTTTCTGCCTACACCACTTTGTGTGTGGAGGGATGTGCATGCATACACAGACACAGACATGACATTACCCCAAAGCCAAGTCTTAAATTTCAAACAGGCTCTTTAAGGGGATAAGATAACGTTTTATGCACTCTTACAGTTTCAAACTGAAACTGGTTCTGACAAAGATAGCATAAAATGTTTTTATTCTGGTTTATTTATGTCTTGTATTTGGTTTCCTGTGAGTTCAGTCACTTGCTGAAAGCCACAATATGTTTCTTCTGCACAGCCACATGTAACTTTTGTTACTTATTGCGTGCATGCGGGAGTTTTAATGGACATCTGCAACCGCTGCTACAAAAACAAACCAGCACTACACTCTCCCCAGTCGAGCACTGAACTAGCTCTGAATAATGCCTCTAATAGTTCCTCATACACTGCTCATTACTCCAGCAATAACAAACAGCCATCACAACACACGCGAAACAAAAATGCCTAAATAAAAAAAGTATGCTGTCTCTGGCCTTGCTGTACTTATTTATCTACTTAATTTTAGTTTTGAGCTTTTCATCCAAAGTCCCAGAGCCTTGTTTCGACAGGGTTTAATCAATTGGCGAATCTTAATTTTAAGACTGGAGATCAGAGGGGAAAAAGTTCCACTGACCCCTCATGCATATGCACGTTCCTTTTGTGTCCCTTTACATGCAAATTCAGCTGTAGAGTTGGACTTTTTAAACCAGCTGAAAGTAGCTCAAGACACAGTAGAACAAAATGTGCCTGGGGGACGAGTCCTCTTCCCGTCTGTCAGTTGTGAAAATGAACATTTGAGAAAGGGAAGCGGGAGGGCCTGTAGGACAGAACTGAGCCTCTGTGGTGAAACAGTTCAGACCAGAGTGCTATTTCTCAATCCTGCTACATGCTGTGGCATCTGATTGGCCGTTAGTCCCCTCAGGTTCAAATGCTGGATCAGTGTGCTGATGGTTAATAATGAGGAAGCAGTTTAGCTTAGCACTTACACAGCTACTTATTTGCAGAGACGAGACGCCAGACAAAACCACTAATATTGTTCTCACGCAAGATACCAGCCTCTCTGAAGCACAAATATCATCAAAAAAAGGAGGAGGTTTTTAATCTCAGAAACTGGGGGTGGTAAGTTGTGTGTGTTACGAGGGCAGAAGCTTGTGTAGGCCGTCACGGCAAAGGATGTGGGTAACAAATGTGCCGGAAATCCACCCTAAAGATAAGAGAATAAAATTCAAGGCAGGGTTTGAAAAAAACAAAACAAAAAAACCAACCCCCAGCTTTATAGGTATGCATGCATCTACATATCCATCTGTCTGGCAGTCTGCGTGTGTGTTTAATGGGGAGAGCGAGAGTAGATAACGTGCAATATTGAGAAATGATGTCTGAAATAAAGACAGAAATTGTCCTTTACATAGAAAATATAAAAAAGGAGCGAAACATGCCCAGCGTGACTAAGATGACTCAACTTTATTGCAAACCTGAGTGGCCGTCAGCTTCAACAACGGAACAGCTAAATAAATGCAAAGAGCTGTAATCGCATCATAATCTGCATATCAGATAAAACTCCTGCATTTGGTTTCCCAGCAGCGGGGTACTGATACCTTCAGTCGTCTCTTCTATCATCACTTTGTGGATTTATCTGCCCCTTTCCTGTACGGTTCACAATTTTAACCCAACAGCTTGTTAAAGAACAGCCCAGAAACTCTATTAAGGAAGTGTGCAGATGTTTAATTTGTAAAACTTGGTCTGTAGCTGCATCGGTTTGAAAGATTTAAAAATAATAAACATTTCATCCCAAAGTAACGGTTTCCTTAGAATAAAAGATTAATGAAAATATGCAAACAGCAACTTGAAGTACATATTAAAGCCTCTTTTTGTTTGATAGACTGATGGGAGTGTTCAAAAGTGGGGAATTTGCAGCTACTGAGATTTTCATATTTTTATGTTTTTATATCTTGTCTGTGGTTCTCTCACTGGTTTGCAGTAGGCGAACCACGGCTGGGGAAAAAAACAAGAAATGTAATATCATGTGTTTCCATACGACAGTCAATCAAGACATCTGATGAAAGTGGTGTGTTTGTTTGCATTTGTTGCAGCAGCTGGTGAAAAATCTGATCAAACACACACCTACGCAGGCCAGAGGAAGCAGATGAGATAAGTATTCAAGAAGAAATTCACAAAATCTTTTTTATCCCACTCTGGAAACGTTCTAGACTTTATCATCTACCTGTATGCGAAAAACAAAAAGAATGTCATGTGAGCTGCGTGTTATACTGTTGATTTTTCAGGGCTGTAACACAGAACAGTTGAAAGATTTAAAGGCTTCATGCAACTCTGACAATACAAATCAAAGTACAGACGTTTCTGGCAGAAAATTAATTCTGTTTTCTGCATGCATGGTGTATTGGAAACACGTGGTTATATCATGTAATGTAAGCCTTGCAATTGTATCGTATTTGCATTAAATTTATGGGGAAAGAAGCTGCCCTTTAGTGCACAAAAGAAACCTGCGCCACGCAAAACACTTGTCTCACAACAAAGTTCATCTTTACACTACTGACCCTGGAGTTTTGACCTACTCAGACATCTTCTTCTTAGAAACAGGTGAACTTGTGCCAGAAACCTTTAGTCTGCTTCCCATTTAGAAAACAAATTACAAACTTTGAGAGACGTTTGAAGGACCGGGCAGAGAAGGCGTGATGAAAGATACTGCATAATGGATCCAGTGTTTTTAAAGATCAACAAGCGATATTGTATCTGTGGCTCTCCTGCATAAAATCGGGCAGTTCTTTTATCTAACTTAGTGGCAATGCCAAATGAGGTGATAAACTGCCCTATTATAGGGTAATGTTTTTGTTTATGTGCTTTTGGGTGGAAGAAAGGGACTTTGTGATCTGTTAAAATCCAGTTCCATGTTATGTGGTTGACACACAGATACATTTTAGGTAGAGGATGGATATCAAAGCTCTGGAAGTGACAATATTTGTTTTATTGCAGGGAAGCAGGTAACTGAGGTTGAAACTGTTTGCATACGCGCCAGACTGTCTACACAGACGGTTACTACAGCAACACTTCCTTTTCATCATCACTTCATATCGCAGCGTTAAATAAATTCAGCTTTAACTCACCATCCCACACTCTAAGCTATATTTTTATTTCCTGTTAAAAGAGTAGCAGGCGTTAAGCCTGCGTCATTGAACATGCTTTTGTTTCCCTCTGCCGCTCATGTATCAGACACTCGTGACCGTTTAGCTTCACTGCCCACTCTGGGGAACAACAGCTGCATGCAGCTTATCTCAGTACATAATGTGTATATAAAAACATCCTGATGTGATGAATCATAGGCTGTCTTTTAATGCAATACACATGTGACTGTGTTTGGGTTAAACTCTGAATCTCTGTTTTTTTTTGTCCTGCTTTCAAAGCATCATTACTGCAGCAGATCTGGAATAAATCTTTACATCTGGAAGGCTAAATCGTCTGGATTAGATCTAATAATATGCAGGTTATTTTCTTGATTCTGTATCTTTGGAATGGTGAAGCATAGTGTGTGTCCAGATGGTGTAGGATGGGCCTCAGGCTGAACGTTCAGTTTTAAAGTGGTTCCTCTTTTTTTAATATAATGGTTTTATTGTGTTTGAGAACAAAAGTCAGATAAGGAAACACCTGTTAATCCTCTGCCACTTCCACTGTAACCGACGAACATGGAGGTTTACCGAAAATGACTGAACGTATCTTTGCTCAGTGGTCAGATTTCCAATCAGGTTCTGTTTAAGTGAAGTTTTCAAATGCTCAGATCAAAATAAACCTCCATATGTAACTTTTTTCACGTGTTTCTTTCTGTACTTTACTCTACTATTGACCATTCAGCCTGAAAAATGTTTTACTTTAGTTTAAGGCATCTCAAATTATAGTGAAATAAAATTATATCAAATCCTATGCAGCAAAAATACAAAGAAAGTTAAAATCTAGTAAAATCTAGACTAAGTAATCACTGTGTTCTGTGATGTCACCCCAGTGGCACTAAAGTATTGCTGTCGTCAAACAGGATAGTAAGCTTTGTTAGCAAACTGCGTCCATACAGTGCAGCAAATATAATACCAGTCTTCCATTAATACAATCAGATACTCAGGAAGCCATTTTATTATATAGGCATATTTGTCATATATCTTCAAAGCACCAACACCACAATCACATTTAACAGGTACAGTTAACCGGCTTGAGTTACTGCAGGCAAGGCCTTGCAGACAGCTAGTAGTTTAGTTTAGTTGACAGTATAAAACATGCAGTCAATACACAAGTGCTTTAAAGCTTCATTGTTTCTGAAGACTACCAGACGGTGATACCCGTGGCTGCAAAAATACCTGCGATCCTATAGAAATCTGTGCAAAAATAGCTTTTACTTTGGACCCCTGTAAGCACTTTCCTGCTGAGTTTATGGCCTCAGCAACTCATTTTGGGTCACACAGACTAAATAATCAAGTCTATTTTGTAAATCTTGGTCATATTATTTTTCTGCATGCTCATTGGCTAAAGACATAAAACCCAAACGACTTAATTCTTGCATTTTTATTTTTATTCTAAGCTTTATTATTATTTCATTTGAAAGAAGACGTCAATGGCATGTTGCATGTGATGCTAATTGATGACAACAGATTAAGTGCTCCAAAATACACCAGAGAGGAGACAATGATGAAATTTAAAAAATGAACAACATTTTAAAAACCACACATAAAATAGTGTTTTTAAGCATGAGAGGAACGTGATAAACCTGACTGACAAAGTCATTTTTGACCCATACTGTATGTTTAAGGGTTAAAAACTCAGTCTCTGTTATATAAAACCCCTGACAGCTGTGAGTGTGCACACAAAGACAGAGAAAGTCCTCAAACACAATAGCAGGAAGTGTCATGAGGTTATATCTTTAAACACACAGTGGCCTCAGTTTCAAACTTTTCCCCACAAATTGTAACAACAAAAACATTTCAGCTAAATTATTTACCCAAACCATCAAATTTTTTTGCCGTTTTACCCCCAACTGATTCTCATAACTGTAGTTTCCACATCAAGACTCCCTCCACATATCTACACTCGAATCCAAAGACGCAGAATAGTGACTGTAACTTCTTCCTGCCTCCAAAGACAGGAAGTGTTGGGGATCAACTTGTTCTGGACGACATTTTTTCCCCAGGAGATGCTGAACAAACATAACCTCCACGTCCACACTGATGGAACAGCACAGCAGCATATTGTACAGCATATTGTCTTCATCTCCCATCATTCCAGAGCAAATGAAACCAGCATGGCCGCCTGAAAGCTGCAGAGCAGAAGTGTCTGGCCTTCAGGAATGCTGGAAGCTGAAGCGTTTGGGAGAGAGGATGTTGACTCACCATTTTTTTAAGAGCCAGCTTCAGGAAAACAGAGGGGATGACGTTCAGAGATACTGTAGTGTGTTCCTTGAGCGTAGTTAGCTGGAATTTACAGGAAGAAAACCTTGTGCTTTGTATGATAACAAAAGGAAATTACACAAACAACCCCAAATTTTGTTTCTGTACTTTACTGGAGTACCTGCATGATTCACAGTTCATAATGATCCCTTTCTACCTGATAGAGGACCCAGTGTTTGAAACACTTGCCTTCTGTTTTAGCCAGCCTTCTTCTGATTGGTTGTCCCTCACAAACATAAGGTTTAAACAGCAGTGAAGTATACCATATTAAGATATCCCCTCTTACTGAGCAGAAAAAACTGTCTGAACCTGGGTGTTTAGAAAAGTCAAGAGTTACTTCTACATAAATGGATGCATACTGTACATAATGTGGGTCTGCCTCAGTACACCACCTCAGTGGATTCTAAACAAAACAATAAACATATGATTGAAGTGTGGGGCATCTTATTCTTCATTATCGGACTTAAAATACTTGGTACACCATTACTTGGGTATTTTTAAAGCTCAGCAAGGTCGTATTTATAAAACGTGTGGGTCCGGATTTTACACAGACTCGCTTTCATCTGGTGGTGTTTAGATCATTCTCACTTTTGCCCACACACTCTCCACCTCAAAGTCCTTCACTCTCAATCCAAGAAGGTAGAACTGACTCATCTGTGGTAATGACACATGCACAAACACTTCTTTGCGAATAAAGTGACGACTGTGAAAGCAGACACTACAGCGGCTGTGATATCATATTCCTAAAACAACTGAATTATCTTTGTTGGAAAAAGAAGAAGTTTGCGTGTCTGTCTTTTGACTTTGTGGCTGCTTCGTCTGCTGCCACTTCTTCCTTTTGTTTTTCATTTTGGTTCATATCCCATGATTAAAATCTATTTCTAAGAGCCAGAAGATTCCCCTTGGTTAATCATATCTATAATTTTCATATCCTTTATGCTCTTCAGTTTGGTACCACAGTAGTTTGTTGGGCTCGATTTAGTACCAGACAAATAATGACTGTATACGCCGTGTGCTGATGAGATCGGGGAATTCACTGTGATTTGAAAAGAGACCAAACAAAAGCACACTGGGGCACAGCTATTATCCATTTCGGTGAATGGCAGCAGTGGTTCTTGCGGCTGACGTCTCTTTTCCGCCTTCTACGAGTTTCTTCAATCTCTGTTTAATGCTGAGAAGCAAGCCTTTGTATTGTTGGGGGATTTCACCTGCATCAGTGCAATCAACCCTGTGATACAAGCGCTTTATAAAGTCCCCTGCTTACGCTTAAACAACTAGATCCTGACCTTGAGCAGGTCCAGGAAACTTTGAGACAATAACACCACTATTTCATCCACGGACTGTATCTGGAAAAACAAGAGGAAATTCGCAGGGGAAAAAAAGGGAAAAGTTTAAGATGAAAAGCGGCCAAAGTCAGCCAACAGCCAATAGAGTGAGTCACTTATGGCGACTGTCCCAGACCTGGAGAGGAATCAAAACAAAAAGCACCAACAGCTCACCACAGCAGCTCATGAGGAGATGCTAGTTAAGGGGAGTTCCTGGAAGACCTTTATGCTGCCCCCCACCACCCTGTTTGGGGCCTCGTGTAATACTTCCTGACTGTTTTCCTGTGGGACCTGTGAAAACAGTCCCCACCCTCGTCCACGCCTCTGCGGAGATACAGCGAGAATGAAGGCAACCACGACGACCCAGAAATCCAGAATAAAGGAGACAGCTAACCAAGGTGTGACTTTATGAAGAGGTGCTTCCCCCTCTGAGCTCATGACCTCGTATTATTTTCCTACAGAGGCGCTAAGTCTTTACTCAAGTAGCACTGATGCTACTTAAGAATTGCTTTACAGATGAACACTTCAAAGTCTGTTGTGTTCCTTTGATTTGTTACTCATAAATACAGATCAGTAACAAATTAAAGACGCAGTCGTGTCTATATTGAGGGCTATGTTGTGGAATGGCCTTACTGGCTGGTTTGTCTTCTTAAATTAACTCACAGTTCCTCTAAGTCCACCTTTTATCCCTGGATAAAACATTTTTATCCTGATAACAGTGGTTTCTGTAAGGATGACAATATCCTCATGCCCTCATGGGCAGTGAAAGTTTTGATGTTTCTTAACGAGATACAAGCCATATATAACTGCTTTCTTCCAGTCCCTTAAACCTGTTTCATTCTAAGGTCCAGCAGGGGGAAACTACTCCAGCGGTAATCTCTGTTCCCTCAATAAACATTTTCCTGGTTTTAGTCAGTAGTTTCCCATCACGTTGAAAACATGGACGGACGGACAGACGGATGGATGGATCCTATCGCAGGGCTGAGACAGAGAGACACACACAATCCTTTGGACTCACATTCACACCTTTGGGCAAATTTAGAATGACCAGTAAACCTAACAGTTAATCTCACCTTCTGCATGTCTTTGGACTATGGGAGGAAACAGGAGAGAACCCGTGCAGACATGGGGAGAACATGCATACTCCAAGCAAAATACGGTGGACTTGAACCCATAACCTTCTTGCTTTGAGGGAAAAGTGCAAACAGCTACACCACTGTGATGCAACCATCATACTTAGCTAAAATCCTGCAGCATTTCCATAAAGTTTTTTATTCATCGCCATTTTTCTTGGTTTTGATGGCCTTGGTTGTGCCCCAGTGACAGCCACACATGTATCCCTGAGAGTCAACCACACACAGTGGACGAGGCCCAGCGTGTGTGGCTAAGTGAATGTGGGCAGTTGGAGGAATGTGAGAGTGGGAAGGTGGGGGGCATTCTTGTGACCTACAAATGGACGACAGAAAAGATTTTGTCCTCTCCGGGTGACAGAGACAAGCTTGAAGACAGAGCTCGTTATTCAAACTATGCCGTGATGAAATGTCTCTGATGGCAGCACAGCCGGGTCTTACGTCACTTTCGCTTAATGTAATCTGGACCCAAAGTCATTGTGCAACACTGGCAGCCACATGGCTTTGGAGACAGATTTAGAAATCCACAACTTTAGCATTACATCTGCAAATCATCTTCATTTACTAAGATCTCTCTTTTGATTCTCAGCTGTGGAAAAAGTACCATCATGCCGAAACATAATCCTATTTAATCAACTTGAATCTTGTACAATGTGGTCTCCATCCTCACATCTTTTTCCATTGAAATATTTATTGGATCAAGCCAGCAGCTGACTTAAGCTTTATTTGATCTATTGTTGGCAAATAATACATTGGTTGCTGTTTATTTATAGTGTGTTGTAAATTTCTTCCTCTCTTATTGACAAACTCTAATTTCACTTGTTATTATTGTGTTGTTTTTAGAAATAAGATCTCACTGGCACAATCTTTGTGTTTTTGTGTCTCATTACCTTTCAAATGTCAGAAAATAGTAAACAAAAATGTTCTTGCTAGATTCTAAGCATGCATATTGAAGTCTTTAAGTGTCTTGTTTTGAGTTCAAAACCCCAAATAGAGCGGAAATAGCTGCATTTAACACAGCAAATTACTTTTATGTAAGCTTTTCCTTGTGTTTCCTCGTGTTTACTGATGACAAGAAGATAAATTACAACCAAATATGCCGAATACATCATTTTAAACAGCTTAAGCCTTCTCGAGTAGAAATAAATGACTTTATTTCAATGAATAAAGTGAACGTATTCATTTGTTTCCTCCCTCTCTGCTTCAGATTGCGTCATGTAGAAGATGGACCCTCAGTGTGCAATACACAAATAAACTAACTAACTTAATTTTGCTTAAATCCGCCTCCCGTTATTCAGCCAAAGGCAAGAGGACAGTAAGCTGCTGACATGCTGTAAAGGTCCTGCTCTGCAGTGAAGACACGAGTGTTTGCTCACTTGTGTCAGGATGCTGCCCTCCAGTGGTTAAGTTCAAAGATGACAGTTTTTTTTAAAAAAAACAATTTTTTTGTTGTTTCTTTGTGGATCACAAGCTAGTGTAAGTTGTGTCCCACAGCACTGGGACACAACTTACATGAATATAAGCAGCTGGAAATGATATTGTTTCATTATAACCTCAAAGACTAAAGTGTTACTAATTTCAACAATTAAAAAACAATCTGTCCCTTTATGTGAACGGAGATTATTCATAAATACTTCCACAAAGTATTAAGTTAAGGCTTTGGCTGTTTACTGACTGACAGATATGATATGTAATCAGGTTGAGCTTTTCGACTTAAATAAATACACTCACCAAACACTGTATTTATTTCATATCTCTCCTGACACTAGTCTCATTCTCAAGAGAGATGATTTGAGGTTTTTGACGTGGCCAATTATCCTCCCTGAAGCAGCATGGGTACACTGTGGTCACAAGGAGATGGCCTTGGTGAGTAACAGTCTGCACGCTCTATGTTTAAATGACCCTCAGTTAGTACTAAGGGGCCCAAAGTGTGACAAGAAAAATCCCCCACAACATTACAATAACAGCAGCAGCCTGAACAAGGATAAAAGGCAGGATGGATGGCTTTTATGTTGTTACTGCAAAATCCTGAGTCAAACATTCAAATGTCACTGCAGAAATGAAGGCAAGGAGACTATTTTCTTCTTTCCAGTTTTGGTGACTCTGTGCAATTTATAGTCTTAGGTTTCCTGTTCTTAGCTGACTCAACGCAGTCTTTTGCTTCTGTAACCCATCTGCTAATGTGTATTCAGACATGCTTTTGTGTATAACTTGGTTGTAATGAGTGATTATCTGAGTTACTATTTCCTTCCTATCAACTCAAAAAAGTCAGGCGATTCTCCTCTGACCTCCTCAGACATCAACAAAGCATTTTTGCCCCGACATCTTTTCGTCTCTATACGTCTCTGTAAATTGCGGAGAGTTTTGCATGGGGAAAATACCAGTAGATCAGCAGTTTCTGAAATTACTCAGACTGGCACGCCTGGGACCAACAACTGTACCACATCAAAGTCAATTAAATCACATTTCTTCCACATTCTGAACTTCAGCAGCTCGCCTCGATCGTATCTATATGTGTAAATGGACTGAATGGCTCCCACGTGATTTGCTGATTAGAGATTTACATAACAAGCAGCTGAACATTTGTACCTAATGAAGTGGCCAGTGAGTGTGAGGGAAGCAGCCGCAGGAGGCCAGCAACATCCATACCACTCACTTTGTAACATTTAAGTGAGGGTCAGCAGAATCTTATGGCCCTCCATCTGAATGACCTGAAAACCAACACAAAATATGTCAGGTAGTAACTTCCTGGTAAAATGCACAGAAAACTGTTCGCTTTATGTGTGACTAATAACTCACAGCTGATCTGATTGCTGTGGCGAGTTATGTTAGTTTGTATGTTGGAAAGCTGGAGTGAGAATCTGCAAAGGGGCATTTCATTTACTTCTTTTAAAAGTTGAAAGATGAGGAAAAATATTTTGTTGAACACTGAGAAAAGAGGCACTCTCGGACCTATCAGGGTCCCGCTGAGTCACTCAGGCCGGAAAATTGATAAGAATCAAAGACTTTCACCCACACAGATTAAGATCAGAACAGGGAGAACTCCAACATGACAAGAAAAACACGAACAGCACTTAACTTGTCTGCTGTAGTAATAGAGCCTGCAACTGTCAGTACTCACAGTATTTGACTTATTTCACATAAGATATTCTTATGTACTTTGAGTCTTTATCTTTACACTTTTGACAGCTACAGTCAATATTATAGTCACATTTATCCTCTCAGATTAAGATTTTGTTGTGGTCGTTGTTGAAAGCAGATCAAAAATCAGTTAAATGTTGTTTTTATTAAATTATTTATTTGCCTTTTTTAATCCAAATGGATGTATACTAAAAGCTTTAGCGTACATCCAAATAGCCTTGCTTTGCCTTGGTTTGACACGACATTTCAGTTGTTTCTGAGCTGATAACAGCTCTACCAAAGTGACATTTTCACTCTGACCTTCTCACAAGGTTTCATTTATGCAGGGCTGCCACATCCACTGACTGTTTGACTTCTTGCCTCTGAGAGTGTGTGTGTGTGCCACACCTGAATGCCACTGACAGCATCTGCTTGTTAGTGAAGCTGCGTATTGAGGCCCAGCTGTTTGCCATTTGGGCACTGAGCTTGTCTTGGATGGATGTTAAGTTCAGCCTTTGATGTACCTTGAAATGTGTTTCTTGAGAGTTACTTGTGGCAAACCTATACATTCTCAGTTCCTGTTCTTTTTTGTTGAAATTTGCCTGTAAGGCGATGAAGCTTGGTAAAAGGTTTTCTGACGCTTTATTTTTAGTATGTTTTTCCTGTTTTGTGGCCTGTCAGGGAACCTGTGTCGTCTAGTTTTTGTTTGAACCTGTAGCTTAGTGTTTCCCTTTTTTTTAGTTGGGGTTTTGCTCGTCGTTTTGGTCTGTGACCTTGGCCCTTCTCAGGATGTTCAGTACTTTTGATGTGAATTACCAAGTTTACTGAGAAAAATCTTTGATGTCACTTCCTGTGCCACCCTGGATTCCAGGTAAGGGTTCTCTTATGTGCCTAATTTGCTTTTCCTTTCTGTCATCTCTGGTCATTTTATTAGGTACACTTAGGTACACGCTCAACAACATAACTCTCTAATCAGCCAATTGCATGCCAGCTACTTAACGCATTTACATGGCATTTGAATTGAGTAAGCCCCTCTAAATGGAGTGAAAACTGCAAACATTACAGAAAAGTTACAAAACTAGACTTATAAGATACTGCTCTCTGATTGACAATACAGAATTAAAGGGACATAAAGACATTGTACACGTGCAGCTGCTATGATCAGCCTTTTTTTTTACTTTCCCCGTAAGTTATTTAAGTCGTTCTTATTTCTCACTAAAAACAGTGAATGCATTTTCTTTTAAATTTATTACACAGAAGGAAAGTTTTGGCTGCACTATTTTATAATGATAATATACAAATAAACTAATTTTATATTCAAAAAAATGTCAGAAAATGTTTGAAGTATGTTTAAAATCTTATTACATGTATCTGTATCATATGTATTTTTTATACCATTTTTTATTTTATTTATTCATTTTTAGAAATGTATACTTTCACTGTTGATACTCTAAGTACATTTTTTGCTTTGCATTTTGAATGTGAGGTTTTCTCTGTGATGGAGTACTGTTTTATTTTTTTTTACACTGTAGGGGAGACCGGGGATAGTTGTAACATTTTTGACATTTCTGTCTGTAAATTGAAGCTCTTTTAAGGTAGTGGATTCAAAATGTAATGCAAAGTATTTACATGTCTCTGCTATTAAATAGTGCAGCTATTTTCTCTGCAGCACAATTACCCATTGCATGGTATGGCCTCAAACACAAAGAGTGAAATGTTACAATTAACCCCATAGTCTGGGTTAGTTGTAACATATCCTGGGGTGAAATGTAACACAATGAAATAAGGGTACTAACAAAACATTAACATGTAATCTTTGTTTATTCAACACATGAATGCACTTAGAGCCATTTATGTAGCTGTGTGTGTGTGTGACAGAATGCAGAAATCTAGCTTTTGAACATATTCCAACCCCCCAAAAAAGACAAATTATGGAATTTTCTGCAACTGAATATTTCATAAATTTTGGTTGGTCTTCCTTGAGTTTGGCCTCATTGGCTCAGTGGGCATTATAACCTACAACTCTTGCACCAATTTTGAACATAACAATGAAGCTGAAAAAATGTAGTTGTTCACCAGCATCGCAATTCCATTACTTTTTATCATGGCTTACCTTGGTGTGGTTTGCAAAGTGCTTCAGAAAGATGAGGAAATCTGTTTCTTGCACCCATCCTGATTTATTTCCACTACCAGTACTTCCTACTGGTCCATCTCTGACACAGTGGTCTGCATAATGTATGTGTGGGGAACACAAACAGTGGAGGAATTGTGTTGCCAATGGCATTAACCGCATATACAAAAGTGACCAGTGAACCTCTCTCTGCTGATGTCGTTGCCCCAACTTGTTTAATATAAGTTAAATAGTGTGGTAAGTTGTAACATCTGCATTATTGTTACAACTAACCCAGACTGTTGCTGTTACAACTGACCCAGACTCCTATAGCCATGAACTAGCTAACATTACAGCCAACGGCTAAAACATTAGCACTAAAGACCTACACAGAATATATCCCCATAGACATACAAATAACATAATTTAAATTTGATGAGTTTAACTGCAAAGCAGATAATGCTATTAAACATTGAAATAAAGTAGAAAAACTTACTTTTTGGCATACAAATTACTTTTTTTCATGTTAAATTGTCTGTGTTTGACAAAATGTGCTGATTTTTCACATGTGATAGCAGAACTGAATTGGGCATGCACAGGATGAGTCACATCATTTGAAACTTAGCCCTGATTGGAGAAATTGGAAGTGTTACAACTGACCCACGTTACAACTATCCCCGGTCTCCCCTACTTATACAAATATTTCAATATTTTAAGAACTTTCTCATACATGTTGGTTTGACTATTCAGAGGGAAAGTTCATTTTTTTGAAATGGCAACAATAAAACCGTAACTAGTCTGGTATTTTTCCCTTCTTCCACCAGAGGGAGCATGAACAGTATGTGCTGCATCCTCTCCTTTCTGCAAACATAAGCAAAAATTGAGAACTCTGTAGTCACCACAGTCATAACAGATTCGATGTCACTTGTTCCTAGACTGACCTGTAGCTCTGTGCACACCAATGTGGCTGTTCACACCCATTAAAAACAAAGTCAATGTGTTATTTTACGCAGCAAGAAGAAAAAAAAGTTTAAACCCCCCCAGAAATGACCGTTTTTGGAGATGTGAAAATGAAGGGAAGGAAGTGCTCATTTATGTGATCTGAATTTAAAACATGAGCTGTACTTTATGTGTGGTGCCTGATCCTCTTTTCATTTGAGACTGGAAAGTGGAACCTGATAAGGACAGTGGCGATTTAAGCCTCATGGAGGAATGTGGGGGTGATAAAAAGTGTCTCACGTGTTCGGTATAAAAAAAAGAAAGGGGAAGAGTGGCAACCAAGCCTATCATGTTTTCGTCATGGGTGCGACCAACAGCTTCTGCAAATACGTCTACTCCAGAGTCTGACTTGTGTTTCTTGCAAGTTATTCAGCATTGTGGCATTAAATGTGGCACGAAGGATTTCCCACATATCTCAAAATTCTTTTCACAGAACAGTTAACAAAAATGAAAACGTAAATAAAATAATAATTTGTTTTTATTTATACAAAATGTGATTGGAAATGTCAAATATCAAATAAGTGGATTGTTTTATACCTTTGAATGCACATTTAATAAAAACAAACAAAGGCATCACAGAGCACACTAGCTTTGTAGTTCACAAAACAGCAAAAAACACCAACAGTAACACAGCTTATTGTGAGCACCTTAGTGTATAATTTACCAGATGCTTTAGTTTATGATGGAGGCGGACGGGTGAACTCACTTGAACTCTCAAGGGGTGCTGAGAGCTGAGACTGTTCTGGTGAGTTCTCCGGTGAGGCTGCTGGCGCTGGCGTCTTGACCTCTAGGGGTCCAGAGTTGGCTGGTGACTGACACCCAGCCTCTGGGGAGGCCCTAGAGGGAGCAACTGTCTCTGACATGGCCAGCTTAAGAGAACCAGCAGATATTGTGGTGAAGTGTGTTCCCTGCTTAGAACGAGACAGTGAGGATGGAGGCTGAATGAACGAGTGGGTAGGCTGCTGAACTGGTGGCAACTGAGCTACAGGTGGCGAAGTTGTAATAGGTGGTGGAGTGGCTGGCTGAACTGAGGGCAGCTGGGCTGCTGGCTGAACTGAGGGCAGCTGGGCTGCTGGCTGAACTGAGGGCAGCTGGGCTGCTGGCTGAACTGATGGCAGCTGGGCTGCTGGCTGAACTGATAACTGTACTGCAGACCCAACGTTAAACTGTGGTGAAAGTGTGGATGGGAGAACATTATCAGGAAAAACACAGAGCGTGGGCATAGGAGAAACAGTCTTTGAAGCAGTGGCCATGGGTGAGACAGAAAAATCATTGTTATCCTCAGTAGATACGCAAAAAATAGTCCCAGAAACAACAGTCACAGAAGCAACAGAGTCAACAAAAGTGTCCCTTTCACTCACCACAGCCGGCTGCTCTGACATTCTGAACTCCGGCTGTGGGGTGCCGCGCCGGCGGCGCAAACGTCGCTTCCTCCGTGGAGACGGCTCCGATGGGCCGGGTAACTCCTCATCCGGCGGTACGGACGGCACGTCCTCCATCGAAGCGAGCGGGCAAGCAATAGCGGCGGGGGGTTGGAGGTGTAGTTCGTGGAGGATGAAGTTTTGCACGAGCGGGTGCAGTGAGTCCAATAGCCAGGGATAATCAGAAATAAGCTGTTGCAGCCTGACTTCCAGAACGTAGAGAAACGCTTCTCCCTCATGCTCGAGCCACAGGTTGATTAGTTTTGACACTGAGTCCGTTATGAGCTTTCGAAGCTCTGTGGGTGGGGTGAATGCCGCTGGATCCATATCTGGCTGGTCCGTACTGTCACGGCGAGTGAGAAGAGCCGTGTAGAAAAGGAAAAGGAGGATCCACACGCAGGCAGTCGTGAAGGTGTAAAAGGTGATTTATTGGACACAAAAGGAGAGGCAAACGGCAACACGGAGAACTAAACTATACTGGGAAACAACTAAAACTACAAAGCACAAACCTGAATGAGAATGAGCAGAGGAGAATGATGATGGACAGCAGGGAGAACACACGGGTGAGACATGGTAGATACACAGACGGACCAGCAACTACAATAACGGAGGACATGACTTAAATACACCCAGAGAAACACAGGGGAATTACACACAGGTGGTGGACACAGCTGGGAATGATCAACAAGACGAGACAGAGGTAAAACTGAACACACTCACATGAGACCCAGACCTTCACAATAAAACAGGAAATGAGAACACACCAAGACGCAGACCTGACACTGAGAGACAGACAGAATGACACATGGAACCTGAACTAAACTAAACGTGAGATACAACAGAGAACAAATCCTTAAACATGAAACTCAAATAATAATCATCATCATAAACACCACAAGAGAACAAGAAAACAATCCCTGATGCAAACTAAAACCAAAACATAATAAACTCAAAATACTGGGTCCAACGGACCCAGAACCGTGACAGTACCCCCCCTCCAAGGGCTGGCTCCCGACAGCCCCAAACAGAAAACAGAACAAAACCGAGCACCAGACCAGGGCGGGTGGAGGGGGCCCAGGAAGGAGGGACAGAGACCAAACAAAAAAAACAAGGAGCACAAGAGTCCAGAACCAAAACACGACTGTGCACTAGTCCATAACACAGTCAGGGGGCCGACCATGCACACAGCAACGGCGGCGACGGGCAAACAGTTCAGGAGGCCGACCGTGCACACGGCAACGACGGGCAAACAGTTCAGGAGGCCGACCGTGCACACGGCAACGACGGGCAAACAGTTCAGGAGGCCGACCGTGCACACGGCAACGACGGGCAAACAGTTCTGGAGACCGACCGTGCACACGGCAACGGCGGCGCGTAGGAGGTCGTCCACGCAGAAGGCGGGGGTGGCAACAGAAGTCCGGAGGGCGGCCACGATGCCAGCGGCGGCGACAAACCTTTTCCGGAGGCCGTTCCCGAAGGCCATGATGCCACCTAATAGGCCTGGAAAACGGCCGGCAGAGGCTAGGCGGAACAGGTCGAGCTGGCTCTGACGGCAGCGTGGCAACCACAGGACCAGGCGAGGCCGGACCAGGCGAGGCCGGACCAGGCGAGGCCGGACCAGGCGAGGCCGGACCAGGCGAGGCCGGAGTGAAGGCCGGACCAGGCGAGGCTGAAGTGAAGGCCGGACCAGGCGAGGCTGAAGCTGAAGCCGAAGCCGGAGCGGAGGCTGGACCAGACGACGGCGTGGGCGGAGCTGATGGAGCAGCAGGCAGCTGAATGGGCCCCTCGGACCCTCCAGCGGAGACGCGAGGCTGGACGGGCCCCTCGGACCCTCCAGCAGACGTGGCTTGAGGCTGGACGGGCTCCTCGGGCCCTCCAGCAGACGTGGCTTGAGGCTGGACGGGCTCCTCGGGCCCTCCAGCAGACGTGGCTTGAGGCTGGACGGGCTCCTCGGGCCCTCCAGCAGACGTGGCTTGAGGCTGGCTGGGTTCTCCAGAACCCCCAGCAGACGTGGCTTGAGGCTGGCTGGGTCCTCCAGAACCCCCAGCAGACGAGACTTGAGGCTGGCTGGGTCCTCCAGAACCCCCAGCAGACGAGACTTGAGGCTGGCTGGGTCCTCCAGAACCCCCAGCAGACGAGACTTGAGGCAGGCTGGGTCCTCCAGAACCCCCAGCAGACGAAACTTGAGGCTGGACGGGCTCCTCTGGCCCTCCAGTGGAAACAGACACTGAAGCAGCAGGTACGGAGACCTCCGCCAGTGTGGACACTGGCTGGGACTGAGCAGCACAGTGGCTAGACTCAGGCAGCAACAGTGGGATGCAGTCCTCAGAGGGCTGAAAGTGTTCCCTAATACACTCAGCAGAGGACGGAGGCGGACGGGTGAACTCACTTGAACTCTCAAGGGGTGCTGAGAGCTGAGACTGTTCTGGTGAGTTCTCCGGTGAGGCTGCTGGCGCTGGCGTCTTGACCTCTAGGGGTCCAGAGTTGGCTGGTGACTGACACCCAGCCTCTGGGGAGGCCCTAGAGGGAGCAACTGTCTCTGACATGGCTAGCTTAAGAGAACCAGCAGATATTGTGGTGAAGTGTGTTCCCTGCTTAGAACGAGACAGTGAGGATGGAGGCTGAATGAACGAGTGGGTAGGCTGCTGAACTGGTGGCAACTGAGCTACAGGTGGCGAAGTTGTAATAGGTGGTGGAGTGGCTGGCTGAACTGAGGGCAGCTGGGCTGCTGGCTGAACTGAGGGCAGCTGGGCTGCTGGCTGAACTGAGGGCAGCTGGGCTGCTGGCTGAACTGAGGGCAGCTGGGCTGCTGGCTGAACTGAGGGCAGCTGGGCTGCTGGCTGAACTGAGGGCAGCTGGGCTGCTGGCTGAACTGAGGGCAGCTGGGCTGCTGGCTGAACTGAGGGCAGCTGGGCTGCTGGCTGAACTGAGGGCAGCTGGGCTGCTGGCTGAACTGAGGGCAGCTGGGCTGCTGGCTGAACTGAGGGCAGCTGGGCTGCTGGCTGAACTGATGGCAGCTGGGCTGCTGGCTGAACTGATAACTGTACTGCAGACCCAACGTTAAACTGTGGTGAAAGTGTGGATGGGAGAACATTATCAGGAAAAACACAGAGCGTGGGCATAGGAGAAACAGTCTTTGAAGCAGTGGCCATGGGTGAGACAGAAAAATCATTGTTATCCTCAGTAGATACGCAAAAAATAGTCCCAGAAACAACAGTCACAGAAGCAACAGAGTCAACAAAAGTGTCCCTTTCACTCACCACAGCCGGCTGCTCTGACATTCTGAACTCCGGCTGTGGGGTGCCGCGCCGGCGGCGCAAACGTCGCTTCCTCCGTGGAGACGGCTCCGATGGGCCGGGTAACTCCTCATCCGGCGGTACGGACGGCACGTCCTCCGTCGAAGCGAGCGGGCAAGCAATAGCGGCGGGGGGTTGGAGGTGTAGTTCGTGGAGGATGAAGTTTTGCACGAGCGGGTGCAGTGAGTCCAATAGCCAGGGATAATCAGAAATAAGCTGTTGCAGCCTGACTTCCAGAACGTAGAGAAACGCTTCTCCCTCATGCTCGAGCCACAGGTTGATTAGTTTTGACACTGAGTCCGTTATGAGCTTTCGAAGCTCTGTGGGTGGGGTGAATGCCGCTGGATCCATATCTGGCTGGTCCGTACTGTCACGGCGAGTGAGAAGAGCCGTGTAGAAAAGGAAAAGGAGGATCCACACGCAGGCAGTCGTGAAGGTGTAAAAGGTGATTTATTGGACACAAAAGGAGAGGCAAACGGCAACACGGAGAACTAAACTATACTGGGAAACAACTAAAACTACAAAGCACAAACCTGAATGAGAATGAGCAGAGGAGAATGATGATGGACAGCAGGGAGAACACACGGGTGAGACATGGTAGATACACAGACGGACCAGCAACTACAATAACGGAGGACATGACTTAAATACACCCAGAGAAACACAGGGGAATTACACACAGGTGGTGGACACAGCTGGGAATGATCAACAAGACGAGACAGAGGTAAAACTGAACACACTCACATGAGACCCAGACCTTCACAATAAAACAGGAAATGAGAACACCACACCAAGACGCAGACCTGACACTGAGAGACAGACAGAATGACACATGGAACCTGAACTAAACTAAACGTGAGATACAACAGAGAACAAATCCTTAAACATGAAACTCAAATAATAATCATCATCATAAACACCACAAGAGAACAAGAAAACAATCCCTGATGCAAACTAAAACCAAAACATAATAAACTCAAAATACTGGGTCCAACGGACCCAGAACCGTGACACTATCTATCTATCTATCTATCTATCTATCTATCTATCTATCTATCTATCTATCTATCTATCTATCTATCTATCTATCTATCTATCTATCTATCTGCCTGCCTGCCTGCCTGCCTGCCTGCCTCCCTGCCTAAGATGTGGAGGATGAAGGTAACAGTGTCCCAGTGGTAATCTGAGTACTAGGTGCGGTGACTCCCAAGCTAGGCAACTGGCTCCAGCAGCAACATCTGAGATCTCTGTCCAGACAGAGCTCAGTCCTGGGAACAGCTAAGATACTGCGCAGGGCCCTCAAGCTCCCAGGCCTCTAGTAGAGGACCTGAGCTTGGACAGAGACTGCGCACATGAAGTAAAGAGTCCCCAATGTATTATCAGAGGCACATTTTGAAAGAGAAAGTAAAGTTAACTAGCTGATATTTTATTTCATTATGTTCAAGGTTAAATGATTTTCATTGCACTGTTAAAAAAAGAAATCTCTGGTGCACCGACTGATATTCAAGCAACAGATAGCATTTGACAATACTATACTATACTATTAGATATGATAACTTTCTTTTTTAGTTTATATGGGTGTTTTAGTTTATATGGGTGTGGTTAAATTTTCATATCGGGGGGAGGGGGCGGTCAGAGGGTGTAGTGTATTAAATGTTGAAATCAACAATTTGTAATTGTACCAAGGAAGTGGAATTCCCTAAGGTTTGGAAAAAGATGTGATATGGATATCATATCTGCCTCATTTACATCTGTATGCAAACTACCTGGGATCTGGCTTCAACAGCTTTAGCACTTTTTTCCATCTCTAACGAACAGATGCAGCTTTAGTCCAGCTCCCTGATGGGAGTAATTTGTGTACAGAGCTCTCTGTTATCTATTATCAGTTTCATTACAATGCTGAAGTCCCTCAAGGATTCCCTGCAGCTCTTCGTGAAGCTTTGATATTTTTTATCAGATGGTAAATGGTAAAGGTGCACAAACGTGTCTTCAGTTTGCAACAAGTTTGTCTAGAAGAACTGGAGGATTTTCTCCACAATCCCAAACATCTTCTCAACACTTAAAATAGCCTCTGGAGGAGCAACAGGTGGTTGGTGTATGTGTGAGTGAGAACAGTTGCACATTATAAGGTCTAAGATCTTGCATCAGCTTTAGCCTAATGGAAACAGAATAAAGTGCAACCTCCTAGCAGCTATGATTTAGTGACGACTTCCTCCACGTTTTGTGAGTAAGCGCCCAAAATTAGATACAAAGAGCGGATGTCACAAAGCAATGACGTTGTGTCTGATAAGACAGATATGATAACAAGCGAAATTTGTTTCTGTGCAGCAGGGAGGACCCAGACAGTGCTCACATGACATCACAGATTAACAGGAAAACAAACGCGCAACACCAGGGTGATTAGTTTCCACCACCCGAGGCTGCCATCAATAGCTCAGAAGCCAAAAATGTGTACTGTCCGAGAATTTTGTCTCGAAGCCAGTAGCAACTGTGTAACCATGTTGCCTTTGGTGCACGCAGCTCAATCATTCACCATCACCCGTACTCACAATTTCTGCTTGACGTGTGAATGTGTGCGCGGCCTGCTTCCTCTGCTGTCAGCTTGTGAAAAGCTCTTCCTCCCATGTGGCAACAGCGCTATGACTGACATTCGGGGGCAGTGAGCACATCATTAATGAGAGTCTGGAGGTTGACAAATGCTTTGAGAAAACACGAGTCGAGGTGGGAAGAGATGTGACGCAGTGGGGTCTCACGTAAAGCCTCGCAAGACAGTACTGGTTTCTGAGTGGTAATAGTAGAGGTTTCTGAGTGGAGGAGTGAGAAAAAGAGAAACGCAAGTGCACTACACACTACTGCATGACAGCAACACCTCGTAGGGGTGCCCTCTAACGAACTTGTGTAGGTGGACAGGAGAGCCTCATATGAGTAAAGGCTATACGCTAGCAATTATCACGTACAAATGTCCAACCCAGAGTCTCTCTTGATCTCATTGTGTACAGTTTTTCTCTACTTTATACTGATTAATATCTTTGCAACAAAACACAAAAGAATTTGCCAATATGCGAAACAGAAACAATGATCTCAAACTAGGCTCTGAGACTGTGATCCTCTTTACAGTTAGGTCTCAAAAAGGCACACACACATAAAGGCCTTTGTGTCACAGTCAAGGGCTCTCATTTAAATCAGTAAAAACCAGTTCACACATAGCAAAGATCAGGACCTCAGCTCTAAGGACTGAGTTTTCACTTTAACTCAAGTTTTAATTTCTGTTTTACTCGATTACTACTCTGTGAATCACACTTAAGGCGATCAGATGCTAGCAAGTAAATGTAGGGCAAATGTGGGAAGCATTACTAATATTGAGAGGTAGTCTGCAAAGCTGATACATATAACTCGTTGAATAAACATAAGCTATACGGGTTAAAAGTTTGGTATTAAGAATATGAACAAAATGTGTGCTGTTTTAAAAATAACATTACTGCCCAGTTTTTTGAGGCATAAATGGAAGGCTTTGTCTTTGTATGCTCTTTTATTCACCTTTTCCTGTTGCAGTAACTGTTATTTCAGCTGCTGTTCTGTCTGTTAGTCATCTCTGGCTGGGAATGCAGATTTCTGCACAAACACGTGGCTGAAGAAGAGGCAACTAAAAAATGTGGGGAAGTGTCTCGTGAGACAGGAGCATGAATGGATTACGATGGCTCTCCCTCCTGCTCATGCAAAGAGTGCTCGCTATGTGTGCCTTTCCTAAGCACTCAGTGTTTAGTCTAACAATTATGCAAGGCGGCTTTCTTTTTTATATGTTAGGTGCAGGACAATATATTCGCGTTAAGGATGCAAACACAAGCTTGAATCAAAACCACAGTAATAAATCTGACTGGCCCTCATTAGCTAAAGGGCCTTAAAACCCAGCCTGATTTGTCCATGTAGCACACAGAGTATAACACATCAATTACAGATACTGCTGATCTCAACTCATTTTGTGTATATAGCACATCTCTCCACAAAGTCATTTTCTTCATTCAACTTCTCCCCCACCATGGACAAGACCAAAGAGCTTTCAAAGCAAGAAGCTTTGTGAGAGAACATAACACCTGTTAGTTCGACCATTCAGAATGCTATGCAAGATCCTGCCTGGGTCCTGGGTCCATCAGAAAGGTGATTGATCGGCCCATAGCAGGAGCAGTTAAGGTAATTAATATAGCTAGTCTCCAGACCTCAATGCATGATGCATCGTGCTGGCAAGTACCACCCAAGAAACAGATTTAGACTGTTTCTGTGAAGAGGAGTGGGCCAAAATCCCTCCTGAGATGTGTACAAACCTGGTGACCGAGTACAAGAAACATCTTATTGCTGTGCTGCCAACAAGTGCTTCTCCACCCTTGTACTACTAAGTCATGTTTTACTTAGGGATTAAGGTCACTAACTGACATGCAAATCAGTTTATAACTTTCATGTAGTGTATTTTTTTTTCAACATTTTGGTTGATATACTGTCTCTCTACATTAAAATGAAACTATCATAAGACAAATAGACTATTCAATTTTTGTAACTGTGCAAACTTACAAATTCAGCTGGGGATCAAATAATATTTCCACCATTGTGTGTGTGCCTACTTTGTCCTTGCAATAACCCCTCTCTAGATGGGAGATTGAAGGATTTCTGTGCAGTCCCATACAAAGTAGAACACCTGATGGATATGTACACAGCAGATATGTAAAATGTAGGTCTCAGCAGTATTCTTCTCCATTCTTACCCAAAGACACCAGGCTTGAAAATAGCTCTTTTTTTCTCTGTCTCTCTCACAGGAATAGAAAGACATCTGTGACTTCCTGTTTGTAAATGATAAAATCACAGTTTTTCCACCAATAATCAGCAAAGCATTCGCAGCCTATAACAAAGACATTCTTGTGGGGAGTCGACTATCAGTGTTTGCATGCGCAGAATTACTTTTATTTGTATTTGTAGAGTTTTATTTAGCCATGTGTGAGAGTGAGAGCGTGCCTGTGCGTGCGTGTCTGCTCAGGGAGGACAATGCTGCGGTTCTTGGTCGTATGCGCGTCAACGGAATCCCGTAGTGCGTCATCCTGTGACTGTTCTCTCGAACAGCGCTGTGATTGGCCGCAGACTGGAAATCTCCCCGCCCATGTATGGAAACCTTCCTGCGTCATGGGTAGAGTAAAGCCAATCGTATAAAGTTGTTCCCGGGTCCCGAGCTCAGGGACTGCTTCTCAGCTGAGAGACGCATAAGATGACACACGGTCGTTTGTGGAATACGGACCGTTCAAAACACTTGTAGACGGACCCAACAGGTGAGAATGAGGATTAATGATCTTTAATACAATAGACTTGAATGCAGGATGTCGTTTTTTCAGTTCTCAGATGTACGGCTGCAGCTGAATGATACTAAAACTTAATCTGGCAGCAAAATAACTTTAAATCGGAACGAATGCAGCCATCTGTTTACACCTTTATACACGAAAACGTGTTTGAAGTTGTGCTTGCAGAAATACATTATGTTGTAAGTTTGCTAGATTTACATCTACACTAATATAGGCTACGATTGGAATAAGTATGTCAAGTGGGTTCCCTCATCAGTCTTCTCCGCGGTATCGTAATATGTAACATGTGATTCATGGGTTGGCATTGGACCCATGTCTGAAAGTCAAGCTCAATGAACTTTGCAGGCGTGACTATATATATATACCCCACGACTAAGTGATATAAAAAAGCGGGTAACCTTCTCCAGTAATGAATGATGCCTAACGCGCCTCCAGCCGGGCTCTTTAATTTCTTCGAAATTCACCATGTGGCGGTTCCTTGTTGTGGATTTGCAGAGGGGTTCAAGAATGTCGCGCATGATGGTCTTCCTTTAAGACTTTCAGCATATCTATAGATGCTGCAAAGAAGCATACTTGATGTTAATTAGTGTTGTATCAAACTAATGCTTGAGAAGTTAAGACATCCAGGGCAAAGCCAGACATTTTTCATGAAAAATCTACAGCAACATAAATTAAAAACAGGCAATATTTTGCTATGAAATTTTGAGCTGAATCACTGCAATGACTTTGGGCCACTTTTCAGATGATTCTAGTCCGTTTTTATTTGAGTGTTTATAGTATTGTGAGCTTTTTCTTTCCATAATAATACTTTTATTCTAACTTTTAACCATTGGTTATCCAACGTGTGGCCCTGCACTTATGTTGTCTAAGGCTGTGGAGAAACAGTGTCTTCCACCTCTGTTATAGCTGGTTAACCTGCCAAAGCTTGAAGGTTGGGTAAAGATAATGACAGGATTTTGTGGCTTCTCTTATATTCTCATTTTTTGTGTTTTTCAGTCTTGCAGTCATGACTTGCATATATTCCCAGCACGGATCTCAGCCTAGTGAGAACAACCTCGGCAGCTCAGAGTTTCAGAACACAGACTTTATCTCCAGGCTGGCTGTGGGAATGAGTAGCCCACTGGACCAGCACCTCTCTGCACCATCCTTGCCAAGCATCGGCTCCCTGGTGGGCACTCCCACGGGAGACTTCGATGCATATTCATGCCAGTTTACTACGGCTCCTGCCCATGTTGCTCCATCCTCAGCGCAGGAAACTCCTTTCAAGCTCGATGAACTCCAAGTTTACGGCTGCTACCCTGGATCTTTCATGTTGAGTTACCCCGATGAATCTGTGTCCCCCACTGGGTCAGATTATTATGGCAGCCCTGCATCAGCCTCGGCTCCTTCAACCCCTGGGTTTCAGAGTCAGCACACATCCACCTGGGATTCAGCCTTTGGGCCATATTCACCCAGTCCAGGGTACTGGGCAACCGAGGAGACATCAGCACCCCATGCACCATCTTTCTTCACGTTTGGTGCAGGATCCATGGAGGATATGTCCCCTTTGGGTCAGCCACACTTACGAGATCATGATGCTTTTGCCTTGAGCCATCCTCACCCATCTACGCTGACCTTTCCCACCTTGGAGATGGAGCATGCACGCAGCTTTGATGGTGCTGACCAACTGGACGCTGGAAGCTTGTCACCCAAGCTGAAAAGTCCAGGTGGAAACGAAGGCTGCTGTGCTGTGTGTGGGGATAACGCCTCCTGCCATCACTATGGAGTTCGCACTTGTGAAGGATGCAAAGGGTTTTTCAAGGTAATAACATCTGATATCTCTGTCCTGCAGAATCACCTATTTGAAAACAGTTGTTATCGAATTGTTTGTTTGTGCTATGTGAGTTAAGAGCATTTCTTCTTTCTGTTTTACAGCGTACTGTGCAGAAAAATTCAAAGTATGTATGCCTTTCCAACAAAGACTGTCCTGTGGACAAGAGGCGGAGGAATCGATGCCAGTTCTGCCGTTTCCAGAAGTGTCTAGCTGTAGGCATGGTCAGGGAAGGTGAGCGCAGTGCAAACACACATGATTCATAGTGTAGAAGGATGCTAACACTGAACCTGAAGTAACAGATTTACCACATTTCTTATTTTGTTTGTTTTGTTACAGTTGTCAGAACTGATAGCCTGAAAGGGCGAAGAGGCCGCTTACCTTCCAAGCCTAAAATTATTCAGGATGTAACAGCTGCTGTGTCTCCAGTGAGCATGATCGCCGCACTCGTGAGGGCACATATTGACTCAAACCCCAGCATTGGGACACTGGATTATTCCAAGGTAAGAAAAATACATTTTCTACAGCTGTTTCAGTTCTTTTGGAGTAATCTTTGCTAAAAAATAAATGAATAAACTGAGATAGCTACCTAAATGTCTGCGCTGTGTTTAATTTCAGTATGTTGAGATGGATACCAGCCCTAATCAGAAAGAGGACGCCAGTGACATCAGACAGTTTTACGACTTGCTTACAGCCTCCATGGAGGTTATCAGGCAGTGGGCAAATAGCATCCCGGGATTCTCTGAGTTCTGTCTTGAGGATCAGGAACTGCTGCTCGAATCGGCATTTGTTGAACTCTACATCCTGCGTCTTGCATTTCGGTGAGTGTAACTTCCTTTAAAAAAATTTAAACTACCTCTTTAGCATTTACTTTTGACATTCTTGAGATATTTTATACAGCTAACAAACTGTGTTTCTCTTGTGCAGGTCTGATCCTAAAACGGAGAAGCTCATCTTCTGCAATGGAGTCGTACTTCATAAAACGCAGTGCGTACGGGGTTTTGGCGACTGGATCGAGTCCATCTTGGAGTTTTCGCAAAATCTCCATCGCATGAAGCTCGACGTTTCCTCCTTCTCCTGCCTCACAGCCCTCGTCATAATCACCGGTAAGAAACTATCATGCTGAGTTCAGATTACAGCACTATATATAGGGAATCTGCTTCAAAATACTGACATGACAGGTGTATGACAAAATATAACATGGAGCACATTATATATCACAGCTGACCTAAACGCAATCTACACTGTGCTATATTTCAAAATATAGTCCGCAATTTCAAAGTGGGGTCATCTTTGATACCCTTATATTGGTCTTTATTTGCTTGTTTCCTCCCTCTGTGGCCACGATGCTATGCTTTCCCATCTGTATTTAGTTTTATTTTGTTAAAGTCAGATAAATGATTGCTTAATGACTCTTATATTTTCTCAGATCGGCATGGTCTTAAGGAACCAAAACGTGTGGAAGACCTGCAGAATCAGCTCATCACCTGCCTCAAAGATCACGTCTCTGGCTGTGGCTCTGGCTCTTTGAGGCCCAATTATTTATCCAGACTTCTCGGGAAGCTGCCTGAGCTCAGGACTCTGTGCACTCAAGGCCTCCAGCGCATCTTTTACCTTAAACTAGAAGACCTCGTTCCTCCGCCACCGATCGTGGAAAAAATCTTTCTGGATACGCTTCCATTTTGAGCGTGAGATGGGAGATATGCCATCTGTGATGTGAAATCTGGAGCTGATCTGAGAGCCAAAGCAAACAGACTGAGTGCTCATACTCCAGGTAGCAAAGTAAAACTGCATGCAGCTAAGAAATAAAAAAAGCAATCCTTAGGGATTATGCATTATCAGAAGTAAAGTGCTACTTCTGACTTATAAAATGAAATAAAACTTGTAGAAGTCCCTTTTTGTGGAGCAATCACATGATTCTTTATTTGGTTAGGAAATTGTAATCTCTCAAGATGGAATTAGAGAGGTCATCTCATGGATCAAACAGTAACTGTTTACATACGAGGTGCCGTGAATGGAAACTTTGTTAAACTGAGGGAAATGACAGCACTTTTCCAAACAGTTACAAATGAATTCAAATAAGGTCCGCACCATCATTTGAATGATATAAGCAAAAAGCATTAATGTGATATTTTCAGCTCCAGTATTAAAATAGCCAATACCCACAGATTTATTCAGCAGTACAGTTCATGTATCATGAATCGACTCTGAGCAGCTAACATACTGTGTATTTTCCAGTACAGTCTTACACACTGGTCTTGTTTGTAAATGATTTTATATCTGTTATGAAGTCTGGTGTTGGTGCCACTTGAACTGTTTTATACAGTTTGTTTTGGATGAGTTGTTTTTATGTACAAAGATGTTCTCTTCTACTGCAGATAAACACTTAATAAAATGTCGAACTGCATGTTTTGAGTGCGTTTGTTGTTTTCTCTCTGAATGTTTAGGATATTTTAAATGTCTTAATTTATTTATTGTTTAGCTCAGGCAGCGTTGGGGAGTAATGAACCGATCGTACATCTTGATCATTCACTCGCTTCTTTTTTTTGTTGTTGTCATTTTTGATATAGCTTCCTACCGAAACTATAAAAAGGAAAAGAACCATAAAAGGAAAGGAATGTTTTTTTTATCTCACGCTGCCTGTCTTACTGTAATTGAAGCCCCTTTTGCAAGCTCCGCCTCCAATTTCCACTACAAAGTCATGCCCAGGCAGTGCATTTGGCAGGCAGCCACCACCACACACTTAGAGCATGTGCAAAAGGTGTTACTCAAGTCTCAAACTGCAACAGCATAATCATGGATAAATTTCCTGAAAATATCAATCATTGGTATTTATAAGCCAAGGTTCAGGGTAGTTATTGCATGGTGGAAGTTGACTGAGTGGTGCAATTCCCCCACCATAGAATCAGGTGTCTGTCTGATGGTCTTTGTATAAATATAAAGCCAAATTCGATATTAACTGTGCTTTTTCTTTAAATAGTGAGTATTTTTTAAATGTAGTTCTTCTTATGCATAACTAGTGAACAATTTGCTGCAATAAATCCAACTGAGTTGTGTGAATTATTTGTTACATCTTACAGTTTTGTGTCACTTGAACTGTACATTGTGAATTTAAAAGTCGTTCCCAGCAAATGCTTGTTGACCAAGCTATGAAGGTCGGTGTACTACAAAATGAGAAAACATCTTCATCAGTCTTACGACCAATGGCCTAAAAATTCTCACAACACAATGTAAAACTTATCAGGATAAACAAAAACAAGTGTTGAAGTCAGTTGGACACACGTCTTGATGTTTTGTGACTTCTGAAGTTGATTGTCACCAGTGTTGGAAAATTAACTAAGATGTATGAGATTCTGTTTGTTCATATACGATGTTCTGGTGCTATAAACCTCATAAAAATGGAAATAACACAACATACTGTAACTAAAAGAAGGAAGCCACTGTGGTAGGAGCCACTGGTTTGCAGAGTCACGGTCTGCTAACCTGGACTGAGCATTCTGGTAACTCTAATGGCTACCACCACTTATGAAACGATCAACATACTGCACTCAATAAAATGAAGCTAGCAGCTGACACCAAAACACCAAAAATCATTTACTGATTTAGTACAGATCAAGATCGAGAGAGCATTTGGGCTGTTTTCCCATATACTTGTATGTGACTTGTAGGACTTTCTCCAACCAGAGGCATCACCCGCTGCTATTAGAAAGAATGCAGGCTTAAGGCACTTCCACATTGGCTCATCAGAAACCACCTCTATCTTTTACATACAGTCTATGATAACTAGGAGGAAAAAAAACCCATGGAGAATACTTTTCCACTCACCAATTTAGTTAAAGTTTCCTCTTCAATGTAGCGGCATGTATTTCTATTTATGGTAGTTTCCATCATATTCCATCAAACAAACAAAAAGAAAGAAAGAAAGAAAAAGAAATCTGCATTGCTTGTGACTGTCTGGTGACCTGCAATTCACCATCTTGAAAAACTGTAACATGGCAACCTGCAGGAAATCTATGATTAGGGTTTTCTTTAAAGCCATTTAATAAAAGCAGGAAAATAAGGAATCTTGTTGTAATAAGCGGGACAGGAGGACAAGGGATAAAAATGCTGTGCAGTCCCACATAAAGATGCACACTTTTTCACCCTGATGGCAGCTGCAGCTGGAGTCATCACATCACTTGTGTTTTGTCTGCTTTAATATGCTTTCTTATGTTGCAGCGTGCTGAGCTCTCTCTCAGTCACTGTATACTGTTGTGAATGTAGCCTGTTAAACTGAGTCAAGGTATTCTTGATTGATTGCCTCAATACCCTTTGACCTCAGTCAAGATGAGTTTCTTCCTTTGGCGACAGATCAGTACATACCGCTCAAAAATGAATCCCCTCCACCCTCTTCCCTCCCAGATATGTGCTGATCTGTTTTTAGAAGCTGGTGGATTTCTCAGTTCGGTCTCAAGTGACCCAGACTACTTCATCATTGCATAACGAATACATGTGTGAGTGTATGTCAACACACACATGAACCTCATAAAAACAACAATGGGAAGTGACTCAAAATGCTTTCCATTGTTGTTTTTGTAGAGCCAAAACACATTTAACACATAAATATGAAAAACACACAGATAAATAAAATTGTGTGTGTGTGGGTTAAGCATGTGGCACTGCGACCCATTTAGCAGTATTTACATGGGATCATATTAACAGTCAAGCAGGAGAAAGAAGATGAGATGTAACAGTGAAGGCATGGAGACCTTTTTGACCTGATGATGTTGCAAGATGAGAGTTCAAAACCAAAATTAGATCAAATTCAGAGGAGGACATGATTGAGCATAAAATGTATTTAAAAGTCAGAGTAACCTTCACTAAAAAGTATCATGTGGCAACAACAAACTAAAAATGTGTTACATTTTAATGCTGTTCTTCCATTGTTGAAATGACTGTCTGGATGCACAGATGATGCCACACTAAGGTTCAGGGATCACAGAACTATTAAGAGTCACTACACTGCATCATTATGAGTGGCTCAGGATAGTGCTTTCTATCCTTAGCTGCACTGTACGATAGACCCTCAGTACGTGTTGTTCTCTACTGTGCACATCTCATGTTTCTTCATGACAGTTACAGAATCTCAGATCTCTGTCTGGTAAGGTAATGTATCTTAATACACAAGCTGGAAGATTATATAATTGGAAAAGTGAAGACTTGTCCAAAAAGAGCTGCTATATAAAACCAGTATCGCTTTGATTACCAAACTTATGTGAGTGATAAAGATAGCGTGGATAGGACAACTCTTTTATGATCTACTCATTACACTTTGGTTGAAACTGGGGAAAGTGAGAGTAACTTGAACATGTCTTGTTAGATTTCAGGTGATAATAGATGAACAAGCTGTGACAGAGTTCCTCATGTGTGTAAAAAAATTCAAAACAAGACTAATTGAAAGGTTTCTGTTCCAAATACATGCTTTAAGCTTGCAGAGTGATGAGCTTCATAAGAGACTCATCTGACCAGGAGTGAAATAAAATCTGTTGTGTAACAGATGAACACGAGTGAGAACATGGTGATCAAGGGGTTCATCTACCCATGCAAATAATTGTTTTAAATATGTCCTTGAATGTGTTTAGATTATTTAAATTTGTTTAAATCATTTTAAAGAATTGTGATTAATTCACAGTAACACTCAAAACTCATTTTGCACAATGTAGAACAATCTTGATATCAGCCCTGCAGAGGCTTTGATCCTTGCCCAGCTTGTTTGGGTCATCAATCAAGCTGGGCATTCCTTGTTAATGGATTAAAACCATCAGAGATGTTTTTGTAATAGATTTTTCCAATTACTGAAGAAATCCATATTATTGCAAGTTATATATACATGTTTCTGGGATGATCAGGAAGAGGAGTACAGAAGTCTGGTGAGGAACTTTGTCGCATGGAGTCACACAAACCACCTGCAACTCAACACCTCAAAGACTAAGGAACTGGTTGTGGACTTCGGGAGGTCTAGAGCAGGTCCACTGCCGGTTCAGATAGAGGGGGAGGAGGTGGAGGTGGTCAACAAGTACAAGTACCTCGGGCTGTGGGTGGACAATAAACTGGACTGGTCATGCAACACAGAGCACCTGTATAAAAAAGCCCAAAGCCGACTGTACTTCCTCAGGAGGCTGAGGTCTTTTAACATCTGCAGGAAGCTCCTGAGGATGTTTTACCAGTCGGTGGTTGCTGGAGTACTTTTCTATGCTGTGGTGTGCTGGGGGAGCACTTTCTAAAAATACTCATAAAATCTCAGATACGAACACCCGCGGTATTAAGAAATCAGAGAGCATCTGAAGAGCTATTTATAATACTGGCTCAGTTCAGTTTACCTCCTTTTTTTTTTAAAGACACTTTATGTCACATAACGTGTTATTTAAATAGACAGCATGGGCTCCTACTAGCAGTTATTCGTTGATAATACACAATTACATCATTGGCTGGTTTAAAAAGGGCACCGTGACATTTAAGCCTGCTTAGTGGCAAGGTTATAAGCTCTATATCAATACAAGCATCTTCATGTTCCACCTTAAGTGGTCATACAAGTAGTAACACAACTATAAGCAGCTCTTGTAGCTCATTGAAACATATTGGTGTTAATATATAGAACAGAGGTCCAGCAGACTGGGTACAGATGCATGAAAAATAAAAGGAAAAAACAGCATCAAGTTTCTTAGTCAGGTGTTGACACCGTGTCTTGCTTGATCAGCTTCAATGATCCTTGGCATGGATTCTACAACTGAAAATTACTGGTAGGGATTGGGGATTGTACGTTTTTTTCTTTACTCAGTCACCTGTTCTTACAGATGGTCACAGAGCAGTTTAGCGCCCCCGTGAACATTTCTAATAATAGCCACAACTAAAATAGACAGTCATTACATGAAATCAATAATGCCACTTAGATATGACAGAGTGGGCTGGCATGCTGCCCCTCACACTTGGATTATCGTGACACTTGCAACTAAGCTCACTCTTATGCGGCAGCTTTGGATGCATGACAAAGTTAATGTCAAGAGAGAAATGTTCTTTATACCCGGAAAAGCCACATGTTAAACATGTCCGACAAGAGAAGATCATTGAATCGATGTGTGATAATGAAGTCAAAGTGACAGAACGTAAAGAGAAAGAATGAATGTAGAAAGTTGACAAATAGCGCCATCCAGAGGTCAGAAAATGACAGTTAATACACAGCTGTGCTCAGACTGATCTTGGGTATGAATGTTACTCTGGCCTTTTAATGGTTCTGCATAATCCACACAGGATCAAATATTTACGTATATTCACTTTAATCTTTTAATACATGATGAGGGCCAAAGCACATTATCTTCTAGTTACTGATCATGATTGACTACAACTGGTAGTTTCTTTTTGCCAGAATAAAAAGGATTTGTTTGACAGCACTTACTGGATTGACCAATACCCAGCACAATGTGAAAGTCCAAGGAATTCAGTTAACATCTAAGGACAATTGTAGATTTACACGAGTTGGGAAGGCCGTTTCTAAACAGTTCAAACTTGTCCTCAGGATCTCCTTACCTGGATGATTGAGCATGTTCAGACAACTGTATGCAAGTTCAGGAACAACCCAGGAATCACTCAGAGTGAAGCCTGCCATGAACTGGAAACCAGTATCACAGTTTACCATTGTCATGGTCTAAGAAGGTGCTGGCCAAGAAAGACACCCCTGCTCCAAAACTGACACCTTCAAACTCGACTGAAATTTCCAGCTGTCCACGTGGATTAGCCTTCTGGAGAAAAGTTTTATGGTTGGATTAGACAAAGGCAGAACTATCTAGCCACAATGACAAGAAGCATGATTGACGGAGTAAAGGTGAGGCTCTGGGGATGGTTTACAGTCACTGGTGCATTATGAAAAGTGGAAAGAGTAATAGAGGATGACGTGTACCTACAAATTCAACTTCACCTCAAACCAACAGCTAGACCAGTTGAAACCTAAAAACAATTAGGTTTTTACTTCAGTTAATTTTATTTTCAAGCGTTTATGAGCCCTGATCCACAGGATATTTAAGGGCTAAAAAACCCAAACATTTTACCTCTATTAAAAATTACAACCACATCCAACCACTCCACACAAAGGCCCAGCAGGACTTTGCAAACCTCTTAAGTCATGTCAAACTGGTTTCTTGAACTTGATAGCAAGTTCACTGTACTCAAATGACCTCCACGTCATCAGATCTCAATCCAATAGAGCAGCAGTCCCTAACCCCCGGGCCTCGGACCGGTACCATGTGTTATGAATAAATTCTTTTTTCGGTACCGGTACTAGTTTTATTTTGTTGTAGTTATCCACGACACCTTAGGCCGGTCCATGAAAATATTGTCGGGCATAAACCGGTCCGTGGCGCAAAAAAAGGTTGGGGACCGCTGCAATAGAGCACGTTTGCAATGTGGCGGAACATGAAATTCCAGTCATGGATGTGTAGCAACTGTGATGCAATCATGTCACTCAAAATCTGAGGAATGCGTGGAGCACCTTGATGAAATTATGCCAAGAACTCATTCCAACTCAATTTTATATAGTACTAAAACACAGCTACCTCAGGGTGCGTTATATTGAATGCTAACCAATCAAAGCAACACTGAAGTCAAAGTGTTCCAAGCTGTTATAAGCGTCAAATATGGGATGTGCTGCAAATATAGGACTTGAAAAGTTTGCCTTTAAACCATCTTGAATCATTGCATAGCATGTGACTGAAAATGAATTTACTCAAGTTTCCTCAGGTAAACAGCTTTATTAAGCAACAATGCAGTCTGACTAAACAGTGAGGATGCTAGACGCGACGAAAAAAAAAAAAAAAGTGGACATATCACATCAACGTAGTCTGCATCTGGCAGAAGGCATGAGTCACATTGAGGGAGATTTAAAAAAAAAAATGTTAAGAACAAATTTAAAAAGGGAAATGCCTAAACATGCTTGCATATGCAGTAAATACAAATTATAGCTTAAAAACCAGACCATGGAATGTCACTGGGTGATCTAAACGTTGGACCAAGATTGTTGGTGGGTCTTGTTTCCTGTCTGGTGGGAGAGAGACAACAGTTAGAGAACAAAGAAAAACTACTGTTAGCCGATTCAGACTGATGGAAGAGCTGACTTACTTTGGCCCAATGGTTTTGGTTTCACCCCACACAAATGGAGGAGCAGTGTTATCTGCCTCTGCAAGATGGGACAGTTACCTTAATACTTTCACTAAGTATTGTCTCAATGTCTCAGGGTGCAGCACAAAAAGTTTATATTTCAGGTGCATTTAGACCCAGACCCATTCTTAAAATGGAAAGTATTGTTTAACAGTCAGAAACTGAAGGGGGAAAAGCAGTTTTCAGACACAAGGTTCGAAAAAGGTTGACCTAGGTGAGAAATGGGATATTTCACATTTTACACAGTAGCAGTTCATCACAACAGCCCTGAACAATCTTCCAGAGTTAAAGAGTTTTATTCAGTAATAATTACTAAAACTAGCAACCAAGACCATTAACCCAGATGAAGCGTTTACAGAGGTCACAGATCAAGTGAGCGTAAGCTTCAAGCAGGAGGAGCAGTTGTCTTCAGCTTTCCATTACAAGGAAAACGAGTCTAAAGCACTTTAACGCTTGATTCACACAGCCAGGTAAGGGTTAGTCATCCTTGTGCCAATACCAAGATGATGAGGTTATAAGTCATACCTTGATCCCAATCCTCAGTCATGTTTGGGTTAACCCAAGTGCTGACTGGGACATGCCAGTTACAAGGTCCATTTGAACTTGAACTTCCATCTGTAACAGGGGTGTAAAATAAGAAATATTCACGAGGTTAAACATGATTAAATTTAAGTTAAAGAAAAAAAAAGAAAAAAAAAAAAAAGCAGTCTTACCTTCTTCCATGTCCACAGGAACTCTGTCCTCGCAGGTCTCAGTGTGGTGAGCCAGCTCATGTTTGGGGACCAGGTGGCGAGCATTAAAAGGGCAGGTTTTTAGTTCACGGGCCAGTTTGGGATGGTTCTGCAGAGAGTTTGTATAAACAATCAAACTTTCAATCATGGCTAAAGTTTCATTCAAGCCAGGAAATTACTCAAGACCAGTACCAGCTTCGCCACTTAGCAATTTTTATTCTCCCTCATCCACCAGTGGAGAAAATTTGGCTACTTTAGCGTTTTGATGTTCTGCTGAATAAAAATAATTGTAAGCACTGGTTCAGTGGTTAGATTATTCAATAGGATCCTGTTTAACTCAGCTGCATGAAATCCAGAGGCCCTTCCAAGATTTAATGTTTGCATTGTAATGGCTGCTGTGAACATCTAACAAGGCCAAAGTCTCTTATAAGATTAAAACCATCACTGGAACTACAGAAACTAAAAAACAAAACTAAAATGAGTAAACTCAATTTGACAGACTAATGTAAAATAGAAAGAAAATACAACTAAAACCTAAAATTTTAAAGATACTAGCACTTGACTCACCTTCCTGCACTTTATGATGTGGTAAGGAAAGCGGCTGGACCGGATCTTGTGGTTTTTATCAAAAGGGCACTGAAGAAGTTTTTCTGGGTCTGTGTTTCCTTTCCCATCTTTAAAGGGGGGGGGGGGGGGGGGGGGGGGGGGGGGAAGAAGCAAATGCATTAACTTAGGATTTAAAGTACTGACAACACCTTAATGTTAAAAAAAAGTTTCACCATATTCCTCCACCAGCTGTGCTGGCTCTGCAGAAGAGGTCCTGCAGGGACTGCTGGTGCTTCCAATTACAAAATTGCTCGCCATCTGTAGCTGGAATTTACTGTGGGCAGGCAAACAGTTTAAATTAAAATATAACCACCCACCCCCAAATAGACACGCAGGAATTGTGTAAGCTAAATGCTTGCACTTTGGTAATGCCAACACATGGCACAGCATTCACAAGCTGCATAACCACATTAACCCTTCAGCTCTGCAGGTGTGCAACATTTTTCTGTTACCCCAAAGTGAGCTTAACTTAGCCTGCTGGTTTGGATTATTTTTAAATATAGAGAAGAAGAAAAAAATACTCCTAATGTGTGTACAAAGACAGAAACATGAGTGACCTTAGTGAATGAAGCTAGCTCTTCCCCCCCCCCCCAACTCTTTGTGTCTCAGTATAGGTGCAGGTGGTTCCTACACCCCCAGTTCTTCTTTGACCTGATTAAACATCCCATGATGACCAAATATTCACGTTTGACTGATATAAAGCCATTCTATATGGATAAAATAAGTCGCAGAGCTAACTCGTGGACACGCTACACAGTACCTAGCTCATCAAACGTTACCGTAAAATATGCAGCAAGAAGACCTGGCCGGTTTCCAAAGTCTGTTAGCAAAAAAGTTGCCTAGCTACTCAGCACATTGCCTGAGACACTAACACGTGAATTTTAAACACCTGCACTTAACTTTTGTAACGTTTATAGAAAATGGTTCGAATAAAGCCTAGAAGCAGTTTAAAATTACCATGAAAGAGATCCGTTTCTCTCAAAAGACATCAAACAACCAGAGCCGCCCCACTTCTTTAAATCTCGCGAAGAGTCACGTGATTTTTGGCAGTTAAATTTTTTTTATTAGCTCTACGGGGATTTTACCTTTTTCCATCCATCCATTCGCTTCCGCTTATCCTTTTCAGGGTCGCGGGGGGCGCTGGAGCCTATCCCAGCTGTCATAGGGCGAGAGGCGGGGTACACCCTGGACAGGTCGCCAGTCTGTCGCAGGGCCGATTTTACCTTTTTTCTTTTTAAAAAATATTTTTATATGAACTATGAATACTATCAATAAAATGTGCAAACTGAATCTCTGGCTTTTGGTGGAAGAAGCAGCTAATTAAATTAGTTGTCCGTGCAAAAACTACCCACTCATTTTTAAGTAAAGATGATAAATAGCATCAATAAAACATGCTAATTAAATTGCACTGACTTTTGGAAGGATTGCTAAATTAAATGAACTGCAAAAGTAAGAGTACATACAGTAGACACTACTGATTACATGTAAAATTCCAGTACTCAAAGTAAAATGCTAACGTAAAAGTACACAGCTACTGGCAAAGAAGTAGTATGAAGAATAAGAAAAAATCTGAAATTCTTTAGTGATCTTAAAAGGTTAGAAATTATTGTATTAGAGCAGCGAAAAACAACAAAATGTAATATACTTATAATAAAATACTTATTTGTAACTGGACCTATTTGTATCACATCATATCATATTTTTCTTATATTAAAGCAGACGTTTTATTTTGTGAATAGATGGTTCATTAAAATATGAAAGAGTCAGTGTTTTTAGAATGCTTATTTACATTTATAAAACAAAAAAGGTTATTTTTTGCCATCATTTTACACACTTAGTAGCATGTGACTCTTATTTACCCTGGCACCATTTTTTTCCATTACGGTAACTGACTCACTTTAATCTTTGCTGTATATGAGCGTCATTACGGTAAGTGCGCTGCCTGTCAAACATGGCGCTGTCCTGTTCGAGTCTGTGTAGTCAACTGTCTTTAATCCGACACTGTCGTCTCGGTAAAAACAGGATAACACATGGTCTTTACTCTCCCTACGTGGTCTGTCAGTTCAGGTATATATGAAGCCGATTAACATCGTCGCTTCCATCATTTATCATTTTTGTTTTACTCGTGTTTCGTAAACCTTTGCTAAGCTAGCTATACCTACCGGCTGATAAGAGATATTGAAAATAAAATTTAAAATAAAAAATAAAGTACGTTGTTGATATTTTCATCAGAGCAATTATTATATCGTGATCGGTGCATACCCCAACGATAAAGAGTAATCATGTTTAATTCTTTAATGTACAAACAATTATTTTATTCCTTTAATGACAGATATCTTTCCTCTCTGACAGACTGCCCCTGTGTAGACACTACTCATCGTCCGAAGTCAGACGAGGTTTTGCTCGTTATGTTGCCTCCAAACTCCAGTGGGCTAATACCAAATATGAAGATTTCCTTAAAAAGCGATTTCCCCGCTTTTTTCTGCTCTATCACACTTTCGTGGAAGGTAAGCTCACGGTTTACTCACTCCTGAGGTCTCCAAAAAACTGCAGGAGAGCCCTGTGAGTGTTGTTAGCCCAACAATGAGGTTGGGAAACCTGACTAGGGACCAGGAAACAGGCTGCTGTAGTACATAGGCACCTTATATATGAAGGTTTTTGAAGATGAAAGTTGCTGAGAGAGAGAATTCAAGACCCAACTCATGATCAGAATCTGGAGTTAAAATAAGACATTTAATAGCCAGATTTCTCATATTCCATGGCCTTAATATGATCGTTTCACCTGGTCTACTAACATCAGGGTCCTCAGGGTCTTTACTTCCTGTATAGGTGTGTCTGCTTTTGTTCTAGAATTGAAAAGCCTTTTGGATGGTAGGTGAAATGTCTTCAAAAACCTAAAGAAGTCCAGTTGTCTTCTTTCAAACATCACCCCATCAGCAGCATTATATCCAGAAAACACTGTTCTTGTCCATCACTTACCCGAGCTTATTTTTTTCAGGTCTTGCAAGTCAAATTTTCATTTTACTTTATTAAAACTGCATTAAACAAGCAAACAAACATTGCATACTACATACTGTTTGTAATATACAAATGATTATACAATTACATCATTTTGTGGCCCCAATCTAAAGCGAACATCTACAGAGTACAAGCAGGCTAAGGAGTTGGTGTCTAAATAAACAGCATGCTACAAAGCACTTTGTTCTAAGAGTCAAATAATTTTTTTAAAATCTACAGTAATATTTAAAACAAATTTTTCTGTCACTCATTCCAGGATTCAAGCTACTGTTCCGAGATGCCAAAGATATCAGGAGGATAAAAGGAAAAATGTGGTCTGATGGAGTAAAGTTCCAGGATTTGCCTTACAGGGACATGGAGAAACTCAGACAGGTGGGTCTGTTTACCACACTGCACACAGAAATATCAGAATTTTCCACACATATTAGAAATGGAGGGAATCAAACTGCTTATAGCTCAGTGAAAATGAGTAATTTCTTTATTATTATTAAATTTGTATTAAATATAATTACATTTATTTTGTTATTATTAAATCTGCAATAAGTCAGAAAAACATTATTTGATTTTTTTAATCTTTCAAATTGCAAAAGTTTGGAATATACTTGATTTTGATTGTTAATATGATGCTATTGCTTCTGAGTGTAAAATTTTATTTTGACTGCATTCTGTCTAATGGCCAGCAGGAGGCGAACCCTGGTTGCAAAAAGAAATTCCCTTGTATAGAAATTCCCTCTGCTTTTTTTTTTTATCTGGGATCTTTTTAAAAATCCTTTCCTTCATACATTCACTCTTAGCAAAAAAAAGTTGCGTTTTCTATCACGTTATCTACCAAAATGTGATGCATTTTGTCACAGAAAATCCAATATAATCCTATTTTATTTAGATTATCGATTGGAGTATTATTAGTGTAATACCGGCAATGGGAATTCATGTCGGGTTAACACCATCTCCATGCACACAAATAAAACCAGTTCTATTTTGTTTTGACACTAATTGGCAAAACTGTATAAAAATTTAAAGGCAAATAAACTATCATATTATTTAGTGCAGCCATCAGTTTGTATTCATTAAAAGAATAAATAGACAGAAAAACAGAATTCAAGATCAAAATAACAAATTAATATATTCTAATTTAAACTCCTAAAATGAAAAGGCTTAAATCAACCATAAAAAGAAAAAACAAACACCTACTGTTTGAACCGGTCATAATGAGTTAATTCTGTCTGGTATTAGGTTAACAGGCGTGAGGATTTATCAAGATGCTAGCACTTCATTAGGGGTGGGATGGCATGCCTCAGGAGGTAGAGGAGGTCATCTACTTTATCAGCATTGAAAAATGTGTAATGCTGATGTAAGCAATGCTCTTATTTATTTTTGGCAGCTTCTTCTTTTTGATCAGTTCAGTGGAATGTCTGTTTCCAACTCTTCTTGTCTTCTAAATCTTCCCTTTTCATGCCAACCATCAGCGTTTCCTGTCAAAACAACCGTAAAGCTCCTTTTTCTTTTGTTTTTTTCTTGCTTGTCAGCCTCATCTTCTGCATCCTTTTCCCGATAATCCCACTTTCTCCCCTCCATACATCTCAGCCGATTCATCTCTCTGATTTTGTACGTCAGGTATTCAATCTGAGCTATCGCTCTGAGTAAATACTAATGGTATTTAAAAAGAATTTCATAATCGTGAGGACTGTCAGAGCATCCTTTAAGGGGAGGGATTAGCGTTTAGTCACCCATTCTCATAAATTAGTGTAGATTTTGGTAGAGTTTCAATTCCTGTGTTTATGGCAGTGTAGTATTTTTAGTTTATGCATTGTCAGTGTTTCAGGGCTGTAATGTCTCACAGTAACTTGGCTCACTTGACTTGTGTTTGACAGTTTCGCAGAGACTTGATCAAGGCCATCCCGCTGGTGATCATATCCATCCCTCCCTTTGCCAACTACCTGGTTTTTGTCTTGATGTGAGTCCTCTTGAAATAACCATCTCATTTGATTTGCAGGCTTATTTATGTTGCTGTCCCTGTTCATTAATCATTTTCTGTCACTTAGTGTGCCTCACTCTGCTAACAACACCTCCTCCTGCATCGACAGGTATTTCTTCCCCCGTCAGCTCCTGATCCCTCACTTCTGGACTCCCAGCCAGCAGCTGGAGTTTCGGAGAGTGTACCACTCCCTCAGAGCTCGGCACCACTGGCCGGTGCTCAAAGGACTTGAGTGCACGAGTCAGCAGGTCAAAAATGGTCACTTACAGAGACAACTTAAGGACCTGTGTGCAAAAGTAAGTATCGGGAATGTGTAGCAGTACTGCTTTCTGCTTTCAAAGTACACTAATCATTCACGAACAGTTTTTACAGTGTGGCCCCTTATAATGTTATCTTCCTGAATGTAGCACGAGTTATCAGGGAATAACTAGATATTATGTCTCAAAGTAACATCCTCATTAATGTCAGAACCAAAGATTTTTCAGCCGAACATTGCCCAGACATCACTTTTCTTCTACTGTCTTGCACTAAATCTGTAGCATATCCTGCCAGCACTCTTCCAAAGTTAAGGACACGCACACACATCCTCTTGGCCGTGCACATGATGTAAGAGAAAATGTGACTCATCAAACTGATCCATCTTCTTCCCTTGCTCAATAACCCAGCTTTGCACTTGCATAATCACTAAAGGCTATCCAGCTGATGATTTGGGTAGATTTTAGTGGTGGAGAGCCGAGAGCATGCGCACTATGACCTGTCTGTGGTTATTGTGCTCCATGCATGTGTCCTGTCAGCTTTCTTGGGTGCTTATAATCTTGTAAGCACCCAAGAAATCTTGTTGCTTGTCTGTGCTTGGCCTGCTTCTAGTACTAACCCATGCTTATTGGGGAAACACCTGATACCTGTGGTTTGAAGATGATCTGTGCAAGTGATCTGGCCATTACAGTTCTGTCTGAGAGATTCTTATGCTGTCCAATTTTTTCCCCACTTCCATGTCGACTGTGAAAACTGACTCCTCACTTGCTATTTAATGTATCCCCCCTCTTATTAAGACAATGGAAATCCTCACTCTAAATTGTCAGTGGTTTTAAAATAGTGCATTGTTTTTCTGCTCTGCTAAGTATTCTTTCGCGCAGTTTTTCACTTCAAACTTTGGACACATAGCTGGGATACTTGGCCAGTTTGCAAGGATAACTGTCATTTCTTTTCATTAGAAAACTACAACTTATTTGTTAAATTTTAAACTGTTCATTATGGATGCACAAATAGTAAGTGCACCCTAGTTCTCATTCTTCAGTTTAATAAACATTGCAGGAGTCAGTCATGATGGTGCCTAAACGCCACAAAGTTTGGCTGTGAACTGTGTGAAACAGTACAGATTTGCAGATCTGTTCATTTCTAACCAGTACATGTATGTTTGATATTTGTTCAGGTCCAAAGTGGAGCAAACCCCAAAGCGTCTGAAATCCTTGCTATCCGAAGCCTGTTTTCTGGACCTCCTTTGGGTATAAGGAGAATGAGCGTTGATCACATGGTCAGTAAAACTCCTCCAATTTTCTGTCTCAGTTAACAGGAATGCAAAAGGCTTAGTAAAGCCTTCGTATTCATGTTTTTATGGCTAATCAGAGACACATCAGCCCGCTGCTCTTCTTGACGCCACGGCTCCCCGGCTTCTTGATTGGCCAGCGGCTAAGCAGCCACGGGCTGGAGTTGCTCCAACTGGACCGGGGCCTCAGCAGACTGGGCGTTCACCAGCTGAATGACTCTGAACTCAGACAGGTCCATCACTCTCCATGACTTTATATACTGAGTGCCTTCCTCTTTAAGCCATTTTATAAATACTTGATGTTTTTCTCCTTTCAGGCTTGTTATCTAAGGGGCCTCAATGCTGATGTTCTTGGTGTTAACCAGTGTCGTGAATGGTTGTCCCAGTGGCTACAGGTGTCAAGCTCATTGAAAGGTATTATTATTATTTGGATTTGCAGTATAGATTCTTTTTTTTCTGTCACCTACCCTAAAGATTTTGATGAGAGCCAAAGAAAAATGACCAGAATTGTAATAAAAATAACTTTACCTGTTTCCTTAAGAGGATTTATGTGAAGAGAAATTTCCAGACAGAATATTGCACAGATTTCTCCCTAATAAAGTAGCTGAGACTTGATTGCTTTTACTGTGCTTACCTGTATAGTCAGCCCCAAAATGTCCATAATGAGTCAGAAAAACCATGGATTAAAATAAAACAAAATAATAGTTCAAAATGTAAGTAAATATGAGCCTAAACTAAAGTTCTGGCTTTATGCATGTGTATGTGGAGCACAATTTAGAGTTGATGTGCTTTGTGGATGCTGTGGATAGCTGAAGTGCAGCACATCTGTTGGATGTACACTGCTCAAAAACATTAAAAACACTTTGAAAGGACATCCGAAAAGAAATCGTGCTAGATATTGATGTGGACTGGGTAATATGTTAGGAATGAAAGAATGGCATACTGTGTGATGGACATGGAAGTATCAACCTACAGAGGGCTAAATTTAATGACACCCTGAAAGTTAAAGTGAAAAAGTTATTTAACAGGCTCGTCCTTTTTGCCAAAATTTAATCGATCCCGGTGCTGCTGATGGGTTAACGACCTTCTACAGCCTGTCCCCTGGAATCCACCTGTTCTTGAGACTGCACTGAAAGACACAGCAAAACTTCTGGAAATTGTACACATTAATGTGCTATCCTGTAGAAGTGGGACTACCTGTGCAGCCTCTATAGGGCCCAGGTATTGCCTCATGTTACCAATAGTGAGACTGACCCAAGCCATCGAGTGAAAAATCTGTCAGAAAAGATGAGAAGGGTAAAAATGTCACTTGCCCCCATGAGGTAAAATCATTCCTATTTTCATGGTTGTCTCATTGGTGCCCCTCCAGTGCACCAAAAAAGCTGAAAATGGTTATAAACACACTCTGCTACTTAACTGACCAGATCAACATCCCAGAAGTGTTCCTAAAAGGTGTTCCTTTAATTTTTTGATCAGTGTATAAGGCTTAGACTGTCCCACAAATCATCTCTGTTCCAGTTTTACTAAACTCCAGTGTATCTGTAGCCAAATGAGTGGAATGAGTCTGTACTGCTATTTGACATGATTCCAACAGATGGCACTCCACTTTTTGTTTCGGTAAACCAGGGGTGTCAAACTCCAGGCCTCAAGGGCCGGTGTCCTGCAGGTTTTAGATATCACCCTGGGTCAACACACCTGAATCAAATGATTCGTTCATTACCAGGCCACTGAGGCCTGGAGTTCAACACCTGCGCTCTAAACAAATGAAACACCCTGCAGATAATGGCTGATGAAATATACTGCATGTTTATCTAACATATAAATCATCTTTATGAAGAGTAACCAAGTCTTTCTCCTTCTATGTACTGCAGTAGTATCAAAGTAGCTCCAGAAACGGTCTCACTCAAGAACATGTGTAGTGACAGAACAGAAAATTATTTAAGTTAATTCTTATTTGAATATGAAGTGTCTGTTTGTACTTGAATGTTAATACTCAGTTCATTCACTGATGCAGGACTTTACTCTAAAGTTAAACATTTAAAAAATACTTAATCTGAAAGGGCATTTAATTGGAACCAAAATTCAATATAATTCAGCATTACCTGTGCATGTTGCATTTATTGTTCAGTACATGACCCTAGATGATGAGCCGGTGAACTTTCTAGAGGAGGTGTTTGGTGCACAGCTTATGGCCCTAACAAAGCAGTGTGAACAGCCTGATAAGTGCACAATCTGCTGCTCTACAGATTTATGCCAAGTCAAGGAATAAGATTTTTTTTGACACTAACAGCATTTTTTGTTTCTCTCATAATTCATAATCTGCTGACAATTACATTTGAGCAGGCTTTGCTTTTAATCCAAGTACAATTCAGAATGAGAGCAAGAGGGATTGCATTTGCCAAAATGCATCTGGAAACCATCAGGCTATTGTCTATCTTTTTAATCAGCTTTATCAAGATATTCTGCATTCTTAAGTAGCGGCCGGACACAAATATCTTGGCTCTTTTAGGTTATAACGGGAGGCTTGAAAAACTGTTTAGAGGCTAAATCTGCTAACTAGCTAATGTAATAAATGCACATTGTCTCCACACATTAAACAATATAGGAACTACTTGTTCTATGTACAATAGTCAAGACAAAATATCCACTACCTTTTGTGACTTAAAGATCAGGCTTTGAGTTATATTTAAAGCATTTTGGGGGGTGCTTTAAAAGACCTTTTAAGTATTTCCTAAATGTTGCATCATTATTTTATAGCTATTACATTAGCATGTATTTTTTACTTTCATTTTTGCAGACTCAGAGGTGTCACTGCTTTTGCACAGCATTGTGTTTCTCTCTGCAAACTACCCAAGTGGTCCCAGCCATCACTGACAGGAAGCCACATGCTATCTGCTGTTGTGATTATACTCTCTTACGTGCAATGAAAAGCAAAACTTTCCAAGAGGTTTTCAACAGCTCCTTTTTGGAAAGTAAACAACATTTTAAGGGTGTTTTTGGCAAGAAACCATTTCTATTCAAAGGATTTACCACAAAAAAGAAGCCTTTGCAGTTAATAGCATTTAAAAACAAGATGAATCCATTGTCATCTATTAGACATTAGTGCTATACTGGTGATGTGGAAGTAATGTAATGATTATCTATTGCTATATGTGAACCTTGTTTGCATGTGTGAACTGATACATGTTATTTAAGTTCAGCAGTTCTTTTTGTTTGGTGATATGCTCAGACACATTCTATTTAAAAGAATTACATTAAGATGGGCATGTTTGTTTTTACATTTCACATCAAACATGTCCTGTGTTCTTTCATGCCAGTACCTCACTTTGTGTTTTTTTTTTTATATACTTTGAATATTGTTTACCATGATCAAGGTTGTGGGTAACAGGACTTGTGGTGGGTAATGTGGAGATGAAGAGGCGTTATAACTTGGTTGACGTCAAACAGCAGTAGACAATATGAAAGTCCCTGAGAGTAACTATGTAAAGAAAAAGCCCACTGGTGGCCCAGCTGTAAAGTCATTGAAGCTTGCTTGTGTGATGAGATGCTGAACGTCTTGCACGTTCTCAAAGTTTTTGGTTTGTGGCACAGCACACATTTCTGACAAGATATCACTTTATTGTTTACCTTCTTATTTTTTTGAAAGGCTGGAATGACATTAACTTAAGTGCAAAATTTGTTGTAAGCCCTTCGCCTGCTTTCTGGTTACTCCTACGAAGAGGAAATTCCTGTTGTATCTGCTGGTGACTTGTGTAAGTGTAAAACTGAACATGTCATCGCTTCCTGTGCCTTTTGCAAGAGCACACAGAGTTTATCTGAAATAGAAGATGCAAAAATTATGTTGTGTTTTTTAAGATTTTTTTTATTACTTGCTCTGCAAATGTTCAGTGTTGTGTTGTGCCAATATTATATACAATATCTTGGAAATGTGTCTGAAATAAAAATCTTAAAGGTGCATTTTCCTCCTGTATAACTTTATACAGAAAATTCAGATGAAATTAAAAAGGTCTTTAATGAAAAAATTAAAAACTGGAACCCAGTACGACGTATAAACACCAAAGCAGTTCAAAGCTTAGAACAGATCCAGGAACACCAAAATAAACTCACGTTTACAACAAAGCAAGCAAAGTTAAGAGAGAACATTCACTTATGCTAATATGACACTGTACATTAATCTCCATTTCCATTCCATGTACAGCATCAAAGCAGAGCCATTAACTATGAAAATATTATCTGTATGAAGAAAATTATATTCTGCGTTATATGTGGAAAGTATGATGAACATTTTAAAATATCCAAGTGAAGAACTTTGTGAGTAGCCCGAACAGTCAACTCCTCTTCTGGTGTCGATCACATAACTTCGTAGCCGTCCCGAATGCCTTTGATCAAACAGCAGGCAAACACAATACCGAGTAACTGGAAGGAAGAGAGAAAACGGTCATCATTTTTGTTTACAACTTTTTAAAAACTAAAAGTCTGTAGAGTCCAGAAGCAAGATGAGCAACAACACATTACCATAGTAACAAAGGAAACTAAAATGAGCTGATAGACTCTTGAGTTTAAGAGCAAATTTTGTTTAATGGTGTTACATACCTGCAGGATAGCAATGACAACCGCTGCTACTATCACCCATAAGATGTTATTCTTTAGAAATGTCTCCATAGCAGCACTACAACCCTAAAGAGAACAAACAGAAAAGTTAGAATTGATCTCCACTGTGTCTGAGAAAGGTTAACTCAGAGTACACTCTGTATGCTTGTGGGCTTTTTGCCGTTTCGTTTTTCTTTCCTCCTTCCACATTTGAGGTTCTACAAATCACATAGTGTGACAATGAGAGCAGCTAGCTCAACCATTTTCTCGTGCACGTAAAGCAGTAAATCTTTTTTTGTTTGTTTGTTTTAGTCACTAATCTCCTGGTGGAAAATTTGTTTCAAAGATTTAACTTTGGAGGTACTCTGTTTGCCAGTTGTATAGTCTGTGAGAAAACAGCACTAGGCTTCTTTGCTTTGTAGCCTCAAACACTTTCCTTAAGAGTTTATGACCTCAGACACTCATTTAATAGCACAAAGTCCATTTTGTAAATTATGCTCACTACTGGATTCACAAAGGATGATTAACTAGTGCGCACTCATTGCCTAACAACATATCAATCAGTCGTTAGCAGATGAGTTTGCAGTTCCAAATCCTTTAATCCTTTTCTGTGCTTGGCACAAAGCAAGACTGTTACGCAGCTGGAGTCCTGTTTCTAATATTTACATGCCATCCAGTTGCAGTTTGGTAACAATTATTTACTGTATGTCTCTTTAGCTTGCCAGATATATATATTTTTTTACCTATTTAAGCAACATGCTGATAACTTAGATGTTTTACTAAATAAACAGGACTTAAGAATTAAGAAAGTGAATTTCAGGTTAAATAAACTTAGAAAGAAATTGACCCCTGTTTACCTGCTGATACACTTTGTCAGAGTCAGTCATGGTTCCTATTCCACAGCCTTTAGTGACATTCTTGCAGCATGAGTCAGGCACAGAGTTTCCTTTGCTAGTGAAGTTTTTCCAGTCAGAAGAACCGTTCACACCGCAGCATTTCAGCTGGAAAATGCAAACAAGTCTATGAACAACAGCTATGAACTTGAGATGTAGAGTAAAATGATATGGAACACATTGTGCAAACAGCAACAATATCCTGTCACACGAAACTTACCAACAGGATGCAAAATGTTTTGACAGGGTGGTACCATACTAACCAAACAGTGAACAGGAACATTTACAGTGAACTTACGTTATGCTGAAGATTGTCCACGGTCTCTTTGAATTCTGGTGTACCCTTTTCGTACTTGGAGATCATTTCAGTGACGCTATCGTGGACGATAGTTGAGAGCTACACGGGAGGCACAACACACACAACATTGCAGCTCAAATTAAAACCACACCTTCTGCAGGGACTCACATAAAACAGATGTATTCAACACTTACCTTGTTTCTGAAGACGTATCCAACAATTGCTGCTGCAATCTCAACGATAACAATCAGTGAGAGAAGGACAGCAAACTGAGGGAGGAGAAAAGGAACGAATGAGGAATTGAATGATCTACCTGAGTGGTTGTCACACAAATAAACAGCAATTTTTACAATGAAATCTCGTGCAAAAAAGTTAACAAAAACAAAGTTACTGCATATGGTGCTGTGTGAATTACCGTGGTGACCATGCAGTGGTTTTCTTTGAAGGCTCCACAGCAACCAAAGAAGCTGATGAAGAAAATCACCACACCAACTCCGATCAGGATAATGGGAGCTGCCGAGGCAGTGGGATCAGTGATCTTGAGGGTTTTGTTAAGCGACACCTGAACCATGATTCCTACCACAATCAGTGCTAGGCCACATAGCTGCAAGAATAAGAAGTTAGGCTAGAGTGAATTCATGGGGAAAGGTTTATAATTTGTAATGTAATATTTTATTTGGCTATTTGACAAAAGTATGATAGCAAAGAAAAGCAACAATAATTTGATTCTTATTAGCAGCTAAACAATAAAACTGTACCAAATACACTTGTGTTTTTATACACCCAGGTACTTGACTTTGATAGGGATCAATCTAGAAAGTGTCACACCTGTGTGCCAGTTATGGAGGGTGAATACCACTACTTTAATAGGTGTATGTTAACCTTCTCTGACAGTTGGCAGCAATGCCAAGGGGTAATGGTAAATGGACTGATTCTTATATAGAGCTTTTCTAGTCTCCTGGAGTACTCAAAGCGCTCTATACAACATGCCACAGTCACCCAATCACCCCCATTCAAACAAGCACTTTCTTTCTATACTTAGTGCTTCCTAGCTTCATTCATACACATTCATATTCAGATGGATGCATCGGAGAGCAACTTGGGGTTAATATCTTGCCCAAGGATACTTGACATTCAGACTGGAGGAGCCTGGGATCAAATCACTAACCTTCCGATCAGTAGGGGACCTGCTCTGCCTCCTACAGCCACCTCAAGGGGGGACAAATTTCCCAAGACAAGTTTTTTTTATCTTAATATAGCTACTACAAATTTTAAAGATTGAAAAAAAAAAAATCTGATTATGGTATCATTAAATCAATTTGATTTTTATATTATTGTACTTTTTCATTTCATGTAAGCAAACAACATGAGAAAGGTCTAAAACAAAAGAGGAAGTTGCAACATTTTTCAGTCCCTGAATGCGGATGTAAAACGATCAGATGATACAATGACAGTGTCACTGTCTGGTTTGGGTGATAAGAGCAATTCATTCGATCTTTTACAAACACTAATGTCTGACCGCAATCAGCTGTGTCCTTGAGCAAACTGTATTCTTTTTACTTTTATTCCCTTTTAACTCAGTCCTGCTACTTTTCTGATAAACAATTGTTCAGTTGTGCACTTTTTCAAGAAAAAAAAAATTATATATATATATATATATATATATATATAAATAAAAGAACAGGTGTTATTTATTTGCCATATCAAACATCATGTTTCGAATGACTAACAGTATAAAAATTGCTAAACTGTAAAATGTAGACCTATGTTAGATATTTTAAAGCTTTTGTATAAGGTGTGAGTAAGATTAAATTATTCATTAACCTGTTTTTATTGTTCTTGATACACATGGGCGAGGGCAAAAACAAATATATTGTGGCTGGAGATACCACTGGGAGTCCCTGAAGAACAACTTCAGCTCCCAACAGTATGCTCACTATTGTAGGGGTTTAATATTTGAAACATTTAAGGGAAAATAAATGTTTTCATACCAGTATGACAACCTGATACCTCTCCAGCCTCAGTGTCAGTCACATGTTTGCTATGCTATCCATATTAAGACCTGGCTGCTACTGTAGATCCTTCTGTGTTGGCTCCACCAATGTAAATATTTGAGCCTGAGTCAAACAAACAGCTAATGGTTGGTGTAGGACAAAATATAAAGGAGTGAACAGAGAAGCCAAGCAGAGCCCAGAAAGTCACAGAAATTCAGAAGAGAGTATACTTCATGTTTCCTGAGAAGGAAGCTGTGGCAAAATTTGGTGGCTCTCTTGCTCTCACAACTGAAGAGCTAATCAACAGGCAGATCAGACTGTGAGATTAACGTACAAGACAACTGTGCTGTTAAGACTTTTTGAACATGAACGTTATTTGGAGTTGTGGTTGCTCGTTTTCCTTTTGTTTTGCTGTGTTCATTTGTCTCTTTTAATTCTATTTTGTTGTACTTTTTCAACATGTTCAAAATAAAGATTCAATCAATCAATCAATCAATCAAAAGAGTTCACAACACTCATCAGAATTGGTTATCATTGAAAAGATATAGAAGATTGTACTGAATAGATTTTCAATAGCTCTCTCCAGAAACTATTCGAATGTCTGTTATTCAGCCAGAGGCACTAGTTGTGTTGCCACTCTGATCTGAAAATCAAGAAAAACTTGCGCAAACTAGCAACACAATAGGGCTGAAACTCACAGGTCACTCACCATGAGGCTCCAGTTTACTTATTTACAGTGTCTACAGGTGTAACCAAAGTCCTTTTACAAGGAAGTATCACAACTCAGCAACCATAGTAAAAAGAATTCAGGTAGTAATTTTAAAATCTTACTCGAACTGAAAGGGAGAAGACAAATGTATGAACCAGACGCAGAAACTAGCCAATCAAATACACACAGTTTCACAGCATTAAGTTTTCACGACTCACTGCGGTCACCACAGTCAGCATGATCGTTCCGCAAACAGAGAAGGGAGTGGCTGTTTCTTTATTTTAAGAAACTGTATGCATTATTTTAAAAGTTGTTTTATTTGAAATCCAAAAACCTATATGTCTTTTATGCCTGAGCGAATGAAACTTCAATCTACAAAAAAAAAAGAGAAAAAGTGGCAAAGGGCTAGAAAAACAGTCAGTCTATGGCTACGAACATCCTTTTTTACTAACACTCCCACAAGGCAAAGCGATGTCAAAATACATAATGGTGCAACCAGCTGAGGAAATTTCACAACATGTCAAATAGAGGTGGGAATCACCATACAACTCACGATATGACATTATCACAATACTTAACGCACAATACGATATTATTGCAATTTTTAAAAATATTTTGCGATATGCAAATTCTGTACATAAAGGTAAACTTTATCAATATTCATTTTATCTAATATCAAAGTCTCACACTCAGTCTTTCTCTCATTTCAGTCAGTTTTATAAACTGAACGGTTTGTATTACAGTCTAGTCCAACTTAACTGAATGCAACCATCTGGTACAATTATAGCTATTCTGAACTATGCAATTTATGAAAACTATGCAGCCCATTCAGCAACTGAAGAATTTGAAAGTAAATTAAAACAAACTATAATTTTACATTAAATAAAAAAGTTTTAAACTTCATTAAAATAAAACATGTCTTAAATTAAAATAAATAAACTGTCATGTTTATTGCTGCCAAAAAAAAAGTTAAACACATTTGGACAGTGAAGGAATGTCAGGATTCTTGCTCAGAAAAAGGAGCTGATCAACATGCTCTGAAGTCAGAGCATGTTCCAGTCCACGAAAAAATTGTTTGTAACAAAATATCGATTTCTGCTGTCCCTGTATCGATACATTATTAGCAAACAAAATATCACGATACTACACAGTATCGATTTTTTCCCCCACCCCTAATGTCAAACCACTGCTCAACACTGCGAAATCCACTGAGTATTTCCTATATGGGGAGTTATCAGTGAGTGAACACTGACATGTTTCTTCATTTTTCTGTTATACTTTCTTCTTTAGCGTGCAGGGATCAATTTTAGTTATTATTAAGTAGTAAATTGTCAGTAACCAGTGTCAATACACATTTTGACCTTTTTTGAGAAAAAGGTCAAAATGTGGAGATTATTTACAGTTGTTGTTTCCTGACAACTGCATTAAAAATCGCACTTCAGAATCGTTTCTAGTAACAAGGAAGGAAATGATGTCTCATATAGCACATAAACACAGCATGGTGATAAGTATGATGGTTCAGGATGGTTCAGAAAGCTGCATCTGGTCACATGGAAAAACCACACAAACCTGGAGGAGCTCACAAGGTGCCAATTTGTTTCATTAACTCATCTACACAAGGCTTTTTGTTGAGGTTATAGCAGCAGTGACAGTTTATCTTGAAAGAACATATGTAGTGTGCACATTTTGACTTTTTTCTCGAAATGCAATTACGACTTTAATCTCAAAATTTTCACCTCCTTCTCAAAATGATCAATAATATGTTTTCTTAACGTGGCCCTAATACACCTTTGTAGAGTTGTGATGTTTGAGTGGGTCATTGAGTAGACAATTTTCATATATGGAAAGGCACCATAGAGTCGAGAGGCATTTCTTACTACTGTCTAATTTATTTATTTACAACTATCAATTAAATCAATTAAAGTAATAGTCAATTATTATTGATCGGAATTCGTCAGCATAATGTTTATATATGCCTCCACTTACATCAGTGTGCTACACACATTAAATTATTATATACTGTTTATAAATACTGACCAGAAGAGTGAAATAAGGTGTCCCAATAAATAATGAAAATAATGACAGCACTTCTAAAAAAGTGGAAAAAATTAACAATACCAAAGTGCATCTATAACAGTTTATTGTTTATAACTGTTTATTGTTATTCTCCGCTCACTCATGACCAACAAAAAAGCTCTTAATAGGAGTTGAGAAAATTGCCACCTAAAACAAATAAACAGAAAAAGTTTTTATTTCTGCCTTAGACTGTAGACTTTATGTGCCCAAGACTAGGGCTGGGCTATATCATACCGTTCACGGTAATACCAGTATAATGTTGGGCAACGATAAGAAAATGAAATATCGCAATAGAATATGGGTAAAATACGCATGCGCAGTGCCTTTGTTTTCATGGAAACATGGCGGAAAAAGCATGGCGGTGACAGAGAATGAGAAGAGCGAAAGCGGATCGTTGAATGAAACGGATGAACCAGAATTGGTTTGTAAAAATGCTGCAACTTCAGTGGTGTGGAACTGGTTTAGCTTTCGTCTGTCAGATACACAACAAAGCACTATTTTTGCTAGAGCATGCTAGCGGGCCGTCGTTATTACCTTGTTTTTGGAAAATACGGCACACTTAAAATCAATCCTTTGGTTTTTCTGAAAATCGACAGTGCCGCTTATAATCCCGTGTGCCTTATGTATGAATTCTGGTTGTGTTTACTGACCTTGAAACGATTTTATGTCGTACACTGCGCTTGAAAATCTGTCAAATGTTTTAGTACAACTTTGCTAAGCTACGAACCTGCACCGCTTGATGGATTGTCGGAGCATTACGACTATCGTAGGCAGGAGCCTCGCGGAGTGATACGTACCGTGCTTCAACATAATATTACTGTATTGTGTGTGTATAACCTCTTTTTAAGTTTTGTGGATATTATACATGGTTATGCTGAGGATATGTCGGCCAATTTCCACTGGAAATGCCTTTTGGTTAAACTGTCAGCAAGGAATTTGCATTTGCACTGTTAAATTTTTATATAACTTTAATGCACACAAAAAACAGCTGCTTGTTTAAGTGAAAATACATTGATGGTTTGTTTGTTTTTTTGCACTAATAAAGTTGTGGAGTTGTAAAGTACTTTGTCTAGTGTCAATTATATCGTCCGTTATATTGTTATAGCAAATTTTCAAATGTATATCGTGATAAATATTTTTGGTCACATCGCCCTGCTCTACCCAAGACTTGTCAAACTTAAAGGCATGCTAGTGTTCAAATGTGAAAAAAACAGCCTTCATATCACCTGAAATAAAGGCAATGACAACTTTGACTGTATTGTCGAGTTAAAGGCCATTGACTTCACAAAAACTGTGTATTATTTTCTTAAAACAATTTCATTTTCATTTTCTTTAGATTAAGTTAGGTTTTATGGTGACATCTTAAAACAATACTGCTCAGTTGACTCAAAATCCCAGGGTACACCTGGACTTAAGGAAATGCTGCTGTAAAGACTGAACTGTTTACCGAGTATAAGTATTAAATAATGGGACTTAAAGGGAAGTCCCGTCAAAACAGCTTTGTCATTTTTACTTCCTCTTGCCCTATCATAAATAACAGTTTGTTAATTTAGAGTTAACTGTGCAAACACCAGCTTACCGAAATTTATGGGGTGACTAAGCAGGAGGAAAAAATGATCTGGAGTCACATGGTACTGCAACACTTTGGAAATCTGGTCATAAGATTCACATTCCTGCCTCTCTTATACCCTCTCTCTTATCGTCACCATGAAGGTGATGTAAAACGAACTAATCTTGGAAAAAGTTCACTAATTATCCCATTAGATTTAAACACAAAACTGAAGAATGGGTAATGTGACTTTCTGTGTGTGTGTGTGTGTGTGTGTGTGTGTTCATCATCTGATTTTACAAATGATTCCACCCTATATGCTCAACCTTTAAGCCAGAGTCACAGTGCTAGTAAAAGGAGAAATGTGACAAAAAGGTCCTGAAATGAAAATATTGTGTAGATCAAGATCAAGAAGATAAGCCGAAAACATAAACGTATACTAGACAACAGTGTTGCCTTCCTTCCTGCAGTTAGTTTTAGGTGGTTTCCATGTCCACTCTGCTGTGTTTTGTTTCTTTTTTTCATAGCCCAGTTTTACTATAAAAGAAATGTGATTGCTGCTACTTACCCAGAAGATGAAGTTGAAAAAGAAAACTAGATACTTGACACATTTCATTCCTCCTGTTACGCTCATGATGAATGACGAAGATCCGTTTTCTACATTAAAAAAAGAAAGCAAGTTTATTGCAAGTTTAATTCTTAACTGATTACATCAGCTGTAATACGAGCAGCTGAAGGGTGGAAGAGCTGACTCGTTTTCAGTAGGATACTAACTCTCATTGCTATGAAAACGCTTGGTGATTTATATTTTTAAAGTTAGATCAACGCGTCACACATTTCGCTGATTGATTTGTATTTAGATTTACTAATTAAAAGTTACGAAGGAGTCTCAAAAAATGTTAGGACTGTACTTTAATGTCATTATATATAGACACGATAAAATTAAGGAAACACGCAGATCTGGATAACACTTAATAATTGGAGTAAATTGAGAAGAGTCTGAGGAACACACAGCCCCACTTCTCTGACCGTTAATCACTGCTAGCAAGCAACAAAACAAGCTTTGTCAACGAGTCAAACTTTTTACACAAACAGCCAAGATCAAATTACCGACAGCTGTTAGTCTGAAAACTGAATTATTCTTAAATACACACAAATAAGTCTACAAATTAAGTTAAAAGAATTACGATAAACCACCCTTATCTACATTAGGCGACATTTTTCTTTTGTCTAAAAGAAAAGACAACGGAACCGCTAGATGCACAGTTTAGAAAGCGACCCAAAAAAACACCGGACGGAAAACGGTTAGGAGAAAAAGAAAACTTTTTCAGTGCTATTTTAACACCTACCTTTCAGAAGAAGTTTTTAAAATCTTGCCACGAAAGGCGAAGACAAAGTTGAAGCTGTAGGGGACTCTGATGCGTTCCGCCGTTTATACTCCCTCCTCTTTCTTTCACGCTCTCTGCTACCTCCTGCTCCCTCCTTTTTACTGTCCTGCGCAACTCTACCCTTCAATGCTGCCTTCAGGGCCCCGTCGTTAAATGCAAACTCCTACTGCTGTGTAATATTCTAGCATAGTCGGTTAATGTTAGGATATGTAAAGATATATCGGTTGATTAACTAGTTGGTGTTATTGGAGAATTGGAGTCAGGTTGAGGTGTGGCAAAACCAATATGGCAAAGCTGTAATTCTAGAACTTTCTACATAAAATGAAAGTCAAACTGATTGCAGTTTGACTTTCATTTTCCCATTTTTAAATGAGCCCCATACATCCATCTATTTAGAAACTGACCTGACTTGTTTACATAGTCTGGAAGTTTGAATCCATAAAAATAACTCCATCAGTCACCTAGAGATCACTTTAATTAGTATAAATAGAGGTAACTCTAGGACCACAGCATCATATAATCCCAGTGTCACTTCATGTTAGCTGTTTGTCTGTGTGCGCATGTTTATTATGTATAGCTTATTTTTTGAGTAAAGCTAATACTTTCTCTTCATTCACTCATACAAATATTTGCAAGTTGTAAATACCAGCGTCATAAGCTGCTAATTAATATAAATTCGTTGTAAGGCATTAACAACCAATTTTGGGTTGTCAGGGAAAATGTATTTTCTCTTCTTGTTATTTGTAAATTTGGTTCACATTCTCTTAACATGCTGCTATTGTTCAAAATTTACACATACATCAATAAAGGGCTACTGATTTAAAATATCTACATTAATTGCACCAGTTTGTATTTCACAACAAACGAGTAGTATACTATGTGCACAAAGCCATGATTATCTCCATCCATTTGTTATTAAATTATCTCACTTCCATTAAAAAAAAGGGTGCAAATGTAAAGTGTGACACAAGTTATGTTTAATACACAAGTTACAACACAATGTGTGAAAGGTGAACTCCTCATATATTTCCCCATTTTACACACTAACGTTCTTATCCTGGTGATTAAGTGTCTTACTGACCAAAATTTACAAAGAATTCAAATGAGCTGTGATCACTCAAGTCACTGTCACTTCCTGTGACATATAAATTACAGTAAGGCTGTGCTTTTATAACATCAGAAAGTATTATTATCATTTATGATCATGTGGTAAAAGTCTGAATGATGTGAACAAATCCAGTACAGATAAAGATAAACCTCCAGCAACACTTTAGTTCATACAACAACTTTATTATTTAACCAACACATTTCAACTTATGGTCTTCCTCAGGTCATCATAAAACAGTTCAAATGCTGAACACTTATATTTTTATGGTGCTCTATTTGCAAACAGTTATATGATTATTTTCCTCTTACTTTTAAATATGTTTTACAGTGTTTTCCAGAGGAAACTAAATCACTAATCCTAGGTGCTCTCCTTGTTACCTGCAAAGTAATAAATGTGTAGTTGGTTCATAAATGTATCACACACAAAAACCACCCGAGTAACCTACATTCCTGAATAGACCATAAAGTAGTAATAATACGTGTGACCTAGTTTAAAATAAAATAAAATAAGTGACACAAGTGACAGATGGTGTCACAGTTGGCTAATTTGATGTATGCACAGCAGCAGCTTTTAGTTTAACCTTCACTGAGTGTCTAACTGCGAAATATTAAACAGCACTTTGCTTCCTTCCACGAACACATTTCAAAGCTGCTACACTCTCTGCATGCTGCGGGAACATAGTGATAACATTGTGAAATGCAGCGTCATGTGGTTCCGCCATTTGACAATATTAAATGACACGTATGCCAGTAGGTCAGGGCAGCTGTTCAGTTTGTAACCGGAGCCTAGAGCTACACTCACTGTGTTTATGTAGCACTACTTTGAGCTGAATGCTTGCTTCAGCATATTTAAAACATTTTTAGGTGTTGTGTTTGCCATGTTTTCAATTTTGCTAATCACACTAGAGACATATCATAAAAATATATTTATGCATTTCGTAAGTGTATGTCCACATTATTTTTGTTGTCGGTAAGGCGGTATCTTTCAACATCCTTTGAACACTTCACCAATTAGTTGCTAAAATTACATGCTAAAAGTCCTTTGTGCTTTAATGCCAAGCTTTTGAAGTGGTGGTCATTTTCACTCCTCATAACAGGAAAGGCGTGGGTGATACTAAAGAAGTAATGATGGCTTAACCCAAACAGTTGCACCACCCTTCACATGACAGTCTACCTCCTGGTCTTCAAGGCGAGACCAGGATCTTAAAACTGGGTGAGCACAAAAATGAGTCATGAATTAATATGATCAATTACACTTGTCCTTTGCAGCTTGTGACATTTAAATATGTCAGTGTGTGGTCTTGAGGGCTTGAAAAAAAGAAGACAACTGGACATTTTTACGTTTCCCAAGACCTTTCAGCTCTCATGCAGTTGGCTTCTTGAGAGGTAAAATTCCTAAAGACGTCGAGTTACCTTATTCAAGCCCTCAAGACTACTATGATCTGGATGACTGAAAACTTACACAGACATTTCACTGTGTGAAGATAAGAACAACTTCATTTGTATTCAAGCTCTTGATAATGATTAAGTACTTACATGTCCACAAGAGGGCAACACTTGTTTGACATTACTGAACTTAAGTGGAAGTTCACAGAAGTTCAGTGGAAGTTGTCACTGTGCTGTTAGTGCTGAGTTTTTCTCAGCAGTTTTCCCCTTTAGCAGCCAAAACAAACAAACAAACAAACAAACAAACAAACAAACAAACAAACAAACAAACAAAAATATCACCCTTGGTTACACGACCATAAAATGTAATAAAATGGCCTGATTTTTTTTCTTAACGCATATTATCAACAATTTAACAAATAAAATGAGCAGATGGAGTGGTTTTAGCGTACTCTATTCAGGATCGCAAAGAGGTCAGAACTTTAATATTGAAGCTTTAATTTTTTTATTTTTTCTTTCTGCCTGTCCCGTTTGGTTCTTTTGCCAACCAGAATTATTGTCTAAAGGCAAAGAAAGATGCCCAACGGATTTACTTTACCAAATGGACCATCCCGGCCTTGCTCTATTGGTCTATTTGATTCACCTTTGCTTTTATTGTTTATTTTATTTTATTTTCACTTGCTACACACGGGACAGACATGACTGGGGGAAAGAGAAGGGAGAAAGAAAGAGAGGCAGGGAAAGAAAAACAGCGGGGAGAGGAACGGTGATAAAGGCAAAAAAACAAAAACCAACAAAACAAACAGACAGAAAAAACATATATCAATCACCTGGATCACCTGTTGAGAAAGATAAAAGAGAAAACAAGCAAAAAAAAAGAGAGAGCAATATAATAAACAACATCATCGCAACAGGCTGTATCAAGACTAGATTAGATTATATTAGATTAGATAAAACTTTATTAATCCCTCGGGTGGGAAATTCGGTTTCCAATAGCACAGCACTGACAGAAGTTGCAGAATGTGAGCAGAGTACTATATATAGGCAAGGCAAGGCAAGTTTATTTGTATAGCACAATTCAACAACAAGGTGATTCAAAGTGCTTTACAGAGACATTATATACACATATATAAATACAGAGACATATATAAATAAAATATACAAAAGGGATAAATAGAATAAATAGGAATAAGAATAGAAGGGAATTGCACATTTCAAGTATTGAAGTCTATTGCACCGTTGGATATTAACAAAAAGTATTGCACAGTGAAGAGGCACTACAGCTTAGTTGTTCCCCCCTACTTTGTCCTCCTGTTTCCTCTCCCTCTCCCCTCCAGAGAGGAGTTAAACAGTCTGATGGCGTGTGGGACAAAGGAGTTTTTAAGTCTGTTGGTTCTTGTCTTTGGGAGAAGCAACCTGCCACTGAACAGACTCCTCTGGTTGTCTATGGCCGTGTGCAGAGGATGCCCAGCATTGTCCATAATGTCCAGCAATTTTTTTAATGTCCTTTTCTCTGCCACTGTCACCAGAGTGTCCAGCTTCATGCTGACCACAGAGCCAGCCTTCCTGATCAGACTAATGTAATCTATTAGATAATTTAATGTATTCAATGTGATATTGAATTGTGGCGATTGCTTTATGTTTAATTCTTTGTCTGGACCTCTTTCATAAACTTTGAGATTCCTCTTTCTGGAGATCAGTCGGTCCTGTGCAATAATACAAAACAGACAAGACCACATAAAAGGCTAAACAGCAGTACATGTTCTTACAAATCATTAACTGACCACAGCAAGGATTATATTAATACTGAAACAATGAATGTGAATTCTCCCATAGACTTAAGAATATACTGGGTAGGAATAACACAATTCTATCTTTTAATCAAAGCCTTCTTTACCCTGAGCTGTGCAGGGCATTGTGGAGTTCAGATTTTTGTGTATTTGCTCATCTGATTTCACATGCATATGAACTTGAATGATATCTTCAGTGAAGTAATTTAAGTATTGTGGGGGGGGGGGGTTGGAACATAATACTTAAATGATTTATCTAAAAAATAAAACATCTTCTAACTATCAAAACAATTTTTCTTGTGGATTTAAGGAAGATTTTTTTATAACTTTATTTGAAATTGTAAAGTGAACTGTTAGTCATTCCAGTTCAGTTTGTACAGTAGACATACAGGGCAAATAGGAGTGGATTTCGGGAAAATAAAGAGACGTACTCTAAAAACGATGACGAACGATCCAGTGTAACGCGGTGATTGGCTGATCGGCCTGCGACTCAACCGAGTTCTCCGGAGACGGAAGGGGCGGGACAAGGCGTTAGAGGCGGGGTACAGTGGAATTATCATGGCGGGATGCATGAAAATCATAAACGGTTTTATTTCAGCAAACGCTAGATTCATGGTTCTTGCGGTGCTCCTTATGTGTTTACCTCAAATCTCACAACAGGATACGGGTAAGAAGCGGTCTTGTGAAGCAGAAACATACACCGCGAGTTACACGGGGGCATATTTCGAACTGGTTTTGCTCAGGCTAATTATTGTTAGCTTGTGTTCAGTCTTTGAGTCAGTGAGACCGCAGAAAGGTTATTGTATGGTGAACATTGGTGGCTATTTTCTAAGATTCCTACATCTTGATTATTCCCTGGCTCCGGTTGTGTGTTCGTATAAATAATAAATTAGACTAAACATTATTTATGCAGCTCTTTCAGATTTGTTAGGTTTAAATTTGTCGAACCGAAACCCTAGAAACCTGCATGAACTTGCCCGAAAAGAGGTTGCAGTTAACACTTGTATATTTTCCTTAACGGAAACAACTTGAATGCTTAGCCTATAATTTAAAGTAAATGCAAATTATTATTAACTCTGTCCCAAAACTGAAATATTTCCTGAGAAAAACTGAGTATTTTTTGCCGTGTGTCGTTTAAATAATGAGCATTGTTTCCATTATTACACTACCATTTGCTATATTTTGTAACATAACTAGCGGATAATGCAACAGTGTGAAAACATATAGAACATCCCTACCAGCAAACAAAATCATTAATAATAATGATAAAATAAAAAGTCTCAACCACACATGGGTAATTGAGTACTTTTTTGAAAATTAAAGGGCAACTATGTTGGGTACCCTGACACCCGGTGGGCCATAGCACTGTGAAATATTAGAGACATTAAGTGTGAACTGATATAGTTGCAGGTTTTTGTCTTTTCTTGGGATTTACAGACACTACAATTTTTTTATAATGTTTGTATTATACTGTAAATGCTGTAAACAATGAGAGTTCAAATGTGTTCTGGTCAAAGGTTATTCTTGCACAAACAATATTGCTTATAAGGTACAATGGCAGTTGCAGTCTTACTATTTATTGGCATGCATCCCAGGTGAAGAACATGAAATAACTAATCTGCGGGATGGTGACGAGTATGTCATGTCAGGATCCAACCGGTTCTGTTACAGAAACACCGTATTGCCAACCTGGAGGCAGACATGGACAAGAATTCAAGTAGGTGAATCTGCCAGCCCACAACTGGTAAAATACTGAAATCCTTTCTTTCTTTAAAATCATCCCTCAGTTTGGGTATTTTAGTGGTCTAATGTAATCTACTCTAACATACTTCAAATTTTATTTACAGCTTGACAGTCAGCTAAAAAGAGCCTCTGGATTAAATTTGTGAGTGATATAATATTACCAATATCTGACAGGTCAAAGTGTGGAGTTCAAAGGTGTTTAAGGTGGACACTGTGGAAGGTGAGGAGGAGCTGCAGGAGCTTGATCGCTTCAGTTTTTGGGGCTGGTTCCAGAGCCTGCTGCGAGAGAAGCACAATGAGACTGTTATTAACGTCAGCCTGTTCAGCAAGAAGACGTGCTTCAAGGTTGATCCTATTGGCAATGCGCAATACACTGTCAAACCCATTCGCAGTAAGTGGGATGGGGGTATGGAATAAAACAAATTTGCTGGTTATTGGCAGTTAAAATATGGGTGTTTTACTGTTCTTCATTCCCTTGCAGAGTTTGATATATATCTATTCTTGTTATTCCTCGCTGGAGCATTGCTGTTTTTCTTTGCAGACTCACTCAGCAGGTAATTTTTTCTCATGGACTAAAGTTTCTTTTTCAGGTTTGTTGGGTTTATCATAGTAATTGATATATTTTTTTCACCACCTGTATGAAGGAGTCAGGCTTTCTTCTATTCTGCCGGTATGAGCACTGGCATGATTGCCTCTCTCATAATCCTCTTTTTCATTCTGGCACGCTTTTTACCAAAGGTAAAGTTTTTAATTTTTATCCAAAATCCAAGTTTTTTAAAAATATTGAATATCTCTAATATGTTTGATATTTATACCATTTGTGTTTGTTCCTTCACACAGAAAAGCCCCTTTTATGTGTTGATAGTTGGAGGCTGGTCATTCTCTGTGTACGCAATCCAGCTTGTGTTCAGGAACCTCAGCATTATTCTTCGAGAGCACTGGCATGTGGCATTAGGTACAGACTCTTCATGGACAGGTTGTGACTAGCTGATAACTGAGGACCAAAGCAAATATCCTAATATTTAAAAAAAAAAAAATTGTGTTGTCAGTGTTAATCTAGTTAAAATGACGTTAACGCCATAACTGCATTAACGCGGCAAATCTCTGTTAACGATTGCTGGACGGCGCCAACATGTTAAAAGGGGCGATCCGCGGTGACTCATTAACAGAGTCACCGCGGCAAATCTCGTTAACAGAGATTTGCCACGTATATACACACATACATATATTTTTTACAGCTTCTGATTATTCCGCTAATCAAAACTTAAAGTGATAGATAATTAATCAGCCATAACTTTCTACATGTCCGCTTAACCTTATAAAAATCAAGCATTATTTTTGAATTATTTAGGGTTTTAGACTGTTAAAAATATAACCTAAGCAACAAAGCAGCTCGTCGGTCATGGAGGAGTTTTCACTTGGGTCCATATGTTCTTTTGGTAGTGACGCACTTGTCATTGTTATCACCCCACTGGGCGGGTGGGGTAGGTGAATGTGAGAACAAGGCAACATACGAATGTAAACATGGATATGATAGCTGTATCTACCAAAAATCTCAGATAAGTTTGAATCTCAGTGACTTCAACCTCAAGGGCAAGGTCAGAGGTCAAGTTTTCTGAAAATCTTGTGAATGTTAATAATTTGAGCACAAGATGATGTAGGATTGGGAAATATTTGTATCTACTATGAGGCTGAGGGGTTGCACTGGCGGCTACCAGTATTTTGTCATTTTGCAGCTGCAAAATCAGTGACGGTTTGATTTTAAAGCAAATGATCACTATGTGATTGAAGTAGGGACTTTAAACTTTAATTCATGGAGTTTAAGAAAACTATTGTTTTAACTGTTTAGAAATTACAGCAATTTTTATTTGCATTTCTCCATTTTCAGAGGCTTAGAAAGAATTGGACAAACTAACAAAAATAAAAAATATATAACAATTTTGTATAATACTTGGATGTTCCATGAACCCATGGGGGCACCAAATGCTGTGTTTCTTCCCTTAAGATGTTCTGTTCGATCTTTACTGCAGCAGTCTCCAGTTGCTGCTTGTTTGTCAGGTTTTTTCTTCAGTAACTAAAAGCATGGTCTTTTAATTTGAAATCAGGTGACTGATGAATATCTAATTTCTTTGTGTTGAAAAACTTTTTCTGTGGGGCACTATCATTTTAACTGTGAAGATCTGTCTTACCAGTTTCTGAGCAAAAAGGAAAACCCTTTACATTCAGAAATCATCTTGCTACATCTATCAACAATCACAGCATCAATAAACACTAGTGACCCAGTTCCATTGGCAGCCTCTGCAAGTACTTTTAAATGTTTTGTGACACACTGACATCTGGCTTTCTTTTTCTGGACGGTAACCTGCGGTTTGCTCCTTGTTGTTAACCAGATTGAACCAGAGGAAATGGGTTTGACCTGGCCATGAAACTGTTTGCTTTCTCAATAATCCAATTACTTCATAGCATTTGAAAATGGGAAATTGTATAAAAATGGCTGTAATTGTAAAACTTTGTTCTAAAAGTAAAGCATATGGGCATTTGGTACATAACTTTGCAGTGATTTAACTATTTTTAATGCAGTGTAAAAACATCTCACTCTCTCTCTCTTTGTTTGTGTGCTTGGTTTTTTTTTTTTTGGCAGGTTATGTAGCAATTGTGGGATTCATCAGCTTTGCTGTGTGTTACCGTTATGGCCCTCTGGTTGATGAGAAGAGCATTAACATCCTGTCGTGGACCCTGCAGCTCTTTGGTCTGCTCCTGGTTTATTTAGGAATTCAGATTCAGCAAGTTGCCTTCGCTCTTATTGTAGCTGCTTTGTTTACCAAAAACCTGGGGTACCCAGTCTATCTGCTGGTTGCTGCATGGAGGTATGCATTTTAAAATGCTGACACAAGGTGGCGTAAGAGCACAGTGTACTGTGGATAATTGTTCCACAGGCAGTATAATCTGACTTCTGTGGTAAACACACACTTAGTTTCACAGAATAAATGAAGAAAAACACTTTTCTATTGCATGTTCTTAACACGGTAAATTATTTTATGTGAACTGCTGAACTTAAAAGTAGTGATACTGTGCTTGTTGTAGAATAAAGAACAATAGTCATATTAAGTTCATAAATATGGATTTATTTAAGCCATGAAAATACTCTTTTTGCAGAAAAATCAAGCAGTACATCTACTGGAAGCCACAGCCACGACGCCTGCTGACTGAGGAGGAGTATCAGAAGGAAGCTGAGGAAGAGACTCGGCGGGCTCTGGAGGAGCTGCGGAAATATTGTAACAGCCCAGAGTTCAGCCCGTGGAAGACAGTCTCTAGAATTCAGTCTCCCAAAAGGTGGGTTTATGCTCGTACATTTGTCATTTGCTAATTCAATTCAATTCAATTTTATTTATATAGCGCCAAATCACAACAAAAGTCGCCTCAAGGCGCTTCATAGATACAGAGAAAAACCCAACAATCATATGACCTATGAGCAAGCACTTTGGCGACAGTGGGAAGGAAAAACTCCCTTTTAACAGGAAGAAACCTCCGGCAGAACCAGGCTCAGGGAGGGGCGGCCATCTGCTGCAACCGGTTGGGGTGAGAGAAGGAAGACAGGATAAAAGACATGCTGTGGAAGAGAGACAGAGGTTAATAACAGATATGATTCAATGCCAATTTTGGCTTAACTTCCCCCTAATCCTAAAATAAAGAGAGGAGTGTTATATCTACTAATTGTTTTCTGATTCAGTTATGTTTCTTATAAAATAATTTATTTTAAGTTTTCATTTTTATTATTGCCTTGCAACTTTCTGAAATCATCTATACAAAACTAATGGGAAACAATATTGATCACCAATAGCTGACTGCTTTAGACACGGTTTATAATACAAACACCCCTTAATTACACACAGTAAATTGCTGTAACCATGTTTTTTTTAAGATCATTTCTAAAATCTGGAAAAAAATATCTGCAATACAAAGACTGCAATAAATCAGCTAGTGTCACAAATATTAGGCTTCTTGTCTGGATAAATGACAACCATCAAAATTACTACTTTATGCCAGAAACATTACAAATATTGCTAAAATCATATAAGAACTTTCTATCTAGCTTATTTATCAGTAAGCCTTTTCTGCACTGCTTGTGCAATAATGTTTTAGACAACAAACCTGGGGGAAGAACATTTGAAAAACCCACTTTACAGACACCAAAGTAATGATTTGAATCAAACAGCATTTGCAGAAACTGCTTTAGTTCATGGTTTCTGCTGAGTGATTCATTTTCCCAGTATGCATATTCAAATGCACTTTATGAATGATATCTTTTGTTTTTCCTCACTTATCTAGAAGAAAAGCAAGCAAAACAGCATTTTCACTTTGAAACACCTATCTGTCAAATGATCTTCATTGGTTTTCCTGTCTAAAGGGGCGTCACTAAATCTATTAAATGACCTAAACTTCAGTAAGAATGTGCGACATTTCTCATATCTTAACATTACTTCCGATATATCGTGCCACAAAACTTTCTATGTAATCCAGTCATGACTGGCAAACACTCACACTACATTTGCAATTTTGAGTCAAGGGTTTAAATACAAGGTACATTGGTAGCCTGTCCTGTGTAAAATGTAAATAAATAAATGAATAAAGATCTGAATGCAGTCATTATAAACCATTATTGTATTTACAGAGCATGAAAAAATCAAGTATTTAAACATTTTAATGTCTGGGACATTTCAGTATTTCGTGAAATAAAATGCATGTCTCAAGAAAGTTGAGATGGGGCAAAAAAAGGCTGGAAAAGTAAGTGGTACTTTAGGATTTGGCAACTAATTAGGTTAATTGGCAACAGGTCAGAAACAGGAGGTTGACATTAATAAGGGATAACTAGCGTGTGTGTGCGTGTGTGTGTGTGTGTGTGTGTGTGTGTGTGAGAGAGAGAGAGAGACATGTATAACAAAGACTAAGTATTGCAGCATGCTTTGGTTCAGTTTTGGTCCACGATGTCGTCATGCTTACCCACAGGTTTGCTGATTTTGTCGAAGGCTCCCCACACTTGATGCCTAACGAGGTGTCCGTCCATGCTCAGGAATACGGTTTTGGAGGATCTTTCTTTGAGGATGAACTCTTTGATACAGACGACGAAGATGACGACGATATTGTACCTGTGATGAAACCAGAGTGAGACGGCGCAGTGTTGGAAACAAAAACACTTATTACTGCCTTTCAGAAAGGTGATGGGAGACCAGCTCTCCAGGGCCGTCCAGACTGACTTTTAAATGGCTTCTTTGGAGACGGGATTAGCGGCATCCCTGAATTCCAGGATAAAGAGCCATTTTGTATCACCACAGGCAAAGTAAACAAAGTACTGTCAAAGAATGTGTAATACTTCTTTATTTCAGGGAATTAAGATTTCTGTTGAGAGGTTTAAAGACAGTGAAAGCTGAGACTTGCAGGTTTCTTTGTGCCCAGTTGTGGCCCAGATAAGTTTTCAGTTTTCTAAACATATTTTGTTTACAGCCTTTGGCTCTAATTGGATTTTCTGCTGTGGAATGTAATGAGATTATGCTTGTAGATCACTATTACCAGTTATTACTCTAGTTTCCTGCTTGGGAAGAGAAAGAGATGTCATTTTTTAAATTTGACTTATTTCATTCATTTTAAACAAAAACCATCAGTAGAAGTGTCCCCAAGTAATTTGAATAAAGATATATATATATATATATTAGTTTTGTAAATGTCAGCATGGTTTTATCATATGCCTTTGATGCAAAGAAAAGAAGTTATTTTTCTTGTTTAGTGCCGGTTGACACAATTGTCATTTCAAGCACCTTTATTTTAAGTAAAGACTCTGTAGTATCAGAGAGACAAGTTCAAGGATGCAATGAACTCTTATTAGCAGCATCTGGCATCAGTGGGAGGAAGATTTCGAGGGGCCAAGTTCGGGCTGGATGAAAATGAGTAATGCAATAACAATACTTATTTATCATATAAAACATTTTGTTGTGTTGCGCTTGAACAATCCTTCCATCACACCAACACATGACGTGTCATCATTAATGACATATTACCATATGTAGGTAAAGCCCCCGGTCAAACAGGCCTCTAGAAGGGCCTGTTTGACCTTTTAAAAAAAAAAAGCAGGCATAATGTAAGCATTCGGTTATATGGTGTGAGTGTGGATTATAATTCTTGATTATTTAGGTTGTGCTACTGTCTTTCTTGGTTTACTTCTATTCACTTTTGTTTAGTAGGTGGCCTTTCTACCAGCTCTATCCCCGTCCTGGTACAGAGCCAGTTCTACCTTGATGCCTTTTAGGAAGCAACCCACATTTCGGTTTGAATTTGGTCACAGCAGTTTTGTGGTGCTGTGTTGGTGCCAGGTTTGTTTGGTGGTCTGGTCAAAATGCCATGACTTCGGTGAATGAAATTAGCATGGGAATCTTTTAAGAGGACCTGCTTGTTTTAATAAAATACTTCTTTTCCACCAATTTGATGTCGGAGCCCAATTCTGTCCTGCTTCTTTTTGACAACCAGGTCACATTTCAACAGGTTTAACAACTGATTTACTAAAGATCGGATCATTTTTTTTGAAAATAAAATCAGGTGGTGGATTGCACCTGGCAGGGCTTTTCTGTGTAGAGTTTGCATGTTGTCCCCGCACTCCAGCTTCCTCCCACAGTCCAAAGACATGTAGTGGTGTTGGGTTAACACTAGTTAACCTGCCTGCTGTTAGCCCCGCAGCAGGCTGGTGACCTGCCCAGGTTGTAGCATATTTTGCTCTGTGGGTAGCTGGAATGGGCTCCAGCCCCTCAGTCACCCTGAATTGGATAAGTAGATTCTATCTGTAAATCATTGATGCTTCTTTTGGTAACTCCTGTCATAGCAGCAAACCCACTTTGCAGACAACAATGGAGTGATTTGAATCAAACAGCATTTGCAGAAACTGTTTTTGTTGTTTCTGTCGAGTGATTCATTTGTCCAGTATGCAGATTCAAATGTACTTTAGACACGATATCTTCTGTTGTTCCTCACTTATCTAGAAACAAAATAAGCAAAACAGTATTTTCAGTTTGAAACACGCATCTTTCAAATGATTTTCGCTGGTGTTCGCATTTAAAGGGGCATCTTTAAATCTGTTAAAATATGACCTTAACTTCAAAGAAACCACCACTCAGCTGTAAAGTAAGAATGTGCGACATTTCTCATATCTTCGCATTACTTCCGACATATCGTGCCACACAACCTTCTATGTAATCCAGTCATGACTGGCAAACACTCGCATTACATATGCAATGTTGAGTCAAGCGTTTAAATATACGGTATGTATCTTCAAGGTTTTACTAAGTTCACAATAAACTGAAAGTGGAAACAGAACAGGGAAAAACTGCAGTGGACCTAACTTGCTGTTAAAGCCACACAGTGTTATCTTCAATCAGGCAGCTTTAAGTATACGTTAGAGCTAAAACATTGTATTCATTCTTTCTCTCCCACTCTCTAGTTTCAGTGAGCCATTTCTGATGTATTGGGGACATTTTGACATTTAAACCCGACTGCCCTGTGCATTCCATCTCTGGCTTCTTTACATTATACGTCTGCCCTCACAACATTTGGAGACAGGGAACAACCCAAATACCACTTTTGCAAATGATTACACTCGATTACACAACTTGTTTGAAACAGCTGGCGTTATTTGCATGTGTTTCCCAGGCACTGTTTGGCAGTGTAATCACATTCACACGTCGCTCTTTTTTCTTTTTTAACTTCCCCAAAGAACGTCACAAACAGGGAAACCTCGCTGCAATGCAAACGCGACCACGGTGCATGTGGAAGGGGGAGAATCCCTTGGATATACGAGTATATTGCAATCTCTGTGATGGCCCCCACATGGCTGCTTCATGTAAAGTGTCTGGATTTCCCCGGAGCTTGTACACTGACCTACAATTGATCATTTATAATAGAGATTTTGGCAGGATTTGATTCCTGCACACCTCTGTACAATGGGATTTTGCACTTTTCCCACTAGATTCTGTGAAATAAAGATAACCCTGCTGTTGAATCAAACATTACATGATTATGTTTATCATGGCAAAATGTTTATTATTATTATGGGCATGTAAATGCATGCTGCATGTTAATCCTTCATAGTAAATTAAGAAAAAGAAAACTTTCAAGTGCCATTTGCAACATGAATCAAATATTCATTTACATTCATGACAACAACCAACATCTGTAGAAAAGCTACACGTGAAAGCAGTGCAGTTATAAATATGCTCTTTCTCCAAGACAAGAGCAAACATGTCTGGCCTTTACATCGGGAATGTCATCGTTTACTTTGATTAAACAGCAGCAGTGCATTTACTTTCACCAGGCTGCAAGCAACTTTCATGTAATACTCCAAACAATGTGTACATGTTCAGACCATTTAAACAGATTTTCTTCTTTTGCAGCCTCTAAAATTGAAACAGTCCAGTGTTGAAGTTTAAAATCCAGTGTTCTGTCAGTACTTGTTGATCCCAAATATCCGTACTCCATGAAACTGAGGCAGCTTTGGGAGGAGGACGCTAAGGAGCGAGCACGTGTTGATGAGGAAATGCGTAGGATCGTATTTTGTGTAGAAACTTGCAAGAATATATCTGTAAAGAAAGAGTGAGAGAAAGAAAGCATCAGCATCAACATGAATTCTTCAGGATTATAACACACACACAAATACATGATAAAACAAAAGTACATGACACACAGAAAGTTCAGGCTGAGAATATTTGGCCTTAGCTTTTCAGTTTTTGGCCAACCTCAATCCCAGAAACTCATATTCATCACAACAATTTTAAACAAAATTACAAATCTAAAAACAAAAAGAAAAAAATTCTAACAAACTTCTGGAACCAAAGCCAAAAGAATTATCATTGGATTCAACCTATAAAAGGGGATCATACAAGTTTAACCTCTACTATAAAAATCATATAATATATATATATATATATATATATATATATATATTTAATATATATGTTTTAAAAAAAAACTGCATTTATTATAAATGACCTCTCATGCCCCATCGTCCATGCCTTCACAGCCCACACTTTGGGAATCACCGGCCTACGTCTATCACCTCAGACCTTTTCCTCTTAGTTTCACTGAACCTCAGTAGCGGTGGTTAGCATGAATGAATACATGCAAATTGCTTTTCCCGAGCGTCCCTAACTATGGTTTTGAAATCCAAAAGGAAAAAAAACAGTCACAGAATAAAACAGGGGATTTAACAGTGAGTTGACAGATTTGTTTGCTTTCACTTGCTTTCACTACCATCCCTGCTGGCTTACTAATTTGCTCAACTGCAGTCAAAATTATATTGAAACTGGTGTACTTTTTTACTTTTACTCTTTGGAGAACTATTAAACTGCCAAATCTTTTATTTATTATAAAAGCAGACTACTTTTTAATTTAATTACTTTACACAAACACATGTAGGACTCATGTTGGCTAAAGAACATAGCAAAGTTTAACTTTCTATCCACTGATAAGGGCAACGGGTAATTCTTGGGGTAGCCAGTCGCTATTTGGGCTGATATTTCTGTTTCTGTCGGCTGATCACTGTTAACAAATCCTTTAAAAAGCGGTTAAAAGCCTAAATTGTTGTCAAATAACATACAGCAGTTATGCAACCTTTACATGTTAAATTACTCATCCTAATGAAAGTGAAACTGTAAGCTATCTGTGACGTTCTGTTGTGAACAGTGTATGTACTTACAGAACAATTGGTGAGATGGTAAGAAATTTGCGTGAAGATGTGAACTGGACGCCGTAATCCATCTGTTCCCAGTGTGTGAGCAGACGGGCTTTGCCTTGGTCTGGTGTTTCAAAGGGAGTGCCCTTCACTGTGTGCAGAAACAGGTACATCACCTGCAGAGGAGACATAACAACAGTCATCTACAAACATTATCAGGGGGAAGAAGAAGTAATACTCCATGCAAGTTCAAGTGCAACGACGAATCAAGGAGACATTTCAGTCACTGCCCGGAGAGCTGATGTTTTCATTAACCCTGGAAGTGACCCAACAAATTTTCCCAGCTCTGACATGTAAGAGCAGTATTGTGGAGAGCAAAATTACCTCCCCCAGGTGCAAACCACACTGAAGGTATAAACCGTGGGAAAAGAAAAACAACATACATTTTGTCTGATGTGCACTGCAAAACTGGTGGTTTTTTTGGTTTTGTTTTTTAAAGAACAGCGCTTCCCTGAGATATTAAAACAACAACTAATACACTTTCAACAACAGCAGCAATTCAGCTGGTTTTTAGATTTTCAATCATACTGATGTAAAGCCAAAATGATTCTGAAACAATTGCCAATGTTCGCTAATTTTTAGTCACTGGAACTGAAAATGATGCTGTACATTGGTTGGCTCCAGTTTTAAATGATATGTTACCAGCTTGCCTCTTAGACCAAATTATTATTCTTAAACTATTCATCTAAAGTTGATGAAGTTGGGCTCTTATACAGATTTCAAATGTGACATTGAAATTTGACCCTTCAACTTCCACTCTGACCTTAGATTTGACCTTTCTAGTAGCAGGAAATCTAATGCCACACAGTAAAGTTACATGTTTTCTTAAAGCATATTAAAATATTAGATATAAAATATCTCACAAGTAATTTTTTTAGTTTTCTTTCACAATATGCTGTATAAAGTACTGTAAATAATGGAAATTGTACCAGCGAAATGCATGTAAACTTAGTACTAAGTAAATACTTTCTTTTATTGATCCCCTTCACTCTTAACCCTGTAATGCAGAGTGCATCACATTTGAATTCTTTCGTATCTCTTTATCCATCACACATCATCAGTGTGATGGATAATCCTACAGGGATCGGAAAATGCCAGGTGTAGTAAAAAAATATCCAAATTAAAACTCATAATGCACATTTTTATTCAGCTTTGTTTTAAATTCTCAGAAGAATCAATAAAGACTCCAGTTTCAAAACGATTGAATATTCTGGCAAGTACTTAATGGTTCGGGCTTTACAGCGATAAATAATTTGGTTTTGTTGCGGAAACATCCACAAACTATGTATAAAAATTGCAACAATTCCTAAACAGTTAATGCAGTTTTCTGGAACCCCAGAAAGTCTGCACTTCAATCACTGTTTGAGTTCAAATCCGTGATGGTGTACAGAGAAAACTACAAAAACTGAGTCTTAACTCAACAAATTATGGACATAACTAGAGATGGCACGATACCACTTTTTTATGTCCGATACCGATATCATAAATTTGGATATCTGCCGATACCGATATGAATCCGATATAGTGTTTTTTAATCAACAAAACTGTTTTTTAAATATCTTGCTGCATTTTGTATAAGTTCATACTCAAGTTTAAAACAACAACTACACTAAAGCTATTCTGTTATACCTGTATGCAAAAAAAAATATTTCATAGTTCAGCAATACTGATCAATCTAATAAACTTAAACCTACACCATCCTCCCTATTCTGATATTTTAAAGAGTACTTAGCATAAATATTAAGCAACCTAACTAATAGGGTTCCAACTCCCAGCAACAACAAAAATAAATAAATAAAAAATAGGGAACCACCCCTCACGCTCCACCTCATGATGCTTAATCGACGTAATCAACCTTAATTTGATGCAGTGTGAAAAAAAATGCACAGAAATCAATTATTTTTCAAGAAATATTAAATAGATTCAACATCTTTCTTCAACAAAATTGCAGACTGCACAGATGGTACCTTCCCAAAGGAAAAAGTACTATAGCTTACTAGGGTATATATTAGACTTAATAGTCACTATATACAGTAACTGACTTCTATTCATTTTACATCAAATTAAAACTTTGGGTGTCAGATAATTATTTATTAAAAGCTAGACATTTTAAATGAGAATAAGAAAGAAAAGTATGTCTTTGTGCCCCCTTTTCCCTGTTAATGCCCTATCGGCCCCCCTGGCTAAACTTTGCTAGATCCGCCCCTGCACAGTTACCAGCGTCAGCTACGTAGAAAAAGATCCTCGAGTAGAAAGTAATATTAAATACATTCTAACAACAGCTGATCAAGCTTAAACGTGCTGCTGTTGTTCAGCCGCTGGTTTCCTCTTTCTGGTGCAAAGTGGGCCAAAAACAAACAAGACAGACGGACTCGCGACAGAAAAGCCGATCAGCTGATCATTTAAGCAGTTTCACGATTGAAGTAGCAGCAAGAAGAGGCAGTCGCTCCATATATCGTTTGTTAAGCTTAACGCAGGAATGCTTTACAAACATTCAGAGATGGACTTACACACTTGCTTTACTTCTCTCGGGATAACTTTGTCGGAGATGAAATGCCGGGTTGCTAGCGAAGCTCCACATGCTATCCAGACCATCGACAGGTCCCGCATGCCACAGCCGCTCTATCACGTGATGCATACTGCTCCGACGTGCTAACGTTCTGAGGTCAGTTACGGCGTGTTGCAAGTTTTGTGAGGTGCTTTCGTGATATTTAATGGATCGGATTACATTTTTTATTTTTCTCCGATATCCGATCCAGTAATTTAGGTCAGTATCGGACCGATACCGATACGTAATATCGGATCGGTCCATCTCTAGACATAACTGTATTAATATATAAAACTATAAACAGATGAGAAGACATAAGCTTACAATTTATAAGTAAAACTCATCTAAGCAGCAAATTGGTGAAAATTTAAAAAAAAATAACAACTGTACATGATTTGAATTTAGCATATCAAAATCAAAATTTTTTTATCTCTGAAGCAGACGACTTCTGATAAACTGTTTAGCACTGTTATGAACAACCAAGATCATGGTACTTCACAAAGTTGTACTTTTCTCATTAACTCTGGACACCAGCACGCTTTACTGATATTGGGGGAGGGAGGTGTTAAGGAAAGTAGTGCTGTGTGCTGATCTGCAGATTAAATGCAAATGAAAGCGTGACCACAATTTCAGTTTCTTTTCACCTGAAAACAGATAAACCGATATTTTACGACACATACGCACCCTACAGTAAAACAGACAATGCCACCTTTCAGCATGTAAAATGGAATAACATCCCAGGATCACGCAATATTGTTAGGCGGGGGTGCCACACAAAAACATGTCAGCACAAGTCATGATAAAACTGAAGAAAAACTGATTAAATATGCAAGTGTCCACTGTCTTTGACGTCATATACCAAAAGGTTTTACTGTCATCTATTTGTCAGTTTAGTGTAATAGCATTGTTTAATAATTTGATGTTTTTATGATCTCACAAAATATAGAAGCTAAATTATGAATTAATCAGATTAGATTCTGATATTATCTGTATCTATACCTGTCACCTGCTAGACTACAAATACTAGCAACTGCCAGTGATAACGCTCAGACTCCTAGTACACAACTATTGTATCAATTTAAAAATCCTATGTCGACTTGTCCCACAGTTATCAGTCGTGTCCAAATTCATGGGCTGCATTTGTAGGCCGATTACATCACAGCGACGCGACGAAGGCTGTCCAAAGTCGTACACTCCTCCGAATGCAACCGACAAATGCGTCCTCCTTTTCCCTGAATTTAAAGGATGGGTCAGGTGTATCCTTCGTGGCCCATCATATCCCAGAATTCATTGCGCAGCCAATTCCAGTTATAAAACAATGGCGGCCACTAAGTTTTTAATATTACTCTTATTACTCTGGGTCACAAAATAAATGTTTAACATATTTTCAGGCGAGAATGTGGGTCTGTAAACTTCAAATATCTGCTCAGTTTATCAAGACATCGCATATTTGCAAAAGTGCTCTGACGTTTTCGGAGACGTCTGTTATCCACCAGCTCGATAGCTAGCCGGGGGCTCGAGGGTCACTTGAGCCGCCGAGAGCAGCAAACTCCCGGCAGATCATTTTTCAGATTATCGCGGTCTTTCGCTACTCAGGTTAAACGTAATATATAAGTCACTTAGATAACCTAAAAATTTTCTTGTTTGGCTTTTTTCAGTGTTTTATTTGTTCGTGAGTAAATCGGTTTGGCTGAGATTAAAGTTATTAGGTTACATAAAATAAAACTTTATTAATCCCCCGGGTGGGTTCCTCCTTGGTTTTCACACAGCTGAATAAACGTCAAACCAAAAACTGATTAAACAGAAGTGTGAGATAGTCGAGAATTTACACCAGTGTCCTGTTATATTTTAGATAGCAAGAAGCAGACGGCTGAGTTTATTAAACTCCACCGAGACAGCGGCGACACAAATCTGAAGGCTAGACCGTCCAATTTCACAGCCGTTTACTTCCGGCCTACCCAACCTTCTGACGACCTCGCCCACGTAGACCGCGAAGGGCGAGTCCTCAGGAGGATGCAGCCCATGAATTTGGACACGACCATCATGTTCAGAAGACTCTCAGAAAACTTGACCTCTGACCTGTAGGTTGAGGTCCCTGAGATCTGAACTTGTCAGAGATTTTTAGTAGCTACACCATCAATTTGAAGCTCTCGTGTCCACGCTGCCTGCCCATCCGGAAGCCCATCAACCTTTTACGGCTGAAAGGTAAAAACTGAAACTAAGTGTGGAAAAAGATTTTAGTTAACTGAAATAAAAACTGAAACTAGGCTCATGAAAAAAAGAAAAATGAACTGATGAACTGCATGAAAATGTTCATTTCTACACAGCACAGCTGTTTAGGCTTTACTGACCAGATTGTGGATGACGTTAGTTAGTGTCCAGACCAGCGGGACAGTGAAGAAAGGGATGCTGAGCAGGACGATGTGTAAGACGACAGTGAGCAACAGATAGGTAAGCCATATCCCTCTGCTGTTCATCACCCGTGTGTTGGGGTTTACCTCGCTGTGAGCGACGCCCACATTCATCTAGAAAAGGAAAGAAAACGTAAATGGAAAAAAACCAAACAAAAACCCACATGCTTCAGAAGCACTCAAATGTAAACATTTGACCCCACAGAGTTCCAGCTTCGAGACGTAAGCAAGCAGAAACTTGGACAATTTAAACAGTAGTAATTTTATAACAGTGGCTAATTTCAGTTGCTTTTTGTTTTGTTGCTGTATTGCGAATCATCTTTTTACGTTGCGTTTTATTATTTTATTTAAATTTTCATTCATTTATCTCCTTTATTATATTTTACAGAACTTTTTTCTCTTAGGTCATTTTTATATTTTTGAGCTCATCATATTGTATTTATTTTTTTCAGCTAGTCTATTTATGCTATTTTATTATAGATTTTGTTTAATGGTTTGGCTTGTGTAACACAGGAATTTCCAGATATTTGGGATACCTAATGTAAATCTTATCTTCACATCAACATGCCTATTAGCAACAAAGGTATCTGTTTATGCAACAAAAGCTTCAAAAAGCTTTACATTACAGCAGTGACTACAACCTTTGCACGCAAGCTCAGTACATTGTTTGTTCCTGAGTTTTGCTTGCTGTACCTTTCATATAGACAACAATAACGTCAAGATCTTGATCTGCTCTGCAGCTAAAAGGAAGTTAAATCAGTGAATAATACTTTTAATTTATTCTGGGCCATTCCATGAAAAAAAAACCAACAACAATCCCATGTGACCTGTCAGAATCAGCTGGTTTTTTTTCTTCATTTTGTACAATCACTTTAGTACATTTCGTGCAAAATGTTACTTTCATACTATCAACATTTTCCAAGTTACAGCAGCATGAAGTATGCTAAGTAGGGAGAGAGATGAAATCCTTATTTTAATTCAAATTATTTTTGTATATTTTATAACTTCTTCAATATAAGAGATAAAATTACACACCAATTAAAAAGTACAAAATGTTTACCCTCCCACTATGTCCTCTATGACCTCCAAGGGTCTGTGACTGTTTTAAATGCTTTCATAATATGCTTAGATTATTTTAGAAAGATATTTTGCTGATTTTGAGGAGGTAAGGAGTGGGTCCATATTTTTTCATGGAAATGTTTTCTGTCATGTTAGCTACTCATTTCATTCATATAAAAAGAAGCAGGGCTATCAAACTAATTTTAGTTCATCAGTGCAGGACTGTGCAAACTGTATGTGACGTAATCTTGCAAATATAGCGCTTATAATGTGGGAAAATCCCCCACACAATTAACTGAATCTAATAATATTAAGCCCAGTCAACTTCATACAGGTAACAAGTAGGGCTGTTTGATATAACGATATATCGGATGATGATATACAAACGTCTATGTTTCATTTTACGCTATCGTTTGTTTCGTGGTATTGCAAAATAAACTGTTTACGGCAATATTTTTTCACCGTTTTGATGGTCCCTGTTAGGGCTGGGCGATATGACCCAAAATTCATATCTCGATATTTTTTAGCTGGATGGCGATATAAGATATATATCTCGATATTTTTTTAAGCCATAAAGTAAGAACAAAAAGAGTTCTTAGTCAAAGCTGTGTCCCAGATGTCACACAGGCACTTTTATTAACATACAGCACAGATGTACATGAAAAATTACTCAAAATTAAATTATGAGCATTCATTAAATAATAATGCTCCATAAATAAAAGAAAACAAGGTTGTTTTTGTGCTAAACAAAGAGCTCACAATTGTGCAGTCAAAATGTAAACTAAAAGACGCTGAGCGTAATAACAAAGACAGACAGATTTTACAGCTGCTCTGTTCCCAAGTTTTACTGTGTGACTGATAGCCTGGAGTTTGAAATCCGCTTCATAACCACGTCTCTTACAGGTGCCATTTATGGTCCTTATACACACACAATACGGTAATATTACGTTGATGCACAGTACGTATCACTCCGCGAAGCTCTTCGGTAGCCGTAATGCGCCGACAATCTATCAAGCGGTGCAGCTCCGTAGCTTACCAAAGTCGTACTCAAACATTTTTGACAGATTGCTGAACGCCGTGTACCACATAAAATCGGTTCGCGGCCACCAAGCACAACCAGAATTCATACATAAGGCGCGCTATCAACTTTTGAGAGAATGAAAGGATTTTAGGGTTAGCGCTGTTAGCTCGTTAGCGCGGTTAGCTCGTTAGCATGTTTAGCTCGTTAGCACGTTGACGCCGTCCAGCCCCACGCATGGGGCGATGCGCAGTAACTCGTTAACGGAGATTTGCCGTGTCCGTCTTGTCGCTGCCTGTACGTGAAGCGATGGGGTAGGAGGGGGAGTTGTCTTCAGTGAAGGCGAGGCGGAGTAACGTTGCGTAGAGACAAAAGTGGACGAAAGAGAGGCAAACTTGCGGCTCCACAACTATAATTATAACGTAACATAGACTATATCGATATAAAGGATATTGTCACATCTTATATCTCGTATAAAAATATATCGATATGTTTTAAAAACTCGATATATCGCCCAGCTCTAGTCCCTGTAGTGGCTATATTAATTTCTTAAAGTTCTCTCTTTCTCTTATATTTAATATAACCACACTACAGACGGACAAGCGCCTGTTTTTATGCCTTGTGGTTAGCAACAACGACGGTAACACCATCGCGTGTCCGCTTGTTTATGTTCCACATAAACCTTTCACAATAAAGCTCAAGATCCTGTTGAGACTTTTCAAAATAAACTGAATCACGTGAAAGAGCAGATTATTTACGGATGAGAAGTAAAAAAGAGCCGACAGGTGCTAAAAAATAAACCTTAGACTCAAACGTTAGAACAGGCTTTTCCCCGCAGCACGCTGTGTAATAAATACTCACAAAGAAAACGGCGGCCGTTACAACTTATGTCTAAAAATATATCGTTTCATGCATCTGTTAAAACACTCGACTCCAGGTACATGACGCGCAGCTGGAAACACTTCACGCAAGTCGAGCTGCCCGAGATTCACAGAATTTACAGAAAATGTTACATTTTTGTGATTTATATCGTTATCGGACGATAGAATTCTTATATCGGGATATGAGATTTTGGTCATATTGCACAGCCCTAACTGTGGTCACATACAGGTAACAAGTATAAACTTTTCAATTAGAAGTTACTTATGGCATCGAAGAACAAGAACAGCCTAATAATGTGTAAAGAAGCTTATCTGCTTATCTTATTAACACTTTTTTTCTCCCTGCCTTTGAAGAGATGCTCTGTGAAATTATTTTGTTTTAGTGGACACTCATTAATTATTTCCTTTTACTGGAAGTAAGCTAGCTCACTTACAGTAGCACTGGTAAAAAAAGTTTTTCGGTCATCTCAGAGAAGCCAATATCTCAACAATGACTCAAATCCACAAGCTTCAGGTTATCGGTTATCTGTTGAAACCTCTGAAATCAGTCTTTTTCAGGTTGTATTATATCTAGAACTGGCTATAACCCACCAAAGTGTAGAAATCCCCCCTGTGGGAGGCATTTAATTGGGGGAAGTCCCTCTTTCTTGAAGTCTAAATTTCAAGCAGTGGTTTATGGCCCCTATACAGCCCAATCTGATCTGAAACAAGATAGACCACTACAAACAAATTACACATTCATCATCATCCAAATGTTCCTCTTTGTTTAAGCTGTAAAAAGTCCTGAAAATGCTCACATTATATGAACTATTCACATACAAAAACCCTTCACTTGGTTTCACTTTATTCATGTACCATTCACTTTATTAGGCACACCTTTCGAATACTGGTTGGACCCCTTTCACCTTCAGAACTGCCTTAATTCTTTGTGGCTTAATTTCAGCATGGTGCTAGAAAATATTCCTCAAAGACCTGAGTTCATACCGACGTGATGCTTCCTGCAGTTGCTGCAGATTTGTCAGGTGCATATCCATGATGTTAATCTCCATTTTTACCACATCCCAAAGCTGGTGTTTGCATTGAGATCTGGTGACTCTGGAGGCCATTTGAACTTTGTCGTGTTCAAAAAAAAAAAAAAAAAAAAAAACAGTTGGAGATTCTTTTCAGCTTTTCTGGAAGCAGCTATCAGAGGAGGGGTACATTCTCTTTTGCTTATGTCATTTAAATGATGCTCTGTTACAGCGACCCTGAGAGGTCGAATGCAACACAACATAATAAAAGATCAGCAAATAGAGAAATTCTACGCAAGCACAGAAAAAGCACTGGAATTCAATCTCGCAATTGTTCTGTCATTTTGTCTTCCCCAAAACACTTGTGTTTTACAAGTTGGATTTTTTTTTGGTTTCAATTTCTGTTGTGCTTTATTCAACCTTTGTGTTTTTGTGTGCTTTTGCAGCATTTTGCTATTCACTGGTGTTTTTTAGGTTGCAGTGCATCTGACCTGTCAGAGCCACCATATCAGTTGGCACAAATGAACCGAAATGTGGCATGAAAACACCCCCACACCAAAACACCAGCAACACCTCTCTGTGTTTAATTATTCGTTATTATTAATCCCCTGCTCTCTTCCACAGCGTGTCTTTGTCTGTTTTCCTGCGTGTTGTGGATTCAGAGGTGCTTTTCTGGATGTAGTAACTTGTTTTTTAAGTTATTGTTGCCTTCCTAACAGTTCAAACTGTTCTCCACTGACCTGTAGTATCAGCCAACCTGGCTGATGTCTGGCTCAAATTCAAGTTCAGATGTGACAAATTATTAATAACCTGCTATACAATGTTTTCTGGTAGGAAAAAAACAAACCCCCAAAACTTTCCATCTTCTACAAAGCCAGCTAAATGGCTCGTTAACATGCTTCTAGCATATTCAGACTTTCAAACCTGAGCAATGTTTGAACATGAATCTCTCAAAAATTTTAAAGATAGAAGTAAAAAATGTTCACTAGCCTCTTTTACCATCAAACTGAATGTAATTACTGATTGTAATTTTTTGTACAAGAATAAGTGCTGCAAGAATTCTAATAAAACTGCTCAATCCACAATGACAGTTGAATGAAAGTAGCATTGTCTTCATTTCTGTGACCTTTTTTATGCTAAAAAGTTTTATTTTGCATTATTGCGAAATTCAACTGCATACCATTCAGAGGTTCTCACTAGTTAATTTTTGCAAAGTGATTTTTGATTCATGTAGGACTTTGCAGGACTACTTGATATTTAAATGTATTTTATCAAATCAGAGATCTTAATTCAAGGTAACAGAGGCGAGTGAGCATTTCAAACCTTTGTCTTATTTTTTTATATATCCATGTTCAAACACTGCCTTAGATCTCAATCTCAAATCGGAGCTGATTTAACAAAGAAATATTACAAAAAAAAGTGACGATTTGAGATGGAATAACCCTACTTTGACATTTCAGTCAAGTGTATCAATTTGCCTTTTGTTTATAATCTCGTTAACTTCCAGTTAGTTTCCAGAGTGGGCTTTCTTGTGCAACTTTCGCGTTAATCTTTTTTCTTTTCTTTTTTTTTTTTTTTTTTTTTTTTTTTTTTTTTTTAAACATGCTCTGCAGGGGCATTTAAAATTTAAATTAAAGAAGTTCAGAGTATATGTCACATTGCAAACACAGCACTTTGTTGGTGCAGATGTCTCAAAGTCATGCAGGCATGACAGTTTCAAATGCACACAATCCCCAAAACCTCAACTAGCATGATGAGGGTTTGGAAAAAAGCGCTGGGGGGGAAAAAAAAACACTTAATACGAATTTTGTTTTGGTGGCCAAAATACACGCTTCCTCTCAAGTAGATGCACCAAAGGCTTATCGTGCTAGATGTGGTCAACGTAAGCAGCATGATGAGGCTTTGGGAAAAAGTGCTGGGGGGGGAAAAATGACTTATTATGAATTTTGTTTCGCTGCCAAAATACACGCTTCCTCTCAAAGTAGATGCAACAAAGCACATGCACCAAAGCCTTATCATGCTAGATGTGGTCAACATAACTAGCATGTTGAGGTTATGGGAAAAATGACTCCACCCGACTGAGTTCTTCTGGTTACCAAAACACACGCTTCCTCTTTTAGCCGTCCCCAACATCAGTGGGCCAACATTCAGTCGTCTCACCGCAATTTTCAGACTCCTTAGACTCGAACAGTGTTAAATATACCACAAGAACAACACAGACAACCTTTCAGAAAATGCTCAGACTTTTCGAGTATATTATTTAACTAAATACGAGTCACGTGACGTTCGCGGGCTAGCTAACAGCCGCTACCTACAGGTTGACAAGCTAACACCAGTTTAAATGTACTTTAATTACAATTAATCGTTTCACACGATACGTAAGCACTGAGGACGTAAACCGATTCCGTCGTGCGGTGAGTAACAAATCTAGCTCGTGTGGTATTTCTAGATTTAAAGCGCTACATTTCACCGGAGAAAACTTTACCTTCCTGTGTTGTCGTAGCTCACCAGGAAATTCCTTGTTTTGTCTTCTTAACCCCGCCTTCGCTTGAGCTGGACTGGTTCCTCTGTCAAAACTCCAGCCTGTCTTTAACAACGGCAGGTAAACAGGTGAAAGGGGAAAACTGTGAGAGGTACACTAAAGATCAGCTGTCCAAGAAATTCCCGAGATGCCCCAGTAAATGTGTTGGCCACAATTTAGTGCTACTGTTAATTCCCATATAACTACCTAGATATCAGGGTGGCTGCAGGCATGCAGAAGCTTTCAGATCATCTTTCAGGAACGCACATGGACAAAAAAACAAACAAAAAAAAAACAAAAAAACCCTTTATACACTTACTCGCTGGGCACTTCATTAGGTACAACTGTTCCACTGCTTCTTAACACATCAATGTAATTAAGAATCACGGCAGCAACGGCGTTATTTGAGCATGTAGAAATGGTCAAGACGACCAGAGCGCCAAAATTCAGAAAAAAGGTAAGGTAACAGACTTTGATGTGGTGCCAAACAGGCTTGTGTATTTCCAGAGCTGCTGATCTACTGGAATTATCACACACAAGCATCTCAAGGGTTTATAGAGAATGGTCTGAAAAACAGAAAGTATCCAGTGAGCAGCAGCTCTGTGGGTAAATTCCTTCTTGATGCCAGAAGTTATAGGATAGCGGTCAGGCTCCTTTAAGCTGAGAGGAAGGTAACAGTGACTCAAATAACCACTTTGTCATCTTACACAGTTTTGTGGTTTTTGAGCTTTCACATTCTGTTTGTTATTAAATATCTTCAGTTGGTTTCTTAAGTTTGCCTTCCTATAATTATTCTGAATTATTATTATGCCTTTTATTGCCTATTATCGGAGAGCATTTGTTTTCTCTTTTGTAAGTTGAGTTTGTGAATTATATACTCGTGCAGTTTGATTTGCCATCTTGTTTTTTTCCCCCATGGTAGCAGTTTGTTAGTGTTGTATTCCTTCTTGTAGTTTATCCTGCCTCCCTTGTGTTCCCTGTATATAGTTAAGATCCCTGTATCCATTTTCCTGTTTAACTTTGATAGTCATGATTTTTTTGTGCCTTGTGTTCAGTTTGACCTTCTTGTCTTGTGTAATTAGTTTTAGCCGTATCTTGTTGCTCTCCAGCATCCACTTTCCTTGATTTCCTTGTGTTTACTTTTGTCTCAGTTTCTTCTCATGTCATACTGTTTGTCAGTTTCCCTCGTGACTCTTTTTCTTTTTGTTTAGGGATCTTGTTACCTGCTGCCTGCTGGACACTGGCTTGCCAAAATTGGATGATGAAAGATTGGAAAAGGTTTTCAGATGGATTGGAGGGGTCAAAAATAGGGTAAATAACTTAAACCTATGAGCAGTTCAGGGTGGTGGTAATGTAATGGTGTGGGGGATATTTTGTTGTTACACTTTGGGCTCCTTAGTACAAGATGAGCATCATTTAAACACACTCTGAATCAGTAGTGTTGCTGACCATGTTCACCCCTTTATCACCATAGTGTACCCATCTTCTGATGGCTGCTTCCAGCAGGATTCACTGCATGGAAATTGCCTCCACAGTCACCAGAACTCAGGCCAGTAGAGCATCTTTGGAATGTGGTGAAATAAAAGGTTTTCACATCATGGATATGCGGCCAATAAATCTGCAACAACTACATTAAGCTATCCTGTCACTATGGATTAAAATCTGTAAATGTTTCCAGGAACTTTTTGAATCTCAGTCACAAAGACGGCAGCTCTGAAGGCAAAAGGGGCTCTGACTCAGTACTAGCAAGGTGTACTAATAAAGTATGTAGTGAGTTTGTATGCACTAATCTAAATATTCAGCACAATATCCTCTGCAGATTAACAATAACTCTCACACTAACAATCAACAAATGGGGTGAATTTAGGGAACATAAGATTGAAAAGCACAGTAATACTAGGTTTGGTTTTCTTGTCCGATGATTGATAGTGGAATGTTTTTGTTAAGCCACTAGAGTCACTATAATGTTCTCATCAGTGTGACATGACATGTTGTAGTGGTTAAGGATCAAAGAGGAAGTTGACTTTGAAAAGCAGAGGAAAATGACACAAGCTAGTTTTAATCAAATATATTACATAAGTGATTATAGTGAACATGATGAAACCAGTAAATTTTCTTCTTATCATCATCTCTATCTTAGGAACATGATATTAGATCATCCAAACCAAGTAATTATCACCCGTGCAATAGAAAAGTATTCAACAGACTCTATATCAGTGGGTCTTCATATGTGCCGACACCAGATCAACAACAAAAGGTTCATGAACTGGTTGAATGTTGTCAGATGAGATATTCTAACCCTCTTTTCAGGATTCATGCTAACTACAGCCATATTGGACCAACGTTACAATAAAATAATAACACTTGCTGGTGTAGTGAATAACACATTTGCTAGAAATCCCCAGGGGGTCACAAGCTAGCTTCTGGGCCAAGAAAGCAGCCAAAAGTACCTTCTCTCATTTATCAAATAAACAATATACAGGCAAAATACGAGCCAAAGGACCATGTCGATGTGACCCACTGCATCTTAAAAGGAACACCAAACAACCTCTAAAACCACAACAAGAATATAATTCAATTTCTAGTGCATATCAGAAAATCTGTAAGAAGTAGCCTTCTTTTATTATTCGTTTAATTTTATTTATTTATTTTTGAAATAATGCATCATGCCCATTGCAACTTCAGTTATTAGCATGTTGATTGGCCATTTCTCAGGTGGTTTTATAAGGTAATAATCTTTCCCCCATTCTGGGTTGGACAGGACACATATGATAACAGTGGGTCTTTCTAAAGTGAGGATGGAAGCCATGACATGACAAATACCTAGTCACACATCTATTGGTAAGAGCGTTGTTTTTACAGTAAAGAAATGAAAGTTGAGTTCAAATTCATAATGATAAAAACATGATTACATGAACTATTATGACCAAAAAACTATAAACTAAGTATGAACGGAACTGTACAAAAAAGTACTTAACCTAGTGTAAGCCAATGATAAATATCTGCTGTTCAAACCACCCAGATGTTTCCAAAAAAGTTTTTGGCTTAGGTTACACGTTCAGAATATGATATGATCATGTCCTTCTGAGACCCAGTCTATTCATTATGTCCTCTGTAGTGGACAAAAGAGTTAAACCGAAAGATTTCCTCAGTTCTCAGGAGGACATGATATGACCTTTTCACATCAAATAGATGAGGGTAATTCCATCTCAGTTCATCGTGTTTAATAAAAAAATTCCCTCCTCACAGCTTGTCAAAATATTGAAAAAAAGGGGGGGAAAAGTACATTTAATATGAATTGTAAAACAAAATAAACAAAAAGAAATAGGAAAAAAATGGAAGGTTTCCTGGCTTTATTAATGTGGAATCTTGGGAATGTAGCTAAAGTTACTGCAGCATGATTGATGGAAGTCCCTAAGATATTTGGATGTTTGGTCTTTGAAGGTAGATTTGGATGCCTGTAGAAATCATAATTTAGTATGTGTGGGAATAATATTTAATAGACAATTCATGTATGGCAGCCAAAGATTATAACAAATTATATCATTTCTAAAATTCACAGATTTTAAGATAAAAGACCTAAATTATAACCAATGATTTTTGTTTACTAGGCAAGAAGGCTAGCTCTGATACTAAGGCTTCAAATATTAATTCTAACAATATGTAAAGTATTTCCAATATATAATTTTTAATCAGTAATATTTTCATCAACAGTGCTCGGTAATTCAGTTTATTTATTTTTTAAGGGAAACTAGTCGGTACACAAACAACTTTTTTCCCTTTCAAGAAATCATCGACTGAATGCAATCGTCAGGTGTCATCAAAATTCACTTGACTTCCTTCAAATAAGTCATCCTCTTTAATACATTTATATATTTTTGTTTTGTGTTGTAATAGCAGGACGTTAAAATCTGTCCAAATCACCCTTAACCTGGATCCAGTCTTTTATCAGTTCCCAGAGTCAGAACCAGACACGGAGAAGCTGCATTCAGCTTTTATGCTCCTTATATCTGGAACAAACTCCCAGAAAGCCTCAGATCAGCTGAAACACTCAGTTTATTTAAATCCAGGTTGAAGACTCACCTGTTCTCAGCTGCATTTGAATAAAGCACCAAATCCACACTTTTAAGCTTAAATTTCAAAACTTACACTAACTACTGATCTTACCTATTTCTGATTTTATCTGTTTTGATTTTATATACTGTTTTGTTTGTTTGTTAAGCTTAAATTTCAAAACTTACATTAACTACTGATTTTATCTACTGTTCTGATTCTATCTGTTTTGATTTTATATACTGTTTTGTTTGTTTGTTTGTTTGTTTGTTAAGTGGGTTTAGAGCTCTGGGTAGCTCCCCAACTGGGTCTAGACTGGGTCTAGAGAGTATTTTAAATTCAGGGAATTTAAAATAGAAAGTAGCTCGTCCACAGAAGGACTGGTAGCTCCCCTTACGATAAGGGTTCAGATCGCGCGAACAGATGTGGGATTAGAGCTCTGGGTAGCTCCCCAACTGGGTCTAGACTGGGTCTAGAGAGTATTTTAAATTCAGGGAATTTAAAATAGAAAGTAGCTCGTCCACAGAAGGACTGGTAGCTCCCCTTACGATAAGGGTTCAGATTGCGCGAACAGGTGTGAAATGTGTGTGTTTAGTTAGTTTGTTAGTTTGCTTGTTTTAATCAATTTTAAATCATGCTTTTTATTTGTTTTTGTTTCTAATGTCTCTGTAAAGCACTTTGAATCACCTTGTTGTTGAATTGTGCTATACAAATAAATTTGCCTTGCCTTGCCTTGCCTTAATTAACCCCAAATTCTTATTTATTGTTTTACATAAATATTTACTTTTAGTGCTGTTTAGGAACGCAGTGAAACTGAATTTTAAATATTCATAGCTGACAGTGTTTTATGCAGTAAAACTAAACCACTCTGCCAGCAGATGAAATATTAGTCTAGTGTAAAAGTATTATGAAGCTAGTATTGGAAATTACTTTAAAACTATGACTAGGTAACCTTTGTATTCCTCTTTTCTACTATAGAGATGAATAATATAATCATGTTTTCTACAAACGGGTCTTGCAGCTCAGTATGTTTTCCATTTGTAACTCTGAGCTATATCTTTGTCTATTTTTTTGTACAAAGCCACCAGTGAACTACAGAATTATACTGTTAGCTTCTATGGTATCGTGGGCATTGATTAATTTTGCCATGAAATTAAAAATAATACATAAATGGAGTGAACTGACATTCATAGTCTTTTCTAGACTTTCTGACTACCCAGAATGCTTTATACTGTAGTATGAAGTGGCCACATTTAACCATGTAGTCATACATTCATTTGATTATACCGTACTTTGTTCTACACATTATGCACTTTATTTACCTCACATCCAGTTAGCCTCACATGAATGGACTGTGTAGGAAGACTGGACTACCTGAAAGGAACCTTGTGAATTCACAGGAAGGTCCCAGCTACTTTGATGTTCTTAGTTCACAGACTTATTGTTTTTTAATCCTTGAAAACAGGATGTCTTCACTTGGAGGATCTGAATTTATTCTGTGAAGAGCAATTGCTCAGTTGAGTCATGCAAATGGCCTGTTTTGATTCTCTGTTCCTTCTGAGCAGATACTTCAGTTTCAGTCCGGCTGTGAATGCACAGCACTCACTTGAGAAAGGAAGTGGTATTTTTTCCCTAAGACCATCAAGTTTATGCTGATAAATCGAGAGTTAAACTCGATATCTATTTCACTTTGACATCTTGTTAAGTTGCATTTGTTTTCTTAGTATCAAGTTTGTGAATTTGTTTAACAGTCACAGGTGTCGAACTCCAGGCCTCAGTGGCCGGTGTCCTGCAGGTTTTAGATGTGTCTTTGATCCAACACAGCTGATTTAAATGGCTAAATTACCTCCTCAAAATGTCTTGTAGTTCTCCAGAGACCTGGTAATAAACTAATCATTTGATTCACGTGTATTGACCCAGGGTGTTATCTAAAACCTGCAGGACACCGTCCCTCGAGGCCTGGAGTTTGACACCCCTTGTTCTTCTTTATACTGCAACTCTGTAATGAGTCTCTATGTGCAACGTTACTGGCCAACTCCCTTTCCAAACAGTGTGTATTCTCTCTTTGATAAGAGACTCCTTAGCTTAAAAATAAAGAAATGGCTTTTTGCTAAATGGAGAGCAAGGGGAAGCAGTCATCACTAACCTGCATTTTTGGTTTGAGCAGTCAAAAGGGCAAATGCTTTGACTCTTATAGCATTTATGTTATATTATAAATATAGTGAGAAAGAGAAATATGCTCATCAGCTGAACCCAGACAACACTGATTGTACAACTGATGATTGATTGTAAGACTGTCTGCAGTGACGGTCTTACAATCATCAGTTGATTCACCATGAGCTTGATTCACAGGCGCAAGCAGTCATAATCATCTTGACACATAAAAGGATAATTATTATTATTATTATTATTAGTATTATTTTTACACAACACAGCTGCAAAAAAAGCTCTGGAAGTAAGCCAGTCACCTGACCATCCTTTTCTCTATTTAATCATTTATTTTTGTTTTTACATAAACATCAGTTTCAGGTCTCTAATAGATGCATATTTTTTATTTCATTTCCTTTAGTCAAGCTTTGTGATTCAATGCATGCCCCTTCCACAGTAAGCAAACAGTTGGGTGAGTCGATCAGTTGGAGCGTATTTTTTGTGCCAGAGCCCCGTGACTTATTAATCCCACCAAGCTTCAAAAAACATAATTTTGCATAATGAGTACTTCTGATGATTCCAGTTGATATAGCCTATTAAGATTTTATTTATTGAATGCAGAACTCATAAAATGGGCTTATATTATGATTTATTAATCTCTTTTACTTTGTGAAAACTGAGTTAGCCATTGGGTAAACTCCAGTGCAGTCCTATTATAAAGCTGAAGTAAAGTAAACAGAGAATCTCTTTGTAGCTGCTGTTGATGCATTGTGATTTCAGAATGCTCAGAGCAGTAAAGTGTTTAAGTATAAGTGTGGCAATTCATTCTTAATTTAACAAGCTTGATTTTATGGAAATAGGAATACCTCTTAGGAGGGAAATAAGTAAGCCTATGCCAGTGTGAACAAAGTCAGAAGTACTGTTTGCTATTCTGTCACACTGAGGAGACTCCTCTTCAGTAGCACGAGAGCTGTGTAAAAAAGGAGAAAAAGAAAGTGATGTCATTACTGAACTGGCTGAATGTCTTGGATATTCTGAAAAACTTAAGCTTGCTGCGTCAGACATTTTTCTTTAGGGAAATTTAATATTTACCTCTGAGTCTTTTATTTGCCCTTATTAAACAATAGTTGAATTGTCCACACAGAATTTGTCTGATCATCTGCAGCAGTTGATGGGTTATAATCACTTAGTACTTAACAATGAGCTGTAAACTCAAGTGTGGAAATTCAACCTTGATTTGATGAGTCTGATGGTGCAGTAAGGGAAGCGTCTTGGAGAGCGGGAATGAGTAGAATGATTGAAGAGAAATAAAGCAGAAGTGCTGTTACCTGTTATGTCACTCTGATGTGGTTGCTTCCCAGCATTGTGTGAAAACAATTAAAAAGCACAAATCATGTTATTCCTAATGACCACTGACTGAATGTTCAGGGTGTTCTGACAAACTTTTTTGAGTGGAAAATGTATATTTATCAGTATATTTTAGGGGATGATGTAAATGAGAAGTCATAGAGGGGCTCAGAATAAGAGAATTTCTATCCAAAAGCAAGCAGCTCTAAGGAACCTCTTCTTTGGTCTAGACTGAAATTTTGTAAAGACATTTATTGTCCTCAAAGAAATATGGATCAAATAACTAACAGCGGCGCTGGCTTGAATACTGAAGCCAGAGCTAAGGTGACCAGATGTCCTTCTCTAAGTGTCCCATATTTGGATGACCATGCACTTTTCTAAAGTCTGGCTTCCACCCAATGGTTGTGAAGGGAAGGATTTTTATTGCAGTAAAATGAAGGTTAGCCTCTCTAATGCTATGCCCATCGGTGAAAATTACAAGTCAACAGAAAGTCACAAACTTGGCAGATTTTGTTGAATATGATGGAAAGCACTGAAAGGAAAATGAAGCACCAAGAAATATACTGAGAAATGGAGGTTTTGTCATTTTCTGCTAGAATTATTTTTCAGTTTCACACAGAGGGGGGAAATGTTTGTTTCATAATTGGCCAAATTGTCAGATATGGCTCCATACCTCCTCCAAGGTATGTCAGTCTGTGCATGCATCTTTACTGAATCCCAGTGACTTTTATCATTTGAGACCACAAAAAACCCCTCAGTTTTCTTTTATTCTTATTGTATTAACATAGTAAAAAAGAGTAGGAAAGGTCAACACAGTCAAATATAATATGTATCTGACTACCTCCCAGCACTGTTAATGTGTCTGAGTTTGTCCAAGTCAAACACCATATTTAGGACAGGCAGAACCCCCCCCCCCCCCCCCCCCCCCAAGAAACAAACAAACAAAAACAAACTACTACTACTTATATTTACAGGTGGCCACATCATGGTCTCTGCTGCAATGTGTGGCCAAACTGTTCACATATATGCTAACAATTACCACTTGGAGATTTTCTGTTTTGGCTGCAGTGTTTATCTCCTTCTGACTCACTACATCACTGCACTCAAACCACTTCCCCCTTCCAACTCAGACTTGGCTTTCCCTTGCCAAGTCTGAGTTGGCCATCCCTAGTCATTTTCCCTTACTCTTCGCAAAAATCATTTTGACCTATGCTGTGTCTCTCACTTGGTATCTACACCTGAGTTCACCTGGTTATTGTCCCTCTAACAGTAAAAGAGGGGGGGGGGGTAGTGCTGGAGGATCCTGAGGATATTGTTTCCCGGTAGCATGTGCATGTTGTTAAATAAATAAATAAATAAAAAGAGAAGTGATGTCATTGCTATTGACCACACGATTACCGTACACTATGTTCTGATGAATTTAAGCGTCACACTTTTTTCACACAATTAAACAAGAAGCACTCTGAGAGCACAAATATCCGCCAACACAGGTCCCTTTCTGGGCAGTATTTACTTTTATAGTAGTAAATGAATTATTGTATTATGGACATGTTCATTTTGTTTTCTTTGTTCTTTTTACATATACTTTAAGGAGTTTGTAGTGCAGTAAAAAGAAGCACACAGTAGAAGCTTTTGTTATTTGCTCTGTTGAAACCTATTTTAATATACCTGACATAATTTTGAGTATATTTATGTTATTTTTGTGGATATAGTAAATGTGTAGCATTAATTTTAATGTTTAGTAAAATTTGCTTACATTTTTAGTAAATATCAGGTGAATAAAGTTTTTGATCACAAATTCATTTTGTTTTTTTAATATATCTGTATATATTGGCAAAAAAGTCTTACAATATATTTTGTTTTCAAATCTTTGACAAATAAATAAATTAAGCTGACCTTGAAATTCTCAGTGAATGTAAGCCAAATTTGAATGGATTGTTGAAACCCCACTCTCCAAAAGTTGATTCATGTGGACGTAGCGTTTTCAGTGGCAGAAATGTTTCATCACTCATCCAAGTGACTTCTTCAGTCTCAGCTGACTGCAGGTTTCCCCAAATCTTAAAAACAGTACATTCGCATAGTGACTGAAACCAGCCCACTGAAGGAACAATGGGCTGGGTGGTCAGTTCCTTCATCATGATTATGCAAATTCTCATGACCACTGATCAACAACCACTGACCAAACCACATTTTCTATAGTGCCATTATCAATCATATTATTAAATGGCAATGGGTGGCTGCATGTGGTAATGAGGATTTCTATGTGTCTGATCTCTTAGATGACATGTTTGCCTCATTTGACCAAGGTGAATTTCTCCCAAGGGAGACAATAAAGGCTAATCTAAGAATCCTCTGATTGACCAATCGACATAATCATAAACCAGGGGTCCCCAATCCTAGTCCGCGAGGGCCAGTGTCCCTGCAGGTTTTAGATCTCACCCTGGGTCAACACACCTGAATCACATGATTAGTTCATTACCAGGCCTCTGAAGAACTTCAAGACATGTTGAGAAGGTAATTTATCCATTTAAATCAGCTGTGATGGATCAAGGACACATCTAAAACCTGCAGGGACACCGGCCCTCGTGGACTGGGATTGGGGACCCCTGTCATAAACGACGAGCGTTTCAGAATCAGGGACACTGAACAGCTTAAGTGTTTGCAACATAATAGAGCACACTCACAGTATGGACAAAAAAAGAAAAAAAGTGGATCATGAGCTGCTGTTTTGACAGCTGCTGTTTGAGTTTAAATAAATAAAAAAAGACTGTACAATATGTTCCAGTATGGTCAAACATCTTTACACAGCCATCTAGTTTTTTTGTTTTGTTTTTGTTTTGTTTTTCAGCAGTAATTCTATTGATTAACTTGAGTTGTCCTTTCCAAAGGTGGGAAGGAATAACTGAAAATCTTCAGTTTCTGCAAAATAACAGACTCAAACAGTTGCTGTTTTGATACTGGTGCGCAAAAGCAAAAAAAAAAACAAAACAAAACATTTTGAGTCACATTGGCAGCTCTTCAATCCAGACTGAAATTTTTAACATTTACATTTTAGATTTTTATCATAAAGCAATGGACTTAGGGGGAGAGAAGACAGGAGTTAATAATATGCATGATGAATGAGGGGAAAAGGAAAGAAATGCTCAGTGCATCACTGGAAGTTCCCCAGTCTGTAAGCTTTATCAAAAGGAAAAGCTTGCATTATTGTATATAAATCATGTGATTACATCTGATTGCCATGAGTATATTGTGTCGTATTTGGTGATCTTTTCATTTTTCAATCTAATTGGTTCAAGATTTTTTTAAAGGAAATAATTTTGACCTAATCCCTTCAATACACCGCCCAGGATTTTTTTAAATTATCATAACCGTAATTACAAAATCTCTCGAGTGACTAATCGTAACATTTCTGAACTTCCTGATCGCATCACAAATCCTCTGCAGAGTAAACGTCACGTCTCATACAATAAACCATGCAGGTGATTTAAAAAAAAACTGATCCTACCCACAGACATCAAAAGCATCCATTGCTGATTAGTGTAGCACCTTAAATGCTGTATGTGGGTTCACATCTGTTATTTTTCTTTGTGTGTTATATTTGACGTGATTACTTATTGAACATTTTTCAGTTTTTGCAAATGTGCTCAATAGGTAAATAATTTCCTCATGTGCTCCGAGAGCCAGGAAAATAAGTTGTGCTCTCCAGCAGTGGATGGAAACTGTAGAGTATGGAGTTTCGAACTCACAAAGAGTGCAGGTGGGTGGGACACGAGGGAGGCGGAATAATTTCAGGATATCAAATCACTCACAGTAGGAGAGACTTCCTTGTTGAGCAGCCTATAGTGCCTTTACGCTCATTAATACTTCCTCTTCCCCTTAAAAACGTGTCACATTCTCTCTCTTTTCCCCTTTCTTTGAATTACCGCTGTACATGCGTTGCATCATCTGAATGCAAACAAACAGGTCTGAGCAGAGGCGTTGACTGGGAGGAAATATGCAGGAAGTAGTGCAGCAGGAATGTTTTAGGAAAGCACAGCTTCCTTTTAGCACCATAACATTATTATTCAAAATTATTCGATGAGAAGAGGGATACCTCAGCGCAGGTAACTTCATAAATTTCCTGAATGAGTAAGCATTTATTGTGATCGTTTGGGCAAAAAGAACAATCGCCATAGGATAAATAATATATATCTAAATAAATTTAAGGGTCAAAACACGTTATCATGCGTAGCAGTTTTTATTATAATAAATATTGTATACAGTTTGAATGAAAAATACAGTGGTGAATACATTAAGTATTCATTGATTATTATGAATAAAAACAATAAATACAATAAATAAAAACTTTAATAAATATATCAAACCTTTCGGAAAGATCATTAAAATCGATAAATTATTAACTACAGAAAACTGCACTACAAACTGCGATCACTGTGATCAATTTAAAAGATGCTCAATACATTGAGTATTTAAAATACTGTGAGGTTCTACATGCATTTCTGAGTCGTTCCGTCTGTGTGGTGAGCCGGATCTCCAACTGAAAGGACGCGAGCGGTGAAGATGGAGAAGGAGAAGAGTCTGTCCAGAATGTAGTGACACAGATACGGCTTCTCCCACTCCGGAATTGTTACTTCTCCGACGGCTAGATCCTGCAGAATCAGACCGATCAGCAAGCATGCTGTATCAGTGCTGTTGTCAAAAGCAAATACTTTGATGACCAAACTTACCACTGCTCCCCATTCTCCCTTCGAATCAGCGCACTTCGTCACGTCAGTGTGCAGCTTATTTATCACTGGCACCACCTGGCTGGCAAACTCTGAGCACCTTTCAAATTCAGAAATCCTCCTCACCAGACTTCTGTAACGGTCAAGGACTTTGATGATCTTCCCAAAGCATGGCTAAGGACGAAGAATAGACAAAAAGGATTAGAAATCGCACCTAATCAGATAACATATCGTATTTTGAAGTCACAGATTTATGTCAATATCAGTTCAATTAAATTCATGTCACAGTTTATAATTCTTATAGGTGATATTACCAGAGATTCCTGTTTGAGGGTCCCAGGATCACACATGTCTTTTGAGTTCATCCACACAAGTAAGGTGCTAAATTGTATCTCTTCCCTCGTAACTAATCCCTTTCGTGCCTGTAGAACATTTGGAAACAGTCGGTATGAGCACATCGTGGTACAATGTAATGTATCTCCTGTGAGAAAACCTTTCATACTTTAAAACTAGACTTTTTAAATGTGTTTATTGCTTTGGCATCGTCTAAGCATGCGTTTGAGTGAGCAAAACATATTCCAAATGCGCAGTAAAAAGTTTGTTTTCCCCTCCACTAGTGGTTAAAAAGGAGAAATTAAGAAATAGCTTGGGAAAAAAATTGAACAACTCACCTCCAGAGATACATTTCTAGCAATTTTATTAAGTTCCAGCGAACTGGTCTGTACGTCAACGCAGGATTCTTGATGCCCGGCTGGAGCAGCAGACGCGGTGGAAAAAAACATTAAAGAGAGAACAGCAAAAGTAAAAGAGTGCGCCATGGTTAGTTAGTTAGTTGCCTCCTGCTGTGAGATCCTTTCTGTGAGAGAGGTGCTGGGACCTTAAATATCGTCTGTTAAAAAGAACTCGCCCCGTCTGAGTGTGATTTGAGAATGAGAGCGCGAGGGATGCTTTTAACGACTCAATGCAGGGTTTCCCAAGGGCTTCCCTCTCAGGTGTGAGCCAATTAACTACGCAACAGGAAGACAGGAAACGCATTAGGTAATTCAGGTCGAATTCATTGGAAGAATGCGAAACTCCGATCATAACAATGATATTCGTCGGCTTGCAAAATCCACGTCTTTCCCTTTTTTAATTATTGAGTTGCTCTAATTACACATCATATGAAATTAGTCAGCGCCACCACAGTTTCATGCTTTACTGTTTGTGATAAGGCTACAAGCGAAAAAGGCCAACTCGCTTAAACATTTTCTAATCAAAGTTTCACATCGGGGCACAGTCATGCTGTTACCCTCAAAGGGAAAACTGCATTCACCGGTCACTTAACTGGGGACGCCTCACTCGTACCAGCCTTGTGCCTGCTGAAAGTGATTTGCGATTTTGTTGTTTCTAATATCTTTGCTCATGTTAATAAATGCCATGTATATATGTTAAATATATATGTTATATATAAAATAAAGAAGTTACCTGTTTTGCAAGTTTAGCTATTTGTGACTGCGTTGTTGTACAATACCTACTTTTTAGGTTTATGATCAACCAAGCCTTTTTGGGCACATAAAATATCTTTATATGAATTCCATATTGCCGCCCTCTTGGCAGGATCTCTCTTGAAAGAAGTATTTTAACATCAATTTCACTTTTTACCAGATAAATAAAAACAATATGTAAAACTAACTGGCTGGTGATAGGAATGTTCTTTTTGATTAAAAATGGCTTGATATCATTCATGAGAGATGTGTTTGGCATTTGTTTGACAGGTTATAGGACAACAACGTCATTTTTATTTTTATTTGCAGACTGTCACTCTTTGGCACAAGACCTGGTTGAGCCCTCCGTTGTGTGCCTTAAGCACAGTCTTAATTCTTCGTGTCAAACCTCAAGATGAAGGTGACATTTATCAGAGATTGTGGTTCATATCGGCATGATAGCATCAAATAGTTGTTGCGGCTGCTTAACCACGATGTGATTCTCCATCATCCCGAATCTCGACTTAGATCTGGTGGCTGTGGAGGCCATTTGAGTACAGTGAACTCACTGTCATGTTTCAGATAAGGCTGCTGCCATCAGCTATCAGAAGATGGGTACACGGTTAGCAAAAATACTCAGGTCGGCAGGCTGTGGGCTTTAAACCATGACGCTAAAGAGCCCAAGATGTCCCGCGCCGTATACAATACAATGAAAGAAAGACAAAAGAAAAAATCCAGGTTAGCAACAATGTTATTCAGTCTGACAATGTTCATGTCTTCCCCTTTATGGGTCGCTTTAATCGTGTAATATCAAATCATTCACAATGACCACATTTTTCACTTATTATGTGCGAAAGATTACAAGGAAAAAGACACCAACTAAAGTCTTTCTAATCAAAGTTTCACATCTGGCGAGGAAGTGAGAGTAACCTTTGTATTTCAGAGCGATAACGAGGTGAGTTCTTATTGGGCAAACTTTCCGTTTGTGTCCATGATCTGCCCCTCTTCACTACCAGAGAAAAACCAAATAGTCTGTTTTTTTTCTGAGAAAGAAAAAGTTCAGGGAAGACATAAGATATACACTTCCTTTATCTTTCCCATTTCTGTTCAACGTTATTGCGAAAACACACAAACACTAATGATTTGGTCCTGCTATTACATTTACTGACCATCTATGTGTTTATTTGTCAATTAAAAAGCTTTGGTTAGAGACTTTATTTCAGATTAGCAGAAAAATGCATTAAGCTCCTACCTCTGTCAAATAGCTCATCCTCAGCTGATAGGATAAACACATATATGGCGTTTTTGTCCAATCAAGAAAGATTAACACGACAGAGGATCCGAAAATTGCGGGTCAACCATCTCTTTCACACACTCTCTGTTGCTTTGATGTTCTCGCTGCTATGGGAGATTTCCCCCTGAACAACGTCAACATACGCTGCTATGTAAACCCCTGGATCACGCACAGTCCCACTTCTGTGTGTCCTAGTTGTTGCTGGGATTAATCACTTCTAACTTGTGGCTGCGCAGTTAAACCACGCGATGCTATAGGCACTCACTGTGACACGACCAGGGGGAGAATATAAACTGAAACCAAGCTGATTAAACTTATGATATAGGGGAAATAAACAAGAGTGTGTTGGTGTAATCAAGGCGACCGTTATCATTATTATTATTATTATTATTATTATTATTATTACTTTTAACTGTAGGGGGAGGGAGAGGACATGCCAGAAAAGGTTTGAGAACCACTCAAAAATACGGCAAAGACATGACCAATAAAAGCATAAACGTTATAGCTCCTCACTTTAGGCTTGTGAGAAAACCATATTATGCACATAATTCTTATCACACTTTGTCCAGGAATAAAAGTCCAGAAAAAGCTCCTGCTCAGGTCGTTTATAGTCGGTTTGTGCTGTTATCAAATGGTGCAGTCCTCTTTGTTATTTTCAGTAGCAGCGAACAATTACTTTTATTATCCACACTAAATATTTCGTTTAGAAATAATTTGTATGGCAATAATTATTTATTAGAAAATATTGGAACACATCCGGTAGGTGCAGGTGTTTTACCAAGGCAGTAATCCAAGATTCAAAGATATTTAGTTTAATATGATTTTTTTTAAACAAAGAAAGAAAGAAAATCGGAGGGAGTTCTTGCATTTCACAGAGTTTGCAAGTGATGGATCATAAACTCGTACCTCCACAGTTTATCGACACATGCAGGTGAAACACCACGGATACCTTTCTGTAAAAAAGAAGAGCCATCATGGTTCCATCATAACAGTTTATATTAACTGCCACATTTGATTATTTCTGCGCCATTCATTTTAATATCTTCACTTTAATTTGATACAAATGCATATTTATTTAAATATATAATTTCTTTTAACACTCCACGTTGATTTCTGATCGACTTCACTATTCACTTTCTGTGATGGCAAGCTCCACAACTCACCACTAGTTGCTTCACTTTAGTTTACTCTGCAGTCAATACTTTAAATATATTTAACTTATTGTCCAATATATTTTTTCTTTATTAAATGTATTTTTCTCCATCACACCTTCCAAGGTTTATATGGACTGCGCACATATCAACACTGCAGGGCCAAAGTTCTGTTTTATGGTATAGTACAGCAGCTTTCTTTGGCTGAGTTACCTGGGGGTTCTGTTTCTCCTTTCCAGTTGGCAAAAGGTTTGGCAAAAGGTTTGGCAAAGGGCTGGGGGATCTGAAATACCGCTGACAGCCTCATTGGACTAAACCACATGCTTCATTGCCTCGGGGGTGTTTGGAGTTTGTTTAATTGTTTTGTGTTAATTGGTTATATGGCAACCACTTTGTTTTCCCCTTGTCTTTCATATAATTTAGCTAAGCCAGGAAGTTCCCTTGCGTCATTTCAGGTGACCAGTTTTTCTTATCTTTGTTTGAGATTTTGTTAGTGGTTATTTTGAGTTTAGTTTATTGAGTTGTCCTCTTTTATTGGTCTGCCTATTTAAGGTTTTGGCTTTGTCAATTATTTTTCATATTTTTGGATAGATAAAATCCAATTTTTGAATTAAACACATGTGTCCTATGCCTTGGTCCCTGACAAGCAGTATAAGAAATAAGCGTAAGAAATAAGAACTTTTGAAGCACAAGTAGTTCTTTAATCACCTCAATTACCCTACAAAGAGACAAGATTTATTTATTTATTTTAAATAAATGATTGCTTTTCCGTGGACACGAATTATCACTTTTCCCCTACGTCTTTAGTGTCACTGAACACGCTTTGTGGGTTGCGTCACCATGATAACATGATGATTCCCAAGTTTAAAACAAAGATTTAAAACTTGGGAATTTGTTGAATTTTAATATTCTCTAAGCCCAAGGTAGCATAGTTTTTAATTCCTAAATTTAAACAAGCGACATATTTTTAATTCATTGCGTAGTCGAATTGATACAAGCCATGTGTGAACATCTGTGTATGAGTCTAAATCCACCTCATCATATGGAATTTTTGACATCATTTGGAAAATATTATTTTTATGTCGATGGACACAGATAAGAGTGGATTGATGAAAAGTCCCTCATCTTGGGGGAAAAGGTCGTGATTATTTCCCGAAGTGCGCTGAACGGCTGGCCATCAGTGAAGTGCTAAAGAATTATTTTAAACTAATCTTTACATTGAAGAAAATCGTGTTATAAACTCTGCTTTTTATGTTAGAAACAGCCCATGTTTAATAGCAAGGTTACATATATTTCACTGAATATAATTTACACATTTATCCCAGCTGTAGATAAAGAAATACCATATTTTGAATTATTATTAGCTGTTTTTAATATTGCAAATTTGATTTGACATAGCAAACGATAATTGAAACTATCAGGATGAGTAATCACTGGCAAATCCCAACGAAAAACAACCAAAACATGATGTTAACACTTTCATTGACTTTAATATGTTCATATTTCCAGAAATGCCTCATGCAATACAGCTACTGGCTTTGACTGGCTTTGTTTGTTAATGTTTGTTCATGACCTTATGATATAAAATTAGCCTGAATTGTCATTACACCCATGATGGCATGGAAATTTGAGTATAGAGAAAAAAAACCTTTTAATTGTCACCTTTCTGATGATGAAATAAACAATGCGTAATTTTAAAATTTCCCTTGAACTCTGGCATACCTTAATCTGATGGAGCGTTTTCGCAGTTACCATAGTGACCATAGTAACCCAACATTCACAGCTATGAGAAATTTAGAATCAATCAGTTAGTCTAACCCCGCTAATTGGATGTCTTATCACCGTGGGAAGAAGCCGGAGTACCCTCAAAGAAAACACGCAAACTCTATATAAAAGGAACCCGACCTGAGTCGAACTCAGGAACTCACAAACACACACGGGAGTTCACGGTGCATTCACGTATCATGCGGCGCTAGGGTTAGAGAGCTAGCCATACAAAGAGAATAATTGATGTTAGTATTAGATTAATATATATATTTTTAGCGCTGTCAAGTTAGCTGTCAAGATAACTGAGATGTTTGAAAACAACTCCAAAAGGACCTATAAATCTCATGTGCTTGTGTTTTTGTCAGTGAAAAACATAAACTATGAACTATGATTAATAAGATAATTTACTAGTGTTTTACTGAATGACTAGCTAAATCAACTTAAAGACTTAATGAATAGGCCTACTGTACTCTTAAAATGAAATGTGCGTCTGGCATAACAACGGAAGCCTACGCTCCAGCGCGGTTCCTAAACGCACCAGAGGTGCCCCGGAAACGTTTTCCAGTATCCGTGTGTTTGTTGTTGTGAATGAAGTGTGAGCATGGACACCTTTGCAGTTCAGGCTTAGGTAGGTGATTACCTTAAATCGGTATATTTTTAAGTTTAAGAAATGGGTGGGCCTGTTTAGTATTACAGGTATCGTACAGTTTAGCATGAACAATTCAGGTTAGCCACAACGCTGCTAACATTAGCTAATTTAGATACAGGACACAAACAGCGTTCAAACACGGCTGAATTAGACAATACTCTTGTGTGTGAGATATTTTATTTTACTTTTTAGATTATCTACCCTATTTATGTTTTAGAAATGGATACCAGAGAATCGTCTTTCGGGTCTTTCCCCCTGTTAGCTTACAAACGCGAACTCTAAAGCTACGTCAAAGCTAGCATCAAAGCTGCAGGATGTTTTTGCAGATTCTCAGTAATCCAGGTCATTGTAGTAGCGCCTGCTTTTAGGACTACTGGACTTCTTCTTAGGTTTTTTAAGATGTTTCACCTCTCATCCGAATTCCTTCTCCAACTCTAAAAGTATGATGGGATATTAAGTCAGTGTTAAGTCAAAGAAACAACCTCAGATTTTAACCAAAAAGAAATAAAACAAGACTACCGTCTTGGAAAAGGAAAAACTCGAAAGAACCTTCTCCAAGCCTAACATCCTAACATTAGAGCACTTCAGACCCAGCAACAAAAATACAAAGACAAACTGGTTCCAATCCAACACCTTAACATGACCCCGGTGTCACTATTAACATGCGTTGGCGTTTCTCTTTAGGTTGATTTAACTGAATCCATGATGAACTTTGACGGTCTTGACCCTGGGATGGGTGAATACTCAGCCAGCCTTCATGGAACTCTAGATGCAGGCCTGGAACCCTCCATGGACCCACACCTAAACCCAAAACTACTCCAGGGTGTGGAGCTATACCCAGAGGGACAGGCTGTGACCGTCCCGGAGCCTGTACACCTGATGGAGGGGATCTTTTCTGAGCTGCACAGTGTAGTTTCAGAAGTTGGCATCCCTGTCACTGCAACACATTTTGACCTGCAGGAGGAAATGCTCTGGATGGGAAACCACAGAGTGAGAACCAGAATTATATTGGAGGACAGATCGTTTCGTCAGCCGTTACACTTTGTAATATTCCTTTTTTGTGTTCTTTTAAGGGTCATGTAACATCATTCTTTGGACCAACAATGGCACGCTACTCTTCTTTCCAAGTCCACGCAACCGATGACATCCGACATATTCAGAGTTTGGAAACAGGCGTGCTGGTCCTCTCTAAATGCAACCTGAGATGTTACACTCGTGGAGGTCTCGTCATGTTTGATTATCCGTAAGAGTTTACTTTTACATTGATTGTTGATATGTTGCACAATATTGGTGAGAAATTAGAGAAAATACAACATTAAGTGTCCTGGTGAAGTTTTCTGCAAAAATACAGAAGAAACACTGTCAGTAGATATTATTGTGAATCCTACCTATCTTAAATAGGGGTGTGTTTTTCCTCTATGTTTTTGTGCTCATAGTGATTGTATATGACATGGAGATATGAAAATATTTTTACGGTTATGGAATTAATGGCCATTTTTGGTGCTTTGCAGGATGGAGGAAGGAGCTGATATGCACAGCCTCCTCATGACTGATAACAACACGCTGCTCATGGGTGGATTGCAAAACTATGTGGCTGAAGTTGACCTGAATACAGTCCAAGAAACTCAAAAAGTAAGACATCAGGCTTGCATTTATCAAGCCTGATATAAGCATAGACCACTGGCACAACATAGCACTTCACAGCGAGTGTCTGACTGTCTGCTGTTTTGGTTGTACTTCCAGTTCACAGTGGAGGTACCTGGAGTGGCAATAATGCGTCAGACCAATCGTTTCTTCTTCTGTGGACACACTTCTGGCAAAGTAAGTCTCATATGATTATATCAGTTTTGAAAAAATATATTTGTTTGTTTTACATGACTCTCACATTTACCCTCCGTTCAAAACAGGTGACCCTTCGTGACTTGCGTACCTTTAAGATGGAGCATGAGTTTGACGCATTTTCTGGCAGCTTGTCAGACTTTGATGTTCACGGAAACCTTCTGGCTGCATGTGGATTCTCCAGCCGAGGCCTGAATGGGTTGGCATGTGACCGTTTCCTCATGGTGTATGACCTCCGCATGATGCGTGCTGTAACCCCCCTTCAGGTGCATGTGGATCCCCTCTTCTTGCGCTTCATTCCTACCTACACGTCACGGCTTGCAATCCTCTCACAGACAGGTATGAACTAAAGAGTCTAGTCAATTTTAGAGTTCTTTAGTCTGATTGCTTGTTAGTTTCCTTGGTTTGTTTGGTCAACATAAGTGAAATACCAAGAAATACCAAGACGAAATTTCATCATTACAGTCAAATGTATTTTTTTCTCTTTGTAACTATGGTATCATAAGTGAAAAGGGGTTGAGTCTTTTTCCCACCTGGAGTATGTTGTCCAGCTCTTAGTGCTATAGAAGAGTGTGCTCATGACACAAGCAATGTACACAATTATTTTCATTTTAATGCTGTACAGTGAGGCCAGCAAGAGCTGTTGTGGCATTCCTGATGTGTTTGTTCCTCTTTCCAGCTGTTGCACAGGACCTCATGCAATGACTGTAGTTTTCTGGTCTTGTATGGTTTTAAGAGCTAAAGCAGAACACTTTGATGATAGGAGTCATCATTTAGTTTTTATATATTATCATTAGGAAAGTCAATAACAAAACTGACATCTGATAAGTAGTTTACCGCAGTCTCTTATGCTTCCAAAAACTGGTACATGTAGCCGGGCAACATGGTTATGTGGGGGTTAGCGCTAGTCCTGGATATGAATCCGCCTTCTGGCCAGAGTTTGCATTCTCTGTGGCTCCCTCCTGCAGTTCAAAGACATGCAGTTAGTGGCATTAGGTTATCTGGTGATTCTCAGTTGACCATAGGTGTGAATGTGAGTGCAAATGGTTGTATGTCTCTCTGTGTTGGCCCTGCAACAGTCCGACAGCCTGTCATCCTATGATAGCTGGAATATGCTCCAGCCCCGCTGCCTCGTGATCCTGAATTGAAAGTGCAAGAGAGTGGATGGATGGTACATTTAGCTTCACTATAACCGCCTGTATTCTCTCTTTTTCCAGGTCAGTGCCAGTTCTGTGAGCCCACCGGCCTTGCCAACATGGCAGATATTTTTCACGTCAACACAGTGGGCCAGTTGCTCATGAGTTTTGACGTGTCAACAAGCAAACAAGCCTTAGCCTTTGGGGATTCAGGGGGATGTGTGCACCTTTGGTCCGATGCTCCAGAAGTTTCATTCAACGACTACTCACGGGAGACGGAATTTGCCCTGCCCTGCCTCGTGGACACACTGCCTCAGCTGGACTGGAATCACGACCTGCTGCCCCTCTCTCTGATCCCCATGCCGCTGACGAGCACTGAGCCTCTGCTGTCAGACTGGCCCACTGCCCTGGCTACACCCAGCCCCAGGTAACACAATTATTAACAGTATATACAAAACTGTTGTACTTAAATTAAAAACAAATAAGTCACCAAAAACTGAACTGAAACACACACTCTGGAAAGTAACTCGGATAGAAAACCAAACTATTTTTGTCTTTAAAAGTTCATCAGGGTCACTATAGTTTATCTCAAACGAACTCCACATTACACTGTCACACTTCTCAAAATACAAAGAAATACATCAAAGGCAGAAAGTGGTTCCAAAAAATACACTATTGCCAAGACTTTAAGTTCCCAGCTGTTTTAGGAATTTATTTAGCCTCGGTGGAAAATTAAACTATAGGTTTATGACGTGTTTTTAAGAAATTTACATTTTCATCAGGAACCTGTGGGCTCGGGGCTGGATGCCACAGACAGAATAAGGAAGTTGGAAAGAATTGAGAGACAGAGTAAAGCATTGTTGACTTCAGTTTTTTAAGGATCGTTTTTCTTTACCAAAAAAAAAGAAGAAAAAAAGTTTTTAAACAGTGTGGAGAAATATCAAACATTTTCAAGCTTTTCTGAATTTATATGGTAAAACCAAACCAGGAAAGAGAAGCTGGATCAGTGGAGATGTACGATCTCATGCATGACATAACTGGTCATACCATAAACATATTACTTGACAATCTGGAAGTGGTTAATTTCTCTTCTCTGCAGTCATAGTTGATAACATTACCTATGAAAATGATGACATCTGTATTTGAAGCTATATATTACACACTTTATGTGAAGGGACAGAGACACGCCATATTTTATGACACTAATTAAAACATGTAAACTATGGCTTGAAATTGGTTGGATTTCGTGTTCAGATTTTGTAAAGTTTGTGATGCAGTTTTTTTTTTGGTTTTTTTTTTTTTTTTTGAACGAATATATTAATTTACTCCTGTTTCACTATTAAAGGCACTTCAGAATGAGAAGCATGGCTTGTAGCTGCCCCTTCCCCCTTTTCCCCTTAACTGCTTTACAATCTAAAACGTGTGGGTTTTTTTTTTGGTTTTTGTTTTTTTCTTCTTTTTTTTTTTAAACAGACGAGCCCCTCCGGTGGACCCAGAAATCCTCCGCACTATGAAAACTGTTGGCTTCATTGGTTACGCAGCAAATCCTCGTACCCGCCCCAGGAACCAGGCATGTGAAGAACTTGGTTATGCTAATTTAAATGGGGAAAAAAGATTTTTAATTGTCCTTCTTCACAAAATCCTAACAATCTTTCTATTTTAAGGTTGAAAACCAGTTAAACACATGGTTTTTAACATAATTTAACATTTTTTTGTGGTCCCTGTTTTGGTTTCAGGTTCCTTATAAGATTAAAGATGTGGAGCCTGATTATGATAATTACAACCAGGTCCCTGAGTCACCAATAGGACGTGATGAAGAGCCACATCTTTACATGGTGCCCAAAAAGTATAGAAAGGTTGGACTTTATTTCATTCTCGTTCTCATATAGAGATGAGATTTATTGTTGACGTATCACAATCTATAAAGTTTTACTGTAAATTTAGATTTCCAAAACACGTGATGAAGATGTCTTTGTTCTGCTTCAGGTCACAATTAAATACTCTAAACTTGGATTGGAGGACTTTGACTTCAAACATTACAACAGGACCTTGTTTGCTGGCCTGGAGCCACACATTCCCAATGCCTACTGTAACTGCATGATCCAGGTAAGAGACTGAAGATTTACAATGTGTTTGGTAAAAATTTATTTTTTTGATATGAGACATCATCAAGAGTTGCTCTCTGGTTTTTTGTCTTAGGTGTTATATTTCCTGGAGCCGATTCGCTGCCTTGTTCAGAATCATTTGTGCCAGAAAGAGTTTTGTTTGGCCTGTGAGCTCGGCTTCCTCTTTCACATGTTAGATTTGTCACGAGGAGATCCATGTCAGGTAAGTTTTTTCATTCATTTCTCTGAAATAACGATTCAGCCTCTTGGGAAATACAGAACCCTTAAATTGAATCCTCATTTCTTTGCAACTGGACAATAATTTATTATGTAGCTTTCCCAAAGTACCATCTCCTATCATCTTCCTCAAGGCCAGTAACTTCCTCAGAGCATTTCGAACCATCCCTGAAGCCTCGGCGTTGGGCCTGATCCTCTCAGACTCGGACGAGCAAACGGGGAAGGCTAGGCTTGGTCGCTTAATCCAAAGTTGGAATCGTTTCATCCTCACCCAGCTTCACCAGGAGACACAGGAGCAGGAGGGTCCGCAAGCCTACAGAGGTGCTAGCAGCAGGTATAATACATCAGTCTGGATGTGTTCTAGGCTGCTTAGAGAAAGAGCCCTGGGTCTGTGGGTTTCCTCTGGAGCTGGTGTTTCTTCCATCCTTAACATGGTTACTTTACACTTCCCGTCACTGTGGCCTTGGCCAAAGCACACACATATGGGTGTTGTGCCTGGGGACCAATGCTTGGAAATAGTTCAATTGTTATGTTGTCATTATCCTTTGAGAAATTCTCTTTCTGAGTGTGGTGATTGTTCGATAAAGACAACCACATCAAAAAAGGCATCACAATTACAGACATAATTACATACATCTAACAATTAAGTGACAGTAACATTACAAAACACCTCATATCACCTGGATTTATTTAACATCCAGTTTATTGTTACGTGAGACTGTATAAAAGATCAGACGAGTACCTTGACAGGAACTTGTACCTCTGTTGAGAGAAAGTGAATCATTTGCAGGATTCCTTACTCTTTCCCCACCGCTAGTCACTCACAGAGCAAAAACTGCTCTGAGTCTAGAAAGCCCTGCAGTCTTACTGAACATATTTCCAGTCTTATTAAGTTTGTTTATAAAAGTAGAAACCGTTTAAAAGATAACATCTGCGTAACAAATGTGACTGCTCTGTGTTTGTGTTGCAGTTGTCTGGGCTCCTCTGGTGAGTCTGTCATTGGAAAGCTGTTTGGTTGTGAAGTTGAGAACAGTAGTTTGTGTCGCTGTGGCAAAGAAACGGTCCGCTCCTCCCTCACGCTGCTCTTCACCATGCATTACCCCGAGCAGAACACTCAAGGTCAGTTTGAGAGCACTGAGGTGTGCATTTCACACTCATAATATCTCCTCTTTCTTACACGTGTATATATATATATCATATGCTTACATTTAAAAATAATAATAATAATGATAATTTTATCTTATCAGTTTCCAATATGTTTTTTTAATCCTGTATTTAGAAATTTAATTATCTTCCTCTGTATATCCTTTTCCAGAGCTACTATATTTTATTGTTCTGTATTTGTAGCTTTAAATATTTGAATGTCCTCCATTACAGATGGGTAGTTTTAATGTTGAGTGAGCAGTAGGCTATATCTGTTACCAGTATATTCATTTGACTCTGATATTTTTCAGAAAAAACAATAAAGGAGTATGACTTTGCTGAGATCCTGAAGAAAAGCATCTGCCTGGAGCAGAGCACTCAGGCATGGTGTGAAAACTGTGAGAAGTATCAGCCCACAGTGAGTTACAGCTTTTATTCACTCATATTGTCAATACATAACAGATTGTTAGCCATGCTGCAGAGTGATAGTGTGTTTGTGTTACACTGTAGGTGCAGACACGAAACATTCGATGTCTACCAGATGTTTTGGTGATAAACTGTGAGGTGAACAGTGCTAAAGAGGCTGAATTCTGGAAGGTTCAGGCCGAGGTAAGCGACATTGATTCTGTCATTAAAAAGATAAAAATTAAAACCAAGATGGTCTTCTTCAACTTGTTATTAATTACATGAATGTTTTTTATAGTATGCTTTCAATAAAGCCAAGCAGAAAGAGAAACCAGCAAAACCTAAAGAACCACCTCCCATGCCCACTGAGTGGTGCTTAGAGTAAGTAGAGTAAGACCCCTTTTCATTTTAAAGAAATAGTCTCTCACACACACACACACACACACACACACACAGCTGTACATTGGAAGGAGCACTTTGAGAAGCCTTAGGGGTGTCAAACATAAGGTTTGGAGGCCTTAGTTGGGCCAGAATGAGCTTGACAAAGACTCCAATCTGGTCCGGTAGACAACTTTGGAAAAATGAAGGTAGGTATAAATTATTGGACTTTTAACTGTGTTTGTTGTGTTATAGTTTTTCCTCCCGATAAAGACCTTCCCCTGTGTCCATTCATACTACACCAAAGTAGTGAGGATTGGATAAACAATTAAATGACAGAAAAGTTTCGGTAGGAAAAAAAGAAACATCAAATATGGGACAGTCTTTTGGCACTGAGCTATCAGATCTTTTTCTGTAATTTTCTACATTGATCATGGAGAAAAACTGAAATGTGCTGTTGAAATTGCACTTCTTTATCTTAAATTGTGATTAAATATGTTGTTGAACTTTACACTTTAAACTTTGTGCAGTGGGGAGGAGATTTGCGGTATGGAGGGCATCACCTTTGACACTCGCACAGAGGATCTGCGGCACATCTGGATCCCCGCCACTCTCAAGATGTCCATCAGCAAAAGTCAAGGACTAGAGATCAGCAGGTGGTCTGAGACCGAGGAGGTGAGGCTTTTAGAGCTTCTTGAGCTAACAATAATTTGAAATAATTTCAGTCTGTAATTTTCCTCCCTGTCCACTCACTGCAGTATCCCTGAGCAGTAAATCTGCTGGCCACACTTAGACATTGTTTTATTGAGCAACTTTGCTGCACTTTTTTCCCCATTACATTTAGTAAGACATCTTTATTCTTTCTTTGTTAAATTTATATCTCTTATTTTGTTTTACTGTACACACACACTTCATTATATTATATATTATGTAACTTTTTATATAGTTTTTTTACAACCCCTGACAAACTGACACCTTATTGATGAGAGAGGGATTTGCACATCCCTTTGATCCAGGGATCTGTTTCATGTTCCAAGGCTAACTGCTATCAGGGCAGGGATAAGAGACTAAGAGAGATGTAGAAAATCCACATTGCCGGGCACTGAGCGGGGCAAAACCTGTAAACAGATCTGCCCCTCTATGGACCCACCACATGCAGGGAGAGACGCTGGGCTCAGGTGCAGTGTGACCTGGGTATCAAGGTATCAAGAAAAGACAGGGGCTTGGATATGTTGACTCGAAGCATCACTGTCTGTTCATTGGGATGTGGAATGTTCCCTCACTGGTGTGGAAGAAACCTGAATTAGTGCAGATGTAGCTGGGGTGGGTATCTGCTTTGGGAAGCTCAGAATAGCATCCCTTTTTTTTGGTTCTGCGGGCTTCATCTGAGTGAGACTGTTAGCATGTACTGGTGTGGTTTGCAGTCAAGTGGGAAACAGCTGGTATAAGCACCTCCAAGTCACCTATGGTTATTACCAAAAGTGTTAGTTGAGGTGAATGGGTGTAGTCCGGGATGTCTCAGAAACCATTGAAAACATTATATATCTCATCTGGCCTGCTCTCCCATCTGGGGACTTCAGGAGTAACTGGAGAGTATTAGGGGAAAATCTCTGGAATAACCTGCTGCCATATTATTATTTTTTATATATAGCATTTAGCTATATTTTATTTCAATTTTTAGATAATTTTAAACCATTATTGTCTTTAACTTAAGAGTTTTAGATCTCTAACCCCTGTATTTATTTTACTTCATTTTTTTTTCTGTTCATTTGTGCTCCTTTCTGTTTTGGTTTTTTTTAAACCAAAACAGAAAGATTAGAGTTTGAGTTACTGAGATATTCTATTTTAACGGTTATTTATCTTAAATTGGGTGTACTGTTTTGGCTGCTGTAACAGCATGTGGTTAAAAAAAAAAGTTTATCTTCTCTTTATCTCGTACTTTATCTGTTACTAGTTAAGTGCTGCTGAAGAGGCGGAGGGAGCTTCTCTGTATGACTTGGTGGTCACGGTGCCGCACATCCTGGATGCTCGCACGGGTGGTAATCTGGTTGCACACATTAAAGTGGGTGAGACCTACCATCAAAGAAAAGAGGTGCGTTAGTCTTAGATAAGAAATTGCAGTCTGAGATAAACTCACTTTGAAAAGTTACATTTTTAACATTTAAAATGATTTTATTATTTCAGGGAGTCACACACCAGCAGTGGTACCTTTTCAATGACTTCCTCATTGAACCGATTGATAAAGTAAGGATTTTACTGCTTATTTATTTTTGCTAATGTAAACGTGTGCAGTCACCTAAAGCTATTTATTATTTTATCTGTTGATTTATTGTTTTTGTTTTCAGACTGAGGCTGCACAGTTTGATGTGAGCTGGAAAGTGCCAGCCATTCTGTATTACGCTAAGAGAAACTACCACACCAAATACGACCTCCGCAGTAAGTTTCAGCATAATAAATCTGAAGGTTTTCTTTTTATTGATCTAACTGCTCATGCTCTGCTGTTTGCCTCAGTTAAAAATCCCATAGATGCTAGCGTGCTGCTCACAGAGGCGTCACTGGCTCGGAAGCAGAGGAAGACACATGCCACTTTTATCCCTCTCATGGTCAGTGAGATGCCGCAGGCTGGTGATCTGGTGGGGCTGGACGCTGAGTTTGTAACACTCAATCAGGTAACTCTAACCACAATACCACTGTGTGAAGTAGGGCTGCCACGATTTGTCGACTAGTCACGATTACGTCGACGACTGATTTAATAGTCGACGCGTCGTTTGAAGCTTTGTAAGAGGAATAAGTGGCAGGATTTAAGAGTGTAATAACGGACTGAAACAGAAGATGGCAGCATTGCATGTACAAGGATGTCAGCTACCGTTAAACCCCGAAGAAGAAGAAGAAGCAGCAGCTGTGTCCCAGAATTCATAGCGCAGCCCAGCTCAGTTTCCAACAATGGCGGCAGCTAGTTAGTTTTAATATTACTCTTATTATTCTTTCTGGGTCACAAAATAAACGTTTAACATATTTTCAGGTGAGAATGTAGCTGTGTAAACCTCAAATATCTGCTCAGTTTACCAGGACACCACATATTTTCAAAAGCGCTCCGACGTTTTCAGAGACGTCTGTTACCCACTAGTCTGTTACCCACTAGCTCGTTAGCGAGCCGGGGGCTAGGCTCACTAGCGCCCTGAGAACACCGGACTCCCCGCAAATCGTTTTCAAACCCACCGCCGTCTTTCGCTACTCAGGTTAAATATATATGAGTCACTTAGATAACTTAAAATGTTATTGTTTGGCTTTTTTTTTTTTTTAGTATTTTATTTGTTCCTGAGTAAATCAGTTTGTCTGAGATTAAAGTTATAGTTTTTACACAGCTGAATAAACGTCAAGCAGACAGCTGATTATCAGAAGTGTGAGATGCTCCAGAATATACTCCAGTGTCCTGTTATATTTTAGATAGCAAGGAGTTTATTAAACTTCACCGAAACAATCTGCAAATTTCATTAAAATTTAATAAACTATCATCTTGTCTTTATTTTTAGTTAGCACAGACCTTACACACTTAAAGCTGTAAGCTAATGATAGTTATATAAAAGCAGATGCTGCTGGTGCAATAAGCTGTAGTTTTACGTCTAATGGATGATGATCTGATTAGTCGACTAATCGCAAAAATAATCGGTGACTAGTCGACTATCAAAATAATCGTTTGTGGCAGCCCTAGTGTGAATACATTACCCTGTAAAACACTTGTAACCACATTAATCGGGTTGTCGTTGCTTGCTTTACCGTATTAAAAGATCCTTCCTCTTCATTCCGCATACTTCTGCTTTGTGTGGCTTTGAATTTTTTTCTGATTTTGGATGAATTTAATTCAAAACCCATTCAAGTTTTATCCACCCACTCCATTACAACATTCCCCATCTTAAAGGAGAACTATTCTAACCATAATGCACTGGTGTTAACTTGAAACTGAAAATAATATATTGTGTGGGATTTCAAAGGAGTGAAATTGCCAGATATTTGTCACATTGTTTTGTGGTTAGTGTAAACACTTTGATAATAAAGAGGAATTCATGGGATTAAACCACTTCTGCTTTTCCTGTAGCAGTGTGACTTCAAAGCGCAGTGTACTCTTTGAAGTTTTTGTTTGGAGTTGTTTACCTGCGAAAAGCTGACAATAAAGTCTACACAAATCTCCATGACATGGAAATTTACAGTGACCTGGAGACATCAGGCCCTTTTTAATCATGATCTGATTATGATTTGTATCGTCTTATGTTAAACCAAATAACTAAAAAAAAAATTGCTTCCAGGTTGAAATCTATAACACTAAATATTAAGTATTACCTGTAGCTGATGACCTGGTTATGAGGAAAAAGTGTTACAGAAAGAATAGGATTAGAAATGAGTTCATCAGAGGGGCTGCTCAGCCACGACAAAGTTAGACAGGCAAGACTGAGGTGGTTTGGACATGTGCAGAGGAGGGATGGTGGATATATTGGACAGCCTGGTGGAAAAGAGGAAGGCCACAGAGGTGGTTTATGGATGTAGTGAAGGAAGACATGGTGGGTGTTATGGGTAGGGTGAGATGGAGGTGACCCCTAAAGCCTGCCGATTGAAGAAGAAGGTGGGAAGACATAATCTTTCATGATAAAAAAATATTATAGACATTTACAGGGAGCTCTTTGTCACAACAGACTGGTCATAATGGTTAACTCATGAAACTAATCCAGGTGTCCAGTTAATAAGGTTAGTAATCTGTGCTCTCCTAGGTTAGACTGTGTTAAATGGAATGCTTTTTACCCATAAGCAGTAAAAAGCTGATGTATTATCGTGAAAAGGTACTGGGTTCGAGTCCACTGACAACCTGGAGTCTTTCTAAAGTAATCTTGTTGTTATTAAACCCAACTCTTTAATGTGTGCGTCTGCAGGAAGAAGCAGAGCTACGCAGTGATGGCACCAAATCAACCATTAAGCCCAGTCAGATGTCTGTGGCCAGGATCACCTGTGTGAGGGGTCAGGGGCCCAACGAGGGGGTCCCCTTCATCGATGACTACATCTCCACTCAGGAGCAGGTGAGAAGCTGCAGAGAGTATGATTACATAATGTTTAAAGGATCCACCTGCTAACTGGTCAATTTGTTCTTCCAGGTGGTCGACTATTTGACACAATACTCTGGCATCAAACCTGGAGACCTGGATGCCAAAATATCGTCTAAGCATCTGACCACTCTGAAGTCAACCTACCTAAAGTTGCGCTTCCTCATTGACACAGGAGTTCGCTTTGTAGGTCACGGCCTACAGAAAGATTTTCGTGTCATCAACTTACTGGTATGTTGTTGCTATAAACTAGTGTGTATAATTTAGAGCTCAGTAAAGTCAAATTTAGTCATCTCACAACTTTTAGAGTGATTAGATGTGATTTTTAAGGTTTTTCTTTTGTTTTTTAAGGTTCCAAAAGATCAAGTTGTTGATACTGTCCATCTCTTCCATTTGCCCCGCAAGAGGATGATTTCTCTTAGATTTCTTGCCTGGTATTTTCTCGGTAAGTCAAGGTTAAAATATAGAGCTTACTGTAAAAACAAACAAATCAAAAAATGTACAAAAAACAAAGGTTAGTAGTTAACACATTTGGCGATGCCGTGGTGCAAGGGACCAGCTGACATTAGCATTTTCTACAAAAGCCCATGAGCCTTACCTGCAACTCACGTCTATGTACAGCATTAAAGTCTTTGCATTCAATGATCTTCAGACATACAGATGAATGCCTCAAAAAATAATCCTGTACTTTTTATTTAATTAAATTAACTAATTCAAATATGTGTGAGTTTTCCTTTAAATCTTGAAGTCTTAAACCAACCAATCAAAAAATTAATAAATTAATAAATAAAATCACAACTTCCAACATACACACAGTGTAAAAAAATCCCAGATGGTAGCAGATTACAGTACACTGATGTATGAGTGTCGGAGACCTTTCTGTCAAGGTTATAGACACATTTCAAGCTGAAACACTTAAAAATGTATAAAGATAATCATTTTATTTCACTCGTTATCAATAAATGTAATTCTCTTCTGAAATCTGAAGATAACAGTTTACCTTAACTCATTTCTGATTGTTTTCTTCTTGATGTCCACAGACCTCAACATCCAGGGGGAAACCCATGACAGCATAGAGGATGCACGCACTGCCCTGCAGCTGTACAGGAAGTACCTGGAGCTGAGTCATGGCGGCGGGAATGATGAAGTGAGGAAGGTCCTTAAGGGACTCTATGAAAAAGGGCGCCAACTGGACTGGAAAGTCCCGGAATCGGACACAGGAGATGGTCAAGGTAGCCCAAAAAGTACGAGACTGCGCTGAAGTAGACGCAGACTGATTTTGACGTCGTGTGAGTTTAGATGACAGGGGTTAATGAGAGACATTGTGAATGGATTGAATGCACTCTCCTTCCTTCCACAGGTGCTGCTGTGTTTCCCTCTGTGATGGGGCTGTGAGCAACACCGTGACCGGGAGATTCTCTTGCTTATTTTCTTCAGATGTGTCACATTTTATACTCGTTTGCTTTGTGTACAGTTTTCATGCAGGTATGTCTGCATCTGTAAACAGACTGAGTCAGTGACTGATCATTTTTAGTCATGAATAAATTTGGGCTTTTTAGGTCAAAGGTTTTCAAAAAAATTGGTTTGTATTTTATCTTTTTGAAACATTAAATAAAAAAGATTTTTGTTGCTGTAAACGAACGCATCCTGAGCGTGTAAGATGCTTTTTTTATACCGGGAAGTGGGAAATGTACCGTAGTTTTCGGGTCATAAGCCGCTACTTGTGAACACTGCGGCTTATACTGACGTGCGGCTAATGCATTTTTTTTTTTTTTTTTTCATGTGGCCAAAAACATTTTGCCTGGTAACAGTAGACCAATAAAATTGATAAGTAGTGTCTATATACGGTATATATTTTTACCGGTTGTTAAGAGATGTTTTAATGTTGTTTGTGCACTGTTCCGTAAAAAAACCATAAGCAACGTAATTTGTGTGTTACTGATACGTACGTATACTTAAAGGTAGCCGTGTTACAGGCGCTGTTCGAGGAAAAAAAGCATTTGCAGTATGTATTTTTGTATGTTACCATAACGTTTATGTTACCTTACGGATTAAATTAAACTTTAAAAATCCTCACATGTAATATTTCTGTGTAAATATCTTTTATTACAAGTGAATTAAAATCCGGTGCGGCCTGTACAAGTATGAAATTGATTTTCTTTCTAAAATTAGAGCATGCGGCTTTTAATCAGGTGCGCTCTGTAGTCCGGGAATTACGGTACATGAATACTTGTCAATCTTGATTAAAATCGAATAACCCAAACTCTGTGACTGTTCAGAGAAATCTATTTACATCTAACAATGACTTTAGTTTGGTCTTTTCCCTATCCTTCTGTGAAATCTGCTATCATTGTTAATTTTCCAGGTAACTTCTGGAAAATAATTTAAATGATTTCTTACAAATCTCAATGCAGAACTATTTTTTCTTTTCCTGTTTTAGTACAGTTTGTTCTGCTAAAGTATGAAAAAATGTATTCAAATGCAACTGTGACCAGAGAGCATTTCCAAACACAATGGATCACTGAAGTTAGTCAATACCAATAAGCTAAAACTACATTACATCACATCTGGCCCCTCCACCTTTTTGTCTGGATTTGTCAGAATTAGTTGTGATTTAAATAAAGTGAAGTTTCATTGCCTTTGTTCCCTCATGCAGAAAAAAACAAAAAGGGTACCCTGTCTAGTTGGACTCCTTTTCAAGTTTCAGACGTGTGTTGTGTTAGCTGATCTACTACAGAAACATCTTCCCTCTAAACTTCTCGTTTTTTAAACAAACCAAGACCTGGAAGCATCAAATATTTTAACAGCAGTTACTGGAAAACTGATTTGTAGATTGTTTTTGCTGTTACATTAAATTCAATTCTATTTTATTTTTTCAGTGCCAAATCACAACAACAGTCGCCTCAAGGCGCTTTATGTTGTAAGGTAGACCCTATAGTAATGCATACAGAGAAAAACCCAACAATCATATGACCCCCTATGAGCTTTTCCAACAGTGGGAAGGAAAAGCTCCCTTTTAACAGGAAGAACCCTCTGGCAGAACCAGGCTCGTGACCGGTTGGGGGAGAGAGAGAAGAAAAACATGCTGTGGAAGAGAGCCAGAGATGAATAACAAGTGTGATTCAGTGCAAAGAGGTGTATAAACATGTAGTGAGTGAGAAAGGTGACTGAAAAAGAAATACTCGTGCATCATGGGAATCCCCCAGCAGCCTACATCTATTGCAGCATAACTATAGAAGGATTCAGGGTCACCTGGTCCAGCCCTAAGTTTGAAGCCTAATCTTGAAAGTAGAGGTAGTGTCTGTCTCCCGAATCCAAGTTGGAAGCTGGTTCCACAGAAGAGGGGCCTGAAGGCTGAAGGCTCTGCTTCCCATTCTACTTTTAAATACTCTAGGAACAACAAGTTAGCCTGCAGGGCAAGAGCGAAGTGCTCTAATGGGGTGATATAGTACTACAAGGTCATTAAGATAAGATGGGACCTGATTATTTAAGACCTTGTGTGTGAGGAGCAGGATTTTGAATCCAATTCTGGATTTAACAGGGAGCCAATGAAGGGAAGCCAATATAGGAGAAATATGCTCTCTCTTTCTAGTCCCTGTCAGTACTCTTGCTGCAGCATTGAAAAGACATTTTATTCTTTATTTACCGTCACATGTACTTTGAGAATTGAATGCATGTATTAAACATGTCCAAAGTATTACATAATGAGGCTGGTGTATATAGGCTTAATCTCTGTGAATCAAAAGTTGAGTCTGTAGACTGCTCTAAATGTGAGCAGTGGGCAGGGTTTAACTGGTTAAAAGAAAATAACCATAAAGTGTACTAAACTGATTACCTACAAAACAAACAAAACACGGGGAAGGAGCACCACCCAAACCAAGAATAATTTTACTGATAAGTGGCTTCTGGAGCTTTAAAGACGACCGCGAGTCACTTACTTAGACATATATAGCTTAACTTTAATTTCGTGGAAATGTGCGTCATAAAGATCGCTCGTATAAAATCATGGGTCCGATGTCATTAAAAAGGAAAAGAAAAAAATTATAGATTGCTATAATTGTAGATAAAACATCTCTTGAAGAAGGGCAGGTTTTTAAACATTACATGGCCTGACCCAGTCAGGCGGTGATCAGATCCCAGCAGCGACCTGCTTGGAAAAACTCCGTTTTGATTGGTGAAGCGCTCTAAATCACATTTAAATGTAACGGTGCCCCCTGCTGGACAATCTGTGAACTCTTAACGTTTCCACAGGGGTGTTTTAAAATATGGATTTATTGAATGCCAAAGGATTGTAGGACATTTTCTCAAAATTTCCTCATTCTTTAAGAGCCGTTTGGCATCTTTTAAAAGGACCTGCGGTTTGTAGCATAAGAAAGGTCTATGATGTACGTCTTGAAATTCCCCAGTCACTTTTATGTTGCAGCTGAAGCCATGGGCCGGGCTAAGGAAAGTGAGGTAAAATTCAGACTTTTTAGTCTGAAAACCCCAGTGCAGTGGTAACACTACAAGGCACCATGGTTATTGCTGAATATGCATGTTTTACATATTTGGGTGTTGCACTTTGTAGATGGTCCCTGCACACTATTCTCGCAGTGAGCAGCAGATGAGCTTGTAGCTTGTTGTCAGCCTTAATTTGTGGGTGTTCTATAAAACTATATTTACTAATTATTTCTACTAGCAGTTCAAATGTCTACATTTTTCCATTATAACCTTGAAAATAAAATACATAGATCTTACTCCTTGACTTAAAATGTTTAGACTTTCCAAAAGAATTTTACAGATATTTGTCATAAATTTCCAAACTGTCTTTTCCCCCTAATATAGTATAAATTAGACACCGTTTTGTGAGTGAGTTGATTTTTTCAACGTCATACACACACTCACACGCCCCGTGTGAGTACGGGGAAACTTGTGAACACAAAAAATAAAATAACAATAATAATATTTGAAATCCATAAATGACAGCCAGTGACAAAAATAGAAACATGATGATTTATTTATTTATTTCTAAGCCACACTTGCAGACACATGTTCTCTTTGTTAGAGCACAAAATATAAATGTTTGTACAGGAAAGATAAAATTTAAGGCACGTTTTATTTCCCACGCACAAACCGCAAAACTACAGAAGAGTGTGAAGCTGCTGAAACTCAGAACGAACGATAAATTATATTTACAGAGCCACAGACTCACACCAGACTTCAGAACAGTCCTCTTTATTCACAGGTTTAAAACACACACACGGCTGCAGGTCTAAATCTGAGGCGGACCTGCAGTGTGTTCATGTCTCAGTTTTGTCTTCCAGGCTTTTTGCAGAAACATCTGTGAACCCGCAAAAGCAGAGGACATCACGTGCATTCAGGTGCACCTGATGTCTGTTTGCTCACTGACGCCATCGTTAGAAGGTTCATTAGCTAATCGCTGACCTTTGTTTACTCACATCACTGATGACAAGCTCCTGATGTTAAGCATGAACTAAAAGCTGAAACACGGCTGAGACTACACAAACTCCTGCTGCAGCTTCTTTTAAACCAGCCACAGATTACCGATTGATCAGTAAGTAGTTATCTTTTTGGTGCGTGCTGACCGTTCAAACGCTCCTCCGTCATGTCTCGCCGTTTCTAAAGGATGTCAGGGATCCTCAGGGAGGCCACGCTCACATCCTCACACTCCCTCTCCTGCTCCTCTTCCTCTGGAGGCTTGCTCATCACTGTGAACCGGATTCTGTTGGGGAAAGGACGGTCCTGTTAGCATAGCTGACAAAAAGTCAGAGCTCTTTTGAGCCAACCATCCCTTTAACGTTAACTAGTAATGACTTCATGAACTTCTTCACAAATAAAATTTTTATCATTAGAGAAAAAATTACCAATAATCATCCCACAGATGTAATATTATCTACAGCTACTCTTAGTACCATTGATGTTAAGTTAAGTGCATGGAAATAGCTGTTTGTCGCCACGGAGTCCTCTTAGCTGCATTGGACATGTTTCAAGGGGAGATCTTTGCTTACCCTCTTTTTCTCCAGAGGAAGTTGGCAGCTAGCGTCCCAGGACATATTACGTTCCTTTGCTCCAATGTGGCCTGTAAATATTTCCCCTATTTAACCAAGGTGGCTCAGCAGTGCCCTGAGCTGAGGAACCTCTTGTCAATGCGTCCTTTTCTCTCCGTCATGCATGCAAAGGCTCACACTTGGAAATGCGAGGTATAACAAGTAAACAGTAAACTCACTTACTTTTTATTATTATTTGTAAATATGTGTACAAATGGTTGGTTTTTTGTACTGTTTTTATCAATAAATCTCAGCAACAAAGGACATACACCCACCCATGTGTGTTGATTTCTCCCTAAGATGGCAAACTGAAACACTCCAAGTTGGTGACTTTTGGAGATTTATTTCCCTGGATGATTGAGAATGCATCAAGATGAAAACAAGATGAAACACAAAAGGAAGTGCACAGCTTTTAGCAGCTCCCCCACGCCCTCAATCACACACCCCCACTCCCCTCCCTCCAGAATTCCCAGGTAACAACCTAATATACATATGAATGACTAGCCAATTTAGCTTCCACTTGGCTGAAGCTAAAGCTTAGCTAAAAGCCTACCAGCCATTTGGCTGCTCTTGGGTTTTATAGGTAGAAAGGTAGAAGGTAGAAGGTAGAAGGTAGAAGCCTGGCTTTGCAGGTGTTTTAAATGAGGAGAAGGAATTTTAAATGAGGAGAAGGAATTTTCTGGGATTGGAGATCCTCTGGGTGTGTGGTTGACTGAAAGCATGCATAAAACATAAGCTATCTGTTGTTATTGATTGGTAATAGATTGATAATTGGCCACCTTTACAGCTGTATTGACTTGTTGTGGACGTAGTTTACTTCATGGTTAAGCACTCTAATTAACAGGTTGAAAATAGTGACATTAAAGGAAGAGTATGCAGCGCCACCCTGTCAGACCCCAGTGACGGTGGGGCTCAGTGATGAATCTGGTGAGCTGGATTCATGGTTGATTGACTTAAACTCCCTGAGTCTGTCCTCCTTCCATGCCCTGGTAACTGGTCCATCCAGAGCCATATGATCTCGAAATATACATACAACAAGCCAAACCACACCTTGGTCACACCAACCCTTTTCCGCCCTGAAGATGTTCAACGCCATCTTAGTCTGGACTGTCAAAGGTGACTTTAACGCTGACTGTTCCGACAATCCATTTTATAACGTTTCCTGGTCAGATTTGCCAATCTCTGCACCAGGGTTTTAATTGTTTTGCAATCTTCATTAGTTTTTATTTTTATTTAGTTTCAACTCCAGATTTTCAATTTTATACCAGTTGTAATTAGTTTTTACCAATTCTTTGCTAGTTTAGTCTAGTTTTTTTTATTTTCTGAAAATCGTTAGTTTTCAGCTTAGTTTTGATTAGCGCCAGTTATAGTTTTAGTAGTGTCTTGCAAAAATTAAGTGTAACCAAATCCCAGTTCCATCATATCAGTCATGCTCTTCTGCTTATCCTTGGGTATTGAGACTATTAACTCTTGCAGCACCGGGTGCGCCTAATTTTGGTTCAAGTGAATTGATAAACTTTTTGAAGGCGATTGACTCACACAGTTATTTAGATGTCCCAGTCCTGTTGTCTTGGGATGCGGGTTGAGTGGGGGAGCTCTTCAAGGAGGGGGAGTGTGCTCCCCCTGATGAGCTCTTCAAGATAAGTTAACCTTCTTGTGTGAGCTTTTCAAGTGCACTTCAAGGTTTGTGGGATTTTTCGTTTTATAAATGTCCCTCATAACCCCCTGATGACCCAGTACTTCATTTTTGCGCACTGTAGTACACATTTAGTTTTTGCTTGTAGCTCTCATACTCGCCACTCATCTAAGTCCTGATGTTTCTTAAAGAGGACAACAGTACCTTTAAAATTATATCACATGTGTGGGGGTGTGGCCTTGCCAATTGTTTTTCAAAATGGCTGGCATGCCCACAAGCACATTTTCTGGAAGAAAGAAAGGTAAGCTTGATATTTACATTTAAAATGTTTTGTTAAACTCAGATTTTTATTAATTTTCAAAAATAAACATCTAGTAAATAATTTGAGGGGTCTTTAAGAATTAAGCTTATTTAGTTTCACAGAGGAAATGACTAATTTATTACTGTGTACTCTAGTGCACGTCAGGACTTTGTACTTATATTTATTTCACTTTTTCCTAGTAGACAACTCTTTAACAAAGGCGGAGAGAATTCTTAACAGAATAATTGAGCGAGATTCAGACATAGATTCTTCAGAAGATGAGAGTCATGTGAGCCAGATAGGAGAGGGTGAGAACCCAGGAGGAGCCACACAAAGATTATCGAGATGCAGTGGCAGATCTAATAGAGAAAAACACAGGGCCACCTGAAATCTGTCGTCCTATCTGGTCCAAAACCAACATGTAGGAGAATCTGGAATTTTTGATTTTGAGTTAAAAATAAAACATGGGTAAAATGCAGAAATGTTTTCCAGTAAAGTAAAAAATAAGAGTCGCATTTATAGCTGAATCCATGACACCTAATTGTTTCTACAAGATCACGTCGTTGCTAAAAGTTATCAGTGATCTCAATGTGCGAAAAGAACTCACAGTATCTGGAGTTCAAGCTCCTCTTGGCTGAGAAACCTGGGACAAACATGTGAACAAGACCTGAATAATACCAGTAATGAAGAGTTCTCTCCAAAAATCAAGAAAAGGAGGCCCCAATCAGATGAGAGTGTAGCAAAATATGGTTCACTCCACTTGCCTGAAATGGTTAACAGTCCAAAGCATTTCAGTTGTAGAATGGTTGGGTGCAACAGTAAAACATATGTGAGATGTGGGAAGTGCCAAATGTTCCTTTGTGTCTCCAAATAAAAAATCACAGTACTTCCTCAGATATCATAAATGAATTGACTTTTGTGAAATAGAAAGCCCAGTGCAATCACTTGTTCCTGAACCAATGGCTTACAGCTAGTGAAGTGTCAGTGACTACTAAGTTGATCCCTGATCTACATTTTTATGATATTGTTATATAAATACGTTTTAATATCCTGCTTACAAAAATTTCAGTGGAGCTTTTAATTTTCTTAAATAGCTCTTGAATGTTGTTAGTTTCACATTCGTGATCAATGAACTCCCCTTGTGCACTGTAGTGCACATGTTGTAGAATTTAAATAAAATTAGTTAAAAACAATTTTGTTTTTGTAATGTGTTTTTTTTTACCGTCCCAACATTTGATTTATCTTAAAGAAAAAAGAAAAAGAAAAAGAAAAAGAAAAAATGAAAATACTTTTCCTTTTTTTTTTTTCTTCTTTCCCTGGGCCTCAGGAGGACATTGTGTCTCTTTCCACTACAAGACACTTGCTATATCTAAAAAATAGTCATATTCAAAGTAATCCCAAATTGGACTCTGGCGCTTTCTCCCGACTTTTCCTGACATGATTCTGCGCGTGGACGGAGCAGCAACACAGACGACTCGACTAACGTACTGCCTTGACTTCTATTGCAGGGCACGCGCACATCAATGAAACTAAACACATTTTGCTATAAATCCAGTCAATTTTAGTTAGTTTTGTGAACATTCATTACAGTTTTAGTTAGTTTTCCATTTTTGTTTTGATTTTATTTCCGTTAACGCAAATGTTTTTTCACTTCTAGTTTTCTTTATTTCATTTGTTTTCTTTAATAATAATAACCTTGCTCTGCACACTGGAATAAACATAATCAACATGATCCACATTTTACTGCGTGTCAATGCACCATCTTATCGATTCAAGTGCTCCATCCTTATGTGGTTTGTGACATTATGTTTATCTAAACCTCCACTCTGTCTCTAAATGTTTGAAGAATTTTTCAAGTTCGGGGCCAAATTTTAAGAATTTGACCATAAGTGAAAGTTATGTCGTTATCACCCCCTTTGGGGCTTACCTTTCCCAGTTTTGATGATATTCCTCCCCATTCTCTATTCTTTGCAAGTACTCCTTTTCGGTGGTGAGAAACTGTTGGTGTGGTCAAGCGGGTGCTGTAAAAACAAAAGCTCAGGACAGAACAGTCACCAGTCATGTACTTCATACGAAATTAGCATATATCGAACTTCATATTGATCCTCTGAGTGTAATGGTACATTTTAATTTGAATTTCTCAAAGCTAAACAGAATATTTTTCTTTATCTTGCTCTTGTTCTTGTGCAGCACCACCCCTCAGCACATGCCCCTGTCGGTTCTATCTTACTTTTAAATTGCTGACTATTTCAAGAAAGCACCCAAAAGGTGGGGACCAGTGTTTATCATTACATATCTCCATTTTGAGTGTGGCAAGTCTATCATTCCCCTGTTATTCATAGACCTCAATGGAGGGTTTTTTTTAGTTTTTTTTTTTACCTCTATAAAAGTTGATTGACTCTTTACAGTGGCCCGCCATAGTTAATAATAACATGCTCAGTCATGAGTGGAATCAAACCTTTTCTTCACTTTAGCAACCAAAGGGTTAAGTCTGCAGTTCACACTCCTGTGAAGCTACAGCCTCCCCCCTTATTCTCTGTCAACCCTCTGTCCTTGCAAAAACAAAACAAAGCAAGACAAAACATCCACCCTTCTTTTACAGGTTGGGTGAATTGTCTGTGGACATCTACTAATCCTAAAGTCAGTACCGTTTTTGTCTCAGTACCAAGTCAGTTAAAACTTTTAGTCGTCAGCCCGTCACAGTCCAGTCACATGCATACATCCACACACATTCATACCAGATATTGCTGATAATGGAGTCTCACGCGCAACCTATTCGAGGCTCCATCACCAGCAAGATGACGTCATCATTTTAAAGGAAACAGTTCCTTGTTTGTTTTTTCCTTCTTTGGACTGGATTGACTCGCTGCAATCCTTTTAAGCTCAGGACTTCTCATTCGATCAGTGTCCCATATAAGTGAATTTCTCCCAAGCCCATTATAATCATGGAGAAAAATACTTTGCGACTGTTTTCAGTAAGAATATTTTATAGCGCTTTAAAGTTCAATCTCTCAGGCCTGGATTAAAGAGCTGATTTGTTAAATCAGGAACTCACAAAATACCAAAATATCATCACTGGTGGATCACACCTCTCTGATGTTCTTATCTCAGTGCACTGTAACAAAAGCAAAAACAAACGTAAACAATAAAATACTCATATAGTAACAAATACTGGGGCCCATTGCAAACATGTCCAAGCATAAAACCATCCTTCTCTCTCTTAGAGAAAGAGAACAATCCAAACCTCACTGATAGAATCAACCTAGTGTCAAACAAAACCCAAAGATCAACCAAAACTTCACCAGAAAGTTTTTCTCCCTCCCGGGACAATATTGTGTAAGCATACAGGTACCGTAACTCCTTTTTGCACTGACAAAAACATGTTGGATTGACTTAATTCAATAGTGGACACTGGTTGCACACAAATGCTTTGCTTTGGCAGAAACATAAACAACTGAGTCAAATCAACACAACCTTTTCATATTCTCTCCGAAATAAAACTCACCCCGTTAATTCATCATTTTCACTCTGTACCACTGCTCCTTATCAGGCTGTGTGAAGCACAGTAAACAATTCAGTGGAGGCCTTAAGCCATAAACAGACATCACGCACAGACATTGTTTTCACAACCCAACTGCTTTAGACCTTGTCCCCTAAATCTACACAAATGCCCTCTGGGTGGCATGAAATGCATTTAACCAATAAACAATCAATGGGTTCTTGTTGTTGTAACCGACTCCGTATTTGGATGTTTGTGTGCAGCATTTGTTAGGAAAGCATTCTTCATTGCATCAGCGTGTGTGTGTGTATCACTCTTCATTGCACAAGCTTGTGAATGTGTGTGTCATTTCTCAGTGAATTGAATCAGCATTTCGATTTGTGCACGTGTGTGTGTGTGTCATTTCTCACTCAATCAACGAGTGCATATGTGTGTTTCACTTCATTCTGAGTCAGTGCATGTGGATGTGTGTGTTTGTGTGGGTGTTTGTGTTCATCACTTTCCTGTTCTGGTGTTCTGGGTAAACCACGGCCTGAAGCGTGCCCTGGGGTCCTGCCCTCCTCCTTTTCAGTCCGTTTGCATCCGTTGGTGCTGCTGCTCAAAGTTCTGTCCATACTGGTTCTGGCCCCAATTGAGGCAGTGCTTTTCTCCAGTGTCCTGCATCTTCTCCTTGTTCCGCTCCTCCTTATTAACTTGACCCTTTTGCTTCTGTACCTCCTTCAGGGCTTGCTCCTGCTGTTGGAGCTTTTTCGTCAGGTTTTTGCGACCTCCTGCTCCAGCAAGCTCCGGCCTGATTTCAAGTCCTGTCTCTGGGACTCCAAGCCTGATTGGTTCGATTATCAGCCAGCTCCTTCTGAGCCATGCTCAGTTCCTGCTCTGATGCCTTGAGCTCTTACTGAGGGCAGAAACCTCAGAGTCTTTTCCGTACAAGTCAGATTGAAGTCCATTGATGTTTCCCTTGCTTTGCTCCACGGCCTTCTACAGCTCTGCTGTTCGGCTCTTCTCAGAGGTCAGCTCCTGGCCGAGCCCCGACACCTGTGCCTTCAGCTTATTTTCTCCTGGTGCTTTTGTTCATTCCGAGGTGCCTCCTGACCTCAGTTACTCCTCCTGTCTCTGGCACGCCCTTTTTGCTGCCCGATCATCCGTGTTGGTCCGTCACTGTCCTGCACAGTTTTAATGCAGAGTTGTTAAGGTCAGCATTGTCTTGCTTGGCCTCACTTTTCCTCCGGGCTTAATGGGCGTCTCGTCACAGCTCTGTCAGCTGAAGCTGTCTGGAAATCTCCCCCGTGTAGTGAGATCGTTTTCCTGCAGCACTGTTGACATTTTCAGGTTGTTGTTGTGGGTCCAGCTGCTGTAGCATTTGGTCAGGGTCACATTAAAGATGGTAGAGGAGAGAGCAAAGATGGTAGGGGGGGGGGTGGGGGGGGAGCAGGAGTCCAGGGTCAGCCTCGGCTTTCCGGGCCGACAAAGCAGCCTGTAATCAAACATAAAGAGAAAAAACAAAACAAAAACAAACGAACAGGAAAATGATGTTATTTTGGCTGCGTTATTCAGATAGGGGCGAAACAACGGGACCAGGCCCTGTGTCAGCCTTCTCTCCCCCTTTTTTGTTTTTTCTCACCATATAATCCACTCATGACCCGCCAAGTCGACAGGACAACACAGGTACATGTTAAAATTCTTAAGATCATGTTTAAAAGCCCCAAAATGGGATTTTCCTTCATTCAGTAATCACTTGTATTAATCAATCAGCAGAAAACATGTCACAATTTGACTCTTTTTACCACTAAATTTGTTGTGTCTTCACTGGTTGGTCAGACCAGTGTCTTTTTTGAAGTTAAGTTATAATCTAACACCAGCTCGACTGTTCCTATCGTCTCCTCACAGTTTGAGAGGATCAGGCCCATCTCTTTGGCTTCAGGTACGTTTCGAAGTGCTCTGAGGAAGTTGCTGGCCTTAACTTAAACTCCCGGAGAGCAGCCATTTGGCTTTTCTACCTTTAAAACCCAGAGAGCAGCCAAATGGCTGGTAGGCTTTTAGCTAAGCTTTAGCTTCAGCCAAGTGGAAGCTAAATTGGCTAGTCATTCATATGTATATTAGGTTGTTACCTGGGAATTCTGGAGGGAGGGGAGTGGGGGTGTGTGATTGAGGGGGTGGGGGAGCTGCTAAAAGCGGTGAGCTTCCTTTTGTGTTTCATCTTGATGCATTCTCAATCATCCAGGGAAACAAATCTCCAAAAGTCACCAACTTGGAGTGTTTCAGTTTGCCATCTTAGGGAGAAATCAACACACATGGGTGTATGTCCTTTGTTGCTGAGATTTATTGATAAAAACAGTACAAAAAACCAACCATTTGTACACATATTTACAAATGGCCTGCTGAGTGGTGCATGGAGCATGTTCATTGGTTCATGGACCTCCCTGAACTAATGGCATTTATTGCAATTGTCATCTTGCGGGGGGTTAACAGGGTTCCATCTCTAAATGACTGCTGGTCAGCAAACCTGGGAAACCCACAGATAATTGGAACTATGGCACGAAACCGCTTCCAAGACATCATGCAACACCTACGCTTTGATGACAAGTCCACCCGCAGTGATCGAGCAAAGAAGGACCAGTTACATTTATGATTTGTTTTATGTTTATGATTTGTCTTTAGATTATGTTATTACATTCTGTCTTTATACTATGTTATCATTTCATGATAAAAGGAGGGAACTGTTGTGATATTTTGATACCATGGTAGCATTTACAGGATATTGTTTTATAGTGATATTATACAGGAAAACTGTTACTCAATAAGGCCCATTTACTAGTTGTTTTTCTCTTTCTCTGTGACCCAAGAATTAATGTGTAAGAATCACAGGCTGGTACCAAGGTCGAAAATACCACAGAGATCACTTCCTTATTCCCATCCTCCCTTCTTTATCTCCTAGAAAAGAGCTTGTTAAAGGCCAGGTGGTTTGTTTCAGAATTCACTAATGAAAGAACTCTGTATTCTATGTCTAGGAGTGTATTTTGCTGGGATAATCATAAATTGTAGCTGAACTGATAAACTATACAAAGGATACTTCTTTGCTCAGAGGGCAGGAAGACGCTTCCTTATTTGGTCTGTACCGGTTTGAACTGAGAATCTGCTGACACACGAACCTTTTTCCTCTATATAAACTGTTGTCTGATGAATAAACCTTTGAGTTGATTTTGGGAAAGCAACCTGAAGCAGTCTGTGTTTCCTTGTTCTCCCAAGCTACTCCCGGCGCTGTAACTAACCTGCTGAACCTGAGTGTTACTTTGAATAATTTTGAATCTTATAGGGTAAAGACAAAACTCTGCTTATAGGTGCCCACGCCTCGGAGGAAACCCGATCCACGGAGATCCTCGGCACAGTCAACAAGATTCGCAGGGAAATTCCTCAATCCACTCAAACCCCCACTCCCCTCCCTCCAGAATTCCCAGGTAACAACCTAATATACATATGAATGACTAGCCAATTTAGCTTCCACTTGGCTGAAGCTAAAGCTTAGCTAAAAGCCTACCAGCCATTTGGCTGCTCTCCGGGTTTTAAAGGTAGAAAGGTAGAAGCCTGGGGATGCTACTGTTTAAGGAAGAAGACATTAGAGGTTACTTTGGGCAGTTACAACAAAATGAGATTTCAAAGTAAGAGCCTTGCAATCCCCAACAGATTGAAAACAAAGAAAGAAAGAAAGAAACTTACCTGACATGGATCTCCTTGTGACAAATCCAACATGTGGAAGAGGAAGCCGAGTTCACAAGCCAAACAAAACTCCTTGTGGCACAAATGATTCTGAACAAGGCAGCGAACTGGCTCCAGGAAGTATAACACCTAAGATGCAAACATAAAAGACCCATGGAACATTTGACAAATTGTCTCATATTAAAAATTAAATGTACACATTGTGAACCTTCAGCTTCTTACCTGGATCATGCAGTTACAGTAGGCGTTGGGAATCTGCGGCTCCAGGCCAGCAAACAATGTCCTGTTGTAATGTTTGAAGTCAAAATCTTCCTGTCCACGTTTAGAGTATTTAATTGTCACCTGAAGCACAACAAACACATCTTCGTCACATGTTTTGGAAATCAAAGCTTGTAGCAACACTCTAGAAATTGTTACATATCATATTTAACTGTATCTCTGTGAACACCAGGGTGAAACATAACAAGTCCAACCTTTCTGTACTTTTCGGGAACAGTGTGAAGGAGCGGCTCTTCATCACTCTCTGTTAGAGATTCAGGGATGTGGTTGTAATAAACAGGTGACCCTTCTTTATTTGCAGGGACCTGCAAACAACAAACAGGGAAAAAAACTTAAAATACACCACGTGGAGATGGGTTTAACTTTTTTTGTAAATTTATTACAATATTGTAAAAATGACCGTTTAAAAGAGAAACAAGTTTTTTACATACCTGGTTACAGGGGCAGGCGGAAGGATTTTCCACAAAACTGTTGAAGCCAACAGTTTCAATAGTTTGTGGGATTTCTGGGTCCATCCCAGAAGCCCACCTGTTGAAAAGAAACATGTTTTAGATCGGTGGACAAGGAAGAGAAAGACGAGAGAAGTTGGGAAGAGGCTCCACAAAGGAGATGGAAAGAAAATAGATGGAACAGAGAGAAAAGACACTAAAATTAACTGGATCACCTGCCAGAGGAAAATCATGCGAGAAGAGAACAACAAAGCAGGGTGATAGGTTTGTAGCTTGAACCCATCCGCTGGAACGTTGAAGACAATATAATTACACTGCTAAGCAAGACACAAATAGGCAAAGTTCTTCATGTTACTCGTGCACGGGAGAGAACCGGACAACCGCTTGACTCCAGTTGGTCTCGTCCGTTCTCCCATATCACTGTCCTTTTATTGAGGTTACATGAATATGCATAAGTTCATTAACATATGACGTCTACATACACAAAGAGTACCTTGCCTGTGTGTGTGTGTGTGTGTGTGTGTGTGTGTGTGGACTGCTGATCAAAGGGTCAAACATCCTTGGTCAGGAAGAGGGTAGCCTCCCCCTCACCCTAGATGGTTCATCCTAGATAACACGGTGAGGAAGTCCTGCAGTTCATCTAAACAAAGAGCACTTAGACTAGAACAGACGCAACTACGTTAATCCTACCATAAAACAATAAGACACGGTATGACCTCTCATGCTCCCAAAGTGCTGTCTAATACACACAAAGTTTGCAGACTATCAAGGATCAAAACCTCTACCAATCTACAACTAATTACAAAACTCTAAGCATATATAAGTAAATATTTCTAAGCATAAATGACAATCAACAATACAAATCTAACATTTCCCCCCTTTTTGACCTTTATGCCTGAAAAGTTCCCAGGTATGAATACCTCATGTCTGACAGTTTCAATGCAAACATTTTTATACTCAGCATATGTCAAATCACCCTAAATTACTGAAAAGGTACACAGTTCAACAAATGTATTAGCAGTTATCCCATTCATTGAGCTCATCTCATGGCAAACTGCATCTTACGAGCAAACAAAGAAATTGTTAATTTAATAGTGAAAATAAAAAAGTAACATTTTCAAAAACATCTCAGCTTGGTAATGCTTCCTCCAGGTGTGCACATCACATGTCTCTCTGCAGAGTGGTTTGAGTTCTGCAGGGCGTCATGAATGTCTCTTCCAGTTGTTTCCATCGTTGTCCATAGGACCAGAGTCCAAATGTATGTAGAATAAACATTCAAACATACCAGTTGGTTTTGTTGTTTGTCAACATGGTTCTCAGCTATTTCCAAAGCTGCAGACCTCTCAGCACTCTAGTTTTATGGCCTCCCATTACCTCACTTCAGGCCTTCGTCCTGTGAGGGGGATATTTATGACTCCTTCATTGTCCATACTCTGCAGAAAACACCTCTGTGGAAAGGGTGCAGGGTTGTCTTACTGCTATTATGATCCCAGCAGCCTTCAGAGTGTCATCGTATGCACAGTACAGTGGCACAGCGTTAGGTGATGTTCATAGGAAACTGCTGTTATCACCACCATAGCTTCTGGTTCCTGTGCTTTTCACAGAATCATGATGTCATCCTCGAACTCCTTCTACGCTGTCGATGGAGCTTGGCACGCTCCTCATCCCCTGAGTGTTTATGTTCCAACGCTGCTGAAGGTTTAAGGCAGAGCACGTCGTACACCTTAGTCGTCTTCCTCAGCGTCAATATTGAATCTTTCATTGTATTTAAAATCTTGCTGTGGGAAGTCTCCTCTTGATTTCCTGGAAGCTTAGTAGCACAGCTCTCTGTGTGATGTCTGCTGTGCTGAAGATGATCTCTGATCCTCCTGAAGCCTCTCTCCCATCTTGTGGACGATCCTCTCCTCTATTTTGCAGGCAGTTTCATGGTCCTTGCTGTGGCTCCAAGGTCTGATTTCATGATGGGCCCCAACCAGCTTGATCTTTGACCTCAACCACTGCCTGGTCCTGTCAGCTATGCGCTTCTCACTGGGCCTCTGAAGATTTCTCAGGAGATTACTGCTGCACCTGTATTTCCTTGCTAGGAAGACAAACTATTTGGAGAGTATGTCAACAATCATCAAACCACATTCTTTAGTTCAGTGAACTTCACTTATAGGCCATCAAAGCCTCATCTGAACATGGGTGCACCACTTGCATAGGTTTAATATTTGTAAATAAAACGGCTAATCACACAAATCACTGCAACAATAATAAAAAACATTGTTTAATGTTAATCCTTGGACCCCTCCTCTTGACGCATGGACACACCCATGCGTCAACTCACCAAACCTGGATTCCTGTCTTAAAGAAAAAGATTAGCTAGATCATATCCCAGGCAACATCAGGGCATCTCCTCCCCTGGAGCAGCACCACCCTGGACCTATAATCCTGCAATGAAAATGTTAGTGTGCTTTGCATATTAAGTTTGCTTAACACCTGGCTCTCCCAGGAGCCTGCATACACACCATCATGGCCTGGAAAACAAAATCTGGAAGTAAAATCAAACTCCATACCTGTAAACAATTGTACCATAAGGACAAGAAGCATTCAACATCAGCAAGACAAGTGTCATGTGCAGGTTTTCTCAAATCAGTAAACTACAATTATTTTCATAAGTCGCCTCAGACATGGATCATCCCATGTACTCAGGCAACATTAATGTAATCGGTGACTGCTCTTAAGCAAAGTCACTCCACTTATATATTACTATGGGCTCAAAAGTGGCCAGCTAATGAGCCCATATCAAACTATCCCAGAAACACTGTATCTCTTATTTGTTTTACTCATGTCACTTGTCCGTTTCAGCTGAATCTTCCACAGCATTCTCAAAGAAACTAACATTAGCAATACACATTGACTGCAGTCAGACAGAGGTCAGACACAGGTCAACAGGTTCCAGAGGTGCCATAAAAACACCATAAAGTCAACCCTAGCTGTGGAAAGAAGTAACACCAGTTCTCAACACAGGAAATTTCACACATGTTATTCACATTATCAAAGTAACCTTCACATTTTCCCATCAACACAATGCAACAGCATCACCACTCATAACCTGTAAACACAGTTTTCCTCACACATAAACCCAGAAATCCTGTAGTAGGAAAAAACATCAACCAGTTGTCCTGGTATAAATCGCATCATCAATTCACATGAAGAACTGGCATGCTGTAAGAAAAGAAAATGCAAATATTAGCGCTTGCGCAGGCGTATGCATACTTTGTCACAGTTATCTCTGTGAGCAACACAAGCCTATGAATAACACACCTGATAAATGCACAGACACAGAAAATGGCATTTAAAAGGTTAAATCATCATGCAACCTCGAGTGTTGCTGTCATCTTTCTGCTCCTGTAAAAGGAAATACATGGGTTCATCTGCACCTTTGTCAGGTGGGGGTTAGCTTCACACAATCATGTTCAGTCAGTCAGTCAGTTATTTTAAAATTCTTACTCATTCACTCAGTGGTTCCTTCTTTTGCTAATTGTGGAAATTATCATCGCATTCGTTTCCACGCTCAGCAAAACGACGTTATTTCAAAAAGAAAAATAATTTAGACTGGATTTCCTCGTTGAATCCTTTTTGGGGGGGGACTCTCATTTCCTAATTGTCCCAAATAAGTGGCTTTCTCCTGAACCCATTTTAAATGTGGAGAAACTCACTTGCAACAATTTTCTTGACGACGTGTAACGCTTTTAATTCCCGACTTGCAGATCTGCTCAAAGAAAAGAAATTCACAAGCAAAAATCAGTGCTTGTTCAAAAATGAAAAATAAAAAATAACAGAGATTATCAAACCAAACTCTCAGTGCACTGTGAAAGTATCAAAATAAAAAGGCCTTGTTAAGTCATGACACAAACTCCTCATCAACTTCACAACAGGAGAAGAATCATCAGCTAGATTCACTCCAAACCAACCATCAACTGCACAACACACAACATAACCCTAATGTCATATTAGCTATGAGTTTAATCACCCGGTCTGTGCTCTTCACTCATTTAAGCCACAGATCTATTTTATTCAATTTTTCCTTTTTCCCTTCATCATAAAACACGTGACATGCTGTCATGCACTTCACAAAAGACGTTTGTTCTGATGTATTCAGAGTTGTGTATCTAAATACAGGATTCACTCGCACATCAAAACAGGAAACTCAGTGTTTTAGAGTCTCCACTCAACACACAACAACTCCAACACATCTCATTCACTCATACTAGAATTCAGTCACCTTTCATTAATCTAAAACCGATCAACTAATTTGCATATCAGCTATTAACCCACTAAGCTGACAGGACGACAGAAAAGCATGTTCAAAATAGTATCACAAAAGACAATTTCCCTCATACAGTAAATTACATGTGTTGCCTCAATCAAGCAGGAAGCTTCTCCCAATTTACCATTTTAACAACTAAATTTATTGTCTGATCACTGGTTGGTCAAACCAGGATCTTTTTTCCCACAAAAGTTAAACTGTTGTCCTGCAACCTGGAGAGTCAATTTTTTGCATTGGATAAATTCAGTATTTAATAACAAGTGTCTGCTAAATTGACACTATTTTAACACTGATGAAAGATAACAAGCTAATTTTCATTGCATGGGTTTGTGTTATTAGGCAGGTCTAATGCATGTCTGTGGAGCTGCATCTCCAGCAGAGCTGCATCTCCAGCAGAGCTGCATCTCCAGCAGAGCATGTTCTTAAAGCTGCCTTTCCTACACACTTCTCTACTATTGTTTAATCATTTCTTAACTAATGTGCTATGAGTCTTCATGAGTCATTTTGTGTTTGGAATTGTTAGTAGGGTTAATGCATGTTCTGCTTGTGTGTGTGTGATTTTGTATATGTTTCTATTTTCGCAATGTTTCAGACTCCGTCTCAATTTTCCAACTTAAGCAGTCAGTTTTCTTTTCCCCAGGTTTGCTAACCCAAATTTTGATTTCCCACATTAAATAATTCCTATGTGTTCTCACCTAGCCTTCTCACTCTGTTGTCCTCTCACTCTTTTGTCCTCTCCCACTTCAACAGTCCCGGCAGTTCTCCTTCAGCTTTGTCCTGTCTAGTAGCTGAAGTGCTGCTGCTGCCTTCTTGGGCGACTTCTTAGCAGCTGCTGCCGGTTTCTTGGCTTTGGCCGCGGCGGGCTTCTTGGCTTTGCTCTCAGTAGCCTTGTTCATCTTGAAGGATCCGGAGGTCCTGGTGCCCTTGGTCTGCACCAGAGTGCCCTTCGCCACCAGGCTCTTGATGGCGGTCTTGACACGGGCCTTGTTCTTGTCCACATCGTAGCCTCCGGCAGCCAGAGCCTTCTTGAGAGCGGCCACAGACAGGCCGTTGCGCTCCTTGGAAGCGACCACGGCTTTCACAATCAGCTCGCCCACGCTGAGGCCGACCTTCTTGGGCTTGGAAGTCATCGTCTTCTTCTTCTTGGCCTGAACCTCGGCGCAGGGCGCAGGGCGTGTTTATGATGGAGCCTTTCCCACCACAGCGCTGGCACGTTGAACGCATCATGAAGGGTCCATTTCTTTCATGTCGCTAGCCGCATGTGGCTTGCCCAAGTCACTCAGTCCTTTTTGAGCATTTCAACATGCTGCCGCCGCAGACCCTGGCCTCAGATCCAGCAAGTTTAGCGCGCTGATCTCCAAAAAAGTCCCGAAGGCCAGAAAGACGTCAAATAAGTGTCTCGTGCTGAGAACTCAAACAAAAACTCCTCTTCACGTTGCCATCTTGCTCGCCCCTCCGTGAAATTCAACCAATCAGACAGGAAGATGGGTTTGCTTTCTTCTTCTGCTGCTGTTTATCCACATTGCTGCTGCTTTGCTGGGACTTTTTGTGCTCAGGACTTGCTGCTGTCTCTTTATCATGGAGCTGCATTCCTTATCTTCAGGGAGGAGTGAGCTCGCTTGTGAGGTTGAGAAACACATGGCACTGTAAATAAGTCAGCCAGAAACTTGGCCTGCATGTTTCCAATGATGTTAAACTATAACTTTCTTCCGACCGCTGCATGTGGAAAATTGATTCAGGTCTGCTTTTCACCTGAAAGTGACAAACTAAAACATGTTCATTATTATCATCACTGCTTAATCAACACACATCTCTCTCTCTCTCTCTCTGTCTGTGTTTGTGTGAACAATCCTTTCTTAAAAGCAGAAAATGACATTGTAGTTGTTTTTCGGCTGATCAACACAAAACCTTTTTCCTATGATTATTTCTCTTCGTCTACAATGTAGTAATTTGTCTCTTTTTCACTCTTTTTTTTTTCTTCACAATAGCTGGTGGTCTGCAAAATCACCGCTCTCACTCACAATCAGAGGCAATCACTTTTGCACAGTGCACAAAAACACTGTGATGTCAGACACATTCACACTCACTTTTTCATCTGCATAAATAAACCATATGGCTGGAGATATGTGCCATGGTGATCCATAAGCATGATCACCAGTTTATTTAATTATTTTTGATCCAACAAAACAAATAAACAAAAACATGATGCTGATGCTACACACACACACGAGTCAAGGTGCAGAAAAACTGCTCATGGAAACGCTGCACACTCTCTGTTTCCCCTCTCTTTGAGTAGTTCTCAGACAGCTCTTGATCTGATAATGTGTAGCTTGCTCATCAGCTCAAAAAACAAAAACAAAACTGCAACGCGACATCACACAGTAGTTGCATGCTCTGCCCACAGTGGCAAAGTCTTACACTTACATATTCAACACAGCTTCTCCATCATGTATTTTTAGATGTTTCATACAGGGTTGAGCATATTAGTTGTTTTCACAGATGTGCTCTATATCTCAACAATGGCTCATAACAAGACGACCGTCTTTCACACAGGTCAAGTGCCTCTATGCACTTCATGAGTTTAAATATTTACCTATATCACTTCACCTCACATGTCATTGTACTGAATTTAAGCAACCACAAGCTTAATGTAGATTACTTTTAACAACTATCCACCTCAATTAAATCTATGGTCTGGCACACAGGCTGCTGTCGATCAGGGCAAGCTAAAGAATAAACATTGTGTCAGCAAGGGGTGGGGGGAAAGCCATTCACCAGAGCATATCTTAAGTGCTGCTGATGTGGGCTGGCCTTCTCCACAGCTCTCCAAGGCTGGTGTGTTTTCTGAAAACTTCTAACATTTTAATCTCTTCCATTTTTAAGCCTGCGATTAACCGCACGGCTCAGGTCCGCGCGAAACCCGCGTGACCGCGCTCGCGTGAACCCGCGCAGCTGTGGAGCCGTCGCTCTCTCTTTTTTTTACATAAATACTTTGTGCTGCCAGGAGCAAAGTCCAGCACAAACGTCTGTCTCCCTCCGACTCACTCTTGGTTGCTTAGAAACCCATGATAACAACAACAGTCGGTGTCACAGACCACATGTTCTGCTCCGCACACACAACAACAACAACAACGACGACGACAATGACAACAACACAAAATAGGCCTACTGTCCAGCACAATCTGGACCCCGCGGAACTTCTCAACACCCCACTGAGCGGTGGAGAACTCACTACAGTACCCCACACAGCGGTCTGTATTTCGCCCCACTAAGACGGCGAACCAAAAAAAGTTCGAACTGCGCAACTCTGCGACTTAATGCTTCTGTACAAAAAACCCCACTGAGCGGCCTTGTACATCGCCCCACTTAGACGGCGAATTTTAGCCCCACTGAGCGGCCACGGACAACGCCCCACTGAGCGGCGAAGACGTACAGTTATAGAGTTGGACTCTAAACTTACTCGGTGTTGCTTAGCGTGTAATATCAGCCTCGAATCCCGCCAATCGCCATTCATCGAGGAGAAAAGACATACAGCGAATCCACAGGAACTTCCTGGCTGACGTCAGACTTTCAGCGTGCCTCTCCTCCCCTCGGTGAATGCGATTCCAGGGCTCCGGCATCGAAGGACCAATTAATGATAGGTTTGTAGCTTGAACCCATCCGCTGGAACGTTGAAGACAATATAATTACACTGCTAAGCAAGACACAAATAGGCAAAGTTCTTCATGTTACTCGTGCACGGGAGAGAACCGGACAACCGCTTGACTCCAGTTGGTCTCGTCCGTTCTCCCATATCACTGTCCTTTTATTGAGGTTACATGAATATGCATAAGTTCATTAACATATGACGTCTACATACACAAAGAGTACCTTGCCTGTGTGTGTGTGTGTGTGTGTGTGTGTGTGTGGACTGCTGATCAAAGGGTCAAACATCCTTGGTCAGGAAGAGGGTAGCCTCCCCCTCACCCTAGATGGTTCATCCTAGATAACACGGTGAGGAAGTCCTGCAGTTCATCTAAACAAAGAGCACTTAGACTAGAACAGACGCAACTACGTTAATCCTACCATAAAACAATAAGACACGGTATGACCTCTCATGCTCCCAAAGTGCTGTCTAATACACACAAAGTTTGCAGACTATCAAGGATCAAAACCTCTACCAATCTACAACTAATTACAAAACTCTAAGCATATATAAGTAAATATTTCTAAGCATAAATGACAATCAACAATACAAATCTAACACAGGGAAACTACAGCAACCACCAACATAACCGTACATTACAGTGAATGCAAGATCGACAAGTTCAGCTCAGTTTTGCTGTTCCATAACTGATCAGAATTATTCCTGATGAGCAGAAACAGAGAGACAGAGCGGGAGCGCAACCTTTCGATCATTATTATTTCGATCCCTCTCTCATATTCAAAACATCTGAATATCTGATTGGGACCTGATTGAAAAGCTGAGTAAAATGAGAAAAGTATAAACAATTTGTTTCATTGTGCATATGGATGAAATATAATGTAGATAAATGGGACAAAGGTTGAACTGAATGTTAACATTCATCAGATCACAGCTCAGGTTGTGTCAAACCAGCAAGTAAAAACATTTTTGAGACACTAGAGGATGTTACCCTTCAGAGGTCCTAAATGTACTAAATGTAATTGATAAATATAAGTTATTAGCCAGTAAATGACTTGGCAATGTTCATGTAATACAAATTTATGTATTTTATTTTTCCTGGAGGGCAACAAGATGGCAGCTGCAGTGTAAGTCAGACTGTGAAATAAAAGATCAAAGAAGACTTAAACAGTATTTAAATATTCAGGCTTTTTCAACATTTAGACAAATTGTGTTTGAAACTCAAACTAATCTTTATAGTATTTGTTTTATTTTACTCCAGAAGCAAAAGATGTTTTCCAAAAATTGGGACAAACTGTTGTTTAATTTTATGGTTGGTGTGGTCCTGAGAGTCGTTGAGCTTGTCTTTGTTTTTAGGGTCACAGGTTTCAAGCTGGTATCAAGGTGTGAATCATAAATGAGCCCCGCCTGGTCTCCAACAAGCCTGCCCCATAAAAGACTTTTTCTTTTGTTTCGGCCCAAATCATGTCTGTGGATCTTTTCTTTGTTAGTAACACTAAACATGTTAAAAGCTGAATTAAGGCAGGGTTTATTTTCCTGAGTTAAATTCTTTGCTAAAAAAGTTAAAAAGCTTAAATTTTCATGTTCTATTGCTGTGACACAGGTGAGTGGGTCAAACATGAAACAGGAAGTTGACCCAGAAAAGCACAGGCTGAGGAAAATGACTTAAGTGTCTTTATTGTAAGATCATAAACTTGTTATAGCTAGTTTGTTGAATAAACTGATGGAAACAGGAACATGATGAAATCAATAAAAGTGCTCATTTTTGTGTTTTTGAATGTTGGTTGTCATTTATTTTATTCACACAAATGCAGTTTGGATAAGTGCTGATGGTCCTTTGTTAATTAAAACCAAACAATCACCATTCCAAGGTTAATCAATACCACTGAAACAGATAACAGACAATAGCTGAAACTATCTTTAATCAACAGTCAACTATTAGCTTCAATTAAACTGACTCAACCAATGAGGGCATCAAATTTGGATTATATGGTTTCAGCTAGGACTAAACCAAAAGTTGTATTTTTCATTAAGTGGATGAGAAAATAAAGCCTGTAAAGTTTAAAACTTTAATTTCATTTAATCAATGTTGAACTCTGAGATTAATCCAGTCAATTTTTATTTTAATTGTTACTGAAATGTTGAATTCACCACTGATGATAATGTTTTTCATCTATATGGATCCATTTCCACAACTTTTTGATCACCACTTCAGAACAACAACTACCTGGATACACAGGATCAAGACTGAACTCTGACATTAATCCAGTGAATTTTAACAACAGTCACGCTAAAGGACCATTTAATTGATTAAATCATGGTTAGTTTGTTACAATATGTGTAACATAACTGTTGTCCAACATGCAGCAAATTTGTTGGAGAAGCTCAGAAGAATCAAACTCAACATCTGGTGCATCTCGGACATCAAGGAATTTGGTGCTTTTGACGACCTGTTGACGACGGCTGTTAATCAAGGTGTGGATTAAGCGTGCTAAACGAGGTCCTCCCAGTCTGATCAAACTCATTATCTTGGTGCAATTCAGAAACAATACGCTCAGGCAAAAACTGGGTCGACCCCCCTCTGACACCTTAATGTGGGCTTAATGATGACACGATGCCCACGTCTCCCAAAGAATTCACACCTGTATTCATGTAAACTCAGCCGCACTCACCTTGATTCAGACCCTGAAACCTGTGAGCCTAACGTTTAATGCAGGAACAGTCAACGACTCTTAGAGGAGTAGACAAGGGCAGAAATGTTACCACGGACAATTTTTTCACATCGCTTTCACTTGCGCAAAAACTTCTTAGACGGAAAACCACCATCCTCGGCACAGTCAACAAGATTCGCAGGGAAATTCCTCAATCCACTCAAACCCCCACTCCCCTCCCTCCAGAATTCCCAGGTAACAACCTAATATACATATGAATGACTAGCCAATTTAGCTTCCACTTGGCTGAAGCTAAAGCTTAGCTAAAAGCCTACCAGCCATTTGGCTGCTCTCCGGGTTTTAAAGGTAGAAAGGTAGAAGCCTGGGGATGCTACTTAAGGAAGAAGACATTAGAGGTTACTTTGGGCAGTCACAACAAAATGAGATTTCAAAGTAAGAGCCTTGCAATCCCCAACAGATTGAAAACAAAGAAAGAAAGAAACTTACCTGACATGGATCTCCTTGTGACAAATCCAACATGTGGAAGAGGAAGCCGAGTTCACAAGCCAAACAAAACTCCTTGTGGCACAAATGATTCTGAACAAGGCAGCGAACTGGCTCCAGGAAGTATAACACCTAAGATGCAAACATAAAAGACCCATGGAACATTTGACAAATTGTCTCATATTAAAAATTAAATGTACACATTGTGAACCTTCAGCTTCTTACCTGGATCATGCAGTTACAGTAGGCGTTGGGAATCTGCGGCTCCAGGCCAGCAAACAACGTCCTGTTGTAATGTTTGAAGTCAAAATCTTCTTGTCCACGTTTAGAGTATTTAATTGTCACCTGAAGCACAACAAACACATCTTCGTCACATGTTTTGGAAATCAAAGCTTGTAGCAACACTCTAGAAATTGTTACATATCATATTTAACTGTATCTCTGTGAACACCAGGGTGAAACATAACAAGTCCAACCTTTCTGTACGTTTCGGGAACAGTGTGAAGGAGCGGCTCTTCATCACTCTCTGTTAGAGATTCAGGGATGTGGTTGTAATAACCAGGTGACCCTTCTTTATTTGCAGGGACCTGCAAACAACAAACAGGGAAAAAAACTTAAAATACACCACGTGGAGATGGGTTTAACTTTTTTGTAAATTTATTACAATATTGTAAAAATGACAGTTTAAAAGAGAAACAAGTTTTTTACATACCTGGTTACAGAGGCAGGCGGAAGGATTTTCCACAAAACTGTTGAAGCCAACAGTTTCAATAGTTTGTGGGATTTCTGGGTCCATCCCAGAAGCCCACCTGTTGAAAAGAAACATGTTTTAGATCGGTGGACAAGGAAGAGAAAGACGAGAGAAGTTGGGAAGAGGCTCCACAAAGGAGATGGAAAGAAAATAGATGGAACAGAGAGAAAAGACACTAAAATTAACTGGATCACCTGCCAGAGGAAAAACATGCGAGAAGAGAACAACAAAGCAGGGAAACTACAGCAACCACCAACATAACCGTACATTACAGTGAATGCAAGATCGACAAGTTCAGCTCAGTTTTGCTGTTCCATAACTGATCAGAATTATTCCTGATGAGCAGAAACAGAGAGACAGAGCGGGAGCGCAACCTTTCGATCATTATTATTTCGATTCCTCTCTCATATTCAAAACATCAGTGAAAGAATATCTGATTGGGACCTGATTGAAAAGCTGAGTAAAATGAGAAAAGTATAAACAATTTGTTTCATTGTGCATATGGATGAAATATAATGTAGATAAATGGGACAAAGGTTGAACTGAATGTTAACATTCATCAGATCACAGCTCAGGTTGTGTCAAACCAGCAAGTAAAAACATTTTTGAGACACTAGAGGATGTTACCCTTCAGAGGTCCTAAATGTACTAAATGTAATTGATAAATATAAGTTATTAGCCAGTAAATGACTTGGCAATGTTCATGTAATACAAATTTATGTATTTTATTTTTCCTGGAGGGCAACAAGATGGCAGCTGCAGTGTAAGTCAGACTGTGAAATAAAAGATCAAAGAAGACTTAAACAGTATTTAAATATTCAGGCTTTTTCAACATTTAGACAAATTGTGTTTGAAACTCAAACTAATCTTTATAGTATTTGTTTTATTTTACTCCAGAAGCAAAAGATGTTTTCCAAAAATTGGGACAAACTGTTGTTTAATTTTATGGTTGGTGTGGTCCTGAGAGTCGTTGAGCTTGTCTTTGTTTTTAGGGTCACAGGTTTCAAGCTGGTATCAAGGTGTGAATCATAAATGAGCCCCGCCTGGTCTCCAACAAGCCTGCCCCATAAAAGACTTTTTCTTTTGTTTCGGCCCAAATCATGTCTGTGGATCTTTTCTTTGTTAGTAACACTAAACATGTTAAAAGCTGAATTAAGGCAGGGTTTATTTTCCTGAGTTAAATTCTTTGCTAAAAAAGTTAAAAAGCTTAAATTTTCATGTTCTATTGCTGTGACACAGGTGAGTGGGTCAAACATGAAACAGGAAGTTGACCCAGAAAAGCACAGGCTGAGGAAAATGACTTAAGTGTCTTTATTGTAAGATCATAAACTTGTTATAGCTAGTTTGTTGAATAAACTGATGGAAACAGGAACATGATGAAATCAATAAAAGTGCTCATTTTTGTGTTTTTGAATGTTGGTTGTCATTTATTTTATTCACACAAATGCAGTTTGGATAAGTGCTGATGGTCCTTTGTTAATTAAAACCAAACAATCACCATTCCAAGGTTAATCAATACCACTGAAACAGATAACAGACAATAGCTGAAACTATCTTTAATCAACAGTCAACTATTAGCTTCAATTAAACTGACTCAACCAATGAGAGCATCAAATTTGGATTATATGGTTTCAGCTAGGACTAAACCAAAAGTTGTATTTTTCATTAAGTGGATGAGAAAATAAAGCCTGTAAAGTTTAAAACTTTAATTTCATTTAATCAATGTTGAACTCTGAGATTAATCCAGTCAATTTTTATTTTAATTGCTACTGAAATGTTGAATTCACCACTGATGATAATGTTTTTCATCTATATGGATCCATTTCCACAACTTTTTGATCACCACTTCAGAACAACAACTACCTGGATACACAGGATCAAGACTGAACTCTGACATTAATCCAGTGAATTTTAACAACAGTCACGCTAAAGGACCATTTAATTGATTAAATCATGGTTAGTTTGTTACAATATGTGTAACATAACTGTTGTCCAACATGCAGCAAATTTGTTGGAGAAGCTCAGAAGAATCAAACTCAACATCTGGTGCATCTCGGACATCAAGGAATTTGGTGCTTTTGACGACCTGTTGACGACGGCTGTTAATCAAGGTGTGGATTAAGCGTGCTAAACGAGGTCCTCCCAGTCTGATCAAACTCATTATCTTGGTGCAATTCAGAAACAATACGCTCAGGCAAAAACTGGGTCGACCCCCCTCTGACACCTTAATGTGGGCTTAATGATGACACGATGCCCACGTCTCCCAAAGAATTCACACCTGTATTCATGTAAACTCAGCCGCACTCACGTTGATTCAGACCCTGAAACCTGTGAGCCTAACGTTTAATGCAGGGACAGTCAACGACTCTTAGAGGAGTAGACAAGGGCAGAAATGTTACCACGGACAATTTTTTCACATCGCTTTCACTTGCGCAAAAACTTCTTAGACGGAAAACCACCATCCTCGGCACAGTCAACAAGATTCGCAGGGAAATTCCTCAATCCACTCAAACCCCCACTCCCCTCCCTCCAGAATTCCCAGGTAACAACCTAATATACATATGAATGACTAGCCAATTTAGCTTCCACTTGGCTGAAGCTAAAGCTTAGCTAAAAGCCTACCAGCCATTTGGCTGCTCTCCGGGTTTTAAAGGTAGAAAGGTAGAAGCCTGGGGATGCTACTGTTAAGGAAGAAGACATTAGAGGTTACTTTGGGCAGTCACAACAAAATGAGATTTCAAAGTAAGAGCCTTGCAATCCCCAACAGATTGAAAACAAAGAAAGAAAGAAACTTACCTGACATGGATCTCCTTGTGACAAATCCAACATGTGGAAGAGGAAGCCGAGTTCACAAGCCAAACAAAACTCCTTGTGGCACAAATGATTCTGAACAAGGCAGCGAACTGGCTCCAGGAAGTATAACACCTAAGATGCAAACATAAAAGACCCATGGAACATTTGACAAATTGTCTCATATTAAAAATTAAATGTACACATTGTGAACCTTCAGCTTCTTACCTGGATCATGCAGTTACAGTAGGCGTTGGGAATCTGCGGCTCCAGGCCAGCAAACAACGTCCTGTTGTAATGTTTGAAGTCAAAATCTTCCTGTCCACGTTTAGAGTATTTAATTGTCACCTGAAGCACAACAAACACATCTTCGTCACATGTTTTGGAAATCAAAGCTTGTAGCAACACTCTAGAAATTGTTACATATCATATTTAACTGTATCTCTGTGAACACCAGGGTGAAACATAACAAGTCCAACCTTTCTGTACTTTTCGGGAACAGTGTGAAGGAGCGGCTCTTCATCACTCTCTGTTAGAGATTCAGGGATGTGGTTGTAATAAACAGGTGACCCTTCTTTATTTGCAGGGACCTGCAAACAACAAACAGGGAAAAAAACTTAAAATACACCACGTGGAGATGGGTTTAACTTTTTTGTAAATTTATTACAATATTGTAAAAATGACAGTTTAAAAGAGAAACAAGTTTTTTACATGCCTGGTTACAGGGGCAGGCGGAAGGATTTTCCACAAAACTGTTGAAGCCAACAGTTTCAATAGTTTGTGGGATTTCTGGGTCCATCCCAGAAGCCCACCTGTTGAAAAGAAACATGTTTTAGATCGGTGGACAAGGAAGAGAAAGACGAGAGAAGTTGGGAAGAGGCTCCACAAAGGAGATGGAAAGAAAATAGATGGAACAGAGAGAAAAGACACTAAAATTAACTGGATCACCTGCCAGAGGAAAAACATGCGAGAAGAGAACAACAAAGCAGGGAAACTACAGCAACCACCAACATAACCGTACATTACAGTGAATGCAAGATCGACAAGTTCAGCTCAGTTTTGCTGTTCCATAACTGATCAGAATTATTCCTGATGAGCAGAAACAGAGAGACAGAGCGGGAGCGCAACCTTTCGATCATTATTATTTCGATTCCTCTCTCATATTCAAAACATCAGTGAAAGAATATCTGATTGGGACCTGATTGAAAAGCTGAGTAAAATGAGAAAAGTATAAACAATTTGTTTCATTGTGCATATGGATGAAATATAATGTAGATAAATGGGACAAAGGTTGAACTGAATGTTAACATTCATCAGATCACAGCTCAGGTTGTGTCAAACCAGCAAGTAAAAACATTTTTGAGACACTAGAGGATGTTACCCTTCAGAGGTCCTAAATGTACTAAATGTAATTGATAAATATAAGTTATTAGCCAGTAAATGACTTGGCAATGTTCATGTAATACAAATTTATGTATTTTATTTTTCCTGGAGGGCAACAAGATGGCAGCTGCAGTGTAAGTCAGACTGTGAAATAAAAGATCAAAGAAGACTTAAACAGTATTTAAATATTCAGGCTTTTTCAACATTTAGACAAATTGTGTTTGAAACTCAAACTAATCTTTATAGTATTTGTTTTATTTTACTCCAGAAGCAAAAGATGTTTTCCAAAAATTGGGACAAACTGTTGTTTAATTTTATGGTTGGTGTGGTCCTGAGAGTCGTTGAGCTTGTCTTTGTTTTTAGGGTCACAGGTTTCAAGCTGGTATCAAGGTGTGAATCATAAATGAGCCCCGCCTGGTCTCCAACAAGCCTGCCCCATAAAAGACTTTTTCTTTTGTTTCGGCCCAAATCATGTCTGTGGATCTTTTCTTTGTTAGTAACACTAAACATGTTAAAAGCTGAATTAAGGCAGGGTTTATTTTCCTGAGTTAAATTCTTTGCTAAAAAAGTTAAAAAGCTTAAATTTTCATGTTCTATTGCTGTGACACAGGTGAGTGGGTCAAACATGAAACAGGAAGTTGACCCAGAAAAGCACAGGCTGAGGAAAATGACTTAAGTGTCTTTATTGTAAGATCATAAACTTGTTATAGCTAGTTTGTTGAATAAACTGATGGAAACAGGAACATGATGAAATCAATAAAAGTGCTCATTTTTGTGTTTTTGAATGTTGGTTGTCATTTATTTTATTCACACAAATGCAGTTTGGATAAGTGCTGATGGTCCTTTGTTAATTAAAACCAAACAATCACCATTCCAAGGTTAATCAATACCACTGAAACAGATAACAGACAATAGCTGAAACTATCTTTAATCAACAGTCAACTATTAGCTTCAATTAAACTGACTCAACCAATGAGGGCATCAAATTTGGATTATATGGTTTCAGCTAGGACTAAACCAAAAGTTGTATTTTTCATTAAGTGGATGAGAAAATAAAGCCTGTAAAGTTTAAAACTTTAATTTCATTTAATCAATGTTGAACTCTGAGATTAATCCAATCAATTTTTATTTTAATTGTTACTGAAATGTTGAATTCACCACTGATGATAATGTTTTTCATCTATATGGATCCATTTCCACAACTTTTTGATCACCACTTCAGAACAACAACTACCTGGATACACAGGATCAAGACTGAACTCTGACATTAATCCAGTGAATTTTAACAACAGTCACGCTAAAGGACCATTTAATTGATTAAATCATGGTTAGTTTGTTACAATATGTGTAACATAACTGTTGTCCAACATGCAGCAAATTTGTTGGAGAAGCTCAGAAGAATCAAACTCAACATCTGGTGCATCTCGGACATCAAGGAATTTGGTGCTTTTGACGACCTGTTGACGACGGCTGTTAATCAAGGTGTGGATTAAGCGTGCTAAACGAGGTCCTCCCAGTCTGATCAAACTCATTATCTTGGTGCAATTCAGAAACAATACGCTCAGGCAAAAACTGGGTCGACCCCCCTCTGACACCTTAATGTGGGCTTAATGATGACACGATGCCCACGTCTCCCAAAGAATTCACACCTGTATTCATGTAAACTCAGCCGCACTCACGTTGATTCAGACCCTGAAACCTGTGAGCCTAACGTTTAATGCAGGGACAGTCAACGACTCTTAGAGGAGTAGACAAGGGCAGAAATGTTACCACGGACAATTTTTTCACATCGCTTTCACTTGCGCAAAAACTTCTTAGACGGAAAACCACCATCCTCGGCACAGTCAACAAGATTCGCAGGGAAATTCCTCAATCCACTCAAACCCCCACTCCCCTCCCTCCAGAATTCCCAGGTAACAACCTAATATACATATGAATGACTAGCCAATTTAGCTTCCACTTGGCTGAAGCTAAAGCTTAGCTAAAAGCCTACCAGCCATTTGGCTGCTCTCCAGGTTTTAAAGGTAGAAAGGTAGAAGCCTGGGGATGCTACTGTTAAGGAAGAAGACATTAGAGGTTACTTTGGGCAGTCACAACAAAATGAGATTTCAAAGTAAGAGCCTTGCAATCCCCAACAGATTGAAAACAAAGAAAGAAAGAAACTTACCTGACATGGATCTCCTTGTGACAAATCCAACATGTGGAAGAGGAAGCCGAGTTCACAAGCCAAACAAAACTCCTTGTGGCACAAATGATTCTGAACAAGGCAGCGAACTGGCTCCAGGAAGTATAACACCTAAGATGCAAACATAAAAGACCCATGGAACATTTGACAAATTGTCTCATATTAAAAATTAAATGTACACATTGTGAACCTTCAGCTTCTTACCTGGATCATGCAGTTACAGTAGGCGTTGGGAATCTGCGGCTCCAGGCCAGCAAACAACGTCCTGTTGTAATGTTTGAAGTCAAAATCTTCCTGTCCACGTTTAGAGTATTTAATTGTCACCTGAAGCACAACAAACACATCTTCGTCACATGTTTTGGAAATCAAAGCTTGTAGCAACACTCTAGAAATTGTTACATATCATATTTAACTGTATCTCTATGAACACCAGGGTGAAACATAACAAGTCCAACCTTTCTGTACTTTTCGGGAACAGTGTGAAGGAGCGGCTCTTCATCACTCTCTGTTAGAGATTCAGGGATGTGGTTGTAATAAACAGGTGACCCTTCTTTATTTGCAGGGACCTGCAAACAACAAACAGGGAAAAAAACTTAAAATACACCACGTGGAGATGGGTTTAACTTTTTTGTAAATTTATTACAATATTGTAAAAATGACAGTTTAAAAGAGAAACAAGTTTTTTACATGCCTGGTTACAGAGGCAGGCGGAAGGATTTTCCACAAAACTGTTGAAGCCAACAGTTTCAATAGACGAGAGAAGTTGGGAAGAGGCTCCACAAAGGAGATGGAAAGAAAATAGATGGAACAGAGAGAAAAGACACTAAAATTAACTGGATCACCTGCCAGAGGAAAAACATGCAAGAAGAGAACAACAAAGCAGGGAAACTACAGCAACCACCAACATAACCGTACATTACAGTGAATGCAAGATCAACAAATTCAGCTCAGTTTTGCTGTTCCATAACTGATCAGAATTATTCCTGATGAGCAGAAACAGAGAGACAGAGCGGGAGCGCAACCTTTCGATCATTATTATTTCGATCCCTCTCTCATATTAAAAACATCAATGAAAGAATATCTGATTGGGACCTGATTGAAAAGCTGAGTAAAATGAGAAATGTATAAACAATTTGTTTCATTGTGCATATGGATGAAATATAATGTAGATAAATGGGATAAAGGTTGAACTGAATGTTAACATTCATCAGATCACAGCTCAGGTTGTGTCAAACCAGCAAGTAAAAACGTTTTTGAGACACTAGAGGATGTTACCCTTCAGAGGTCCTAAATGTACTAAATGTAATTGATAAATATAAGTTATTAGCCAGTAAATGACTTGGCAATGTTCATGTAATACAAATTTATGTATTTTATTTTTCCTGGAGGGCAACAAGATGGCAGCTGCAGTGTAAGTCAGACTGTGAAATAAAAGATCAAAGAAGACTTAAACAGTATTTAAATATTCAGGCTTTTTCAACATTTAGACAAATTGTGTTTGAAACTCAAACTAATCTTTATAGTATTTGTTTTATTTTACTCCAGAAGCAAAAGATGTTTTCCAAAAATTGGGACAAACTGTTGTTTAATTTTATGGTTGGTGTGGTCCTGAGAGTCGTTGAGCTTGTCTTTGTTTTTAGGGTCACAGGTTTCAAGCTGGTATCAAGGTGTGAATCATAAATGAGCCCCGCCTGGTCTCCAACAAGCCTGCCCCATAAAAGACTTTTTCTTTTGTTTCGGCCCAAATCATGTCTGTGGATCTTTTCTTTGTTAGTAACACTAAACATGTTAAAAGCTGAATTAAGGCAGGGTTTATTTTCCTGAGTTAAATTCTTTGCTAAAAAAGTTAAAAAGCTTAAATTTTCATGTTCTATTGCTGTGACACAGGCGAGTGGGTCAAACATGAAACAGGAAGTTGACCCAGAAAAGCACAGGCTGAGGAAAATGACTTAAGTGTCTTTATTGTAAGATCATAAACTTGTTATAGCTAGTTTGTTGAATAAACTGATGGAAACAGGAACATGATGAAATCAATAAAAGTGCTCATTTTTGTGTTTTTGAATGTTGGTTGTCATTTATTTTATTCACACAAATGCAGTTTGGATAAGTGCTGATGGTCCTTTGTTAATTAAAACCAAACAATCACCATTCCAAGGTTAATCAATACCACTGAAACAGATAACAGACAATAGCTGAAACTATCTTTAATCAACAGTCAACTATTAGCTTCAATTAAACTGACTCAACCAATGAGAGCATCAAATTTGGATTATATGGTTTCAGCTAGGACTAAACCAAAAGTTGTATTTTTCATTAAGTGGATGAGAAAATAAAGCCTGTAAAGTTTAAAACTTTAATTTCATTTAATCAATGTTGAACTCTGAGATTAATCCAGTCAATTTTTATTTTAATTGTTACTGAAATGTTGAATTCACCACTGATGATAATGTTTTTCATCTATATGGATCCATTTCCACAACTTTTTGATCACCACTTCAGAACAACAACTACCTGGATACACAGGATCAAGACTGAACTCTGACATTAATCCAGTGAATTTTAACAACAGTCACGCTAAAGGACCATTTAATTGATTAAATCATGGTTAGTTTGTTATTATATGTGTAACATAACTGTTGTCCAACATGCAGCAAATTTGTTGGAGAAGCTCAGAAGAATCAAACTCAACATCTGGTGCATCTCGGACATCAAGGAATTTGGTGCTTTTGACGACCTGTTGACGACGGCTGTTAATCAAGGTGTGGATTAAGCGTGCTAAACGAGGTCCTCCCAGTCTGATCAAACTCATTATCTTGGTGCAATTCAGAAACAATACGCTCAGGCAAAAACTGGGTCGACCCCCCTCTGACACCTTAATGTGGGCTTAATGATGACACGATGCCCACGTCTCCCAAAGAATTCACACCTGTATTCATGTAAACTCAGCCGCACTCACCTTGATTCAGACCCTGAAACCTGTGAGCCTAACGTTTAATGCAGGAACAGTCAACGACTCTTAGGACCGCCTTGAATCCCAGTGGAGGTTAAATACGTGGCTCTATCCATCAGACTTTAGATCTGGACTCCAGTTTTCTGCATTTCAAGAGATTGGGATTAAACCTGCAAGTACTACTATTTACAGAAGTTCCAGTTCCTCTGCAGGCTGATTTAGCTGAAGAAGATTTTTGAAGCTCTCAGCACAAGATTAGGTGAATACTGGGCCAACCATCATAGGACTATGAACTCTCTTCACTGGACTCCTCACTGGTCTCCTCAGTGGACTCCTGGGGGACTGGAGCCCTCCATGAACTCATATCTGAATCCAAACCTCCACCAAGACGTGGGAGTGTACACACAGGAGCTGGCTGTGACCGTTCCTGAGCCTGTGCACGTAAGGAAGGGGATTTTTTCTGAGCTGCACAGTAAAGTTTCAGAAGCTGGCATCCCCGTCACTGCAACACATTTTGACCTGCAGCGGGAAATGCTCTGGATGGGAAACTACACGGTAAGAGCCAAAATGATGCTTCAGCAGAGTTTGTTTCTTCTACATTCACCTTAAACGTTGCACTCTGTAATAATATTTGTGCCCTTCTCTTAGGGTCATGTAAAATCCTCCCTTGGACCTACGATGGCACACTACTCTTCTTTCCAAGTGCACGCAACTGATGCCATCAGACACATACAGAGTTTGGACACAGGCGTGCTGTTCCTTTCTGAGTGCAACCTCAGATGTTACACTCGTGGAGGCCTCGTCATGTTTGATTATCGGTAAGTGTTACATTGACTGTTGATGATCTGAAGCTGTGAAATTATTCCTTATGTTATTGAATTAATGGCCATTTTTGGTGCTTTGCAGGATGGAAGAAGGAGCTGATATGCACAGTCTCCTCATGACTGATAACATGCTGCTCATGGGGGGATTACAAAACTATGTGGTTGAAATTGACATGAACACACTTCAAGAAACTCAAAAAGTAAGACACCAGGCTTATGTTTATCAAAATCCACAACTATCTATGCTTACACCACTGGCACATCATACAACTGACTTCACAGCGAGTGTCTGACTGTCTGCTGTCTTGATTGTCCTTTCAGTTCAGAGTGGAGGCACCTGGAGTGACAATAATGCGTCAGACCAATCGTTTCTTCGTCTTTGGGCACCCTTCTGGCAAAGTAAGTATCACCTGATTGGATCAGTTTGATGAGGTTTGGTTTATATCTCTCTAACACTGACCCTCTGCTGATAACAGGTGACCCTTCGAGACTTACGCACATTTAGGACACAAAAGTTTGACGCATTTCCTGGCGGCCTGTCAGACTTTGATGTTCACGGAAACCTTTTGGCTGTGAGTGGGTTCTCCAGCCGAGGGCTGAATGAACGTTTCCTGATGGTGTATGACCTCCGCATGATGCGAGCTGCAACCCCCCTTTGGGTGCATGTGGATCCTTTCTTCGTGCGCTTCCTTCCTACCTACACGTCACGGCTCGCAATCATCTCACAGACAGGTATGAAGCTGGCTTCAGGATTCTTTAGTCCAGTTTTCTGTAGCATAGTCTTACTATGTTTGGCCAATAAATGTGACACACAATTTCTTTGTGTGATTTGTGGCTTTGCTATAACTGCCTGCATTCTGTGTCTTTTTCCAGGTGAGTGTCAGTTCTGTGAGCCCACTGGCCTCGCCAACATGGCGGATATTTTCCACGTCAACACAAATGGCCACTTTCTCACAAGTTTTGAGGTCTCATCCAGCAAACAAGCCTTAGCCTTTGGAGATTCGGGGGGATGTGTGCGTCTCTGGTCCGATACTCGGGACGTTATGTTTAACGTCTACTCCAGAGAGCCCTGCGTTGTGGATGCACAGCCTCAGCTGGCCTGGAATCATAACCTGCAGCCCTGCTCTCCCATCCCCACTGCCCAGGCTACACCCAGCTCAAGGTAACACAATCACTAACGAGACTGAAGAGTTTGCATTAGAGCGTTCATAAATATTGTTTTCAGACTCAATAAAAGTTTGTAAGATAATGTCGAGTCTTCCCCAGTTGATATAAATGGTTAGTCTCACGTAGTTCCCATTAAAGGTTTCCATCTAAAACATGTTTCTTTTCAACAGGTGGGCTCCTGGGATGGACCCAGAAATCCCACAAACTATTGAAACTGTTGGCTTCAACAGTTATGTGGAAAATCCTTCCGCCTGCCTCTGTAACCAGGTATGTAAAAAACTTGTTTCTCTTTTAAACTGTCATTTTTACAATATTGTAATAAATTTACAAAAAAAGTTAAACCCATCTCCACGTGGTGTATTTTAAGTTTTTTTTCCTGTTTGTTGTTTGCAGGTCCCTGCAAATAAAGAAGGGTCACCTGGTTATTACAACCACATCCCGGAATCTCCAACAGAGAGTGATGAAGAGCCGCTCCTTCACACTGTTCCCGAAAAGTACAGAAAGGTTGGACTTGCTACGTTTCACCCTGGTTTTCATAGAGATACAGTTAATTTTAAGATGTAACAATTTCTAGAGTGTTGCTACAAGCTTTGATTTCCCAAACATGTGACGAAGATGTGTTTGTTGTGCTTCAGGTGACAATTAAATACTCTAAACGTGGACGGGAAGATTTTGACTTCAAACATTACAACAGGACCTTGTTTGCTGGCCTGGAGCCGCAGATTCCCAACGCCTACTGTAACTGCATGATCCAGGTAAGAAGCTGAAGGTTCACAATGTGTACATTTAATTTTTAATATGAGACAATTTGTCAAATGTTCCATGGGTCTTTTATGTTTGCATCTTAGGTGTTATACTTCCTGGAGCCAGTTCGCTGCCTTGTTCAGAATCATTTGTGCCACAAGGAGTTTTGTTTGGCTTGTGAACTCGGCTTCCTCTTCCACATGTTGGATTTGTCACAAGGAGATCCATGTCAGGTAAGTTTCTTTCTTTCTTTGTTTTCAATCTGTTGGGGATTGCAAGGCTCTTACTTTGAAATCTCATTTTGTTGTGACTGCCCAAAGTAACCTCTAATGTCTTCTTCCTTAAGGCCAGCAACTTCCTCAGAGCACTTCGAAACGTCCCTGAAGCCAAAGAGATGGGCCTGATCCTCTCAAACTGTGAGGAGACGACAGGAACAGTCGAGCTAGGTCGCTTAATCCAGAGATGGAATCACTTCATCCTCTACCAGCTCTTCCAGGAGACACAGGAGCAGGAGGATCCACGGGCCTACAGGACGACCAGGAGCAGGTAAAACACATCGTTGTTGACCTGCATTCTTACTGGACACTGTCCCAGTCTTATCATTATGTTTGTTTATAAATGCAGAGTTTTCCTTCTGGTTTCTGAAACTGTGATTTGTGTTTGTGTTGCAGTTCTCTGGGCTCCTCTGGCGACTCTGTCATTAGAGAGCTGTTTTGTTCTGAAGTTGAGAACCGCAGCCTGTGTCTCTGTGGCATAGAAACAGTCTACTCCTCCCTCATGTTGCTGTTCAACATGCATTACCCCAACTCTCAAGGTGAGTCTGAGAGCACTGAGAGCATGGATATCTGTGACTGTGAATTACTCTGTCTTTGAAACTTGAACTATTAATGATTACATAATGGTTTGAATTAATTTAGTTTTTGAATGAGCAGAGGGAAATATCTGCTTGATTTGATGTATACACTGATATTCATTGTACTTTGACACTTCAGGAGAAAGAATAAAGGAGCACGACTTTGCTGAGATCCTGAAGAAAAGCATCTGCCTGCAGCAGAGATCTCACACATGGTGTGGAAACTGTGACAAGTATCAGCCCACAGTGAGTTACAGCTTTCATTCACTCATAATGACAATTCATTTATGGTTGGTTGTTACCTGTTGTGCAGGGTAATCATTTCTTTGTGTTACACTGTAGGTGCAGACACGCAACATTCGATGTCTCCCAGATGTTTTGGTGATAAACTGTGAGGTGAACAGCAGCAAAGAGGCCGAATTCTGGAAGGTTCAGGCCGAGGTAAGCCACTGATTCACTGTGTTTAAATACAGTTAAAAGAAAGTAATGATTTATCTGTTCATTATTTACATGATTGCCCATGTTTCTGTTTTTATAGTACGCCTTCAACAAATCCATGCAGAAGACAGATCAGGATCAGCGTCACGTGTGGATCCCCGCCACTCTCAAGATGTCCCTCAGCAAAAGTCAGAGACTGGAGATCAGCAGCTGGCCTGAGGGCGAGGAGGTGAGGACTTTAGATTTTCAGCTGATCTTTGCACTTGAAGAAATAATTGAGTAACTTTTCATCACCAAGTTAAAATTTCACTTCAAGATTAAAACCATATTTCCAGGAGCAATATTTTTAAAACATTATTACACTAATCTGTAGATATTGAACTATAGGTTGGTTTTAGTGTTTTTGTTTCTGTAACACATGAATTTCTCAACTGTTGTGAAATAAAAAAGTTTATCTTACAATTATTTGCACTTTCTGTTACTAGTTAAGTGCTGCTGAACAGGCGGAGGGAGCTTCTCTGTATGACTTGGTGGCCACGGTGCCGCACATCCTGGACGCTGGCGCGGGTGGTAATCTGGTCGCACACATCAAAGTGGGTGAGACCTACCATCAAAGAAAAGAGGTGAGCGACACTTAGATAAGAAAAGTTTGACATCTGCTGACTACAAAAAGTTTCATTTTTAACATTCAAAATGATTTTATTATTTCAGGGAGTCTCTCGCCAGCAGTGGTACCTCTTCAATGACTTCCTCATTGAGCCGATTGAGCAGGTAAGGATCCTAGATAAGATTCCTGCTTGTTTATTCATGCTAACTTTAATGTGTGCAGTCATTTAAAAATGTTCTCCTTTTGTTTTCAGACTGAGGCTGCACAGTTTGATGTGAGCTGGAAAGTGCCAGCCATCCTGTGTTACGCCAAGAGAAACTACCACACCAAATACGACCTCCGCAGTGAGTTTCAGCACAATCAGTCTGAAGTCAAATCCGACTTATATCGGACTCAGAAGCAGAGCAAGACAGACGCCACTTTCATCCCACTCACAGTCAGTGAGATGCCGCAGGCTGGTGACCTGGTGGGGCTGGACGCTGAGTTTGTAAAACTCAGTGAGGTAAGTCTGGCTATGATACCATCATTTATTATAATATAGGATCGAAAACAATTTTAAATATTCCTAATACATATTTTCAGTAGTTCAGCTAATCTGACTCAAGTATTTAAAACAAATTTGACCCCTGAATGTGTGCGTTTGCAGGAGGAAGCAGTGCTGCATAGTGACGGCACCAAATCGACCATCACGCCCAGTCAGATGTCTGTGGCCAGGATCACCTGTGTGAGGGGTCAGGGGCCCAACGAGGGGGTCCCCTTCATCGATGACTACATCTCCACTCAGGAGCAGGTGAGAAGCTGCAGAGAGAAAAGACCACGATGACCTAAAAGAATGAATATATAATGTTTCAAGGATCCACCCGCTAACTTGTCAATTTGTTCTTCCAGGTGGTCGACTATTTGACAAAATACTCTGGAATCGAACCTGGAGACCTGGATGCCACAGTATCCTCTAAGCACGTGACCACGCTGAAGTCGACCTACCTGAAGCTACGCTTCCTCATCGATGCAGGAGTTCGCTTCGTCGGCCACGGCCTGCAGAATGACTTTCGTGTCATTAATTTAGTGGTACGTTATTTCATCAGTTTTAAATTTCAAATTAGTTCATATAGTTTAAAGATGTGATTTTTTTTATAGATGTGCTTTGATTTTAATGTTTTTTATTTTCTGTTTCTTAAGGTTCCCAAAGATCAAGTTATCGACACCGTGCACCTCTTCCGATTGCCCTACAAGAGGATGATTTCTCTGAAATTCCTTGCTTGGTATTTTCTTGGTAAGTTAGTAGAAACAAAAAAAACAAAATCAAATCCAAATAATCCAAATATGAGTCTTTAATCGAATTAAATCACATTATTACAGTGAGAGGGATTAGGATCCAAATATGTAAACTGGATAATCCGCTCATATTACCGAAGTCAGTATAGTTCATGATGTTTTAGTTGTCATCAAACTCATCTTGGAATTAAATCTGAACAACAAAGTATTTAGAGGCTTTTTTGAGTTCATGCACTAAAGCGTACGTGTCAATTCCTCATATCCACACTGTAATCTGAAGCTGAACACTTTCATTTTAATCATTCCTGACCTTTTTTTCATGTCCACAGGCCTCAACATCCAGGGAGAAACCCACGACAGCACGGAGGACTCATGCACAGCCCTGAAGCTTTACAGGAAGTACCTGGAGCTGTATCAGGAAGGAGGGAATCATTACGTGATGAAGGTGCTCTACGAAGTCTACGACAAAGGCTTCCAGCTGAACTGGAAAGTCCCGGATTCGGACATGAGATAGTCCGTCTGAGTGGACTGAATGCACTCTCCTTCCATCCACGGGTGCTGCTGTGCTTCCCTCTGTGATGGGACTGTGAGCAACACCATGACCTGAAGATGCTCGGGCTGCTTATTTTGTATCATATTTTATAGTTATTTGCTTTGAGTCAGTGACTCAGTTGTTTTTATCATATCTAAATATAAGCTTTTTATTTCAGAGAGGTTTACAGGGGGGAAAGTGATCATTCAAAATATGAATTTGAAGCATTTTGTTTTTGTTTTAAAGGAAAAAGTCAAACTTGTTGCATGTAAATGAAGTCATCCTGAGCACTGTAAAATGTTTGTTGTTTGATACCAGGAAGTGGAGAATGTGCACGAATCCATGAAAATCTTGATTAAAACAGATTCCAACCACAATGAATTTAGTTTGTTTTTTTTCACCAGATTCTGTGAAATCTGTTGCACTGTTCATTTTCCAGCTAACTTTTTGCAGCTTTCTCAGAATTCAGATCAACGTTCAATTTTTCAAAAGCTGTTATTTCTCTTCTATAAATGACACATTTAGCAAGTTTGAAAAAATTGTCCTCAATATTTCACCTCGACATCTTTAAAATGCTCTAACTGGTAAGGACTGTGCTTCAAGTGCAGCATTTACAGCCACCACCAAAAGTAGTAACTATACTTTAATAGACGTGCTTCATTTAATAAAGCTTTAAGTCACATTTGAACGATTTTTTGATATAATGGTGCCCTCTGCTGGATAATATGCACACTCTTACCGTTCACTCTTACAGTTGTTTTTAAAGGTTTATGTCATTATTTTCATTGTTTTTCGGCTTGTTTTGTTTTGGGAACCATAAAATGAAATTGTTTGAACTCCTTGTCTGGTCTTACCAACAACTCTACAAGTAAAACTAAACATACAGTTAGTAATGATCCAGGAGATATGTTAAAAAACTACACAACACAGTTATTTCAATGTTCCACGAAAGAATGTGTAAATCTACACAGAGTATAGTAATCCTGTTCAGCTGGATATGTAGAGGTCAGGGATGAATGTGTTGTGTAGTCTCAATAATATTAAAGCAATAGTGTGATCACAATACTGATAACTGGGAGGCTTAAAAACGAGCTATTACAGTCTCAGAAATATTGTAATATCGACAATAATACTAAAATAAATCAGTACGAATATTGTTGTCAATATGTGGCGAGTAAGACAGTCAAGGCCTTTGAACCAGTTCAAGGCTCCGAAATCAACAGATTCTGTGAGAGAGAGGAAGCATTTTTTCAGGGGTATAAAAGTCCAAAGAAAGTTGTAACCTTTTCCGTGCCAGAGTATTGTTTAAACTTAAAAGTCAGTCAGAAGTCACCAAACACTCAGGACTCTTCAGAAGATCGTGAAGTAGACTTATAACACTACGAATGGCTGGTGTGAAGCTGATATCCAGGTCCAGATTTAGTAAGTAGAAATTTCCTTGGGGTGATGCACAGTGCGCTAATTCATGTGATTCATATACGAAGATGTAAATATTTAATTTCAACAATTCCCAGTCAAACGCAGCGCAAAGCAGCGGCTTACACATGAGCACATCCGCATCCACAGCAACAACCAACATAACCACAAGTAACAGTAAATAATAAATATTGAATGTTACTGAGCAGCACACAAGTCCGACAACACACACCTGTGTGCGTGTAGATCCATATATTCACAAGGGTTCTCCGTGTAACTGTCTAATAGTAGGTGTGGGGAGCCCTGCCCCCCAGGACATGAAGCAGGAATGGAGGAGATCAAGGCCCCAGACATCTACAAGCCCCCCAGAGCACGAGAGCAGTGTAGCAAAGTAACTGCGCGAATTGCTCGTTATTTTCTGCAGGCTGTGTGAGGCTGTGTCTTACTGGAGTCTGACACCGACAAGGTCACACTAACAGCTGCATTTTGATATTTGAATATCGTGGTTATGTTTTGACTGAGAGAAGAAAAAAAAACGAAGTAGACGAAAATCGCTCCAATTTCAATTATGGGTCGATCTGTGTGAGGATATTAAAAAAGAAAAGTTCATCTCAGTTTTGCTGTTCCATAAAAGATCAGTATTATTTCTGAAGAGCAGAAACGGAGAGACAGAGAGGGAGCACAACATTTTGATCCCAACCCTCATATTTACCTATTAACAATTAAAGAATGCCTAATTGGGACCTGACTGAAAAGATGATTAAAATGAGAAATGGACCCTTTCATTCAAAGCAGGACACAAATGTGTTCAGTTAGTCACAGCTAAACATAAAATACAATAACAAAAATATGAGCAAAGATTGATGCTTGACTTTAATGGCAACTTTGACAATTAATTCTCATGGATTTCTGTCAATTTGCAAATTATATGTACTATGTATAAAATTTGTCTGTTTAATAAAAACAATTTGTTTTATTGTGCATATCTATGAAATATAATGTGGATAAATGGGACAAAGGTTGAACTGAATCTTAACATTTATCAGATCACAGGTGAGGCTGTGTTAAAGCAGCAAGGAAAACATTTTTTGAGACACTAGAGGATGTTGAATTTCAGAGGTCCTAAATATGCATTATTTAAAGGTCTTAAAGGTCTTCTGAGTTTTTGCTTTTTGGTTGTGCAAACAAACTAAATACAGGTATGTCTGTGAAGGTTCTCAGTCATCCAGGTCATCGTAGTCAAAGGAGCTTGCAAAGAAAAGCGTCTGGACTTCTTTAAGTTACTTGAAGACTGTGATGGCTGCACTTACAGCCACACAGTGGTAATACCCACCATGTTAGTGTAGAGGCTTATAAGTAACATTGCATTCACATTTCTTTCTTTAAATATAGGAATTTATTTACAGGACAATAAATAACTGGTTTTGGTTTAGTTAATTAATATATCCACATAACGCTGCATTCTAAAATAAGTGCACACATTTTAGTTTACACTGTTATGTATGATTAATCTTTTGTTTTCTGAGTTACCTTAGTTGCAGCTGTTCCAGTCCCTTGATTAAGGAGCCAAGAGGTGGAAAAGGGGCAGAGCGAGCTTTAAAGGAAGGCTACAAATTGGTTCACGCCATAACTCAGGACCATGGGGGGGAATTGGAGTTCATTATGTTTGGTTTAGTTAGGTTTTGTGTGTTTTACCCCTTTTCCTGTTTTTGTGGGCTGATCAGCCACTATTTAAGTTTCCCCTTTGTCTCATTAAGTTAGGTCAGTTTGTTTGAGTTATCAGTTGTGTTGTTAACTTTGAGTAGAGTTTTGTTAGTTTGACCTCTTTTATGGGCCCAAGATTTTGATTCTTTTTGCATGAGTTAACCAATTATGTTTTTTGGGTTAAATAAAAAATCATTTTTTGGACTTTAACCTGTGCCTAAGTTTCCTTCACTGCTCGGTCCATCACAAAGACGTTGTAGCCGGTGTATCAGAAAAACTCAGGAGAGTTTTCTCCAAGCATGACATCCTGGTGCATTTCAGACCCAGCAACACGCTCAGACAAAAACTGGTTCACCCGAAAGACAAAACGCCAAAACATATGAGTGTACAATGTGGTGTATGCTGTACAGTGCAACGAGGAATGCCGAGACCTCTTCATTGGAGAGACCAAACAGCCACTTCACAAGCGCATGGCACAACATAGAAGAGCCACCTCCACAGGACAAGACTCAGCAGTCCATCTGCATCTTAAGGCAAGGCAAGGCAAGGCAAGGCAAGTTTATTTGTATAGCACAATTCAACAACAAGGTGATTCAAAGTGCTTTACAGAGACATTAGAAACAAGAACAAATAAAAAGCATGATTTAAAATTGATTAAAACAAGCAAATAAACTAACTAACTAATTAACAAACAAACAAACAAACAACAGTATATAAAATCAAAACAGATAAAATCAGAACAGTAGATAAAATCAGTAGTTAAATGTAAGTTTTGAAATTTAAGCTTAAAGTGTGGATTTGGTGCTTTATTCAAATGCAGCTGAGAACAGGTGAGTCTTCAACCTGGATTTAAATAAACTGAGTGTTTCAGCTGATCTGAGGCTTTCTGGGAGTTTGTTCCAGATATAAGGAGCATAAAAGCTGAATGCAGCTTCTCCGTGTCTGGTTCTGACTCTGGGAACTGATAAAAGACCGGATCCAGATGACCTGAGGGATCTGGATGGTTCATACTGGGTCAGGAGGTCATTGATGTATTTTGGTCCTAAACCATTCAGAGCTTTATAGGCCAGCATCAGAACTTTAAAGTCTATCCTCTGACGGACAGGCAGCCAGTGTAAAGACCTCAGAGCTGGACTGATGTGGTCCACTTTTTTGGTCTTAGTGAGGACTCGAGCAGCAGAGTTCTGAATGAGCTGTAGTTGTCTGACTGATTTTTTAGGTAGACCTGTAAAGATGCTGTTACAGTAATCAAGCCTACTAAAGATGAATGCATGGACTAGTTTTTCCAGGTCCTGTTGAGACATCAGATCTTTTATCCTTGATATATTCTTGAGGTGATAGTAAGCTGACTTTGTTATTGTCTTAATGTGTTTTTCTAAGTTTAGGTCTGCATCCATCACTACACCCAAATTTCTCGCCTGGTTTGTGGTTTTTAGATGTATAGATTGAAGTTCTCTGGTGACCTGTAATCGTTTTTCTTTGGCGCCAAAGACTATTACCTCAGTTTTGTTTTTGTTTAGCTGGAGAAAATTGTGGCACAACCAGTCATTGATTTCCTCAATGCATTTACCAAGAGCCTGTACAGGGCCTCGGTCTCCTGGTGACATTGTGATATATATTTGTGTGTCATCTGCATAGCTGTGATAGTTTATTTTGTTGTTGTTTATAATCTGTGCCAGTAGGAGCATGTAGATGTTAAACAGAAGGGGTCCCAAGATGGAACCTTGGGGAACTCCACATGTGATACTTGTCTGCTCAGATGTGAAGTTACCTATTGATACAAAGTATTTCCTGTTTTCTACGTATGTTTTGAACCAGTTTAGTACAGTTCCTGAAAGACCTGTCCAGTTCTCCAGTCGTTTGAGTAATATGTTGTGGTCAACTGTATCAAATGCTGCACTGAGATCCAGTAAAACTAGGACTGACATTTTTCCACTGTCTGTATTCAGACATATGTCATTAAACACTTTGGTCAGAGCGGTTTCAGTGCTGTGGTTCTGTCTAAAACCTGACTGGAAGGCATCGTAGCAATTATTCTGTTTTAAGAAGTAACTGAGCTGTTGAGAAACTGCTTTTTCAATGATCTTACTTAAAAACGGGAGATTTGAGATCGGCCTGTAGTTGTTCATTTGTGTCTTGTCAAGATTGTCCTTTTTCAGTATAGGTTTGATTACAGCAGTTTTTAGTGATTCTGGAAAAACACCTGATAATAAAGAAAAGTTGACGATCTGTAACAGGTCTGACTCTAAAGTCTTTGAGACCTTTTTGAAAAAACTTGTTGGCAGGACATCTAAACAGCAGGAGGAGGAGTTCAGTTGACCTAAGATGTCCTCCAGGTCTTTGCTGTTAATAGGTTGAAACTGTTTCATGGTGTTTAAACAGTTTTTTGGTGGACACAGTACATATCCTGGATCTGCTGTTGATGTACCAATTGCTTGTCTAATTTTTTGGATTTTTTCAGTGAAGAATTTGGCAAAGTCATTGCAGGCCATGGTCGAATGAAGTTCAGCTGCCACTGACACAGGAGAGTTTGTTAGCCTGTCAACTGTAGAAAATAAGACCCGAGCATTATAGCTGTTTTTAGTGATGATGTCAGAGAAGTAGGACCTCCTTGCACTCCTCAGTTGTAAATTATAATTGTGAAGTTTCTCTTTATAGATGTCATAATGAACCTGGAGGTTTGTTTTTCTCCATCTGCGCTCAGCTTTCCTACACTCTCTTTTTTCTTTTTTCACCAGTGTGGAGTTTCTCCATGGAGACTTTTTCCTTCCAGAGATAACCTTCACCTTAATGGGAGCAATAGTGTCCATTACATTTAACATGTTAGCATTGAAGCTATTGACGAGCTCATTGACTGACCCTCTGGACAGGTCAGGTGTTAATGGGAAGACCTGGTTAAAAATTGCACTACTGTCTTCAGTTATGCACCGTTTTGTGATCACTGCTGTTGATATATTTGTGTGGGCTGAGATTTTACTTTCAAAGAAAACACAGTAATGATCAGACAGGCCCACATCAGACACAGTAACCTTTGAAATGCTCAGGCCCTTGGAGATCAGTAGGTCAAGAGTGTGTCCTCTATTATGTGTGGCCTCTGTTACATGCTGAGTCAGCCCAAAGTTGCCCAGAGTGTTACTCAGGTCTTTAGTCCCTTTGTCCTGAGGGTTGTCCACATGAATGTTAAAATCCCCAACAATAATTACACAGTCGAAATCAACACAGATCACAGACAGCAGTTCACTGAGGTCATTAAAAAAGTCTGTGCAGTATTTGGGAGGCCTGTAAACATTAAGAAACACAACTTTGGATGGGGCCTTCAGCTGTAAAGCCACATATTCAAAAGACTGAAAACTTCCACGAGATAGCTGCTTACATTGAAATGATTCATTAAATAAGACAGCAACCCCTCCTCCTCTCCTGCTCACCCTGGCCTCACTGATAAAACTGTAGCTAGGAGGGGTCGTCTCGATGAGAACAGCTCCACTGTTACTTTGGTCCAACCAAGTTTCAGTTAAAAACATAAAATCAAGGCTGTGCTCAGTGATTAAATCATTAATTAAAAATGTTTTCCCAGCTAAAGATCTAACGTTTAATAAAGCCAACTTAAGTGTTTTAGAGGTATTACTTGTCCCCTCGTGTTTGGGAGCAGTCTGTGGCACACAAGGTATGTTTACTATGTTTAAAGATCTTTTAGAGTGCAGCTCTCTGTGTTTTGACCAGGCCACATGTCTCCTTCTGTCACCTAAAAGTACAGAGATTTTAAAACCTTCTAGTAAACAGGGTCCCAGCTTCTCCTGGGAAAAGTCACCACTGCCATAATCCTCGCAGCCCGGACCCTTCACACATCACAAATAAGTCATTATTAGAGGTGTTTGTGATCTAAAAGCCCAGTGCGCGCTCCCGACGCAGGGGAAACAAATGCTGTCGGGGATATCGACCTTGACACGTCACCTGGTTAGCAGCTGCTTTTAGACCGACAGCAGCTCGTTTGTGTTCAGAGTGCTGCTTCCTTCTTTTCCAAACTACCAAACCACATTTAGAGCTTGTAAGGAAACAACCACCACTCACAACCACTAGCACTTTATATAGCCTCTGTAGAAACTATCTACACCCTCACTTATCTTAACTGCACTACTGTATAGCTCTGTGTAAATAATCATTCTGTACATTCGATAATCTTTAATCCTACAACTGTTTACAACTTGCATAGTTCCCATTTCTGTATAGCTGTATATCTCAGATTCTGTAAAGTTATTTATTTCATATTCTGTATAGTTTTTCATATTTATATCCTGTTCATAGCCTGTACATAGCTTGTACTCACTACAGCCTGTACATACTTATAGTTATAGAATATTCACAACATACTTCATACCGTGTACATTATAACATACCATAATAGACCCATTTCTGTAATATACTCACATATCTATATTATTGCTAATATATATTGTAATATATCTATATCACTAAGCACTTCTGGATGGATGCAAACTGCATTTCGTTGCCCTGTACCTGTGCATGTGCAATGACAATAAAGTTGAATTCTATTCTATTCTATTCTATTCTATTCTATTCTATTCTATTCTTATCATTGAGTTCAGGAGGAACAGCACAGCTCAAAGCAGATCAAGATCTTATCACAGACAAATAAGAGGTCAGTTTTCAAACTTTTAACTGAGCGGTTCTTCAGTAGATGTCTTGTGTTGGCAGGAAGGACCAGGATGATTTTGTTTAAATGAAGACTACAAAGAGAGTGAATTTAAATGAACTACCTTTAATTGTTGTGTTCAATTAGATAATAATAATAATAATAATAACAATAATTTGTTTCAGTTTAATTTAGTAAAATATTTAAAATCAAATGCTGTGCTTATAGGAAGTAACTGATTGTTCATATTTTCTACAGACCTGCAGGATGGAAACACTGGACTTGCCAATGCTGAAACTCCCGTCTATGAAGGAGTGGAAGGAGGAAACATCACAGTCGAATGTAAATTTTATTTACTAGGAAGTAAAATGTTGTTCTGCAAAGACAAATGTGAAAAAAGAAACATTCTCATTGAAACAACTGATTACACAGCTCAGAGCGGCAGATACAGCATTACATTTGTAAGAAAGAATGTACTGTCAAAGGATATTGTGTACGTGAGCATCACACAGCTGAACAAGTCTGATTCAGGATGGTACAGGTGCACACTGGACAGAGGTTTACAACCATGTGATTTTCAGCTTGTCATCACAGGAGGTGAGTAAAGAAAATGTATTCATGTCCCTGAAGATGTGAACTTCTCACTGACCACAGTTACTTTTCTTTCAATAACCTACATGTGTCATATTTACACTTCAGGTTAGTTCAATGAGTTGTGCTGTAAGAACATATTAACCTCTATTACTGACATGCAGACAGAAAACCTGCTCCAAGCAGGATTGTTATTATTATGATTTTTCCTTGTTCACAGCTTCAAAAACTCCAACACGTCATCAGCCTTTATCAACATCAACATTTCTCCTGTCGGCCTCCACAACAACAACAAACTTCACTTCAGCAAGTTTCGTACCTTCGGCCTCCTCTGAAGTCTTCAGACAGCCTCAAACAGCTGCAGGTTCAGGTACATCGTATATGCATGAGTGTGGATAAGAGTGTGGATCTGTCATTGTTTATCACAAAAATAAAAACCTCATCCATGTCTATTAACAACACATCAGTGTGGAAGAAGCAGTCTGATTAATTCCTGAAGTATAAGTAGAAACAGCCACAGTGTAGAAATACACACAAAAAAGTATTGACATTAAAATTTAATCAGAGTATCAAAAGTAAAATTACCAGAGCTGTTTTATGATGAGGTTATGTTTGTGAATTTCTATCTGTTAATTGCTCCCAATGGCAACTTTTTCATAATTTAAACTGAATTATGTATTTGATGTAGGAGACAGAGTGTGTAAAAGCGAATATCTGAATTTACCAATCGATCTACATCCCTGTTCTCCCCCAACACCTATGGTCGTGAGCTGTGGGTAGTGACTGAAATAATGGCGGAAATGAGCTCCCTCCAAGGGTGGCTGGTGTTTCCCTTAGAGATGGGGTGAGGAGTTCGGCCATTCAGGAGGGGCGCAGAGTAGAGCTGCTGCTCCTCCACATCGTAAGGAGCCAGGTGAGGTGGTTTGGGCATCTGACAAGGACGCCTCCTGGAAACCTCCCGGGTGAGGTGTTCCGGGCATGTCCCACCGGGAGAAGAGACCCAGGACACGCTGGGGAGATAATATCTCTCCTCTGGCCTGGGAATGCCTTTGTGTTCCCCTGGAAAAGCTGGCTGGGGAGAGGGAGGTCTGGGCTTCTCTGCTTAGGTTGCTGCCCCCGCGACCCACCCTTTAAAAGTGGAAGAAGATTAAGATATTACATTTTGTAAAATTAATATAAAATTATGAAGGAAGTGAAGTTATGAGATAAATCTAGGAATGTAAAGAGCACAACGTCTAAATGAAGCACTTAAAAACTTACCACCACTGCAGATAAAAGCTGGTTGAGAACTTGGCTGACTTCTTCAGTGTCACTACATGAGCTCTTGATGGCAGACAAAGATGTGATCAGTCAATATTGTTAATCAGTTTTTCTGATTTTCATCATGGAGATGAGGCTCATTAAATCCAAATCTTCTGGACTCGCTCTGTCATAATGTTCAGAAACTGTGTGCATGCTTAGTAGGAGTGTAGCTTATGGGAAAAACACATTTAAAGGCTTATTTTCAAAGGTTTGGGGTAAAGTTGCAGAACATTTGAATCTGATGAACTGGATGAGACCACAAATTCTATTCACTGAGTTTTTAATGTCCCAGTGACCATGGAAATGAAAGTGATGGTTCTCTCCCAGTTTGTTTAGATGGATGGGAATTTAAAATAATTACCAAGATTTGACTCAAGCTGCTGAGCTAAAAGGCTGGAGCTGAAGCTCAGTCTCATGGCAAAACATGAAAAACTGACAAAAAGTTGTTTGTGTGCACAGAAAACTGCCCTCTGTTTTCATTACAGTCATGTGACTTCAGTAATATCATTTCAACAGGAAGAATGATTCGAGTCCACAAACTTGAAATAATAGAAAAAATTCAACATTTTTATTTCAGGTTCTTCTGTGAGACTTTGCTGCAGTTTATGTTTTAGAAATTATTTGCTGTGGTGCATGTCTGTTTCCTAAGATCCTGTTAACCTACACAGATCATGCTTTATGTTCACCCACTCTTCACATTTCCAAGACCAAAGTCCAACAGCACAGAATGATTCAAGACACTGAGCAGCAGTTTATTTACTTGACAAATGATCCATACCCAGAACAACAACTATTCCCTCACAAAGAGAAACAAGTTATAATTCTCCAACAAGAGCGAAGCTCAACAACATTTCACGTCTTTTTCTGAGAAACTCGTGAAAAGCAGCATTTGAAGTTTTGTGTCTGTGTGTCTCTCATCCAGGTTTGTCCTTGGAGCTGGTGATACGTTTGTCTGTGGTGGTGGTTCTGCTGCCTGTTGTTCTGCTGCTCATCTACAGAATCACGGCCGAGGCCTCTAACGGTGAGTTACCTTCAAACATTATTTAAAACCTTTAAGATTCATTAATTGACAACAGAGTTATTATACTTTTGCATTTTGATGTTTGTTTTCAATTCAGTTTATTTTCTATTTTCAGTTAATTTCCAGAGTGGATTTTCATATTTCAGTTTTATTAGTCTCAATTATTATCCTGAGGAGGGCATATGTCAGAGGCAAGATTTAAGATAAGTAGTACAGGTATTACAATAAAAACTGTATTAGCGACACACCTGCGTTAGACCTGTCCAGGGTGTACCATGACTCTTGCCCTGTGACAGCTGAGAAAGGCTTCAGCATCCCCACAACCTTAATAAGGAGAAGTGGATTTAATTTAAATAAATTGCATTTTTGTTTTTAATGTATTTTAACTGTAATAACCTTTATTCAAAATATTTCTTGTGGTACTGATTGGTTGCTGACAAACTCAGTGTTTCACAGGACAGGCACACACACTGGACACACAACATTTTGTTAAAATTGTATTACGTTTTCAGAATAAGTAAGTCAAGCTAATGAAACTTATTACCTGTCTTTTCTACAGGTTTGAACAGCAGGAGACACTCAGCATTTGACCACACTGAGGTGATTTATCTCAGTTTGTTTTTTCTCTATGTCATCTTTTAAAAATCTGTACGAGACTGGAAAGAAATGGCATGGTCCTGGGTCATTTTGGCCCAGCGGTTTAAGTTTCCTGTGCTTTTTGTCATTTTTTTGCATTATGTTAAGGTTAGATTTCCTACGTCACTCTGTTCAGTAGTCTCCCTGTGTTGTTGCCTTCTGTGTCTCCCCCTGGGTGTCTGCATTTATATGGTTGTGTGAGTTCTTGTGACATCTTGTTTTCCCCAGCCTATCATGGCTGCCTCTCTCCCTCATGCTGTCATGGTCCTGGGCCATGTTGGCCCAGTGTTCTTAGTTTTCTTGTATGTTTTATTCCATGTTTCCCCTGCCCATTATGTCTAAGTTCTCCCCGTGCTCTCTCTTCCCCCTGTGTGCCCTCTATGTATTTATGAGCCCTCGTCTCCCTTTGTGGTTGTTTCATGTTTCCCCAGCCCGTTATGTCTGTGTTTTCCCCGTGCTCTCTCTCCTCCTGTCGGAACCTCTGTGCACTTCCTGTTTACTTTGTGACTCTCACGCCCGTACATGTCATGTTCAGTTCACCCCGCCCTGTCTCGTTATGATTATCAGTGTCACCTGTGTTCCCCGTGTGTTCCCACTTTCCTCGTTAACCCTCTGTGTATTTCTGTCTGCGTCTCCCTCTGTTCAGCGTGACGTCGTCCCTCATGCTGCGTGGATTTCCCTGTGTCTCTCTCTCCGAGTGTTAGTTTACTTTTCCCAGTTTAGTTTTTTATTTCCTATGTCCTGCCTCTTCAGCAATAAAGCTGCCTTTTTGAGTTCATTCCCTCGTGCCTGTGAGTCCTGCATTTTGGGTCCTCCTCCTGCCTGCCACACAGCCGAGCCTTGACAGTACGACGTCACCAGTAATGGACCCAGCAACTCACAACCCCTCCGCTGAGCTCCGGGAGGATTTGATCTATACGGTGGAGTACCACTGTCAGGAGTGGGAGGCGCTGCCAGGAGACGAACACCGGGAGGTCGTAGCCGCCCGTCTACAGCGGATGGTGTCCGGACTCCCGTGGCTGTTCGGCGCGCTGCACCCCCACATCCGGGACTTCCTTGTTTCCACCGTAGGCGTCCGCCCGGAGCTGCCTCTCCAGTGTGAGGGGTCGGAGGACGTTCAGCCCGGTCCGCTGGAGGATTCGCGGCCCGGCTCATCTCCTCCCCCCTCTCGGCGAAAACGGCGCTCACGCCGCCGCCGCCCTAACGTTTCTGAGCAAACTCCGGTGGTGAGTGACACTAACTGTTTCTTCCATGCCACTTCCAAGTCGGACCAACTCGGACAATATTCTGCTCCTGAGTCCGCTGTTTTTCAGGTCCGTAACACATCAGAAATGAATAGTGAGTTTGAATATGACTGTGTTTCCAGGGCTCATAATGTTTCTAAGTTCACCTCCGCACCTTTTAAGCACGAGACTGAGTTCATTACCCCCCCAGAGACTGCTGTTCATGCTGAATTAAAGAATCCTGGCACTGTGAGCTCCATGCGCGTCATCCCAGAGGCCATTAACTCCGTGTCTGGTAATTCTGGGTCGGTTAATCCTGAACCTGCATTGCCTACCCTCACGCCCATGTTTCAGTGTGACTATTTTTCCTGTGCTCCTCCCAGGTCAGCAGCAATTAACACACAGACTGATAATCTCACCTTAGAGAAGCAAAAGACTATTGTTGAGCTGCATACTCATGAACAACACCGTGAAGTTAACAGTTCTGAGGTCCCTGTACCTGCTGAGTATAAGACTGTGAATGGTGTTTCTTCACTCCTGGACTATGCTGCTCTCCAACCTATATATTTAGAAACCGTTTGTGTGAATGCTCCTGTGTCCGCAACGGATCCCTTTGTGCTCGGTATTACTGACTCTGCTAAACCTGGATCTTCCTGTGCTGTGACTGTTTTAGAGACTGCTACTCCTAACATGGACAGCTTAAGGCCTACAGAGTTGCCAGGAGTGACTCGCCATGAATCTCTGTTAGCCGCCCGGCCCGAAGCTCAGTCGCCACCTCCACCACATTCAGCCTCGCTTCCCATAGCACAGTCACATCCACAGCCTGACTTACTACAAACCTTATTTCAATCCCTAGCCCAGTCAATAGCTCAGTTGGCAGAGGAATCATCAGCCTTATCGTCAGCTCGGTTTCCAACTTTACAACCATCACTGCAGTCTCCAGTGTCCCCAGTGCAGTCTCCAGTGTCCCCAGTGCAGTCTCCAGTGTCCCCAGTGCAGTCTCCAGTGTCCCCAGTGCAGTCTCCAGTGTCCCCAGTGCAGTCTCCAGTGTCCCCAGTGCAGTCTCCAGTGTCCCCAGTGCAGTCACCTGCAGCCCTGCTTTCCCCAGTGCAGTCTCCAGTGTCCCCAGTGCAGCCTCCTTTAGCACAGTCACCCACTCAACCACCAGCACCACAACCGTCACCACCTCTAGTTCATTCCCCTGTGGAGTCATTAACTCCACCACCTACTCCACTCTCACCACCACCGTTACAACAGACATCAGTTCAGTCCCCTGTGCCAGTGCAGACGCCCTCAGTTCAGTCTCCCGTGCAGTTATCTACTTCACCACCGTCAGTAGCTCAGCTCCCACTCTCACCCGTGTCTCCAGCAGCTCAGCTCCCGCTCTCACCCGTGTCTCCAGTAACTCAGTTAGCTGCCCAGCAGCCACTCTCCGCTCAGTCTCCTGTGTCGCCAGTTTTGCTCATTCACTCCATGCAGAGAGGTAACTGGATTTCTACTCAGGGTACTTTCCATGGTTTAGCCGCCGTTGGCACAGTTTGCCACTCCAGGGCTTCCCCAGAGGCTAGGTCTCAGTCACCAGCTGATTCTGGACCCCTGAAGTTTAAGCAGCCCCCTAAGAACTGCACCATGTTCGCATTGCCTGGGCAGAGTCAGTGCTCAGTGCAGCGCCAGTTGTCCTCATGTCGGCCGAAGGACTTCATGCCTGTTGGCGTTGTTTTGGCCTCCGCTGGAGGGTCCGAGGGGCCCGTTCAGCCTCCTGTCTCCGCTGGAGGGTCCGAGGGGCCCGTTCAGCCTCCTGTCTCCGCTGGAGGGTCCGAGGGGCCCGTTCAGCCTCCTGTCTCCGCTGGAGGGTCCGAGGGGCCCGTTCAGCCTCCTGTCTCCGCTGGAGGGTCCGAGGGGCCCGTTCAGCCTCACGCCGCATCGGCTGGAGGGCCCGAGGAGCCTGTCCAGCCGCCATCTGCAACCGCCTCGTCCTCGTCTGGCCCGGCCTCAGGGTCTTCGTCCTCGTCTGGCCCGGCCTCAGGGTCTTCGTCCTCGTCTGGCCCGGCCTCAGGGCCTTCGTCCGCTGCAGCCTCCTCAGAGCCTTCGTCCGCTGCAGCCTCAGCCTGTGCTTCGCCTGGTCCCGTCTCGACTGGTCCTGTGCCCACCGGGCCTCGGCCAGTACGCCTGACACTGGAGAGCCGCCGCCGCTGCCTTCCGCGCGGCCGGGCCCCTGAACTGCACCGCCTTCGCCTGAGTGGCCGCCGTCGCCTTCCGCACGGCCGGCCCCCGGACCACCTTCGCCTGAGTGGCCGCCGTCGCCTTCCGCACGGCCGGCCCCCGGACCCTCTTCTCCTGGGTGGCTGCCGTCGCCTTCCGCACGGTCGGCCCCCGGACCAGCGCTGTCATCGTCGCCGCCGCCTCCCGCGCGGTCGGCCTCCTGAACTGCTCCGTCGTCTCCTTCACCGCCGCCGTTTCCACGTCTCCGCCGTTGCCTTCCGCATGGTCGGCCCCCTGAACTGCTTTGTGTTTGGGTTGTTTTCTTGGGCTCCGGTGTTTGCTGTGCTCTTCTTTTGTTTTCTGTTCCGAGCCCTCCGTCCTGGGCCCCCGCCGCCCGCCCTGGGTTGTTTTCTGTTTGGTTTTGTTTTTCTGTGTTTGGGCTGTCTGGAGCCAGCCCTTGAGGGGGGGGGTACTGTCATGGTCCTGGGCCATGTTGGCCCAGTGTTCTTAGTTTTCTTGTATGTTTTATTCCATGTTTCCCCTGCCCATTATGTCTAAGTTCTCCCCGTGCTCTCTCTTCCCCCTGTGTGCCCTCTATGTATTTATGAGCCCTCGTCTCCCTTTGTGGTTGTTTCATGTTTCCCCAGCCCGTTATGTCTGTGTTTTCCCCGTGCTCTCTCTCCTCCTGTCGGAACCTCTGTGCACTTCCTGTTTACTTTGTGACTCTCACGCCCGTACATGTCATGTTCAGTTCACCCCGCCCTGTCTCGTTATGATTATCAGTGTCACCTGTGTTCCCCGTGTGTTCCCACTTTCCTCGTTAACCCTCTGTGTATTTCTGTCTGCGTCTCCCTCTGTTCAGCGTGACGTCGTCCCTCATGCTGCGTGGATTTCCCTGTGTCTCTCTCTCCGAGTGTTAGTTTACTTTTCCCAGTTTAGTTTTTTATTTCCTATGTCCTGCCTCTTCAGCAATAAAGCTGCCTTTTTGAGTTCATTCCCTCGTGCCTGTGAGTCCTGCATTTTGGGTCCTCCTCCTGCCTGCCACACAGCCGAGCCTTGACACATGCTCCTCATGTTCTCTCTCCCTCTAGTTTAGTTTATATTTTTATATTTTATAGTTTTGTATCGTTTTCCCTCGAGTCAGCAATGAAGCTGCATTTTGAGTTCGCCCCCATGTGTTGCGAATCCTGCATTTTGGGTCCAATCTCCTGCCTGCCACAGAGCAATTCATGACAGAAAAGAAAAACAAAAAGTGATTTCATGGTTTACAAAAAGTTCATGATTTTCAATTTAAATTGGTAAATGCTGACCTAATAGGAAAATGTTAAAACAATATTTCATTCCAGTTTCAATCATATCGAGGCGATCGTGGCTCAAGAGTTGGCAGTTCGTCTTGTAACCGGAAGGTTGCCGGGACAGTCTCGGTCGTTGTGTCCTTGGGCAAGACACTTCACCTACCGCCTCCTGGTCTGCCCCAGGGCAGCTGTGGCTACAACTGTAGCTTACCTTCACCAGTGTGTGAATGAATAGTGGAATTGTAAAGCGGTTTGAGGGCCCGAAAAGCGCTATATAAATGAAATCCACTATTATATGATTCATTTAAATCTTACTTTTTCACTTCTCTGTGTACTATAAATAGAACACACAGCTTCTGTTTCCATCCTGAAACTAAAAACCTGCTGCGCATCATCATCTTCTGCTTTAATATGTCGTTGCTGTCATTGTGTTTTTGTCTTTTCTCCTCAATTCAGTCAATTTGTTATTTTTATTTTCCCAGATTGGTCTCAGTGAAATCGATCGTCCAGTCTCCTCATGTGAAGACTCGACCTCGAGCAGAGATCACGACCAAACCTACTCTACACTCAGACACAATAACCAGTTTTCAGACATGAACTCCTGTGAAGCTGAATGACTGCATGAGCGTACCAGTCATTTTTCTCCCATTGCTTCCATCTTTTAACCCAGTATCTTGTCAAAACATGTAATAGACACGCTGGTCCACCGTGTACATTTGACACTTTGCCCCTTACAAAACATGAAATGGACACACATGCAGAAGTTGCAGTAACAGCAGAGGGAGATTTATTTCAAGCCAACATGAAAATAATCATCCGAAAGCCTTTAAATAAATGTTATTAACACATTTACATGCATATACATATTAGCCACCTAGCTTAACTGTTTCTGATGATTAAGGACGAATGTACTTTGTCCTCACTACCGACTTCATGGCTTTACATATATTACTCCCCCTGCTGGTAATGCAACTTCTGCATTCATGTCCATTTCATTTGTTGAAGAGGTAAAGCGTGCGATGGACACTGTTGACCGACGTGTCTGTTACACGTTTTGCCGTGATATCAGTTTGATCCTTTAGCCACAGTGTCAATGAATGACGTACATGGATCTACAGTCTGCCCAAGTCACCTATTAGAAGGTCTACTTTTTAATTAAAATAAAAGTCATTTCAAAGTTTCTAAACTATCTGGAATCACTCGTCTCATTCTTTGTTTAAAATATGTTATGAGGACACATTTGTGTCTTAGGAAGAGTGTGGATTCCAAATGCAGAAAGACTTGAACTCAAAACACAGCGTTATTAGCTACCAAATGGCAAACTTAACAACACATACAGATGAGTAAAACAGGAGCAAACAGACTGAAAACTAACACTGACAGGGAGAAGGGAGAACACACAACAAGGGAGTGAAGGAAACTAAAGGCTTAAATACACAAGAGGTGATCAGGGAGATGGAACTCACAAGAACACAGGTGAACAAAATCTGACAAATAAGACAGAGGATGCAAAACTGAATGTACGGGCAGGAGACGGGGGACTAACAAAATAAAACAGGAAGGAACACACTGAGACTGAGACTTGGACTAGGGATAAACAGACATGGAGACATGACAGACTGGGGACACAAAAGGATGAAACACAGAGATGAATGTCTTGAGATATATTAACTAGATATATTAACTACAGAAGACAGGGAACACAGATATGCACAAAAAATAAACAAAAACAAACCACACAGACATGAACACAATGGGGAGACCAGAGGTAAAACGACACAGAGACACTGGAGACACAACACAGGGACGAAACAGACTGGACACAAAAGGACAAGAAATCAAGAAATATAAATAACAAACTCATAGACAACAGAGTGTAACATATTCAGGAAGTAGAAGCTAAATTAACTTGTAACTTTCAAAGATACATAATTACATAATTTCCTTAGGTACAAATAAAGTATTCTCATTCCGATTCTGATGTAAATAAGTCCAGAATAAAACTGGAAATATTGAATCAAAGACTCGGGACCATGACAGGTGTAGGCTAATTTTTTTTTTTATTGTCAGTATCTAGCTCTGTTCATTTCCATGTATCTGATGCTACTTTTTGAGTTTGCACCTACACCCTCAGCACACACTTCCAAATGTCTTGTTGTTTACAGCTTGGATAACTTTCTCAATATTGAAAAGATAAACGACTTGCAGGACATTTTCTGATGAGAACGAAAAGAATCAAACAATTAAGTCACTAGACAGGTGTACTTAATCATGTGGCAGGTGAGTGAACACAGCTTTGTATTAAACAGTTTTTATTTTGACAGGAAGCCCCTCAGTGATGAGCTTTCTGTCAGTGTCACTGCTCCTTTAGTAGGTGAGTTGCAGATGGATTCACACGATGAAACTGCAGCCACTTAAATAACATTAGTAAACTCCAAACACTCTGTTTTGAAAGACAAAAAAAAAGGTTACAAGAAAATGTCAAAGTTGAAATTGAAAATTAAGAAAATGTAAAACTAAACCATAAATAAATGGACAAAAAAAACCCTGTGAAAGCAGAGAAGTGTGGGTTTGAGGGAGGGACCACAACAAGAAACGAAAGTTAGAAGTTCCTGGTTTGCAAACGGAGAAGAAAGAGAAGCAGCATTAACCATTAAGCCGTCAGAACCTGGAGATGAAACTCTGTCACATTTTGATCTGCTTCATCTTCCTCTGTGAGTAAATTCTTCTTATTTCTTATTTATAAAGATGTTTGCAGGTTTTGCACTACATCAGAAATAGTGCTGAAAGCAGAAGCCAAGGTTGTCTGTAAGTCAATGTCCACCACTGTTCTCACAGAGCAGATGAAAGCCTGCATTCATACTGGTAAAGGTTTAACAGTCAATGGAAATGACAGAATTACAGCATAGTTTGTTGAGATTAAGACATACCCCGCCTCCTCGAGTTGACAGGTGTGCCAAGGTAAGTATCCCCGTCAGAATTTGTTTCCCTTACGTCGGAGCATTCGGTGTGGACGGAGAGCGGATCCAATTGCCTCCGCCTCCATTACATTACCGTTTAGTTTGTTGGATGATTTCAATAAAGCAAGGATATTTTGACTGATAATTATTTGTATCCTTCTCTAACTGTACTGTACAAAGAGCTAAAACGTCCAAAATTTCAGAAGTAATAACTCATTATTAGAGGTGTTTGTGATCTAAAAGCCCAGTGCGCGCTCCCGAAGCAGGGGAAACAAATTCTGTCGGGGATATCTACCTTGACACGTCACCTGGTTAGCAGCTGCGTTCAGACCGACAGCAGCTCGTTTGTGTTCAGAGTGCTGCTTCCTTCTTTTCCAAACCACTAAACCACATTTAGAGCTTGTAAGGAAACAACCTTATCATTGAGTTCAGGAGGAACAGCACAGCTTTAATGTTAACGGAATGAAAACTCTGAATATTAAGTAACTATTTCAAAAACCTCAAAGCAGATCAAGATCTTAATACAAACAAATAAAAGGTCAGTTTTCAAGCTTTTAACTGAGCGGTTCTTCAGCAGATGGCTTGTACCGATGTCAGGAAGAACCAGGATGATTTTGTTCAAATGAAAAATACAAAGAGAGTGAATTTAAATGAACTACTTTAAATTGTTTTGTTCAATTAGAGAGAATAATTATCTGTTTCAGTTTAATTTAATACAATATTTAAAATCAAATGCAGTGTTTACAGGAAGTTGGTAACTGATTGTTCATATTTTCTACAGACCTGCAGGATGGAAACACTGGACTTGCCAACGCTGAAACTCCCGTCTATGAAGGAGTGGAAGGAGGAAACATCACAGTCGAATGTAAATTTTATTTCCCAGGAAGTACGATGTTGTTCTGCAAAGACAAATGTGAAAAAGCAAACGTTCTCATTGAAACAGCTGATTACACAGCTCAGAGCGGCAGATACAGCATTACATTTGTAAAAAAGAATTTACTGTTAAAGGATATTGTGTACGTGAGCATCACACAGCTGAACAAGTCTGATTCAGGATGGTACAGGTGCACACTGGACAGAAGTTTACAACCATGTGATTTTCAGCTTGTCATCACAGGAGGTGAGTAAAGAAATGTATTCATGTCCCTGAAGATGTGAACTTCTCACTGACCACAGTTACTTTTCTTTCAATAACCTACATGTGTCATATTTACACTACAAGTTTAGTTCAATGAGTTGTGCTGTAAACACACATTAACCTCTATTACTCACATGCAGACAGAAAACCTGCTTCAAGCAGGATTGTGATTATTCTGATTTTTCCTTGTTCACAGCTTCAAAAACTCCAACACCTCATGAGCCTTTATCAACATCAACATTTCTCCTGTCGGCCTCCACAACAACAACAACAACAACACAGCATGTGAACGTCAGTTCAGGAAGCTTCACAGCTTCATCAGCCTCCTCTGAAGTCTCCAGACAGCCTCAAACAGCTGCAGGTTCAGGTACATCGTATATGCATGTGGGTGTGAGTGTGGATCCGTCACTATGTTTATCAAAAAAATACAAACCTCATGGAAGAAGGGGTCTGATTTATTCCTATAAGTATGAATAGAAACAGACACATTGGAGAAATACACAACTCAGAAGTAAAAGATAAAAGTATTTAAATTAAAATAGATTTAAAGTATCAAAAGTAAAAATTCCAGATTCGCTGCAGGATGAGGTATATTATTTTTGTTTATTTAAACATTTTTCTTGTTATTCCATCTTATTGTACCCTCATTATAGCTTGAACGAAATTTATATAATTCTTTATTTGAGTATGTTTTGTAATATTAAGCTACAGAAGTGAAGTTATAAAATAAATGTACTGCAGTAAAGATCAGACACGGGGCCATTTACATAAAAAGGGAAAGACCAACTCTGAATTGAGGAGGGGGCCTAAGGCTACATCTGTCACCATCTTACAATGCTGTGATTGCAGCCATTGCCAACTCTCTGTGAATGGTACTCATGGCCATTGATCAGTGGTTGTTGATCAATGGTCAATGGGATTTTATCAATGGGCATTCAGTGGTGCTAGTTTCAGTCATTGTGCAAGTGTACTTTTTATAAGATTGGGGAATCCTGCAGTCAGCTGAGACTGAAGAAGTCACTTGGATGAGTGACGAAACGTTTCTCCCACTAAAAACACGACGTCCAGATGAACAGAATTAACCTCTGGGGTGGCGCCAGTGTCCGGCAGCCTCGCCTCTGTCAGTGCGCCCCAGGGCGGCTGTGGCTACAACGTAGCTGCCATCACCAGTGTGTGAATGGGTGGATGACTGGATGTGTAAAGCGCTTTGGGGTCCTTAGGGACTAGTAAAGCGCTTTACAAATACAGGCCATTTAGCATTTTTTTTTATCTGTGGTTGGTTGAATGACTGAGACTTTGTTTCACAAATGCATTTATTACATATCACATATTTAGAGTGTAACAGCATAAAATCTGTTCTATTACGTTGCAGATAAGCTGCTTCATGTGACTCTGATTCTGGTCGCTATGATCACCATCTTATCAGCAGCTTTGCTGATTTTCTACAAGAACAGGAAGATTAAACTAAAAGGTGAGCCTGTAGTAAACAAATTCATCTCTTCATTCCACAACATGACCGGCATGCAGGTTCATTTCCTGGAGATTAACCCTAAACTTAATGTTAAGCCAAACCTTTATAATATATTGTGTAATATTTATTATGGGGACTTTTTATTGCAAAATGTGAAAGTGTAAATAACTTTATGCTTTAATAATAAAAGTAACAAGAAAATCTGAAAGGAATCGAAAGCCCTGTGACACGGTCATTGGTTGCAGTTTACTTCAAATCAGTCATTGTTTAATGATTTCAGTTCTTTTTCCTCATACTGTTCAGTTCTTTGAGTTCTGTTACTGTGTCACTTAATGTGACATAAATACAGATGTTTATTTTTTGCATGTTTTTCAGGACCTATGAAAACTGATCATGCTGACATCTCACAGGTGGGTTTTAGGAGTTATGAGTGACATGAGCTTCATTACTACTTGATTAGGATCAATCAGCCAGTTTGTTTTCTTTCTCCAGGCCAACTGGCTTTATGGAAACATCACAGAGGATGAAGCTCAGAACCGTGTAACTCCTGTGCGGGTGTCTTCAGTTTATGACTACCCCGAAGGCTCGCAACCAGATGGAGTTGAAAACCAAGAGCTCTACAGCCTCGCCACCGCTCCTCAGAACACAGTAAATAGAATCATGGTTTGATTTTAAACTCTGGCATCAGAAACAATGATCGGTGCAACATTTTGGGCAGTAAAGTAATTCACTAGCTGTCTTGATCGATCTGTTATACTGTCTCTTATATTATAGTGATTTACTACATGCAAAAAGTTGCTGTTTGATTCCAGGCAGAAACAGAAATTGCTTCAGGAAGAGCAGCAGATGTAAAACTAAATCAAAACTCTAAAAAACTCTAAATCAAACCATGCAGCCTTGTGACAAATCAGCAGCAGAAATGACCAATGACAGTTAAACAGTGCAGTGATGGATCTTTTGTTAAAACAACAGAGTGGAAGCTCATAGGCTTGTGCTGGTATCAGTTTCTGTAGCATAAGTAAAATAGATTTCTATTTTAAATCACTCTTACTTTATCAACAAGATGAAGGTAAACTTTTTTTAAGAGTTCACAAATTTAGTCTATTTTTTAACCTACATGTACAAAAATTATCTTCTGTCTGGTAGTATCTCTAAATGTTCATGTAATTACAAATTCATTTTTAAGATTCTGAAGCTTGATGCCACCTTTTTATTTCAGGCTACAGATGACATGAATGATGCTGATTACACTGAAGTGGATTTTTCCCACATTCCTTCCTCCAACAGCGCCCCCTGTGGTAATATATGTGACACTGTCTACTGTACACCTGCGATTTATGCCAATCACCCCAACGTTGGTTCACCTCCTCTGTACTCTACTGTTGAAATACATTAGATCTAATGCTGTGGATGGCACCTCAGTAGTCAGCAGGTGAACATAATTAGCCTTGGATAAATGCAATATTTTATGATAGTTACTCATTATTTAGCTTAAAAGATAACTAATTCACTTTTTTTTTTCAAACTATGGTATTTCCCAATAATGTTATTGTCATAATTGACAGACAATTACATAAAATCATAATATTAGTGCTAGCTGGCGTTAGCCAGTACAATTCCGGCCACCTTTTTGTTCAAATATGGCCACTTGTGTTTACAGAAAAGAGAATAATGCATCATTAAAGACCTCAAAAAGCTGGTCCAACTTTTTATTTAAAAAAAATACTCTCTGTGAAGTTGTCTCTGTCTGTTACTCGATATAAATGGTAAATGGCCTGTATTTATATAGCGCTTTACTAGTCCCTAAGGACCCCAAAGTGCTTTACATATCCAGTCATCCACCCATTCACACACACATTCACACACTGGTGATGGCAAGCTACATTGTAGCCACAGCCACCCTGGGGCGCTCTGACAGAGGCGAGGCTGCCGGACAGTGGCGCCACCGGGCCCTCTGACCACACCAGTAGGCAACGGGTGAAGTGTTTTGCCCAGGGACACAATGACCGAGACTGTCCAAGCCGGGGCTCGAACCGGCAACCTTCCGATTACAAGGTGAACGCCCAACTCTTGAGCCACGATCGCCCATTTCTGGATTATATCCAGAAATGTTTGCCAACAGTCTATATTGAGAAGGATATTCTAACAACTTTACTGAATGCAGTGTGATATCCCAAATGGAAAAGATATATATAAATCTTATAACGTTTGTATCTGTCTTGTGTGAAACTTGTATGAAAAGCATACAAGAGTGAAAACAGATATAAGATCCCTTGAAAAATTATAAATGAAACTTGTATGTTTTGGATACTTACTAAAACAATATATGAAAGTAATGAGAAAGTGGACAATAAGTCCAGCTCATTTCCTCTAATCTATTCAGTCACAGAACATTTTATTGCAGGTTCACACAAGAATTTGAGGGATGAATTTAAATGTCATGTTATGTTGTCTTTTTCCACATGTATCCCGTGTGTGGATAAATGTCAGTGATGGATGTCTCTTATAATAGCAGCAGTAGTTCTGAGAAGATCTCTTTGTATCCTCCCGACCTTTAATACAAAATGAAATGAGAGCTGGTTGGAATGAAATTCTACAAACTGTTTAATAGATATTGGCCACAAATATAAGGTCCCAACAGTGTCACCGTAAAACTTCTTATTTATGTCATTTTACACTGAAAATGATGAATGTACTGAATTTACTGTATTAATTTAACAAATTTTATTTTGTTAAATTAAAAACAATATTATTATATTCATTTAAGCTATTGCATTTGCATATATATGTATATGTTTTATATCTGTTATTTATGTTTCACTGTGCTCAGCATTACAGTATTTTTTTAGGATGCAGTAAACTGTAAAACAATAATGCTGTTTAAATAACTGAACTGTAATAAATCAACTTTGTCTTGTGATCTGAGGTCAGCAGAGATTGAAGTTTACTGCCTCTACATCACAGCTAAGAGGTTTAACAGTCTTAATATCCAGCATTAGGTGATTAAAAATGATCAGAGGAAACTGTTTCCTGCTAATAAAGCATTTCTATTCTTAATCAAAGATAAATCAAAATATAAGTTTGATCAATATGTAAATGAGAAATGTAGTTTGAGTAGTAGAAATGATGATATCTGAGAACTGTGTCACCGACTCTTTATGACCTGTATTTGTAAAGCGCTTTACTAAGGACCCCAAAGCGCTTTACACATCCAGTCATCCACCCATTCACACACACATTCACACACTGGTGATGGCAGCTACATTGTAGCCACAGCCACCCTGGGGCGCACTGACAGAGGCGAGGCTGCCGGACACTGGCGCCACCGGGAGAAAAATTATTAAGTATTGTCATTGTTAAACACAGAACCATGATTTATATGTGGTTTTACTGATAGTAACACAGTCAGATAGACAGAGGGGATAAGGTGTGGGTGGACCTTGGATAATTAAATGTCAGCACCTTGATTGGATGGCTAAAATGTGAAGATGTGACATCCAGTGAAGGAAGGGGGAGAAAGGGTGAGTGGGTATAAAAGGGGGATGAAGAAGAGATTCTGAGTTCTTCCCTTTTGTCTTCTGTGAGATGAGCGGTTCAGACAATTGGATCTAAGAGGTTCACAGTTCAAATTCCAGCAGCGATGCTCGAGGGGAAACTGCAGTCCAACCTGTAAATGTGCAAAATTTTGTATTTTTTGGCTTTTCATCTGCTCATTTTTGCCTCTTTAGTTAATTCAGATGGATTTTCATTTACATTTATACTTCCACTGCCCAGTGGCTTTCCTACTGAGTGATTATCATCAACTCAGAACATGAGGATAAGTGCATCTTCAGATCCAGGTGTGCTCATCCTTTCTCCAACCTCTCCTCACCAAAGATAAGAGCAAAATCAGCATTAGCTCAGGTAGATAAGTGAGTAGTAAGACAGTAAAAATCATCACTTAAACTATTAGATTTCTTTTTTGCTTTTGCTAAATTTCTTGCATAAAATTTCTTGCATTTAAAGTCTAAATTGTGGGCATTCACTTTCTAACCTTTTGTGAAACAGTAAAGTCTGAGTCGTATTCTTTATTAGCTCACAAAGCTCTTACAGGTTACCAGGTCAAGACTTTATAATCAGAGAGCACAACCAGACTACCTGTATAGGAGTTTGTTGTGCCATACTCGACAGTTGGGTGCTGGGTCATTGAACCCAAGACCCTGAAAAGTCAATAGTTGGCACCTGGACAGTTTTTGGACACTGAATCTGTGACCCTGCAGATCTACATTTGGTTTAGAGAAGAACGTTTTGGACACTGACGATCTTCCTGGGCTCTAACTGATAAACCCAAAAAGCTCAGACCCAGAGACATGTTGTTGTTGTTTTGTGAAAAAAAACATGAAGATTGGCAGGTTTAAAATTCTACATCTAGATGCAGTAACTATCATCCTAGTAAATATTAGAAATAACAGCCTAAATACAGCATGTGAAAGGTTGAAAGAAATAATTAGACACTGCAGGTAAACAGAGAAAGGATGAAGGTCAGGCGACAGCATAAATGCTGCACAGAGTCAATATCACACAGAAGATGATTTAGGAAGCTCATGTGTTGTTTCTTCTCTCAAGCCGAGTGTTATTTTCACTTTGTTGAAGTGTTAGAATATATTTCTGACTCCCTCAGTTCTGCTGTCTACAGCAAAGCTTTACTTCCTTTTATGTAGATACAGTTTAAATATATGATTCTGCTGCTTACGTGGTACATGGTGTTGTCGGTATAGCCCCCGGGAGTGTCGAACTCCAGGCCTCGAGGGCCGGTGTCCTGCAAGTTTTACATCTCAACCTGGATCAACACACCTGAATCAAATGATTAGTTCCTTGCCAGGCCTCTGGAAAACTTCAAGACATGTTGAAGAGGTAATTTAGCCATTTAAATGAGCTGTGTTTGATCAAGGACACATCTAAAACCTGAAGGACACCGGCCCTCGAGGCCTGGAGTTCGACACCTGTGCCCCAGACTGAGAGTAATTTATGATGTAAAATAAGTGATGACTTGACCCCGACTTTAGTATATATATATTACTACTCAAGTACGAGTTTACATCCTGTATATAGTGCAGAAATAGCTGAGGTCAGTGAGTATGAAGTGTTTCTGCAGGTTCCTGTCATTGAAGGCTATAAAAATAATAAGTACTCAGCTACAAATCTTCCACTGGTGTGCTGACATCAGACTTTTGAGGCCTCAGTTTGGTTAAATATCTGTCACTTTGTGATACCGTGAAAACAAAAACATTGAGTGAAATGTGTTTCTAAGGTAGTTCATAAGCTGAAACTTTCAGGAGCTGTGATGTTAATAGTGCAGAAAAAGAAAAGAGGAAGTCCGTAGCCACAGCGAGTTTCTTCTGTTAACGTGGGAAATGCATTTGCGCTTTGTCTAAACGAGAAGGTCGCGGTTTAGTGCCCAGAAATGAGTCATCACCGGGGTGTGCTGAGTGTTAAAAGTTGAAACGATGACAATTAAAGAACTGTAACTAAAGACAATATTTTTGTGGTTTAATAATGCAGTCTATAAGGTATCAGGAGCTATCAAAGTCCTGTGTTTAACACCAAATAGTCAAATATTGATATTCATTCTATAAACTGCAGTGTTAGATCTTCATTTCTGTTCCTGTTATTAACCAGGTCAGTCTGGTCTGTGGTTTGCAGCCTAAGAACAGGCAGAGTTTCCTTCGTAAAAACAGAAAAACTGTCTTCTTTTCTGAGTCGACCCTAAAGGGGAAAGAGTGTGTAATTAGAACAACTGCAGTAAGACAGGGTTGCATTCCTCAGGGTGAGACGATATTTAACTGCAGACCATTACATTGTCTTGGGACACAGTGTTGATGTTTCTTAAAGAAGCAAACTAACTGCAGAAGGAAAGTAATTTAACTGGATGTCACAGCAGCAGAGACAATCACATCAGTGTTTGTCTCATCTGTTTTAGAGGAATCGCTGTACTAACAATAACCCCCATCGCAGCTTTGTGTAAGAGGATCTCTGCTCTCTCTGAACGGCATGAAATGAGGGCAGAGAATTCAAAATACAGAAAATGTGTTTGAAGCACGATACATGATGTGACGGTCGAGGCAAATTTTACCACAATGTGGTGTTTGACTTCCTGTTTCTTTATGTCACCACAATTTTCTCATAGAGCCTTCAATATATAAAACACTGTGTGTAATACATGAAAGAATCCGCTGTGCTCCACAGAGGTTCGCCGTTCATTGTTTTATATATTGTAGGTCGGTGGTTTAATAATGACCAGCACAAGGCGATAAAACTTGTTGGCTCTGATTTCGAACTCTTCAACCACAGCGAGATAAATATGTTAATAAAACATTTATCAGCTACAGCTCATCTTACAAACAGGAAACACAGACTTGATTTTCATCACATTGTGGCATTCATTAGAAAAGAAAAACAGCATTTACCCAAATCTTCTTCTTCATTTTACCACTCACTTAAAAATCACTAAAATGATCTCCTGACACCCCTGGTGCCACCCTCCACCATTTAAAAATGGTGCAGCTCATAGCGCAGAGCGGCTTTACGGATGCCTGTGATTGTGCCAGAGCACATTATGAATCAACACCATGGACATTTCAGATTTAAACACAGTTGGTTGATTGTTCCACTCTGAAAATTGAATTAAGGTGAGTGTTATTAGCTCTCTGGGGTTGACGGACGTCGCACCTCCAAATCACATGACCGATATAAGCTGACATAGCCACAGGCTGCTTTCTGAAGCTTGTATTGAAAAAGGGATCATTACTCCAAGGTTTTCAACACAGTGCTCTTTGGTGACATCTGGTGGCCAAAAATATGAAGCGCATAGCAAATTAAAATGAACTGCTTCATTGTGACTGTCCATTCTATCTGAGCTGATATCGGAATATCGCTGTGGTGCTTTGAACATGTATTTTTGGGGTGTAAAAAAATAACGTTATGTCTATATGTTTAATAAATCATTTTAATGAATAAACCTGTGACATGTTCTCCATTTGTTTGTGACTTCTTGACATTTGTAGACATGATAGATAAAAATACATCATATATAATAATGTGCAACCACAGGTGGGAAGTAACAAAGCACAAATACTTTGTTACTGTACTAAAGTACAGTTTTCAGTTATTTTTATTACTTTGACTCCCTACATTTTCAAAACAGGTTTTTCACTTTTGGTTTAACACATTTGGGTCAAAGTATTATTTTGTTACTGCCAGCTTTCAAACATCAAATCAATTCGAGCCTGAACAGAAGCACATGAAAGGCAATCTTGTTCGATGTTGCATAAAAAGAAATGACGTGTGCAAAGTCAGGGGTTAAAAGTAGGAAGGTATTTTGTTGTTGTTTTGTTCTGTTTTTGATTTGGTCTCAACAATGGAACGACTGCAGGTTTCCATGGTTGCGGTTAAGGTATTTGAGCATCTGACTAGCGTTACAAAAGAGGAGCAAGCATAAAGTGAGTGACTTGTTTTTTAAGTGTCAGGTAATTTCAAATGCAGCGTTTCAGTCAGCTCAACAAACATCAGCAAACACACAAACTGTTTGTGGAGTTTGTCTCACAGTGTGTTGCTAGCTAAAGGTCCAGCTGCTGTATTTCACATGTAGAAAAACTAAAGCTAACTTCACTCAGAGATGAAGAAAGATAAGAAAGACAGGAGAGGAAGAAGAGAACTTAGTTTTAAAGGGAAGGACTCCTCATATAAAGCTTACGTGTAAGTCCTCATGTTTTTAAATGTTGGGTCTGTACATGTGACATTATGTTTTTTCAGTATATATATCATGGTGCAAAACAAACTGAGGTAGTATAACTGTGTTATTTAAAGGCTGCATGAAAATCCTCAGTATGTTAGTGCAGGATCTGTACTGTGATGGACTTAGAGAACAGTGTTTGACTGGTGCACAGTGGCTGTGGTTTCATGGTCAGAGTAAGGTTGTATCAAGTTTAGCAGAGATGAATTGAAGTTAAGCTCATGATGCTTAGATTCATCCACTGAATTCCACTTTCATACAAACTTTATACCATCTAAAAAAAATACAGCATAAACAGTGTAGAGGATGCAAATCAGGCAGAACAACTCTGAAACATCTGCTCACATCCACAAAGAGCAGCAGGTTGGCTGATCACAGCCTGTGCACTAAGAAAATCCGCTGGAGCTTTCAGTAGAAATGATTGTGAGTTATGATTCTTTTCCTCTCACTGAACCATTACAACCAATGTTAGGGTTCCCCACCTGCTGAATCCACTTTAACCCCTGACTACATGTAACTGCCCCCAAAGGTTATTTTTTATGTTTGGTGTAGAATAAAGAGCCAAGCTTCAGCTGATGTTTAACCAGTAATTTAATCTCCTCTTCACCAGAAAACACAGAATAATGTGTGAGCAAAATTAAATTACAACCCAAATAAAAACGTACACACAAAGTAAAATACACAAACATGCTGCGTGTGCCTTTCTACCACACATTCAGGAGCAATTGCAGTCCCTGTTGTCCAGTTTTGCTCTTTATCCACAAGCTACAGCTGACAATAAAGCTAAAAATAAAACTGACTTTGACTTTGACTAGCTTGTTTTCTGGCTTGAGTCTTCACTCTCTGGCGACATGTGTGCCTTAATTAAACAACTGTCCAAACCATGCGCACCTGAAAGCGCAATACTCAGGTCCACCAGAAGGTGGCAACAATACAACACAGGAATGACATTAAATGGCCAGTTTTGAACAATATAATCACATCTTACTGGGACAGCTACACATTTTCCTGTTTAGAGGCAAAGTCACCCTCTACAATGAAGGCAACAGAAAATGGATATAATGGATATATATTTTCCTTCTTTTTCTTCAGATCCAAGCTGAGTATAATTAGAATTTTAAAAAGTTAGACTAAAGTTGTCGGGGGCTTGGTCTGTGATGCAGCATTTTGAGTTTACTTTGTACTTTTGGATTCCGTATGTTTTATTGGAAATATGTTAAGTTCTTGTGTTGTTATTATGAGCTACGATTTGGTGAAGTTTTATTCTAGTTTTTGTTTCATCTATGTCTCCTGATTTATGAGTCTTTTCCTGTCCTCCATGTAGTCTGTCTTGTCCATGTTCACTGTGTTTTGTTTTACTTCCACTTGTGGGGTCATGATTATTTGTGTCAGCTGTGTCTCCCCAGGTGTTTCTCTTCCCTCATTACCGGCCTGTGTATTTCACCTGGCCTTGTCTTTCTGTCCTTGCTTTCTGTTTGTTTGTTTGTTTGTTTGTTTGTTTGTTTGTTTGTTTGTTTGTTTGTTTTTGTATCAGCCGTAATAAAGGCTTGCTTTTTGTTTGATCATCAGTTCATTTTTCCTGTGTCTGCTTTTGGGTCTGACCCACAAACACACCGGCTCACTGCCGTAACAAAAGTTTTTATTCCCATCTAGTGATATTATTTTATAATTATGTTATTATAGCACAAGGTTCAGTTTGCTTTGCACCAAAATGGAAATATCCTCCAAAGAGCTACTTTTTACTTTATTACTTTTGCTTTACATTTCAGAGCCTGTACTTTTATTTACTTTTACATACACACACACACACACACACACACACACACACACACACACACACACACACATATAATGGCTTATATATATATATATAGTCTATTTCAGCGGTCCCCAACCTTTTTTGCGCCACGGACCGGTTTATGTCCGACAGTATTTTCACAGACTGGCCTTTAAGGTGTCGATAAATACAACAAAATAAAACCAGTAACGGTACCAAAACAAAGAGGTTTATTCACAACACACAGGAAAAGACCCAGGGAAACCGAGTTAAGGATAAAAAACAAGCATCAACTCTCACGGCGTGGTACCGCTCCATGACCCGGGGGTTGGGGGCTACTGGTCTATTTCTTTAGTATGTTTTTGACCTGGGGGTAGAATTGCTTATAAACGGGTAAAATAAAAATGTAACATATATAAGGTTATTCTGTTTGGTCAAAGTTTTTTCAGAAACAACACAATATCAAAAATAAATGAACTTCAAATAATCTAAAAAGAATAAATAAAAAAATAAACACCTGGTAAATATTTCCTTTAAACGCATTGCTGTTTAAGTTTGGATAGAGACTGGATGAACTTCTGAACATTAAAAGATTCAGTTTGTGACTCAAAACTTAAAATAGAAGTCGTAAATAAATAGACATTTTATTTCTGCATCGTCTGATAAATGAAATACTAAAGATTATTCTGTTTGGTATGATGAAAATGGAGGACAGCCAACACGAGTCAACTAGTCTAGTTATAAAATAGTCTAGTTTATATCCTATAATTATAGTTTAGTAAACCTCACACAGTCGGTTTCTTTAGAGCGTGAATGATACTCTGAAAATCAAAAACACTAAAGTTATGTGAGGAAACAGGAAATTTAAATAAAGAAACATTATTGCAGTTAAAAAAAGTCTTTGTGTGGGTGTGGGTGAGTTTTGAAGGCGTGACCTCGTCATTAAGAGAAGTAAGAAGTTCCTGGTTTGAAGTGAAGAAAAAGAGAAGCAGCATTAAACCATCAGAGCTCTGAGATGAAACACACTTTGGTCTGCTTCATCTTCCTCAGTGAGTAAATTTGCTTTTTATTTCTGTCACTTTCTCTGTTCTAAGTCTTATTTACCTTCGCTTTATTGTCATTTGTAGGTAATCAGCTGGTTTTACAACTTGCTTCACTTCTTTGATCTCTCTCATACAAATTGGAAAAGAGTCACTCAAACATAAAGCTCAGAGAAAGGACACTTTGTAATAGTTATAAACAGATAAAACCCGGAAATACAAAATTTTTGCACAAACTTCTGCTCTTGCACGCACGACTGCAGTGTGCAAATAATTTTTAGTTTCACATCACTTTGATCCCCAGAAATCACTTTGGAACATTGACAAAGTGAGAACTGGATGTTTAGCAGCGCGTCTAAAACGCTCATTTCACATACAAATATAGAATTAGCTGCTGCTGCTGCTGCTGCTGCTGATGATGATGATGATGTCATCCAAGATACAAAAATTAATTTTGACTTTTATTTATCTTTTTCACAACCTTAAACTCTGAATCTTCCACATCAGATGCTTTGTGTTCGTGTATAAAACAGGAAGTTTGCTGTTTGCAAAGTCAAATAAAAACAGAAAAGTGAAGTTACCGTAATTGAACTTCTGTCATCGGTTCAAATTAATAATCATCTGTCACATTTAATCTATAGTAAGATTGTAACTAATGATTGTTCATCCTTTCAGCAGCACTTCAGGATGGAAACACTGGTTTGGTCAAAGCACAAACTCTCACCCGCAGAGCAGAGGAAGGAGGAAACATCACAGTTGGGTGCAACTTTTATTTGTCTGGAAGCAGGAAACTCTTCTGTAAGAAAAAATGTGAAGATGGAAACATTCTTGTTGAAACATCTAATGATGCAGCTCAGAACGGCAGATACAGCATTAAATATGTAAAAAAAGGTGTTACCTCATATATTATGTATGTGAGCATCACACAGCTGAAACAGTCTGACTCAGGATGGTACAGGTGCTCTTTGGACAGAACTTTGAGGCCAGATGGAAACGATGATTTTGAGCTGATTGTCACAGAAGGTGAGTTTCTGCTAACAGTCGTGTTTGTCTTTGAAGGTGTGACAGAAGCTTCACGTCTCAAAAGCAGCTACTTTTCCTTCAAATCACCTACAGATGTTATATTTATCTGAAACATCAAGTTTCATCAGTTCTGCTGTCAAACAGCCCATAACCACGTCAGTCACATGCAGATATATAAACTGCTTCAAGTGGTCTTATTATGACTCTGATGCTTTCATTGTTCACAGCTTCAACCACTTCAACACCAAACGGGACTCTGAGACCTTTTTCAGCTTCAGTGTTTCTCTCATCAGCCTCCACACCACCAACAGCACAGAGTTTAAGCTCAACTTCAGGAAGCTCCACACCTTCATCAGCCTCCACGCCACACAAAATGGAAACAACACAGAGTTTAAGCTCCACACCTTCATCAGCCTCCACTGAAACCAAACATGCAATATCAGGTATATTGGGTGGCTGTCGCTTAGCAGGTAGAACAAGTCATCTTCTAATTGGAAGGCCATTCATCTGATCCCATATTCCAATGTGTTTATCAGAGTGTAACTGTTGGATAGAAAGCACAAGGTGTAGGAAAAAAGTGTTTGTCTAAAAAGATGAATAAGGCAGGTCGTACGAGTGCTCGAGTAGAAAAGGGCTTTGGGTTCATTCATGTGTTGTTATCAGAGAACTACACAAGAATGACACATTAAAAGCTGTGGAAGAAGCACTCTGATATTTTAGTGAATAAATTAGAAGCAATAAATTGTTCTGTCATTCTTGATAAACAGTTTGTCAGATAGTGTTTGATGAACTGTTTTCAGTCCAAAGATACGTTACTCTGTATGTGCACAACTTTACTGCTAAATGAACAGATGTTGAGACCACATGTTTACACTGTGAGTAAAAGAAATCTTCTCTGTTAAACTCCTGCAGATGTGCTGATTTATGTGGGTCTGATTCTGCTCGTTATGATCGTCGTCTTATCAGCAGCTCTGCTGATTTGCTGCATGAAGAGCAGGACCACTAAACCCAGAGGTGAGGCTAGGAAAACAGAAAAGGCTAAACATGCTCAGCTCAGAATGTCCCAGTTTGCATGAATTAAGTCAGGTGTGACGTTTCTGTCACGCTGTTTTCACTTTTGAAGTTCAGTCTGTTTGTAAAAAGAGCACCGGATGTTCATTTATGACTCACAACAGAAACTAATTGTAGCAGATTTGATTGATATGATTTTGATTCTTTATCAGTCATGTGTCTTATCTAACTGTAGTTCATATGTAGTTCTTCATATCGTTCCTGAGTTTAGTTCCTCAGGTTCTTCTTCCTGTTATGTGTCTTAAAGACAGACGTTTATTTTCTGACCTGCATGTTTTTCAGGACCTCCTGTGGAAACAGAGTATGCTGACACGCAGGTGGGTTTTAGGACCTGTGACACACATCAGCTTCATTATTGTTTGCTTTGTATCTGTCAGCTGGTTTGTTCTCCTGCTGCAGGCCGACAGGTTGTATGAAGATATTGGAAAGTGTGACATACCGAGCAGGTCACCTCCTGTAGAAGTGTCTTCAGTTTATGCCACCGCCAAAGACCCCAGTTCAGATGGAGTTGAAAATATAGACCTCTACAGCCTCGTCACCTCTCCTCAGAACAACGTGAGTAAAACTGTGGTCTGATTCTAAGCTGAGGTCATAAACCAGGTAACTGTTTGTGTAGTGAAGTAATTCATCTGTTCTCAGACACAAAGAGCCATGTTCCACTGAAGACTGAAGAAATAAAAGTTCTTCCTCTATGTTTGGAGCAGATAAAATCTTTTAAATTGAGAAAAAGATTCAAAAGAATCCTTTCTATACTGAAATGTGTATTTTTGAATAAATATCAGCTTCATACTCAGTGGGATTAAAAAAAAAACACCTTTCTGGTGGAAAACAAGTCTATCAAACGTTAAGGTTAATTAATCTGTATTTAACACAACTGTAAAACACTGTCCAGTAAAGGAAAAAAAAGCAGTAAATCCTTCGTTTGTGAACGTTGTCATGTTCAGATTTTGTTACAAAGGTATTTTGAAAGGTGACTTCAGAGGCTTTATGATTATTATGACAAAAATGTATTCTTGATTTTTGTTTTTTTCAGATGTGGGTTTTTCAATTTAAATATTCAACATTATTTAATTTTAACAGTCTTATGTCTAATGTTTGATCTCACCTCTTTATCTCATTAAGGCAGACAACCTCTGCTACGCTGAAGTGCATCTTCCCCACATTCCTGCCACCAACAGCGCCCCCTGTGGTGAAGCAACTGATGTTGTCTACTCAATGCCTCAGGTGGACCTGAGTACTGCCATCCACACCAAAGATGCTTCACCTCCTGTGTACTCTGTTTCCTCACTATGAATATATTAGTACTATTTTTAAACCTGTCCTGTCCAGCAGCTGTAACAAGCGTAATGGTCTGAATGCTTTGTTGTGCCAAACATATTTGCTTTCCCAAGATTGGCACTGTAGACTCTCTGTAGGCTCCTCTTTTTATGTTTTTGTTTTATCTATTTATTTAATTTTATTATTCATATTATTCTGTGTGTGGATATTATGTTGGAGCGGACAGGGTGTGAAGATTGGATTGGCAAAAGATAGGTGAAGAAATTTAGAGGAATAGAAGAAGAAAAATGAGAGAAAAACAAGAGAAAAATATGAGGGTGGGGGAAATTTTGAGGATGAAACAAACAGACATGCTGGGTCTCCAACTGCTACAGCTGTGACAAAGTATACAAACAATAGGCAACACCTGAAAGACAAAGCACATCGTGTGTGTGTGAGAGAGAGAGAGAGAGAGAGAAGATGGGAGTGTGCATGATTGTTTGTCATGAAACGTACTTAAAAATACTTGAAAAATGAGGGTGAAGGCCGGGAAAGACCCAGGAGACCCCAGCTATCTATAGCTCCCAAGAGATCTGAAGATCTGAATCCCAACAACCATGCATTGTATCCTAGCCGAGGGAAGACAGAGGCCCCGGACGGAGTTCCTATAGCCAGCAGGCAACTGACCCCGCTGGCCACCCCAGCACAAGCCAAAGGCGAGACTCAATAACTGCCCAACACCCAGCGGAGCCCCCACCGCATGACGAAGAGGCCAAGCTAGCCCCGGACACACACAGCCATCCCCACACTCTGAAGTGTGGATGGACAGGTGCCTTCCCATAGCCAGCAGTGATCCCGGGACGCAGTCAACCAGTCCCCCGATCACCAGCCAGCCTCGGCATCAGGCAGGGTGTAGAAAATAGTTGAAACCTCAACTATCTCAGCGGGCAACAGCTCAGTATAAATGATACTAAAGTTAGTTTATCTTTATTTACTTTTGACATATTTATAGCTTAACTGCACAGTTATATGGCCTCAGGTTAAAGTTCATTACAGCTGCTTATAATTTAGCTCAACAGATACAAAAAATGTTGATATTATGGTTTTTATAGGATAGATTCATTGAAACCAGGAAACAGACTGCTATCTTTTAAGGACATGTGATATAAGGAAGACAAAAAGTGAAGAGATGCAGTAATCTACTCATTTTTAATGAAAATAAACATGAACATTGGCAGTTTTAACAGTGTATGGTTTTTATTTTTTTTATAAAATATAAATAAAAATATACAAATATTAAAATACACACATTTCCTTAACTTCTGCAGTGGAAGTATTTCGACTCAACTTCTTCTAACAAAGGATACTGAAAAAGAAAGCAACTGGAGTTCTTTTGAAGCTCAGCAGTGTTTTGAAGATGCTTCATTCAGGAGTCTTCTTCAGTTCTAAAAACTAAGAGGTGGAGAATCCCAGGTGTTTGAATCCTAGTGGTCATTGGCCCACTATTGATCATGTGCCTCATCACATGAGCCAAGCTGTGAAAAAACATTTAGGGTGAAGACACTGTGATATATCATATGACCCACTGAGGTCACCTGAAGCAAGGCATCTCAAAACTGCTTAGTAGGTGGTGTCATCAATCACCCTCTCTGTTCAATGATGGCCATTCACATGGCAGGCAGGACGAGGCAGGATCAGACGTAGCAGGACCAGGCGAGGCAGGACCAGACAGCGCACTAACCTCTGGCGGATACGGATCTGGACTAGATGGCAGCATGGCGGTTGCAAGTGGTTCAGCTGGTGGCAGCTGTGGATGGTTGAGCTGGTGGTTGAGCTAGCAGTTGAGTAGGCAGTGGCATGGACGCCATATGCGTGGTGGAGGCACAGGTGACGGCGTGACAGCCGCAGACAGTTGTGCTGGCAGCTAGATGGACTCTCCTGAGCCACCAGCGAGAACAGGCAGCAGCATGGAAGCATTGGACAACTGGACGAACTCTCCAGATAGACTCCTCAGAGCCCCCAGCAGAAACAGAGGGTGGCGTGGAAGCCGTGGATGGCTGGAGTGGCTCTCCTGAGCCCCCAGCGGGAACAGAAACTGAACCAGATGGTGCGAAAACCTTTGGTGGAACAGAAACATGGCAGCTCAGTTGAGCTCTCAGGAGAAACAGTCTTTAAATCTTCCGGAGGGAACACTTCTTAAAATCCATTAATTCGGAGCAGATTTCCTCGGAATGAACAGTCACTGAGTTGACAGACTCAGGGCTGACTAGAGAAACAGAGGGGGAAATCTACTTATTCACAGGATTAATATGCAAGTCCTCGAAATGGACAGTGCCCATGGTAATAATCCTTGGCTCAGAAGAAGCACAAGAAAAACGGGCTTCGTTGCTCCCCAAAACACTGTCCCAGAGCAAACAGTCAATTTTTTAGTAGGTGACTAGAAAATACCTGTGTTACTCACCACAGCCGGTTGTTCAGAAGTCCCGGAAAGCGGCTGTGGTGAGGAGCGTCGCGGCGTGGATGCCACTTCCTCTTTGAAGAGGGAGCAGGGATGATGGAGGAGGCCGGTGATGGTGGAGGGCTAGAGACCTACTCCTCATCCCCAACCACATCGCTGCTTTTAAACGTTTCTAGCAGTCGTTCACAAAGTTCTATTTTCTCCATCTGTCAGCTGGTGCTGGCTCTTCCTCCTCCTCTTCCTCCTCTTCCCCACACACGCAAAGTCTCACAGATGATGTACAGCAGTGGGTCCCTCAGTCTGTCCTCACTCTGGACACTTGCAGTTCTCACACATGGAAATCAAATGTGTGATAACCTACAGGATTCAAACACAAGTTTAACTTATAAATACATGTTCATACTTTTATTTAACAATCAGAGAGAAAGAAAAAGAGAGAGAGTGCAGGACAGACAAAAAGGTGATGGTCTCAGATGGCCTTGGGTGTGCAATTTATGGTTTTCAGGGATTTTATCGTTAACTCGGTCTCCCTGGGTCTTTTCCTGTGTTGTAGTTGTGTATCTTATGTTGAAAGAAGTATTTATGCATTACCATAGCGACCAGAGACCATTAAGGGGCAGAGGATGCTACTCTCAATGTTATTGCCGCATTTCAGGAGGACGCTGCGAATAAAGTTACACGATTACACTGTGAATTTGCGTTTATTATTATACTTACAAAATACCAGTTTTTGTCTTGGTCATATCATTTTATGTTGTTGTATTTATCCGCGACACCTTAAAGGCCGGTCTGTGAAAATATTGTCTGACATTAAACCACTCCGGACATCAAAAGGTTGGGGACCGCTGGTACACACTACTACACAAAACAGCGAAAGAGAAGGAGTATTTTCTGTTTGTGTTATTACAAGTACTAAATAAGAAGAGTTCCCAGATGGTACAGTGGCCACATGTTTGACTCCTATGAATAAAGCACATTTTGTTTAGCTTAACAAGTGAACTGTTAAATCAAACGTCAAAGTCTGTTTGGCTTTAACCACTGAACAGAGGCAGCAAAATAGCAACATTAACAGTGCAGTGAATCCTGCTTGTGCCGTGATATTTGGGACTAAACATGGCAGCCTTCACAGACTATGAGCTTGTTCGGTTTGTGTATTTATTACTGAGTTAATTATCCACAAAATCATCACATTCGCTTAAGATTAAGGTCAACAATTGAACGGCGTCTACCGCCGCATAAATACGTGACATAAAAGTCAGTACTTTTAAAAGTTTACTGTTAAGCCAGCCCGCTTAAGCCATCTGCCATTAAAAAAAATTATCCACAGCCACCGCTGCGCTATGAATCCTGGGATAGGTTGGGCCACGAAGGATACACCCGACCCATCCTTCATATCCAGAGAAAAGGAGGACGCATTTGTGCGCCGCATTTCGAGCAGCCTTCAAATTGGGACAGCCTTTGTTGCCTGGCTGTGACATTATCGGCTTTCAAAGCGGCCTCCGAAGGATGGGGCCTATGAATTGGGACACAGCTAACGAGAGGATGGAGAACAAGTGGGAACAAAGCTGACATAAGACAAGGACACTCAAAGTAAAACAGGAAGCCAGAGACATTTGCAAAGACACAAACTCAGAGACACAGACTTGACACTGAGACATGACTGACTGGATATGCAACATGGAACAAAAGGAAGACACTGTGACCAAAACTAGGAGCTAGAACTATAAAGATAATATAAACAGAAAACCACCAAGAAAAGCAAAGCCATGAATAACAAATAATCAAGGAATATAACTTAAACACAAAACACTGGGTCACAGAACCAGTACCGTGACACTGTGGGTATTAAAGGTACTGTGCTGCACTGGCTTGAATCATATCTAACAGACTCCAGTTTGTTCATGTAGATAGGGAGTCCTCTTTCAACACAAAGGTTAATTATGGAGTTCCACAGGGTGCAGCCCTAAAAGCCTTAGAAATATGGTGTCTATCTAGTCCTTCAATGCACACATTCAACAAATATGTAAGACTGCTCTCTTTCATTTTCGCAATATCTCCAAAATTAGAAGCATCCTGTTTCACAGTAATGTTGAAATATGTGTTCATGCATGTTGTGATAAAGTAAAGTCTGAGGGCTGTGACACCAAAACGCAAAGTGCAAAACAACTGCGGCTCAGTAGGAAGTGTTTCTGCAACCTCCTACCATCAGAGGCTAGAAACAAAAAAATACGAACCTGCAGTATTTTCGATCTTCCACTGGTGTCCTGACACAAGACTTCACAGCAGTGTCAAACATTCTGTTGGAGACCTCAGTCTGGTTAACTATCTGTCCCATTATGATACAATGAGAAAAACAGAGTGAAATGTGGTTCAAAGCTGGATCACACGCAGAATTTTTTCTCAGGAACTTTGATGTTAACAACGCAGAAAAAGAAATGAGGAACTCACAGTGAGTTCCTTCTTTTAACATCTGACTTTATACTCGAGTCTGGTCTGCGTTTTTTCCTCACAAGTTTTCCACCATCTATCCTCCTCTGTCTCGCTCTCTCTTTCATTAGTGTCTCACTACATTTCCATCTCTATCCACAATCACTCTAACCTGCTGAAAATTCTTTCCAGCTTTATGTCTCTGCGCAGCCAATCAATACAAGTCCTTTTGTCTTTCCTTAATGTCCAGCCTCACATACAACTCACTAGTCTTTTTCTTTGTCACGTCTGCCTTTGTATGCATAGCCTCCCAGCACTCCTGTATACTTTTCTCCTTGTCTTTTTTAAATCTTTGTCCAGAGGAAATATCAAACTCCTGCTTGGCAGTTTCCCTCAGCACTACAGCTGTATATTATCAGTCATCTTTTGTTGAAGCGTGTTCACTACACTACACTTAATCCAGCTTAGTGCAGAATTTCTCTTTTTTCTAACTGAGATCCAGCCTGTGGGGAAAACTCACTGACAACACTCATCATCACAGCTTCAATATCCAGCTTTAATTTCATGATTCTTTCTTGCACTCTCTTCACCTCCACAACACTGTTTATATACTCTTTCTTGAATATATAACCCCTACTTCATTTTACTTCCTATCTACATCATGGTAGAGCAGATTGAAACAATGTTTTCAAGTGAACAAGTATTTAAATGACACAAGACATGAAGCCCTATTATAACATTAAAAACACATTATCCTGGGTTAAGCTCAGCCAGCAGTCCATGCAGATCAGCTGAAGCTCGTCTAAACATGCTGCTGCAGAGAATTAAGAGGAAGCAGCAGTGAACTGTTAAAATGGTCAATATTAGCCAGTCATGTAGCCTCAGCACGTGTATGCAGTTCTTACATGTACATGTATACAGAAGTTTGCAGCTCTTTAGAAGATGTGTCAAGTCTGGTCTGCGTTTTTTTTTTTTTTTTTTTTTTTTTTTGCTGCTTCTTTCAGTCAATGCAGCCCATGAACATGCAGCATGTCCTTTGCAGAAAGGTAAAATAGAAATTAAGAGAAACTGTGTAAACTTGGGGTGGAACCCTCCATGCCTTGTCTTGATGTCAGTGGCTTCTATCTCCTCCTTTGGGGAGCTTATCATCCCACCAGGGTATCTGAAGAAGACGTTGCTAGTCTTTTTACAGATCTGGTTAGGGTGTTCAAGCCTATGTAGAACAGCAATGGGGAGAGAGCGTCTACTTGCTAAATCCTGCACCTAATGGTAGCTTGTGCAATTGGCTTGAAGTTGGCTTCTAGTGCCAACTCCTTTTCTGGTGTGCTCCACTCATGTACTGAGTCATGTGCTTGTTCATCTTGGCCCCTATAATGCCTGACAGGAGCTTCCACATTGTGCTGAGGAAGGTTGTTGGTTGGTAGTTGAATGGGATCCATCCCTTCTAGAGTCCTGGGATCAGGACTGTCTGGCCATCTCTTAGCCATTCTGAGTTCATCTCATCCATTAGCAGCTTGTTCATTTGTACAGCTAGCTTCTTTAGCAGGACCTTGTGCTTCAATTTTTCATGTTCGATTGACTCACAAACACGTGAGCAAGAGGAACATGATCTGACTGACAAGGGCAAATTTTACTACTGTATGGTTGCATTACTTACATCGATGGCATATTTGACTTCCAGCTTCTTGAGGTCGCAGCTGGTCTTATCAGATAGTATAAGGCAGGCAACTAAAACCAATTTCATGTGAACAACAAGAGCAATAGTGTTAGTGGCAGGACATCGGTCACAGAGTGACATTCGTACTTTGGTCATCACAATTTTCTCATACAGCCCTTCCTAAAATGATGCAAAAAATACTGTGATGCATCAGTCTGTGTGTGAAAGGATGTGAATTGCTCCACATGGGTGTTTATTGTAATACTATACATATTATTACAGTATAATAATACTGTATTAAAACTAAAAGTATTTCACTAATGTTGTATTAGAGTGACTTTCAACATTTTGAATTTGACAATTTGTAGTTTTGATGTTTGATGTCTAATAGTGACCAACATAAAGTGATAAAATGTGTTCAACCACAGTGAGGAAATATTGTAATAAAACATTTTAATAATGAGTAAATGAGGCTTGATTTCGACCACATTGTGGGCTTCATTAAAAGTAAACATGATTTTTTAAAAATGCTTCCAGGACAGATGCCCCTATACTTACCTCTAAGCTCATTCAAACTTTAGTGTATGATAATTACTGATATGCAGATAATAGAGTTGGATGTCTCGAGACCGGTTACGTGTTGTTGGTCTTGTCTTGGTCTTGACAGACTTTGGTCTTGGTCTTGTTTTGGTCTCGCTGTCTTGGTCTTGCTGTCTCAGATCCACATAGTGGCCGGGAGATTTGGAGTCAACAGTATTCATGACACACAACGTAACGTTCGATAATGTGTCATGCGCAAACGCATCAGCTCTAAGAGCCGTGCGTAGAGAGTGCTTTGTAGTGAATCAGTGGAGTCGACTCCCATTGAGCGAGAGCCGGCTCCTCACTTAATTTCCTTTCGCTGCTCAGCTCTCACACAGTGGCTCAGCTATGCTCCAATCCCTCCATATTGTGGGCAATCACATGCGAGGATATAGGATATATCATTATGTGAAAAACAGAGAGGGTGAGAAACGCGACAGTCAAGTGGTGCGTGCGTCTGTCCTCTCAGTAAGTGAGTGAGACAGTAGACAGCGGTGAGGAGGGCTGTGCGAAAGCAAAAACACATAAATATGCCTGACACCCGTAAACGTAGCAGCATCTGGCTGCAGTTTAAAGACTTTTTTGTCTCAGTCTCGGTCTCGTCTCGGTCTTTGTCTGGGTCTGGACTCGGTCTGTCTTGGTCTTGGTTTAGGAGGTCTTGACTACAAGTCTAGCAGATAACATGTCCAACTGATGTGTTTGTATCTCAGGAATTTTACTGAATCTTTCGATCTTTTAGCTGCTTCCTTTAGGAGTGCAAATCATCTGCCTCCTTCTCACCTTATCTCTAGCATCCTCCTCTCTCACACCCAAACTCTACATGTCTTTGTTCACTACATGCATGAATCTTCTCTGTGGTCTTCTCCCTTTCCTCCTGCCTTATGGCTCTTTTGTCCAGTATATCCACTAGTACCCTTACTTCATTCTTTTTAGTCCTCACAAGTTTTCCACCATCTATCCTCCTCTGTCTCGCTCTCTCTTTCATTAGTGTCTCACTACATTTCCATCTCTATCCACAATCACTCTAACCTGCTGAAAATTCTTTCCAGCTTTATGTCTCTGCGCAGCCAATCAATACAAGTCCTTTTGTCTTTCCTTAATGTCCAGCCTCACATACAACTCACTAGTCTTTTTCTTTGTCACGTCTGCCTTTGTATGCATAGCCTCCCAGCACTCCTGTATACTTTTCTCCTTGTCTTTTTTAAATCTTTGTCCAGAGGAAATATCAAACTCCTGCTTGGCAGTTTCCCTCAGCACTACAGCTGTATATTATCAGTCATCTTTTGTTGAAGCGTGTTCACTACACTACACTTAATCCAGCTTACTGCAGAATTTCTCTTTTTTCTAACTGAAATCCAGCCTGTGGGGAAAACTCACTGACAACACTCATCATCACAGCTTCAATATCCAGCTTTAATTTCATGATTCTTTCTTGCACTCTCTTCACCTCCACAACACTGTTTATATACTCTTTCTTGAGTATATAACCCCTACTTCATTTTACTTCCTATCTACATCATGGTAGAGCAGATTGAAACAATGTTTTCAAGTGAACAAGTATTTAAATGACACAAGACATGAAGCCCTATTTTAACATTAAAACACATTATCCTGGGTTAAGCTCAGCCAGCAGTCCATGCAGATCAGCTGAAGCTCATCTAAACATGCTGCTGCAGAGAATTAAGGGGAAGCGGCAGTGAACTGTTAAAATGGTCAATATTAGCCAGTCATGTAGCCTCAGCACGTGTATGCAGTTCTTACATGTACATGTATACAGAAGTTTGCAGCTCTTTAGAAGATGTGTTGTGAAACTTTGTGTATGCACAGCAGAAGCATCATGGCACATTTCACAAATTGGATGTGATTGTACCGGCTCAAATTGTGGCCATAAATATTTTGTACTTGTAAATCAAATGTGTAGTTGTGGACTGAGTTTTGTTACCTTGTAAACCAAAATATCTGAAAATGTTTGTGCAATGATATATGAGAATTTGTGTGTGTGTAAAAAAATATTTACACAAGTTACACGTTTTTTGTTAAGGTCTGGTTACAGATACAAAGCAAAAAACTACGTGTTAAACTCTGCACTTGTGTGTGAGTTGCATAAAGTGCCCCTCTGACAGCCAAACCCATCTGTTCTCTGATTGGATTTTTACATTTGTGAGTGACATGACATTGACCAATCAGCTGAAAGGAAGAAAAATAGGGTCAAAATTCATACTCGTATGTTGAAACGCACACACAAGTGAGGGAACTTGTGTGTGTGAATTTTACACATAGTTTTTTGCTTTCTATCTGTAACCAGAACTTAACAGAAAATGTGTAACTTGTGTAAATATTTTTTACAAACAATGTTTTCTTCTTCTTCTTTTTTACACACACACACACAAATTCTCACCTATATGTAGCCTGGGACCCGCACAGAACACAATTGCTGGGGTTCTTAATGTGCAGTCTTTTACTGTTGGGGAAGACAGAATAAGCAAAAATGTATTTTTGCCCTTTACTTTTATCCAACAACAACCATATGGACTTGTACTGAACTTTGACAGCATGAGAGGAAAAAAGATCAATATGAAGAATAGAGGAAATTAAATTAAATACAAAGGACAAAATACGGCAGTGGCCTCTGACTGTAAAGAACTAAATACAAAGAGCTTAATTACACCAGGTTCCTTTAAAAAGTGTGGAAATGTTACATGCATTTTATATAAACACTTATATTCCACAGCAATATCTCAGCTCACTCGGGATATTGGAGCACACTGATGATCTTGCAACTTATCCCCTACAAGCAGAAAATGGCCGCCTTGCGCTGCACATGAGGTCCTTTGCATAATTTCAAAAGTACATCATCTTGTTAAAATACTGACCAGAATCAGAAATACTTTATTAATCCCAAAGGAAATTAGGGTTACAGCAGGCAGCACGCTAATGGCAAATGCGCACTTACAAAGGAACCTTCTGACCAAACTTACACCAACATCACATTGGGAAGACATGTCAGAGACGTAGGCTGATAGGAAAAAAACAACGAAAATACATAACAGGAGGTGAGAGGAGGAGAAAAAAAACTCCACTCAGACTGAGCTCCTAGTGGGAGAACAGTTTGATAACAGAAAAAACACCTCAGCATAAAAAGCACATGACTATCAATACAGCATAGAAACACAAGACAAGCAACAGGGGTGGGTAAAGGGTGAGAGAGAGCCGGTGTAGACAGCACATCCGGTCCTGCAGCATGTCTGCGCTGGTCCAGTCGACCGCCATCTTCCCCGGGAGGGCACAAGCATCGAAGGCGTTTGGAAAGGGAGGGGGTATCAGTGTGTGCATATCAGTGTATGTGTGTGTGTGTGTGTCCAGAGTTCAGCTGAGACAGTGTCCTTTGCCCTGCCAGGCTAAGTAAACAGTCTTCCAGCTAACCCAGGTGGCCTTGCGTAGGATAGGAAGGACAGTCTATTATCAGGGTGTTTTTGTTTAGCTCCAGCCTTGAGATCACAGCTGTTGCTGGAGTGGTAGCCGTATGAAGTGATGGTGGTTTTTACTTTAGTGCGAACAACTCATGTGAATTTCAAAGCTGTTCTAACAGTCCAACACTGGTCTCTCAATCTCCTGTTGGAGAGCCGTGAGCTTCTCCATGATGTTATCAAACTTACGCTCCGTGATGTTGTCCTTCTTATGCTCAAAGAGCAGATACTGAGAACTCACAACCGCAGTGAGCTTCTCCAAGATGTGATCAAGTTTCGCTCAGAGGTCTTATTCTGAGTGTTCACAGCAGCCGTAAGCTTCTCCAAGATCTTATGCGTGCTGCGCTCAGTGAGCCCATTTAGAGAATTCACCACCCGTCCCATCGATTCAATCCCAGCCTTGTGGGGTTTTGAACAGCTGATTCCGCTTTCTTTAATCTTCGATAAGCCAGGGCCAAGCCAGCTCCGATCAGCAAGAACCCTGTTACCATGGTTCCAAATAGGTTGATATCTTCAACACTCAGGCTCACCCGAACCCAGACTTCTCGTTGAGAAAAGGGTGTGAATTGCATTCAGGGACCAGTTGATCAAATCCGTAATTCCTCTTTAAGTTTGTGAGAGAGTGTTCCAGGGAAAAGTAATACAAAAAAACACACTAGACAAGGACACAAGAGGCTAAGCAGGTAAGATAAGGGATCATGTGATCAACGATGCTCCGTGTCTCTGTCAGCTGTTTTACTGAGCCATGAGCTCCATGAAGAGAGTCCAGAGATTCCACTAGATGGATCCTTCCAGCGTGACCTCCAGGATCCAGACCTGCACACACACTCAGACTACCGGGATTTAGGATCGCATCACTCACCCTCGACTGGTGAGAGAGAAGGAGCGTGTGTGTGTGTGTGTGTGTGTGTGTGTGTGTGTGTGTGTGGTTTGAAGGCGTGACCTCGTCATTAAGAGAAGTAAGAAGTTCCTGGTTTGAAGTGAGGAAGAACTGAAGCAGCATTAAACCATCAGAGCTCTGAGATGAAACTCACTTTGCTCTGCTTCATCTTCCTCAGTGAGTAAATTCTCTTCTTATTTCTGTCACTTTCTCTCTTCTAAGTCTTATTTGTCTCCATTTTATTTTCATTTATAATTCGTTTTGCGACTCACTTCTTCGTTTCTTTGTTCTCTCTCATAATTATTGGTTTCTGTGGTTAAACATGGTGTGAAGTTTGGATATGAGTGGAATTTAAATGTTCCCACAAAATATTTTTTGCACTTTACAAATTATTTTTAGTTTCCCAACAGTTTGATCCCCAGAAATTTCTACTTTTTATTGGACACTGAATCTGTAATCAAATACTTTTCGTCTACTCTTCTATGAGAGACAAACTTATAATAGTAGAGCTGATGAAACAAACACTCTGTTTCATTTCTTCTCTTAATGAGCTGAAGAGCAACAAAGTGAGAACTGGATGTTTAGCAGCGCGACTAAAATGTTCATTTCACATACAAATATAGAATTAGCTGATGATGATGATGATGATGTCATCAAAGATTTAAAAAAAAAAGTCAAGTTTCATTTTTGTATCTTTTTCACAACCTTAAACTCTGAATCTTCCACATCAGATGTTTTGTGTTTGTGTATAAAACAGGAAGTTTGCTGTTTGCAAATAAAAACAGAAAAATGAAGTTAACTGAACTTCTGTCATCAGTTCAAATTAATAATCATCTGTCACATTTAATCTATAGTAAGATTGTAACTAATGACTGTTCATCCTTTCAGCAGCACTTCAGGATGGAAACACTGGTTTGGTCAAAGCACAAACTCTCCCTCACAGAGCAGAGGAAGGAGGAAGCATCACAGTTAAATGCAGCTCTTATTTCTCTGGAAGCAGGAAATTCTTCTGTAAGGAAAAATGTGAAGATGGAAACATTCTTGTTGAAACATCTGATGATGCAGCTCAGAACGGCAGATACAGCATTAAATATGAAAACTCAAATAATATCAATATTATGTATGTGAGCATCACACAGCTGAAACAGTCTGACTCAGGACGGTACAGGTGCTCTTTGGACAAACGCTGGTGGACAGTTGGAAACAATGATTTTGAGCTGATTGTCACAGAAGGTGAGTTTCTGCTAACAGTCGTGTTTGTCTTTGAAGGTGTGACAGAAGCTTCACGTCTCAAAAGCAGCTACTTTTCCTTCAAATCACCTACAGATGTTATATTTATCTGAAACATCAAGTTTCATCAGTTCTGCTGTCAAACAGCCCATAACCACGTCAGTCACATGCAGATATATAAACTGCTTCAAGTGGTCTTATTATGACTCTGATGCTTTCATTGTTCACAGCTTCAACCACTTCAACACCAAACGGGACTCTGAGACCTTTTTCAGCTTCAGTGTTTCTCTCATCAGCCTCCACACCACCAACAGCACAGAGTTTAAGCTCAACTTCAGGAAGCTCCACACCTTCATCAGCCTCCTCTGGAAGTTCAGGTACGTTATAGATTTTTATATGTATGCAGATTTACATGTGATGAAGATCCATTACTGAGTGAACTACACAAGAATGACACATTAAGAGCTGTGGATGAATCACTCTGATCTTTTAGTGACGTAAAAGAGAAAAACTGTAGAAATAAAGAGAAATAAGTTTCCACCACAGCAGCTGAGAGAGGACATGGCTGACTTCCTCACAGCAGCACTACATGAGATCTGTGCTAGATGACAGATATAGACTGTGATTAGTCGCTGTTTGGTTTCAGAGCGTTTTCACAAGGGTCAGTGTAACAGACACAGACAGAGGAAAGCATTGTGGGAGCTGTAGTTGTTACTGAGGGTTTGAAGCAGAATGAGGAGCTGCTCAAGTTTTAGCAGAAAGTACAACAGCAGGAACTTAACACAGAAAACTTGGTGAAAGTATAAAAACTTTCTGTGCTTCTGAGTAACTACTTCATTAAATAATTTCATGCACAATAAAAAATTTAAAAAGACAACAACTCAGGACTCTACAGGAGTAACACGATGACGACCGCACACACTGCCTCAAACGGCCCAACAGCACAGCTTTTCCTCTTTATATGCCCCGCCCACAATTATGAGAGGAAACGCCTGTGGTCAGTTGTTACACCACCACTGCTGTAACAACTGTTTACACTGTGTGAGTAAAATAAATCTTCTCTGCAGGTGTGCCGCTTTATGTGCGTCTGATTGTGGTCGTTGTCATCAGCATCTTTTTAGCATCTTTGCTGATGAAGAGCAGAGCCACTAAACCCAGAGGTGAGGCTACAGGAAACACATGACAACAGTGTTGTCATCACTTCAGAGCTCATCACACTAATGCACATTCATTTCCTGGAGTCTAATACCTCAGTGAACAAGTTTGAATAGTAAACATTTAAGAGTACACATTGTAGGAAATTACTCATCATGTCACAGTGGAAACAGATTTATGTGCTAACAACAGGAGTCAGACGAGAAAAATGCAAAGAAAATGCCTGAAATCAGCTTCTGTCTGTCAACAGATGCAGTTTATTTAGTAGGAAAATATCATTTTCATCATTTTATATACAGAAAAGCCAAACAGAGCCTGGCACAGAGATTCTTCCTCAACAAAATAATCACAGTTTGTACAAAGTTTGTTTAATTCTTCTGTAACAGTCGGCCTGATAAAAGTGTGTCCATCAAGCTTATTAGAGTTAACTAAAACTAAACTAAAAGCTTAAAGTAGTGAATTAACTAAAATGATCTTTAATAAGATCAAATAAAAATATACAGGAACTGTTCTTAGTTTGCTGTTATTGTGGTTCATATTGGCGGCACATGCATCAGTAACTGATTACTGCCAGTTATCATCGTCGATCCTGAGTTTACTTCCTCAGGTTCTACTTGGTGAACACGTCTTAAAGACTGATGTTTATCTTCTGATGTTTTTTCAGGACCTCCTGTGGAATCTGAGCGTGCTGACATCACACAGGTGAGTTTTAGGAATTGTGAGACAGCTGAGCTTCATCACAGCTTGATTTGTATCAAGCAGCTGGTTTGATCTCCTTCTGCAGGACAACCAGTTGTGTGAAGAGATCAGAGAGGAGGACAGACAGAGCAGTTCACCTCCTGCAGGAGTGTGTTCAGTGTACGCTACACCAAAAGCCTTCAGCCAGATGGAGATGGAGACACAGACCTCGGCAGCCTCTCCACCTCTGCTCACAACAAAGTAAAACTGTGGTCTGATTTTAGGCTCTTTGATTTTTACCATAGCATCTCTTTCTACCAGCTAATATTAATGATGAGGAATGCACAAAGTCAATGCAGACTCTCTGCTCCCAGTTTATTAGGTACAGCTAGTTAAAAACAGTCCAATAATAAAATCTTTAATTTGTTATTAGAGATGATGATGATGATGATTGTTGTTATTTGTGGTACAGTTGTTAGTGTTTTGGATATTTTCATTATTTTGTTCATTTCTGCTTCATGCACAGGCTGAGGGTAACTTTATCATTTAATTTAGAGTCTGAAGTTTGATGTCAGGCTAACGATGACATGAATGGAGTTGATTACGCTGAAGTTTACTTCACATATTCCCACCACCAACAGCGCCCCCCAGTGGTGATGCAGCTGATGTCGTCTCCTCCAGGCTTCAGGCGCATGCCAGCCCTGCCAACCACACCACAGATCTCCTCTGCTGCTGAAAAACACCAGCAGTGATGCTGTTGATGGAACCTCAGTGACTAAAACAGTTTATGACGTTTATCACCTGCAGACAAACAATCAGCCTCAGTTTAAAGCTTTTTAATTGCAGCTGCTTATAATTTAGTTTAACAGATAATTGATTCTGTTTTTCATTTTCTCAAACTGGAATATTTCCCAGTTTGAGAAACTATTCTTGCTATAGTGATTCTGTCGGACAGATTCAGTGAGAGGGCTGCACAAAATGATGCATATAGGAGGGAGTATGGAGAGTTATTAGATCAGCCAGCAGGTAGGCTGTTCTTGGAGGGAGGTCCTTAGATGTAGTCATCAAAAACGCTCCAGGTGGCTGATTTTGCATGTGCTCAACTATTTATGATGATGTGTATTTAAACTAAACCACTGGAACTCAGCTAAACTGCTGTGTCACCTGTCTGTGTTGTCAAATCAGACACAAAGAATTTAACATGGAAATATTTTCTAATATAAAAACAATAAAATGAAGATAAACACTTGGTAAATATTTCCCTTCACAGCTCAAGTGTCAGAAGAGACTGGATGAAGGTCTGAATGTCAAAAGATTCAAGTTATGATCAGAACAAATTTAAAAGAAGTCTGAAATATTTTATTTGCCAGAAAAAACATTTGATAAATATTTGACACAATAAAGTAAATATAATGTGAACGAGAGCTGGGTTTGGCCTGTGATCATTATTGTTTATACTTATTCTGGATTTATCAGTTCTGCTCTTATTGTGTCAACAAAAGCTTAATATTTGCTTATGATCAAATCTGTTTTGTGAATTTATGTCTTGAAGCAATAAAACCTTCCATTAAAATAGGAACTGTTTCTTTGTCTTCCTGTGATCACAGACAGTCTCCCATCCCCGAGTCTTCATTTGTTGCTGCTCAGTTTTAATTTCAAAAACACGTCATGATGGACTTTTCATCTGTTTCTCACTTTTTCTACAAATATCTGATTAATTAATCAAATCCAACTTTATTTATAGAGGACTTTAAAAATAACATGTTTGTCCAAAGCTTTCCAATAAAAAACAGATAAAAGTTTAGAAACCATACATTAAACAGACAAACTAAGTTAAATAACAATAAAATAAATACATAAATGAAAAAAGTAAATAAGTAAATATTCAATATTAAAACATTAGTAAAATACATGATTATTTTATTCATATAATAAATAAAATTAACAAATTTAAAATACAGATTGAGAGCAGCCTACTACAAGTTGATTCTGGTAATACTCCTAAAAAACCATGAAGAAAATGTGCGTTTTTAAAAGAGATTTAGAAATTTCAAGTGTTGGGGCAGATTATTCCATAAATTGGTGGCCACAGAAGCTAAAGCTCGGTCCCCCCAGTGTTTCGGTCTCGACATGGGGACAGCAAGGAGTGACTGGTCAGCTGATCTGAGAGACCTTTGTGGAGTGTTTGGGTGCAGAAGGTCTGACAGGTAAACAGGAGTCAGGCCAGCAAACAATAACATTTTTTACTTTTCTACATTTACTTAAACAAATGTAGGTAAAAAAAAAAAACTTTTATGCTGATTTTTAGATGTAGAAAAAATTAATTAGTAGGATTGTAGTGTTCTGTTTGATCTGCAGGACTGACAGTGAATTATAACTAACACCTCTTATAACCATGCTGGAAACAGGCTGGCTTAAATAACTAGTTATTCTTTATTTCCATTTATTTCCATTTAAATATTCATACTTGTCTTCTAAAAAGAGTTTTATCTGCTCCACTTCCTGCTAAGTCAAACAGGAGCCTTTATTTTGGAAATTTAAAGGAAGTTCTGCATCACGTTGTTCCAGGTAACTTGACATGCTCGTGATTAGAGACAGAAACTGTCTCGTCTGCTGAAGTTTAGCTCCATCAAAGTTGTCCTTGAGTCAGAGCTGTTGACGTTTATCAGCTGGCCCCTAACAGTCAGATGAATGTTCGGGAGAAGCCGCTAAAATCGCACAAGTTCCGGTTTCATGTGATCAACGATGCTCCGTGTCTCTGTCAGCTGTTTTACTGAGCCATGAGCTCCATGAAGAGAGTCCAGAGATTCCACTAGATGGATCCTTCCAGCGTGACCTCCAGGATCCAGACCTGCACACACACTCAGACTGCAGGGATTTAGGATCGCATCACTCACCCCGACTGGTGAGAGAGAAGGAGTGTGTGTGTGTGTGTGTGGTTTGAAGGCGTGACCTCGTCATTAAGAGAAGTAAGAAGTTCCTGGTTTGAAGTGAAGACGAACTGAAGCAGCATTAAACCATCAGAGCTCTGAGATGAAACTCACTTTGCTCTGCTTCATCTTCCTCAGTGAGTAAATTCTCTTCTTATTTCTGTCACTTTCTCTGTTCTAACTTTTATTTGTCTCCATTTTATTTTCATTTGTAGGTAATCGCTCAGTTTTACAACTCACTTCTTCTCTGTCATAGTTACTGGTTTCTGTGGTTAAACATAGTGTGAAGTTTGGAAATGAATCAAACATGCAGCTTATTGAAAGCATAAGAAAACTCCTTGAAATGTATAAACATGTGAAATTTAAATGTTTCCACAAACTTGTTTCTTGCAGTTTGCAAATTTTTTTGTTTCACACCAGTTTGATCCCCCAAATTTCTACTTTATGTTGTACACAGAATCTGTAATCAAATACTTTTCCTCCTCTTTGAGAGACAGACTTACAACACTGATGAAACAGCACTCTGTGTTTCATTTCTTTTTGAACTGAAACGTTTGGATGTTTAGCAGCAGATGTAAAACACTCATTTCACATGCAAACATAGAAACAGATGATGGTGGTGATGATGATGATGTCATCAAAGATTAATAATAATAAATCTTTTTCACAACCTTAAACTCTGAATCTTCCACATCAGATGTTTTGTGTTTGTGTATAAAACAGGAAGTTTGCTGTTTGCAAATAAAAACAGAAAAATGAAGTTAACTGAACTTCTGTGATCAGTTCAAATTCATAATCATCTGTCACATTTAATCTATAGTAAGATTGTAACTAAAGATTGTTCATCCTTTCAGCAGCACTTCAGGATGGAAACACTGGTTTGGTCAAAGCACAAACTCTCCCTCACAGAGCAGAGGAAGGAGGAAACATCACAGTTAAATGCAACTTTTATTTTTCTGTAAGCAGGAAACTCTTCTGTAAGAAAAAATGTGAAGATGGAAACATTCTTGTTGAAACATCTGATGATGCAGCTCAGAACGGCAGATACAGCATTAAATGTGTAAAAACAGATACTCTGTCATATACTCTGTATGTGAGCATCACACAGCTGAAACAGTCTGACTCAGGACGGTACAGGTGCTCTTTGGACGAACGCTGGTGGACAGTTGGAAACTCTGATTTTGAGCTGATTGTCACAGAAGGTGAGTTTCTGCTAACAGTCGTGTTTGTCTTTGAAGGTGTGACAGAAGCTTCACGTCTCAAAAGCAGCTACTTTTCCTTCAAATCACCTACAGATGTTATATTTATCTGAAACATCAAGTTTCATCAGTTCTGCTGTCAAACAGCCCATAACCATGTCAGTCACATGCAGATATATAAACTGCTTCAAGTGGTCTTATTATGACTCTGATGGTTTCATTGTTCACAGCTTCAACCACTTCAACACCAAACGGGACTCTGAGACCTTTTTCAGCTTCAGTGTTTCTCTCATCAGCCTCCACACCACCAACAGCACAGAGTTTAAGCTCAACTTCAGGAAGCTCCACACCTTCATCAGCCTCCTCTGGAAGTTCAGGTACGTTATAGATTTTTAGATGTATGCAGATTTACATGTGATGAAGATCCATTACTGAGTGAACTACACAAGAATGACACATTAAGAGCTGTGGATGAATCACTCTGATCTTTTAGTGACGTAAAAGAGAAAAACTGTAGAAATAAAGAGAAATAAGTTTCCACCACAGCAGCTGAGAGAGGACATGGCTGACTTCCTCACAGCAGCACTACATGAGATCTGTGCTAGATGACAGATATAGACTGTGATTAGTCGCTGTTTGGTTTCAGAGCGTTTTCACAAGTGTCAGTGTAACAGACACAGACAGAGGAAAGCATTGTGGGAGCTGTAGTTGTTACTGAGGGTTTGAAGCAGAATGAGGAGCTGCTTAAGTTTTAGCAGAAAGTACAACAGCAGGAACTTAACACAGAAAACTTGGTGAAAGTATAAAAACTTTCTGTGCTTCTGAGTAACTACTTCATTAAATAATTTCATGCACAATAAAAAATTTAAAAAGACAACAACTCAGGACTCTACAGGAGTAACACGATGACGACCGCACACACTGCCTCAAACGGCCCAACAGCACAGCTTTTCCTCTTTATATGCCCCGCCCACAATTATGAGAGGAAACGCCTGTGGTCAGTTGTTACACCACCACTGCTGTAACAACTGTTTACACTGTGTGAGTAAAATAAATCTTCTCTGCAGGTGTGCCGCTTTATGTGCGTCTGATTGTGGTCGTTGTCATCAGCATCTTTTTAGCATCTTTGCTGATGAAGAGCAGAGCCACTAAACCCAGAGGTGAGGCTACAGGAAACACATGACAACAGTGTTGTCATCACTTCAGAGCTCATCACACTAATGCACAGTCATTTCCTGGAGTCTAATACCTCAGTGAACAAGTTTGAATAGTAAACATTTAAGAGTACACATTGTAGGAAATTACTCATCATGTCACAGTGGAAACAGATTTATGTGCTAACAACAGGAGTCAGACAAGAAAAATGCAAAGAAAACGCCTGAAATCAGCTTCTGTCTGTCAACAGATGCAGTTTATTTAGTAGGAAAATATCATTTTCATCATTTTATATACAGAAAAGCCAAACAGAGCCTGGCACAGAGATTCTTCCTCAACAAAATAATCACAGTTTGTACAAAGTTTGTTTAATTCTTCTGTAACAGTCGGCCTGATAAAAGTGTGTCCATCAAGCTTATTAGAGTTAACTAAAACTAAACTAAAAGCTTAAAGTAGTGAATTAACTAAAATGATCTTTAATAAGATCAAATAAAAATATACAGGAACTGTTCTTAGTTTGCTGTTGTTGTGGTTCATATTGGCGGCACATGCATCAGTAACTGATTACTGCCAGTTATCATCGTCGATCCTGAGTTTACTTCCTCAGGTTCTACTTGGTGAACACGTCTTAAAGACTGATGTTTATCTTCTGATGTTTTTTCAGGACCTCCTGTGGAATCTGAGCGTGCTGACATCACACAGGTGAGTTTTAGGAATTGTGAGACAGCTGAGCTTCATCACAGCTTGATTTGTATCAAGCAGCTGGTTTGATCTCCTTCTGCAGGACAACCAGTTGTGTGAAGAGATCAGAGAGGAGGACAGACAGAGCAGTTCACCTCCTGCAGGAGTGTGTTCAGTGTACGCTACACCAAAAGCCTTCAGCCAGATGGAGATGGAGACACAGACCTCGGCAGCCTCTCCACCTCTGCTCACAACAAAGTAAAACTGTGGTCTGATTTTAGGCTCTTTGATTTTTACTATAGCATCTCTTTCTACCAGCTAATATTAATGATGAGGAATGCACAAAGTCAATGCAGACTCTCTGCTCCCAGTTTATTAGGTACAGCTAGTTAAAACAGTCCAATAATAAAATCTTTAATTTGTTATTAGAGATGATGATGATTGTTGTTATTTGTGGTACAGTTGTTAGTGTTTTGGATATTTTCATTATTTTGTTCATTTCTGCTTCATGCACAGGCTGAGGGTAACTTTATCATTTAATTTAGAGTCTGAAGTTTGATGTCAGGCTAACGATGACATGAATGGAGTTGATTACGCTGAAGTTTACTTCACATATTCCCACCACCAACAGCGCCCCCCAGTGGTGATGCAGCTGATGTCGTCTCCTCCAGGCTTCAGGCGCATGCCAGCCCTGCCAACCACACCACAGATCTCCTCTGCTGCTGAAAAACACCAGCAGTGATGCTGTTGATGGAACCTCAGTGACTAAAACAGTTTATGACGTTTATCACCTGCAGACAAACAATCAGCCTCAGTTTAAAGCTTTTTAATTGCAGCTGCTTATAATTTAGTTTAACAGATAATTGATTCTGTTTTTCATTTTCTCAAACTGGAATATTTCCCAGTTTGAGAAACTATTCTTGCTATAGTGATTCTGTCGGACAGATTCAGTGAGAGAGCTGCACAAAATGATGCATATAGGAGGGAGTATGGAGAGTTATTAGATCAGCCAGCAGGTAGGCTGTTCTTGGAGGGAGGTCCTTAGATGTAGTCATCAAAAACGCTCCAGGTGGCTGATTTTGCATGTGCTCAACTATTTATGATGATGTGTATTTAAACTAAACCACTGGAACTCAGCTAAACTGCTGTGTCACCTGTCTGTGTTGTCAAATCAGACACAAAGAATTTAACATGGAAATATTTTCTAATATAAAAACAATAAAATGAAGATAAACACTTGGTAAATATTTCCCTTCACAGCTCAAGTGTCAGAAGAGACTGGATGAAGGTCTGAATGTCAAAAGATTCAAGTTATGATCAGAATAAATTTAAAAGAAGTCTGAAATATTTTATTTGCCAGAAAAAACATTTGATAAATATTTGACACAATAAAGTAAATATAATGTGAACGAGAGCTGGGTTTGGCCTGTGATCATTATTGTTTATACTTATTCTGGATTTATCAGTTCTGCTCTTATTGTGTCAACAAAAGCTTAATATTTGCTTATGATCAAATCTGTTTTGTGAATTTATGTCTTGAAGCAATAAAACCTTCCATTAAAATAGGAACTGTTTCTTTGTCTTCCTGTGATCACAGACAGTCTCCCATCCCCGAGTCTTCATTTGTTGCTGCTCAGTTTTAATTTCAAAAACACGTCATGATGGACTTTTCATCTGTTTCTCACTTTTTCTACAAATATCTGATTAATTAATCAAATCCAACTTTATTTATAGAGGACTTTAAAAATAACATGTTTGTCCAAAGCTTTCCAATAAAAAACAGAAGTTTAAAAACCACAGATTAAACAGACAAGCTAAGTTAAATAACAATAAAATAAATACATAAATGAAAAAAGTAAATAAGTAAATATTCAATATTAAAACATTAGTAAAATACATGATTATTTTATTCATATAATAAATAAAATTAACAAATTTAAAATACAGATTGAGAGCAGCCTACTACAAGTTGATTCTGGTAATACTCCTAAAAAACCATGAAGAAAATGTGCGTTTTTAAAAGAGATTTAGAAATTTCAAGTGTTGGGGCAGATTATTCCATAAATTGGTGGCCACAGAAGCTAAAGCTCGGTCCCCCCAGTGTTTCGGTCTCGACATGGGGACAGCAAGGAGTGACTGGTCAGCTGATCTGAGAGACCTTTGTGGAGTGTTTGGGTGCAGAAGGTCTGACAGGTAAACAGGAGTCAGGCCAGCAAACAATAACATTTTTTACTTTTCTACATTTACTTAAACAAATGTAGGTTAAAAAAAAAACTTTTATGCTGATTTTTAGATGTAGAAAATAGTCTTTAGGAAGATTGTAGTGTTCTGTTTGATCTGCAGGACTGACAGTGTATTATAACTAACACCTCTTATAACCATGCTGGAAACAGGCTGGCTTAAATAACTAGTTATTCTTTATTTCCATTTATTTCCATTTAAATATACATACTGGTCTTCTAAAAAGAGTTTTATCTGCTCCACTTCCTGCTAAGTCAAACAGGAGCCTTTATTTTGGAAATTTACAGGAAGTTCTGCATCACGTTGTTCCAGGTAACTTGACATGCTCGTGATTAGAGACAGAAACTGTCTCGTCTGCTGAAGTTTAGCTCCATCAAAGTTGTCCTTGAGTCAGAGCTGTTGAAGTTTATCAGCTGGCCCCTAACAGTCAGATGAATGTTCGGGAGAAGCCGCTAAAATCGCACAAGTTCCGGTTTCATGTGATCAACGATGCTCCGTGTCTCTGTCAGCTGTTTTACTGAGCCATGAGCTCCATGAAGAGAGTCCAGAGATTCCACTAGATGGATCCTTCCAGCGTGACCTCCAGGATCCAGACCTGCACACACACTCAGACTGCCGGGATTTAGGATCGCATCACTCACCCCGACTGGTGAGAGAGAAGGAGTGTGTGTGTGTGTGTGTGTGTGTGTGGTTTGAAGGCGTGACCTCGTCATTAAGAGAAGTAAGAAGTTCCTGGTTTGAAGTGAAGAAGAACTGAAGCAGCATTAAACCATCAGAGCTCTGAGATGAAACACACTTTGCTCTGCTTCATCTTCCTCAGTGAGTAAGTTCTCTTCTTATTTCTGTCACTTTCTCTGTTCTAAGTCTTATTTGTCTCCATTTTATTTTCATTTGTAGGTAATCGCTCAGTTTTACAACTCACTTCTTCTCTGTCATAGTTACTGGTTTCTGTGGTTAAACATAGTGTGAAGTTTGGAAATGAATCAAACATGCAGCTTATTGAAAGCATAAGAAAACTCCTTGAAATGTATAAACATGTGGAATTTAAATGTTTCCACAAACTTTATTATTTTGTTTCACACCAGTTTGATCCCCCAAATTTCTACTTTATGTTGTAGACAGAATCTGTAATCAAATACTTTTCCTCCTCTTTGAGAGACAGACTTACAGCACTGATGAAACAGCACTCTGTGTTTCATTTCTTTTTGAACTGAAACGTTTGGATGTTTAGCAGCAGATGTAAAACACTCATTTCACATGCAAACATAGAAACAGATGATGGTGATGATGATGATGTCATCAAAGATTAATAATAATAAATCTTTTTCACAACCTTAAACTCTGAATCTTCCACATCAGATGTTTTGTGTTTGTGTATAAAACAGGAAGTTTGCTGTTTGCAAATAAAAACAGAAAAATGAAGTTACCGTAACTGAACTTCTGTCATCAGTTCAAATTAATAATCATCTGTCACATTTAATCTATAGTAAGATTGTAACTAAAGATTGTTCATCCTTTCAGCAGCACTTCAGGATGGAAACACTGGTTTGGTCAAAGCACAAACTCTCCCTCACAGAGCAGAGGAAGGAGGAAACATCACAGTTGCGTGCAACTTTTATTTGTCTGGAAGCAGGAAACTCTTCTGTAAGGAAAAATGTGAAGATGGAAACATTCTTGTTGAAACATCTGATGATGCAGCTCAGAACGGCAGATACAGCATTAAATGTGTAAAAACAGATACTCTGTCATATACTCTGTATGTGAGCATCACACAGCTGAAACAGTCTGACTCAGGACGGTACAGGTGCTCTTTGGAGAGAACTTTGGTTCGAGATGGAAACGATGATTTTGAGCTGATTGTCACAGAAGGTGAGTTTCTGCTAACAGTCGTGTTTGTCTTTGAAGGTGTGACAGAAGCTTCACGTCTCAAAAGCAGCTACTTTTCCTTCAAATCACCTACAGATGTTATATTTATCTGAAACATCAAGTTTCATCAGTTCTGCTGTCAAACAGCCCATAACCACGTCAGTCACATGCAGATATATAAACTGCTTCAAGTGGTCTTATTATGACTCTGATGCTTTCATTGTTCACAGCTTCAACCACTTCAACACCAAACGGGACTCTGAGACCTTTTTCAGCTTCAGTGTTTCTCTCATCAGCCTCCACACCACCAACAGCACAGAGTTTAAGCTCAACTTCAGGAAGCTCCACACCTTCATCAGCCTCCTCTGGAAGTTCAGGTACGTTATAGATTTTTTATATGTATGCAGATTTACATGTGATGAAGATCCATTACTGAGTGAACTACACAAGAATGACACATTAAGAGCTGTGGATGAATCACTCTGATCTTTTAGTGACGTAAAAGAGAAAAACTGTAGAAATAAAGAGAAATAAGTTTCCACCACAGCAGCTGAGAGAGGACATGGCTGACTTCCTCACAGCAGCACTGCATGAGACAGATATAGACTGTGATCAGCACATTTCTGCCTTCTGCAACACAACTTGTTACTCTGTATGTGCACAACTTTACTGCTAGATGAACAGACCTGCAGGCCACATGGTTACACTGTGAGTAAAAGAAATCTTCTCTGTTAAACTCCTGCAGATGTTCTGATTTATGTGGGTCTGATTCTGCTCGTTATGATCGTCGTCTTATCAGCAGCTCTGCTGATTTTCTACATGAAGAGCAGGACCACTAAACCCAGAGGTGAGGCACAGATTTAATATTCTGTCAAACAATAGAAATGTCAAAACGTAGCATGTACGCTATAATCTGCTGCCTTATTCAGTGTACTGGTAAATAATCTGCCTTTAAAAGGTGTTTATGATGACAAAGTATAATTTTTTATCACCATTTAAACACAACAACCAAATAGAAAAGATTTTTTCTCTTTCACAGTTTTCCACCTTTTTTTGTATAAAATCAGCGTAACTCTGATCCAGTCACCACGATGAGAGTGTGTCTACGTCATGGTAACACCAGATAATCTCAGACTGACAGAGCTGCTGTGAAAACAGACCGTTGGACTGAAAGGTGTTACTGATCGGATGGTGACGATCACCAACACAGTCTCACTTGGATATGTTCAAAAATAATCCTTCAAAATTACAGTTTTATCAAATAACCACAAAACACAGGGAAACATGGCACCATGGTTGATCTGTCTCAGCTCAGAATGTCTCATTTTGCATGAATTAAGTCAGGTGTGACGTTTCTGTCACACTGTTTTCACCTTTGAAGTTCAGTCTGTTTGTAAAAAGAGCACCGGATGTTCATTTATGACTCACAACAGAAACTGGTGGTAGCAGATTTGATTGACATAGTTTTGATTCTTTATCAGTCATGTGTCTTATTTAACTGTAGTTCATATGAAGTTCTTCATATCGTTCCTGAGTTTAGTTCCTCGGGTTCTTCTTCCTGTTATGTGTCTTAAAGACAGACGTTTATTTTCTGAGCTGCATGTTTTTCAGGACCTCCTGTGGAAACGGACACAGAGGTGAGTTTTAGGACCTGTGACACACATCAGCTTCATTATTGTTTGCTTTGCATCTGTCAGCTGGTTTATTCTCCTGCTGCAGGCCGACAGGTTGTATGAAGAGATCAGAGAGGGTGACGTAGCGAGCAGGTCACCTCCTGTAAAAGTGTCTTCAGTTTATGATTACGCCAAAGGTCCCCGTTCAGGTGGAGATGAAAGCGGAGGCATCTACTGCCTCGTCACCTCTGCTCAGAACAACGTGAGTAAAACTGTGTTGTGATTCTAAGCTGAGGCCATAAAGCAGGCAACTGTTTGTGTAGTGAAGTAATTCATCTGTTCTCAGACAACAAACTCAAATTCTAAAGTTTGATCTCACTTTTGTATCCCAGGTTGAAGACAACTCGCATAGTCTCTATTACACTGAGGTGGATTTTTCCCACAGTCCTGACACAAACGGCGCCCCCTGTGGTAACACAGCTGATGTCGTCTACTCCAAGTCTTCAGAGGACCTCAGCACCACCAACCACACCAAAGATGCTTCACCTCCTCTGTACTCTACTGTTACATCAGTATGAACTACATCAGGACTTAAGCTATGGATGAAGTCTTAACTCTCTCAGTGGACAACAGCTCAACACAACTGATACAAAAGTTTATTTATTTTTCTGCTTTTGACATGTTTTGAAGTTAAACGTGGAGTCAGCCTCGGGATAAAGTGACTTTTATTTTAGCTTAACATTGAACTAAAGAATGTTGCAATACCACAGTTATAATAGCACATGTTAGCATTATGGTATGATGCTACAGCACAGATCCAATAAGAAGAGAACTGTGCATTTTGAAGACTTCCAGCCTTCTGTACTCGTCTTTGGAGTATTCCATCATTGCATTTAGCAGTTGAGACTGCAGAAAGTTAATGTACAGACCGCTGTGTGAGGATGAATGTTGCAGAGTGATTAGGTCAGCCCGGACATTTCACCTCTTTCAGATGACGTTTAGCTGAGAAAAGCCACAGCATGCAGATAAATAAACTACTTCATGTGGTGTTACTATGACCGATTGTTTCACTCTTCACAAGTCAGTCATAGCAGACCCAAATATAGCAGAAATAGATTTTCAGCCTTCTGTACGGAGGACAAAAAACAGGTTATTATAGCTAATTTTTCATGCATGAGAGGATAGTTTTATATTGCTCCCTCATTTCCATTCCGAAGCTTAAAAATCACACAAAGTTGAAAAAACAACTGGATATAAGGCGGGCGGTCCTCTACCAGAGGCCTCGGAGCTTGAGGGTCCTACGCAGATCCATCTTTGCTGTTCCAGGACTGCGCTCTTCTGGACAGAGATCTCGGATGTTGTTCCTGGGGTCTGGTGGAGCCACTCCTAGCTTGGGAGTCACTGCACCGAGCGCTCCGATTACCACTGGGACCACCGTTACCTTCACCCTCCACATCTTCTCGAGTTCTTCTCTGAGCCCTTAATACTTCTCGTGTTCCTTCTTCCTGATGTTGCTGTCATATTGCTACATCTATCACTATGGCCGTCTTTCTCTGCTTGTCCACCACTTTTCTTTCCGGCCATCCCCATTTGTCTGTCTGTATCTGGAAATCCCACAGGATCTTAGCTCAGTCATTCTCCACCACCCTAGGGGGGCATCTTCCATTTTGACCTCAGGACTTTCAGGCCATACAGATGTTCCTGTATACTATTCCGGCTTGGTAATGGCATTCCATGTATTCACTTCCTGCTAGCATCTTACACCCTGCTGTTATGTGCTGGATTGTCTCAGGGGGATCTTTACACAGCCTGCACCTGATCACGGGCAAGGCGTAGGTGTCGATAGCCCGGATCTTGTTCTTACCGGTCAGCTGACTCCTCAGGACTTGCCTGACCCTCTGCAGGTACTTGGTGGTTGCAGCTTTCCTAGCGGCCTCTCCACTGTTTCCATTTGGTTGTGGGATTCCCAAATACTTGTAGCTGTCCTCGATGTTTGCAGTGTTGCCCTCTGGTAGTGCATCAGTGAATCGATGTCTCATTCACTCATACAGCTTGATGTTATCCATGTAGAAGATGGGCTGACAATTGCTCCGTTCTGTAGTCGGTATCCGTAGCCAGTCTTGTCAATGATCTCACTGAGAGGGTTCAGGCCTATGCAGAACAGCAGTGGGGACAGAGCATCTCCTTGGTAGATCCCACACTTTATGGTAACATGCTATTGGCTTGAAGTAGGCCTCCAGTGTTGTACGCCACATCCCCATTGAGTTCCTGTTGATCTTGTACAACTCTAGGCAGTCCAGGATCCAGCTGTGGGGCATCCAGTCATAGGCCTTCTTGTAGTTAATCCAGGCAGTGCACAGGTTGGTGAGCCTGGTCTTGCAGTCTTAGGCGACTGTTTCGTCCACCAGTAGCTGGTGTTTCACTCCTCCGGTATACTTGCCAAGTCATTTCTGTGCCCCGTTCATGTTAGCCACTGTGATGCCCGACATGAGCTTCCATGTGGTAGTTGGAGATATATATTGAAATATTTAGCTGCCGTGGAATCACAATGTATAAAGTTATTGTTGCACATGTATCAGTGTTTTGACTGTTTTTCCTTTACATACTTGTTCTTTAAATAATTAACTGTAACAAATTAACATCAACTTTATACCTAAACAACAACAAAAAAATGAAGAGATGCAGTAATTTACATATTTTAATGAAAATAAACATAAACATTGGCATTTTAACAGTGTATGGTCTTTATCCTTTACAAAATATCTTATAAATATTACAATACACACATTTCCTTCACTTGTGCAGTGGAAGTATTTGAGCTCAGCTTCCTCATACAAAGAATATTTACCTTAGTTGCAAATCAATTCAATGCAACACGTCTTAACTAGTCTCGCCTCTTTATTTCAACTGTGTTGGATCATTAAATGTATTTATGCAAAAGTAGCAACAAAAATATTTCTGTGGCTTTAACTTATGTGACGCCTCGACTGCAACGCTGCTGAACTGCTGCGTGCTTCGTCTGTGTTGTCAACAAAAATTACAATTTTTTTTAAGTTAACAGAGAACTTAGAAGGTAAAAAAGGTAAATATAAACAAAAACAAACACTTGGTAAATATTTCCCTTTACAGCACCGCAGTGCTCAAAGAATAATAAAATGATAGTAAGCACTCAAACTAAATACAAAATGTTAATGTGACATTTAAATAACAGTGACAGGTAAAAAATTTTATTGTGGCACATTAGAGGTAAACAAACGGAGGAAGAGGAGGATGACAGAATAAAAGCTGCATAGAGTCAATATCACAAATCTCTAATGTAGAGAAGATGATTTTGGAAGCTCACGTGCCGTTTCTACTCTCAAGCAGATTCTTATCTTTAAGTTGACCGAAGTTTTGAACATTTTTCTGACTTTATCAGTGCTGCTGTTTACTACATCCTGATAGGTACGTATGAAGAACTGAAGCATCTCAGAGCAAGTCACTGAGTGTGGATTCTTCCTCACTGTCTGTAAAACACGTCTTTACTGGAGCAGTCCAACGTCTGATTGCTTCATCAGCAAATTATACATCTTAATGCTTTTGCTGGTTAAACTCAATGAGCAGACTGATTTTATTTGGGTCGTTTGTCACAGTGAACGTCACATTGGTTCCATGTTAGTCTAAGTTGACTCCAGGCCCATGTGTGAAATAATTCTTCATATAAAAATAAACACATCTAACCCTCACTTGATGCTACTCCAGTGTTGTTTACATCCTGTTTGTAAATTAATTAAAATATGATGGATTGAAATGTAAAATGTAAAAACCTCAAAGATTTCAAATTGAATTAACAAGCAGCATTCACTGCTTCTTCTTTGTTACACTGGCTGTGCAGTCTGTCTGCCCACAGCTCTTCACATGTGTACTAAACACACACACGACATGCACGGCTGCAGTCACACACCTCACTTACACATGATATTAACACGAAGCCTCTGGGATCAGATCAGTCTTATTAGAAAATAACATTTACGGGTGAACACAGTCTTAAAAGCACATGAACTGCGAGTTAGAAAGACAAACTTTGGCTAATTCAGGACAACAAGAGCTATGGTAGGAGCAGATAAAGTTTTAGGCTTTTCCAAAAACCAAACGGATCGTATCCAAACTCTTTGGGGTCTTACAGCAGAACCCTGGTCCAAACTCATTCGGCTCTCCTGCTCTGACATCTATAAAACTCAAGTCCATAAACACACGAAGGAAAATAAGATGAGTGGAAGAACGTGGAAATCTCAGGATGAACAATCATGTTTCCAACATTATCTGGTGAGAGGATAAAACACCTGCAGGTTCAAAGGAGATACGATTCTTCATCCACAGGATTATTAGTAATAAATTATTATCAGGCAGTTTTTAAATACACATCATTACAATAAGTTACTTTAAATGTAGAAAAATATTATATACTGTTGTTACTTGGTGATAAAATAAAGTCTGAGGACTGTGATGCTAAAAGGCAAAGTGCAAAAACAACTGAGGCTCAACAGGAAGTGTTTCTGAAGCCTCCTTTCAACAAAGGCTGGAAAAGGGACATGAAGTCCACATGAATGAGTCTCCTATAAATCTTCCACTGGTGTCCTGACACCAGACTTCAACAGACGTCCTGTTGGAGGCCTCAGTTTGGTTAAATATCTGTCCCTTTACGATACAATGAAAAGAAAACTACTGAGCGATGTGTGTTTCTAAGGTATTTCATAAGCAGACACTCAGGAACTGCAGTGTTAATAGTGCAGAAAAAGGAAGTCAGTAGCCACAGCGAGTTCCTGCTGTTAACATCATGAATGTGTTTGCGCTTCACTTTAAACAGATGCTCAAGTTTCAGTTTCCAGGAATATCTGTGCTAAAAATGTAAATGATCATTGCAGAACTGCAACTTTTAAGTATCTGTTAATGCTCCATGTTTAGTGTGACAGACACATTCTGATGTCCTTTCTGTAAACTGCAGTCTTACAGTCAGCGCTTCATGTTTCTTCCTATTATTAACCAGGTCAGTGTCGTCTGTGGTTTTCAGTTGTGTTGCTGCTCGTTTCAGATAATGCAGCCCATGAACATGCAGCGCGTGCAAAAGAGAAACGGTTTTCCCTTCTGACACGTTTTATTCCAAAAACTGGAGCGAATGCAAAAACTGCAATCGTCAGAGTGAGACAGCCTTTAACTGCAGTCCATAACAAACAGAAGCAAAGCAGCTGGAGACGAGTGAGCATCACAGCAGCGTTTGTCTCATATGTTATAGAGGCTCTGTGTACCAACACTAACCCCCATCACAGCTTCGTTTAAAAGGACATCTGCACTCTCTGAACGGCATGAAGTCAAAATAGAGATCGCTGCATGTAAAGCTGGCAACACAGAAACGGAGAGACTGAGAGCAAATATCCTGATTACAGGGCAGGATAAACCTTACAAAAGAAATACAGGCTGAAGCAAAAGCAGCCACATGTTCAGGCTTGAAGAAAAATTTTGACTTCATGAAATAAATGTATTGCATGAAGTCATGAGGATAAAGGATAAAGCAGAAGCAAACCAGAAAAGAAACCACACTGCTGCTCTTCTCAAAAACAGAACTCGCAGCCTTTTTCAGTCACTGGCAGCGTCCTCGTAACGGTTTGTATCTGAGCTACAGTCGCTGAAAACACTCAGCACTATTTTCAGCCGTAAAAAATATGATTATCTGATGCATGATGCATGTGTGTCAGTGTTACTCGTAATATTTCTAATAAAGCTAAAATAAAGAACCTAAAAAACAGAGTTTAGAGAAAAGCTTTTTCAGAGTCAGACAGTTCTGGTTTTGTTCAAAGCAAATTTCTCCCTCTGTCTTTTGTTTGTTTTTCATCTTTTGTTTTTGTTTTTTCAAGGTGCACAGTCTGTTTTTGTTTTTCTTTTTACATGTACATTTTTGCACATTTTTGAAACCCACAGTTATAATGGCCTACACTATAAAAATAATGCTGGAGGAAGAAAACCTGAATTTTCCTGATTTTGATTTGACCTCCAGTGATTGAACCGTCAGTCACAGTGTGTGATCACTTTGGTTTTTCACGGAGGAGAGGAAGGGAACTTTTTCCTCTGCAGTGACGTCTTTGAGCCGTTTGCTGCCACGACAGCGTGGCTGAAGTCTGATGTAGTGCGCAGGAAGGAGGAGGATGATTTCTGGGTGGCGTCTGAGCCTTTGAGCCAGGCATCACGAGGACTGATCCGTCACAGTGCTGGAGCTCGAAGGTGCTGAGGTTCTCTGCAGAGGCGGAGAAGCGTGCTGCAGTGCTGCTCAGCCAGGCACTGCTATACCTGCTGCTGCTGCACCAACCGTCTGAAATGTGGCATGACTTTGCTCTCTGGGAGGTAGAGCGCCATCTCCAGGGCGACCAGGATGGTGAACTCGAATGATATGAGCTCCCTCCTGCTGATCCTGAAACGCTCCTCCAGCTTCTGCAGGAACAAACCAGCACGTGAGAGAGAACAAATACTTTCTGATGACACAAACCGTTTCATGTCTGACTCCACGTCTGTGGGAGTTTTAAATCTTGAAATTAAAATAAACATAGTATCTTTTGACATTTTTATACTGGCCGTTCATTTTAACTAAACTTCTGTGAAAAAGTATTTACCCTGTTTCCTGATTTCTTTCTTTTTCTTTTTTTTTTTTTAAATTTATTAGCCAAAAAGAACCCAATTAAATAAAAACTGCAGTTTTTAAATAATTATTTTAATCTATTGAGGGTTCTTCGCAGCAAGAATTGCAATTGAGTGTTTGCAATAACTGCCAACGAGTCTTTCACCTTCAAACTTCAAAACTTTCATTTTTTCATTTTTAGCCGCTCAGAGATGGGTTTGCTGGTGTGTTTCTGTCAGGCTATCAATTATCACGAGTCTTCCGTGTCCTGAAGCGGCAAAGCAGCCCCAGAGCTTCCACACTACCACCACCATGTTTGATTGCTGGTTTGATGTTCTCTCTTTCTGAAATGCTTTGTTACTTTTTAACGGGACTCGGCCCTTTCAGAGAGTTCAGCTTTTGTCCACAGAACATTTCCCTCAAAGTCGTGGGAATCATCAAGATGTTGTTTGGCAAAAGTGTGATGAGTGTGATTTTTGGTCACAGTGGTTTCCTCTGACCAATGGCCATGCCATGACCTCTGACCTTAACTGAGGCAAGTGAAGCCTGCAGTTCTTTAGATGTTGTTCTAAGGTCTTTTGTCACCTCCTGGATGAGTTGTTCATGTGTTCTTGGAGTATTTTTGGTCGGCCGGCCACTCCTGAGAACTGCCCACAGTTTTCTCCATTTGTGGGTATTCATACTCTCCACATGCCTCAGAAATGGCTTCGTAATCCTTTCATTGATAGATGTCAGCGACTGTTAAAATCACAGTTCTAAACCCTTTTCCAACTTCACTGTTTCTTTAGATCGTGGTACGATGTGTCGCTTTATGAGATCTTTTCATTTGTTTCACTTTGTCAGATAACTTCTATTTTAGTGATTTCTTGATTAAACATGTATAACAGTAATAAGGCCCGAGTGCATTTAGTGTAACTTAAACTCAGCTTTACAAAAACTGTCCCTAATCACATTTAATAATTTAACAAGGGGGGAATTACTCTTTCACACAGGGCCAGGTATGTAAAGAAATGTAATCACCAGTTTAGTTACTCAGGTTATCTTTGCCTTTTTTTTGATTTTCTGAAAAATAAAGTGTAACAAATGAGCATAAAGAAATAAAGAAATCAGGAAAAGGACAAATAGTTTTTCACAGCACTGTATTTGTAATCAGTGTTTCATTAGATATGATAAATGAGGTAAAACTAAAAAGATCCATAACTCCATAAAAACTAAAGAAATGTGCAACGATCGTCTGCTTGGTAGTAGCGTGCAGGGTTTTTGGTTTGGTGGTCGCAGAACTGAAACAATTAAAATCAATATTTTTGAGCCATGACAAAAGTGAATATGCAGCATAAATACAGTACAGTGATAATGCAGGACTCAATCAGACCTCAGGGATTCTCTCCTGCATGGTCTCAACACTCGACTATAAAGGACATTAACAGCCTCTAGTCCTGCAGCTCGAACACTCAGCAGGTCGTTTTCCACCTGCTCAGGTAGAAAAGCCTCAGAGGCTGAGCAAGAGGAACATGATCTGACTCACAAGGCAGATTTTTTCACTGACACTGTGTGTGTGTGTGTGTGTGTGTGTGTGTATTACATACGTCAATTAGATGTTTGACTTCCTGTTTCTTGAGGTCACTGCTGATCTTAGCTGCCAATAGGATGCATGCAGCTGAGACCAACTTCCTGTGAACAACATCAACAGTTACGTAACTGACAGGACATCAGGCCACAGAGTAAAAGCAGAGTAACAATGTAACAATGCAGACTGCTCGCTCTCTGGACAACATTTATTCTTAAAAGAATTATTGTCTTAGTTTGTAGTTTGTTTGAAATAATGTATCAAGTCTTTATCAGGTGTTTTCTCTGCGTTAACAATCAGTTTCTAATTATAAGACTTGTTGTCAGTTTTTGACTGAATCAGTCATCAGTTAGATCTTAAAGACCTTGAGTTGGATGTAAACATACTCTATAAAATAACTATAAATGTCACTGTGATGATGCACACACTTCAATAATAAATTTCCAGGCAGTTAACAGAGACAGGAGCTTTCCTTCATGTGGTTTATGGGACAGTGAGGACTTGAAGTTCAGTGCATCACAATCAAAGAATACAAACCATCAGCAACAGTGAGAAGTTTTTCTTTTAAACCGAGCTTATTGAAAATAAACACAAGGGGGAGCCACTTCCACACCTCACACTGTGGACTCCACACAGAAAACTGCAGCACAGCCACCTTTTAAGCTATCAGACAAATCTTGTTTTACGTTTTCTAACAGGAACACAATGTGATGAAGTCTTGAACCAATCAGATTTTCTACCTGAGACTAATTATGGTGCAGAATCACTTATAATAACAATAAACAGAGCTAAACAGTCACACATGATCCATAGTCGTCATTAACCAACATTTCAAGCAGAGTGTGAAGCCTATGAACGAAGCAGAAACCGATGACGAGCTGTTTACATGTGGACGAGATTCGAACAAACCTGTTCTGCTTGTTGAGGCGACCCTGCAGCACCAGCTTTTCAAAGTAGACGTATGCCATCGCGAGGGTGACGGGCTGCAGGCCGCAGTCCTCCCCGACTATTCTCATCTCTCTCTTTAGGCTGAAAAAGAAATAAAGCATGTTCTAATTATTTAATACTCCCTTTTCACATATCTGTGTAGGTTCTTAGTCATCCAGGTCATGGTAATCTAAGGAGCGACTGGACTGCTTTAAGTTTCTTTAAGATGTTTCATGTCTCATCCCATGAGCTCCTTCAGCTCTAAGACCAAGTGGTGATCCAGTCGGCCCTTTTTCACATTACTGTGCTGAAATCCTTTCATTGGCAGAAATGAGAAACGTTACCTTCGGATTTTGCTGAGGGTGAGTTTAATGTGAGGAAACTTCTCCTTAAAAGTCTCGTTCATATCTTTCTTCAGATCAGACGGTTTGACATATTCTATAACTGTCGTCTGCAGGATAAAAGAACAAAGAGAAAAAGAGCAAAAGAAAATGAACCATACCAGAACAATAAGGAGCGGAAGAATGCATAAACAGAGCACAGAACACATTTAACTGTAAGCAGAGACAATGAGAAGTCAAACAGTTGTCAGTGAATGTAAATAATCTGATGAGGATGTAAACACCGACGGGTAAATATTTCTTTCTGTGACTCATTGTTGCAAAGATGGCACCATTTCTCACGCAGGGAAACTCATTCATGCTTTAGTTTACAGTCTTTCCAGGTATTGTGATGACTGTTCGCAGGAGTATCCAATAACCTCATCAAATCTGTTCCAAAACAGCTGCACTGACTTTACACACTAAATAAAAGTCAAACTCCCCTGCTGATTATTTTTAAATCTAACAACGACGCAGGCTTTGGTTCCACTGAGTCGGTCCGTCTCTGTGTCTGTCCTGTTATGGACAGATCACCTGGTCACTGTGTAGCCAAAACACAGTCTCAAGCCCCACCCCAGCTGATTTCTTTAAGCAGTTAAGAAAATGGATTGATGGCTCAATACTTTGACGTATTAGATCACATTGATCTTATAGAAATCCAATATTGCCACACAGCATTCCTGCTTTTTCACTAATAGCCTCAAACACCCAAAGGCAGCTCTGCTCTCTCTCCAGTGGGTTTGTTTTATTTTGCAAACTTAAGAGGGCTCCTTTAACCACATGTTGCATGTTTACAACTTTCATTATTTAAATGGCACACAACTCAACTTAAGTGAAGAAACAGACACACCTTTCCATGAAACAGCTTTTAAGTCACCAGCATTAAGAGGTGACAGTGAAGAGCTGCAGGTTCCTCAACAGTTTCTTTACAGCTCAACTCAGTTTAGACCTTAATCCTGATATTTAGTCACATACATGCTCATGTCAACACTTCCAAGGCCTAATTTAATGGAGAGAAGCCTGCGAGATAATCCTGGTAGACAGCCTGATCTAAACCTTATCATATGCAGGTAACATGCACCATTTCCATGTAACGCACCAAACTGGTGTGGGTGGGGGGTGTTTTGTAGTTTAGGCGACATTGACAGTAGGTGGTGAAATCACACTGTGTAATACTAACACACACACACACTTGCTCACAGTAAGCTCAGTGAAAAGCAGCTCACCTCAGCTGTAATCGTCTCATGAATTAAACACTGTGATACAGTGTGTGTGTGTGTGTGTGTGTGTGTGTGTGTGTGTGTAGCTGTTTAGACATCTTTGTTGGACCAAAAATTGGAATATTATTATATTTGTGGGGACCAACAGTCACTTATGAGGACAAAAGTGCCGTCCTCACGAGTTTGAAGGCATTTCTCAGGCTCAAAATGTGGTCTTAATGTCAGGGTTACAATTAGGTTCTGGTTAGGTTTAGGCTGAGGGTCAGGATTAGGCCGTCATTTTTGATGGTTAGGGTGAGCGACTAGGGAATGCATTATGTCAATGAGATGTCCTCACTAAGATATCAAAACGAGAATGTGCGTGTGTTTGTCTATAGAGGGATCAAACTGAGCCGCAGCCTCTAGGACAGTGAAAAAGAAAAGAGCATGTGTACTCTGATTACTCTTACAATCATCTGTTTTATTCACCCCGTTTGTCTCTCCTTCGGATTTATTCCTGTTTATTAGAACATGAGAAATTAAAATTGGGGTTCAATGTGATCAATTTACACTTTTAATCTCCCCGAAGCACAGATGTTATTGTCTGACTCAACATTATAATTAAAATGTGTAAAAAAAAAAAAAAAAAAAAAAAAAAAAAAATAGCCAAATACAGAAATCCTGCCAGTTACCAGAGATTAGTGAGTATCTGACTTGGATGATGCATTAATTCATGTGATGACATTAAACGGATTAGATACCACCTACTGGTGTGATCAGCTCAGTTTTTACTGAACCTGTTATTCATATGAGTCACACACCAGTGAGCCAAAAACACTATGACCCTGTACATGGTGAATAAGGTTGATTATTTCTCATCAGTGTTGTTGTCACCACTATAAGACAGTAAATGCAAAGCTGAGAGTTGCAGTCATCTTAAAAACAGCAGCAGGGGCAGGTGTAAAGTCACGGGTGTTACAGCCAGATGAGTCTGAGTCAGAGCCGCCCCGAAACATCGAGGCTCGTTGGGCGCTCCCCGTGAGCTGACGATTACCTTCAAACAGTCATCTGAGATCGGCCCAACAGTGAAACACCAAGAGGGTGTTGGAGGATGTGTTGGAATAACAGTGGCTCCAAATCTTACAGGACTAATAGGATCTGCTCTTAATGTCTTGGAGCCTCCACACATCCTGCTGAATCCCTGCTGTGGCAGGTCGGAGCTTGTTTTGGTGGTGCAAGAAGCACCGAGAGCAAATTAGATCAAAGTGGTCGTGTTGTTTTGGCTGTCGTTATGATGAATTCTTTTAATTAATTTAGAAACCACAGCTCTTTAATAGCTCACATGTGTTTCAGTAAGATTTCTGATCGTGTTCAGAGAGGTGCTGGACCCAGCTGAAATCTGATTGGCCCCTGTGATGCGCCACCCCGTCACTAATCACTGGACAGGGTGTGCAGGACTTCACTGGTTGGATCTTTACAGATGCATAAACATCACAGACATCAAACACTTGTGGTAAGCATGATGTTGATGTCGATTTCATGGGGGAGGGCTGGTGATGACAGGAAAGATTACAATGTTTACAAGTTCAAAGAAGCGTATTTATAAGATGGAAATTGGTAATCAGTATAAGTCTGATGGGACTTGAACGTAGCATGAGCGTGCTGCGATGCACAGACAGCTCAACAGTGGTGCTTAGCATTTCATCAGCCACAAAGCTTCATGACAAGGTGCTTTTCTGGACTTTAGTTTGTGTTAACCTCTGAATCTGAGAATGGGTGCTTATTTCAAGCATTAGTTAGCAGCTAGTTCACAACTATACTGGGATTAAACTAGCATCTTGTGAGTGCAGTTACAAACATTTCTTATTGAATTTTCTTTCATATTCATTCACATTTTAAATCTTATTTCCAGAACTGAACCATCCATAAACTCAGGAGTTAAAAACAAGAGGTGTGCTCAACCCTGAAACAGAGTCTGAATCTGAATGGAAGTCCCCCAATGCCAAAGCTTTCAGTGCAGATCTCCTGAGATTTGAACTTTTCTTTTTCATGTATTGTTTTTGTTACTAAACTTGATTTATTTAACTCAACATTAACATTTTTGGTCAACAGACTGATGCAAGCTACAAATATTAGACCTAATAAGAGCAGCTCCTCAGAATAAGCCCATATTAGATCCGTTCTTGTTATCAGGCAAAAGAATTTGGGAATGCTGTCTCCAAATCGCTGCCGTACCAGGCCGCAGCTTTATGATGAAGGCTGTTAATCCTGATGATGCAGAAGAAAGAAATCTGATTTAGATTAAGGCTGGAGGCTCCGAATTCAGTTACTGCCAAAATGACTGTTTAAAATCTGTCTTGCTGAGGTCACTTAAACCCAAAAATGTGCTTATTTTTAGAACTTTGATAAGATAACACACAAACACAGCCTAGTAAGGGCTACAGCACCAGGTTCGCAGTGCTACAGACTCCAAAGTGTATTAGTTTACTAAAACCATCTGTCCTCTCACAAAGCTCATTAAAGGTGTCAAACAGCCTGCGGAGCTCTGAACGTGGTGTGAAGGAGACGCACAGCTGTCAGCGATTTGCTCCGTGTGGGCGTCCTCGAAAATAAACAACTATATTTCAAACCATCTGCAGTGTTTTCTTACCATGTAAGAGGCGAAGATCAGCACTCGTTTGTGTTTGCCGCAGGGCCACTGGGGGTCACTGAGCAGGTTGGGGTCATAATCCATCACATCCTCCACACCTGGACAACAATACACATCGATTCAGAAATATCGTCAAAAGAGCAAAACCGAGGTGAGGAGAGTAACACGAGGTGTCATCAACAAGTTCTCTGACTCACAGCAAAAACATTTAGTGCATCTAAGCACGATCTGTCTGCAGACAGTTAAGGAAAAGAGAATTTTATCCATTTTCCTGTTTCTCTGACCAAGTCCTGATAATTTGTCTTTGAGGGAAAGGGAAACCTCTTTGATGCAACATTACCAGCTTGAAATTTGGCTCCTGTCCTACTCCAGCTCACTCCTTTGTGCACCTCTTAACTGCTTTCAGCTCAACCACTACTTTCTTTTAACCCCCAGGACATCTGCCCTTCTGCCATGAACCTCACAGAGTCTACAGACATCAACTTTAGACTGACAGGGCCCCACTCGGTGATCAGCATTGGTGACAACAGTTAGGTTCACGTAAAGAGGTGTTAAATGTTAAATGTCCCAGGATGTCAGTGCAGAGCTCTACTACAACATCCTGAGACATTTAACATTCGTTTCAAACTGTTAAGGCAGAGGTGTCGAACTTAGTTTAGTTCACGGGACACGGGAGTTGATTTTAAGAGGGCCATTATTGCACAAAAACTTATAAAAGCAAATTTATTAAACTGTTAACAGAGTTTATGCACAGTTTGCAGACATTCACATTCAGAAAAATCTCAGTTTTTCCTCATTCAGTCAGTGTAAAGTCTTTACAAACAAACTGTACCATTAGAAAGTTACAGAAACCCATCAGCATGGCTCCTGGGGTTTAACCACTTTATTCTGGTTCTTTATCAGTGACAGTGATAAAACAACCACACTTATGGCAAGATTGATTGAGCTGCAATACAGTGCTTCCTGTTGAAAAGTCTAAATTGTTTGTCCTTCATCTTAGCAAGTCTGAACTCTGCAAAGTCACCCAGCTGGCTGGCTTCAAACTCCTGGGCATGTGTGCACATTTGGCATCCCAACTATGGCACAGAGTATTGTGCTTTTTTGGGGCTATGCCAAACACATTGCTCCCTAACAACCTCCCCGATCATCAGAATTCAAAGAGATCTTTGTCCTCTTTCCCCAAAATGAAATTGCAGTGGTGGAGATCCAGCACATGACCTCCGCTGTGCAGGTTCTAGTGATCGAAAAAGAGCTGACTGGGTGCGATCTGAAAATGGCAGCAGCACCAAAATCTATCATTCTGATATCTGCAGAGATTGTCTTGTTTTTTCCCTCTGGAATCAAAAGACAAAATGGATTTGAGAACCACCTGTGAACTTTACCAAGCCTTCATCTGGTTTCATATTGTGGCCTAAAGAGCATTTCATCATCCAATCACCATTTCATCCATTTAGTGTTTGCTGGCCCTCTGCTGCCACCAACTGTGAATCAACAGAAGGCGTCCAGGCTTTCTTTCATAGTGCTACCAGTGGTCCAAGCATCTATGCACAGGTACAAGAGCAGCTCTGTACTAATCGACAGCTAAAAACATTATGCCATTTATAACTGAGTAAACGAGTCTTTGGTGTTTCTGTCAGTACTTAACAATCATATCAGTCTTAAGAGCTGCGAGTCTAAAGAAAAACGTCACCAGAGGACTAAAAATATCGAACCTGCTGCGCACGGCCTCACGCTCACACACAGCTGTATTGTGTTAATGAAAGGTTGTGGATTAGAAAGAGGGGTTTAGAGGCTAATTCAGGGCTCTGTCACTGTGGATGTGTGTGTTTACAGACACAGGATGTGAGGACATGCTCATACACATGTGTTTAAAATATAAAGAGGATGATGCTCCAGCACAGCTGCAGCAGCTCTCGTTTGCTCTCTTCATCCCAGCATCCTGTGTTTGTTTTCTCTTCCTCACGTTACATCCTTCTTTAGCATTTCAATCCAGAAATGTTTGAGCAGTTACAGTTCAGCCTCTTTTCTGAAATCTCAGAATTCAAGGAAACAGATGAGTCATATCGCTCAGAGTCCTAATGCACCATGACTGTGCTGTTTCACAGTTTGAACCATAAACAGACGGTGTTTTTGTTGTTCCCTTTAACATGATAAAATCCTTTAACTGTGTCTGTGGCTTGATGTCAGTAATTATCTACATTACATCTAATAAATGGCCACATCTTTGGTGAAATTTATTTTTGACAGTTTTAAACTGTTGCTAGAAAAAAAGAATCATTATTATTTTTAGGAGACGTGCACGCTGTGACTGAGCTCGGTTCCATTTCTTACCCAGATCCAGTCCCACGGTGCTGCTCAGCCGGCTGGGCGGGTAGCTCCTGCCCGGAATGCTGTGTGTGCTCCTGGAAACGGGAATCTGCAGCGTCAGGTCGCTGGCAGACGACGGCTTCTGCCTCACCAGCGCGTTAGTGGGGTACAGGAACTGTGCGTATGACACAGACTGACACAGAAAGAGAAAGATTATTATTAACTGAGCTCTGACCACAAGAAACTGTTTTGGATCATAAAAGCATCCATGAGAAGTAGGTCCACATTTTCTACCCTGCCATAGGTGTCCAGGTGAAAACCCTCTAGCCCCGGCAGCATTTCCAGGGTGGTAGAGATGTTTCCAGACGAGTGTCTCCTCCTGGGGTGATTTAACGAAGGATCACTGGAGAAAAAAAGGCATCAAGAAAAGAAAGAGAGCGAGAATTATTGATAAAATGTTGGTAAACAGCCTGCCTGTAAACACACAGCAGACGGCTGCACTGTCATACAGTAGGAATATTTGGTTCCCAGTTCTTCCGACTCGTGCCCTAGCTGAAACCAGTCCAAACATCTGCTGCATCTGGAGCAGAAACCCCTCAGTGCAGCTGGTTTACCTACAGGAAATTAAATTAAGGACAACAGCAATAAAAGATTCACAACACCATAAAACAGATTCAGAAGTTAGCAGCAGCTTCAGTTTGCCACAAGCCATCAGCTAGCATCGTAAAGAAACTGCTCGAGCGTTTCAGACGGGTCACGCTGTGGTTTGTTTCTCTAATAATCACAGTTCAGCCTCGTGTCGCTCCGAGACACGACAGACACTGAAAATGAATCGATGAATTAATCATTTATGAGCAGTTCATCACAGCCTGAGCACAACTGAAATTACACAAAAATACAACTTTGTTTTGCAATTATCACTTTTTTACTGCAGACTTAATTTCAAACTGATGGATTTTTATGATTTATAGAAAATGAATCCAAATAAATTTCTTTCTGGAACCGCTACAACAAAACATCTTTATTCACACTGAAAAACCTACCTCATTAAATATCAATCAATCAATCTTTATTTATAAAGCACTTTTCATACAGAGAAAATGTAGCACAAAGTGCTTTACATAGTTAAAAGCAGCCCACCCCACCCTCCAACTCACTCCCCACACTCTCAATACACATATATCCCCCCACCCACACACACATACACACACGCGCACACTTAAAGAGTAAAAATTGGGCTGGGCTCGCATGAGCCAAGTGAGGAAACACTATAACAGGGAGCCGTCTGCACCGGGAGCCGGTCACAGACCGCAGCCTCCAGGCTGGGCACACAGCAGGAGGGAGGCAAAGGAGCCCCCCAGCCAGGCTGAGAGGACCCCAGAGACCCAGCAGCCACGGTCAATAACAGCCCCGGTGCAGAGAGCGCCCTCCGAGGAAACACTGGAGATATGACGCAATACAATATATATAGGGTAAAATGATAAAATAAATAAGAACAGGATACAATATAAATATAAATAGAATAAGAAGATTAAAAAATGAATAAGAATAAAATCAAACAAATATTAGGTAAATCCTAAATTAATAATAGAATAACAGGATAGAATAAATAAGCATAAAATAAATAAACGCTAAGTAAAAGCTAAATTAAAAATATAATCTTACTCTCTGTGTAATACTAGATGTACACAGCATACGACTTACACCCTTTCACTGTACATACCAGTTCATTTCACAGGTTTAATTCTTTCCTTTTCCTTATATGATCTGACTGTACTTTAACCATTTCATAGTGATTGTGTGCTTTCCAGATGCTACACCTAATTCCCAGACTTCCTGGATTTAGTTTTTTATATTTTAACATGTCCCACAGACAACCACCTGCGTGACAGGAGCCATGCGGCGCCTCCCTCCTCCTCTGCAGAATCGCACGTTGGCTTGAATAAGATTTCAAACTAAACAGATAATCGTTTACGGGATGAAGGACACAAAAATGCTGAAACTCTGAAGTATAACACGTTGCTTTTTACAAACTAATTAAAAAAAAACCAACATTGATTGAATTAAAATGGTTGATATTTAATATATTTTCCATTGATTTTTTCTTACCTAATTTGTTTGTAATTTCAGTAAGTTTCTTCTGGCACCATCTGAAACCATCTATAAATGGGAACTAGAGGGAACTGAGAATGTGTTCATGATAATAGCTGCGTACATTACATGTGCGCATGGTGCGAGTGTGACATGACACAACATGCACTAAGACTTCTCAGAATTTCAGCTGAGAAAAAAAACGTGTGTTTGTGTGAACACAAAGAGAAAAAAATTGATCAGGATGACTTGTCTATTGGAGAGAACAGCATTATTGTTGTTTCCATTATTGTTTCTTCTTGTCGTTACTGTGAGATGTTTGTGTGTGATCGTGGTGTTTGTATGAGTCATCAGCCACTCAGACCTAAGGTCAGGTCAGAGGGCTCTGATGCACATGGGAAAAAATCATCCCCCTCCGAACAAACGGCTCTTCTCCCTCATACTCCTCTGCATCATCCCCTCTTCTACTCTCATGTCCCTTTGTCTCACAATGAAGAAACGAGACCTCGGCTACTTCTACTTCCCTACCTCTACTTCTCGTAAGTGTCCAAGCATTGTTCCCTCTAGTGATTTTCTGGGCCCCTTGTGCATTTCCTTGAAACTTGTGTATTCATTTTCTTTGTTGCTGTGCAGGATGAACCAGCAGTGTATGGGAACAGCTGAAAAGCTCACGTTTCTTCATGTTTAAAAGTCCATCTAATAAAGGTCTCGGATTTTTGAGAGCTGCAGGACAAACATTTCCTTTCACTCCACTTGGTTCACTCTCTTAGTTACGGCGCTGCCTCCTTCCTGCCTAGTGAACAGCGACAGGGGTAGTTACTGGTCTAAACCTCTGCTTGGGCTAAATCTCTGAAAACTTTTTATTCACATGCTTCTAAATTCATTTGATGGTCTGCACGAATCTATTTTTGCGAGTGAAACCTCCACGCTGTTGAGGCCATCACCAGCATCACCTGCAGTAGAACAGCCTCTTTATCTCAGCAACCTCAAACATTTCCTTTCATGTGAAAACAGCTACTGGCAGGATGAAGATAACTATATATAAGGTTTCCTTCAGCCAGCTTGCTTCAGGTGAACTTAGGCCAGCGATGACCAATTCAGTAAATAACAGTTTTAAATAAGCCAGCAGTGTTTAAATCAACTTTCCACAAATACTTTTTTCCCCCTGCCATCAGCCCATTGGTTATGTCGAACCCTTTTTCTTGATTTCATCATGAGAGGCAGAAGGTGGGAGTACATAAGCAGATGTGTCTGTACGGATTACCTGAGGTAGAAGCTCTCTCCGTAGGGAAGAACAGAAAAGGCAGCACACAGAGACCTCTTAGCACAGATGAGCACGATTCTGAAACACAAACAAAAACACACATCAGTGGTTATCGTGTTTTGACATCTGTCCAGCTGAATTACTTTTCTCCATCTGAGGCATTTTGCTGACTAAACACACACAAAAACAGACAAAGTTTCAAAATGAAGACGCTAACTCTGCATCTTTGTGGTGAAATGAAGATAAAGCTAAATCCCAGGGTAAATTTAAGGATTGAAAGTTTAAAGGATCATATCGCTCCTCAGCATGGCGTAATATTTACTCACCGTTAAAGAGCAAAACACACAAATGCACACTTGACACCAACTTAATTGAGTTAAAGGCTCCAGCTGCACCCTTACCCTCAATTCTGCTCAACTATGACATGATATAATAGAGTTTCATTATGGAGAACACAGTGTGTGCGTGCACGTGCATGTCCGTGTTTGTTTTTTATTGCAGCTCCTCTGAGTATAAACCCATCTGGAGCAGAGACTACAGCTTGCTGGCCTGGTTTTGGTCTCAAGAGGAAAATGTTTGCAGTCATTATATTTGGCTCAGGAACCAAGAGACTAAAAGATTATGTTTTCACACATAGTGAATAAACACACTTAGCTCAGAGCTGAACAGATAATTGTCCAACATGCAGCTTCTCGGTCAGTTAGAACAACTTTGTCTGTCAAGGCAACACAAGGTCAGCGTTTCAAGGTCTCCGAGTAACTGAAGCAAATGTTCCCAATTTAGCCAAGGCACGAATCGGCTCTATAGTTCATCAGGATGCTGGCAGACCGAGCAGTAAATTTATCAAAGTAGTTATATAACCTGGATTAAACAATATTGGCCAGCCAGCAGCAAAGAGTCGAGCACGTACACACACATAGCCACATGCTAGCATGTCATTAGCCCATTGCCAGAATAAACTGTTTGGGGGGGGGGGGGGGGGGGGGTTGCCATGAACACATTTGTAGTAACAAACTTAATCATGCATTTAAATCACCTTCATCAACATGGATATTTTGAAAAAGACAACAAAGACAAAGAGGCTAAAGCTAAACCTATCCAGACTAAAGCTAACCAGACCTTGGTATGAGCAAAGGATCAAAGCAGTTATGACGAAAATTTTGGAAACGTATGAAAAAGAGAAACGGGTAGATGTTCTATTGTATGATGAATTTATAAACATACTGGAGAATAACATAAGTGTCTGATTTATCTTGTTATATAAATCTGCTGCACCTACTTTTCTTTGGTAAGAGAGTGCAATCATTTTCAGTTAATTACTCTCCAGTAGCAGAGCCCTTTATTTTCAGCTGTTTAATCGAGAGAAGATCCTGTAACTTAGTGCAGTTTGGGGGAAGCTGTGAAGTTTAATAATTTATTTTTATTATGACCGTAATATTTAGCATAGAAGAGAAGTTGAGGTTTTTTACTCAATGCTGCCAGTTAGTTCTTAAAAAGAAAATCAGGATCTGCAAAAATCAATATCAGCTGGTCTTTAATTGGCCAGTGAAATTGCAATTGGTGCATCCTTAGTTTAGCTGCTTACAGGCTGCTTCCAAGACTGCGTTTCAATTGTTTTTTTGGTAGCTGTGATTGGTGATTGGTAGCTGGCCAATCACATTCTTGGTTACTGCTTCAGCCAAGGTGTAGATAGTGGATAAAAGTTTACTTATCCGTAAGATTTAATGTGATGTCGCCCCACCCTTTGCAGATATAACAGCCTCAGTTCTTCTGGGAAGGCTTTAGGAACCTTTAGGAGTGTTTATGGGAATTTTTGACCATTCTTCCAGAAGCGCATTTGTGAGATCCGACAGGGATGTTGGACGAAGAAGCCTGGCTCACAGTCTCTGCTCTAATAGGTGTTTTATCGGGTTGAGGTCAGGACTCTGTGCAGGCGAGTCAACTTCTTCCACACCAAACTCGCCCATGTCTTTATGGACCTTGCTTTGTGCACTGGTGTGCAGTTGGAACAGGAAGGGTCCCCAAACTGTTTCAATAAAGTTGGGAGCATGAAATTATCCAAAATTATAAAGCATTAGAGTTCCTTTCACTGGACATTGCTTTGCACTTGTACACTTGACAAATGCAGCGTGCTCACTATGCTTACTAGAATTATCACTCCACCATCCGATGTAACTGTGATCACTTTTGGCTTCAAAACAAACAAACAAACAAAAAAGCTCACGGCAGCCAAAATGCTGATGTGCAGAAGCCAGTGGTCAATATCACGTAGCTACACATATACACTTCACACACTGACCGTCTCATCTGACTCCAGGTTTGAATCACAGACTGTTTAAATGATGCCAGTCAGGAAAACTGTTACCAAACAATATAAATGTATCTTTAATTATCCATTTAATTTATGATGTGTAGTAACTCGTTTTTATTTCTCTTCGCATTGGTCTTTGGCATCAGACTGAAGAACTGTTATGTAGTGGACTTGTATACACTGTTCTTTGTTTAGAAAGTCACAGAGGGATAAACATATGAAGAAGGAAGCCAGTTAATCCAAACACTGCGGTTTTTCTTACAGAGATGACATGATCCCGGTCAAACGCTTAGCACATCTTAATGAGGATCCAACTGGGTAAATAATTCAGTAGACTTTAACCTTAGGCTCAATAGAGACACGCAGTTTTAACCCATGTTTGCTAATTATGGTTCGGGATGTAAAACTGTATTACACTACTAAGTGATTTATCATTTAAAGGGGATGAAAACAGACTAAAGGGAGCCCAGCGGTTCAAAGTTTAATTCTTTAGGAAGCTAAATACGCAGCAGCGCGATGGAAAATTCAACATTAAAAGGTCATTAAAGCATGAATCATTACTCGTTCAATTTAGACAGGAGGCTGCTCCTCCTACCCTTCTGATCATCCCTCGAGACAGATTATGAGTTTGAATTTGCCGTTGTTGGTTGTGTGAGCCGGAGACACAAAAATACACACAAAGCTCGTTCCCTGTGATGCATGGGAAAGTCAAGAGCAGGAAGTCACCAGGGAGCTCAGTGGAAACAGCAGAGACATCGCAACACAGCTGCTGAAAACGTGACTGTGCTGGGGAGTCTGTCCCCTGCACCCATCCATTTATTACACCACATTTCACAACACTGGGGGCACATTATTCCATAATCACCTTCAAGGAAAACAGACAATGTTCCCACTGAGGACTGAACCACTGACCCAGAGCTTTGTCTATGTAGCTACACTGACAACAGACAAACAAAGGAAATTTATAGATAAAAAAATTAAAATGACAAAACATTTAGCATTTTTTTGTATGTTTCAAATCAAATGTAGACAGCATTATGTTCCAATTACGCTTCATCAGTGAAATGTATGCGTAGTGGAAGGTTTAATGTGACTTACAATTATGCTTTTTAATAAATGATATGCAACAGCAGAACATTTTCATCTTGCTGGGAACTAACTAGAGCAGAAAACTCTCCATTTCACCATTTCCCCCAAAAAACAAAACAAAAAATAAACTAAAAAAATATATAAATATAATTAGTTAACATAAATTTGATTTTAAAAAACACAACAAGAACTTTTACAATTCTTGGATGGATCTTGGTGGATATTCTACACTGTAAAAGGTCACCTACTTTGCTCACCTGTCACTTAAACTAATTACTAATATTTTACTGTTAAAGTACAAAAACGTTACCTGCTGGTTCAAAGATATCATGACACCGAGCACCACTGACTGCTCGGCCCTCTTTTCAGCTGACTTATAGTTGTAAACAAGTGAGGTGGAAAACAAGCAGATGACATCTGGGCCCTGTGTCAGGAAGCCGGTTTAGTGGAAAAACTGAGTAAGTATACCCTGAGTTAACGAAAACTCTGGGTTTTCGGTTTCACAAAGCGAGTTCAGCTGCAGCCTGAGTGAGTCACTATGACGACACACTCCGTGAAGCTAACCTGCCCCCTAGCAGGTTTACTACAACTAACCCTGACTGTCTCCGCCCCTTTGTCGGAAACCTGACAGTAGGAAGTGTCGGACATGGCGTGCCACTTCCTTGAAGAGCCAGTAGATCGTGAAGCCCAAATTCTCCGCAGGGCTCTCCGCCGGGAGAGAGTGATCAGAGCGCGTTTGGACATTTTATCATTTCCTGATGATTTTCTGTGCGAACGTTACCGTTTCTCAGCACAATCTATAATTTATTTGGATAACATCCTCAGGCCATATATTACGCATGTGACACATCGCGGACATGCTCTCAGTTCATTGCATATTATTTGTATTGCACTTCGGTTTCTTGCAAACGGGAGCTTTCTGTATAATATTGGTGATGCTGAGCACGTTTCCAAGGCTACCGTCTGTCGGGCAGTCAGGAATGTTACAGTTGCACTGAAACGTCTCCTGTACACGTTTGTGGTGTTCCCCGGTCACAGACCCACAAGATTTATCAAAGAGGGATGCCACAAAATTGCAGGTATCAGGATGAACAAAACTTAATTTATGATGTGGTGATACTTGGACTACTACTTAAATTGCACATTTATTTTCAGGGTTCCCAGGCGTGATTGGCTGTACAGATGGCACTCACATTCCAATCATTGCTCCTTCAGTAAATGAAGGAGACTATGTGAACAGGAAGTCTTTCCACAGCATTAATGTACAGGTACATAGTTCCCTGTAGCATGTCAAACTAACAAATTATTTCATTATAGTAATGGATGCTAATTTGTGTTCTCTGCACTGTGAAGATCATATGTGATGCTGCCAACATTATCACAAATGTGGAAGCCAAGTGGCCAGGCTCTGTCCATGACTCACAAATATTCCGTGAATGTACACTGAGCACAAAATTTGGACATGGTGAGTTGAGAATACTTTAAAATATATAAAGACCAATTGCTTCAGGGACATTTGAACTGAAGTGTATCCTTCTGTCTTAGGAGAGTTCACTGGCTACTTGCTTGGTGATAGGGGGTATCCATGTTTACCCTATTTGCTTACCCCTTACCCTGACCCTGAACCGGGCCCACAGCAGCGATATAATCTGGCTAATTGCAGGACAAGAGCCAGAATTGAAATGACTATCGGAATGCTTAAGGCCCGGTTCCAGTGCCTGCAAAGACTCAGGGTCACCCCAGAAAGGGCATGTGACATTATTGTGGCATGTGTGATTCTTCACAACATTGCCACAATTAGAGGAGAACACTGTCCTTCTGAACCAAACAGCAGTGATCCAAACCATGAACATCCTGACCCTCCCACGGACATACAAGATGGAAGAGCAGTCAGAGACACCATATGTCACAATCATTTCTTTTGACCCATCACCTCAACATGTTGAAAGAAGAATAAACAGATTTTTTGTTCAACTGGCTTTATTGGTCGCCTGTATTTCCTGTACACAAAGTATTAAAAGATGTAAACCTCATAAAGTGTCTCTGTTGCTTCCTCCTCTGTAACAGCTGTCAATGTTTCTTCATTATTTTCCTGTAGTAAAGAAATAAACAACATTGCTGTTCTACTGTAAACTCATATAATCTGTGGAGTATTACTCACAACTGCATGTTGGTCTGGCTCAACAGGAGGCTGCACCAGATGCAGTACACCATCACCATCAACTGATAGAATATGAGGTTTATACAGGTCACTTATAACTTACAAGGGACCAAATGGCAATTAACAAACATACCAAGCACCTTACACTTCATTGTCATTATGCTCTCAAAGACAACCAAGACTGAGGGAAGGCAAAATCAGTAGGAAAATAACTTCACTACAAAATAATCCATTATGGTAAAGAGTTTATCAAATGAATGTGTCGCACTGCAAAGGTGACTGTGAAGAAAGGATGTATGCACATCATGTATTATTTTGAATTTACCCCTTATGTAGGCACTTGTGTCTTGCGGGGTTATTGACTCAGAGGATGTCCCCGCAGAGATGCCTTCGGCCACAGGGCGCCCACTGTTTTGGCTGAGGGCCAACTGCTCAGCCTCTGTGAGTGGTGGTGGTGGAGGACCCCCACCTGTTTTTCGGGCCTCCGCTTTTTTTCTGTTGGCTATAACGGGCCACATTTGAGCATACAGAGTAAGCAAATATGTACTTGTAATGTGCTCAGATAATTTCAATAAGTGCTTACAGAAAGAAAATTAATGTAGCCTCTAACTGCAATTGATTTACATGGGACAAACAGACCAAGCACTATGGCTCATAATACAATTACACCTTACCTGTTTGGACTATATTTTTATATTTCATTTTTACTTGCTGCCAGGCACGTTTGGGGCCTGTTGGGTTGCACCTGCGCTCACATCACATCACAAAATAAAATGTATAAAATAACAAATAAAATAACATATGATAAAATAACGTGTTAAATGGGTGGAAATCCCTCGATCAATGTTTAAATTAACACTCACGCATTGACTCTGTCGGCTATGTTTTGCCATGCATGCTTTTGCAGCTGTGGCTGTGTTACTTTTTTCCGCGGAATTTGCATGTTATCGGCATATGCTGCCATCAGAATTTCGGCCTCAAGCGCTGTAAAATACATTGACCGCGCCTTCTTTCCCTCCGTCTCCATGGTGACTCGCTTAATCTGTGCTCCGCTTATCAGGGCTTTATGTATCCTCGTCCGCGCGCTTCACTTGGGGTTAAAGCAACTCCGCGTTGACTGAACTAATTGTTATCAGCCTTTCTGAAACGGAATATTCCGAGTTGGACAGTTCGGAGTTACTCAACCGTGAGTGTCGTTTTTCACTCTGAGTTTTCCAAACCGGCTTCCTGAAACAGGGCCCTGTTTGCTTTCCATCACTTTGATGTGCAAAATGAGAGTTGGCATGTCAGAGTAAACTGATATATAAACAATCGACTGAAGCAGCATCTAACCACACTCTGCACACGTGCAGCTGCTAGCCTGCGGTGTGATAAATGCCGAAAAGTACCACACTGCCCATGCAGTCAGTTAATTTTGTCTACTCTCTGCAGTAGTTTATGTTTTGTCCATTTTCTTTATGCTTTCTTTTGGTCTCTTCACTTTCCACTCATCACTCAACTTGTTGCAAGAAATGGCTTGTCCCTCCCTGAGGTCTCGTCCTGTTAAAATGGAGGTCTTTCTCCCCACTCTCACCAAGTACATTCCCAGGGAGTGTTGTCTTGTCCCTGGGTTAAGTTCTTTACCTCACAAAATAAAGCACCTTGAGACGACTGTTATTGTGAGCTGTTTCTATATTTCACTGTCAATCAATGTCTTGGTTCTTTTTTCCAAAGAAAACCTTTTTTAAAAGGAAGTAAACAAGCAATTTTTACAGGTGACCTCAAGGTGAACCATTTAAAGTCTCCCAGGATGACCCAAACAAGGATCATGGGACACAACAGCCCATTCTGAGGGAAGACAGCTCTAACATTTCCTCTTCTCTGTGACAACATGGTGACTTAGCTGAATTTCAAACAGCACTGGTGCTCTTTACTGGATCTATTTTAAAACAATTACCCCTCAGTCAGTCTGTTATTATGTGATGAGCAGCCCTGTGGGCCCTTTTGACCCAGAGTTGTATTTATACACTCCACAAGGAAGGACACGAATACAATACAATAGAAGAGTTAAGCAGAACAGAATGACACTGTCCAGGCTTCTCTGGTTCCTCTCCTGCTGTAAAGGCGACACACTTCTGCAAGTCAGCAGCGTATGTAGGGCTTAGTTCTGACAGAGACTTAACAATAACGGAAAGATCAGTGTTGTGACCTCTGTACACTGTCACAAAGGACTGCCCCAATGAGAAAGAAGCAGAAAAGCCTCAGCCAGTCCTCGAGTTTTGCGTTACAAAACGTACCACACAGTTTTCATTGTGATTCCTGAGCAGTCAATGTAGGAGGAACGGTTTGAAAAAGAGCCAGAGCATTTGCCATTGTAGCCTCTACTGATAGCGCACCTCTACATAAAGCTTTCACAGACCTCCACAGGCCTCAACCTGCTGTATCGACCTTGTTCCACATGCTGGGGGACATTAGGGATCAACATGCCTCTAAATACAGTCTACACCTTGGCTGAAGCAGCTGAATGACGTGTTTTTTACCTTCAAACTCAAATATAGTTAAGGGAACAACTTCAGACTCACTGTGGAGCCAAACGTGGGCAAAACATTTCGAAGATTTGTTGTTTTTCAGAGTTCAAGACCAAAGATTCAGTTTTTCAGTATTGTTTGTTTTTACTTTTCATCCTTTTGTGATTTGATAATTCAAAAAGCTAAATTAAAAGACACCAAATATAAAATGTATACAAAAATGGGATATAAAAGTCACCAGCACTTTATACAGACCTCACAAGAAAAATAATTGCACTCTGAAGACTTATATTTAACAATAGAGCTATAACAGAATGATACATATTTATGCTACAGTAGTGTTCAGCATGTTTGTGCTGCTGGTGACAAAACATGATCACACTGAGAAACTTTATTTATTTATTTTTAAAGGGGGTAGTAGATGTTTATATTCCTCGAAAAGGTTATTTTATCCTGTTGCTAGGTGGTTGCTAGGGAACTTATGGCATCATACCATGTCCTGTATAATTAAACCTTTGTAGATAAAAATGAGATGCCACTGTGATTAAATTAAAATGACGGGATACTTTTATTAGGTGTTATAGATGCTTATATGCTAAAACCAGATTATTTCAGCTCTTTGCTCGGTGATTGCTAGGCAACATAATGACATCATAATATTTGATATAGATATGAACCTTCAGGGTCCTGGTATGTACCTGTGTATTGCAGATTCTGAGTATTAAAGTAAGTAGTTTGTATTACTGCTCATTGTTAAATCTGATGGTACAGAATTGTGGGAGTCTGTGTGGCTCACCTGCTGCCTCTTGTGTCGTACTGTTTCATATTTTTGATGAAGTGAATCTTCTTGGTGTGTCGAGGTCTGGGAGAACCACCGGAGAGGTTACGAGTTCTGCAGAGAGAGAGCGAGACAGAAAAAAAACATGAATATTAATAAGGGCATTTGCTCTCAAATCTGTAAACAAGAAAGAGGTTGCCAGTAGACACAGTTTCCACTTAAAAGACACGCACACACACTCTCACAGAGTCACAGAATTAAGCCTAAAAATGCCTCAAGACGGAACGTTACCAAAGCTTCTTGAGCAAAACACATATTTTTCCATCTTTACAACAAATTAAAACATTCAGAATAAATATACAGCACAAGTTTAGGGATCACTAAAATAAATAAATTCTTCTTACAGTTCACATCTCTGAGTTCTAAACACATCCCGAGTTTGTGTGTCTGCCTGGTGAAGGTCAAGTTCTGAGCCAGGTTGTATCACTGTGCCGACCCTCATGGATTAAAACAACAGATCTCGACATGAAAGCGGGCCAAGAAGCTCAGCGCCGTGACATCACAGCAGTTACATAACGTTACTGACATCAGCATTAGTCTCACACACGTACGGCACCTACACAAGCTGAAACTGCATGTTACTGCACCGCGGTCATTTACATCGTCTCATGATGAACATCATGTCACGATGCAGCACAGTCGCCACAATCATGCACATACATTTCTGCAAACACATACAGAAACTTCCTCAGCGAGGGTTGCTCCTCATCTTACATGTAAGAAAAAACAAGGAAAAGTCCCATATTTCATTTGCTGCAGTCAGATCAGGTTACACAATGCTTTGAACTAAGCCAATAAACTGGCCACAAATAGAAACTCACATTTATAATGCTCTTGCTATTATTGGTTGGTGATGAATATTTCTCCTATAACTCTACACTAGATCATAAATACAGGATTATGCAACTGGATAAATACATCTGCCTCTCGAGTTGGTTTCTGTTCTTTTCTTCGGGGGGAGTTTGTTGTTTTTTTCTTGTTATATTTTGCTGATTTAGCTTCTGTGTTCTTGAGAATTTAAAACTACTGCTGTGTCCAAAATCCTCCACTCATTCACAATAGATAATATCAAATATAATAAATACTTACCACAGTAAGTGCTAGTAAAATTAAACAGGTGGAGGATCAACTAATAATGTTTGAACATCTACATGTTTCTCAGAAGTTAAAACGGGCAGAAGTTTACCAAACTGGAAAAAATATGCCTACATATTGTTTCAGAATAATGTTCTATAAAATAAAACATTGCATCTTCAGTGCATAATGTTTTCCAAAAACTTCCAGGAATCTGGAGAAATCTCTGTGCGCAAAAAACAAAGCCAATAAAATCAACATTGGATGCCTGTGACTTTTGGGCTCTCGTGATTCTGTCACGCCTGTGCACGCCTCGCTGAGCTCGGGAGCACTTTCAGAAATCACTGTGTCCCATCCACAAAATGCACCGTTTCTCACTTTAAATATTTTATACATATTTTTATACATACTGTGTTGTATAAAGATGATATTTATAAAATATGCAAACCATTGCATTCAGTTTTTATTTGCAACCCAAGCTGGTTTATAAAAACAATTCATATCATGATGTGACTCCGTACTTCCTATCGTTCGTCAGTTTTGACAATAGTCGGTTAGCGACTTTCCTAAACAGGTGATTTTATATGGTTTCTCCCCCACGTAACAGTGTGCATGACTATAATCAGGAGTCATTGGTAGGAAACAGAAAACAACCTTACTGTGCATTTTATAAATGGCTTTTGTTTCATACATCAATCATTTTTATTTTGAGAAACAACATTACAAAAAGTCTGAAGAAAACATGTTATAAACACATGCAGAAAAAACATATCCAATCTCTTCCTACAATATTACAGCCATCATTCAATACAGTCCCTAACATTTGCGTGAAGGACAATATAACATATTTTTAAGCAGAACATTTTATAAACACTCTCACAGGAGCCAATGGAGATTTGATCTGCAAGCCCATAGAGAGATGGCTGTCTGCTGGGAAACATAACGCTTACACAACTATGAATTCACACACACACACACACACACACACACACACACACACACACACACACACAGCATCTGCTACTGTTTTTTTATGGTCGGCTTGCTGATCCCACACCACATGGAGTCTAAATCACTGTTATCGCTGCTGCTCACTGTCTGACTCAGTAATACATGACTGGGAGATGAGAGCTGCTGTGTGTGTGTGCATGTGTGTGTTTGTGTACATGTGTGTTATGCAGTTATAACATCTGGGTTGTGACATCTGAATGTGAGGCTTTAAGAGGATTGTTGCCTTCTGCTGGTCAACAAATACCCGACCAAACACACAATTCACATATTGACAAAGGAATTTAAATTGATTCAAACAGCAACGTATCACCTCCTAAATAATTTCTGGCCACATTTATTGGTCAAACACTTAATTAAAATGATATTATGATGGTGCAGCGGCGCCGTGATTCATTACATTTTTATGTCCCTGAAAATCTATTAAATGTTTCGCTCTTTTCCCATGAATCGTTTTTGACTGCCTGCCTGGTGCCATTTCAGAACCATGCGGGACTCGTTTACAATACTTTGGTCACATCTGCAAGAGAGTTTTAATAATAAGCATCCTTCTTTTCTTTAACTTCATTGGCTCATTAATTAATTAGTTAGTTCTATGTCAGATCCACTGAGCTCAGTCTCTTCCATGCTACTTCAACGTGCAGACTGAACTTGAACTCGGCACCGCCAACCTCAATCACATCACGTCACTAGCTGCACAGTACAGAAGTTCACAATTTCATTTAGCCTCATGGATCATTTTCCTCCTGTGGATATAAATATAGATTTAAAATAAAAAAAGCCACGAAAGCCCTCTAAGCTGTCACGCCTCATTTGTTATCAATCCCAAACATTCTATCTTTGGTAGCCAAACTCACGTGATGGAATCTTCTCAGCATTCCATTTCCAAGGGAACCATCAGTGAGCGGCATACTGGAATGTTGTGGATTGTTTCCATTGTGTGGGAAGGGAAAGAGCCCACTGGATGAAGTTAATGGTAAGGGATATGACGAAGATGATGGCGCTCAGTGTTTAAGATAAAGACAAATAAAGACATATCTGCTTTTACAAGAGCAAACACTTGCTCTACTTAAGTGCCTTTGAGCAGGACACTACTCCACTTGGATTGCCCGTGGTTGTCATGGGGACAAGTTGATGTTTGGAACCAAAAGTAAAACAAAGAAAGATGACAAAGTTATCAAAGATGGAATGAAAACCAATCAAATACTCAGACAAGATCCGGGATTCTGGATAAAATGAGGTTTACTTTTAGTCCTTCAGACAGAAGAAGAGCTTTTACGTTCCAATCCATCCCAAACAAGTGTAAATAAAAAATTTAAAAAAATATACATTTTTACATGATACATGAAATTTCATACAAAAGTATCGACGACACTAGTCAAAACGACGCACTTTAAAGGGGGTAGAAAACAACTTTTCTAAATAGAAAATACTGTACATGTCCTGAAGAGTTACAATGTTAAACACTTTAGTTAACATTAAACTAAAGTGTTAAGCAGTTATTTTATCCCTGAAATGAATAAGTGAAAGTATAACTCTACCTAGGCTACTTTTGTAGTCACATTTGACTTGTGCTGTAATGAATGAACACAATCACAGCAGCTCATTGGGAAAGGATGAAGAACACCCTTTATTTACACGTATACCTTATAAATGCTACTGCCTGAAAGCGCTAATAAAACTGTATTTTTTTTCTATATGGTCAGAAATATCATTATTAATATCATTACTGCAAATTTTCTTTATATTACCCATCCTTAAACCCACACAGAGCATTTTCAGTTATTGGGACATATCCAATATGGATAATCTCCTGGTACATGTGAGAAAGGCCAACTTACCTGGACCTTTTTCTTCCAACATCATCTACAGATGAAAGTCATACAGAATATGTTCCAATATGTTAAGTTAAATTAGCAAGAACAAGTAAAGAAAGTCCGTGCTACCTTTGGTACTCAGACTTTGACTTTATGACACTGACAAAAAAAGATTTGAGGTTTGTCGCCCAGCCCTTCTTACGAACGTGGGTGAATAATATGCAGCTGCAGTAATGACAGTAACTCATCTCATGAGTGGCAGCTACAAATAACAATTTGGCTTTAACAACCTGTTTGGAGAGACCACAATCAGACACCCAAACACAATTATCATAAAATTCCTCAGCTGGAGTGTGACTGACATTTAACAGAATGGCTTTTTTGCACTGTCATGATAAACAGCCCTGTCAGTTATCTTGAAATTATTTTCTCAGCTTGGAGGGTTGAGTGAGGAAACGCTGTAGGAATAAACATCAACAATATCTGCAAAGAGAGAGATAGCTGACGCCACCACTCTCCCAGTCTAAATCTGTCCCAGTGTCTGAGCTGTGGATCAGCGGGCTCGTGATTACAACGCTCTGACCAGCAGCCCATTTTCATGAGAACCAGCCAGCCTCATCTGTCTGGGATGCTGTGGAAAATTCCCATTCTGTGGGAACGGAAAGATCCAGTGATAACTCCCTTGCTGCTACTAAGGAAGATGATTGTTGGTGATCAGATAAAGACATACTGAGGGTACAACCACGCGAGGTGCTATTATCTTGTTTACCGCTGATTTTGTTTTTCATAACTTCCTTCTTACAGAGGATGTTTAGCCAAAAGCAAACTCTAATGTCATCTTGCGTTTATATTCAAATACAAATCAGGAATGTCAAAACTAATTTTACATCACGGACCACACTTTGATTTTCAGTGGTCTGAACTGGTGAAAATCCATTTTCCCTCAGTGTAAAGAAGTTTGACTGCATATTAAAGCTGTATCTCACTATAAGAAGAAGAGCAATTTCATGTCTCAGTTTTTCTACATGATAAAGAAATGCTGCTGTAGCAAAAGAAGTCAGTCGGCACAGTTCTCTGCACTTAAATCATAAGAAATGAATGCACAACCCTACAGAAAGTGTTCTGGGAACTCGTTGCACAAACTGCTACGTTTTTGTTAATTAATTTAGTATGAATGACTCTGGCAAAGTAGGACAAGATGTTAACTTTATGAAAATACAATTAAAAGTCCAAAAGTTATTACCACCACAATCACATTTTCCAAAGACATCCAGTGGGCCAGATTGGGCTGATTCTGGCCCCCGGGCCTTATTTGTGACACCCCTGCTTTACATCGATTTCTTTGCCAACTTGATATACCAGAACTTTTACAACTGATAATACGACATTAATGGAGGCCGCAGTTTTAACTGAAGAATGATAGGTACAGTGACACTATTCTGCAGAATAAGTAGAATAATAATAAACATATCTTCCTACTTTTAAGTGGTATTTTTTTCTCCTTCAGTGATACAGATATAATGATGTAGGTTGTGTTGTAGATTATTGTTTGTACTGACTCATATTATTACTATGTCACAATTGCTGTGTGAAATGATCTACTGTGGGTGCATCCTGCTGTGATTTACTTGAAAGTTGGAAATGGACTGGTTTTAATGGTTATTCTACCCTAACGAGACATATTTATGCATTCACACAAGGCTTTGTTTGATAGACTTTTGAAATTTTGATTTCAAGGACATGCGTACCTTTGGAGGGGGCAGTCAGCACACTCAAATGGCAGTTTGTGAAACAGTCACAGTCTCTATGTATTGATTTGTGGTTTTGGAAATTAATTTGAGCTTCTTTTCGTGTTCCTCGATACAAATTTCCCACTCCAAATTTCATGTCACTGAACGTGACTCTTTATCTGTCCCACATGAGCAGTACTGATTCATGTCCACGTGCACAAAATGAACATTTTCTTATTTTGAAAAGCCAAAAACAGTCTGCATTTCAAGGTTGGGGGTTGATGGTTTTTCACCACATATCACGGTTCCAGTTAACGTTATTAATTAGATTTAGACATTCACACCGATTGGCTTCAGTTAATACAGCAGCTGCCATTTTTTAAGGCTCATAAGTACAACAGACACTAACTATATTGGTTTCAAAGTTGTGCTGATATCACAGAAAAACATGACAATTTGTGACTTTGGTGATTATTACAATTATTACAATTTTTTCTGATACTGGCCTGAATTAGAAGATGACCTGAGCCATAGCTACTCACTGCAGCTGTAAGAAAGGTGATTTGGGGTCATTTTATTGGGGGTTTGAACATTTGAGTTCCCAGGTTGTTCTCTATACTCACACTAAGCCAAACCAAACACTTTGTGCTGCAGAGTACATTAATGAAAAACTATGATTTTACAAACAAAACCATTGAACTAAGTGAAACCCAAGTGATGATTCAAGTTAATAATATTTAGGTCGACCCATTAGGATTTGAATGAATAGTGTTTAAGTGCATTTTTTAGAAATGAAGCGACCTTCAGGAAACAGCGAGTGAGCAGCGAGCAGGTTCGGTTCTGCTCCTGTTTTTAGGAACCGCAGTGATGAATTTGTCTGGGTCGGAGTCACTTTGTTTAGTTTGAGTCATGATCACCAGAGTCACACTAATAATAGCTCGAGTTGTTTTAGCCTAAAATAAACTGGTACAAGCCAGCTGGATATGATTATTGGATATTTTTACACTGCACTTTATTGGCCTGATCTCCACATCCATTTGTCTACCTCACTGAAACGTGTTTTCTCGTCTTCAGTCACTCGCTTTATTTTCTCCCAGCTTAGTCACATACAGTCACTGCATCCCCTTCTCATACACCCTGTCACACAAAAGAAGCTTTTATTATTATTACTATTATTACTTGTGAAATGGGAATGTGTATTTTTAACTTACTGTCATATTTTAGTCAGGTCATATTTTGGTCTTTGCATTTAAGTATAGGCCATGTGGTGACAGGCTGTTTTCTGAAGGTGGCCGGTTTCACTATAATTTCTTTCTCACTTAGACTGCCATTATCACAGATCCTGTAGAAGCTCCTGTCATAGACTGATGGTTACACTTACACTCAAGTTATCATAAAAAAAACAAACACTTCCTAACATTTAGGATACAGACACCAACATATCTCAGACAAGATACTGTCATAATAATTTAGTTATGGAGCTATTTGGAGGTCTCTTCATTTAAGTGCCTGGACAAAAACACTGACTAACATGCAGTTGAAGTTAAACTGAGCACCGACACTCTTTTCCACATGCTTTCACCTCTTTCTCTCGCTGTGCGATGAGAGCTATTGAGACCAGACAGATCCATTGAAAAGTCAGTCACAGCACAACAAAGGAGATGTCATGTTATCCATGAAGTCTGAAAAACAGCTATAATCTTCTCCTCTGCGCCAGAGCTACTTTTAACTCCTCACTACTTTTCGTTGCCTTCATCTCTCTCAGTCCTTTATGTTGGTCCAAAAATATCTGCTTTCATTCTAATATTACACTTCAGTTCATCACAGGACATTTAAGAGTAACTTCATACACTCAAACACCAGGACACAATTAATTGGTGTTCTTTGGTGATAAACCGAGGCTGGATGAAAACTGAAAAATGACCTGTGCACTAACTGACACACTGCTGGTTTGCCACATCAGTACATGCAATCGGGGCTAATAATCCACTTTTAATGAAGCCAATTCATTAGGAAGCAGGCCATTTGGTTATGGGAAAAAAAGCATAATCACAATTATTTTCAATAATTATGGTGATAATTTTCTAAAAAGATTAAATGTTAATGCCCTATCATTCTCATCTGAGATAGAGCTGCAAGATCATGTGCAAAAATCAACAACAACAAATCACAATCAACTGGATTGAGGTTTAATGATTATTTATCAGGATTATCCATCGATTTTGGTTCATTGGTTCATTTTATATGACATGAGACTCCTAGTCTCTAAGTAAAAATGAAGAAACATGATAATAACTCCACACTGGTGTCAGACCACTAATTAGTATCAGCAGATACCCAAACCCAAGTATCAACTCAGGAGTGGAGAAGTTGTTCATGTTGGGAGCTAAAATCATAATTAAAATTACAAATCTAATTAGGTGCAGCCAACATTTGAACATTTGGTTTTGGACAAAGTCATAATTCCTCTCATGAGAAAAACAAGTTGTTAAAAAGGCAACACAGATAATAAGTACCTACATCAACTATTATATGAAACCTGTAAGGCCTATTATCGTCCATTTCAGGGCGACCGTGGCTCAGGGAGTTGGGAAGCGTATCTGTAACCGGAAGGTCGCCGGTTCGATCCCCGGGCTCTCTGTCCTTGTCGTTGTGACCTTGGGCAAGACACTTTACCCTACTTGCCTACTGGTGTTGGCCAGAGGGGCCGATGGCGCGATATGGCAGCCTCGCTTCTGTCAGTCTGCCCCAGGGCAGCTGTGGCTACAACTGTAGCTGCCTCCACCAGTGAGTGAATGAATAGTGGCATTGTAAAGCGCTTTGGGTGCCTTGAAAAGCGCTATATAAATCCAATCCATTATTATTATTATTATTATTATTATTATTTCTCCTGTATGTCTCGCTCTGCACAGATGATTTTTGTTCATAGTTTCATGTTGGAAAAAACATATTTTTTAAGTCTTATTTTAAATATGGACGCAGCAATACTGACCTTGTTAAAGTCATCTCATATCAGCCAGAAAGAACCAAACCACAAGCAGCTCATTACTCTGAACCATCTGTTTGCATGTCTGCACATCTACTGCTAAATCAACACAATTAAAAAATACACAAACCAGAGAAGGATGTCATGATTGACCTCACTGAGAGTTGGGTCAGTTAACATAGTTAGGTTTAGGAAACCTGCACCTGTCACTCTAATTCCATCCATTCTCTTCCGCTTATCCAATTGAGGGTCGCAGGTGGGGGTGGGGGGCTGGAGTCTATCCCAGCTGTCATAGGGCGAGAGGCAGGGTACACCCCAGACAGGTCTGCCGCAGGGCTAACATTCGCAACCACTCGCACTAACATTCACACCTATGGGCAATTTAGAATCATTAATCAGCCTGACCCTGTGGGAGGAAGTTGGAGTACCCAGAGACAACCCACGCAAACACGGGAAGAACATGTGAAGTCCACACAGAAAGACCCTGGCCTGATGGTGGAAGTGAACTTAGGACCTACGTGCTATGAGGCAACAGTCATTAATCATAATAATGATAATTATAATAATAATAATAAAAAATAATACCTGTCTCAGTCATTAATAATGATTTTTAAAATCATCATTAATTATTGGCATCATTACCTTCATAGGTTCACTGGTGGCGTTCAAAGATTTGCTTTGCTGCACATCAGTGTAACTGGTTTGAATAAGGCAGGAACTACAGACTAAAATAAGAACAGTCATGTAAAAAAAAGGAACTAAATGGCAAGTGAAATTCTAAACACTCTGCTCTCATACCATCACTTTGTCTTTACTTGTCTGCATGAGCGTGTGTGAATGCCTTAAAGTGTCCCTCCCTCTCTCTGTCTCTCATACACACACACACACACACACACACACACACACACACACACACACAATTACTTAAATGCTAAATCCTGAGCAAACATAGAAACTAATAAAAACACAAACCATAGATTAAATGTTGTTCTTAAATCTCCATCCTACACACAAACAGACACACACAGCAGTGTATAAGGACAGTGTCCACACTTCTGACAGTGACTGACAGACAGCGGACACCACACGGATTACACTGCATGGACGTCTGACTGAGCAACACACACACACACACACACACACACACACACACACACACACACACACACACACACACAAGTCTACCCAGCAGGCCTGCTGCGCATCTTACGTCACCGGATTAACAAACGCCTTCTGCTTCGCCTTCAGCCTGATCCCCTGGGTCCAAAAAACAAAAACTTCCATTATTTCTTATCATTCTTCTCTCACTCCTCTTTTTTTTCTCAAAAAACCCAAAACGTAATATTTCTTGGTTATCTTTTGGATTCCTAGAAAAATGTTTCCTGTCCTCTTGCTTCTTACAAATCTTTCAAAATCAAAGCTGTTTTTCATTAAAGTGTTTAACAAATGTGTGGTTACGTTTCTCCCTGTGCAGTATGTCTGTGTCCAGACCAGACCCGGGTTGTGATGCTCATGTCAGGGATCAATAATGGTAAAAGGTTATGGGAATAACTCGCTGTGATTTTTAACCAATACCCTCAGTCAGTGTCAGTCATATCCAAATATGACTGACACATGCAGCACAGATGTCTCTGAGCACGCACAGGCGAGTTTATACATGTAAGTATACATGTGTTTGTGTAGCAGCTACAAGGAGCCATAATAATCATCACCAAACGAGAGAAAACAGGCGGAGGGCATTTCTGACTGCTGGATTGATTTTTAAATCCAAGCACGATCGTATCTGCGGAAATGCTCATTTATCTCGTCTCTGTAACCTTGTTGCACCGCACATTTTTCCCTGTGAAAAACTGCTGTGAGTGAGAGGTGACCCGTGACGAGCACAACAAAAACAATTATTATTGTTGTTGTTGTTATTGTCGTCCTTGTCATCGCTGTTGTTGTTATTATTATCGTTATTATTAAACTAAGAAGCAAATCACCCAATCCTTACACAGGCAGCTACAAAACAAAATAAACTAAGTCAGTCTGAAGCCAGACATGTGGGCTGACAGGTTTCTTACATATACACTGACCTAACTATTTGGCTATGTTTAGTACAAACATTCAGAACAATCACAGAAACAAAAATAAATGAATGAGAAAATAGAAAAATAAGTATCAGAGGTCCACTTTCAGAGACAAAACTAAGCTGAGGTTGTTTTGGGGTTTTTTGTTTTAGATACTCTGACACTACTAACAAGGCTTTAACCGCACAAAGTAAACAGTAAAGCAGAAGCATGTGAGAGGAAATGACCCTTCATCAACCTCCTGAGGAGCCTAAACTGTTTCTAGAGAACAAAGTTCTGCAAACTGGATGTGACTGATAAGACTCGGTGGGTTTGTGGGAGGAATGCACTGATGAGCATCTTTATTAGCAGAAGAATTTGTCCCACATGTGGGCATGTGTGAGATTTCACTTTTACATTCTCTGCAAAACACAAAGTAACAAGTCATGTGTAACATATCACTTTGTTAAGAAAAGATTTAAAGTACTCTGAAGTAGCATGAGTGAGTCATGGTAGGCTGATACAAATAAGAGTACATGGTTATATTTTTATGGTGCAGAGAGTGTAAAAAAAATAAGAACCCAGATGCCAAGGGAGCATATTTCAATGTCAAAGTAAGCAATTTATGCAGCTACTGATTGGTGAGTGTGGTAAATAAGAGACATAAAGGAGGTCTTCCTCATTCTTCTACAAGAGAAGTCACCCACACAAAGAGCTAATTCAAAATGCTTCCTCTAGAAAGCTAACTAGTCAGTACCACTAGCCTCGCCTAGCCTAGTTCCTACCATCCAACAATGGGAATGTCGCTCTGGATCGTTTTTCCTCTGAAGTATTTCTAAAATTTCTGATCTGTGACTTCAGAGTTTGTACCAGAATCATCTGAACAGTCAGGCTGATGTGAAGCGAGAAAGTGTGTTTGTGCGTCACGTGTGCTAAGGATGTGGATGGGAGTGGGGTTTCATTTGGTTTCATTGGACAGGTGTGCATGTTTAGACAAACACAAACACTGTAAGACACACAGATGATGTCAGTCAGATTCCAGGTCCCCTTGTTTGTTCTCACAGTGTGTGTGTGTGTGTGTGTGTGTGTGTGTGTGTGTGTGTGTGTGTGTGTGTGTGTGTGTCAAAGTCTGTACTAATCAGTTTTCCAGTTGAATCTGATAAGTTTACTCCTTCAGACAACAAATTCTGCAACACTTTTGGTGTGTGCAGACAGAGAGCGAGAGGCAGGGAAAATATCCAACATATCAGTTGCCTGAGTGCTGACTGATATTCCACACAGATTTTGCTTTTACGGTACAAAACATATCTCCTTCACAGTAAGCAGACAGGTACTGTAGTAGAGGCCGAAGCAAGAACAGCTACTTTTGGGTAGTTTAAAGTTATTTTAGCATGAAAAGTGTTCAGTTTTGTTGATAAGGAGATTTTCTCTGAAACCACACTTAGTTCATCTCAGTTTTCCTTGAAGGAGGTGAATAAAAATGCTCAGTCTTTTGCACATTTCTATTGCACTGCTGTGCCTGCATCGTTCTGTTCTGTCTGCTGTTGCACTGTCTTTGCTTTGGTTTTTGCACATTGCACTTTATGTAGTCCTGTGTAGATTGTCTGCCATATGTCATATGTAGCACCACGGTCTTGGAGAAACGTTGTCTCGCTTCACTGTGTAGTGTATCAGTGCACGTTTGGAACGACAAAGACACTTGACTTGACTAAAAAAAAATAACAGTAAACAAACCCTATTAGTCTGAATCATTTCCAGCTAATTTATTACATGAAGAGTCTTTAAACCTTACTGCTTTCACCACACTAACATGCAATAACTACGTGTTAAGAGCCACATACAGGCATCACGAAACAGGAATTGCAACATGACACCACGTATGTCTGGCAACATACAAACAACCACAAAAAAATATAGTATGATGAGAAAAAAAACAAAACCAAAAACAGGAAGATAAAGTGAAGAAAAAGAAACTCAAAACAATCAACTCCTAAAGAAAATGATAGTTATCTTCCATTCGACCCACATCATAGCTTTTTCCTAATGTTGAAACGACTGCTGTGACTGTGCATTTTATGGCCATTTAAAAGCTGTAAAGAATTAAATAAGGGTGTAACTGTCCAATATATTTGGATATCAGTCCAATCGTGACCCAAAAAGCCTGTTTGGATAAGGATAATGGGCCGATGGATTCAATTAAATGTTATATTTTTCTGTCTTTACTACACCACGCTTCAGCAGCAGCGGCCTGGAGGAAGCTAATAGCAAAGACTCAACAGTTTGGAGGTGTGTCTTATCTGCTGTTTGTTTGTTTAGAGTAGGTTTAACCGCAAAGTTTGGACAAGTGAGCTGACATGACTAAATGCCTCACCCCCGCTTTCTCATTTTCATAATGTGTGGCCAAACACATGCTAGGCAGCTTTTATTGTAGTCAGGGTAACATTAAAGTTATCTCCTCTTTGTCTGTGCCTCATCCAACCCACTTCCTTGAGTGGGTACCCATAAATGGCAGCATTCAAATGTTCTCATGAGACAAATGAAAAGTAGAATAAAGACCTTGATGTCTTGCACATAAAAGCAAGAACACCAACACTGGTATCAAACTCTTACTCAGTATCGGGAGCAAACTAAAGCAAAGGAATCTGTACCAGTATCAGAAGAGAAACGTTTGATTGGTCCATTTTAAAGCCGCACTTATTTGGCGACTGTTGGGATGTTCAGAGATTTAAGTGCCTCCTTTCAATTCTGAGGTCATAAAATGCACATTAATCATTGAAGGACTGTTGTTCCTGGTATTTTACATCATTAAAGTGATGCTGGATCTATGATGGTGTCTCACAGCCAGTAAAAGGTAATGACCTGGTTTAAAAGGATGCGATTAAATTAACACGAATGTCCTGCTAATTACACCCAGATCACAGCTTCTTCTGTAAAACAGCGCTTGTGTGAACACCACTTCACTCTTTCATCCGGTTCCACTGAGAAGATTAGTGTTGACCTTCAGTTGCTCTTCCTCTGCTTTATTCCAGTTTTCTCAGCCAGTAACTGCTTACAAACTCCTGGCAGTAAAAGACTGTTTAATGAACACTGATGCAAAGATCCTAAAACATATCCATGCAAATGAGCTCAGCGAGTCTTTTCAGCCTGATGTCACAAGTGGAAAATCTCCATTTAAACAAGGAACCACCCTCTTTAGTCAGTCTGAATTAGATGTCAGTGACTCTATGAAGTCATTCAGGGAACACCTGAACCTCCAGGGGAAGTTCAGCCAAAGAGGCCTGACTGAGTGGCTGCCTAATAGGTAGGTCAGGAGAGATTTAGTGTTTCCCCTGGCACAAAAACTGATCTGCTGCGTCAGTCTTGGAGGAAAAAAGAAAACTAAAAGTCCTCAGGTGTGTTTTGCTAAGGCTAAAAAATACTGCGTTTGGCACAAACATGTTTTTTCTTGATGTTAGACCTACACTGTGCACTAAAAGAAAAAGACATTTAGGGCAAATGTAAGATTATGCATTTTAATGGCTTAGTATAGATCAGGATGCCTCCTTGATCAGATGTCCAAACAACTTCATCTCCTCCACCGAGCTCGCTCCGCATGTTTGAGTTCTTCTCTCGAAGGCCACGTTACAGAGGAAACTCATGTCAGCTGCTTGCATCCACAGCCTTGTTCTGTCAGCCACGACCCAGAGTTCACGACCATAGGTGAGGGTTAAAATGTAGATCAACTCAAACCTGAGCTTTGCTTTCCGGCTCAGCTCTCTCTTCACCACAACAGTCCTTCAATACTTTAATTGAATTCAAGTCAGAAAGGAGGAGAATGAAGCCGAGTGTGTCTCAGCGTGCGACTGACAATTCAGTAAGCCACAAACATGCAGCATTTATGGACTTCTCAGTCACATCTGGCCCTTGCTCTGCTGTCAAACAGCTGGATGGAAACAACTCAGCTTGAAGCTTCAAAATGGGACTTACTAACCAAGTATGATGTCAACGGTGGCTGTACTTAAAAACAGAGTCAGCGCAGGAGTCACAATCAGATATAAGCATTGACATTTGCCCACAGCACGTATAGATATGCAGGGTATTCCCCTCTATATTTAGCTGAGGCGATAAGGCACACAGACATCAACATATTTCCTTTGGATTGTAGTATCACTATTAAATTCTCATATCTATGAATTGAGGACAGCCAAGATCCTGTTAAGTAACCTAGAAAAGCAGCGTGCACTGATGAGACTGCTCACAGGTGTGATTAATCCTGCAAAGTTCACACACAGGCTGATTACTGTCAACACAGCTTGACTCAACTTAATTAGTGGCTGTCTGCAAAGCAAACCCAGATCAGCAGGTACAAGAAGACTGAAAAAGACAAGACCTTGTGACCTTGACCTTGAGATCAGGGAGGGGTGGAGACAATATCATCAGACTATTACAGCTGAGGGCTGAAAAGTACAACACGAAGGCTGATTCTGACAATTGAGTTTAAGGATTTGGTAGCAACTCCTCATCAGTGCAACATCAACTTAATAGACACAAGTGTGTAAGGTGTATCCTGTTTTTTTTTTTTTTTTTTAAATTATGAGTCTGCTGTAGAAGTACAACACTGAATTGGTGGAGTACTTTTGAATCTTGTGGAAAAATGCAGAAGAAAATCATAACCAGTCCCGAAGTGACAAAAGCACCTTTCCATGCAAAATGAGCCAATAGTTAAAAGGTGGAACATAAAAGTCTTTGCACTTGTTATTATGTAGATCTGCTATCAAAGGGAAAATGGTTGAGGTCATATCCAAATATCACGCAGTGTGCTGATAATATAATTACTGTGACAGGCCTTTAGATACACAAACGCATGCACCCACACAACATAACTGACACCCAGCCAAACTCGCACAGACAGGATACTCCAGCACCCTACGAAAAAGCACCATCACCTCGTTTTTAATGCTCCTCAGCAGCACAAAATTCTGAGTAGGCTGACACGCTCACTTTAAATTACCTACAAAAACCCTTTGGTGACTTTGCTCAGTCGGTGCTCTGTAAGTCTCTGCTCCTTTTTTCTCCCTCAGACAGAGAAATTCTTCCAGGACAGCTGGAGAGCGATATAAAGAAATGTAAAACCTAAGGTTTAGATTAAAGCTCGGTTAAATTTAATCATGAATTAGATTATGTCATTACATGCTTTACGCCCTTTCAGACTGTGTCCTAATAAATGTTTTGGTTTAGTTCAGTTGAAACTTCACACTGTCCTAAATTCCAAAAAAAGCAGCAATAAAACTGTAAAAGAAAAAAATCTTTTATGCCTTCTGAACTGAATTATCTTGTTTCATTTTTGAGCTCAAACATAAAGTCATTATGTAATATAATCAAAACTAAGAAGCTGGATATCAGCTGAACTGTTTTTGTGCTCTGTTGTGCAGTAAATTCAACAGTATTATTCAACAAATGATGGATGCATCCAATTTCAAAATATCACGTACATGCATTTATTCATGCATCTGTCATACGCTCATAAAAGAGCAACCAGCATTTTCATAATACTGCAAAATTACAGCTACAAGAACAGAGAAAGTCCACGAGGAGAGCATCAAGTAGGGTTGACTGATCTGATCCATAATTACATGGATCAAAACCACAATACGTTCACACACTGGATGCAGTTCACATCCTGATTTTGCCATTTATTTCGTAAACAGAAACCAGCATGGTGCTGATTTCTGATCAGAAATTTCACAATCGAATCAGAGTGAAAACAATGCAAGACGGGCCCTTTAGGCTGAAAAGACATGGTTTGTATCCAGAAATTAGAAGAATATACAAACATCCAGACCAGAACAGGGACACCGGCTGAACCAGAAACAAGCAGACCACAAGCATTAAAAAGGCTTACACAAAGCACGTCTCCAATTGTGTCGATTTATTGCACCGCAACTGAGTAAGTGTGCCAAAAACGTAAAAGCCTGATAAAATGAGTAAAACTGGAGCCGTGTGAGTAGTAATTATTAATGCAAAACTAACCATGTGTGACATCATTTTAACTCAATTTTTGGAGAGATTTGAGATACAATGAAGTGGAATTCTGCCCTAAAGGGCCGTCGTATGATCTCAAGATATTGCCCACTGCTGACCCAATGTTAATTTTTTTCTGTGTATTTTATTTCCCCCCTGAAACCCTTAGTTTCCACATAAAAATAAGTATATTGCATGTATTGCACATCACAAAGCAACCACTACATATATAGACATCATAAATCGGTTCTGTTTGTGTTTGTTATTCACCATTTCCTGACCAAAAACAGGCAAACGGCTGTTGATATAACAACTGCAGCGTGATAAACTGCATACTACCAAGTACAGTGGGAGTATAACAAACCTTGCCACTTACTTGCAATGGAGACACCGGCAAAACGGAGGGAAAAGCAACAGTGACAGGCAGTCACATGAAATTAGCTGTGGGAGCAGACAGTTTGAGAAAAGCAAAAGTGCAAGTGAGTGCACTGCCAGATAACTCCACTTTGCTGTAACCAGCCGATCTGCAAACATTACAATAAGCACCTCCAAGTCTAAGGTCATGGCTCTTAAGCAGAAAAGTGTGTTTACGAAGAATCTCCGGGCCGCCGTTCACAAGCAGAGGACAGGAAAAAGTGACTGCAGCAGCGTCTGCAGAGATGTGGATGTATTACCATTGTGTTTTGGTGAAGAGAGAGCTGAGTGGGAAGGTCAAGCTGTCGTTTTACTGGTTAACACAAAACAGGTGCCGAAAATATGGCCTGTGCATATGCATCATGTGTGAAAGATATGGATCAAACCATGAGCAAGCAGTGATACACAGCCCCACCAACCATGCATGAAAGCCTGTTAAAACTAGTCTTCAATATCATGCACACATGACTGGAAACCCACTGTCGGAAAGAAAGAAAGATGCTTAAGTTCCTCCAGATATCAAATATCAAAAAGCTCCTTGAACAGAGTGAAGGTGTATCAAAACAGCAGCAGTGAAAGTGTGTTAGCTAACAGCTAAGTGTCCTTACTCTGTAACAGAGTGTCAGTTTCACAGTTTGTTCACTCAGCAGGCAAATGAAGTGGTTGGCTAGCTGGCTGGCAGCACTTCACACACACTGAACCTCAAGGCTAAACAGAGTGCGACTGATGGTCATGTCTGATGATGGCCAACTTCATCACACCAGGAAGAGTCTAGGTGAGAAGAACAGTGTGTTTAAAACCAGGCCCAGCAACCAATGAACACAGGAAACTCAACATTTGTTATGTGTTCAGCAGCTCTTTGAGCCCCAAATCTGCAGAACAGTTTCCCTCCTAAACCAGCGAGTGGATTATTGGTGGGAATCGGATCAAAGTTTAATGACTTACATGGGGGACTGGGTTCCTGCTGCAGCGAGCGAGTGAGCAGCGCTTCAGCCCGAGTGTAGAAAGTGTTTCAGCATTAATAAATGATTACTGCACTAATTTAAAGACATGGTTACAGTAACAAGCTAAGTGCTTTGTTGCACTGTTAGGGGGCACTGTTCTACGAATGCAGCTAAAGGTTGCAGACGAAAGCAAAGGTTGAAAGGCCTCAAAGAGAGCTTGAAAATATGAGACATAAAATAAAAATTGGAATTGTGGCACTAATTATGAAAACATCACTTGTTTCTTAATACAATATTTATGGCATATGGCACATATGCCAAAAATGGGAATTTTATGCATAATGTTATGTCTGCTGATATAAAGTTATAAACTGATCATTCCTGTCCCGTATTCAGACCTGCTACCTTAATGGTAACAAAAGGCTAACGCTACTGTTGGGTAGCTAATGTTAACGCTGTGCTGGCCAGGTTGCCATTTACAGCTGTTTAATTGTATTGTATATTTTACCAACGTCAGTATTGTTGAAATGGGAGTTTTACTCAGTGTTGTGAACATCAACTAGAGAGGGGAGGGCTGTGTGAAGCTGCCTGTCATGAGGAGGAGGCGAAGACAGCACTGCTGACAAAAAAAAAAAATAGATTAAAATAAATAATAAAGTAATGATGAAATCTGATTTTTTAATCATTTACTTAATTTAACAGAAACTTGTACACACAATAAATTAAAAAAAAAATATCTGATAAACACTTCAAACTATCTTTCTATCCTCCTGTCCGTGGTTTTATTTGATCCTTTGTTTACTTCCTCACACTTCATGACCATCAAAAATGATAATAATGTGGTCAAATCAAATCAAATGAAGTTTATCCTCACATCGCACACTCTTGACATCACAGACCAATATTAGGTGTGTAAATTTTACTCATTAATATTATTGGCAGCCCACTTGCTGGGAAAAATAATAAAACACTGTAAGTGCATCATCACAGTAAATTAATCAAATCCTCACACAACAGGAGCTGCAGCTGAAGGCTGGTGCAGCAGTCTGACTGATGAGCTGTTATCTGCTGGTAATTTCCCAGCCTGTTGTTAGGAGTAAATAGGTTAAGCGGTGTTTATCGCTGCGTGGCTGGCATTCTCTGGGTCTGAAGCGCTGCCAACATGATGACGATGCTGATCCATCCATCAGCACTCACGCAGGATCAGCGTGTATGAACCGCTGCCAGGTGAGAATGCATCATAAACACACAAACTCCCTGTCACTCAAGAAAAAATTAAATAACTAAATAAAAAACACACACAGGCTTTATGTTAAGAAATTCATCTCTCACTTTCATTTCTGCTGCAACTTTCTTTTTATCCAGCTCATTTCCATCTGTTTTTGTAGGCATGTCTGAATTCCCCCCTCTTTCAGGAAGAGAAACATAAGTAGAGCAGTAAACACCTCACTGAAACCGACTGGGGGTTACTGTGGTACAGAAGGCAGCTCGTCTTCGGCACGTCTGTTGGTGGTTTTAACCGTTTCTGGGTTCATATCCTGCCTACAAAGCCGCTGGCTTCTACAGCTGGCTACCACAGTCATCAGAGTCAACTAAAACGAGCCAGGGTTGAAAAATAAAAGCCAAGTGAAAAATAAAAAAAGTACACATTTAAAATTAAAACTCTAAAAAGAAATAAAACCCAACTAATAAAACAAAATAAAGAGTACATTACCAGTCAAAGATTTTGGAACACCCCAATTTTTCCAGTTTTTATTGAAAATTATGCAGTTTAATGTGTCATTGCACTCTGAAAAAAAGCATAACACAAATAAGCAATTGGAGTTAAAAAAAGAACTCATGGAATCAATTTATAGACCAAAATATATTCTACAGCTTTCACACATCAAAGTAGTCAAATGTGTCTACTTTGATGTGTCACCTTTGGCAGATATTGCTCCTTCTTCCTGGGGTAGTTCTGGTCTAGCCTGGTTATCTTTTGGGTGGCTGTAGCTCAGGTGGTAGAGCGGGTCACCTACTCACCGGAAGGTCGGTGGTTCGATCCCAGGCTCCTCCAGTCTACATGCCAAATATCCTTGGGCAAGATACCCCATGTTTGCTTACTGGTGGTGGTCAGGGGGCCTGGTGGTGCCAGTGTCCGGCAGCCTCGGCTCTGTCAATGTAGCTTGCCATTACCTGAATGACTGAATGCAGTGTAAAGGGCTTTGGGGTCCTTAGGGACTAAGTAAACCCATTTTGTGGTTCCTGAAAAAGGCCTTTGTGTATAATTCTGAAATGTACATTATTTTTCAGTTTTGTGTAACCTTACCTTTTTTAACCTCTGACATTTCACAGCTTATCATTGTACCATTTCAAGGTATTCATTGGACTTGAATGACTTGAATTGCAATAAATAACTAGAAAATTGGGGTGTTCTAACCGGTAGTGTATAAAGGACCTTACTTTAGCTTTAGGCTTTGCTAATAGAGTAAAATTTGCCAACACATGAAGAAAATTGTTGGTAATTATGCTTTAGCGCGTTACACAATGCAGGTCCTCTTGAAGCTAACCACGACTCTCTTCATTCTTTTCAAGTAGTAGATCAACTTAAAACATGCATGAGGAAAGTGCACTTATTTGGTTTCATTTTATGTCAATGAAACCAAATAATAAACTTATTGAGAAATAAACTTTCTCAATGCAAGTAATTTATCTTCTACAGTTTGTTCACCTATGTGTACCACAAGGTTCAATCTTAGGTCATATTTGATTCACGCACTCTTAATACACGATTTAATTTTAAGGACATAGTTTTGTACTTTGTATAGATTCATTTTGTTTTTGTTGTTCTTTTTAAAATGTACTTTAAGAAGTTTATTGTGCAGTAAAAATAAGGGCAAAGTTTAGGCTATTTTTATTTGGCCTGTTTTCCAAAAAATAATTATTCAGATACATTATACATAGGGGTGGGTTTTGATTATTGATTAAAATCGATTCTAGCTTGGATAACGTGATATCGATTCATTAAAATCTTGAATCGATTTTTAAATATACATTTATTTTGCCCTCAGGTTAAACCTCACAAAATTTCAACAACCACCAAACAGCTAAAACAGTAAATGTCTGCACAAAGACGAAAACACAAAGCGCGGACCCGCCGACGCATCAAATCATTGAGATGTCGCCTTTCTCACCCGACGGCACGGACACGGTCGGGGCTGAAAGCTGACAGCTCGCTGATTCTGATCCATCGGCGGGTCCGTGCCTTGTGTTTACGTAATTTTTGCGCTGATTCTGAAGCTGCAGGTTTTACTTCTCTCCAATATGAATTCCCTCTGACTTTTGCTGTTTTGCTTCCAGCATGATAAAAATCACACTTCATGCAAAGCGCGCTGTCTCTGTGTGTGTGTACTTCAAGGACAGTTTCCCGTCTAAAAATCTGTTTTCTGCATTATTCGCTTGCTTATTACGCGCAAGTCTACCGTTGTTTACAGCGCTGTCGGACGCTGTTTTTTCCTTTGCCTACGTCCGACAAGAAAGCCTCATTTCTGCCGTTCAATAGGCTACTGAACAAATTTAAACTTATGTAAATTATGCAAAACGCTCAGCTGTGTCTCTAATAAAACCTCTGTAACTCTTCTCTGCTTCACTTCAGCAGCATCAGGTAATGTTCATGAGGTGATTCATGGTTTTCTTTCGTTTTTGATCTACTGCAGAATATTTGTATAAAATCGCAGGCCAGGAAAATCACCTTCATGTTTTTCTGTTTTTATCCTCAGCTACTTTGACACAAAGACATCTGCTGTGATGCTCACACCTTGGATAAAGTCTCACAAGTGTCAGCTTTCTTTTTATAGACAAAAAATATGGAAATGTTGATGCGTTATCTGAATTATAATATTTCTGACTGTCTGAGGCAAAATTTTACCGATTTGAATAGAATCAAATCAAATCGTGGATCGAATCGATTCTAGAAATCAGTGACGATACCCAGCCCTAATTATACAAGTACTCAAATTGTTAGCTTATAACCATCTAAATACATGTTACTGTAGTGTACATAACAATGTCATAATAAAATTATTCAACTAGACTCAAAACAAATCCCGTGCCAACATGTTCTTGTCAGTCTTAAAACTTATTGTCACTTTAAATAGCTACAGTATCATTATCATCATCACTTTGACCTTCAGAGAAATTTTATCCTTGAAGTTGAGGTCAGAGGTCAAATGTGACATGATGTTGTAAATCTTTATTTTCAACATTCAGAAAGTACTGTATAAACACCACAAGTGTAAGAATGATAGTTTCTAAGTTATAAAGCTTCCTGTCCATTTTCTGCCAGTTTAAGCTGATTTTGAAGACAAATATTAAAGGACTGCTGATATGGCCCCACTCTGCACCTCTACAAAGTTTTATCAGAATTCAATCAATACTTTTCGAGCCATGTTTACAGACTGAAAAACATACACACAAACCCTACCAAAAACATAACCTTCTCAAGGGAGAAAAAAAAACAGATAAGCCTGCCCATAAACCTGGTGAACAACACATAAACAACGACGATCTTGAGAATAAAAACAGTACTTTCACACTAAGACCTCGAGGTTTGATTATAACACCTTGAACAGGTTACTCTCACGACTTTGATTAGTTCAGAACGCAGCAGTGCAGCTTTTTCCTGGTTTTAGCAAACATCACATCACTCAAGTCTTGGCTTCCTGCACATTTTAGAATTGATTTTAAGATTTTGCCCTTCCCATTTAAACCACAGATCTGGGTCTAGGCCCAGGCTACACTGCAGTGCAACCCTTACAGCTCCAAAGTCCAGACTTAAATCTAAAGGTGACCCTGCTTTTTTTCATCAGGACCCTTTGGCTTTTAACTAACTGCCCGGGGAGATAAGGGTCAAGAAGTCAGGAACCTTCTTTAAATCGCTTCTTAAAACACATTTTGTTTATAGGTCTTTTTTTAGGTATAGGTTTTATTTTATAGGTTATCAACTTTCAATTTGTTTTGTTTATTATCTGTGTTGCAGGCTCTTGGGTACCCTAACTGGGATGTCTGCATGAGAGTGAGTCAAGAGTTTGCTACACCTATGTTGGAATAGTTAAAAAGACAAAACCTCACACTGTTACTCCGGTAACTAACTGAAACTAAATTAGACAGAAACCAAAAATAGGAAACAAAATAAGAACAAAAGCTCGTTTTTAAATGCCAGCCGTTTCCCACGCAATGCAACCTAGTTAAAGACATAAACAACACTGTCACCACATGTCTTGTTTCTTCTAGGAAAGGATATTACGCCACTAAATGAAAAAATGCAAGCGTGAGTCTGATGTCATTAAATGCTGGTGGTATTGGGTTTTCAGTAGTTTGCGTCCCAAATTCAACTGCTATGAGTCCTGTACTACACAAGCTCTTGCTCTGAGTTCACGGTTACCTCCAGGCAGCAACACTAACCGTGAATTTGTTGCATCGTGACCGCTGACACGTCCTAAAACGTCCTTAAATGTCTGAGGAGTGAGTGGACCGGAGCAAAAGTAGCTGAACTCACACATCAACTCTGGGATCACCAGCTCACATTCAGCATGAAATGTCGGTGCTTCAGTTTGTGAACAAGAAAGACTGTTTCGAGTCAAAGTCAAACTAAACTACTCCGGCTACAGTCTACCTGCCGAGCTGGTCTCCCTGTTAACTTTCAGGTGTTGTTTAAAGGGGAATACCGACGACAAACATGCAAATTCAAGCTTGAAAGCCAGGCTCAGATGGCACCGCTCACCCGATTAGAGAACAGAAACGCCGCCGTATATATCTCACCTTTGTCGCGGCTCTGAGGACACCGAGTTACAGCTTTGAACCGACAGCAAAGTGGACGACTTCCGCGGTCCCACCGGCGACGGCAGCAGGCTGGTGTTGGAAGGGGACGCCGAGAGCAGGTTACTGTTCCCGGAGGAAGGAAACGAGCCTCTGCGACACTCCAGCAACACCTCGGTGCTCCCCACATCGTTGAAGTCCGTGTCCGACGGCAGGACGAGAATCGGCGGCACGGTGGTGAGTCCCGTTCTCGGTGCCGCGGAATGAGTGACTGTCCCGCTGCTTACGGAAGCTGGTACATTAGAGAATGTCCCGTAGCTACTACTGTTGCCGGTATCCGGACACAAACCGACTGCAGCCCCCGCCGCAGAGCTGGAGTCTGCTCCCTCCGAGTCGTTGTGTTTGTGGTGGCGGGTTCCTTGATTTTCAGCGGAATTACTCTGGACTGGCCGGCCGTCCAGGGAGATGTTACTGAGAAACAAAAGAGCCGCTTGTCTCCGTCGAGAGTTCTCACGGTTCCTCCGGCTATGTTCTCTGTTAGCATGCGGTTTTTTGCCACTAACGGTGGCGGTAGTGACAGCGGTGTGCTGGCTGCAGGCAGCCGCCGCCATCGTCTCTGTCTCGGCCCCACTGAGGAAGTCAACTGAAGGATCAGCTAGAAACCTGCTACTGTCAAATCCCTTTTACCCGGCGCCAGACCGCTTTACGCCCTCCTGTGCTCTCATTGGTCCAGCTGGGGGAATACGTAATGACGTTTTGAGGCACGCTGTAAACAACAACATACTGTTGGTTAATAATGTGACTGAACTGACCATAAAAGGCTTGATGTACAACTGCAAAACAACAATAATAACAATAGAAATGGCATTTTTTAGAGACATTAGCTCTACATGCTGGGTTAAAAAAGTTCCAAAAGTAATTACATTACTTCTTAAGGTTTGTTTGCAATGATCAAATCTTTATTTGAGACTAATTAATCTACATTAATTAATTGTAAATTCTGCTTTGTTCATGTTAAATAACCTATAAAATAAAAAATACATCCGTAACCCTTGTTACAATCCAAAGAAACCCAACAAATATTTGTACAATTAAAAGCAGGATGTTGTTTTAATTTCCTGAGTTTAATATCTCCCCTCTCTTTTTTGTCCTTGCTCCTTTTCTTTTAGGTAACATCACTATTTCCTGCACTATCTATGTAATTCTTCTACACATCACCGCACAGTATGAGGGCTGCTGAGGCACTAACTGAGCTGTCATTGCAGCGTTGCCTGACTGCAGCTTTGATTGGCTGTTGGCACTTTGTTATGAAACCTCAGTGGATTTTCTTTGCACTGATCCCTGCAGTGACACCACCACTGGGCTAAGTGAACTTGGTCGGTGTGGCAGGACAACCACACTGTGAAGCATGACTGGTACCCTGCTAAATATAACCTGTAGGGCACAGGACACTGTAATCCTCACAGGCTTGGAGTTTGTCATCGTACACTAACCCTCCTGATCCCCTACATCTGCAGAGCAACCGATGAACTGCAACCGACCTTCCAGCTGAGTTAGAACAATAACAGGATGGAGATCCAAAGCTGATGTCATTTTAACTCAGCTCCATTTCACTGGAAATTCTTGTTGCAATTGCATGATATCATGTTATGTACAAAAACAATTATCCGAAACTCTAAAGCTTCACATTAGGGCTTGTAACAAAGACCAAAATATGCTGTAAGTTTATTTATGATAGGGCGTGTAATGTGTGCCACGAGTGCTTCAGTTGGTCTTGGAATTGATTCTCTTTGCATTCTTAGGACTAATGGAAATAAAACAATGTAAAAGTCGAGATGCTGGTGGTGAGTTTTGTGTAATATGTTCAAAATCTTACTTAGGTCTTCAGCTGGGTTGAGATATGATTACAATGAAGGTCTTAGCAGACAATTCACATCCTTTTCTTTCTTGTCAACCATTCTGTGATGGCTCATTCCATATAGATCGAGACACTGTTATCCTGGAATGGACCACATCAGGACAGAGATCTTTCATCATAAAGGTGAACAGTTTTGCATTGATTTACAGAGTACCTTCCTTCTAAGGGACAAGTGGCTCAAAATTATACAGCACAACTCCTGCAGCAGCAAACTAGAGCCACCAGATCACCTTCCTGCATTTTTAAAGTAAAATCTAAAATAAATATCAACCCTTTTAAGCTACATTTTATTTTCATCCATACAGCAATTTAAGATAAATTACTAGAAAAATTAGCATTTCCTGCGAAAATGCAGTGTGGATGCTTTAAAGCTGAAGCTGTATGCAAAAACTAGCTGAAAAGGCTGAAAAGTTGCAGAAATTGTAAAAACTTTGCAGAAGCAAAGGAACTTTGCTAAAATGGAATAACTTAGCAGAACTGCAATATCTTAGAGGAAACATAATACTTGGCAGAAATACAATAGCATACCAGAACTTAGCAGAAATATTGTAACTTACCAGAAACATGATAACTTCTCAAAAATACAAGAATTTAGGAGAAATAATATAAGATAACAGAAAGAATGTATTTAGCCAAAAATACTTAAGCATTACAGAAACACTATGATTTAGAAAAATAGTACAACAGAGCAGAAATACTGTGATTTACCAGAGACACTGTGTTGAACTATGAATATTGTAATTTTAAATCAATACTATGTTTCAGCACAAATACTATAATTTGACAGAAATACTATAATTTGGCAGAAATACCATGTTTCAGCACAAATACTCTGGTTTAGCACAAATATTATAACATAGCAGAAATACAATTATATAGCAGAAATGCTATATTTAGAAAGAAAAATATAATATAGTAGAAATAGTATGATTTAGCAGAAATACTACAATATAGCATAATAACAATGATTTAGAACAAATACTATGATTGAACAGAATAGTAATAACTTAAGTGAAAATACTGGAAAATGTAAGATGACAAGCTGAAAAAAAAAACGGAACATGGTTAAGTTCCCTCAAAACTAATTGTTATTCACCTGTGAAAAAAAAATAAAGAAATAAAAAAATTTTTAAAAAACAAGAAGGAACAGCCAACAGATACACACAAAATCAAATATGTATACACAAATGCACAGAGAGAGAGACACACACAGAGGGTCTATGCCAGTCAACCAGTCTGAATATATTATATTTTTTCCAACAATGAGATGCTGCCCTAAAGAGGGTCTCTCTCTCTCTCTCTCTCTCTCTCACACACACACAAGATCCAATTCAGTCAACCAGTCTAAATATATTGAATTTGAATCTTACAATGAGATCATCCCATAAAAAGGCTTTCTCTCTCTCTCTGTCACACACACACACACACACACACACACACACACACACACACACACACACACACACACACACACACACACACAATATTTCTGCTAAGTTCTGGTATGCTATTGTATTTCTGCCAAGTATTATGTTTCCTCTAAGATATTGCAGTTCTGCTAAGTTATTCCATTTTAGCAAAGTTCCTTTGCTTCTGCAAAGTTTTTACAATTTCTGCAACTTTTCAGCCTTTTCAGCTAGTTTTTGCATACAGCTTCAGCTTTAAAGCATCCACACTGCATTTTCGCAGGAAATGCTAATTTTTCTAGTTATTATAACATTTGCTCAGTGAAGATCTAACAGAATTGTAGCTGTATATACATTTGAAGGTCTTTTTAAGCCATTCATAAACAACTGCAGATCATCAGTTTCAACAAGTACACAAAATACAACATATTCAGATGTGTCACCAATTTGCAGAGGTCTGAAAGAAGACATAAACTGTCACCATCAGATGGTTAGAGGTAACCCAGATTTTCAGCTACCCGCATGGACAAGCCAAATGTTCTCTGGAGAAAGATTTTATGGTCAGATGAGACAAATATGGAAATATTTGGCCACAATGACACGAGGGATGTTTAGAGGAGTCAGGGTGAGACTTTCAAACCTCAGAACACTCTACCAGATGTCAGCTGTTTAGCCGCCAATGTCACTGATGCGCTGCACAAAAAGGATGAAATAATAAAAAAGCATGACAACGTCCTCCAAAATATGCAACTTCACCTCCGATTAGTTAGTTAGACAGTGAAAACATGGACACTGTTGGGTGTTGTAACAGGACAATGATCCCTGACACACATCAAAACTGTATGGATAAAGCAGGCTATCATTAAGCTCGCAAATCCCAGAATTCAGCCCTATTTTAAATTTCCAAATTTTAAAATCCACCAAACCAACCAATTTAAATAAAGTCTGTCAGGAAGAGTGTTTAAATATAAAGCTGGAATTATTCCAGAATCTTGTTGATGGCTACTAAAAGCATCTGGTGGAGGGAATTTAACCAAAGTGTGTCCGTAAATGTGTGGATGACATAAAAGTAACTTTGAAATCTAACTTTAATGTTGATATTTCTTCACACAGTACACACGTATTTTGGAAATAAAGTTCAGCAGTTGTTTCTAAAGCCTGTCTTGATAGCTTGATAGTTTTTTTTAATAATGCAATATCATCAAAGTGGCACATATTTAGTTTAAATAAGACAAACAGATAAAACAGCTGTTTCAAAAACTAATAATAAATTGGGCCTTTAAATTAATAATTTAACACGAAATCCTTTTTTTAAGCCAATTTAGCAAATTTGGTTACTAACAAAAACTTAAACACATCTTTTGGATTTGAGGGACTCATCTATAGTTAGGAAAACACGAACCCAGGATTACCCAGTGTTTTTCATATGACACTGGAAGAGGGATTTTGTGTGTGTGTGTGTGTGTGTGTGTGTGTGTGTGTGTGTGTGTGTGTGTGTGTGTGTGTGTGTGTGTGTGTGTGTGTGTGTGCGTGCGTGCATAGAAAGAAAGATGACATTATGATATGTTATTAAACGTTACCACATGGATGATTCCAGAGATGAGGATTGAGTTTATACACACACACACACACACACACACACACACACACACACACACACACACACACACACACACACACACACACACACACTTTACTTTGCCTTGCATTTATTTCCTACAGGCTTAGCTCAACATAAATTATCTTCATTTCTCATAATAGAACTGAACATTATCTAATTGCTTCTCCTGGTATCATCCTCACATGCCAAATTAAGTTTCAAGACACAAAAACTGTAATCTCGACCTCTGACTTTAGATGTGGGTCAAGAAGTAACTGGAAAATGAAGAAGGAGCTTGGAAAAGCTTACATGAACAGAAAAGAAAGCCTTTCATTATTTGTCAGTCTTGTCAAGTGTGAAGAATCTTAGTCACAAGGTATTTTGTGGGGTTTTCTATATTAAATGGAAAACTGTAAACATCTCCTTTCTCCTCTCTGCTTCTAGAACACCCAGTACTCTCCATGAATTCATATTTTTAAAGCACTTTTCTGCAGAGCCGTTCGCAGCGCCTTTCTTCCATTTGTTCATTCTCAAGAGATTAAAACCAGCCTTTTGGCTAACGATGATGCGTTTAGAGGACTGTGTATCGCTTCTGATGAAAATAAAGTTACAAATAAATGCAGGCAGCTTTGTTCTCTTACATAATGAGACTAAGTGACTCGGGTGAGGCTCATGGGTGTACTGACTCTCTTGGGCTCTGATGCTAAGTGAGGCTGGCATAGAGGGCTGGAGGGGAGGGAAGCAGTGTACCATGGGAAGGTCATGATGCTGCTGCCATGATAATAGGTCAATGCACCGTTGGGACGGAGACAAATCTATCTGTTTCTATTTGAGATCCAGTGATGTAAATCAAGTTTTTTCTTTTTGAATCCTGCCATGCCTCCCTGTGGTGACATGTGGATATTACACTCCCATCGGAAAATAATACTACAGTGTCTTTGTGTAAAGAATGGTGACTGATATGATTGAATGCTAAATATCACATTTTTAAAAAGGAAAAATGATATTTTTTCAATGTTTTGTTTCCATTTTGATTTTCCATCTAAACTTTCACAGGACAACACAGCTCAAATTATGTTTCATTACTTTTATGTTTTATTTAGGCATTTCCTGTCAAGTTATTGAACGTGTAAAAATAAAAACACACAACGCATATGCTCACACCTTTAATCTCTGTGATTATGTCGTAATATAATGTACTTGTACTTGTACTTGACTCTTTTATTGAAATATGTGTCACTTGTGCTTCAAATGAAAATTTCAAAATCAGACAGTGGCTACGTGCATTGTTTTGCAAGGAAGCACACTCCATTGGTTGAAAACACATTAGTGCCAAACATAATTTAAAGGAAAAATAATAATAAAATAATTAATTGTTGAGTTTCTTATTCTGAATTAAGGATTTCAGTTAACAAACTGTGCATTTCTCTCATGTTGTTTACTCTTTTTTTCATTCCTCAGAGCTTGAATTTCAATCGAAAACATAAAATAAAAGAAGGCAGGTACTGTCAGACTATTTATATTTATAGTCTGTGGATGTTTCGAGCTTGCTATGAGGCAGTAGGGCGGAGTCACAGTTGAAAGACTGTCTAAATTCCTTCGGTTTGTCGCTCCATCAGAGGTAGTAGTCTTCCTCCTCAATGTCATCGTGCGTGTCCTGGAAACCCAGTGCTTCGATGTCATGGGTGATGTCAGTGATACGTCGGTTGAATTCCTGAGATCCTGAGGCTAGAGAGCAATTATCATACCTGCTGGGAAAAACAGAAAACAAACAGAAAAGGTCTGAAAAACTCACATTTATGTTTTGACTGTAATTCTATATGATAAAAGCATGTGTTGAGATCATATCAGTCTGCACTACCACATCTACATACCCTCTCACGGCGGTGGCAGACATGTTGCTCATGCTGCGTTTGATACGTCCAAAGCTGTCGGTTAAAATCCCACCCTCCCGAATCCCAATGCTTTCCAGGAAACTCTCAAATGCGCCGACATCCTTGTCTGGGATAAATGGACGCATCCCTGGAACACGAAGGACAAACAATCAAATGATGGACTCTGAGGAAACACAATAGGCCTATACCAACTACACAATATTGCAAAATACAGCAGTTTTTTTTAACGTAGTGTGCTGGCAAATTACTATTTTTTAAAATGTTACAAATTTTCTGATTTCTTTGATTTTTACAGAGCAAAGGCAGCTAAACGATGGCTGGAATCTGTCTTTGGGCTACAAACCTGAGGACATTAGAATTCAGGGTTTTTGTAATGTTTCAGCAGTAAATTGTTACTTTGTTCCCAAAACATTCTCTAACAATTACATAACAATCTTCAAAAACATTATAAAAGGGTTTCATGATAACCTTTTTCACATGCTTTTTAATTACAATCCTGCAAATTTATGTCATTCTTATTTATTTAGTTATTTTAATGTTCTCACAGTTTTATTGTGGTTTTATAAGTTGGTTACTCTTTATCAGGCTCCTGGGACCTTTGGACAAAACACAGGGCAGATGGTGCTTGTCCCGTCTCTAATTTACAATCACCAATTAAAATTCAAAAAATGCTTTTGGGAGAAAGTTGGAGCACCTGGAAAGAAACAAGTTTTACCCTTGAACCTTTAGTACTAACCACAGTGCCACTGTGCAGTATTGCATGTCAGAATCTTGGCTTAGCTTAAGTTTAAGCTGATGTTTCCTTGCTACACTGACTGTGAGCACCACACCCTGTATTGCACCAGCCCAACGTAGTGCATTATTGTAATCTTCCCCACAGAACTGCAAACTAAACAGTAAAAGAAAAGAACTAACCAGTGTAAGAAGTAAAAGTAATAAGTTGTCAATTTAAAAAAAAAAAAAAAAAATTAGAACAGACAGACAGATGGCATCCCATATGGCTTAAGAATACTTTGTTATACAGAGTGGAGTTCATGGTTGATTCAATGACTGCAAAAAGAAAAGCCCAGGTCATCACCCCTCCACCACCGTGCTGGACAGCTGGCGTGAGCTTTTTACACCCACAGCAACAGATTTTCATATTAAAAGTAATCTTTATATTTAAATATATTACTGTGTATAAAAATGTTTGTAACTCCTGAAGAGTAAATGCAAAACTTTTGTTTGACCTCCTGAATTAAAGCTGAAAGGCTGCACTTCAATCAATTGTTTAGTCAAAATTAAAGTCTGTCCAACAAATTACGGACCTCACTGTAACTATATTATATTTTACTCTTCTTTGCATGTTTTAATGGATGTAGAAGAGCAGAGTTCATATCAGGATTTTCTGAATTTACTATTTTTTATGTAAAAATGTATCAAATGCACAAGTAAATGATCTTTTAGATGTTGTCTTAAATTCATAAACTCTCGCAATTAATTCATATTATTAATAGTTAATAACTATGTATTAATATTAAACACAGTAGAGTTCAATAGAAACAGCTTTTCTACGTTATTTAAAATGCAGGCGTGACGACTCCTCAGCCAGTTTTCTTCTTCAGCCACCACTAAATCTTTCATAATGATGATTATACAGCACGCTGAGGATTAACAGGGTGTGTGGAGGAAAACATCATACTATCCTCCTTTCTCTCTCACTCACAAACAGGAAGCTGTGGTTTACGCAGACTGCAGTAAACACACACCAAGAGTACTCACACATGCACACACACACATGAGTATACAGACTCTGCTTCCCCTGCAACACTACCACAAACATAGTATGGATAGTAGGTTGTGGTATGCCACAGGGTTTCAGTAAGTTAATGAGCTCTCTCTCTCTCTCTCTCTCTCTGTCTGTTCCACTCTATCTGTACATCTCTCACCCAGCAGCAGGAACTTGCGGTTGTCTCCATACAGTTGCAGCAACTCAGAGCAGAAGTAGTCAATGTTTGATCCCAGTCTGTATTCTCTCAGCAACACCGCAAACTTCTGCAGCTCCACTGGAGCCAGCTTGTTACGCAGCTACACACACACATAAAAGGAGACTAAGATGATGATGCAAACAAGCAGGTAACATTTCTTGTTCATTGAATTTTCCCATTTGTGGCAATAATGCAGTGTAATCACAACCTCTTCTAAGTACTTTGTTAATAATTTTACATCTAGTTTCATTGCTCTAAAAATGATCTGTTTACACACACTGTCCTGTCTGCAGCACATCCGTGTGTGAACAGGAGAATCTGTTTGACTTGTGCAAACACAATTATTTTATTGCAATGTTCAGACTTCTCATTCAAAAGTTTTATTAGTTTATATAGTGTCGTGTGGCATAATGCAAACCAAATTCAAAATGTACAAATCGATTCCACTATGAAGAGCCAGTTTCATGTGCTGTGGGTGAGACTGCTGAACAGCAGTCACTACAAACACTCACAGTGATCATGTACTCCTGCATGAGCAGCAGGCCAGGGTTACTGTCTCCTGCATCACTGACTGATGCCAGACTACGATGGGAGTCCTGCAGAGAGATGGATGAACTCTCGCTGTATGTCTCGCTGTAGTAGAGATCGAAGGCATCTTGGGAACCATCACTGAAAGACAGAAGAAGAGCGAGCGAGCGAGAGAGGGAGAGGATTACTGATAAACAATAATCACATCACAGCAGCTACTGATAAGCAGAGGTGTGGACTCGAGTCACATGACTTGGACTCGAGTCAGACTCGAGTCATTAATTTTATGACTTTAGACTTGACTTGAAAAAATGTTCTAAGACTTGTGACTTGACTTGGACTTTTACACCAATGACTTGGGACTTGAATTGGACTTGAACCGGTTTACTTGAAAAGACTTGATATTTTACCCCAAATATAAAATTTAACATGCATATTATATAGAGATTGAAAATGTGACGTCATTCACGGGTAGAACCGCAAAGGATTCTGGGAACTCGTGGCAAGCGGTACTAGCGCACGCAGGCTTTCAATTAAAATCAGTCACACAGCGATAAAAAGAAAAACAAAAATGTCAAGAAGCCGTTGTATTATTAACTGCAATAGCCGGTCGCATGACAGCCACGGGAAGCCGACGGGTAAAGAGATCGGTTGTTATCGGATTACCTCGTTGAAGAGAAATTGTTCGAGCCATGTTTCCGAAGTAACAAAGAGGCGACGGGTGGCCTGGATTGCAGCCATTCAAAGGTCAAATATAACGTCCCAGAACCCTCCAGCTCACAGGTTAGTCTGCTCCAAGCATTTACACAAAGGTCAGTGTTTTTTAGTAGTTAATACGTCACTTTCATAACATAACTGGTGATATAGGTTACAAGCAAGTCTGGCGCTGAACAGAAATTGTCGCGCTATGCTCCTTTATTTATTGTGCATAAATAGTGAATTGTCCTGACACAATATTGCGTTTCGCCTCTGTTATTATGGTACATTGACAAAAACATATACTTTTATTCACAGGATAAAACAGGTTTTTTGTATCACTAATTGCCCAGTACGATTACAGCATACAATATTATTGTCACTGCTACATTTCTGTGATGCTACCAGAAATTATTTCCACTACTAATTAATTACCGTTGATCTCAAAGGTCCTATTAATAAACGGTTAATGAATGTGTATTTATGACGACGATTTGTGAGACTGGTAAACTTATGATACGTACGATGGTCTTTCGTTCTACACGGTGCATTTCAAGGTCCTGCACCCATCCGTCGGTAAACTGTACCTGGGCTTGTTGCAGTGACCTGAAGTTACTAAACTTCATGAGTGTGTGCACTCACTCCAAGAACCGTATGATTATAAATATGCATATAAATATGCTACGATGAGATAGCTGACTTCATCTAACTAGCAAATGTTGTCCAGGCTACGTTGGTGATACAGTTTTTTTTAATGTGTATGATATTTTTGTCATGCGATTTTAAAGCCGGTCCTACAACCGCATCCAAGAATAACATGCAGCTTATCTCAGAACTGTCGGTGAAAATTATTCTTGGAGCTAGGTTTAATTGAGCTGCATTTTAAAGAGGTGCAATTTCACAATTTGTGTATATTTTCTAAGTTCACTATTTTGTCATGTGTTGAGAAAAACACAGATTTTAAAATTACATGGTCTAACATTTACATTTAGCATAACTGCAACATTATTTTTTCGTTGTTTTTTTTTTTTAAAGACTCGAAAGGACTTGAAATTCAAAGTTTCAGACTTGTGACTTGACTCGGACTTTTACACCAGTGACTTGAGACTCGACTCTGACTTGCCTGACATTACTTGAGACTTGACTTGAGACTTGAGGATAAAGACTTGAGACTTACTTGAGACTTGCAAAACAATGACTTGGTCCCACCTCTGCTGATAAGCTGCCAATTGTTCACTGAGTTGATGCGATGCTTCTGTGCCAGTTATAGTTCACATCAAAGCATCTAATAACCATTCTTCCATAGTAGCTATTTATAAAACTTAGTGTCTATAAAGCATCATTCTTACGGGATTCTAGCTCATTAATTAATGTAGTTATCTGGGCTTTTAATGGAGTTGACAGTAAAATGTTGTTGTTTTTAAATTTATTTTCATGTTAGACATTGTAAACCAACACAGTACCATTCAACATTACAAGGCTTATAACTGGTAGTTGACATAGCAAAGAGTCCTCAAGACAATGAACCCCAAATACTGTCCCCATTGCATCCATCCATGCAGGTTTCACATACAGTACTTAATCTACAAAGAATAAAGTGCTATAAGAATGCATGCTGGATGAAGGGAGTTTAAATATAAATACTAAAATACAATTTCTTTCATATTTAAACTATTTAAACCAATTATTATCTTCATCACTTATCCAGTTCAGGGTCACAGGAACGATGGCGTCCACCTCAGCCATCACAGGCCGACAGCTGGGGTCCACCCTGGGCAGGTCATCAGTCTGTCATCGTTCGGTTTGTATTCAGGACATCAGAATAAAACCTCTCATAAAAAACAGACCTACTGTCCTGAAAACCTGTGATAATCCCGACTAAAAACGTCAACTGCAGGAATGTGAATATTTTACCTGGTAAAAGTAGTTTTTAAAAACTTTTTGACTTTGTGAGGTTAAATGACTCTGTCTCACAGAAGCGGTGGTGCAGCATGTTACTTACTATGAGCTGCAGCAGCTAAACTCTGGATCATAACTGTAAGACATGTCCGTCAGACAGCTGTCACCTGTGCAGAGACACAGAAGCATTTAATAAGCTTTCTACTATTCACCTGCCCAAGACAGTAGTTAGCCTTTAAATCTCCACAGAGGCTGCAGTGTTTATCAATAAATTCAAAAAATAACCAAAAGACAAATGGAAATAAAACAGTACTAATTATGTTTTGCTCAAATCCTGAAAACGGTGATTAAATTCATAATGGTTCATCCTCTGGGGAGGAAGAAAATTAGCAAATTTATGGGGAGATGGGTACATATACAGTTCTGGAGATTTATATAGCAGCATTACTTACTCCCTTGCAGCCAATAGCGGTCCGGCATGGTGTAGTGAAAGCCCGCCCTGTCAACACATTCGATGGTCTGGTGGCCGTAAATGATCTGGAACATCTGACAGATGAGGGAACAGTACTCCTCTGCAGCATCCTGCACGCACATTCAAACACACAGAGGCCGCTGTCAGGCTGAATTAGCAGACACATCGATCAAACACATCATCTTTTAAACCTTGAGTTACCCTTCGATCACTTTTGCGCACAGCAAATTCCAGTTTCAGTGCAGCAGTCACATAAGTAAGTGTGTTCAAAGGCACACAAGTGTCAGGATATAAACCAGCAACCACTGAAAGCAGAAACAGGAGTCCACTGATGTGATGAAACACGGCTGGAGGCTGTTAGCGTCATTTGAGCCAGTTAAACAATGACACCCTGCTGCTGCTGAGGCAAAACAAATTATTACTCGGGAGAAGAGGTTAACAGTGACAGAGGAACCCTGTCACCGCACACACACATGCAATGACAAAGCAATTCTGCTGTAAGTGTGATGTAATGATCCAGGTTATGTAAGACTGCAGAGTCTCACTATCACTGTTTGTGTGTGTGCCGATGAATGTGTATCATCATCAGTGTCGCCCTACTTTCCACTGTTTCAGCATGTGAGGCAAATGATTGGAGACCCCTAATTAAACAATGCTTTGCATTTCATTTGCTTTTCATTTTATTTCCTGTCAGAGCTTCTTTTTTTTGCCTCCCATGCTAGGCTAACATGTTTTGGCTTGTTGGTTTTATTAGCGTCATAATAAAACCAGCCATATAAATATACACACACACTGGCAGGGTTGGCTTGAGCATGGGGGAGCGGGCATTAAATTTCATACATTCTTATGATTTTTTTCTATTAATTGAGGTTCTCTGCAATTTTGTTTCACTAAATTATTATAGCTTCTTATGACATTCCTTTCATGATTTACTCCTTCATCGTCTTTTGTGTTTGCCTGGGTCAGGCCCTCATAGCCGGAGTTAAAGGAATGATGATTCTCCCGGGCTGCTTTTGTGTCTTTTATTTGGGGAAGATGTGGTTTGGGATGACTTGTAAGAATCATGTTCATCTCAGGTGTCTGACCCGAGGTGGACTGAAAACAAGAAGAGCAGGCAAACTAAACTCAAAGCACTAAACTCAAAAAGCACAGTGGCCCACAGCTTTCAGAAAGAAGATTATTCAGTGGGCATTTTGGGTATTTGACCACAGCTGAGGGTCCATCATAAAGGCAAGTGAAACAAAATGCCAGAATTTTACTGTCTCAAACTAGATTATGGTAAATTAATTGGTTCTTATACAGCACGTTTGTACTCTGAGCACTCAAATGCACATTACACAACTTCTACATTCACACCAGCACTTTCTCCTACGTGCTTCCTATCACACTCCAATGGATGACTGACTGGGATCAAACCACCAACCTTCTGGTTAGTAGGTGACCTGCTCTACCACCTGAGCTACAGGCACCATGAAGCTATACATTTTTGATAGGTATATCAACAACATATCACCAAGTATCCTTGACAACTCATGTTGTATTTTACCTAAACCTTTTTCCCCTGCACAACTTTGGGTAGTAGTCTATCTCCAACTCAGCTGGCAGTACAGGCAAAATGAATGAAACCAGATGAGGTGAGCAGAAGAAAACAGGGAAAAATAATGTACTTTTTATTTATTTAAATTTTTGTATGTATTTATTCATTTTGTATGCATTTTTTGTATGTTTTTTGTTTCATTGTATTTACCTTTAAACTGGTTGAGATGGCCTTCAGCAAGATCACAAGCTAGCTAATCTGGAGGTTAGCTGTAGCAGCAATCATAAACTCATCTTTTTGTTTTATGACCTGAAATCGTTGTTCAATTAAAATTCACCATCAGTGGCAGAGACCCAGCAGCAGAGAGACCCACTCATCTGTTATCGTTTTAATAAGAGTGAAATTTACATAAATTAATTCACTCTCCACTGGAAATATTTCTAATTATTATTATTATTATTATTATTACTGACAGTGGATTTTTTTAAAGTCTGTATTCTTTTTCTAACGGGTAGCAGATTGTGAGAAAAGCTCATTGAGCTCCGCTCAGGTATGAATCATTGCTTCTCCACTCTGCTGCAAGTGCAACAGATAAATGGAGAGAAGAGGTCCTGACAGGTGTTCAAAGGAAGAGACAGTCAAGACAACAACAGGTGTGGGTGTGTGCATGTGCGCACTTGTGTATTTTAAAGTTTTAAATGTGATGTTATCCTTGTGAAATATGAAAATGCGCTGGCTGGTTCGTTTTATTCAGTTATTTTAGAGCTGTAAGAGAGCTCTCTTTTTAGAGCGGTTCTGTGTGCGTGTGCGTTGACATTTATGTATGCTACGTCTAATTATTGATGAAAGACCCTGATAATCAAATGAACTTGGCCAGGTCCCACCAAACAGGTGTCCAGGTGTCTGTAATTTGATGATCTAGTCATGGAGGGACTTTAACTTGCACATTAACTCGCAGACAGCCAGGAGACGCATGCCCCAGCCTTGTAAGTCAAACACAGATTACAAAAAAATCACAAAATGAGGTCCCCAAGCACAACTTCTGAAAGCTGTAATTTAAATTAAGTCAAGTATTTCTCATTTCTTGAAGCGCGTCTGACCCACCCTGTTCTCCACAGCCAGGATGACCAGGTTGCAGTAGGCGTCGGGGCAGGGCGTAGGCTCCAGTGGGTTGTGGTTTCTCCTCTCCCAGCTGCCGTAGCTCTTCCCCCTTTCCCAGCTCCCCGTGCACGCTTGCCTCCGTTCCCAGCTCCCTCCACCAGTCCCTCCCCTTCTCTCCCAGCTCCCTCCTCCACCACCACCTCCACCCCCTCCTCCGTGCCTCCTCTCCCAGCTCCCACCACCACCTCCACCTACTCCGACGCCCCAGTTCCCGCTCATGGGTCTTGCCCTGCGGTTCTCCCAGCTCCCTCCTGTTTTACATGTTGGCTGCCTCCTCTCCCAGCTCCCTCCGACTCTCTTCCTCTCTAAACTCCCTCCACCTCCCTTCTCCCCACTTCCTCCACCACCCCCTCCTCGCTCCACATTCTGATTTTTATCATGGTTACTCCTGGACAGTGATGGCCTCCAGTCAACTCCACAGATGGTGTGTCGCCTCTCCATCGTACCCCCGGCAGGTCGGGGGTCAGCATTGCAGCTCATGGTCTGACGTCGCCCGTCGATGCCAGTTGGCTTTTTCCTGTCCAGGCTGTCATCCCCAGCAACCACAGTGTCCACATTTAGACCTACACAAAACATATAGATCACAAAATCTGACATTTTCAGCATCTCCTCTGTTTTCACAGGACTTTCTTTAGATTATAGTATGAGACATATCAGCATTTTGAACTTGCAGTAAGGACATGAGGGGCAAAATGTGTTTTTGTAATCCTGAATTATTTGAGAGGGGAAAGAAAAAAGAGGAGAAAGTTTGTCCAGTGGGGACAAAAAAAAAATGCAGATAGCCAAATATTTTCATTATGAGATTCTCTAACACACTGTATAAATAAAAAACGAGAAAACAAACTTTTCAGTTCAATTGTATTTTATTTATACAGTACCAACTCAAAACAACAGTCGCCTCAAGGCACTTTATATTATAAGACCCTACAATAATACATAAAGAGAAAAACCCAACAATCATAAGACCCCCTATGATCAAGCACTCTGGCGACACTGGGAAGGAAAAACTCCCTTTTAACAGGAAGAAACCTCCGGCAGAACCAGGCTCAGGGAGGGGCAAACAAAGTCTGTATTCCAGTATGTGATGATAATTCCCCAAATGCTTTAATGCCAAGTGTTTTGTTTAATTTAACTAAAAACTGAAAGCATCATTTAAAAAGTTTTATTGTTGTTCCTCTGTCATTCAGTAACCACCTTCGGTCTCACCTGTCTTGAGGACCAGGAGGTGCAGTGCATCATCTCTCAGGTAGGAGGCAGCAGCGATCTCATGTGTGGGGATTCTCATCAGCAGCTTCTCGTTGTCTCTCCAGGTGAGCAGCAGACAGCGAGCAGACAGGCTCAGGATACAGTCCTGGTCCACGCTGGTCTTCAGCGGCAGCACCTTCAGCTGCTACTGACAAACACACAGGAACACGTGGTTGTAGATTATTCACGAACGAGTCAGACGACAGTGTCATTGTCTCATCACAGTTTAACTCAGGTACTTTAACTCGCGGATCACCATGACAGTATCCAATGTTTACTAACCCTGGCTGTGTCCAGTAGCTGTAGCAGCTCATCTCGACTGGAGGGGTTCAGTGAAACTGAGACCCATGTCAGGTGACCAAGGAACTATGAGCAGAGATCAAAAGAAAAGCAACTTGTCATGGCGTATTCAAGTATATATTTTTTTCTTGTATTTTACGCTCTCCTGGCCTATTCATGGCCCTACCTTGACCTCCTTCTCCACATAGTCAAAGATGAGTCTCTCGGGGTGTATGAGGTAGTCGGGTGGGTAGAGGGGGACGGTGTGCAGCGGGCGGCGATAAATGTTTCCTCGATCAACTTGTCTACGACCAGATTTGGACCAGACCAGTCGCTTAATGGGAGAGACAAAAGCCTAAAGGAGAGGAAAACAAGGATGCTAAATATTGAAGAGTCCCTCGACAGCCATTGAGTGCAGAGGATATTCTAATACTTGTACTAGAAGGCCAAACCTGCCACTTAACAAACACCTGCTTGATTGATTGGTCCAATATTTTCTTCATGTCAAGTTTCCAGATGATGAAACTTGACTTGTGAGTTTGGTGATTTCCAGCCTTTTCTTGTAGCACCACCATTGTGATTCTTGCTGAAATGTCTCAACAAGTTTTAGATGGATTGCCATGATATTTGGTAAGCATGTTGATGTTTCCTGGATCTTTACAGAGCAGCAAAAAGGTCAACATATTATATAGCTCAATACTTCACGAAGAGATACGAAATCTGAGGCTTTTGTGAGAGTTTTAGGTCTTATTTTTACGTCTACAAATGCACAAAAGCAAATGTTAGCGTGTTAGAATGAGATAAACAAAAAAGATCTCAGTTCACAACATAGGTCATCTCAGGGCACTTCATTCTCTATTAGCTACCACGTGGCATCAACAGGGAGAAAACCTCCAGAAAAAGCAAGCTCACTAATTCTTGTCAGCTTCCTCGATCTATTGGAGTGCTTCCATCCTTTTTTATAGTCTCTCAGTATTAGCATTTAGCTCAAGGTGAAGTGCAGCTGCCTTGTATTACTAACAAGACTTTATCTTGTGTCTCATTTTGTGGTCCTTATGCATCAAACGCAGATGTTTTCTGTATGTTTATGTTTAGAGCAACGGATTCAGAGTTTATTGGCCAATATTTATGATTACGAGAGGATAGATCGTGTTTATTTAATGACCGTTCTTCTAGCATCATCCACAAGGATCTGTACAACGTAAGCTACATCCCAGTTTCTGTGTATTTAGAGTTAGCTCTAACTTTAAGTTTTTGATGTGAATTAGATTAAAAATGCTAAAATTATGGTAAAGGTACTTTTCTTCGTTGATGGTGATTTAGACCTAATGGCAATTAAAAAGAGCTGAATCATCAACAAAGTGTTTATTTAGTGAGAAAATGAGTGTTGTGATTCTAATTACCAGAGCACAGTTCAGTGACTGATAGTGTCTTGAGTTTGAATTTGAGCTGCAGCCACTGAGAAGGTTAATTTGTGTGTAAATGCATGCCTCGGTATAATTGCGTGTGTGTTTATGCGTGTGTGTTACCGCACTATGTGCCTTGGGCTGTTCCAGCAGTGATTGACAGGTGAGCAGTGATCTCTGACAGCTCATCGCTGAGACTCACTGACAACACAGCGCACACTGTTAGACACCCACTGACACACACACACACACACAAACACACATTAACTGTAGCTAGAAGGCATAAGGAGAGTGGACAATACAACACATACACACACTGAACAGAGAGAGGACATTAGCTTGTCTTAGAGTCAGAAACCTGTCTTGTCTCTCTCTGTGAATTATAACAAGCGCAGATCTCTGTGTAGGCAGATTTCTGATGAACATCTCTTTTGTCAGCTGAATTTAACAAGAAAGACAGAGGATGCTTATAATGAGTTTTGTTCTTTTTCTGGTTCTGTGTCTTTGAGGAGACAAAAAGAAGGGAAATAATTGGATTTGTAATGAATGTGTTCAATCTAACAACCTGCCTGGGTCACAGCAGGGATTAATTTCCCACCTAGCTTTAGAAACTTTTTGATTTCACGTAGTATTTTTCCAAACTTTCATTTTAAATAAACATATTTTTCTCTCTCTAATGTCTTATTTCAGGCTTTAGTAAACTTTGTAATGAGAACATGTTTTTAAAAAATGATTCCAGCCAAATCAAGAACTTTTGGCTTTCATGTCACAGTCAGATGGCCCCATTACACCAAATTGGTTTAGAGAAACATCATTACTGAGTGGTTGTAGTATGGATATACGAGCTAGGGATGAATGCAACAGATGGTAGAATAGAAGAAGAAGGAGACTATCCTCACAAGAGAATTCAAATAGCATCTGTATATTTCTATGAGGTTGGATCATGGCTTTTGCCTTGTGTCAGGCCCACACAATCAGGGGGGCGTGTAGAGGAGGGGCATGGGGTGGTATGTTTTGATTGGCTCAAAACATACCACATTGTTTACCGTCTAATGTGCCAAAAGCGGCTCAGATTATCCCCAGATGTGTTTGCCATCTGGGCATAGGTCATTGATGAGGTGTCAAACATTTAGGCCTTTAGGGGGAACTCCTCTGGGCTTTCCATATGTTAGCAGACTAACTGGTTTTGAATTGCAAATTCTATTTGCAAAAAATTAATTAAAAGAAGGAAGGAAGGCCCAGCACCTTTCCTTGGTTTAGTGTCAGTGACGTACGGATTAACTGCTGTGCTGGCCAAGATACTGACAACCCAGCAGCCAAACCTAGCACCACAATCATGGATCAAGGATATCTTTACAATCAACAAGGGCCAACTGGTTACACGGTCAGCAGAAATCACACAACAAAAAAGGTTCCTTGTCTTTTATCACTTCTTTTTCATCTTTAGGAGGACATAAGCTTGATAAGCTTGATAAGTGAAGATAGTTTGCTGTTGATCGATGGCAGACAAAGTCAAACTCAGCCGACTCGTGTCTGTAACTCATTTGAAATCAGCTGACTTTAAGCTTGTGCTTGTGAAGATGCCTAATTAAAGGGATACTTGAAAGGACCTTTGGTTTGCATAAACATAAACGTCAGTGGCTTTTGAAAATATGTGACAAAATGAGTTTAAGTCATCAACATCCAAATGACACAAAAACAATGAAAAGACAAAAACTGAAATGTGGAAGAGGCGCTACAATACCTTCTTGGATTTCTTTGGTTCATAGTCCATAGTCGTTCCGTCTTTCTCTGTGCTGATCCTGTGGTGGGTCAGTCCTGGTCCAGGTCACACTCTTCCTGAATTTATTTTTTGCTTCACTTTGCCTTTTTTGTCATTGCTTCTTTCTTTCCGTTGGTTTTTCCATTATTCCTTAAGTGTCTCTGCCTCTGAGTTATTTTAGCTTCTGATACAGCTGCTTCATTCCTGTTCTTTCTCTTTCTACACTGATTGTTCTTTTGAGACTTCTCCTGGGACCACACATACACACACACACACACACACACACACAGGAGAGGCGAACAGGAAGCAGAGGAAGCCCACTTCCTGTCCGAGAGGAAACTCCACCAGGGACTGATAACATCCATTCTTTCAGTGCTCACACACACACACACACACACACACACACACACACACACACACACACACACACACACACACACACACACACAATTTACCAAATTCTCATAACTATTAGTTCAACCTCCACAACACTCAGTCATTTGTGCACATCATAGTAGCAATGTCTCCTCTCTCTGAACAAACTGCAAATGATTTTGGACATGAATCAGTTGCTTCCATACATTTCCCTGCTGCTTTCTGACATTTCCATTTGCTTATGTCATCTCAGTCAAAAGTAATCATACCTATAGATGCTGAATAGTCGTTCCCAATAAAACTAATAGTCATACATCCATTGCTTGAGTCATCACACACAAAATTGTTGAACTAGTTATCACATGCCAAATATTGGCCATCTGTCAAGCAAATCCTATACCTTTCTGTATCATTGTTCCTGGAAATGTCTCCGAAATTGAACAATTGATCTAAGGTGAATTACAGCTGTCACTTATGAGGAGGCGTGTGAAAGTTTAGTTGTAACCAATGACAAACAACTTGTTCACTGTCAATTATGGATGAATCCTGTGAATCCCCAATTGGCAAGCATATATAAACTGCGCAGGAGCTAGTGTGTACCATTTCTGCACTTCTGTGACACAAAATGGAAGGTCAGCACCGTGGAAGAGGGGTGAGGATGCGGGGAGGAAGGGGAAGAGGGAGAAGAGGCAGATATAGGCGGATTCCTAATGAAATAAGGGCTACAATTGTGGACCATGTTGTCAATCACGGCCTCACCATGGAGGAGGCTGGTCGAAGGGTGCAACCCAATATTGGAAGAACTACTGTCAGTTCAATCATTCAAACATTCCGTAGGGAAAACAGGTATGCAAACAGTAATACACTGTACTGTACTGTGCCAACTCAGACACATCACATGTTACTGTACTGTATTTGCAATTTCACAAAAAGTTCACTCTGCACCACATAGGATTGTAAGACAACCTCGCGGAGGCGGAAGAGGGCCCCTTTTTACCCCACAGCAAGAAGAAGCCATTTGTGCAATGGTCATTGCAAACAATGCAATAAAGCTGAGAGACATACAAAGCGCTGTCATAGAGAATTACACGGTATTTGGCAATATTGAATCTGTTTCAATTTCAACAATTGACAGAGTACTCAAGAAGAATGAAATCCACATGAAGCAATTGTATAAAGTGCCATTTGAACGAAACAGTGACAGGGTGAAGGAGATCCGTCACCAGTATGTGCAGGTAAGGCTGGTCTTCTATGTTCTGCACTGCAAACTGTTTTACAGTACTTCGTAGTTTCATGCAGTACACTTGCAATTCCACAGCACATACTCTACAATGTGTTTTACCAAATGCATGCATTACTGTTTGTTACTGTACACAGGCATATTGTGACATTGCATTTCTGTCTCTCTCTAAAGCGTGTACTGGAGCTGGAAGCCAGGGAAACACTGCACACATTCATATATGTTGATGAGGCAGGTTTCAATCTGGCCAAAGGCAGAAGGCGTGGAAGAAATCGCATTGGACAGAGGTCCCTGGAAGTCCCTGGTCAGCGCGGAGGGAATATTACCATGTGTGCAGCCATCTCAGACAACGGTGTCCTCACCCATATCCCCCTTCTTGATCCATACAATACGCAACATCTCCTGACATTTTTAGACACTCTTTACAGGGACCTAGTCCCTGAGAATGAGAGAGGTGGAGGCCAACTCAGCAAGTATGTTGTTGTCTGGGATAATGTCCGTTTTCACCACTCCCATCAGGTCGGAGAGTGGTTTGCAGCACATGACAGAATTCTGGTTGAATATCTCCCTCCATATTCTCCATTCCTTAATCCAATAGAGGAGTTTTTCTCTGCCTGGAGGTGGAAAGTTTATGACCGGCATCCACATGAGCAAATGGCCCTGCTAGCAGCCATGGATGCAGCATGTGACGACATCACAGCAGGGTCCTGCAGAGGATGGATTCACCACTCCAGGAGATACTTTCCTCGCTGCATTGCGAGGGATAACATCTGTTGTGATGTAGATGAAAATATGTGGCCAGACAGACAGGAACGCCTGGATGTGCCAGAATGATTTACTGTACTGTTACATGTGCTGTTTATTGTTCACATTAGTGCACAGCTCTACCAAATGGGTGATTTTATGTTTACATGTATTCTACAGTGAACAAGTGACTGTAGCATATTTTTCTTTTGCACAATTCTGTAGGATTACAAACACTTCTACACAATGGAAATGTGAAACGTACGTATTCAGTGTCTCAGTTACTCCCAAGACTCCCATAACATCTACAGTGACTTTACTGCACATTTCAGATGGCTGTACAGGTAGGCCATAGTGCTGTCGTCAGCATTTTCAGGTGTCACCAATTATTTTTGCAATGGGAAACACTGAAATTATAAACTGTCATAGTGGAAACATGACAATGCCATTTTACTATCTTGTTCATAAAGATGGTGTCAAGACTTTTCATTTTGATGGCACTGACAGTTTCATTGACATGGATACTTGCTTTTGAGGTATGGATAATCAATTCTGTGCATGTGACGTGCTTTTGCAGGCTATCCACTAGGTTTTGCAGTTTGCACTAATTGTTTTGGGAAATGCACTAACTGCTGTGCAAATGTTAATGGTGTTCTGAGGAACGCACCAAAGCGACTGAGAAAAACTGTATTTTAGGGTCTACCTTAGAATAGAAAGCACCTTGAGGCGACTGTTGTTGTGATTTAGTGCTGTATAAATAATATTGAACTGATACCTACCAATAGCACTCTTGTCAGTCTTTATCATTAATGCTATTTAAATCATTAAAGAAAATTTCTACTTCTGATCCAGAACACAACTGCAAATAGATTTTTAATGTTCACTCTTGATATGGAAAGTAGGAGATGTACCTTTGTAACACGAGTGTTGCAGCTTCTGGTCACTAGGGGCTTCAGGTGTTCTTCCCTGGATAACAGAATTGAGATTCTCCTTGAATTATACAATTTATGCTATTTTCTGTATTTCTTCCAAGTCTTTTTGTCTCTTTCCCTTTTTTCCTAAAACACTTTTTAACATTAGAATAAATGTGACTTTATGTTGTTAAGTTGCTTTTCAACAGTCTTTGGTCATTTTGTCTTCTCAGCATTTTACCAGCTGTTTATTATGATGGTGTAGTTTAGATTTAAGACGAGTGAGTATTCACGTCCTGTCTTTCATTGTTATCGTGTTAAGTATGAGTCAGTGTTAACTTTCACAACTCCTTTGTGTTTCACTGTAATCAGCAGCAAAAACACATCTGCGTCTTTTTGATGATGATGACAGAATTTTCATTTGGGAGAAAACAGCCTTTGGAAAAGATACTACAGTCCTGTTTTTGATCAATAAGCATCTTATATCTATATATATATCTGTATATATATCTGTGTGTACGTGTGTGTACATATCTGTAGATAGATAGATAGATAGATAGATAGATAGATAGATAGATAGATAGATAGATAGATAGATAGATAGATAGATAGATAGATAGATAGATAGATAGATAGATAGATAGATAGATAGATAGATAGATAGATAGATAGATAGATAGATAGGGTATATTTGCTTAGACTGTTGTCCCCAGAACCCAAAACCCAGACAAGCAGCAGAAAATGGATGGATGATCAAAACACTTAAGGAGGGAAGATGTTTTGGCCTTTCCACCCTTACAATTATAGAGATTTTGATAACAAATCAAAATTTTAAGCTAGAATAAATCATTTTTGATCAAATAAAAAGAATAGTAACATGGAAAACACAGCAGGCGTGTTACTCATTTTTCAAGGTTTCCTTAAACAAAATAAAACACATGCTGTGATATCGCTGGGCTTCCTGATGCCCAGCTGATGAACAGTTTGAAACCAAACATTAAAGAATCAGTTGCTGCAGTGAGCAGATTTGACCTGAAGGAGGCAGCACTGTGACAAAGACTAACTGATTGAGGAGGACGGGGAGCAAAGGAGGGTGGGAGGGACTTTATTGTCCTAATCTGGACACTGATGGAGGCAGAAGAGGAAACATCAAACCTGTGACCTTTCTGAGAAAGGGGGACACACACGCACACACACACACACACACACACACACATACACACATGCATGCAAGCGTGTCACGTGGCCACATGCTGATGGTAAATACTACTTGAGTGTATGATCTGAAATGGACACACAAACACACACAGACCTCACGCACGCACAGCTATTGTCAGGGTAACTACTCTATGGTGACTGGAGGGCTTAACGATCGTCCAGTTACCTAGGTAACAGGAGACAAAGATGGGGCATTTATCTTTTGAGTTTCTTTTTTTTTCTTGTCCTGATCTCTCTCTTTCTCTCTGAAATTCAAACTCCTCCTTGTCTTTTAAACCAAACCACAAAGCTTTCCTAAAACTCACCAGGTAGGTTTTGGTGCCTGAACTTTACCAGCAAGTGAAAACCAAAGTAAAAGAGCAAATGCTTGCAAAGTGAAGCAAATACCTTCACGTTGCAAATAACAGGACATGAACTGTGGTCTTCTGGCTGTAAAGTCTGTGACTTTCTCTGTTACCACCGTTTCAGCCTCCAAGTGTGGACTTTGTTGTGCTTAAAAGGGCAACATTGCCTCTCAGGGTAAGCGAGACATGTTAAGCCAATAATACTATGGGTTCAGGCAAAATAGCTACTTAGTCAGGCAAAGGGAAAATATCTTTTTAAAAATAACTCCACTTGCAAAATTTACACACATTTATTTCAGATTTTCTAGGTTGCTCTACATTTGGCTCGATCTGCAGGTGATATACATTTTGCATGAGCTTATTCACATGGCTGCTAGAGGTCACATAACTTTCAAATGTAATAAGGTTTCATAATATCATCTGAAATTAGCATTTTAAAATTAGTTAGAACAACAATGACTAAAACTCTTATTTTCCTTTGGTAGCAAAATAAAAGGATGGAGGAACTTTGTGGCCCTTTGGGAGCCCTTAGAGGAAGAGCAATGTTCGGCACTTTGAAGTTGGTTTCATTTATTGGCCTTTGATTCTTTGTGTTTTAATTTTCTTTTCCAGTATCAAACAGTCAGAAGCATTGATATTCAACACCTGTAGGCTTCAATGCTGACGACAGAACTGCAAATAATGGCTGCTAGTGCCACACAGGACAATCTGAGTATTACAGAAACTACCGACTTACTACGATTTCCTCATACAGCCATATCTACAGTTTACAAAGAATGGTCCACAAATGGGAAAACATCCAGTGAGCAGTAGATCTGCGGATGAAAATCCCTTGTTGATGCCAGAGATCAGAGGAAAATGGCCAGACTGCTTCTAGCTGATAGGAAGACAACAGTAACTCAGTTACTTTGGGATACGTTGTCTGCAACTACTTGTTGCAACCAACGTACCCTAAAGAGCATGCTGGAGGCACATGTTGAACCTTGAAACAGATGGGATACAGCGGCAGAAGACCACAGCAGATGTCAGCCCTGTCAGCTAAGAACAGCAGCGTGAGGCTACAGTTTGTCTGTTCTATGAGTTTTGATTTCCGTTCCAACTTTCAGAAACTAAGGTCAAAATCTGGATAAACTCCCTCATGGTGGAATGATTTTGTTGTTATTTGCTTTGTTCTTACATACTTTGGGCCCCTTAGTAACAGTTTAGTTGAAATACTCCAGCCGATCTGTGTATTGTCGCTGATCATGTCCATCCCTTTGTGCCTATCGGCAGTGATAAGAAACATTTGGAGTCGCAGCACGGCACAGTCAAACTCACAGAGAGAGTCCCACCAAGTGGTCCGAAGCAGAGAGCCGTGACTTCCGCAGAAGGCCCTACACCCCCCAAACAACAAAAGTTGGACTGTGGTGCAAAACCAGTAAGTGATGAAGAATTGAAGAAGTTGGTCGCGCAGTATATTGTAGAAGAAATGCTACCTATAAACACTGTTGACTCGCCCTCGTTTGGTGCCATAATAAAAAAGATCCCTACTTCTGTTAATGCCGAGCTGCCTCATCGAACGACTTTTACTTCTTACTTGGAGAAGGAGTTTACAGAAATGGAGAGAAATTTGAAGGCCGCACTGAATGAGATTGACTTTGTTTCAACTACCGCGGATATTTGGACTGCTAACAACAGAAGCTATATGGGAGTAACGCTGCACTGGATCAGTAGAACCACATTAGAGCGCCACAAGGTTGCATTAGCATGTAGGCGAATTTGTGGTAGGCACACGTATGATGTCATTGGTACAGAAATCGAAAACATTCACTCCTCTTGCGGATTACTCAACAAAGTAGTTGCAACAGTTACTGATAATGGATCCAACTTTGTTAAGGCGTTTCAAGTTTATCATCCTGTCACGGAGTCCGATGATGAGACGGAGGAGGAAGAGTCCACCCCCAAAGACGATGATGTCACTTTTTCTGATCTGTCAGAAATCCTCTCGGCTGAGAATGAAAGTGATGGTCAGCTGTCTCTTCCCAGTTGTCCAAAATTCAAACTCCGATGGCTGAGAGATGCAGGAAGGAGGGAGCGAGTAAAACATCTTCTGACAACAGAGTGTTGCACCACTGCTCCGCTGGCAAAAACCCTGCCAGTGTGCCCAGTGCTACTACATCTAGCAGCCAAGGTGAGATGGACTTTTTCACTTTTGAGGCAGAGCCAGAGGAGGAGACCTATTCTGCAGAAAAAGAAGTCATGGACTACCTGATGTCAGGCTACGACCTTCAGATTCTGCATACGTTTTCAAGCATAAAGACAACTTTTTTTTAAAAGTATAACACTCCAACCCCATCAAATGCTCCTGTGGAGCGACTGTTTAGTCTGGGAGGTTTGGTGCTCACGCCTAAAAGAAATCGACTTTCTGACAAAAGGTTTGAGAAGCTTCTGTTAATGAGGTACAACCACTGGTTTACTCGCTCCACTCTACTGTTTCCCCCATAACATGCGATGACAACATATACTGAAAAAAAGAGAATAGGGAATCCAATTTAAATAACTATTTACAAGTAATAGTTATTTGTCCAAAGACATGCAGCTTGTGGGGATAGGTTAATTGGATAATCCAAATTGCCACTAGGTGTGAATGTGCGAGTGAATGTGAGTGCGAATGGTTGTCTGTCCCTGTGTGTTGGCCCTGCGACAGACTGGTGAACTGTCCAGGGTGTACCCCGCCTCTCGCCCTATGACAGCTGGGATAGGCTCCAGCGCCCCCCGTGACCCTGAAAAGGATAAGCGGAAGCGAATGGATGGATGGATGAATTAAGTTTATCAAAGTCCCTTAATAAACTTATTAAAGTTTTCAAGTTGATTAACTTAAATCAATTACTTGCAAGGAAGTAAAGCAATTTAAGTTAGTCCAAAGTTACAAAAGCGGACAATAGTGCTTACATGTGGATGGTATAAAAAGTATTTTAAGGGAAGTCATGAAAGACTCTTTGTTTGTTTGTTTGTTTTAATAAAAAGTATTTATGTTAAATGAAGTAACAAGACTGTCTTTATTTTCATACAAACAAGTATTTCTGTCAGGAAGTTCAACTTCAAATGTCAGCAGATATATTGTTGACATTACTGTTAAAATACACTTCCAATAAAGTGAGTATTGGCAAAACCGGTTGATGTTTTTATGTTGAGGCAGTGGGGAGTGTTATTGGCAGCTTCTGAAAGTAACTAATAAAGTAACTAGTAATCTAACTTAGTTACTTTAAAAATAAAGTAATCGGTAAAGAAACGAAGTTACTTTTGGAAGGAGTAATCAGTAGTCCGTAATATCTTACTTTTTCAAAGTAACTGTGGCAACACTGCCTATCGGACGGCTGCAGGATTCTAGCAGGTAACACAATGTCTCAAACCTCAAATCCTCTCAGACTGGTTTCTTGTACTTGGCAGAGCATTCACGGGACTCAAACGGCCTCCACCAAACAGTCACCAGATATGAATTCAATAGAGCATTTGGGATTTCTCATGTGATCATGTTAATATGGAACATATCCTCTGCAGAATGACTTCAGCACCTTGTTAAATCCATGCCATGAAGAATCCAGGACGTTCTCATGGCAAATAAGTGGCTCAGTGTAACTAATGAAATGCTGCTTAGTGTATATTCAGCATTACCTGTACCTTATCGAGCAGCAGTTTCAAGGATTTCAAAATAACAGTCCAATATAAGCAGTAAGGCGGCACGGTGGCACGGTGGTTAGCACTATTGCCGCACAGCAAGATGGTCCTGAGTTCAATTCCACCATCAGGCCGGGGTCTTTCTGTGTGGAGTTTGCATGTTCTCCCCGTGTTTGCGTACTCCGGCTTCCTCCCACCGCCCAAAGACACCCAGCTTGTGGGGATAGGTTAATTGGATAATCCAAATTGCCATTAGGTGTGAATGTGAGTGCGAATGGTTGTCTGTCCCTGTGTGTTGGCCCTGCGACAGACTGGTGAACTATCCAGGGTGTACCCCGCCTCTCGCCCTATGAAAGCTGGGATAGGCTCCAGCGCCCCCTGCGACCCTGAAACGGATAAGCTGAAGCGAATGGATGGATGGATATGAGCAATAACCACAAAATTGCCTCGTGTGCCCTCACAAGTTTGTGAGTGAAATAAAAACTCACATCTGCATGGATTCAACTCCTCTTGATGTTTTCTCTGTCTTTCACACACACACAGACGCACACACACACACACACACACACATCAATCATACAGCTGTAATCTTCAAACCTTAAAATGTTTTGGCACTGCATCAATGGTATATCTCTGAAAGACTGTGTGTCTTTGTGTGTGTGAGCTTGTGCATCGGGTGCAATCCACGTAAATGTGTTCATGTACATCTGTGTGAATGTTTGTGCGAGCGAAATCAAAGGAGCGGCATCCTTAAAAGACCCAACATTTCACAAACATGAAGTCTGACGCAAGAAGAGAAGAAAAAAAAGCGGCAAAAATTGCATGAAGGATGAGACGAGAGGAAGAGGAAGGAAAAAAGGATGAAAGAGAGAAGGATGAAATGGATGATGGTGGAGATTCAGATAAAAGAGGACAACAATTTAAAGTAGGAGGAAGGTGGGAGGGTAGCTGAAGAGCAAGAAAGTAAGGGGAGTGGGCAGATAGATGAGGACTGACAGGAAGGAGCAGTGAATTAAGTCGTAAGGTGGCAAGGTAAAAAACAAGGTCAATGACAGAGAGAGGGTAAGAGGACAAGAAGAGAGAAAGAATGAAGGAAATAAATCAGTAAAGATAGGAGGTGAAGGAGAAAGGTACAAGGGTTAAAACAGTATAGAAAAATCACTAATAGGGTGGATAGAGGAGGTTGGAAGAACATAAGAAGAGGAATTAAAAGGAAAAAATGAATAAAAACAGAAAGAAGAATTATGGACATGTAGAAAACTGAAAACAGAGAAGTAGAAACTAGACAGAAATGAGTAAAGAAGGCAAGGAGTTTACAAGGTGAAATAAGAGATCAAACGAACAAGAAGTATTAAGAATACTCATCTATGTACACAATATGTTTTCTTCTAAGTAAATAAAAAGAAGAAAAAGATAAGAAAAAACAGACAACAAAGAAAATAAAAAAGAGACAAACAGTTTGGTCGCCGGTCCTCCAGAGATGCCAAACAAATAAACAACAAATCCTCGGGATGTAGGGATGCCGATGCGAGAGAGATGGAGAGATCAAAGTATGTCTTTCCTCCTCGAGAGGAGTAGAGCCGAGAGGAAATGAGAGAAAGAAGGCGGGACCATTCGGGAGAATGAGGTTGGTGGAGCGCCAGCTTCGCTTTCAGCTCCGCCTCACTCTGGAAAATCCCCGTTAGACGATTAAAGACTGAGCTCCGTTTGCAACTTATTTAATGCAAGGAAACAGGTTTGAAATAAGGCTTTGGAAATGTGGTGCAGCATTTATTGTGTCTGTAAGAATGTTTATAATAAACAATCAAATATTTTACTTTCATTTCTTTGGCTTCTCTGCTCTCTGTTCTTTACATTGTGTTGGAATTTCAAGAGGTTTTCAGTCAAATTTATGTAGAAATAACTTTGAGGTTCACAGTCTTGTGTACCAATCAGTCACACATGCCCCTAAATATAACACAGTTTAAATCTAATAAATAAAATCTAATGCTGTTATGTGTCTACGCAGTCAAGCACAGGTAGTTACAAACTCAGTAAGTCAACGTAGGGTTTCTCAATCATGTAAAAGTGGCAGAGAAACAGAGAAAGTCTCAGCAGAACGGCTGATCTTACAAAGGTAAAGCTACAAACATATAACACAGGTTGAACGCATCGCAGTTGCAGCAGATTGTGAGTTTGTGTGAGAGCAAAGCATGAATGTGTGTGTCCTTTGCATTGGTCAGTCACACGTGTAAAGCCTGGCTATTCAAAGGCAGAAAGGAAAGCAGCTGAGAATACTGACTGTTAATGGACTTTGTAAGTATCACAGCTCATTAAGACATGAGAGGATTTGACAGAAGACAGTTTTAGCCTCATTCTTTCAGCTGCAGCATCTGTGTGGTTTAATGCTCAGAAAACAAGTCTAAAGAACAACTATTTTTTTAAATCAAATGCGTCAGCTTCTTTTTCTTTTGGCTCGCCTCTTTATGGGTTGCCATGGCAGATCCTCTGTCACACCACACCTCTGCAGTTCATCCATGAATCTTCTCTGTGGTCTTCCTCTTTTCCTCCTACCTGGCAGCTTCCTATTCATCATCCTTTATCCAGTATATGCACCGTCTCTAAACCATACTTAGGTCTCACTATCATCTTGTAAACTTACCCTTTCACTACAAATCCCCCCTGACACTCGTCTCCACCCACTCCACCCAGCCTGCACTCTCTTCTTCACCTCTCTTTGCGACTGTCTGTTGCTTTGTATGGTTGGCCTCAGGTATTTAAACCTCCACTGCTTGCAGGTTCACAGTTACACCTGTCTCCCTGTCCTTTACACGCATATTCTGTTTTGCTTTTGTTCCTCCACTCTCCAGAGCATACCTCCACCTCTCTCTTCTCTAGTCTCTCAATCAACACTCTTAAAGCAAACATTGTAGGAGTAGGAGTACTACGATAACAGATGCAGAGTTTATATGTGCAAATATGATAAAAGTACTGCAAAAAAGTACATATAGGTCCACTGTGTATCAAGACTTACATAACAATCGAACCGTTGTACATTTATCACTAATGCTCATCGAGGGAAGACTTCACATGCTTGTAAAAAACGATGAGGTCCTCCAGAACTAGTGACGCTATTTTCCAGAGAAGTGATTGGGCAGTAGATGATTTCGTACCTGCTCTAGAACATAATCTGGCCCTGAGCAGGTTAGGTCTGCACCAGAAGTTAGCACGGTAATGTACACTGAGCTGCAGATCTATGTAAAATCTTGAGTTTATTATATTTTGAGCAAATATAGATGTAACCTGTAAAGGGAGACGAGAAAAAGAGACACAAGCACACACGGGGAGCTTATTTTGCTGGCCGTTCAGCCATGTTTACTACAGTATTGTTCCCATCTACAGTTATCAGCACAGCTTGTTGAGTTCTTTTTTAACATCGTCATAGATATTTTCACCACTGGTTTATTTTCTGCTCGTTCACTCGGAGGATGTTTAAGCAGCATTATCAAAAAAAAAACTAAGAGCACATCCTTACAGACATACTGTACATACGACACATACAAACCAAAGCACACGTACTCATACACGCACGTCTTAGAATAGCATCACTCTGATATATACAGATATAGAGAATGAGTAAAAAAAAAACAAGAAAAAAAAGAAAAACTATTTTCAGTTTTTACATCTCAATATAAGAGTCATACCAAAGACATGGCCACCAAGTGAGTAAACAATAGATAAATAGATATAAAACAAATACAAAAATAAATAAACATAAATACTTGCATTAATTGATAAAAGATGATTTGAGTTTTTTAACTCACTGTTTACTTTTAAACATGTTTTTTTGTTCAAGTCTATATATAATCAGCGCACCACTATTAACTGATAATTTTACCTCAACAACAAAGTACTGGTTCATTACCCAATCGGAGAACGCGAAAGCCCGCCCCTCAGCCCCGTGACTGGGTGGTTGACGTATGTATCGTCTGTACATTAGCCGTTAACATCATGTTCGACATGACATGATCACGTGTGACACAGAGTCACTGTTTTCAGCACCATTAACATCGCCATGACTGTCACCATTGTACCAACATCCACAACTTCAGGTAGGACACAGCACTGTCCAGATAAGAAAACTGTAATTATCAAGACTTTTTTTGTTGTTGTTTTTTCTTTTTTTTCTTTAAAATTTGCTTTCCTGAATTTTTCGGACCACCAACGGCTGTGGTGTTAAAAACACGTAACAGTTTTTTAGCATACCTGCAAACCTTGTTAGCATCAGAGCACTGCTTTACTTGCTTTAAACTGGCTACTACACATATCCCTACGACGCCTTCGAGGACTTGTTGTTTGCAGTGGAATTTTAGGGGTGAGGTTGCAGAGCCCCTCAAGTTTAGTTGTATGACACTTTCACATTAGCATATTATGGTGGCTCTCGTGCACATGTGACTTCAAGGGCTCTGGGGAAATTGGCAGAACCATAGACTGCATATGAAAGATGGACGTGGAAGTCTGCATTCATTCTAAAGCAGCCGACCGAAGCGAAGTGCTTGGACCAGTTTCCCATAAGACAGATCTACCGTGGCTCGGGACCTCAGGTCGCAAAAGGCAAAGATGACGACAGCCATTCATTTTTTATACACAGTCTTATAGTCGCAGCACATCCACAAGATCCAAACAAACATTGTGTGGTAGTGAAGTATGAGTAGCAGCAGATTAAACAGACCACAGCAAAAGCTTAGAGAAACTGGGTCTGCTAGAGGATGTTATTCAGGTACTGGCCAGGGATGATTTGGCTCTTATTTGTCTAATACAGGATATGTAACCACAAAGTACATCATTAACCATGATTGCTAAAAAGCAAGTATATAAGCTGCTCGTAGCGATTTGCTCTACCAACTGACCTAAAGTACACAAGAGACTGTAATTTTTCCTACGCTTATTCCTGCAAGACATTACAATAAACTTGTGTACAATCGGCATACAGTTGAATTGAAGCCACACTGGAAACAGAAGCAGGAAGAAACTCCAAAAGTAAAGGGCACACTGCTCCTGTCTACTTGTAATCTAATTACAAGTTATGTTTTCCGGATATAATCTGTCAGGTGAGCTTTTTGAAGGACTACAGTCTAAATGTTGGCACAAATTCGTGGCTGTTTAATGTGGTATTTACTGTGACATTTGTGCCATACAAGTAGTTTTTTGTGCTTGTGGCTGTTAGCCATAAATATAGATCCCCTGAAGACTTGTCAAACCAGAGCAAGTGCACAAACATCTATGGGGTTTATGTTTCAAATACAAATGCTTGTATTTGGTGTGAAGTTGACGAATCACGTGTTCGTTAGACTCTGATGAAGACTTAAAGTCAACACATATTGTCTGACTTTGCCAGAAAGCTTGTAGAATAAATCATCGTTGTACTTGAAAACAGAGTGCCTTGGTTTTGTTTTGTTTTGTGCCATCCCCAGTCAATATCTAGCATCACTTCATAAATTGTATTATTATTATTTTAAAGATCTTCCAATTCCAAGTCCTAAGGTTAATAAATCAGTTAAACTGGCATCATGAGCAGCTAGTCTTCATCACTGCATGGTGCACTAAATGCATTTTGAAAAGCGCTTTCATCAACATACTTCTTAATATGCATCTGGGTCACATAATGTAATGTTTTCTACATCAGCTATCCTTAAAATAAAACCACAGCATAGGTTGAAGTATTTCTGGGATGGCCATAAAGATCAGATCACCTTAAATGCACAGACTAACCCTAAAGGCTTTTAAGTAAAAGGAGAAAGAACGTCTTTGAAAAGAACTTCAAAGAGAGGCTGCCGGAGAGAAAGCTGTTGTGTAAAATGCAAGAGGACAAATGCTGGCTTTGATGCAACTATTTTATATTGCATCAAAGCATATTATATTTCCTTTTAACTGTTCTTCCTTTGGGTGGTGTTGCTGACCCTGCGTGATTCTTTCAGCATCCAGCAGCTTCTAATTAATATCAACACATCCACACCTGGGAGCAGCAGCATTTAAACTTCGACCTCTGAAGCTGCTTACTGATCAGCTCTGCTGGATATGTTCAAGGTGTATCTTCCTGCTGCAGGTCATCGCAACAAGAGTTTAAAGGTGCAAAGAGAATTTCTATGCCAATCTGCTTTTCCTTTCTATTCAACAAACGTACTGCAAATCTATCAGCCTTTGGGGGCAGGGGTACATAAGGATATCCAGAGCAGCAGCTAATGGATATCTGAGCCAGGATTTCCTGCTCTGTCCAGAAGTCTTTGTTTACTATTGCAGATTAATTTTAGAACTGATTGTTTTGAGATTGCATTTGCCAAAATTCAATCCCTTATTTGGTCTATGGACAGACTGTTTACCTGTATGCAACCAAGGCCCTGTGCTAATTTAATAGAAGACCAACAGGACTACAAATTGACTACAAACAGAAAACAAAAGCATCTGCTTCCAGATTTCAGATTCTTCTTATTCTTATGCAGACATCAGTCTGAATTCAAATCTTCAGAAATCTTTAAATCAAAGACCTGATTGTGGATTTATTTTGTAAACAGCGCCACCTTTCACTCGACCCTTGCCAACATCTTGTTTCTGAGAAGAAACGGCACCTAATGCTGACTAGCTAGCTTAATAAAACATGAAGGTGCTTTGCATCTTTAATTGTTCGTATTCAGTTTGCTTTGAGCAAATGTCTGTTATTCACTGTTAAATGTATTCAGCAAAGTAGTGTTGATACCGTAAAGAGTAATTTCTCACTGTTTTCTTTGAAAAATGTTGTTTGTGGAAACCTTCATATTCTACATGTTACGAGTTCTGAAAAACTTTGGATGAGATTTAGAATTTCACAAGAAAATGAAGCTTTTTCACTCAAAAGTCATTCGTCTAACTACAGCTTATTATAACAGCTTATATCTGACATCTGTATTTATTCAACTGTACATCACAGGCCTGTTTGTGGTGAGTTACAGCATGCCATATGGTGGGAGCCATGGCAGAAGTTGCCCACTTTCACATCCTCACATTTAGTCCTGATTTATTTTTTCCAGACGAGTCCTTTCTCGTGTCGGGCATTGACAGCGCAGCTGGGATGTAAACAGGGAGACTTTTGCTATGGCTGCTATCATAACACATATGGATGAGTGAATATATCACATGTAGATGTCAGGCCTACATTTCCATCATCGTGGTCGCATGAGATCGGAGCCAAGCGTACAAGATTACGTTTCTTTTGGGACACGACTGACGGATGGTTGTGAGGGACATGCAACCTTTTGGTGTCATAATTGGACACAAATTAGCAAATATTGTTGTGTTTTATTCTTGCTAAAAGAAATGCACGACTTTATATGCATGTGTTCTTCCATGTTACTGTGATTCTCAAAGTATGAAACATAACAAGTTCGCAATGAGTTGGTGATTGCGATGTTAAAAAATGTCTATTTTTTGGATGCAAAGCAAGATATCTTTGTTACCAAATGTCTGACGAAGGACTGGAAAATGACTTTTTTCAATTTAAGTCCCGACTTTACAAAACCAAATCACACCGAACCAAACTGATTGCATGTCCCATGCATTTCTAGTTTCCTAAACATTCCTCGGAAAGTCTCTGTTGTCTTTCTTGGGTCAAAGGCTCAAGTTCATGCAGCCGACCGCTTCTCAATTATCTCAAACTTCACAACTTAATTTCTTGCAAATTATTTTACTTCTTGTACTGACCGTGCAGGATAAAACAAAATCTAACACACCTTGGTCCCAGGATGAGGGATATTTTCCTTCCCTCAAAACTTTTAGAAAAAAAAATTCGAAGATTATCCCAGTTCAGCATTACTCCGCTGACTTCCCATGGCTCATTCATGCTACTTACTCCCGGACTGCTTTGGTCCCAGATTGCGCTTCACATTTTACAATCAAGTTTTGACAGCCTCTCAAAGAGCTGCCCGACACACAGCATCTTCTTTTCGTGCTTCTCTTGGCGTAGATAGTCCTGGGATGAGAACTGATCTCAGGCTGAGCCTTGGTCCCAGACTGCGTTTATAAGTTTAAAAGCCACTGTTGGCTTAAACAGTTGTCTCATATTCCAATACCTCTTTGCTGCCCATCATGCTGCTCCTGTACTGTATCCGGGGGCTGATGCCTGATGTGGTCTCCAGAAGCAGAATGGTCTTGCGCAGACGTCGATCGATAAAGTGCGCATCCCATGCTGGGTATCGCTTTCTCGGGAGGTCGATCCGGATCACGGGTCCCTCATGTGCACGAGATGACGAGGAGGTCCTGTGAAGGAGTGCAGGAGAGGAGGATGGGGAGGGACGTACCTGGAAGACAGGCAGGCAACTGTCTCTGTCCCTCTCCCTGTCCCTTTCTCGCTCCCCGGGAACTGGCTCCCCTGTGTCTTTAGTCCTGGGCAGAGTCCTTGGAGGACTGGTAATGACTATATCCGTTTGGGATCCTTGTGATGGAGTAAGGCAAGCATCAATCACTCCCGCCACCCCTCCTGAACCTACCACGCCCTCGTCAACACATCCTCCCCACTGTGAGCCTAGAACAGGCCCATCTGGGTGCAGCCAGCAGTAGTACACCAACATGAAGAAGGTTCCCAGGGCAAAGCTGCAGGCCACCAGACATACAACCACCAGGGCAGAAGAATCGGCCGTTTGTGGGTCACGGTAGGTGTACCAGGCGGCAGTCAGCGCCACGTTCTCAGCCAGTGTCACAGAGTAGTAGACAGTCATACGGAAACGGCTGGGGCCCTCTTTGACATTGAACCAGCAGAAGATGTAAATGATGCCCACCACCATGTTGTAGATGATCTCCTCCCACTTGGACATGCAGAAGTCAGTCTCACCTTGGATAATCCAAAAGGTCATGACACACCTGGAAAGACAACACAACAATACAGCTAGTCTCAACAACAATGCGCATGGGCCTTATAATAAGATATGATATACAGATTCTTTTGCAAAATTTCAATCAGGTTGTAATAGTATTTTATAACTTTGCACTCTTTGAAAAGGAAAATAGATTAGCCCAGAACATGCTTCAGAACGCCAACAAAGTGGCATAAAATGTTTCTATGTCAAAAGATTATTTTAGGACCCTACAGTCAGCTGTTAGAAAGCTAATGCTAGCCTATGTGTTAATAAGCTACTGTAGATAACAGATGTACATAAGGAATCTGCAAACATAACACATTTCTTAACTTATAGACACTGACATTTGCAGTCAGTTTTGTAGGAACTGAGTTTCAGTTTATTTGTCTTTATTGCCCAAGTTTTAAAATTGAAGACAGTCATGATTCCCATTGGAAGATTGCTAAAGATGCTTGTGATCCCTCACATTTTTCCTCTAGTTCTCCCAGCAGTACCAATTATGAAATCATACAAAACATAAGAATCTAGAAGACTGGCATGAGCTTCAGTGCTCTCCAGATAATGCCCCAGTCAAACAGCCCTAGAGACCATCTGGCAACCACTGGTCACAAGAGATATATAGTGCAGCCATGAAAACTTTGTTGCAACTAGCAGGTTGCCATTGTTGTCAGTAAACACCAACTGGTCAGCAAACAATTGTGAACTACTCGCATGCAGTAGTGTCTGAAAAATGTGCCACAAACTGGAAACAGAGACTGTTCGCCTTCAAAATAATTTTGAAATCTGTTGGTTGCACAACTTTTACTTTCAAGAGGAACATTTACTGTCTCTATTTTCCATCAAACGTTTTCTAGTTTTACAACAGTTCTGAGAGTAAATGGCAAATGTTTGCAGACATGATGATGTCCTCCATGCAAACTACAGGTAAAGCACCCTATTTGAAACCATTTTCACAACTGCCAACAAACTCCAGCAACCACTCACAAACTGGTTGCCGATTAGTCTCTAGGTCTGCATAGCTGAGGGCTTAGCGACCTTTTTGGCGAGCTTCTCTGTTTTCTCTGTTTACAAGTTTACGAGTGGCAAATACTTGTAATTCTAATGACCAACTAACCTTCAATTAGCATCACTGTCAGGATATACTTTGTTTATAGAACCAGTATTGGAAAGGCTCAAAATCACCAGAGCTGTCAAAATACTAATGAGATATTTTTGGACTGTTTTTTACTGTAAACTTTGTTTGTGAGGCCAATAGAAGTGAAATTAACTCAGCTGTTGACATAATTTAACAGAAATCCACAGAATTTTGTCTTTGCCTTAGAATTGCAAATTACTGTATCCAAGTGATGCGAGCGAACAACATGCCAGATTTATTTAAGCCTGCAACAGCTGATTTTCTGGACAAGCTTGCAGCTGTTACCGAGCACTATTTTGTTTCATTTGAGCGATTTCTCCATTGTCCACAAACCAGTGTCTGACATCACAGAGGCTGTGTTCATCTATTAAATAAAATCTGCGCACTTCACAAACATCTGAGGGAAATTAAAGGTCTCTTCAAAAGCTGACTGCTTCTCAGTGTACACCAGCTAATTGCAAACTCTGACTGCATGCTGTTTGGTGCTGAGCAGGATGTGAAGAGAGGATATTTAAAGCTTTGTTACTGAGAAAAGCTGTGAGAACAATCACAGTATGAGAGCAGTAAAAATGAACCAGTAAAGTCGTGAGCTGAACAGCCAAACAATGCGATGCAGCTCGCAACAACGCCCCGAAAACCGAGGGAGTTGCACATTCAGGTGATAGTGCTCTGTAGGGTCTTCACCACAAGTAGCACCTTTCACATTGTGCCATTGTTTTCACATTTGATTTATATCAGTAATATAAAAATATTGATTATAGCTGCCTTGAGTACAGGAAGTCACAAATGAACACTAAGACAAAGGGGCAATACAAGACAGATAACATAAATCTCTCAGTTGTGCCTCAAAGTACATCCCTAAACACAAAGCGATGATATCAGGCAATCCATTTCTAGAGAATTTAATGAATGCTCCTGGCACAGAATATCACATCTAAGCCATTTAAAGTAGAGCGAACACATACAGGAATGCCCGAATGCAAATCATCGCTGGGCATGAGATAAAACGTTAAGACTGACCTTCTCCCTATAGAAGGCTACATTCTTTCAGCACCAATTTGCTAAACCTGCTGTATGAATAATTACAATTAACACTGAAAGTATTTTATAAATTAGGCCCTGCTAAATGTCCCTGCTTGGGGGAAGAACCTGTAAAGTGTGTAGGAAGCTGTTTTCTGCGATTTAACAAGCAAGAACGAGCAGATTAAAAAGGTTTATGTATAAAGGGAATATATTTACCAAACTTGCTCTTTATATATTGTATTACTTGACTTTCTTTAGTTTGATTTTTGTCTACCTGCTGTTGGAATGCAAGTTGACTAATATTACTGGAACAGAGTATAGATTTCTCTCTATAACAAAAAAAATGCAGCAGGTGTCTAATTCTTCCCATTTGGGGTCCAGATTCTTAACATCAGGTCACATATGGCGCACCAGTGGCTGACGATGAATATGCCGAAGTAGAGCTGGAAGACGGAGGCGAAGAGAGCAAAGGCCACGGTCCTCGCCCCAATCGTGAAGAAGTGCCACAGCATCTGGGCGATCACGGCCTTGTAGGACATGGGCAGCTTGTCGTCACGGGAGTCACGGAGGACCTTCTGGTAGGAGGCGATCATCCAGGCCAGTGAGACCAAGGAGGCTGAGGCAGATAGACCTGGACAGAGGGGGGGGAAACATAAGAGGACTATAGTTATTAACTTGACTGAATAGCTCATAATAAACAACACCAGTGATATTGTTAAATAGAATTATAAAGCTACCCGAGCAGGGAGATTACATGCTGCAGAGTGGTAGAAAAGAGAAAAAAACCCTAAAAGTGGCATTTTAATTTTGACCTTGGAAAGAGAAACTTTAAACTGCATCTTAAATTTGGATGTCGCAGTGTGTAGATTGTGGGGTGTGCGGATGCAGAAAAGAGTTTGAGATGTCAAATAAAAGGTGAGCCGTTTATCAGGCTGATTTCAGAATCCAAACAAAATCAAAAACGCAAGCAAATTGAAATCCAATAGTCACAGGAGCATCCCGGGACTAACACGAGGAGCCTCAGACAGCCAAAGTACGCTGACTAAACAGATGACGCAACAAAGGGAAGCCCGAGGCTGCACGCAGAAGGCTGATGGGGGTCTGAACACAGGAGGGTAACGAGACAGCTGAACATAATCAAGAGGCATGATGTACAACTCACATCGAGATGCAGCTAACTAGCAAAGGAGAGTAACACTAACCAGAATATCAACAACTGACGAGAAATTAACAGATTGAAGCATGAACACCAAACAAGGCAAAGAAAGGACAACAACAAACACAAACAACTAAACGGCGAGAGGAGGCTAGAATCACACAACTAAAAGGCTTCACTACACTGGACTAAGAAACACAGACAGCACAAGATCAACTTACAACAAAGGATCAAAATCACTATCAGGGATTCTTCAATGTTAACTAACAGAGGTAGTTTAAATTGCCCCGTGTGGCTCAGTAATGTGGTCAGGTAATTGTAAGCTGATTTATTGCTTGTATTATGAAATGTCTGAGATGTGGTCCGTGAGTTCTGTAACTAAGAAAAAATGTACTTGATAAAAATGTGCCTTCTTTTCTTATCAAGGTCTTCTTTTAGTAATGCTGCTGTATTAGGCGTCTGCTTGGGAGTCCAATTTTGAAAGCACACTGAATCTCTCCCGGTGGGTCAAGAGTCAGATCAAATAACTTCCAGCTTTTAACTTGAATTTAAGTTTAGGGGAGAAAAACAAAGTCCCAGCGATCCAAATTGTCAAACGTGGAGACCCAAGACTGCGGCTACAAGCACTCAGCTTTGGTGTGAGTTCGTGGTGCGCACTCTTGTGAATGTAAATGTAATGATGCTCGTCAGTGACCTGCTAAGCAGTGAGGAAAAATGCAGTTTAGTCTATGTGGAGCAGCCAACTTCTCATCACCAGTACTGATCCTTGAGATCTTTGGTGAAATCAGAGATAATCACATAGATGTGCTGAAAACAATGAGCCGTCTACAGACAGCTGCACTGTTTAAACTGATCCGGAGGAGCACAACCAGAAGACCTCACAGGGGAGGTTGCCCTTTTTAAATCAGGTATGGTTTTGCCTTTTTTTAGTTGGAGTCACAAAGCTTTAGTCCCAGCTTTAATCCTTCAGGTGGGAATACATGTGAAGTACTAAGAACCATCTCACCCTACAGTAGTATGGCTTTCGTTTTTTGAACATGCTCCTACAGTTTTCTCTTTTTTCCACGCTTGTTCCCCGAGCTTAAAATGTGTTTATTTATTTCCCGCCGTGCTGAGTGGAGGCCTGCTGGAGCATTTCCAGTTGTTTCTTTTTATTTTAATAACTCTGTCATCTTCTAAAGTCAGTTCTTTTTTCTCATTTTGATTTAGGCAAAGGTAAAATGTGTTTTATAACTACTAAGTCTACTAGTGATCTCAATCCATTCCCACAGTGAGTACTATAATCCTGAGGATCGACAAAGGAAGTCCTGACGTCTGGGATCTCTTCATGAGTCTACTGTATGAGGAAAGGGACACTCCCAGGTTGCTAACAGAAACAGGAAGATTAGAAAGTCTGGGATTACTCCAGGATTCAGAGCTGGAGTTGTTCAAGTGATCAGCATAGGGAATGTGAGAGGTTTGGACAATAATAAGGATGAGATTAGTGAACTTACTGGGAATATGGCTGAAACCTTTCTCTGACATCTGGTTTAACTTCACTGACATAAGGACAAACACAAAAAAAGGGTTAGGGTTGCTGGCTGTCAAATTTATCTGGACTTGAACCAGTTTCTACTGAAGTCAAATAATCATTAGCCCGCACATGTAACTTTCAGGCCTGCTGCGAACCGCCCAGAGCACAGTTTAGCATATTAAATATTCATGCGTGTTAATCATGCAGCCTTGTCTCAAATTAGCCGTGAATCACACTGAGAAGGCATTAAAATGTGAGCAGAGAAAGAGCGGCACCGACTTTGCATTTGATTAATCTGAAGATTTTTCTAAAATATTTCTCTTAAAAACTGAGATCAACCTTAAAAAGAAAGTTTAAAGTCGACTCAGAGGTGCAGAGTTTGAACTGGTCTTCAGCTGGAGAGCGCCATTTTTTCACAAGTCAGAAAACTTATTGTGTTTAAAATCTCTTTTTACTTTTTCACTTTTATTAAATTTAAATGCTGTTGCACATGTAAGATTTTCCTAGCACAGCAGGGACACAGCGCTAGGCACATATTTTTGTTTACATGTGACATGTTTCTTTGGTTTTTAATATACTTTTTGTCTTCAGTTTTGCAGTGTTTGTAGTTTGTCTCCTTATTTCTAAACTTGGCTCTCTTTATGCATCAGCTTGTTTCATCTAACACGAATGGAAATGGGGGGAAATGGCTGAAACTATTAAAACACCATCAAGCGTTGCGAACAGAAGCATTCTCGGCGTCTGTGCGGCTTGGTTGGAAAATGGAAAATATCGTGACAAAACAGCAACGGTTTTGTTCCATCTTTGAACAAAAACAATTTAACACAGACCAGTGGCAGGCCAGAGAAACCACAGAGTGTTTCCTTAATGAGGTCTGATTAAAGGAGAGAGCTGTCACTCCTTTACTGTACAGCCTGCTTGAAACAATATGTCTCAAGAGGATTCAGCAGCATTAAGAACAGAGAAAATTATGGGCTACCTTCACCAGACAAATGCTATATATGTATTAATAAAGGAAAGGGAGTTCTTTAAACTTCAAACCTCTGTCTACTTTGATTTGATATATGAGTCATTCCCCTTAAGCTGCTTTAATTTTGGAAAGGAAATGATCTCCAATGAATTTCACAGAAACTGAAACATCTGGTATTGCATGAACTGAACTCTTTGGGTTTTTACATCTGTGCTATTTAACATAATTAACATTATTGGAAACCAATGTTTCCAAGAGTCCTGCTTGCTGTCTTTGATATCATTCAGCTGCTTCAGCTGAGAGGATCTCGTCCCAAGTTTATTCGCACTTCCAGTCGACCATCTTGGACCACAGCTGGCAACGGTAGTCTTTGTTCTGCGGTGGAGATCCACTCTAACATGGGCTCATTTAGAACTGCTTTATATGTTTCAACCTCTCAAGATTACTCAAGATAACTTGAGTCCAAGGCTGTGGAATCCAGCTGTAGGATGAGAGACTCGCTGGAGAGGCAGCAGATCATATCGTTCAGTTATTTTACTTTACTGCACTTTTCCTGATGGGAGGAAACTACTTTTCTCAGCTGGCTGGGTAACATTTCAATAACGCCCTGAAAAAGTTGGATGTTTTGGTGTATTCACTTAGGTTGCAGCCACCATGACCGTGACCTGGAAGAAAACCAATGACATGATTCGTTTTTTCAAATTCTAAGATGTTGGAGAAATGTTTAAGCGTTCTTTATTCTATGTAGTTTTTGTTGGTTTTAAAGTGTCATCAATGTGATGGAACATTTTATGATTGTGCCCTTCTCTGTGTGAAGCTGGCCTTACTGATGTGTCCGTGGCATCATGTTTCGTCTTTATACAGTCTTTATAAGATCGTAATAAGTCAACTGTACAAGCCGTCTTTGAATGGAAGGCTCTGACTCAATTCTTTGACCATGGCGAGTTTCTATAAATGGTTCTATTATTTGTTGTCAAAAGCCATGCTGCCATGTTCCTTATTTGTTCTTTTACCCCTTTGCAAATTAAAATTGCAAAAAACAACAACAACCTGTTTGTGTGTAAATCGATTTGTTTCAGATTTTAGTAACAATGTCAGTGATCAGTGGGTTCATTTAGCTAATGTGGATTCTGGGATCCAAACAGTGTCTCTAATCTCTAAAAGTTGAGAGAGCCAAACGTTTGACCCCAGACCATCTCCCCCGGGATTTCAAGGAACGGATGATGTTGTCTATAAACAATGAGAGATCTGCAATGAATCGCCTAGTGGATGGGGATGCAAAAAAAAGAAGAAAAAAAAAAACAGGAAAATGATTGTTTCCTGGGATAAAATCACAGGGAATTGCTTTCAAAGGGTGAAAGCACTTCAGGATCGAGTCTTCTTCGCTCTCCGGACTGCCCAGGTAATTGTGGCCAAAAAAATGGTTTGGAGTAGAGATTAAACACAGCAGATAGAAACAAAATTGGAAATTTGCGAGCATGAAAAACAAGTCTGATAAAGAAAACCCCCAATCGGAGTGGAGTGGTACATTTCATATTAAGGGAAAATATGGAGATGGAGCTATCAGTGTTCTGGAGGAGGAACATTGATCATGTTAAAGTTACTGTAGCTGGAAGAGAAATAGATTAGAAAATAAAAGCAAAAATAAATAAGTAATCTGAAAATCACCTTTTCAAGATCACCTGTCTACAAACTGAGATGAACTTAATCCAACCGCAGCCTGTTCTCTCAATCAACAATTGCCTCCATTACTGTAGCTGATAAATCACAACCAAATTTATAAATCAGGTTAGCAACGCAGCAACTATCCTGAAGCATAGCTTGAGAAAATACACTAAAACATCCATGCAATAAATGAACCCAAACCAAAGGGAATTATGACTAAACAGTGACAGATGCAGTTTGTTACGCTTGGAAAGCTCAGCATTTGGAGGAACTGGGACCAGCCAATGTTTGGGATTTGTCCTTAACAGATGACTTGAATGATTAATTGGCTACACCGACACTCGATTCGTGTGACAGATAAAATGATAATGGATAATGATAGTGCAATGATGGTGAATCTTCTCAGCTCTTCAGTACTGCCGGCACTGCAGGAGCGTATGTATGAGTGCCCACATTAAAAAACATGAATGCTTTTTAACAGATGGTAGGTCAAAGTAGACAGGGATATTTGTGTGTGAGAGCTCGGACACGTTTATCTCTGAGAGGAGTTTCGCTTTTAGACTATGAGATAAAGGATGTTTGGTAAGGAGGGACACAAAGGACGGTTCGAGGTTAAAAAGCATCTATTATACATTTCCCAGTTTTTTCACACATACTGCTCAAAATGTTAAAGCTCTCATAATAAACCTAAATAAACCCACAAATAACGCAGGTGTGTGTATGAATAATGCTTGAGAGTCACAGTTCTTCCTCATCCTTAATATGAATGATGTCATAAAGAGTGGTTAAACCTAATACGGTCGTCTCAGTGAGCACAGCTCTGGCTGTGAGCACAGAAGCCACGCCCACTCACCCCTTTTTTTAGGGGGCAGCCAATCAGAAGAAAGTTGTCTTAAAGAGAGGAAGATGGGAGCTACCACAGCTCGTTTAATGAGAGCCCCTCAGCTTCCTAGGTCACACACCTATGGCATAAATTTCAGAATGCTGGGTGATTTGCAGGAAAGGTGACGTCTTACATGGTCAAGGTCACCGGGATTAAAACTTGTGAGACTTTTATTAGATGCTCCTATTTTAAGAATTTGAAAATCCTACATCGCCTGATTCTCGAGTAACTGCATTCACACACTTCAGAGTCCATGTTTATGACTGATTATGATGTAGCAACTTATGCAAAGCTACTGTAGCTACTGCACACAATAGGTTCCCTATAAAAACATGCTTTCAAAGGCTAAATTGTACTGTAATCAGGTATATTTACTCAGGAAGAGTACTTAAGTAGTAAATTGAGGTACTTGTTAATCACTTGAATATTTTATTGTGATGAGGCTTTATCTTCTGGTGCACATCGTGTCTTTGTGTCTCTAGTCTGATCAGCTCCGGTGCTTATTATTATTTTGATGTAGTTTCATGTTTTTATGCCATCACTGTTCAGCAGTTTTTATTATTTTTAGCTGTTATTAACATACAGTTTTTTTCCTAATAACTACTTTCTGCACTCGATCCACTTTTTTAAACTTTACAGAACAAATCACGGGATTTTATTTTGTTAAATATGCCATTTCTTATTAACTGATGACTTCATTGTGATTTTCTGAACGAGTGTAATCTGTGAGCTCACCAGTTAAGCATAACAATCTAAACTGTGATATTCACACAACGTGCATTAGAAGACTGGATTATATTACTGATCTTTGACTGTACGGGGATTTGGATTTAAACATTTTTGTTTTTTTAACATGAAATATTAAAATAACACAGTGTTACACTCTCAAAGGGCCGTAAGTCGTCTTCTAATGAATGTCAAAGCAGATGTGCTATGTTTCCTGCAGAGACGCAGACTCTGTGTTGTCACTGCAGCCATGCACGTCGATATCGCTGCTACGCTGAGCACAGTCGGTGCGCCCTGCGTCCACTGCAGCCATGGCTGCGCCTCGCACAGATGTTTGCCCTCCACTCGTCTGTAACTGAACACAGAGTCGTAGGAGGAGAGCAAAGGTGAACTTTAAAGATATTCAAATGCAGGAAGTTAGTTTTTTGGATTCTGCAGACTACATGTGTGCGTTGTGGGTTTTATGAGTCAGCTGTGTGTTTTGTGCTATTTAAATATGTTTCTGACACTTGTCTTCTGCTGCTGCTGGTGCCCACCAGGTGTGTGTGAACACGGAGTGTGAAAAGTACTGAAGTGAACACACACACACACAGAGAGAGAGAGAGAGAGAGAGCGGGGGAGAGAGACTGTTTTGTTTTATTCATCAAAGGCCAATCTGCTTCTTGTAAGAGGTGCATGAATAAAGCATAGATTCTCCTAGTGATATCACACACTCACACATTCACACACACAGAATAAGTTTGCTTTATTACTGTTTGGTTCTTATTTCTTAGCTCAAATCAAGTAAGTTTATAGACTGATTTCCTGCTTTAACTTTGACCCTCTGCTTCTTCGTCTATTACACGTCTTGGTCTTTGCAGCAATAGTGCTGTTTGCCCAATCTCAGCAGAAAACTTTGCCTTGTCTTATGATAGCCACTGGTAATGATGGCTAAAAAAAGCACAATAAAGCTGTATTTCATTCACTCTAAGAACAAGAATTTTAAAAATCTTTGAAAAAGGAGAAGACAGCTGAATGCGTCACCTTGCAGAGGCAGAACACTGCTTTCATGGACCATGATGCTCAGCTGCAGAACGAGCTGTGGAGCCGACTTCAGGAAGGCCTCCAGGAGGCGGAGCATGGTGATGTCAGCGCTCTCAAACATCAGCCTCCAGTGGAACTGGCGGAGGGGCCCGTTGCTGTTCCAGCGGCTCTTGGCACCCAGGTAGAGGGCGTGGATGTATCTGAGGGTGAGAGAAAGAGGTTTAAGGGCGGTGATTTATCCCATTAAACATCAGCCTTTGTTTTTAGTTACAACGTGAAAGTCAACCCAAAAATAAACCAATAATAACTTTAAAAACTGTAGTGGCAAAGTAAAAGTTTGGGCTTTATGGATGAACATACATGACATTTTCACCAAGCAAGACTGGAAAATGTTTGGGAAAAACTGGGAAAAAATGACTGATGAAAACTGGATAAACTGATGAAAGTGAAACTATTCTTAAGCTTCGAAAAAAGTGGCCTCTTTACTGAAAAGGGCCGTGCTTGGCATCCTTTCTAAAAATCACACGAGGGGTTTTCTAGCACCAGATACAGACTGGGATCTCCATGTATGATCTTTCCTTATTATTCCTGCGTCTCTGAGATATGTTATCAGAGCAAGTCAGATTTCTACTGACTAGAATTAGAAGTCACACACTGTTCTTCTGCTCTGCTGTGCACTGGCTTCATCCAGCAGTGACCTCGAGCTTGAACTGGGGCATTTGCAGCTGACTGAAAAGTCATCGGGGATGAGAGTGTAAGCTTCCTAGTCTGGGTTTGTGGCTCTCAGCCAGAAAAAGGTGGACTGCTTGTTCGCAGCTGGGGATGAGCTGGCGCCTCAGCTGAAGGCGTTCAAAAATCTGGTAGTCTTGTTCACAAGTGTGGAGCAAGAGATTGAGAGACGGTTTGGGGAATTTGTCTGCAGTGAATCTAAAGCATCCTTCTGACCCCCACCGACAGCCATGGGTGGTGACCGAAAAGAAAATGAGTGTAGATACAAACAGCGGCTATAAAATTGTCTGAGCTCACTCTCAGAGACAGAGTCAGCAGGTCTGGCCTGCAGGAGGAGCTCAAAGTAGAGCCATTGCTCCTCTGCTCTCAAAAGGAACTGAGCTGGTTCCAGCATATGATTAGGATGCCTTCTGGGGGCGTCTAGGTGAGGTGTTTCAGGCATGGGAGGAGACCCCGGGGCAAACCCAGGAGAAGTTATGTCTCTTGGCTAAGTTGAATGCCACACAGACACTGCAGCAGAGTGACCCAGAAGTAGATTAGTAGTAGAAAATAGAAGAATTTTCTGATAAATGACATCAGGTGAACAAACTCAAGAGCTTCTGTCAGGGGTCAACAAGTGAAATACGTAAGAGTATTAGAGGCAGACGTGACCTCGTTGGGATTCTGCTAACACACAAACACACTGGCCCTGGTTATATTTGGCTCTGTTCCCATCAGAGTATAAAAAAGAATAGATTTCAAAAGCTTAACAGCAAAAAACTTCCAGTTAATCCTAGAAGCTATAACAGAAATCAATACCATGATGGGCTTGAACTTGGCCCCTGATTTCACTGTGTTTTATCTATGTGATTTGCCCCAAGGAGTGAGGAAATCTGACAAATATCTTTTATAATACTATTGGCTGGTGCAAAGAAAGCCATAACTCGCAAATGGCTAAACGTGGATCCACCGTCATTTTTGGACTGGACAGGCGTTATCAAGGAAATTTACACAATGGAGGGACTGACTTTTTCATTAAGACTTGCTGCTGATAAATTTGAGAAGTACTGGAAAAAATGGGACCTTTACCTGAATGGAAAACTATTATAAATTCTGGTACCAAATTTATCATTGCTCTAATTCACCTATTTGATTTGATTGTACCTTAAATGGATGTATCTTTTTTTTAATGCGTCTCTGCTAGCCTAGATACGCTGTACTTATTAAGGGTCTGAGTGTTTTGTAAAAAAACAAAACAAAACCAAACTACCAATAAAAATAAAGCGTTAAAAAGAAAAGTTCCAGTAAATCCTGTAAAATAAAGTAAAATAAAGACTTTCTCCTGTTGAGAATAAGAAATCAAAAGATTTCACAATAGATTTTATCACTTGATGTAAACATTTTATTTCCCACTTATTTTGGCGTCTCTAGCAAATGTGAATAATCTGATTTCCAGCTCTGTGCATGAACATAGTGAGAAGCAGACTGTAGCGTACAGCAGGGATAAAGGCTGAATTACATGAAACCTCAACATGCCGCTCTCCCGAGAGGACAAAAACACCTCAGAGGAAAACATCTTCATCCTCAGCTGTCACTGCTCTGCTCTGACGTCCTGCTGTTGTTTGTTTGCCATCAGTGACAGTTTTGGTTACAATGGTTCAAATGGTCTATACAGGTGAGCAGTATTATTTTTATTTAGTGACAAGTGACGATATGAAATCTGATATTTTTTTTACCCGTGGTGCAAAATAACGTCTGTGTTAAAGTGATGATGTATTAGCAAAGAAAAAAACAGGCTAACTTTATGGAAAACAGACAGGAGGCACTACAATGATTTTAAACTGTAGTTTCAGTATTGTTATACCACCTGTAGTCATTTATATCCAGGTGTACAGCTCTGTGGTGTGGCAACTGCAAGATCTCCTCATTAAAACAGGAGAGAAACATGACTGACGGTGGACACAACACTAGTTAAATCACACACATACCATGAGCTGGTAGGTGGGTTGCAAAGTGATTTGCAGGCGTACAGCAACTGTGGCCTGTTAAAGTAGCTGAAATAGCACAATCAAAGGCCTGATTTAGACTTCTGCAGTGAATGTTTGTAGAGTCTACAATGACCCCTTCGTAAAAGGCTGATGTCATTATTTAAATAAATAAGGCAAAAAGCAAAAATGACTTTCGCAAGAATCGCTTTAAACACGTTTTCACCTAAACACAAAAATGTGACATCTGAAACATTCATGTTGCTCACTGTGTTAGAAATCTGCACTCAGAGGAAACTTGGCCGCTGTCCTAATCATCCAACATATTCATAATCATCAGAGCTGAAAACAAAATAATCTGTATATTTGTATGAAATATATTTTCCTTAAGCTACAGTTTGTGGTTTTCACCTAATTTTTCTGGTGTGAGATGAGTCATCATCGGCTACAGATACAAGTGAATTTTCTTTAAATGGTTTTTGGGTGTACATACATTTCATCTCTGTCTCTGTATATAGGAGGCAGGCCTGATGCATCATGGGAGAAGAGGATGGCAGACAGTGGTAGTAGTACAACAAGCAGACGGGACGTGGAGGAGAACTGAAGCTCGCTTGGAGGAAAAGTGAGACGACACTCACTTCCTGTGCTTCTGCATCCCCAAGCAGATTTTAAATGGAAGGGTAAAAATAACCTGGGAGTGTATGCACATGCAAACACACGCACACGCACACGTCAGCATATGTGGTGATGTTCAAGCCTGCCTAACACAGACAAGCACAGATGCACATGTGTACGTGGTCGACACACCTCAACACACAAGCCCCCTTAGAAACACACACACACACGCACACACACACAGGGTGACAGACATGCAGGAAGGCCAACAAGGCAGCCTGGAAATCTGTAGCTCTGCAAATAATTTGCTGGCCAAGCACTGCCGGCATTTCTTTATTCACTCTCTATGTCTCTCTGTCTCTCCCTCTCGCTCTCCTTCACCTCTAAATCTCTGTTTGTCTTTCACACCTTTTTTTCTTTTAGATTTAATTCTTAAATTTATTCAGTTTCTTGCTTTTCTTAAAGTCACACTTGGTGGAACAGTCAGTTCATAATGCTTTATTAATTCACATATATATTTTTTTATTTACGTCTCTATTCATGTCTATATGACAGAAACCATGCAAATGTCATCATACCTGTGAAGTGACAATAAATAATATTCTATTTTCTGTCGTGTTTTCTTTCTTTCCTTTAAAAACTGTTTTTCCACGTTCCCTCTTTCCTGCTTCGTCCTCGTCTCTTTCATCCTCTACCCTTTTCCAGATTTTCTTTCCTGTCTCTCTTTCTGCCTTCTGTCCTCTGCTTGTTATCTCTCATTTTGTTTCTCTCTCAATCCAATTTCATGCAGCTATTGTCTTTCTCTCCCATTTCTTTCCCTACCTCTCTTGCTCACTCTCGCTCTCTCTCTCCATCCAATTTATTTTTCTCTTCCCTCAGGTGTTCTCTCGGCCTCAAGCTTCCAATCTATCAAATCTATATGAATCCTCTCCTCCTCCTCCTCCCCTTCATCTCTGTTACTGCTCTCCTCTCCTCCCTAGTAGCCTCTCCTCTTCCTCAGTTGGAGACCCTGAGCTTGTGTGTGTGTGTGGTGTAAGAGAAATGCTGCTAAGTGTAATGCTGAACCAAGAATGAACCCTTAGAGGGAAGCTTACACACAGAGAAATTAAACTGTTATACTCACTTCATTTAAATCATTTTTAAATTAATATTACAGGTCAAGGAGTGAAGCGCAGAGATCAGCAGCCCACAAGGAGACAGAGGATAAGATTTGCAATTTAACGGTGCACTTTTAACATTAGTTCAGCCCCGTCTGGATGTGGTGGAAATTACTGAGATTATGATGTAGTATTTGGAAAAGTAAGAAAAGTAGGGATTCAAAGTTTGTCCTCCTGGAGTCTTTTTTTTAAGCGGTAAAAACAATAAAAAGATTAAAAAATAAACAGAATTTTAAAAGTGAATTGATTATTTGGTGAACTAGCTGTGTACGAACCACACACCGCTGAAGACTTTTTCTGAATTTCGGTTTTAAGAGAGCGCTTGAGGGGTAGAGAGAGTTTGTTGAGGTTTGTATGAGTGGAGCTGGTTGATAACGTTATAAAACCTTTAACTAATGCCGAGAAGTTGACGGGTGAAACTGCAAGAACCACAAGAAAATGGGCTTCTTGAAGTGTATGCTTGTGGCAAACAATCCAGGATTGGGTTATGTTTTCACTCTTCATTCTTTTTTATATTACACTACAAACTCCTCACAGCTGCCAGCAGTGACACAAGAGGCAGTAATGCAGTATCAGATTTAGCAGTGGAAGCAGAGTAGAAGCATAGACTGTAAAAGATGGATTCGGCTGCTGAGCATGTCCTCCTTCGTGCCTTTAATTGGGAGCACTGTTTACAAAATGAACCTTGTGTTGTCTTTAATATAACCCCAAACAGATACCGAGACCAAGAAAGTGTCCACTGAGGTCACAGAGCAAGTTTCTCATTGGTTGTTTGGCTGTTACAGTAGCCAGTGCCTGCTGGCCATTACAAGGAATGCAGGTGTAAGGCATTTCAACACCAGCTTCACTTTTTGGACCGGGAAGATGCATCCATCTTTTATGTACAGTCTACCACCACAAGTTCCTGTGCTGCTAATACGGTGAGAGCTGCACATTTCAGAAATGTAATGTTTTCGTGTTACATAAGTTCTTCAATAGCTGCATGATGTGCAGATAGGTGCTTTTTCATGAGCACCTGCACAACAAATGCTTGACTTCAGTTCACACAGAGCAGTCTGTAACTTTTAACAGGTCACTTTTAGTTTGTTACACAAAAGAAGAGGAGAGTCATCATAAAATGCAAATATGGAGACGTGTAAATGCAACTTTTAATCTTATATAGGTAACTGGCAAGTTCAGTGCTGTGATCTCAGGGGATGTTGAGCAGTAATATAAAGCAAATGAATTATTTCTATGTTTCTTAGCAACAATTAGCAGCTGTCTGTGTTTATGTGGTGCTTCCATAGACTTTACAGTTGAAGCTTGCTATCCATAACCACGTTCATCCAAATGAGGTCACGTTTTTAGTGCATGTTGTTCAATTCAAAGCTAAATCAAGGGATGATGTCATGCCCAGCTTTAATATACAATACATGATTGTAGCTTCAAAATCCATAAAGAAATAGCTGGGTTAAAACCTTAAAACGCCACCCAACAGCTTTTGGATGACCTGCAAGCCGGCACTTATCATCTGAACACCCAAGGATGGAGCTCACTGGTGCTGCTGTGGTTAAATGGGAGCAAGCTCCTAAATCTGATGCAAAGTCTGAAACCAGAAAAAAGCGATGGCAGTTATAACCGCCTGTGGTTTTGATGGAGAATGTGATCCGACCTTATCCTGACACGTGGCTCGTGCATCACGCTGTCAGAGAGTCGTGAACATTTCTGTTTTTGTAATTATAAACATTATTCTAATAACTGTCACCTCGTCAGTTCTCATGCCACGAATTTCTCATCATTACGCCTCATTGACTTGAAATTGATCAGCAGATGCACATTCGGGACACATTGCGAAGCTAGAAACAGGAAACAGATATTAGAGTTAGTAGTAATTAATGATTTGTTTTCCTCAAAGAGCAAATTACACTAATAATAATGACACTACGAGGCTGTTATCTCCAATCACTCAATCACTTTCTAATGATTAATGTTATTCTAGTGTTTACAAGACTAATGACACCTTCGTATTGTTTCTGATGGCATAAGTCTACATGCCGGCTACAGTGACATAAGTGTTAGTCAAGCCATCACTCTAAATTATCCATAAAAGAGAAAAAGCAGTGCGCAGGAACGACAGAATGAAAGGTTTACTAATAACTCGCTCCTGCAGTCGATCAAAGACTGGACTCAACTTCTGACCCTCCCCTTTGTCAGTCTACACGGCGATAAATTGGTACCAGGACCAGGCTTTTAACGAGCGGCTGATCTATTAGCTCTCACACACAAACACACACACACACACACACACACACACAGCAGCAAATTTCTGTACATCCTGCAAATCTTTCAGCTGTTAAAAGGAGGCAGAGAGAGAGAGAGAGCTCTTTAACCTTCATCACTTGTCTGAAGTGATTCTCAACCTGCCCATTATCACGCCAGCAATCAGTGACATTTATTGCCTCTCAACACACACACACACACACACAGCATGATCAAATGCCTCTTCTGATACACACGGTGCTGGTTCTCATGTCTGATTGGCTGGGTCACATTGGTTTGGAAGCTTGTGTCCAGCTGACGGGAGGTTCGAGGGTTTGGTTTGACCTCGTTCCCTCAGAATGTGTCTTCAAACTTGAAGATAGGTCTAAAGTTTTATGATGTTCGAGCTGCTAACCTGTAAAAAAAATAACATGTAAAAAATATTTGTATTCTTACACTTTTACGCTTTTTTGAGCTGTATAGTATCATCTTAAGTAAGCTAAGTAATTCTTTCATAGATAAACCTGCAGAGAGTTATGACGCTGCAGCTCTGCTTCACTCTCACGGGTTTTATAAGGTGCTTCATCTCATTGCTAAGCGGTCTGCTTTGTAACTTTACTGTTTTGGCTCACCCTCACTGCTTCCATCGTATCATCTTTGGCAGCAGCAGGTGAAAAGCTCTGATATACCAGTCAACCAGCTGCAGTGCAGACTTGATGGTCACTAACTGGAGACGCTCTAGGCAGCCCAGTATCACGTGTAACAATGCCCCAGGAAATCTGAAGGTTGGTGATTTTTATGCACTGTATGCGTCGGGCGAGTTGCTGTCGTTCCTGCACGCTTTTACTTTGTAATAATACAACTTGCATTTGATCGAGGAACATACTGACTTCCTGCAACGATGGCATCCTATTACAGGAGCATGCTCAAGTTCACTGAGCTCTTTAGAATCACCCTGTGTTTCACAAATGTAAAGGCAGGTTGTCATGGTTACATGCTTGAGTTTATGCACCTGTGCCATTGCGACCACATGAATTCAAAGATTAAGAGCATGGCTGAGAACTTCCATTTAGTGTAATTTCCTAAGCAAAATAGACAAGAAAGAAGGCTAAGAGGAGGAGAGAATAAATGTGAATTAAACATTTATTAGCTACTGCTAAAATCCAAGTTAAAAATGATGCTTATCAATAAATGCTGGATGTATAATATGTATAAACTGTACACAAAGAATGGATGTAGCTAGCATAACATGACCCACTGGGTTGTGAACTCCCTTAAAAAAACACAACAACAACACTGAGTTAAATATTATCTTGGTTGACTTTTTGCAGCAGGGTGGAGTGCAAAGCTATCTAGGTAGTTTGGTAAGAAAGGTGCATAAATAGAGAGTATAACTTCACACAAACATCTGTAATATTCAAATAAATATTATAATCTCCCTTCTTGGAAAAAAAGTAGAATAGACACTCTTTGCATGAATAATGACACAGCAATCAATATTATTGGTCAAGAAAATGCATTAAAAATATTCCAGATCAGCCTGTGTGTGGGGCTAGCATGTCCTACGTGTGTCTGTTTGGGTTTCCACCACATATACTTGCTTCCTTCCACAGTCCAAGAGCACTGAAGTCAGGTTAGCTGGTATTTCTGAATTGGCCTTGGATGTGCGGTAGAAGCAGCTTGTTTTAGAGAACAAAACAGGAAGTTCTTGTGCCAAGTTGTAAAGTTAATCTATGTCAGAGAGCTGGGCATTTTTAACACGGGCCTCTTTGGGCTTTGACTCGTTTGTAGAAATGTGGGCTGCAGCTGCTTTGTTGTTACAGTATAAGAATGTATTCTTAGGTAATCGCCACAAATATAAATATGTTTTCTTTGTGGTGCTAGTATGTTAAATTGTTGAGCATGCTTAGCACAAGGTAAGAGTAGATTTAAACAAACACTTCTTAAATTATGGCGTATTTTTAGTTAAAAACTCAAAATAATGGCCAGGAGGCGTAAACCAGGACGGTCAGATGAATTCTGTTCAAAATAACCTGCAAGTCGACGTTTATCTATCAGTTTTTGTGATCTTTTATATGTTTAAGTGCAGGCCCTCAGCACAGCTTTGGGACAGTAGTGGAGTATTAGCACATTACTGCAGGCTCAAAGCCACTGATCTAAAAAGGATACATGGATGGATCACATAATGTTTCGTGATGGTAGCAACAAAGCAGCCTGACACATATAAATTAGACAAATTTGCAGCATCTGAAGTAGTGAGACCGGGGTGCTTTTGCAGCCTCGCTTTGTCATTTGCAGTTTGTTTGTTTTCATAAACTGCTACACAAAGCAGTTTTGGAGTATTGAATTTTTAAAAAATGCAGCGGTGATACAGAGCCACACAGGCATACGTTACTGTGACAGCGTCGTGGCAGAGCACGAGCAGTTTCCCCCCCAGCAGAGATGAAAAGCCCCCTGCAGTGGGTGGATGGAGGTTAGAACAGTCAGCCTGCTGCTAGTCTGTGAATAATGCAGCTGTCAAAAAGCTCAAAATTAAACACATTGAATAGAGGCAGGACAGCCCTGGGCTCTGCTCCACTCTGCAGCACACACACGGTGACAGACATATATGTACACTGCATACACACGAACAACACACACCATAACACCATGCAGGCACATTTACACTACAAACATGCTGCATTCACGCACACTGAGATATCCAAACTAGTATATATGATAAAAACTAACTGATTTACTGGTTAAACTTTATTAACACTCAAGAAAGATCAATTTAATATTCAATGTTTCATCAAATGTGAAATCTATTTATATTTGTGGCTGTGACGCACATGAAAAGCACAACAAATTCACAAACGTCATAATCCTGTGGTCTTTAAAAATGAATACTGGTGCTAGCTAATTCATTAAAATCCAGTTCTTTAGAGAAGCAATGGATTCATTAATTCATACAAACAATGATGTGAGTTTTACTTGCTGTAATCATCCCTCCTGGTCACACTAAGCACTTTAGTTTGTGTATTTATGCTTCACTTCTCTTCCCATGCACACGTGTTGATAGAAGAGTGATTGTTGAGTCAGGTTAGGTCAGGAAATGCTGCAGATTTAGACCTTGAGTGGCCATTTAGGAGCTGCAGAATTCGGCTCTTTCACAGAGCTCTATATAGTCCTGTGAAAAACTAATTACACCCTATGATTCAGTAGCTTTTAGAACCACCTTTAGCAGCAATAACTTCAAGTAACTGTTTTCTGAAAGACTTTATCAGTCTCTTACAATGTGGAGGCCCACTCCTCTTTCCAGTGTTGCTTTAGCTAATTGATGCTTGCGGGTTTTTGTACAGCTCTCTTAAGATCATTGCAACGCCTTGGTTTCAGCTCATCTGTTGTAGATTTGCTGCTGTACCCAGGATCATTTTCCTGTTATATGACACAGCTTGGGCAATGCTTTAGCTGTCTCACATTTGATCCTTGAATATTAGATCGGTACACAGAGGAGTTCATGGTTGACTCGATGACTGCAAGGTGCCCCAGCCGTGTAAGCCCAAATAGTCACCCCTCCTTCACGGTGATGACAGTTAGCATGAGGTAAACATGAGGTGTGCTGATTCGTGTGGTTTGGATGCTGTACATTATGGCCAAGCATCTCCATCTTGGTCTTATCTGTCTGAAGGACATTGTTCCAAACATCTTGTGCTTTATGTGCTTGTGCTGTTATAAGAGAGTTTTTCCTTCCCACTGTCGCCAAGTGCATCTGATTGTTGGTGTTATCTCATTGTAGGCTCTTTACTTTACAATATAAAATGCCCTGAGGCGTCAGTTGTCGTGATTTGGCGCAATAAAAATAAAACTGAATGGAGTTTATTCAGATGCAACTTTGCAAAGTGAAGCCATGCTCCCGTGTTCTGTTTAGAGATAATTGGCTTTCTTTGGCAGCCTTTCCAACCAAACAATACTTGTTCAATGTTTCTATAATTGTACTGTCAAGGCCTTTAACATTTAACATGCTAACTGAGGCCTGTAGAGTCTAAGATGTAGCTATGGGGTTTTGGTTTGTTTTTTTTTGCAATTTCTTTGAGCCTTGCACGGTCTGACCTTGGGGTAAATTTGTTGAGATGTCTTGAACACTTTCTCACTGTAGAATGATGGACTTTAATGGCCTGAAAACTCTTCATAGATGGAAACAGAGCAACAAGAAAGCTGATCGCTGATATGCTTCCTCCTTGATGTGTTTCCGCCTCTGAATGCTCCACAGCAGCAAACTGTCAAAACTTCTGCTTTTATACAGGTACTCACGCTGACTGGTGAGCAGCTAATCAAATGCATTTCATTAGCCAATGAACCCTTTTAATTCCAATCCAGTCTTTAAATGATGACGTATGAACTCTGCTTCTGGGTCCAAACTACTCTTCGTGTATTAAGGCTGTTGAGTTTTTAATGTGTTTTAATGCGTTGTATCTTGTTCTATTTAATCAGAACAAGCCCCTAAAAAAAGGCAGTGATCACTGTCGGCCTCTCTCGGTTTTTATTATCACTTTTCATTTTAAAGCTCAGTTTTTAAAACCTTACGGTGTAACTACAGCCCAGCCCATTCAGCAGAAAATAATTACTAACTTTGTATTGTGGATGGATTATCTCAGTTGTTGTCCTGACTGAAGTTTGGTCCGTTTAGTGGAAAAAAGTTTGCGTTCATCCTAAAGCTTCTGTTTGCTAATGTGTTTATATTATGCTAACCATAGCTGTGTAGCTAGCCACCACTTAGCACATCATTATATCCCAGCTAGCCCAATTTCAGTAACCCTACAAATATCACTGCTGTTTAGTTTTCTGTCTTCATTTATGTGGGAAGTGATAGCAGAGCTGTGGGTTTTAATTTTTTCAGAATTCTGTCAGTCAGAGCATGATATATCATGTTTAGGTGAAAACTAGCGAGCTAACTTCCTGCTAACTTCTAATTCTGTTAAATTTCATAAATTCTGTTTTCATGGATGCCTGGATTTTAAACTTAATTGATACACATGGTAAAGCAGCAACGCTGATGATTTTAAGAAAGATGAGAGAATTTAGACAGTTTTTAACTCTCAGTGATGCCGCAGTGTTCGTTTGACTTTGGGACCAGAAGCGGAGTTTACACCCGGAAACAGCTAATGACGTCACACTTAAAGACCGAATGGAACCAAGAAGAATAAAGGTGTATTTCATTTTATTTTTCTTGTCGTCTCCACTGTTATTCTGTCACAACATATTAAACCTCAACCTTCGTATGATTAATAGAAGCTTTAAGTACAGATTTAAATAAAATGTCATCCATTTGGATTATTTCATACACTGCATCTTATTTTGAAGGTCTCAAATCTGAATGAACAATTAACTCATCTTAAAGGTTTATGTTAGTTGGCTGTTACTTATTATTTGACTAAGCTGCTAAAGTTGACACTTGAGTTTAAGTGTAGCTTTTGCATGTGGATGCTGTAGATGTGACACCACGGCACGTGTTACAAGTAAAAAAGATCATGTTTTTTTGTTTTTTTTGGAAGATGTATTCTGTTTTTCTAGTGTTTGCAGTTTGTTATTTCTGAATTTGAGTTTTTGTGTAACTAGTTTTTGTTTTTATTTCACTGTCGTTCTAGTAATTCATTAGTTCTTTTTGCATTGTTTTAATTTTGGTCATTGTTTAGTTTCTTTGGAGCTTAAAGTACCAGTTTAGATTGTTTTCCTGTTCTTCTATTAGTTTAGAATTTCAGGTTTGTATTAAACCACAGTTACTATTTTGACTTTCTTCTTTCGTGTGTGTTTACTGCAGTTCCTTCAGTGCTTCCTCGTTTTGGGTTCTGTGTCACTTTTATTTCCTGTCTTTCAGCTCTGCCTCAGTCTTCGCCTGTCCTCTGTTCAGCAGTCAGCTCTATGTCTTTAGCCATCTTTTTGTTATTTCAGGCTTCCTTCTCCTTCCTCCCTCTAGACAGCTAGTACTGGGTTTCAGAAACCAAACAAATCCATCAGAGTGATAAGAGAAGACATTAGGACCAGATTAATTAACATGTTGACGCAGTCAAAGAAAAAAAAAAATGGGGGTGACTTTGACCTAAAAAGGCCTAGAGGTCCACGGAGGAGAACAGTGGTTGATGATTGCGGGATCTTTTCAGTGGTGAAGAAGAAAAGCTTCCGGCCAAGTGAAGATCACTCTCCAGGCAGCTGATACATCATTATACGCTCACTGGACACTTTGCTAGCTACACCTGTTCAATTGCTCATTCGCTCAAATCAGCAACTTACACGGCAGCAACTGCATTTAGTCATGCAGACACGGTCATGATGATCAAACCGAGCATCAGAATGAAGAAAAGTCCACTTTGATTGTGGAATGATTGTTGGTGGTATACAAGCTGCTTTGTTTCATAATTTCATAATGTTGCCACATGTGGTTTCCAGTGCCATTGGTTCACTAGTGTTTACTGATGAAGGCAGAAACAGGATGAACTCTAAAGTAGAGGCTCAAATGTAATCAAATGCTTCCCAGTGCAGATTAAAAACAGCAAACTAGTTAACATAAGCATTTCTTAATTATTATTACGTGATTTTTTCCCTGATTTAGTTCCATAAAAACAGAACCGTTTATAAAAACAGTTAATATTATAATTCTGTTCAAACCTCCAAATTAAAGCCGAGCGTCTGCAGCTTCAGGTCACATCCATAATATAACCAAACCTTCAGAAAGTTTAGCAGCTTAAATTAAAAGCAGTGTGTCAGTGACCATGCAGAGACTACATTTGCGTGGTCCACACTGTAGGTGACAAATAAATGCAACTCCACACATCCCCTGACAAATGCTGGTGGGTCCCAGCAAAATTTTGCATGTGTCAAGAGCTGCAGAGTTCACACTGAACTGGTGCCGAGGGAGACTCCAAAGCATGGATCTGTTACCCAGTTCATGTCACTCTCTGGTTTTAGTGTGGCCATACAGGAGATATGAGGCTGAGCCATAAACAGTGAGTGAGTGATTGTATAGAGGCCCACACAGAGCAGAAATAATGTCTCCTCTCTGTCTGTGTAGAGCTCAGCTGTCAACACAGACCTACTTAGACTGCCACACTGAGACTGAGAAACCCAGCCCAGAGAGGAGAGCATGTGAGATTATGGGCGAGTATAAGGAGGGAAGAGAAAGGAAAAAGGAGGAAAAGGAGCAGAAGATGAAGAAAAATGAGACAAAATGAGGGAGAAGAATGCCGTGTGAGATTATGTGAGTGACAGAAAAATGCAAAAGCATGCAAAGATCATGGGAAGAAGGATAAAGTGAAAGAGACATGCAGAGAATGACACAGCTCGACAGGACATGATGTGTGTGTGTGTGTGTGTGTGTGTGTGTGTGTGTGTGTGTGTGTGTGTGTGAGAGAGAGAGAATGCATGCTCTGCACATGTGTGTATTTACATGCGTGCGCATAACGGAGGTGAGCGAGCATTGATCGCCGCTGCCAAATCTGCCAAGCTGCTGATCAGATACGATCATGCCGAGCACTGAAGTGTTTAATTGGGAATTGTGTGTGTGAAGCGGATGATGTTATCATTTAACTCAAGGGCTCGAGCTTGATCTTTTATCTCTCCGCTGCTCTGCCTTCCTCGCTCTCGCTCTCTCACTCGTGCATCCGTCACTCAGGAGTTGCAAAATTCAAAGATGTCATTCTGCTGTGAAATGACTTCAAGGGGAAAACGGGGAGGAGGAGAGGAAAGGCAGATATACAGGTTATAGGGGAAAGTAATAGGAAAAGGTTAATGAGGAGGAAAGAAAGGTGGGAAAGGAAAAGACAAAGGAAATAAAACCCACACTGGAGGAGGAGGTGATAGAAGGAAAGGAAGGGGAAGAGCAGAGGAATGAGAAACATAAAATCCTAAGAAAAACAGGAATAATTTGATATTTTAGGCAAAAAAAGAAAAGAATGAACAATCAAGAAGATAAGGGGAGACTGGAAAATAAAAGCAAACCAAACAAAAAAGGAAATGGAGGAGAAAAAGAAAAGCCACAGGGTGGAACCAACCAAGGCTAAAAAAAAAAAGGGTAATGCAAGAAAACAAAAGTAAAAGGATACCTGGAAAAACTGCAGAAATAACACGATAAACGAAAAAGCCTTGAGAGAGGGAACAAGCGAGAAAAGGGGCACCAAGAAAAGGTGAGGAGGTGATAAAGAAAGGTGAGAAGAGGTGAAGAGGAGCAGCAGGGAGAGGAGGGGAGGACAGGTGTGGAGATTTATGACGTGAAGAAAAGGTAATGAAGGGAGAGAAGAAAAGGTAATGAAGGGAGAGAAGAAAAGAGGGATGGAGGAGGAGATGATCGGTGAGCTGCTGCCGCTGCTGATCAATCACTGTTTATGGAACAATCAGATAGAAAGAGAGAGATAGGGAGTGGAGGATGGATGGGTGGATGAAGGAGAAGGAAAGATATTTATTTTCCAGAGGGAGAAATAAATAATAATGGAACAGCGAAAGAGAGATGGATGCTGAGAGTCAAATCCTTAATTCTTTCTGTTTTCCTTCTTTGTTGTTTTCTTTTCCCTCCACTGAATCCTTAATTCCTCCCTGCTCTCCTCTTCTTTCCATCTGTTCGTCGAACCTCTGAATGTGATTCAAACAGGTCTGGTGTGGTGCTAATTGACAGCCACCCCCCTGATAGATAAAATAAGCGAGCTAATGGAGTCTTTGTAGGCAGGATTAAAAAGCCAAAGACGTCATCTTCCTACTTCAAGGAGACAAAAATGGCAACAAGTGTGGAAGTGGATGACTCAGCTATACAGCTATTACGGAAATATCACAGTCTGATATCAGACAGAATTGTCAGCTTGTTACACTCCATTTCCATCTTCAGTCTGACATTGCTTCTACTCTAATAGAGTGGATCTGTGTCAAATTAAAAGCTGCTGCAGCGAATTAGATTGTTCCCATTGGAAGCACATAACAACGTCAGGATGTCAAAATCAAAGATTTACTCTTTGAAGGCGAGCCTGATTTTCAATAGTCCTTGACGTGGAAAAACAGGGGAAAGGCGATGAAGATCAGCAACTTCTCATGTTGCAGTGTAAGTCTCAGCCAAAGACTGTATATAGAAGATGGACATTTAAGCTTTCGGTCTTAAAGTTCAAGCCAATGCAGAAGTACCTTAAACCTGCATTCACTGTCAGGTTCTGGTTATACTGAAGGTTTTGTTCTGTGACCTCAGTAAACACTCCTGTAGATTAAACTCTAGTTTCAGGTCATAGTAAATAGAAGAGTACATCTTTTTTTGTAATTATGGTCATAATTTGAGCCAAAGGGATTATTTGCTAAGGACTGTCAATCACAAGTCATTAGCCAGTGAGGATGAGGTGTCTTTGACTGGATCCATCCAACTATCTTCATGTCTGCTTTTAAAATGCACAGCTTGAGGCTTCAAAAACAGGGTTTTACTAACTAACAGGTGACATCACAGTGGCCACGTCTACATTTGACACTGTTTGTAATCTTAATGCCCAGCTCAGAAGCTAGCCCACATTGTCCAACAAAACGGGTGAAAGGATGTTGTATTGTTTTAACTGCTTCATGCTGCTGCCTCCACGCATACACAAACAAACAGATTATCTTTTGAATATTACATGAAAAAATATAGTTTAACTATTTAATGTCTTAAAATGTAATTTTATTACTGGCACATGAAACGATGTGATGTTGTTATTTAGCTTGCTTGCAGTAATGCACGTAGAAACTGTTTGCTAACCACAGTTAGTAAACAAAAATCTTAGACTCTCGACTGATGAACCACTTGTCATGAAGCAAGTCTACTACAGCAATGCATTATTATAGGGTGCACAATATATAGCATCTTTTATGCAACTGCTGTTGAGATTTGGTGATATAATAATAAAATTGAATAAAATTTGAGAATGATCTTGAAATAACAGTTGTATAACAAATATTGGGGTATTTTTCTCTAAAAACGCATCCTTTATATAATCTGTATAGTGTGTGTAAGCGTGCAGTGATTTCACGGCATAAAGGTGATGTTATCAGTGAGGTGTAAACTGTTTTAGAGCCTCAACTTTACTGCAGTATTTTAAGTGCAGTGAGGTGTAGTCATGATTGCTGCGAACAGGCGGAGGAGAGGATTTGTATCCATCTGACAACGGTGAAATTTCAAGTTGACAGCAATGCACATCCATGTCAACATACTGGATGTGATGGTGTTACAAGGGTGTAGCAGAGTGACAAGACAAGCAAACACTGGCTATTTAAAATATCCCTACTGATGTGAAGAGCTTGACCCCCCATGGTCAGCTCAGCGTGGAGCCAAACAAACCAAGCATGTGTTCAACCAACAAAATCAGAATTTTAAAAATGATTTTAATATTCTGTCAAAGTTTCCGTCCTATACTCTGATCTAATGGACCATGTCATCAAGGAACATAAGTGTTCCTGCGTGAAAGAACAGAGTCTCCTGAATGTTCGTCCTGCATGAGAAACCTGGTCTTACAACATTTCCCACGCCATTCTCTTCATATCATTTTGACAAAATGCCATTTTTCAGGCAACACACAGTTCCGGCAAACAGTAAAAAGTGAATAAAAACTGCCATTATAATTTTTTACTTGTAGCAAAAAGAATTCATAGTACTGATAATACTGCAGCAATGGTTTTTTTAATGCTTAAAATGCTCTGTTTTAGTCCTTGAAGTGCTTTGTGGATCAAAATGTGAACGTAGTATTCAGACATCATCAAATAGCAAAAGAATGCAAAATCTAAATGCACATAAAATATGACGCTAGAACAAAAACCAGGGAGAGAAGATTGTGAGCTTTATGTGATTAAATGTCATGGAAATCCTTTACAAAAGTGCTGCGACACAAACCCGCTAAACTTGACGCTAAAGGAAACCTCAAAGCATCGCCATGGAAATGAGAAAACACTTTGTTGGAACCATTGTTGTCTGTGAAAAAAAAATGGTTCTCCAATTCATGAAGTAGCTCTTTAGATGTTTGACAACCTTGACCCGCTGGTGGCATTGGAGAGAAAACCCAAAGTCAGATGTAAAAGTCGGTAAAATGAATCTAATAGCTGCTGAGCTTTTTAACCAGGGCCAAAAAAGTTGTCAGAGAAACGTTTCCTCCAGCTTCTAGTTTGAGCATCGCCACATGTTTAAACAGTTATTGGCAATCATGAATAAATAAATAAGGATAAACATGAGAAACTAAATGAATCCAATTATCAAAAATCGTTTTTCTTTGTTTTCATGCCTCTCTGTTATTTCTTTCGCTCGTTATTTATTTCTGTATGTTCTTCGTGTTTTTCTTTACTTTTCTAATTCTGATACATGGTGGTAGTGGAGCAAGGCACTACCCCTTTCCCCTCCCCTCCTCCTGCTCTTTGCAGCGTCTCCACAGATTTTGAAGGTCGTTATTCTCAGAACGTTTAATCACAGCAGAAAGTGGCGATTCTGCCCAGCCTCCTGCTACCGAGGGTCAGCCCCCTCGATCTCCTCCCCAAAAAATTCAACAATCATTCCCAGTTTTCCACAGTTTAAATTAATCCCACTCCTGTTAATCCCATCCAGCCTTCTCCTGAAACCCGCTGAGCTTTTAAGGTATTCCTCCTTAGGGTCCAGCTTCATACAAGGGGGAAATATGTCCGTAATCCAAAGACGGCTAAGTGGGGGAAAAGAAAGGATGGTCCTACCGGCTCGCCACTTCAATATGAAGAAGATCAAATTCAAAGGGGGAAAAATGTCCATTAGCACATCAAGTTCAATTCAGTTTACCGGTAAACAAATATATTCTTCTGCAAGTCTAGGTAACAATGCAAATCATAAATCATCATCAATCAATGTACAACAGTTAAATCATTAATCATCTTGGCTACGTAGCTTAATCTATACATTCCAGTAGCGTTCGCTACAAACAATACAAAAACAACAATAAAGAAAAACAACTGTCTAACAGACAGCATAGCCGAATTCAAGGCAACACATAACAATAATCATTCAATCGCACTTTGTTTCAAAGTAAGCCCATAAAAATGCTTAAGTAAACAAAAGTGTTCAAAAACAGCGGTTTTTGAACCGAAGTTCTGCTCGCGGTGGGAACGCCGCCGCACAAAGTCATTTTTTAATCGCGAAAACGATCGGCTGGTTACTGACAAAGGTTGTAAGATATTAAGGACACTTACCGCTGAGTTTAAAGTTTAAAGATGAATTGAGGAGAGAAAACGCTTTGTTTTCCAATACCGCTCTAAATGCCATAAGCTCACAGCCACAGCAGGAGTCGAACCCGGAAGTATCCCTCCACAGCCGGTTTTCAGAGTTGCCGCGACGTGAAAGGAGCCAATCAGAAGAGGGACCTCAAATCAGCTGACGTGGGTCATGTGACAGGCAGTAGTTGATATGGGTTACAGGTTCCCCCCTCGATCTCATGTACGTCCCTGTACATGGTGGTTGGGTCCGGATGACAGGTTGTTCAGTGGCAGTAAGCAGATGGTCCTCTTCATCCTCCAGTGCATGAGTAAAGGCAGTGGTTAAGCCATGGACGAGTGCCTGAATACTCTTCAAGATGGGCTGACCAAGCGTAGAGTATTGTAACCGGTCCGGAGGTTTCCTGGTCCGAGTTGATGTTCTCAGAGGTTCTAGTTCAGAGCTGGAGGTGTCAGAGTTAGATGGTAGATCAGCAGCAGAGGACATACTGGACTCAGTCGGCAATTCAACATTGGTAGGTTCAGCAGAGGACAGACTGTCCTCTGATTCCACAGTATCAGGAGCTTCCTCCTTGACAGGGGTTTCCGAGTCAGGGGTTTCGCTCTCTGCTGGCTCAAGAGGAGGCAAAGGGAGCGTAGCAGGTTCACAGACTGGTGTATCAGATGGTAAAGGTTCAGTGGCTGGAACGGTGGATGACGGTTCTGGTAGATTATGGACAGTGGTGAATTGCAGAGGCTCTGAGACCGGATCATACCATTGATGCGGTATCATTTCATCCTCATCGTCTGACTGAGGTTGTGCACAGTCCTCATCAGAAAGGTTGAATGACTGCTTCCTGGTTGGTTTTACAGTTGTTCGGTTACAGTTGACCAAACATGAGCTCATAGGGTGAGTAGCCAGTAACATCACTCCGGGTGCAGTTGTATGCGTGGACCAAGGGCTTAACAAAATCTTTCCAGTGAGTTTTCTCTTCTGTGGTGAGTGTTCCGAGCATATTCAGGAGTGTTCTGTTAAAGCGCTCGACTGGATTTCCTCGTGGATGGTATGGTGTAGTTCTTATTTTGTGAATTCCAGCCATTTTGCAGAGTTCTTTTATTGTGCGTGACTCAAAGTCTGGTCCTTGATCACTATGGAGCTTTTCTGGGATACCATAATGAACCAGAAAACTGTCCCAGAGACATTTGGCGACAGTCTTTGCTTTTTGGTTTGGAGTGGGGACAGCGACAGCGTACTTGGTAAAGTGATCTGTTATTACCAGGATGTCTTTGGTTCTGCTCCTGTCGGGTTCCAGTGATAAAAAGTCCATGCAAACCAGTTCCAGAGGTCGATAACTTCGAATGTTCACCAGGGGTGCCGCTCTTTCAGGTAAGGCTTTTCGTTTGGTGCATCTCTCACATGTCTTCACTTTATTCCACACATCATTGGCCATTTTTGGCCAGTAGAATCTTCGACGTACGAGGTCAAGAGTACGTTCGATGCCCAAATGACCCATCTTGTCATGCAGTTCTGACAGTACTTCAGCCCGAAATTTCTGAGGTAACACTAACTGGTGATAGAGCTGGTCCCCAACTTGCCTCCTCCTCACAAGAATGGCGTTTTGGAGCTCCAGGCGATGTTGGTCTCGGAGTAGAAGGGGCAGTTCTGGGAGTTCATCCCGCAAGACGGGAGGTGGGCTTTCCCCAGTCTCTAGCAGCAATATGACATGCCTCAGGGTCTGGTCTTCCCTCTGTCTCTCAGCGATTTCAGCATTCGTCAGCTGAGGAACAACAGGAGGTGCAAACTGAGTGTCGTTGACGAAGCTGTCAGGCAAACTGTCGGCATGGGCAGTTAGTGACTGGATGAGTGCGGTGGTGGACATCTTTTCAGCCATACTATAAACGAGCTGCCGGTCACAAAGGGCCTTGACTGTGTGTTGATCAATGGAAATTGAGGAAGACTGATCCAGATGATGTTGGGCAAATCGGAGAATTCTCTCCCTCTCCTTTTGGGACATCTGGTCATTGGAGAGTTCTCCATGTGGCCTGCGAGAGAGAGCATCAGCATCTGGATTTTGCCTACCAGATCTGTACATGATTTTGAATGAAAATGTGGAAAGAGCAGAGAGCCAACGGTAACTGGTGGCATCTAATTTAGCAGAGGTAAGTAGATAGGTGAGTGGGTTGCTGTCAGTAATGACAGTGAAGTTGGTGCCGTAGAGGTAGTCATGAAACTTCTCCGTCACAGCCCACTTGAGAGCCAGAAATTCCAGTTTGTGAGCTGGATATTTTGACTCACTCCTCGACAGACCACGACTCGCATAAGCAATCACCTGGTTTCGTCCTTGTTGCTCCTGGTACAGAATAGCTCCTAGCCCGGTAGAACTAGCATCTGTATGGAGAAGGTAAGGCTTCTGGGGATCGGCGAAAGCAAGTACTGGTGCCGTCGTGAGTTTTCTGATAAGGCTTGTTGACATGCAGGAGTCCAGCGACTGGCAAGTGGTTCCTTAGGATCCAAATATTGCTCTCGCTTGAAGGTGGCTCTGAGTTTCCGCTGTGATGGAGGATATCCAGCAGTAAGGTCATGCAAAGGTTTAACGATGTTGGAGTAGCCTTGGATGAACCTACGGTAATATCCTGCGAAACCCAGGAAAGAGCGAAGTTCTTTAAGATTCTTTGGAACCGGCCAGGACTTAAGTGTCTCGATTTTATCTGGATCTGTCTGCACACCATCCTTTGACACAACATGCCACAGGTATTTAACGGATTTCTGGAAAAACATGCACTTTTCAACTGAGAGCTTGAGTCCAAATTCCTTCAAACGGTGAAGGACTTTCAGTAGTCTCCTCTCATGCTCTTCAAGCGTTGGTGCAAAAATAATCAAGTCGTCAATGAAGACCAAGACTTCTTTCAAGTTCATTTCTCCCATGCACTTTTCCATTAGTCGCTGGAAGGTACTGGGTGCGTTCGTGACTCCCTGGGGCATTCTGTTGAACTCATAGAATCCAAGTGGACATACAAATGCTGTTTTGCTCTTGTCTTCCTCCTCCATTTCAATCTGATAATAACCAGATTTAAGGTCAAGGACTGAAAACCATTCTGATCCAGAGAGAGCTGTAAAAGTATCCTCCAACTTTGGCAATGCATATGCATCTTTGATGGTCTGCAGATTTAGTTTCCGGTAATCAATGCAGAGCCGCACACTCCCATTCTTCTTTCGCACCACGACAATGGGTGATGCAAAAGGTGACTCTGACTCTCTGATGACCCCAGAGTCAACCAGCTCCTTCAGGTGTTGGCGCACAGCATCCAAATCTTGAGGATGGATTGGTCTTGGGCGCTGTTTGAAGGGAGTAGGGTCAGAGAGCTTGATCTGATGTTTCACTTTGTCGGTTTTCCCGAAGTCAAGGTCGTGTTTTGCAAAGACATCATGGAGGGCGTTTAACTTCTCAGTAATACGACTCTTCCATTCCGGTGTTAAGGGGGAGTTACCAAAGTTGAAGTTGAACCCAGAAGTCACAGGGTTAGGAGGCATACTGTCATGACTCCTTTCCTGACACTGAATAGACTGAATGGCACTGATCTCCGCAATGATGGCTTTGGCTGGGAGGGTTACATCATGATCAGACTGGTTGCAGATTACCACAGGTAAGTGGTATGGCTGGTGAGAAGGGAAATCCATGACACAAGACGGGACCATTAAGCCACCTGGCAGAGGCGACGAAGTTGGATGTTCCACCAACACAGCCTTCTCGGCCTGGAGGCAGCGTCCGCAAATTAACCCCTCCAAGGCAACAGTTTTTCCAGCTGGGATGGTCTGTGGTCCGTCAGTGTGCAGCTTGATGATTCCATGATGGTTACTGTTGGCCAGTCTGTATCGTTGCTCAAGGATTTTCAGCACCGTTCTGTATCCATGTGGGGCTGGAATGGAGGGTTGTTGGTCTGAGAATGCTCTCTCATATGCCAAGTCCAGAGTGTTTGTACCAATCAGTATTGACGGCTGTTGAGCTGATTGGACATCAGGAACTACCAGGGCAAGTGTGTCAACAGCTGTGGTGGAACCCAAGAAGTCGGGAGGGAAAGTGACATTCAGCTCCACATAACCAAGGTATGGAACAGCTTGGCCATTTGCTCCTTCTATCTCCAGTAGATTTTTCAGAGGTTGAATCTCATGGTCAGAAAGATAATCATGGTGGAAGGAGTGAGAGATGGTGGTTACCTGAGACCCAGTGTCTAACAGGCAGTTGAATACAGTTCCTCCAATCGTGACCTGTGCTGTGCTTCTGGTTCCAATGAGTCCTTTAGGCAATGTGATGGAACGTCCATCCTGCTTGTAACTGGGACATGGGTCGATTGCAGCCTCCGTCTGTCCCTCCACAGAGACTGCCTCTAGTTTGACGATTTGTTATTGCTGTCCCAAGCCTGCTGTCTTTTTTCAAGTTGTTTCTTCTTTTTCAGAACCAGTGTCGGGTTCGGAGGGTTGGCGCATCCTGCTGACATGTGCCCATCCTCTCCACATTTAAAGCAGTAGCCTGCTCTAGGCCGGGAACTGGTTGCACTGCTGCTGGGTCTTGGTTGTGCTGATCTGAGTTGAGGTGGTGCTGGCTTGGAGAATTGAGATTTCTGTGAGAGAAGAGCAGCCATTTGACTCTGCAGTTTCTGCATCTGTTGCTTCAGCTCATTAATAGCCTTGGTGTCTGAATGGCTACAAGCACATGTGCTCTGGGAATGACCAGCAGCACGAGGCTTGGATGCAGTTAGGTGCTTCTTCATGAGATTCTCCTTGGCCAGCTGTCTACCCTCCTCAGTTCGAAGCAGTAGGAGGAGCTCTGCAAAATATGGGGGATCGCTCCTCAAGTTCTCCAACTGTAGTTTGTTTAGGATATCGCTATCCCAGCATCCTCGACAAAACTGCTTGAGTAAATGTTTGTTGAAGTCTGAAGACAAGATACCACCTCTTTTCATCACAGTGTTTAATGTGAGTTGTAAACGTTGCAAAAAAGCAGAGGGTTTCTCACCCGGATCCTGTAACGTATTCAGGAATTGAGCAAACAACTCTTCACCATCTTGTACTAAAGCAAAAGCAGAATCCAACACTTTTAAATAGACGGATGGAATTGTGTTTGAGCCCAGCCCTTTCACAACATCTGCTGCCGGAGGTAGCAAACTTTCAAGGATGCGACGAGTGATCTGTAGAGGTGCCAAATTTGGATCTGCTAACAGCAGTTCAATGTGAGATCTCCAGGTCTCATAATCTGTTTCGTTAGCTGGTTTGGGGATCTTCCCAGAGAAAGGACGAAGTCTGAATGCAGATACGATGTCTGTTTTTACAACATGCTCCACCACTACCTTTTGTATTTCCGGGGGGTTCATTTCAGTCTGTGACAGTGAAAATCTTTGTGGATGTGGCAGTGACCCCTGTTGGTCAGGTGAGGGATTGCTGGTAGCCGTCTCAGGGATTGCGGAGTGTCCAGACAACGACCCCTGCTGGCCAGGCAGAGATGATGCAGGCTCCACAATTTGGACTGAGGCTCCCTCTAAGTCACTGTCTTGTTCGATTCCTTCCAGATGCTCACTAATTTGTACCATCATTTCCCGCAGAATATCTGGGAATTCCCTGCCGCTGCGGCGTGCAAGTTGCTTGAGCTCGCCGAGGTAATCTGCAGGGGTCCTGACTCCTCCTGTGGCTGTGCATTCTGCGGCAAGCGATCTTACGCAAAAAGTCAAAGCCAAGTGATTCTTTGACTGATGAGTATATGGGAAAAACGTATTAAGAGCAGTTATCGCAGAACTATCACAATATTCAACGATCAGGTTTTTGTAAAAAACACTATTTGCGTCATCCACGAAAATAACCGTTTTTATACGACCGTATTGTTTCAAATAATCAAGAATTTCCTCATCTTTCTCAGTGTTTGTGGCACCAGAAACAATGACAGAATGTGCAACATTGACCCCACTTTCCTGAATAAACTTCATTTTTTCTTGTCGCGGACCTTATCAAAACCACAGAAATTACCGAATATCAAATTACATCAAATAACACAAAAAAAACCCCTCATTCACCCATCAGGCTCCTGGCTGGCTCGCCACGTGTAACGCTAAGTTATTTAAGGACTAGTTTATGGCAATGGATGAATTTACTGACTGACGCGCAGAAGAAATAGTTCTTTATGGAGCCTAGATGGTGTGAATGATGAGACCAAAAACTGCAATGTCTTGTACCAAAAAATATATTGAATAAATAGGGGAAAGGGGAAATGGAACAAAATAATTAACACAACACACAACGTAAATGTCCACAATTAAATAATAAATCAGTGCTGTGATTTTTCTGTGCAAGAGTCCTTTTGCTAAGAGTCCTTTTTTTGGTCCTTTTCTTTTTAAAGTTCACTTTTAAGGTATTCCTCCTTAGGGTCCAGCTTCATACAAGGGGGAAATATGTCCGTAATCCAAAGACGGCTAAGTGGGGGAAAAGAGGGGAAAACAAAGGATGGTCCTACCGGCTCGCCACTTCAATATGAAGAAGATCAAATTCAAAGGGGGAAAAAAACCTGACCTGTAGGTCAGAAAAATGTCCATTAGCACATCAAGTTCAATTCAGTTTACCGGTAAACAAATATATTCTTCTGCAAGTCTAGGTAACAATGCAAATCATAAATCATCATCAATCAATGTACAACAGTTAAATCATTAATCATCTAAGTGCGCATGCGCCAACCAGCGTGCAGCCTGTTACAGTCGCTCCTGCTTTTCTCTTAGTTTAGCTCTTTTTTCTTACGTATTCTTTTTTTTTTCTGACTTGTATTTTCCTCCGTTTTCTATCTCTTACTCAATCATGTGGATTGAGAGAGTTTTTGTTCTTCTGGTGGCCGTGGAACTGTTACTTTTATCATGGAACGGGACCGCGGCACATCTCCTACACGCACGGACTGTTTACTCCAGAGATCAGCTGATCGCCCTGATGCCGGCCGGCTCGCTGGCCAGGCCCGCAGAAGTGCCCGCAGAAGTACCAGCTGAAATTTGGAGGAAAACACATCGGGGATGCAGAGGTCAAGGACAGAAGAGAAGAAAAAAGGTGACGGTGAGACAGCGGAGGCTCGAAGCGAGGAGGAGGTTTAAACCGTGTCTGCCGTCTATCGTGATGGGAAATGTGCGATCGTTGGCAAGTAAAATCGACGAGCTCTCAGCACTGGTACGGAGTCAGAGGGAATACCGAGAGTGTAGCCTGATGTGTTTCACCGAATCATGGCTGCACCAGGTCATTCCCGATGAGAATGCTTCCGTGGAAGGCTTCCACACTGTTCGGGCGGACAGGGACAGCATCGCTAGCGGTAAGCGTAAAGGAGGTGGGCTTGCTGTTTTAGTTAACAACCGGTGGTGTAACCCTGCCAACATAACAATCAAAGAAAGGATTTGTTGCCCGGACACTGAACTGTGTGCTGTTGGACTCAGGCCGTATTATTTACCCAGGGAATTCTCTCACGTCATCTTGGTGGCTGTTTATGTTCCCCCCTCTGCTAACCCCACAGCTGCATGTGACACTATCCACTCTGCCATAGCTCGGCTACAGACTCAGCACCCGAGTGCCTTTATTGTGATCTCGGGTGACTTCAACCATGTATCACTGGACAATACACTACCAACATTCAAACAATATGTGGACTGTCCCACCAGGGGAGAGAAAACTTTAGACTTACTGTATGCTAACGTCAAGGATGCATACAGCTCCTCCTCCCTCCCCCCACTTGGTAGGTCAGATCATAACCTGATTCACCTCACCCCCCGCTATGTGCCAATTGTGAGGAGGGAACCTGTGACCACCAGGACTGTTAGGAGGTGGTCAGAGGAGGCAATAGCGGAACTACAGGGCTGTTTCGAGGTGACCGACTGGGAAACACTCTGTGAGCCTCACGCCGAGGACATCAATGGGCTTACTGAGTGTATCACAGACTACATAACTTTCTGCACCGACTCCATTGTTCCAGCTCAGACTGTTCATTGTTACCCAAATAACAAGCCGTGGGTGACTAAGGACATCAAAGCCCTCCTCAACAACAAGAAGAGGGCTTTCAGAGGGGGCAACAAAGAGGAGGTGAGGAAGATCCAGGTGTTACTAAAGGACAAGATCAGAGAGGCTAAGGACAATTACAGGAGGAAGCTGGAGTGGAAACTCCAGCAGAACAGCATGAGAGAGGTGTGGAGGGGCATGAAGACCATCACTGGATTCAGGCCAACCAACAGCAGGGGAGCTGAGGGAGGTGAGAATAGAGCCGACGAGTTGAATCTGTTTTTCAATAGATTCGACACCACAGTGTCTGCTCCCACCCCCACAACCTCACCTGCAGTCAGCCTGGAATCCAGAGCCACACCACTGTGCCAGCCTCTCTCTTCACATGTTGCCTCCTGTGAGATTCCTGACACCCCTCCCCCACTCATCACCTTCACTCAATACCAGGTTGAGATGCAAATGAGGAGACTTCACTCAGGCAAGTCTGCTGGACCAGACGGAGTGAGTCCCCTTGTCCTCAAGGCCTGTGCCCCCCAGCTGTGTGGAGTCTTTCATAAACTGTTTATGCTGAGTCTGAGTCTGCAGAGGGTCCCGGTGATGTGGAAGACATCATGCCTCGTCCCTGTACCAAAGACGCCTCGTCCCAGTGGCCCCCAGGATTACAGGCCCGTGGCACTGACCTCCCACATCATGAAGACCCTGGAAAGGCTCATCCTGGACCAGCTGCGACCCATAGTAAGACCACATCTGGATCCCCTTCAGTTCGCTTATCAGCCTCGTCTCGGAACAGAGGACGCCATCATCTACCTGCTCAATCGTGTCTACACCCATCTGGACCAGCCGGCGAGCACTGTGAGGGTCATGTTTTTTGACTTTTCCAGTGCTTTCAACACCATCAGGCCGACCCTCCTGGGTGATAAGTTAGCAGCGATGCAGGTGGATGCTTCTCTGGTGTCCTGGATTGTTGATTACCTGACAGGAAGACCACAATATGTACGTCTCCCACAGTGTGTGTCTGACAAGGTGATTAGCAACACAGGGGCACCACAGGGGACTGTCCTCTCCCCCTTCCTCTTCACCCTCTACACCACAGACTTCAGCCACTGCACAGAGACCTGCCATCTTCAGAAGTTTTCTGATGACTCTGCGGTGGTTGGATGCATCAGCAGGGATGATGAGACAGAGTACCGGGCTGTGGTCGACTCCTTTGTCACGTGGTGTGAGCAGAATCATCTGCAGCTCAACGTGGCAAAGACCAAGGAACTGATCGTGGACTTCAGGAAGACCAGGAAACACTTGACCCCTGTTTCAATCCAGGGGGTCAGTGTTGACATTGTGGAGGACTATAAATACCTTGGAGTACACATTGACAATAAACTGGACTGGGCTAAAAACACCACAGCACTTTACAGGAAGGGCCAGAGTCGTCTCTATTTTTTGAGGCGACTGAGGTCCTTCAACATCTGCCAGAAAATGCTGAGGATTTTCTATGAGTCTGTGGTGGCCAGTGCGATCCTCTATGCTGTTGCATGCTGGGGGAGCAGGCTGAGGGTCGCAGATGCCAACAGACTTAATAAACTGATCCGTAAGGCCAGCAATGTTGTGGGGATGGAGCTGGACTCCCTCAAGGTGGTGTCGGAGAGGCGGATGCTGTCCAAGATAAAGACAATGTTGGATAACACCTCCCACCCACTCCATGACATGTTGGTCAGTCACAGGAGCTCGTTCAGTGAGAGACTGAGATTACCGAAAAGCACCACTGAACGACACAGGAAATCATTCCTGCCTGTGGCCATCTCCCTGTACAACGCATCCACTTAACACACTGTTTGCTGCTACAACTACACGTTTCTTTTCCAAATATTTATTTATAAGTGACTTATGTATGTATGTATGTATATATATTGTACTATTCTTAGTTAGCGTATTGTCTGTCTTGTCTTAATGTTGGTTTAAAATGGAGCACTGTAACAAAAAATAATTTCCCCCAGGGATCAATAAAGTATTCTGATTCTGATTCTGATCTTGGCTACGTAGCTTAATCTATACATTCCAGTAGCGTTCGCTACAAACAATACAAAAACAACAATAAAGAAAAACAACTGTCTAACAGACAGCATAGCCGAATTCAAGGCAACACATAACAATAATCATTCAATCGCACTTTGTTTCAAAGTAAGCCCATAAAAATGCTTAAGTAAACAAAAGTGTTCAAAAACAGCGGTTTTTGAACCGAAGTTCTGCTCGCGGTGGGAACGCCGCCGCACAAAGTCATTTTTTAATCGCGAAAACGATCGGCTGGTTACTGACAAAGGTTGTAAGATATTAAGGACACTTACCGCTGAGTTTAAAGTTTAAAGATGAATTGAGGAGAGAAAACGCTTTGTTTTCCAATACCGCTCTAAATGCCATAAGCTCACAGCCACAGCAGGAGTCGAACCCGGAAGTATCCCTCCACAGCCGGTTTTCAGAGTTGCCGCGACGTGAAAGGAGCCAATCAGAAGAGGGACCTCAAATCAGCTGACGTGGGTCATGTGACAGGCAGTCGTTGATATGGGTTACACAAGGCAGTACCACGGCTCGAGTTGAGGGTTCACTTCCTGCTGCAGGTCACTGAGATTTTGAAGATTTCTGAGATTTCTTTTCAATTCAGTCTGTTTTTCTAAAATCTGATTGTGAATATTTTTTCACTATATGAAAAAAGCAGGAATGAGGGGAAGAATTCATTATATTCATTTTAAGGAGGTGTAAATAAAAAGATTTAAAAAAAATGTAATGAAAGCTGAAATCAGTTATTTATGAAGAACTTCACAAATTCATGCTCCTGAGGTGGCCAATCTTCTCTTTGGTTTCTAATTACAAAATGATAGCGATCATACAGGTATGCTGTTAGTAGACTGTTAGTGTTATTGAACATATGACGTGTGCAGTTGTTGCAGAAACATAGAAAAAGATCAAATAATGTAGCTCTAAGAAAAATTAACCAAGCAAAGATCAAACTGCTTTTGCTTCATTGCTTGAAGAAATGTATTTTCAAACATCCAACTCATCAACCTCATTGCAACTTTTGCTAAATTCTTCTGTAGTGATTAAAAAACAGTCAGTATAAAACAAATTCTAGACTACTAATCAATTTATTTTCACCTTATATAAGGCATCCCAGCAGTAAAAGTGATTTGTACATACTTACGCTGCAATCTAAAAGAAACAGGTGAACCAGAAGGTGAAAGGATGGAGTAGAGCTGGGCGATACGAGATTTTTTCATATCACGATATGTTTTTTTCATTTCAGGCGATAACGATATATATCACGATATAAGCCAAATAACTATATTTGTAAGATTTAAATGTGCCGTTGCTCACAAGTAAAATGTGAAATAATCAGCAGCTTGTTTTTATTTAAATATTTATTTCCCATAATAAGTTCAACAGGGTAGATGTACTTAAGGAACATGAGACTTTTTCAGATAAATAAAGGCAAATATTACAAACTACACAAAAGGCAGCCGCTAAAGCGGTTAAGTTTCAAAATAGAACAAACGAAACAGACTACTAAATTGTCAATTCCACTTAGAAACAAAATATTAATTCTAAAAATAAATCTTAGTTTGTTTTACAGAAGAACAGACAAAACTGACTAACTTTTGTCAATATCAAATAAACTGAGAACTAAAAGGAAATTCTCAATCTCTCCTTGTTGTATAGCTTAGCTTTTCAAACAGTTTTAACAGTTACTTTAGTCTGACAAAAGCCGAATGACGAATTAGCGCTTCCAGTCAGAGACTGAGGCTACGTCCACGCGTACACGGGTGTTTTTGAAAACGGAGATTTTCCGTTTTCGTTTTAAAAAATAATCCCGTCCACACATAAAGGCAGAAATGAAGGAAAACGCTGCTATGAACATGCCAAAGCAGCAGGTGGCGCTAGATTCCTAACCGTGCAGAAATGTTGGCCAATCAGAAGTCTAGAAGCCTCGGTGGGAAAAAGTAAAAGCTGGGGCATAGAAGCAGAACCGAGTCGTATGTGTGGAGGGACTAACTGTGTGTATGTGTAAGCATTTAAACACTGCAGAGAGTAGAATTAACAGTAACAGTATTGTAGAAATTCATTTCACCGAAACAATAACGTGGCGCACAGTGTGACGCATGCACCAGTTTATTGTATTTCCAGACTTGCTTTCGGCACAATTTACAGTGCACGCTACTCTGTTTTTTGTCAGACTTGAAATAGCCGAAATACCTTCACACTACGGAACTTCTATGGCTCTTCCGTTCGACAATCTCTCCGGCGTTGGAACCATCATCTGTTTTCTCTTCGGTCACGCTCGGTTGATTTTTCTAGTCGGCACACTCATTTCCTCCATTACGCGCTGGCTCCATTACCCGCTGGCTGCTTCCCAAACAAACACACGTGCGGCTTGGCACTTGTGCTGTACATAACAAGTCACGCGACGTGACGCTGCGGCTGTGATTGGTTCGGCTCTGCGCTACTTGATTTGGATTGGCTGACCTTTTTTTTTTTTTTTTTTTTAAGAGGACAAGAGCGGTGAAGTCTATCGCGATAGCTTAATTTCTCTATCGAGTAAAAGTTATATCGCGATACATATCGTTATCGTTCTATCGCCCAGCTCTAGGATGGAGGGGGGAGGGAGCAGCAGCGGGAACAGATCCAGTTAGAGGTGCAATATTGAATGTTACCGTGTGACTGTGAAGTAAATTAGAGCACAATACATCAAGGATATGATCAGATTGGACTACCTCATTACAAGAAATGGAATGGACGGCAAGTCTATTGCATAATGCATCTAATGTGTCTTTGCCTTTGTCGGGGTGGGACTGTACTTAATGACCACAACAACACTTGATTCTCACGTCAGACAGTCTAAATGATGCCTTTTTGATTTAAATTTTTAACAAACACAGAAAACAGAGGCAGACAGGGAAAGGTGGGACACAAAATGAGGATCAAGTGATTGAGACATGGATATGTTTTGTGCTCTTCTGTCATCTTACTGACTGAAAAAAAATAGTTACAGATAATCCGAGTTAGCGGTGAAGCTAAATAACAGGACATCAGGATATTTAAGGAACATGATGCATCCTGCCACCGAATCATTTCTGGTGTGTAGCGATGGGAATCTAGTGGTCCCATTTCTTGGAATTGTTAGTCTGCTTGCCTATCGATCCTGCTTATGGGTTCCACTTGCACTTGTTCTACAGTCAGCTGGTTTTAGGTTGTGTGTTAGGGGAAAATAGTGGTGTGTGGAAATGGACATTTCTTTTGTTTTTATTTTACAAAACAACGGTGAAGTGGAAACAGCATCCAGAACAGAAACAGCTGCATGATGCCGCTAACACAACTACAGCTCTTTGGAAGCAATTGCATGCTAATGCTAAGCTAGCCAGACAGCACGCTAATGCTAAGCTAGCCAAGTGATAATAAAAGCAAGTGAATGCCGACCCCCGCCCAGCAGCCAGACCCTGAACTTCAACAGGTAACAAACTGATGAGCAGTCAAGCTGCAGCCTCCATTTTTACCTGTTCAAAATCACCATGGCGATCACTTTAAAGTCTCTTTGTGCTGGTTTTCATTTTTTCCTTGTGTTGTGGACTTTGTGTTCATACCTAAATACTAAGAGAAAGATCATATGTGTGTCCTCATTAAGATAGAGATTTGTGTTGCTGCGTAGAACTGTAGCCTGAGATTTATGTCGTTAGCTAGTAATTATGATACAGTGTGTTTCTGCTGTTCGACAAAGTAACATGACAGTAATGTAACTGGTAGTATAGTGCGTTATTTTCTACTGGGAGTACTTAAGCAAAGTACTGTATTACTTTTAACAAAAAGTGTTCTGTGTAATATATGTAATACAGTCATTACACAAAAACAGTAATGTGACACTGATCACCGGAAAAGAGGGGAAATGCCTTCAACATGCACAAACATTTGACCACAGCATGCAATTGATTTGCACAAATGTAATGTTTTTGATATGCTGCCGGGCGATGATTGTGACTCTCAAAGTGCAGTCAGTGAGAATCGATGAGAATCAGTTAGAGACTCGATAAGGAATCGATAATAGATTTGATTTCCATCCCTTTGGTGAATGTTGGCGGTACTCAGACATATTCAGCAGCTACAGTCGAAGTTTTCATTGACACTAAATGTTTTAAACCTTCAAACAGCAAACAACACTTTTGTCAGTTGGTGAAAACAATAAATTCCTTAGGCCATGGTGGAAGTGTATTCTGAAATGATTAAAAAGCTTTTGAGGTTGTTGAGTCTAATGTTCTGTTTCACAAAGAGTGACAAATTGGCTAATTTTACTGTCAGTCCAGCGCCGACAGATAGCATACAGGCACCTAAGAGCAATGCATTGTTTTCTTTTACTGCAGTGCAACAGACATTTCATCAGGCCTCGTGTCTGAGATGTCAGCTTGTTGCATTGGTAAATCTTCTTGATATAAACAGTTAGGTTATAGCTAGGTTTCATTTGACGTAGACGTGACGTCGACGTAAAGCGCGAAATTTGACTGGCGGTCGGAAGTGAAAAAGATAAGCGCAAAATCACAGACAGACAGTACGCAAAATGCCTATGTCCTGTTGTGTTTACGGATGCTCCAGTAGGTCGACCAGAGAAACTGATAAACGGTATTTTAGGGTATCAAAAATAGCCCAACGAAGAGGAGAAAAATGGAAAATTCTAACCGGAAAACGTAGGAAAAAATGGATTTTAAATTTACGTTTACAGTCGGGAGGAGCAGAGTCTGCCAATGCCCGTGTCTGCAGCGACCACTTCGTCAGAGGTAATGTTATGTTTGCAAACGAACTTATTAGCATTAGGTTGTCGTTAAATTCTTGTTTACTTAGTGCTTTTAAGTTAGTAGTCTAATATTGACTTGATTGGGACTATAGGCTGCCCAAGTGCTTTGGATGACGAAGAGTCGGAGGACTGGGCTCCGACGGTCAATCTCGGCTACGAACGAAAACCCAGATCGGAATCAGTTCTCAAATGAGAGAAAAGAATGAAGCTTAAGGCAGAACAGCATCGATGTGCAGAGGCGATTTTGGATATGCAACAGACGGCTGAGAATGGTTTACCTTGAAACAAACAACTGTCACTCTAACGAAGTCCTAAGGATGTGGCATGTTTGTTGACGTTAAAGCCGCTACCGCTAACTGTTAGCGTGTTTAAGATAAAGCAATATAAGAACAAACACTCACCCTTGCAAACACCAAACTGTATCCATCACGGAGACGTTTTGTTCCAAGGTTGTGGACCCACCCGCTGACAAAAAAATTGTACGCCTCCAGACTCTTGAAAGTTTTCATTTGCTGCCTAGTGTAGTAAGAAGTCTGGAGGACCAAGTAGTTGGTGATATCCACAGCCTCGATAGTAGGCAAATCCTTTACTTCTGTGGTGTATTCGGACATTTTCAAAGAATACGGATCACGTCCGATATATTTTTTAACTATCTGTTTATATCTCTCCCGAGAAACGGGGTCTAAAGTTGCACAATAGCTGCTCTCCTGACTCTCCACAGTGTCCTCCATGTTTACTTCCGCCCTCCACTCAAAAATCGCGCTGCCTCCGCACGTCATCAGAACCACGTAACCGCAACCCAACTATTGATTACATAAGCAATGTTTGTTATTAATACTGTTTAATCGTGCAACATCTATCATGCAAACACAGACTACATGGGTTTTGTAGACTTGGTTTGTCCTGTGGAGAGTGCTTTGGTAGTATGGTGTCTCTGCTCTCATTGGGATTTTTTTCAGAACTGATGAGAGTTTGATTTGCATTACCGGCAATAAGTCAGCCTTGTTCCCTGTGGGTGCTGGACCAGCAGAGCAGCCCTTTGTCACCGGTTCTGTTCTTAACTTTGATGGATAGAATAACAATGTGCTGCCAACGGGCAGAGGGTGTAAAGTTATCTGCTTGTTGCAGATGATGTGGTTCATCTAATGACGACCTCTTACTTAACTCAGGGCAGATGAGAGAATACTGGGACATCGGCGCAGCAAAGACAGTGCTGCCAATGTTGTAGTATTGCTCTGCTGTGGTGAAGAGAGAGCTGAGTGTGAAGGGGATTGATCTACATTCCTACCCTCACCTAAGGCCATGACCTGTTGCAACCTGCTTCCTCCAAGGGTTTTCCCTTTGAGATAGGGCAACGACCTCAGTCGTACAGGAGAAAATAGAGCCGATACTTCTCCACATCACAAGGAATAATTTGAAATGGTTCGGGCATCTGACTACGATGACTCATGGACGTCTCCTAGGATCAGATTTTTTGGGGGTGTCCATCTGCGAGGAGACTCTGGAGCAGATCAAAGATATGCTGAAGAGATTACATCTCTTGAGTAGCTTGGAAAAGCTATGGTGATCCCACCTCCTGAAGAGCTGGAGGACATGGCTGAAGAGAGAGACGTCTGGGTTAACAATCTGGCAAACTGACCAAACTGCTGTTTCAGTTTATTAAATCACTCTCTCATCTTGTCCACAACATCAAATTTCTGTTTGGCAATGTGGTCATACTAAGTGACCAAAAGGGTGACCTTCAAGTCAACCTAGGCACCTCAATCAGTTTTGGTGTAATTGGTCATCATTGCTGTTTAGAAACAGTCCAGTACTGAGGGAGCCGGAGCATCAAAGCACTGATGCCCAAAGACAGCAAACACATATCTGTCTGACGGAAGCGTTACATGACAGAACAGCAATAATACTCTTGGGTATCCTAGTAGTACCTGAGGATGAGGGGATACGTTCTCTTGTCTTTTCTTTTCTTCAGTGACCATTAGAATAAGTTGTATACATTTAACAAATAATTATGCCATCCAGTTGTGGTCCGTATTAAGCTATATTGAAACATTAGCTTAGCATAAAATAAACTGCTGGTTGCAGCAGTTTATCTGAAGGTGACACAGACCTGCGTGTGTGTGTGGTGCCTAAGACTTGCTGTCCAATACAGCTTTTCCCACCACACCGCTGCCATGGTTACACGGGAAAATGAGACGCCGCAGAAACAAACGGTGACTTTTGAGCATGCTCACTGCGGACCACCTGGCTGTTTTTCTCTCACACACAGAAACACAGACTCAAACACACACAGGTACGTTTACAAGTGGCACAGCATTACAGGATTATAAAGACAGGCACGCACACACATCCACCAGCATACAGCAAATTTACAGCCATTATGGAGTCAGCACCAATCACCTACTGTCACACACACGTGCTATAAATATCCATGTGCCACTCAAAGTGAATCAGTTGTCTATCCCCAAGCTGCTGTCCCACATAGCCATTCAACTGAGCTGTGTGTGTCAGGAGAGAGAAAGTGTGTGTGTGTGTGTGTGTGTGTGTGTGTGTGTGTGTGTGTGTGTGTGTGTGTGTGTTATTTTAAGCCTCGTGTTTGAACGACAGAGAGAGGGGTAGAAATCCAGGGAGAAGAAGAAAGGGAGCGCATCAGAGGAAGTGTGTGTGTTTTGTGGTTGTGATGTGCGTGCACACACGCGCACCCGCTCGTGTGTGTGTGAGAATAAACATTTTGTCCCATGCGAATGATGTAGGCAGCCCATGGGCCAACCAGTAACGAGTAAACAAACGCAGTGCACCCCTCAGGCCAATCAGAGCTGCCTTAGAAGAGCCAGAAGGAAATCAGAACGAAGCTGAAGTTTGTGATAAACTGCTAAACGTTACGGCAATGAACAGATTATTGTGGCGCCCCCTCAGGCCAATCAGTGCAATATTTGAAAACACTAGTATGGGTGGAAGAAAATAGCATCACAACCTGGAGAATTACGCCCAAAATGATGAAAATATTGAAGAGTAAGTGAACAGAGAAAATGTTTCCCTGCTAGAGAATATGGTTAATTGCCTGAATCTCTTTTTCTGAAAGTAAAAACATCCCATCAAAAGAGGAAAAAAACAAGAATGAGTACTGAGGGATAATTGCTCTTCGTTGGCTTTATTTTCTGTGGCCAATTTGTTGAAGAAAATAACCATTTAAAAGAATCTGCAAATAGCTAGTGTCTTTGCACAGAAGGGCTCAGTGATTTCCTAAAACAGCTTGGTATTTTATTTTAGAAAGTGGAACTCCACTGGGGAAAATAATGAATCAGTTAATGACAACTTTTTGCAGTGGATAACTAATATCAGCCATCTCTCTAAGAAATTACATTTACATGCATGCATCCCAATTTTCTTTCGGGTTAAATTTGAGATTTTTTGAGCGTGACCAGAAAAAAGCTACACGTTTACAGAGTAAATTAATTTCAAGCATAAGAAGCCTCAATTTCTGACAGCTGCTCAAATCTTGGCTGCATTAACCTGCTGTTTAAAACCTTTGTTTACAAGCACAAAGCACAAAAATGATCCCAGACTTGCCTCAGACTTGCGTCTCCTTGTTTAATTAGCTTAATCCACCATAAATATTCTCAGTGTTTTAATATGTCAACCTTCAGTAGGTCACTGACGACCAGCTCAGGGTTAACGAGTTAGGTTAACATTTGCCCCATTTTATAAAATGCTTGCTTCTAAACCAAGATAATAGCATAACTGTCAACACATGAATAAATGCATACACGAAAGTGTGTTAGAAGGAAATTGCAATAACTTAAAACATGTTCAGAAATTTGCGCTTGTTAAATTCATTCAATAAAAAAAAATGTATCTGTGAACATAAATTGGGCATTTGTCAGGATTTGTTGGAGAAATTATTTCATATTTTCATTAATGCAGAAATATATATCACTTTCAGGACAGACGGCTGCCTGCACGTGGGGAAGCTGGTACACGGGACTGACTCAGTTATCGACTGGGTTTGTTCAGCATGATGAAGGAGAATGTCTCACAGTGCAGGAGCATGACCCTTTAGCTTTCAGACAACGCTGGAGTTCTAGGATAAATGCATCAGAAACGACATAATATTTGTTAGTGAGATTCATTTATTGTTGAGCTTGATTTAATGAAGGTAAAGAAAATATAGATTACATTCAAACGAATCCTTCAAAGAGCATAAATAAACAAAAAGCACTCAACAGGCTCTGTCTAGATCAAAAAGCTGTGTCCGGAAGCTTAATTAGAACCAGTTTATAATCCACGTTTAGCATCTCCGCTTTGCTTGTCTGCTTATTTTAGAATTTACTTTAAGGTTTCATTGATTACCTTTAAGTCACTGAATGCCCAGACTCAAGATCACATTTCAGGAGATGCTTTGTGTCCTGCCACTCTTTACTCACTTTAGGTTGTAAAACATCCACCGCCTGCATTACTGGTCGATCAGAGACTAAGACTCTGAACAGAAATGAGAAAGCAACTAGTCTGAAAACAACTTGGCTTCAGGTTTGGCATATTCATATCTAAATATTGGTTTATACTGCAATTAGGTAGACCCTCCAATTTACATTTTAATGGAAACTCATCAAATTGACATTTAAAAACTATGGAAATGACATCTACACATTCCCCTTCACTGAAAGCCCCCTTCTTTATCCATCTTGCTGACCTCTTATCCAAGTCAGTGTACTGTAGAGGCAGGTTATACCCCGGACAGCACCAGGTTACAAGATCACAAGGTGCTTTATATTGTAAGGTAAAGATTATAGTAGCGAGAGAACCCTAGCAAACAGATGATCCAATAGGAGCAAGGTGACTGTGGGACAGAAGAACCAGTGTTTAACTGGAATTGACAGCACCAGGCTCAGTGGGGGGCAGGCAAAGTAACAGAGATACAACCAGCAAACAGGACAAAAGACAAACTACAGGACAGAGTATACAAAAAGTTAACGACATACAAACACAAATATACAACGCATCTTCCACAAGTTTCCACCTCACACCCTCGAGCTGTTAGTTCCTGTTTGAAACTATAAATACTAACCCAGAACTGCAGTCTAAGGAGCTTGGAAAGAAAAGCGTCTGAACTCTTTAAGTTTCCTTGAAGATATTTCATCTCTCATCCGAGAAGCTTCTTCAGTTCTACGAGCAATTGGTGGAGAGTCCCAGATTTTAGGCCCTATGGGAGTGTCCCAAAAAGGGTCATGAACCTCATCCTCTGCCTAATCACACGAGCCAAGGTGGGAAAACGGGTGTGGGTCAAAATCAGCCAAGGTTTCAAATGAACCCTTTGTCAAACCTGACCCCACCCTATCGTGTGATTTCCTGAGATCAAAAGGCCCAGGATGTGAGTGGGCATTAAGGCGTCTGGGAAGGATCTCAAAACTGGATTATAGATGGCAGACAGTTGGTGTCGTAAACCACCGCCTCTGTTCAAAGATGGTCGCTCACAGTGGACGTAAATGGCTTCCTTCATTCCTCTTTCAAACCATCTGTCCTCTCTGTCCAAAATGTGAACATTGCCATCCTCGAAAGAGTGACCTTTGTCCTCTAGATGCAGATGGACAGCCGAGTATTGTCCTGTCATTGTGGCTCTTCTATGTTGTTCCATGCATTTATGAATTGGTACTGTACGGCATACGCTGCATTGTTACGTTTGTGTTTAGGAGTTTTGTCTTAATGGTCATTGAAACACACACATACACAAAATTCGAATAAAAAACTTTTTAAATCGTTTTCTGACTTTTTCCAAAGAAATGTTTTAAAAATCTGTTTTTCCCCCCAGAAGTCCCCCCCACCTGATTTACTACTGCAGGGCCCACACGTAGATTTCTATTCAGGTTTCTTTTCATGTCTTAGTTAAAGCAACTCTACCCAGATGATAACGTGTACTGCAGTAACTGCAACCTGAGGGTTATCACATTATCAGATCAGCTAAAACCCATATGTTTAGCTTTCACTCTTAATATAAATAGCTCACTTGTGAAGAAAAGTCGCACACATGGCAATCCTGTACTATAAGTTAGTGGAGACACATCTCTATGGACCATACTTTTACAACTATCACCAAACATTTTAACCCTGTGTGTGGTGCCTTCATGTGCTGAAGGAAATATCAAAACCCTATGAACCTGGTCCTTCTGAGATGCACTGTGTTAATGTGCTAGCCCCTTTGGGTGATTTAAAGGAAACTTTCAACAGTCCAACAGGTGTCGGCTACAATCTCACGTCGAGCCTGAAGGAGATTTTCACAAGATATGTAATAATAGAGATAAAACTTGAAAAGACTGGTGGGAGACTGAAATGAGGTTTTAAAAGACGAAGAAGAAGAGGAAACAGTGAATTTATCTTTGGAAGCCGCAAGCTCAGCAGCACCGAAGGGAGGCACTTTGAAAGCAGATGGATGATGTGTTAAATATAAGTATTCTTTTAATAAGTATACACTCAGCAAGACTGTAGCATTGAAGCGGTAGTCATATTTTCTGCTTCAGAACATTTTTCCTGGCACATTTCCATAGTGTTCATCTACAGAAACGCAAATCTCCTTTGCCGAGATAAGTCACTGTTGAAGATGTTTGAAATAAAGTGAGGCAATGAAACACAACTGATCACACACACAGACTGGTTTTTGGAAAAGGCAGAAATATTCACACTGAGAACACGACTTGCACCCAGCATTCAGCACGAAACACTTGAAGCACCACGAAATGTCGGTTACGTCTCCTCAAACAGTCACTATGGATACTGACCCACATTTCAGTCATTGCGGAGATGTGCTTCTCATTTACATTCACCTCAAATAAATCCTCAAGCCCCCAACGTGCATCGTCAGGCCTTTTTAGAATAAAAGCTAAAGTCTGAAATGTCAGAAAAGATGATAATAAGATTTGTATCTTCCCTTTAAATCTTGGGCTAAAGTGACCTTGTTTCAGTGGGTTTTCTTTTCCTGATTCCACTTATTGCAGCTTTGTTGCTGTCTGCAGACTTGTTGCTGACAGTGCAGACACTTAAGACCGGCTGCACTTCACTGATTATTTTAACCAACCTCGTAATGTTTCATGCGTTTCCTTAAAATTTTTAATTAAGAAGGATTTGTGTGTGCGTGTGTGTCTGTGTGTAGCGCACACAGAGATGTTAATTCAGAATGAAGGCCCATGTGGCTTCAATGCAAAGCTGGTAGGTTAATGGTTTATATTAAAGCAGAAAGTCAAACATATTTAAAATGAAAAGCATAATAAGAAGATATGAAGTGTGCAGCGACAACAGCTCTGTGGAGCTTTGAGAGCCTCTGCATGCTGCTTTCAGTGACCTGATTTAGCAGGTAATACTGTGTCTGCCATGGTGAAAATGTTACTTTAGCCTGATGGCATGCTAATATTTGCTAAGCCCCACCAAGCAGTAACATTAAAACAAATGAAGCCAACAAACCCACGCTCTCACCTCCCCACAGCAAAGTACCCACCCTCAGAGAAGCATACATGTTCACACCCTAGTACTGAAACATTTTGGCATCTATACTTTCCCCCTTCATAACAATTGTGCAGTCGTTCCCAGTTTAATTAAGCTGTACAGTTCTGCATCGAGGACCAAGGTAGCTAGTGATTGGTTGGTGTTTTGTGCAGCGTTTTCATGTCATTATGTGAAAAATAATATGGCTGGCTGAGTTTTTGCAGCATACTAACAGACAATCCAAGAAGTCTCCAGCTTTGGTGAGTGAAATTCTAATATTTTCTTTGTGTTTTATTAAACACTAATGAGCAGGTGTCTGTGTGTGTCTAATCTCCCACACAGTCTAGTGTCAGCAGACAGCTGCTGCCTCTCCTCCGTCTTCTTTTGGCTGCTCCCTGTAGGGGTCGCCACAGCGGCTCATCTGCCTCCAGCTCACCCGATTACTAACATCTTTCTCTGTCACACGAACCCTCCTTCACTTCATCCATGACACTTCTCTGTGATTTCCTTCTTTTCTTCCTGCCCTGCAGCTCCACATTCAACATCCTTTGTCGAGTATATCCATTATCCCTCCTCTGCACATGTCCAAACCCTCTCAGCCTTGCCAACCTGAGCTGTCCCGCTGATGCACTCATTTTTTAATTTTGTCCATCCTAGTCGCTCCAACAGGGGTCAAAGTCCTCAGAGGTCAAAGTCTTAAGATCCTTAACTCTACCACCTCCAGCTCCACCCCCTGTCTTTTTGTGAGTGTCATCATCTCCACACTATATATCATTGCAGGTCACTACCATCTTGTAAACCTTCGCTTTCACGCTTGCCGCTATCCTTCTGTCACAAATCGCCCCTGACACTTGTCTCCACCCACTCCACTCTCCTCTTCACCTCTCCTGTTCGCTCTCTGTTACTTTCAGGTATTTAAACTCATCCACCTTTACTATCTCTGCTCCTTGCAGGTTCACCTTTCCATCCATCTCCATCACATACATATTCTATTTTGCTTCTTGTGACGTTCAGGTCAACAGGTAATTTGTTGAATTCAAGGCATCAAAATAGGGGTTCGCAGGGCTATGGCCAGCACTCGGTTTTGTTACCCATCAGTCATTGCTTGATGACCTGGGAACAATCGCCTGTGGATTAGTCATCATATATCTGGGCCGCCTGTTCTGTCTGTTTGTCATGATTTACTAAAGGAGACACTTTAAAAATAGATGAATCATAACGGTGGTGCGGTGGCCATCATTATCACATCACATATGGACATCCTTATACAATATAGTTCACTTGGTAATAAAAGTCACAGAGCTGTGCTTAGCTGCTACCAATGTGGGATTTTGGGAAAATAAGAGAGGCGGCTGCACGCCATTTGGCAGCAGTGTGTTTTGGCCTTAAATCACTCAAATCATTTATTTTATTTAAAGGTCATCTGCAGATTTTTTTGGTAAAAACACAAAAGAAATGTTCAGCATGATTCATCAGCTTATTATGTGTATCCTTTAGCTCTAGAAAAGTGCACTTCCTCAAGTCATTTCCAAAGCTGGGTTATAAATGCAGTATTGTTTACATAATGTTTTCTGCATCTTCTCTAACTTTGCTGTTGTAGTGTTCCACATCCTCTCGCGTTACTCCGTCCTGTAGATAAATGTAACACTGTAAATACTGTAATTCACTGGCAGGATGATACTTTGGCTAGAGGAAAACACATAAAAACAAGCAGCAGACGAGAGTGCAATCTTCCTCCAAGGTAGTATTTTTCATACACACACACATATATATTAATTTTGTTTTATGTGTTCTTTGCAAAGGTACATTAAGAAGTTTGTAGTGCAGTAAAAATAAGTGCAAAGTGCAGCTTTTGTCAAATGGGACATGATATACAAACTATATTGTGATATTTAGAATTATCATCATCACTTATCATCACTATATGTTTATATGTTGTCAGTACAAAGAATGGAAATAGCTAGATTTAGCATTATTTTCACTTTGACCTTCTGATCTTGAAGGTCAGAGGTCAAATGTGACATTATTTTAAATATTTGATGTCTACTTTTGGTATGTTGACAATACGCACCACTATTGGAAGAGTCATAGTTTCTACGTTTACAAGGCTATTTGTCAAATTTCCAGTTGTTTCCAGTTTTCCAGTTCCAGTTGATCTTGAAGACCTTACTGGATGTGAGCCAAATTGGAATGAATTGGTCACATGACCCCACTCTACACCCCTACAAAGTTTTACCAGAATTCACTCAAAATTGTTCAAGCTATCGTGTTTACAGACAGACTGACAGGCATGCAAATGCTAGCAAAAACACAACTTCCCCGGTAATAGCGCTACAGGGCTTTGGAGCGTGATGTCATGGGAGGGGGCGTGACCACCAAGGCGCCATTTTAGCAGGCCAAACAAAGGGCTAAAGGAGCGAAAGCATCAGCAATGGTCCGCCCTTGCTGTGTTGTCGGATGTTAGATTGCACGATCGGGATGGGAATAAGCTGGAAAATGGGCTCTCTTTTTATTCTTTCCCCACCTGGAAGCAACGTGAAGGAGCGCCTGTATGGGATGTTACCAAAAGAAGGCGTCTAGCCTGGATAGCAGCTGTGAGACGAGCGGATATCCAGTTCTCTTCCATCCACAGATATCTGTTGGTGCTCCAGACATTTTCATTCAGGTAAGTTCTAAATAAGTTCATATTACTCTTTATAGCCTATTAGTTTTATTTTCAATGCGCTCTGAGGTCATAGCAAATTAGAACAAACATCCTAATGAGTGATTTTGTAGAACTACCTTCTATTTATAGAGTTGCTAATTGTTTTTCATTATTGCAGCAAACAAGCCCATGAAATAGATGAAACAAATCCTGACTGGGTTCCAATGCTGCACATGGGACACTACGAAATCCCTGCTTCAAACCACATGCTACACGCCACCATGCCAATCAGATTACTTCTTCCATGTGAGGGTGAAGAGGTGACCCTTCTGGATAAGATGGTGAAGGTTTGCTGTGTTTTGGTGAACATGTGCCCCGGTGTGTTAGTAAAACCAGGGGAAAATGCTCCTGTTAAATACTCTTAAAAGTCTTGTGCTGTATATGTAGTGATAAGTTTTCAAAAGAGACAGTAAATTACAGAATTCTAGTAGTGGCTGATATTATTTAAATGCTGTCATGATTTTATGTAAACATTTGTCATTTGTAAACTATACATGACATTGATTCTACAATATAACTAATGTTCTACAAAGTGGTTTTAATTTAAAAAAAGGCAAAAATGTGTTTGTTTCTTTATTCAACTTTTGAACAGTGTTACTTAGTAAGTACATATTCAGTAAATGCAAATTATTTACATGGCAATGCACTTCAGGCACAAAGGTAGACCCCCTAAATAAAACATTATGGTTGTTCAGAACAGAACTATGCTTGGAGAAATATTTCCCCATCAGTTGAGACGACTCCTCCACAGTAGCAGGTGGGATTTCTTTTTCGAGGACGGCTTCTTTTACCTGTCACTACGGATGGTCTGTTTATGTTTTGATTGAGAGCCTTTTTGGGGTAGCTGAAGAGGAGAAGTCTATCTTATGGCCAACATCTGACTGTATCTTGGTCACATTACCCAGCAAAACTCATTATGCAGGTTCATCTGTAACAGTCCTTGTGCCAAAGATCCTCACTGTTGCTTCTACTTTAAACAGAAGAGCAGTGACATGGATGCAGGTCTCCACGACTCCGGCCATACAGCTGCAGTGGGAGGCTTCAACCTTCCCTGTGATGCTCACAGTGACCCATGGCTGCAATGCTGGTTCGTTCAGTCTTTGAGAGTGCAGGACCTGAAACACACACAGACAAAGAACTTTAATGAGCCAAGGCCGACACAAATGTGTTTTATCTACTTTCAAATCCATTTATCATAAATGTAACAAATAAAGTGTTTAGAAAGTTAGCACATGCATGTAATTTTTTATCTTTATGTATCCATCTAAAGAACGCTGCATGCTATATTCTAAATCTGCCTGTTTTTTTGTTTTTTTTTTAATCTGCCAGCAAAAAATGAACCTAAAGTATGTAATGCAAGGATGTAATCATTTTCAAGATGGAGAAAGCATAAAGTTCGACTTTTATGAATCACTTAATATGATAAGGAGATTCTGCAGGTCATTAATCAATGTATAAAACCAAAATAGAATGTATTTTTAGTTACACAGGACATAAACATGGAAACAAGGTATATAATTAATTTAATTAGTGCAATTTCTTTAACCATAGAGAATAACTAAATCCTTCAGGACAATGTCACATCAGTGCACTGAACTCACTATGTTATCCATCTAACAGAGCCTCCACATGTTCTCACTGTAATTTCTCCTCATGAATGAATTTATGCTGCACTAATCTGAATGTTCGGGGGAAAATCAAACGCATTTTACTCACAGTACTCGAGCTGACTTACCTTTGTTTGAATGACGGCGAATTCACAATGTGAAGGCTTTAAAAAAAGCCAAATCTTGTACCCAGTCCTTGGTGAATTGGATGTGCGCCTCCAGACATTTATAATTACGAAATTGGTTCGCTGTGTATGCGCTGACTCCACAGACAAGGTACGAAAATATTTCAGGCGAAGTCAATAGCGGTTAGTCTTCAGGGTTTTTATCGAGCATGCATCGGTGGTGACTTGTGTGGACTTGGTACAGCTAAATATCCCAGAATGCATTTCGTCCAAAACTCTAACGCGGCAATGGCGGACGAGCGGGGCTGAAAACTTTTAAATATTATCATTATATTTTATATTTATATATATAAATATTTAAATACTATTACTCTTTCTGGGTCACAAAATAAACTTTTAAGTTATTTTCAAGCGAGAATGTAGCTGTGTAAACATCAAATCTGCTCGTTTATCAAGATATCATATATTTCCAAACGTGCTCCGTGACCCGCCAGCTCCATAGCAGACAGCGAGGTTGAGGATCACTAGAGCCGGCGAGAACAGCGGACTCCAGGCACATCGTTTTCAACCCCCCCGCGGTCTTTTCGCTACTCAGGTAAAACAAACCCCAGCAGCTGTCTATTGTACTAAAATAAAAATAAAGGCGTTCTAACATCTCACCTGCTTGTTTTTATTAAGACATACATGTACGCTATTTTTATTAATAGAGATTAAACAGGTTAAACATGATATATAAGTCACTTAGGTCACTTCTAAATGTTAATGTTTGGTTTATTTCAGTGTTTTATTTGTTCCTGAGTAAATCGGTTTGGCTGTGATTAAAGTTAAGCTTCATAACATATTACTCACAGCTAAATTAAGAGGGGACGGCACTAAAAACTCCGGACCTGTGACATCATCAACTACGCTGGTGTTCCAATTGTACAAATCGCGAGACCGTGCTCGCGTTCTCGGCAAGTCCGGTCTCGCCGAGAACGCGAGTATGTACTTGCATACTTAGAATTGAGAAAGGGCCAAGTGTATTTGTATTGATTCGTGGCCTGTTAAAATGGTGTTAAAATGGCTCCCACAATGCATTGCGGCGTGACGTCAACTCCAAAGCCGTATAGCGCCAAAAGGTCACACAGAGTTTATCTCACAAAACTAAGGAAAACAACTTTTTCTCATTTCTTGTATAATTTCTAAAAACCGAGCATCGCCTGTGTCGCTGACATGCACAGATCTAAATGTTTTCACCCCTACTGATGTTTTTAATGGTTTCTCAGTTTTTTTACAAGACAGAATCAAAGTAATATTTTGATTTCTCTATTCATAAAAACAAAACTGTCGAAATAAACATATGAGTGACACGAAGAGATAAATCAGCTGTGCCATCTATTTTTTGCTGCTCTTTGGAGGTTTGAAGTGTGTGTTTACTTTGTTGTGCTCTGTTTGCACTACTGTAATTTTGTATTTTGTAGATTCTTCAATTGATTTGAAAAACTATTTGACTTGGCTGTGAAGTTTATACTTATACGCCTCTGTTAGTTATTTCCAGAGCCTTAAGACCTGCACACAGGTTACATCTGTATCTTCTGTGAAATCCCTTCTTAAACAACTGGTTAATAAGAAGCCTTGATATTTACACACTGTTCTCTGTGGTGTTATATTTTCATCTTTATGTTCTCTATTCACTATATTCTCCCCATTTTGCCCTTTTCTATTTTCATTTACCTTTATGATTACCTTTTCAAACACTTCTAAGAAAAGTGCTACACAAACAAAGTTTCTTTTGAAAGTGAATATGCTTGTTGAGCCCTGGCTAGATGTTGAACAGGCACTATGCAAGGATCTAGAGATTTCAGACCTACCATTTATTAGCTCAAACATCAAAAGACATGAATGCTTTAAAAGTATCAACATCAGCTTTTCTCTAACAGCATGGTGGGAGTTTCTAAAAATAACGGAGTCTTCATTAATCCCATGCAAACGTACACCTATCTGGAATAACCCTGACATATTACAAAACAATAATATGATTAATTTCCCAGAATGGAGTTGTAAAGGAATTAAATACTTAGAACATATATTAGAGGGAACAGAATTTATTCCATTTGACAGACTAGTTGAACAATATGGGATCAACAAGACAAGGTTTTTAGAATATCAACAAATTAAATCCATAGTAAAAAAGAAATTTAACCTCAGTCAAGTTGAATTACAAACACCACTAAGTGCGGCACATTTTCTTACTCTTAAATCCCCCAAATTATTATCTAAAATATACAGAACACTTTCTAAATTAGATGAATCAATATCCCTTCCTACTGCAAAGTGGGAAGCAGATTTATCAGTCAACCTAGACCAAAACTTCTGGTCTCAGATTTGCTTAAAAACTTTTAAATTAATTAAAAATCCCAGTCTGCAATTAATACAATACAAAATACTTCATAGAGTGCACTATACAGGTCATCGGATGTTCAAGATGGGCTTTACATCTTCCAACAACTGCTCACACTGTCAAGGCAATACACCAGACAATTACATCCACGCTCTTTGGTTCTGTCCACCAGTGCAAAAGTTTTGGCGCGAGATATGTGAAGACTTATCAAAATGTCTGAAATGTAACATTCCAACCTCCCCCTTAGTGTGTTTGTTGGGCAGCTTAGATAATGTCACTTCAGAAAAGAATATAGCCCATATGATCTTCACTGCCCTATGCATAGCCAAGAAAACAGTCCTCATGAACTGGAAAAATAAAAATAATCTTAATTCTAACCAATATAGAAATTATCTATTAGATTACATTAGTCTTGACACAGCCTCTGCCACCACATCAGATCAATTGCTCTGGGCCCCTTTTATCAGCTCCATCACCTAGTGGGGGTGGGGGGTCATAGTTTGGTCCCGCCTTCACTGTTGTGATTGGTGAGGGGGTAGGGACAGGCTTAGGGCGTCGGGGGGTTCCCCGGAGGCATCTTCCTTGGGGGGCTCAACCCGGGGTAGCGGTCACGTCCGGTTGAGGGCTCTGTTGGCTCTCAGGTGACTGTTTCCTCGCGGCTGCGTGCAGCGGGGCTAGGGGAGGGTCTGTGCTGACGGACGTGGGTTACTGACCTGGCAACCTGGCTGCCCCTGGGTGGGTCCGGGATGGGCGTGAGGTTCTGGGGGTGCTCCGTCTCTGGGCGGGGGCCCGGGCCGGGCCTCGGGGGCTCGGGTCCTGGTTGGTGTGTTGCCGGGGTTGTGGGCGGGTGGGTGCATGGGGGCCCGGCCCTGGAGCAGGGTGCCGCCGGTGCATCGAGCCGCCTGGGGGGCTCTTCAACTGGTGGGGGGGATGGTCACATCTGGCAGGAGCTTTCTTCTCTCAGGAACTCTCTGCAGGAGGGGGAGATACAGGAGAGGTGGAGGAAGATCTCAGCCTGGGCGTTTACCGTCTTATGTAGTCTGGAAGATGTGTGGTTGGTGGGGTGGGTGCAGTTTTCTCTGTGGTGGGGTTGGGTGGACTGTCCAGGGCTCTGTGGAGCCGGGGGGCGCTACTGCACTGGGCCCCGGTCTGATGGGCCTGGGCCCCCCTTCCCTGGCGGGTCGCGGAGGGTGGGAGTGCCTACTGGGGTCAGCGGGGGAGCTGGCCCCAGGGAGGGGTTACCTGCCCCTCCCTTCCTTCCCTCCCCATCTCCAGCTGCCTCCCTCTTCCCGCTCCTCCACAACCACCCACACATGCAGGGCCTTGGAGTGGGGGTATGTCACCAGGGTGCAGAGGAGGCTACCCCCCCCCCTGTCCCCTTCTGGCTGCCTCTGCCTCAATTTTATCCCACATCTTAGACATTCACATTATTCACACTCTCATTACACATACATATAGGATCTTGGGGGTGGGCACAATCACGGAGTCCAAATCACCATCAGGGTGTATACCTCACCCCTGACGTCGTTGCCCACCTCTCAATTTTAAATACACTTAGTCATTGAGGGTTAGCAGGAGGGACTATGCGCTTACCTGCTGCTCCTTGGCAGGTAGCTCCATGCCCTCCTGGGTTTTAATTGCACCTTAGAACACATATGCATCAACACTACAATGAGCGGGTGGAGGGAGGTTTGGAGTCTTCTCCCACCCCCATTCTCTGCGGCCTGCTGGAGCGGGAGGGCTAGTAGGAGGAGTTGGCCGTCCGACTGCGGTCTGGGGTGTGGGGCCTCCCTGCTGCTGCGGAGTCGGGGTGGTCTGCCTCTCCCCACCGCAGGGAAAAGGGCAACACCACCTGGGTCTGGGTGCAATTCCCCCCTCCAGGGGCAAGGGTACCTAGACCCGGATTGTAGAGTACGCTTGGGGAGTGTGATTGTGTGTACAGCGTCTCTTTATGTCTGTCTCCACGTTGGTTGAGTGTGGAGTGAGTGCATATGAGAGCATGAGGGTGGGAATGGATGTTTGTGTCTGTGTGTGCCTGTATGTCTGTGTCTATATGTCAGGTTGGGTATCAGACGCCACCTCTCTGGGGACACCTCAGGCCCTCCAAGGTTTGGAGGCCTATCTCCACCCACCACCACTTCCCCTGCCGGTGGCGGACTCCCTCAGGTGTCGGTGTGTTGGTGGTTCTTTGTGTCTGGGGGTGGGCGTCCGGGTACACACCGGCTCACTCCTTGGCGGCCGCTTGTCGGGGCCTGGGGCCTGGGGCTCGCTCGGGCCCCCTTTGGAGGTGGGGTGCCCCCGGCCTCTCGGCCTAGGGCTCGGTCACTCAGGCGCAGCTGGGGGCCGGCGGAGCTCACGGGCGCGTCACTGCAACCCCCCCTGGCTTCTGCTCCGCGGCTGCTGAGTGAGCCCTCATCTGGGACTCTCCTCAGCTCTTACTGGAACAGTGGCGCGGCTGCCCCTCTGATGGTCTTCCATGGTCTTTTGTGTTCTGGGGGCCTCTGGATGTCTGGAGTTTTGATCTCCTCCATACCCGCTTCACACCCTGGAGGACGGGGCTGAGGCCCCCCCACACTCCCTAGCAGATCATTACATGGAGAAACCTTTGGAATGCAAGCATGCTGATCCACACAGGTATGCACACATGGGTATTCACAGACGCGGACTAAAGCTTTCTTGGCTGCTGCCTCAAAGCACACTGTGCGCTGTCTATCTTGCGTGCTGCACAATATTGTTTATTACTTAGTAAATACTGATATCTATGACTAGCTAGTTTATTGTGATGGTGCTTTGTTTTCTCTATTATTATGTTGCTCTTTGTTGTTTGCTGTCTCCTCTGTTTGTTTGTTTGTTTGTTTGTTTGTTTTTTCTCCATACAGGTGACCCAGGAGTTTTTTTTTTTTTTGTCTCTCTTCCCCCCCCTTCTCACCGTCTCTTCTCCCCTTTGGTTTTCTTTCTTTCTCTCCCCCTCTCTCTCTCATTCATTCCCCCTGTCCTATTTATTAAAAAAAAAAAAAAAAAAAAAAAAAAAAAAAAACAACATAAATGAGCATATTAAACAAAAAAAAAAAAAAAAAAAAAAAAAAAAAAAAAAAAAAAAAAAGAAAGTGAATATGCTGTTACAATATTGGATTTATTTTAACGTTTTAACAGGTGTTGCTTTCTTTCAAAGAGTGTGGTTTTCATTTTGGAAACAAACTTGTGAAATGTTCAGCCAAGATTCATGGAGGCGTTCTGGTGCTTTCACAGACTGGTTAGTGTGTTAAAAAAGGAAAAATTAGCTACACGAGTGGCTGAAGAGAGACCGGAGACTAACTGAGATGAAACGAGAAGCTGCGTATTTGAGAAACATGTTTAGATGTCTAAAGTCTGCTGTTTTTCCACTTACCTCTGGAGTAAAACACACATGCAGGCACATTATAATGAGCCATCTCGGCTACAGCGCTAAACACAGTGTAGTGATACAAGATGTCATTAAACCATTAACAGCCCGCTGATATCTGTGTTCATCTGTGTTTTGTTTCAGACTGAATGTTTTTCCTCTAAGAGTTGGAAATTCTGCATATTCTGCTTCCCCAGCATGGGCGTGCCAGTAACCGATCAAACTACTTTTTAGGTTTGTAGAGCTTTTTGCACCCCAGGTAATCTGCAGCCATCAGAAAATTGTTTTATGTGATCAAAAAGTTCAATGACTCGCTTCCACTTCAAGATCATCTTCTCCTGCCCCTCTGAGAGTTTCTTGGCCACACAAAGTCTTCACTCACCGCCTGCATAACCACCAGATTTGTGTTCTACTACATCCTCTTCCTCAAAAGAAATTTCAAGCTAAAGTATCGACAGTGGAGGAGATTCAGTGCGCATCACAGGCACAAACTCAACGGGAGTGATCGCGGCTTCCAGAGAGCGATCTATAAATAGCAGCTGTGCTGAAAGCGGTCTGGGTGTGCACGGGAAGATCATCTGCCAAATTTAAATCCAGTAAGGATTTTGGATTTTTATGGGTCAATTCCCAGAACTCTTTAGTCATATCTTGATCGGTATCTTCGTGCGCACATCTGGATCGCTTCCAGTGCCGGGGCTATTTTTAGGCCAACTTTAACCAGCTTTCATGTTAAGAATCAACACTCATGACCAGAACCAAAGACTAAACAGCAGCTTTGAGTCGAAGATCCAAGGTGTCCAAACCTGTGGACACCTCCCCTGACCCACTACCACAGGTAGTGGGTCAGGGGAGGTGTCCACAGGTAGTGGGTCAGGGGAGCGACATGCGTGGCAGTGGCACTTTCATTCATTCATGGAGTTGTGCATTCATCCGAGCACGGTAAGACCATCAATGAAGAGACTGAGGGAGATATTCAGCACTAACCACCTGAACTGTGGCAGATGCCATCATGCACCATCATAAGGATCTTGGCTTCATCTAAATTCCTCAAAATTAGTTTTAAGACTTGGCATTTTGACAAAGCGAAGGAGATCCAGCAGACAAGTGCAAGAACAAAACCAAGACTCAGGCTACGTCCACATGTACATGGGTATTTTTGAAAACACAGTTTTTTCTATGTGTTTGGGCCTGCACTACTGTAAATGCTGTATAGAAAATCATACTGTACAAGACAATAATTATAGTTCTACAACTGTTTTTTAATAATTGTATATCTAAAATCTGCTATAGCTTTTCATATTTATAACCATACGTATAACTTGTTCATAGCTTGTACACTCACTACAGTTATAGCCTGTACATACTTACAGTTATAATATATTCATAACATACCTTCATACCGAGTACATTGTAACACATCTATAATAGATCTATATTCTGTAACATATCTATATTATTGCTAAAGCACTTCTGGATGGATGCAAACTGCATTTCGTTGCCTTGTACTTGTGACATGTGCAATGACAATAAAGCTGAATTCTATTCTATTCCATTCTATTCTTTCGTCCACACGTAAATGGCGTTTTGTATCACTGAAAATGGAGATTTTTGAAACCTCTTTTTTGCGTTTACATTTGGACAAGAAAAACTGAGATTTAGTCACAGAACATCAGAGGTGTGCGCCGTTTTTGACATCACGCTGTGCGTCACGTTATTGTTTGCATGACATGAATTTGTACAATGGCGGATAGAGACAAAATACTGTTGCTGTTAACATTACTATCTGCAGTTTTTACACTCTTACATATACACATGCAGTTAGTGTCCCTCCATTTAGAAAGACCACTTCTGTGCGCCATGTTTAGCCACTTCTGATTGGCCAACATTTCTACACGGTTAGGATTATTTTGCCACCTGTTGCTTTGGCGTGTTCTCGACAGCGTTTGACTTCATTTTTTGGGCTTACGTGTGGACGGGATGTTTTTTTTAAACGTTTACAAAAATACGACGTGTGGACGTAGCCTCAGTGTCAAAAACAGTCCACCCTAGGAGATGACCTTCATGGGAAACCAAAGAGACAAATGAAACCAGCGGACGAAAGCATCGTTGGGCCACCTAATGATTTTTTATGGGCGGAGTCACAGAACTTTGTGGCCTTTTATAATTCTTCAAATGTAGCCGTCTTATATTTTCTTATCCGTTATTGACTAATTTGTTTTCACTATTCTTACATCTTTGAATTATGACCGTAAACTTAGGTTTTCCAAAACTGACATCAAATTATGGGATTCCGATCATTTCTACTTAGAAACAATGTTTTTAATCGCCACTGTAATAAAAGAGACCAAAAGACTGGACGACAGGTAGGCCATAATTAAAGTTGTGTTGCTAGGCAACCCCCTCAAAAAGTCCTGACAAAACACAAATTCATGTGTGTTTGCAGCTTACGCACAACCACGAGGCTGTCTGTGCTACAGCCCAAATCTGGCCAGATCTCAGCTGGAGGTAAATGCCGTCTCTACAGAATCAAATTTTTACAAGGAGAAATAAACGGACGGATGAGACGAGGATGGAAGGCAGGAAGAGAAGAAAGGAGGGGAGATGGGGAACGAGGCACGTGTCTGAAGGAAGGAGTGAAGCGTTGGAGTGAGGAGACCGGAGGAGGTGAAGGAGGGGAGGGTTTCTAATTTGAGAGGTGAAATGAACGGGAAATGATCGTGCAGAGAAACAGGTGAAGAAAATGTAATGAGAAGATGACTCGGTGGGGGGAAAAAAGACAGGCGACAGATGCAGAGGAATGCGAGAGGAAGCGCGAATGAACCATATGCGTGAAGCACCGTCCTCACTCCCCTTTCTCTTCCTTTTTTTTTTTTTTTTTCTTCACACAGACTCCATTTTCCTTCACATATTCTCACACACCTTTTTTCCCTCTTTTTCTTTCCATACAGGCACTTGTGTACAAAAAAATACCCTTACACTCATCCATCTACAACACAAAAAAGCACAGACAAACACACACATCCATGCACAAAACGGGCACTCACACGGGTGAGTGAATGAGCTGAAAAGAGTCCTTATCACTGCAGCAGCTGCCAGTCCATTCATATCATTATAATAACTCTGAATGACACTAATGAGGAATACACACCATGAATAGACCAGGATGAGACTTACTGTGTGTGTGTATAATAACTAGTACACATAATAAATGGGCCAGAAGGAAATGCCTTAAATATATGTTTGTGCAAGTGTGTGCAAGTGTGTGTGTGTGTGTGTGTGTGTGTGTGTGTGTGTGTGTGTGTTTTCCTGTATGAATAAACACAATAAGTAATCAGAGAGAGACAGAAAGGGAATGACTAAAATGAAAATGGGCAGGAGAAAGGGAAATGTGCCAAAATTAACTTCACAGGAAATCCATTTTAACTCAGAAAGTAAAGAAAAGTAAATACCAGAAGCACTTATTGATTCAAAACTGAAAAAGTTAATTGACCTGTTATGTAAGAGACCATTTAAAACTATGAATGCAAAGATGAATAATAGAGAAGTGACAAAATAAGCGATCGGGGGGAAAAAACCCTCATTATCCAACTCCTGCTTAAATTCTAGGGTTACATAATCAGTACCAAAACTTAAAAAAAAATACCACAATCATCAACCAGTTGTCACTATAAACCATATTTGAAAGATGGAAGTAGCTTAAAGGTGAAATCACTGCTCAAGTGCCCTAAACATGCATTCTTTCTAATGACAACCAGAGGTTAGCCCTTCTGGTTTCAAATATTAGTCAAGATGTTAGAAAGTCTATGAGAAACAAATCTACTGAGATCATCAAGTGAGCGCTAAACACTATCCTGATGAGTTTATGGACGCATTTGCTAGTTTTAGTGTTGCTTAATCCAAAATGCTTATTCTATAAATTGTTATCTCCACTGGCTCAAAAAGGAAGATAAAGCAGGGTATGTTCTGCAGTACTGTGCAAAAGTCTTGGGACACCCCTCATTTGTTTGCATTGTGCTTGCAAACAGGCAGACTTTCATGTACGTTTTTCCCAAGCTGCCTTGAGTGAGAGTTCGAGGCTTTCTGAAGGCCTTCCAAAGCTTTTGTTGAACATTGGCTGCTTTTTCATTCATTTTCAGTCCAGTGCTTGTACCTGACTGTTTTCAGGTGAAAGGATGAAGCAGTGTTGTTTCTACACATCTTCTGTTTGCTCATCGGAAATGGTTTCAATGGAAATGTGTCTGTCAAGAAGCCATTCTTAAGGAAGGAAGACAGAGATAAAAGGCAGAGGTATCCCAAATTACACAAGAACTGGACTAATGTTCAGTGGCACCAAGTTGTATCGGGTGATGAGTCCAAATGTGGAAATATTTGGTTCAAATTGTCATCAGTATGTATGGAGGAGATCAGGAGAGAGAACAGCGAGTCTCCACAGCATCTGTAAACCATAGTGGAACATAGTGTACCATCAGATCTTAATCATCATGCATACTGTCGGGTTGGCAAAGGCATTTTTCACCGTGCCAGCAATCCCAAACACTCTGCCAATGCATACCAAAGCATACCTGAACTAAAAACATACAGTGCAGCACTATAAGTCATGGACTGGGCTCCCCAGTCCTCTGATCTCAACATCACTGAGGAAGGGTGGGATCATCACATCGATTTGATTTTAAACATGAAACAAAAGGCAGCCAACATCCAAAGATGATCACTCACAGAACCTCAGACCGCTACAGTTTCAATTATGCATTCATACAGCACTTAATTCCATGCAGTTAAAGAACTTTATCTATTTTACATCCATGTCCAATTTAGCATCACTAATTAATTTAACATGAATGTCTTTGGGTCTGCTAGAGTCCCCAGAGGAAAGAGAGAACATGCAATCTCCACAGAGAAAGGCCCAAACCAGAGTTCAACCGACCTCTTTCTTGCTGATAATCGTTGCGATGCCCATTTGGGACAGAAAATCTGGGACAGTAGTAGGGAAAAAGTGGTTTGCTATAGGTTTGGCCTCAGTATTAGTCTGAGGTGAGTATTGAAAAACACAATACTCTGGCCCTTACTGAATCAATACAAGAGAAAATTTTGTTCAATATTTTGGTACACATATCTAACAATATAAATATGGTGTGATAAGATGGATTGTAGCAGAAGTGAGGATTCAAATGCAAAGATGCAGAGAGTCAAACAAAAGGTGAGCCATTTATTATTATCTGTTAACCGTTTAGGTCCATACAAAACTCCAAACAGGGGAAAACACAGAATCCAAGAGAGCACAAGTAAATTAGGAACATTAAGAGTAATCTAGGACTTTAACTATGAATTAAGGCACATGAACAGGGGTAAGCAGAAAGAACAACATAGTACAACACAACACAGAACATGAGGAAACTGAGACTTTAAATACCCACAGACACAGAGGGCAGTTAGACAGAGTGGAAACACCGGGGCAACAAGAAACAGCTGAAACTCATCGAGGGTAATGAGACAGGTGAAGTAGGTGAAGTAAAAACCTAGAAACATGACACAGAAGACAAACAGCTATCAAGGTAAAACAGGAAGTGACTGACTATACAGAGCACATACCTTTAAAGTTAATACAGAAAGCATAAGAGAGAAAGCCCCTAACCCCCAACCAGAATACGAAGTTAAATGGACAAGAACTGAAACAAAAAACTAAAGGCTCAAGATACAAACTCAAACATAAACAATAAAACTCAACCGGAAGTGTCATGATCTATCATCTCATGATACTTCCGGTTGAGTGAACGCTGGCGCGACTTGCTGCCGCTACTCACCGCTATCTCTGTCGCTACCGGATTCCTGTCCTGTTCCTGTCTCTACGGCCCACCGGTGTCTCTGTCTCTGTCCGGTTGTTCCTGTCCGTGATGTGGCCTCTCAGGATCTATGCACTGTCTGTGTGGGTCTGGATCTTTATGTCATCGATCTACCGACTCGGCACTGGGCTCCATCAGTATACAGCTGATGAGCTCCTCCGGCTCCGCTTCTCCCTGGCTGCTCTTCATCTCCACACGGACATTGCCTTCCTCCCTCGCCGAAAGTGCGTACATCGGGGCTCCCGTCTGTATTTCCATCAGGATAATTCCAAGCCAATTCAGTCCTTCTGGTCCACCTCTGGTCGCTCTCAACGGAACCCCAGCAGGTCTGTTGACCACAATGTTTTGGCTAACCTGCCTAGGTTGGCCAACACTCTCATCCAGTCCGACAGTACTTCCGTCAACTTCGGCCTGCTTAATATCCGTTCGCTTACGAACAAAGGACATCTCATCCAGGATCTCCTGTAAGTTTGACTTTTTCTGCTTGACTGAGACATGGCAACAGCCCAATGACTTTTCGCAGCTCAGCGACTCCACCCCCCCGGGGTTTGTTTACACCTGCCAACCTCGTGAGTCCGGCCGTGGTGGTGGCCTCGCGGTAATTTATCACAAGAACTGGAAAGTCTCACCGCTGTCTGTCCCTACCTACAGCCCCTCTGAATCTGTTGTTCGTCAACTTTCAGGACCTGCTCCAACTGTCATAGCTGTCATTTACCGCCCCCCAAAATTAAATTCTGTTTTTATAAGTGACTTTGCTGATCTGCTGACCAACCTAGCTACTGTTTCCCCTAATATAATATTGCTGGGTGACTTCAACGTCCACATGGATAACTGTGATCATCCTCTAACCAAGGACCTTTTATCCTGCTTTGATAGCTTCAGCCTTAAACAATACATAAACTTCCCTACCCACACTAAGGGCATCTACACCTAACTGATAATAAGCTTTACGAACAGTTCCAGTCTGGCTTCCGTCCTCTGCATAGCACCGAAACTTCTCTTATAAAAATAACAAACTATCTGTCAAGGCGCGGCTGTGTGGCAGGCAGGAGGAGGACCCAAACGCAAAACTCACAGACACGGAGATGAACTCAAAATCACAGCTTTAATGCTGGAGTGGCAGAACATAGGAAATACAAAACTAAACTGGGAAAAGTAAACTAACATACGCGAAGAGACACAGGGAGATCCACACAACATGAGGGACGACGTCACACCGACTCAGAGAAACACAGGGTTTAAATACACTGGGGAGTAACGAGGGGAATGAGACACAGAAGGAGGGCACAGCTGGGAGAAATCAGGACTGACGAGACAAGCAAAGCAGGACACATTCACATAAGAAACGGACCTTCAAAGTAAAACAGGAAGTATCACACAGAGACGCGAACTTGACACAGTGGAGACAGCAACTAAGAAATACAGAGACATAAACCATAAGGCAGAGGTCTAAGAACCAAAATACACAGGGAAATACTCAGCTGGGAACACAAGAGACTAGACTAGAGAGAGTAACAAAAAACCAACCATGAGAACATAATGCACAATGCAGAGTGACAGAAAACAAGAAACTCAAACATGCAAAGACACAATTACACAGAACAGAGGGGACACAGAGAGACATGAAGGGCAAGGGATCAAAACTAGAAGCCATAGAATAAATCACACACACAAGTACAATAATACGAAAATCACAAAGAACTAAAAACACTGGGTCAGGAGACCCAGGACCGTGACAGTATCTTCTTATGGCAGCTGATTTTGGTCTCCTCTCCATCCTTATTCTCCTTGATCTGAGTGCAGCCTTTGACACCATCTCTCATCCCATTCTTCTTAGCAGATTAGCTTCTATTGGTCTCTCTCATACTCCATTAGCCTGGTTTAAATCATACCTGTCTGACTGCACTCAGTTCATTCAATGAAAATCCTTCACTTGTTAGCCTTCTCCTCTATCTACTGGGGTGCCCCAGGGATCTGTCCTCGGGCCCCTCCTTTTCATCATTTACCTTCTTCCACTCAGACACATTTTTCGTAAATATAACATTCAGTTCCACTGCTATGCCGATGACACCCAGCTTTACCTCTCTATCAAACCCGATTCTACTCTTCCTCCACCCTCCCTCACCCTCTGCTTAGCTGAACTCAATTCCTGGTTCTCCTCCAACTTCCTTAAACTCAACAGCAATAAATCAGAACTTCTCCTGGTCGGCACTAAACGATTGCTATCCAGAATGAACGATTTCTCTCTCACTATCAATAATACGTTGATCCCTATCTCTCCCTCTGTGAAAAGCTTGGGTGTCATTCTCGATAGCACATTATCCTTTAATTCACACATCAATAACGTCACATGTGCAGCATACTTTCAACTCCGTAACATCAATCGCCTCCGCCCTTTCCTCACTCCTCATGCCACTGCCATTCTCGTCCATAATCTTGTTATCTCTCGAATTGATTACTGTAATTCACTATTATTTTGCCTTACACAAAAATCCATTAACAAGCTCCAACGTGTCCAGAACTCTGCTGCCCGTATTATTACTAGGACTTCGTCTACCCACCACATCTCCCCAATCCTGAAGCAGCTTCACTGGCTCCCGGTTAAATTTCTCATTCATTTTAAAATAATCCTTTATACATTTAAGGCTATTCATTCTCTCTCTCCACCATACCTCTCCGATTTAGTACAGATGAACTTCCCATCTCGGTGCCTCAGATCTTCATCTTCTCTTTCTCTCTCTGTTCCTTCCGCTCGTCTGATTACATGGGGGGGGGCGGGGCTTTTAGTTGCTCTGCCCCCTGACCTCAGAAACATTACTTCATTCCCTCTTTTTAAGTCCACCCTCAAAACTCACCTGTTTAAAATTGCTTAAAGCCTCTTTAAACCTCTGTATACTCTTAACTTTTATCTGTTATTCTTATCATTGTGTATATTTCCAGTTTTTGTGTTTTTATTTGTTGTACAGTGTCCTTGGGTGCTCTGAAAGGCGCTATTTTTAAATAAAATGTATTATTATTATTATTATTAAAACTAAGACTCAAACAGAACATCCAATGAGAAACAAGAAAAGTCCTAAAACTCAGAACTCCAGGTCCAGGACTGGGGACCATGGTAGATGGTTCCTTCCTTCCTTCCTTCCTTCCTCACTTGGCCTACTTGCACATCCAGTGGACAGATGTAGCTACAGCTCCATACAGCAGCAAGAAAACAGCAAAGTTAATCCTATTAGTGAAATTAAGCTGGGGAGGTGGGACTCTGTACTGTAGTTAACTGTGTTCCCAATATGTAACTGTATACTGGTGAGATAGAAATCTCGCTGTAACTATCATATCCGTAAATGACATTAGCAAAAGCCTTTGTAGAACCAACCAAGATCTCTGGGAAAACAGGGGTGATCGACCTGAATATTTAAAGAAACGCCATCCAACCAGGTTGGAAGATGAAATTAATTGTTCCCAATAAATCCCAATTCAGTTGTACTAGAGAGGCTTGAGACACCTTCAACTTTGTTGATTAAGCGTTTTCCTTTTTCCGTTAACACTCGGTCCATCCCTCGTGTGTTGGCTCGTGTGCTTTGTATTGTGCTTGTATTGTGTAAAAGCATCAACGAGCTTTGCCAGCAGGAAAATAAGCTCCTGGTAGGGACACCCACGCTGGACAATTCAAAAGGTACAGGAAAGGCAATTTTGGACCACCTCTTTCAGAGGCTGAAGGGCTAGGAGGCTAACACAACCAGACTGAAAAAAGCAAAACTGTTACACAAACATTGAAGGCAAAGTCAAAGCAAATAGACCTGAACACGGAAGGGCTTTCCCCATGAAGGAGCATGACGTGCTGCAGGAAAAGCCTGACACATGGTGCAGGGTCACTGAAACAGAAATGCAGTGAAACTGATACTCCCAGAGGGATTTGGGGAAGATTGCCCAGAGCCAAGTGCACTGGCGAGGAGCTGTCAGTGGCCTATATGCTCCACGTGGGCCAAAGATGCTTAGAATAGAAATTTACCTTATTCCCTGACCCCTTTACAATAGTGGACAGTCAAATAGTACGAAAGGTCCAATTAATGAGGTCAGAGTTGGCAGTTTGAATCAATTCATTTGGGTTATGAATGTGTAAAATTGATGTGACTATTTCTGTTACAAATTATGTAAAAATAAATGTAAATATCACAAATATTTATATTTGTTTTTATATGACAAATATATCCAATAAACCCCAGATAAACTCTTTGTGCAACAGCATTCTTCCAAAACAGTTTTTTTTGCCTTCATCGTGTAAAAGCATCGGTCTATGTCGGTAGTTTTTTGGCCTTCAGCATGTGGGTAGTTTTTTAACTTATCCTCCCAAAGGCCTTTCCTTTTTCTGTAGTGGGTGTGAAATGCGCTGTAAACAGCCAGACACAGAGAGAAATTCTTAACACCATGAATCAAAGCTGACCACAGCTGATCTCCACCTGTAGACATGGTGGCTCTGGGAAGTTTGCTTCCTGCCTTTTCACAGAGGACAGCAGATGCAGTCAGCCTGAATTCAAAGCAGCAACAATGCACAGCACTGGCACCCAAGAATAAAGGCAAAACCAGGTATAAAAACCTCAAGCTGAACCTGCAGCATCATCTAAATACCCACTGTTGATTCACTGTTGGTTAATAAAGGGTGTATTTCTTGGTAAAGCGAGGATTGCAGGTTTAAATGTTTTTTAAATGTGTTTTTGCTCTTTTGTTGGAATTTGTTGATACTCTTTACACCTGGTATCTTTCTGTTCTTCCTTGGCAAGATGAATTCCCTGCAGAAATCTCAACCAGGCTTCTGACAGCTGCTGTCCACAAAAACTTCTACTGTGGAATACTTTTCTGAGCCTCCATCTTCACACAGAGTTTCCCCTCATTCCTCAGCTTATTAGGCAACAAACAGACTCACAGCACATGGGTTATGTGTTAACGTTAATGTGGGTTTTAACTTTTCACCTGGCTGAAAAAACACCTCACAGAACGTCAGGGAAGAAGACTAATACCTGTGTGCCACTCACAGGGTGATGCAAACCCAGAGAAAGAACACACAGGAAACCCAGCAGGTTAACAGACAAAAGTAAAGCAAGTGCTGAAAGCTTTGTGGTAAATACGCTAATAAGAACAGCTTTCATCAGCTTGAATTGGAGCAAATTCATCCAAACAGCAAACATTAAATTCCTCGTTGAATCTATGTGTGTATATGTGTGTGTTACGCATTTTTCTGGCTGTGTTCCCAGGAAACAAACTGTGGTCAAACGAAGGTAATTAAAAAGAAAAACTCATTAAGAGTGAGACACGCCCACCACATTTCAGCCTCCCCGTCTCGCTCACATGCACACACACACGCGCACACACACACACACACACACACACACACACACACACACACACACACACACACACACTTCTGCCTCACTTTGCAGTTCTCCATCTGTCATACGCACTTGTATGGATGCAACATGTCTCTCTCTTGCACGCACACACACACACACACACACACAGTTCATTGATTTTCATTGTTTCATCCATCCATCTTTCTGACAGTTACTCCTCCCCTCCTATGACTCAACTCCCCGAGTGTGTGTGTGTGTGTGTGTGTGTGTGTGTGTGTGTGTGTGTGTGTGTGTGTGTGTGTGTGTGTGTGTGTGTGTGTGTGTGCGCGCGCACATTTGTATATCTGAGGCGTCCTGTTTGTTCAGAGTTCTCTGCAGACATTTTTAACACAGTGAAGTGGGATGAATTTCTTTGTGATAACTGACAGTTTGATGGGCGGTTGGTGTGTGAGGAGCTGCATTTTGACTAAAGCTGCATTTGAATCTGAGTAAACTTGTTTATGATGCGGTGAAATGGAACAATGTTGATCACACAGAAAAGAACGTAGTGGTTCATGGCTCGAACAATCAATACGTTTTTCTTGTTTTTGTTTTATTCTATCTGCCAAATTAAATGTCAAAGGTTTTTCCACGTTTAACATCAACTCAGGAGTGAGCAGAATAGCTTTTAGCAGATTTCAGGTCATAGTATTTGTTATTTGGTCCTTTCGGTCCAGCCACTTCATCCACATTTCAAACTGAAAGAGCTGATAAACGAATGCTACAGTCACACTTGAGAAAACCGTGGTTGGAGACAGCAGCATGACCAAACTTACTGCGGCTGTGTGCAATAAACTTGGAATTGCTTTGCCTTTGAAATTTTTGCTCCTGAAGATGGGGACCAAGTTGCTGTCTTCAAAGGAGTTTGGTGCATCTACACAGCGATTAAACGACAGTGAGACACATCAACCCCTACATTCAGTTGAGCGACAAGCTTTTAGTTCTGAAACAGGTGAGATATTAGCTTTAGGATAGTTATTTAACTGTAAAATGGTATGGGCTCTCAGCAAACTTGTATATGGAAATATAACCAGAATACAATCAGTTGAGTCTTACAGAGATGCATCACAGATTCATTTTGCAGACTGGCTCAAATAGATTGCAAAGTGTTGGCATTCTGCTTCTCTTTATAAATTAGACTATTATTATTTGCAGACTTTTGTCAGTCTGTCTGAGAGTGATTGTAGTCGGTCCAAGTCAGACTGCCATTGTTTGGATACAGGCTGCCCTCCCCTCAGGCAACCTGTGCAATCGCTTTGCAATCAAAAGCAGTAATGCAGAAGTTGAGGGTGTTGCATGCTCAACCTCTAAGTCGACCGCAACTTAGAGGTTGAGCATGCAAACAGTTGGCGTCAGTTGCCGAATGCAAAAAAAAAAAAAAAAGTCAATGCAATCACCGCATGGAGGTTACCATTCTCCTGAATTAGGCCTTATCTAAAACTAAGGCAAAAAAGAAGTGTGAATACTGATTATCATGGTATGAAGTGTTCACAAACATAAAAACTCCAACAAGCATTCATTGCATCAAATCATTGCTAGAGTAAAGGTTTCAAATTGTGCACAGCACACTGTGCAGAAACAGGATCAGCGGTATCCAAAGCATGATCAGGTGAAACAAAAGTGACCACCAGAAAAATCAATGCATCGGCTTTCTCTCAGCGAGGGAAAGAAAAATAACTTAATCACACAAAAACTCCTGCCAAAAGAAAGCTGTGTAGTAGCGGTCCCAGAGGACGCGCAGTGCATCTAAACCACTCCTCGGGAGGGGAAACAAGGCCAAACACTTGAGTTGGGCTAAAACAGACCAGCATGATGGAAACGGACATTTTGACTGATGATTGTCGCTGTTACAGAAAGAGAACGATACCGCAGTGTATCAAATCCACTGTGAAGAATGGCAGTGGGAATATTCAAGTCAAGTGGGACACAAGCACAGAATATTATAGCGAGTAGAAGCAGCACTGCATTTTCCATTTTCCACTTTTATCTTTGTGGATATGGATTCATCCTGCAACAGCATAACGAGCTCAAACCTCAAAGTTTTGACTTCCTAAAGACCAAATACAGCGACTGTCACAGTGTGTCTTTCTTCCACCTGACCTGAACCCTGTCAGGCATTTGCAGGGCACTTTAAGACTTGGAAGACTAAACCTTCCTGATGACGTAACCAGAAGCTCTTTGGAGCTTTGTCTGTGAGGGTATCACTCCAACAGAAGAAAAATGCTCCATAAAAAAAACACATCAATAAGAATTAATCAGAAAAACAAAACATCCGAACATGTTTAAAATTTAAGTCAGTTTCAGATGAGTGGAAGTAATGATTTCTTAAATTAATCAGTAGGAATATTACACCATGTAAATGTTTTAATATTCTTTCTTTCCAAAACTAGTGTTTCCAAACTAAAGACGTCCACTGCAGGAAGTGTGTTTCTAACAAAACTCGACAACAACACTAAACCCTAAACCGGTGATAGAGATCTATATTGAGGTAGCTGATGCAACTTGTGTCAAAGAGATAAAATAGGTGTTGAGGAGGACAAATGCATCACATTTATGCACGACAAACTATTGTTATGATTCAGTGTTAGTTTTATGTGTGTGTCTCCTCCCACCAGAGGATGGATGGGTGTTTTTTCCTTTTCTTTTTTAGAGGGTGGACACCTGCGCGTGCCTGCTGAGTTGTTGGGTGGAGTTTGTTCCTGTCCTGGGACTGGATAATTGGTTGATCACCTCCAGTATTTAACCACCAGATGACAGCCACCTGGCCCCCCTCTCCCAGCCGCCACCATCCACAAAGAGCCTGTGTTTTTGATTTGTTGTTACATAGAGTGTTTTTGCCAATTGGTTCGCAAGTTTAACCTCGTGTGTGTGTCTGGCATTAGAGCCTTGGTCTTGTAAATAGATTTGTAAAGTAGCATTTGTGTACCTTTTTTTTCACCGTGTATATATTGTTCACTGCAGCAGCCTGGTAGGCGTGAGAAGCCATTTGGGGAGTTTTGTTTATTATTTTGGCATTGCTCACTGCTGAAGCAAATAAACGGCTGCGTAGCACTTTAAAAGGTACTCCTGTTTTTGCTCTTTCTTGGGTGGTGCGTGAGTGAGGGCCAATTTCTTGTTGCGTTCAATGCACGTCTAGACTTAAAACATAACACTATTATCGATTATGTCAATGTGCATCAGTGCAACTAAACACCAAATGGTTGACCCATAAATGAGAATGACTTCAGTGAAATAAAATGGGTGCATCTAACTGCAGCCAGTGTCTGATGATGCCGTAAGACCTCAAAACAAGTGCAAAATGGATCAGAGTTCATTGGTGGGCACAGATTTTTATATGCACAGTGTCTCTTATGAAGGGAAGCAGATAAATGTTAGTACATTCCATTCAGGCAGACAGAAGGCCGGCCGCTGTAACAGTCTAGCAGCCAAAGATAACAAAAAAGAAAATATGCAATAAAAAATTATAGTCAGACACATACAATTTACATACCATCTACGTGCTGCCACGCCCCCATTTCTCTGTATAAGGAAATACGTTTAGAAGGTCAAGTCTCAAGGTGAACGGGAGAAAGCAAAGTCCAACTGAAGAAACAAAAAAAAGAAGCGCTTTAAAAACCTGTATTAATCATTTATTAACTAACTTTAATTAATCATTGTCACCATGTGTAAAAAGAAAGGCAAAGTTAAGGCTTAAATGCCAGAAGATCTAAATACCATTTACCCTGAGACGTTTACTGTGCCGCATGTTAAAGAAAGGTTTGACATCAGAGATGACAACAACGCTAAAAAAACTGAACAAGGCAGTGAGATAGTGCCAAGAAATAAGACTGTACGGGACGACGACCAATTGTTTTTAGTTGGAGTAGTCATCAGTCTAAAGATGTTTGTTTACAAAACCTCTGCATAGCTTTCACTTTTTCATACGCATGATCTGAGGCATTTTAAATGGCTCTAACTGTTTGTCTTATTTCATCTATACTGTAGTTTCTTTTCGGTCATGCCTAGTTTACAGTTTTAGTTCATGGTTCATCAGGTTCACCTTGTGTCATCATCCCTGTGTTAAATGGTAAATGGTAAATGGCCTGTATTTATATAGTGCTTTCCTAGTCCCTAAGGACCCCAAAGCGCTTTACATATCCAGTCATCCACCCATTCACGCACACATTCACACACTGGTGATAGCAAGCTACATTGTAGCCACAGCCACCCTGGGGCGCACTGACAGAGGCGAGGCTGCCGGACACTGTGTGTTAAAGTTCCCCTTGTTGCTGCGAGTGTCTTATCTGTCATGTTTCAGGTCTGCATAGTTGATGTTGTCAAGTTCGTGTCATGTCTGCTTCCCGTCATGTTTTTCTGTTTATTTTGAATGTCCGGTTTCCATGTCATTGTGTTTAGATTTACATTTTTCAGTGAGTCATTATGTTCATTCTAGTCATCTGTTTCCTCATGTGTCTCCACTCATGTGTCTCCACTCGCCCTGATCAAATCATGTGTGTATTTAAGTCCTCTGTCTTCTTGTGTTCAGTGTCACGTCATCTGTGTTACTTCACTCCATGTTTTCATAGTCTTCAGAGTTATCATAGTTATCTCAGTTTTCATAGTTTAGGTTCCTGTTTAGTTGTTGCTCCTGGGGCCCGTTCTTCGTACGTCGCTTACTACATCCAAGATCAAATGACACATCCAAGATCAAATCATCGCGCTAACCGTGAGCTCGCTAATCCGGTTCCCCGAACACACCTGCTGTTGACGATTACTACAGCTGGACGCAGGAATGTGACATCACTGGGTGTCGTAAAAGGGGCTACGCATCGATAGTAGAAACATTGATCGTCAACCCGCTGATTGGTCGGCGAAAATGTCGAAGGGGCGTGCTCGGTATTTTCCGGCAGCAGAGCAAGAACTCATGAGTGAGGGATTTCAGGAGTTTCAGAGTTTAATTAAAACGCAAGAGAACACTGCAAAGGCTGCAAAAGCAAGGAGAGAGGGCTGGCAGAAAGTTGCTGACAAATCAAACTCGTAGGTAATTTAATAATAATAATAATAATGGATTGGATTTATATAGCGCTTTCCAAGGCACCCAAAGCGCTTTACGATACCACTATTCATTCACTCCCACATTCACACACTGGTGGAGGCAGCTACGGTTGTAGCCAGGCTGCCATATCGCGCCATCGGCCCCTCTGGCCAACACCAGTAGGCGGTAGGGTAGATCTATCATATGACACTATATTGTCCAATATCATATGGCATTATATCATATGGCATTATATTATATTATAATATGTTATATTATATCCCCTTTCACATTAGAGCCACAACAGGACCCACAAGAACATGGGAACAAGTAAAAGTGGAATACAGGAGTATTCTACAGAATGGTAATATTTATCTCTTAGATTGCTTTGCGTCTCTTGGCAAGGTAATACTGGCCTGTAATACTCTGTTAGTTTGTTCATAACAGCAACCAAGAAAAGGGCAGAGGAAAAAAAGACAGGTGGTGGTCCTGCACCCCCTCGTCAACAAGTTGGTTAAGTAAATAATACCCTCACGGGAATATCGATATCTCTCTATGAGCACACTGTCGCGCTGAGCTAAAGGATCCTGTCTATCCCGCAATATACGCTGAATTCTGAGGACTCTCCTTATCAATCTTGCACCTTCCGCAATGGGTTGGTCGCGTATACGGACAGGACATGGCTGCGACAGGCTTCCCAAATCCACCTTCGCTTTTATAGCCGTGGTCTCTCATCTTGATTACACGAAGTAATTTACAATTACTACTCTGAAATATGAATTACATCTGTAATAATCACATACATGTAATAGAATGTTAATAGTACATTTCCCTTTTTTAGGAAATGACCTGTATGTATCTGTGTGACATCAATAAAAGGATCAAGTGCTGCATTATCTTTAGTTACATTGATGTTATTTATTTATGGTGAAACAGTGGTGGAATATCGCTGTTGCTTTCGTATAAATGAAGCGGACATACCTGCGTGGCCGCGATCTAATCCTGTTTACATAAAGTAAACCTGCTCCCGAGCAGGTTTACGCTTACGGCTCTGTTGCTATGACAGCAAGTCCCGGATGAGCTTCGGGGAACCGACTGATCCAGGATCACGCGAAATCGTCAACAATCTAATCCGGCTAACCTACTTAGCGAGGTACGAAGAACGGGCCCCAGTTCTGCTCTCGCTCTAGTTTGTTTTGCTCATGATCACCAGCCACGATAAAAGGCTCGCTTTTTGTTCAAAGTTAATTCAGTCTCCTGTGTCTGCACCTGGGTCCTCTAAACACCCCACATGCTCTGCACCCACAGATCGTGACAGTCTTGTACAAATAAATTCAGAATTGGCAACAAAGTCATAAAATAGATTTTTTTTAAAAATCAAAATTTTGGAGGCACGCAAACATTAGAGGCAAGCCCCAAAGAAGAGGAGGTTGGGTTGAGGAGGGGTTGCAAAGTGGAGAGCAGATGGTTCTTTCGATGATGTCACATAACATTAAGACGAGATGCTATCAAGTCAGCTGATTTGGTGGAATTAGGGCTCAGCTTACTTACTTACTGTGTGATGTCAGAGACTGGCTACTGCATAATTCGCTCACCCTCAATGAAAACAAAACAGAAATTATCGTCTTTGATAGCCACATGCCGTTGAAACAGCTATCGGGGACCTTAGGTTCTTATGCCAGTCACCTATCGTCTACTGTCAGAAATCTTGGAGTATTGCTGGACAGTTCCCTCAAATTAGATAAGCAAGTGGCTGCAGTGGTAAAAACCAGCTTCTACCAACTACGCCAAATTTCGAAGGCAATGCCTTACCTACGACACAAGGACCTTGAAAGGCTCATCCATGCTTTTATAACCTCTAGACTGGACTATTGTAATTCTCTTTACTTAGGCCTCCAACTCTCCCTCATCCAACGCCTACAATTAGTCCAGAATGCCGCAGCATGCCTTTTAAGCGGCACTAGAAGACAGGATCATATCACTCCTATTCTAGCTAACCTCCACTGGCTTCCTGTCAAATACCGTATTGTTTTTAAAATTCTTCTATACACTTTTAAAATCTTAAATAACTTGGCACCCAGTTATTTGATTGACCTTCTTAATTTATATATCCCTACAAGGGCACTCAGATCCTCTAATCAGGGGCTTCTAATGCAACCAATGTCTCAACTAAAGACGAAGGGGGATCGTGCCTTTGCCTTTGCTGTACCAAAACTCTGGAACAGCCTGCCGGTTGATGTCCGTGCGTCGGAAACTATTCAATCTTTCAAATCACGGGTAAAAACCCATTTGTTTAAGCTCGCCTTTCAAACTACTTAGCTTAATTTCCTCCCGGTTCGTGCCTGTTGCAATATTACCATCCTATACCTGTATTTCTTTGTTGTTAATTGTTTTCTTTTGCTGTAAACCTGCAAGTATGGCTCGTCTGTGAAGCACTTTGTTGTACCTGTGACTTTTAAATGTGCTATAGAAATAAAATTGAAATTGAAAATTTTGTAACACAACGCTTGATTAAATACATATAATTTATAGTGACGTTTAAAAGGTAGCAACAAAGCAATACTAACAGCACGAAGGGACAAAGTTCAGTTAAATCTTCAGAAAACTCGGAAGAGATGTCAAGAAATCTGTTTCTTTAGCTGCTAAACGCTTCTTTTTCCCCAGCTACAGTACTTACTAACTTTGTGTGGGCAGGCAGTGTGCAGTGGGTTTTTAGAGCGTTTTAACTAAATACAGCTGCCTGCTGCTGCTGCTGCACAAAGTGAAAACTAAACCAGTGATCCAAAAAATTTTAAAAGGCTGTCTAGAGCTGAGGGGAATTACTGTCGGACGATAATTCTCTCCAAGTTTATAATTTACAAGTGAGACCTTTTAAATTACTCTTAGTCTTTCAATTGGTTGTTAATATAAAAATAATGGCTCCAACTACAAATTACCTGCACTTTGTGACTGCTGGTCATTTCAAACTGATTTGCTTTGCATTCATGAATCGGAAGCTTGCAGCTACAATCGGTCGATCAGCATTCAATCACATTCAGCTTGTGGTTTCAGAGTGATGCCTTGAATTCAATTTTAATTTTTATAGAAAAACCCTTTACAGTGTGATGGAATCCAGAAGAGCAGATGTTAATACACACCCACAGTGTAGGTGTGTGTGTGTGTGTGTGTCAAGTTCACATCTATATAGTATATGACTGTGTGCAGTGTGTGTATAGTCTGTGTGTGCGTGCATTTCAGGGTTAAACTGTGACATTTTCAGAGAGTGTGTGACTCCTGGGTACAGATACACTACTGTCAGCACACACACACACACACACACACACACACACACACACACACACACACACACACACACACACCTCTACTATTAACCATATATTTTATTTACCTCTTTTTTTATATACTCACACTCTTCTGTACACTCATCACTTCTTTATAGCCAATCTTCCTTGCTCTATGTTCCCTTCCCTCACTTCCTCCCTCCATCCCTCTTGTCACTCGTCCATCTCACCGCTTCCTTTTTTTTTTATGTCAGTCGGTGAATCACGTACGCTCGCTTCCCGTCTCCCTGTCTTCTTATTCATCTTCCCGTTTGATCTTCTGCTTTGTATTCCGGCTGTATCTCCTCGTCGGTCTCTCTTTCACTATGTTCTCTCCATCCCCCACCCTCTCACGCTCTTCTCACTTTTTCTCTTTTTTCCACTGTTATTTTATTCCTCATCTTCATCATCTCGTCCTCTCTGCCTCACCCTTCCTCTCATCAGCGAGCAGACGGCTGGGTTTGATGAGAGAAATGTAAATGTCAGGTCGTGTTTCTGCCGGGGAAAATGGGCTTCAGAGCGAACATGACAATACTGGCTTTAATAAAGCCTCAGGTCGGAATCAAAGGGGTTTCCCTCGGCTCCTCTCAGGGCCTCCTCGGAAAGAGGAGAGTTACTCTGTTCGCATCGTTTCAGCGCATGAACTACTTTGTGTCTGATATACTTATTTTCCCCCGCCATCATCTAAAGAGTGAGATGACTGAGGAACCTGTACTTCAAAAGAAATTCAAAAATGATACATTTTTAATGTGACAGCCCACCTCACAAAGCCGTCTCTTACAAAAAGCACTCATCACATACCGCTGCTCCACTGCGACATTTAAGTACATAAATAAAAGCAGACGTTTATGTTTCGTTCATGTGAATATCAATACCATACACAAGACTTGGGATTTCTTACACAGCAGTCAGAGTACCATGCAAAACATAACACCAGTGTTATTGTTTGACAGCTTCTGATTGAACCCAGACTAATTCTTTAGTTTGAAAAGTGTCTTAATAAGCAGACAGAGTCACAAAGAATTATCGGACTTCTGTTTAGACACGCTTCTTCAGAACTTCTTGTCCTTCTTTTGAGAAGAACAAGAAGTCCTGGAAGATTGTGCAGCTGTCACAGAGCTCAGATCTCAGCGTTGTGGAGAACAAGAAGAGGCAGGGAAGGCTGAGAGAGCCTGAATCCACAAAACAACTGCAGCAAGTCAAGTTCTCCAATATTTGGAACAACAAATACCTAAAAATTTTGGTTTTAACTGTGAGATATGCCTCAGTGAGAGCTGCAGCTGTAGACCCTCATTTGCTCTCCACACAGACGGCTTACCTGCACAGAATCAAATCCTGCATATGGATTTATAACGATTCCCTCTGAAGTTACCTGGATGAACCTCCGATGAACGTATTTTCACAGAGCACTGTTAATACCTTTCCCAAAGATGTGAGGGTTGGCAACTTGGTTGGTTTGTTTGTTTGTTTCTTAGCAGGATTAAAGTTATGAGCGCGTGAACAGCCGACCAGATTTGGGGCTTCGGTTAACGTCGATGCGACGTCCACATCTGGATACAGGAATTTTTGGAATTATTCTGTACAACTGTGAGGTATCCTCACAAACACCTACAAGACTGAAACAAAATAAATTGGATGTTGGATCATATTAATGTTGAAAGAAATTGCCAAAAACTAATTTAGATCCAGATGTCAGTCTGCAATTATACCTTAATAATTACTCCTGTTTTTAATAAGTCAAAACACCTCTCAATTTATTATCTTATTTATTTACAACATTTCAAGAACCCAAAAATAAATTCCATGGATAAAATTCTTAATTCTGTTTATCCTCTTTTTTAAAGACCCAATCTTTCGTTTTCATTTCGTTTCATTGGGCTTTCATTAATCTGTCACAAAGAACGGAAGGTGAATTTACACGAGAGCCATCAAATAAAAGTGATCTGATTTACACTGTAGACAAAATCATGTAAACCATTCCTAGAATCTCAGTTTAGTTCTACCGAGTGGAAAAATAACACATTCAGTTCATTCTCTTCAAGCTGAAAGTTGCAGTTTGCACCTCGTTTGAGGTGGATCAGCGAAAGTGGTGAGATCCCATGACCTGCTGCCGATGGTGGTGTAACGACTCACTGATACAGAACGTGGGTGTTAGTGAGGTGGGAACTACAGAAGTAGAAGAGGGAATAGCTAAGACACATCCAGAGAAAGAGAGACAACTTTTAGCTGTGAAGGTGTTTTTGACCCGAGAGTCCAAAGAGAGAAAGATGATGAAAAAGAGAAAGAGGCTTAAAACAGAGTGAAAGAGACGCTTCCTGAATCTCTGATCATGTGTCTGTGTTGCATCAGGACAAGTGAACACGAGTGTGTGTGTGTGACTGTGTTTAGATGTCTTTGTGGGGACTAAAAGCCCTTATGGGGACAAAATACAATGACCTACTCATTGTATTCAGGTGTGTTGCAGCAGGGACACATGGAAAGGTTTCAAGACACCGGCCCTCGAGGACTGGAGTTTGACACCGGTGGCATTAGGGCTGCTGAAGGCATTTATTGAAACTCAAAATGTGGTTGAAGTGTCAGGGTTACATTTAAGTTACGGTTAGGTTTAGGCTAAGGTTCAGGATTTGGTATTAATTTTTTGATGGTTAGGGTAAGTGGCTAGGAAATTAGCCGTCCCCACAAAGATATGAAAACACAGCGTGTGTGTGTGTGTGTTCCTCTCTAGCTATCTTTGTGAGGACCGAAATCTGCATTCTACTATACTTGTGAGAACCAACAGTCACTTGTGAGGACAAACACACCAGTCCTCACAAGTTTGAAAATGTTGTTTTAGTGTCAGGGTTACAATTAGGTTATGGTTAGGTTTAGGGTTAGGCATTAATTTTTAATGGTTAGGGTTAGGGTAAGGGGCTAGGGAAACCATTATGTCAATGATGGTCCTCAGTAAGACAGCTGAACGGGCTTGTGTGTGTGCGTGTGCGTGTGTCTCAGATGTAAAAGTGCTTAAACAGCAAACAGCAGTGCACAGAGCTCCATTGGGGAGGTTGCGATGTCCCCCACCAGGAACTATGCTTCTGTGAGTGTTTCCGTTAAAGTGTGTGTGTTGAATGCAGCTTAAAAGACTAAACCCACCTTTAGTGCCCCCCATGAATAGTAATTACAGTGTGCACAAAGCAGCCGAACTCGAACATATTTGAACAGGATTATATTGGCACCTCCAGGGCATCTGTAACTCTGACAGGCTGAACCTGGGTTTAACTATTCTTACATCAGCTTGTTGTCCAGATACGTTCATATGGTCGGAGTTAAAAAAAAAAAAAAAAAAAACCTCAAGGGCTGGAAACAAACGGTGGTTGTGGATGTATCTCTTGAGTCAGACTCCCCGGTTTAGATGCCCAACTGAACGGTCAAAGACAACCATGCTTAGCAAAAATCATTCCTTCAAAGTCCAGACTTGGTTTGTACTTGATCTGAAAGCCATCAGTTTACAGATGCAGCTTAAACTCTAACTTTTGGTTCAAAACACCAGAGAAGAAGGTCCAAAATACAAGTAAAAACCACAGGGTGGTGTCATGGTGGTTATGGCCATCTTTTATATACAGTTTGTGGTTTACAGCTAAAATAGCCTTTGTTTAGATGAGTTAAATGGCAAAAAAAATTTATTTTCTGATATTCAAATGTTTTTTTAAGTGGAAATCATGAATGGACTTCATTTCCAGAGCCTTATAATTATTATTATTAATTTTGAACTCTACTAGAGTCTCTTTGCATTATTTAGAGAGAGTTTAAGCCGAGTTTACCTTTAAGAATACAAGCCTCTGACATATCTCATGCATGCAGCAACAGGCATGTCACATGTGAAACCATCTCTTTCACAACAGTAATGTGAAAAAACATTTTACATGTGATCAATTTCCATAAAATATGTTGATATGGGCATATATGATATGGGGTGTGCTTTGCATGGCCCATTTTCATTTATTTAAATAAGGTTTTTGCCTGATTTCTTTTCTTGTCCACACACTGTAGTATTAAAGTTTAAGGTCCACACAAGTAAGAACTGAAATTTGAACGACTGCTTTGGCATTGACAACTGAGCAAAGTGCACAGGCTAAGAAAGGCCACATCTGTATGCTTTCAATTTCTGGAACAAATACTAAATAGACCTTGAGATGAGACTGTCAGTTTAACAAGTTTTACTCTTCGCGTCTTGCTTTTCAAAATCTCCTGAAACTGGCTTCTAAATGCTGTCAGTTACCCAGCAATGTAAGAGTATGTCATAATGAAACCGAGCTGGAATCATTTCACGAAGCAGTAAATCCTCTGCATCGTAAATATTCAGTAATTTCTATTTGAGCTTAAAAACACACCTTTAGCCAGTGCATTTATAGATGTGACATTTCAAGGAAAGATTTCAGCAGCTGACAAAAAGTGATTAGATTCACTTCAGTAAAAATAACAAGGGGACACATTTTTATGTATGTACACTGGCAGAAGCCATTTCTCTCCTTGTATTCACGCGCAGTGAGATTTTATGACCCATTTCGCTGAACGATGAGAGTATTTCTTACCAAAGACGTGCAACCGAAAAAGACAACTGACAACATTTGGTCTGAGCTCATGTCCGCGAAGCTGAATAACCCAAAATCCAACATCACTTTAATTGTCTTTCTCTGGGGCTGTTATCCTGCGTTAGTCATTGTTCTTCACAGCACCGCTCTGAGGATTTGAACCTTTGACCTTGACCTTTGGGCTGCTGTCACCCCCAGTTCCTGGCTACAGGCTCAGCCTGCCTGCTGCTCTGTTATCTCTGCTCTGAGTGCACAGAGCAAAGAGAAGAAATGGGAACATTGTGACCAGCAGCACAGCCACCAAAGTCTTATTGGCTCATATTGCTCTGTGGGCACTTACAACTGCAAGGGATTATGGGAAATTGGGACATTTTATTGTTTCTGCTCCAATCGCCTCCTTATCTGTCTGCCTTCCTCAGCCTCCTGTCCTCACTCTTGTTTTCTCTTCCTCTTTAATCCCTCTCATCTTCCATCTTTTCGTCATCTCCAATCCATCCTTCAACCTCGATTTTAATTATTTCCCATTTACACGTTTATCTGCCATCCTCTCTTTCCTTCATCTGCCTCATTCACCTCCTCACCGTCACCCCTTGCCTTCCACCTTAATTGCTCTGCTCTTCCTACAGGAGGACAGACTCCCTGACGGCTATATTGTCTCCACCAGTTTTATTGAAAGGAGTGTATATAACAAAAGAACAGAGCAGAAAGGAAAAAAGAGGAAATTGTGGAGACCTTTGTTTCTTTGTCAGTGTACTCTCTCAGCGGGGTTCAGTAATACCAACAGCTACTGCAGCGAGGAAATCAAAGACACTTTGCTTAATGCCTCCCATTTTGGATGCTGTCATTTAAAGGATTTGACACATTCAACACATAAAAGCAGCAGGTGTTACACGGTCGGGGACATGTGGTGACACTTTGATTGCGAAGCACAAATTGCAAAGAAATTTTTATGACAAAGCGCGTCAGAAGATGAAAATGTAAAAAAAGACCATTTAAATCTCTCGGTGCAGACGGAGTAAGAGCTGTGTGTCCGTCTCAGGTGTCTCCCTAAAGGTGTAAATCGCACTGCTGATGTTCGATGTGCATCAGAACACACAACCCTTTTGTTTTCACGCCCTCTTCGACCGCACCGGTGTCAAGTCGCATGTCATAACAGACGACGCTCAAGACATGCCAGCGTCCTGCCTCCAAGACTTGATGAAGGTTGACAGAAAAGAACAAAAATATTAGCGCTTCTCTTTATGGTGTGTCAAACAGATCATGTGCACAGTGTTGAATCATGTGCGTAGCTGAAGTCATAATCCACAAAAGTGTAACTACAGCTGCCACAGATACCATGTGGAGACAGCACACAGTGGCTGATCAGAGGGACTAAGAAACTTTTTAATCATATTATTTTATAATAGAGAAGATGGTTGACAAGCTGAAGTCAACTAATTGTCCGTGAAGCAATATTGTACAGCTTCACAAATGGAGGGATTTGTTGTTTTTCTCTATTTTACTTTACTGTAAATGAAACTTGTTGGTTTTTTTACTGTTTCTAAAATGAAAAACTAAAAAAAAAGAGACTAAAACAAGGTAGGTTACAATTCTGCTATGCCATGATCAGTCCGTCCAGGGTTAGGGTCACGCGGTAAACAACATAAGCTGATGCCCTACCCTCCCTCTACCTCCCTGGGGGACACTGAACCATTCCCGGAATAAGCTATTATCTCCAGGGTGTCCTGGTTCTTCCCCCAGGCTTCCTCTCAGTTGGACATGGCTGGCACACTTCATCTAGATGACGAGGAGGTATCCTACACAAATACCCAAACCACATCAGCTGCTTCCTGAGAGATGTGGAGGAGTAGCAATTCTACTCTGTCTCTCCAAAATGACTGAGCTCCTCCTACCGCTAAGGCTGAGCACAGAAATCGTCTAATCTCCACTACTTCTGTCGGAGACGTCATTCTTTTGGTCACTACCCACAGCTCATGGCTGTAGGTGTAGGCAGAAATGGAGACAGACCAGTCATTCTACAGCTTTTCCTGTTCAGCTCTCACTTTACCACAACAGGGAGTTAATGCATCCACATTAGCACAGATGCTACACCAATCTGTCAATTTCCTGCTTCACTCTCCCGCTAATTGTGAACATAACTTCAAGCCTGGACTCCTCCACTTGAGGCAGAAATTAACTCGGGGCACTTCAGCCTGTTCCATCAGACTTCTACTGCATCTCAACAAGATCCATCCATCCAGTAAACATTTGTTTACTTTCTCTTTATTTGTTTGTCATGGTCTCTATTCTTTCCATTTCGTTACTCTTACTCCTTCCTGGTTCTGCAGGAGTCTCCTTCCTGTTAAAGTGGAGTTCTTTTTCCCCACTGTTTCCAAGTGCATGATCTTAAAGGATCAGAAGTGACAGAACTTCACAGAAGCAAACATTCTGGGGAAAATTCTGTTTATTTTAACACAATAGCATGTAGCTACAAGTGGGTCTATCACAGTTCCTGTGGTCTGCTGTTGTTGTTTGGTTAAATTTGTATAGAAGGCTGATTCTAGTTGCTGATCAGTGCAAAAATACACATTTGCTCAAATTCTCTTGAAAACTGGTTCATCAACAGACTTCAGAGGAGTCTTTTGTGTTTTCCACTTTATTAACTGCACCTGATTTCTTTTTCCCCAATCGAGAGATTTGTGCTCTGCTGTTAATTAACATGTTGCTTTTTAGTTTCTTTCGGTTTATTATTCTTAACGGCTTTTAGCGGTAATTGTTTGCAGTACTTTGAGATAAAAATCCACGTGCAGAGCTCTATTAATTTTTCCCAAAGACGTGCTGATAAAATGTTCTGTCGTTTTTAATCTTCTTGGTGTTTTTCCCCCTTTTGGATTGTTTGTCTTTGTATCCCTCGCGAACAAGTTGGACGAATTGAGATTGCAAATAGCAGCGAATAACTTCATCAAAGACTCATGCATCCTTCTTATCACTGAATCCTGGCTACATCAATCCATTCCAGACTCTGCTATTGAGCTAGCAGGCTATACCACACAGCGACATGACCGAACAGTGGACTCCGGTAAGCGCAAAGGAGGGGGGCTCTGTATGTATGTGAACAACAGCTGGTGTACCAACACAGTGATAATAGACCGTCACTGTTCACCGGACATTGAATATCTGACTGTTAAATGCAGGCCCATCTACCTACCTAGGGAGTTCACCGTTGTCATAATAACAGCTGTTTACATACCACCAGATGCTAATGCTAACTCTGCGATCGCACTCCTGCATACAAACATCAATAATAAACAGAGCACTTACCCTGACGCTGTACATATCGTAGCAGGGGACTTCAATCACGCAGACTTAAAAAGAGCAATCCCCAAATTCCACCAGCACGTCAAGTGTGCCACTAGGGGTGACAAGATTCTGGACAAAGTTTATTCCAACATCAAAATGGGCTACAGGGCCAGACCTTTGCCACATCTGGGTCAGTCTGACCACTCGTCACTGTTTCTAATCCCTGCATATGCCCCCCTCAAGAAAACTGCTCTTACCATCACAAAGAATATTACCATATGGCCAGAGGGTGCCTCTCAGCAGCTGCAGGACTGTTTTGGGATATCTTTGAACATCAGGACTTGGAAATGTTCACAGACGGTGTCCTCTGCTATATAAAACACTGCATAGACACTGTTACAGCAGTCAAACGGATCCGGGCTTATCCCAACCAAAAGCCCTGGATGACCCGGGAGGTCAGGCAGCTGCTGAAGGAGAGGAACATTGCGTTCAGGTCTGGCAACAGGGATTACTACACCACAGCCCGATCCAACCTGAAGAGAGGCATCAGAGAGGCAAAGGGGGACTATAGGAGGAGGATCGAGGACCATTTGAAGAGTAATACCAGCCGGCAGGTGTGGCAAGGCATCCAGCACCTAACCAACTATAAGATCAATCTCGGAGCTGCGGACGGTGACCTGGAGCTGGCAGAGGAGCTGAATATCTTCTTTGCCCGCTTTGAGACCAGGGTACCGGAGGTATTGGAGCCACAGCAGCAACACGCCACCCATAGCAGCACCACCCTCACCCTGGAAGAGCACGAGGTGAGGCGCATGCTGCAGGCTGTTAACCCGAGGAAGGCGGCGGGTCCTGATGGTGTGCCAGGTCGAATATTGAGGGATTGTGCAGGACAGCTGGCTGGGATCTTCACCAGGATTTTCAACAAATCCCTCGCACAGGCGACTGTCCCACTCTGCCTGAAGTCCTCCACCATAGTCCCCTTGCCTAAGAAGCCCCACATCACCGGCCTGAATGACTACAGACCGGTGGCACTCACCCCAGTGGTAATGAAATGCTTTGAGAAGCTGGTCCGCAGACACATCACAGCAGCCCTGCCCCGCAGCCTGGATCCACACCAGTTTGCCTACAGAGCAAACCGATCCACGGAAGACGCTGTAGCCACAGCACTCCATGCTGCATTAACTCACCTGGAAGAGCATGGTAGCTATGTGCGGATGCTCTTCGTGGATTACTGCTCAGCTTTTAACACCATCCTTCCACACAAACTGGTGGCCAAGCTACAAGACCTGGGGCTTCCATACAGCACCTGCATGTGGATCAATAGCTTCCTCTCGGGCCGTAGACAGAGAGTCAGAGTTGGCCATCACACATCCTCAGCCCTGAGTCTCAGCACTGGCTCACCACAGGGCTGTGTGCTCAGTCCACTGCTCTACTCTCTCTACACACACGACTGCACTCCTCGCCACCACAGCAACATCTTTGTGAAATTTGCAGATGACACCACAGTGGTGGGGCTCATTTCCAAGGGAGACGAGTCTACGTACAGAGACGAGGTGGAGCAGCTGACGTCATGGTGTAAGGCCAATAACCTCCTCCTCAACACTTCAAAAACCAAAGAACTCATAATAGACTTCAGAAGGAAAAAGGCAGAGATCCAACCACTATTCATAAATGGGGACTGTGTAGAAAGGGTGGCAAGCTTCCGCTTCCTGGGAGTCAATATAGAGGAGAACCTTTCCTGGAGTGTGAACACCTCCGAGCTGCTGAAAAAGGCCCAACAGAGACTGTACTTCCTGAGAATTCTCAGGAGGAATAACATCACACAGAGACTGCTGGTGTCCTTCTACAGAGCCACCATTGAGAGTGTTCTAACTTACTGCATATGCATCTGGTACACTAGCTGCACAGGGGCTCAGAGGAAAGCACTCCAAGGGATCATTAACACCGCCCAAAAGATCACTGGCTGCCCTCTCCCCACACTGGAAGTTCTACACAACGCCCACTGTTTTAAAAAGGCCCAAAACATCATAAAAGACACCTCACATCCTGGCCACTCCCTGTTCGAACTGTTGCCCTCAGGCAGCCGGTACAGGGCAATCAGAGCAAGGACTAATAGACTCAAACACAGCTGTTATCCAACTGCAATAACACATCTGAATACTACAAAAAAATGTCCATCACGCCACTCTTGTGTTAATCTATGCACGGTCTGAAGCATGTGTGTGGGAATGTATGTGAATGTTTTACTGTTATTAAGTGTGCCTATGCCAAAAGGCACACTTATTACTATTGCTCGGATTTATTATTATTATTATTATTATTCTTTTTCCGCCTGAAATTTTGGACCGTAACTTGCCCCACAGTTTTGAGACAAGGTTCACATATGATATATCATTGTGTGCGGCTGGAGCTGGAATGAGTTGCTATGACTTTTGGTGGTTATTACTTCTATAGTTTTTTAAATATTAATATTTTAGTGAAAATTTTCCCACGCTTATGTGCCGCACAGTTTTGACACAAGGGTTACATATTTTACATCATTTTGTGCGGCTGGGTCTGGACTACTATGCTATGACTTTTGGTGTTCATAACTTTTATAGTTTTGTAAATATTTACATTTTAGTGCAAATTTGCCTTAAAACTCAAAATCCCACAATGCAAAGCACGCCTCTACCGAGTGAAACAATGGCGGCCACCATTTCGTTTAATATATTGCTCTTATTCGTGTTTCTAGGTCACAAAGTAAACTTTTAAGATATTTTCAGGTGAGAATGTAGGTGTGTAATCGTCAAATATCTGCTCGTTTTGTCAAAACATCCCATATTAGCAAGAGATTTCTCACGATGTTGCTGCTAGCCGCGGCTAGCTAGCGAACGTAGTTTGACCGGAAGTATGGCGTCCCGCTTGCCCTTCACAATAAGAGCATTATAGCGGATTATAATGGGGGACGCTTTTATTTTGTATAACTACCGGAAGTAGTTCCTGTGTACTGACGGTTGCTTAACCTCGCACTAATGCTATTTAGTTGCATAGTGTGAGCAGTTTGAAGTGTATTATATATTTCTGATCTTTATATTTGATTATGTTAACTATGTTGTATTATGTTTATATTTGAGTATTTGACTTGTCTATTCTCTTTATTTAGTGTTATAAGAGATGCTAAGCACTAACTTTAAAATGGATATTACCAACTCACAACTGAACCGCGTCCATGCTTACTGATGTTACTGATTCATTTTAGTAATTGACTAAGATGAAGCATTAGCTTTTCAGCTGCAGTTTGCTGGTAATCCTGCTATGTTAGTTTTGTGTCATACTCATTCCTGAGACCGTGGAATTTTGTAAAAACATGATTATTTTTGCTTAATGTGTTTTTTTTATATATATGTTGTTGTATTTTACTATGTTGATAATCACGCAGTGTTTACTGTGATGTGCAAAGGGCCAGCAGCAGAGTTGGAGTGGTGTTTGCCCCAGCATCTGAATAAACGGAACAGTCCGAGCCACAAATTGAACGCCTGGTTGAATTGAACTACCTGGGGCCAGGTAGGGCATTAACAGGGAGAGGGGGACACAAAGATATACTTTTCTTTCTTACTCTCATATAAAATATTTAGCTTTTATTAAATAGTGATCTGAATCTTACAACCAAAGTTTGTATAATAATACACAAGATTGGCTGTAGACTATGTTAATCATTCAGAACACTGTGTAAAAATAACAAAAAACAAAAAGTGAATGCAAAAGTGCATAAATATTTATTTTACGTGTTTGATGTGTGTGGCAGGGCGTGGTCTGCAGTGCCGCTGCAGGGGAGGTGGACCCACCTCAGGGGCATCTGCAATCACGCCTCTCAGGTGTAAAGTCTGTGCTCTCTCTGCTTTTTGTTTTTTTGTATGTGTCGGGCTGTGAGAGGAAAAGCTACAGCCAGCTGTTTGGGTACAGCAACTATGTGTGAAAAGTGGTCCATAACGTAATGCTTCACAGCGTGTTCATGCAAACATTGTCGGGTCTGCTTATGAACCTCTGCGCACAGCGTCTACAAATCGGGGCTGTACGAAGTCACCTCATCTTTACACAAAACTGTAAGCTGTCATCTGTGAGGTGCGAGCGGTGTTTGGGTTTTATCATAGTTCATGGTGGAGAATGGCTGCTCTGCTGAGTTTTGCTCTCTGTAGCCGTTTGAATGGCAAACTACACTCATTGGCGGCGGCATAGGCACACTTAAAATTTCTTCAGAAATTTTCGCTTTCTAGTATCTTATTAGTATTTTAAGTATTCTATTTTATTTATTGAATTTTATTGTTTTATTTATATTTTGATATTGCTAGGGATGATGCAATGATCGGGGACCATTCTTAATTTCGTTGTTCTCATGACAATGACAATAAAGTTTCTGATTCTGATTCACTGTACTTATTTCATTGCAGTTGCATACCGGGGTGTTTTCAGGTTTATAGAACACCCAAAGCTTTGTTTGTTTGTTTGTTTGAATGAAGAATTGAGCCCTTAATTCATTAAGCACCTGTCTCTGTTGGTGTTATAATTGGATTTGGTGGATTACAGGATTGTGTGTTTGCTGGTCTGTATTCATGAAACTTGCAGCGTTACAGGTCAGTAGGTTTGCATTAACCTGTGTGTGTGTGTGTGTGTGTGTGTGTGTGTGTGTGTGTGTGTTTCCCTTTTCTGCATGGATCAGTGAGCATATGCATTCAGGAGTACTTTAATGTAATTGGCTTTTTTCTGTGTGCATGTGTGTATGTCGTGGACTGACCACATCTAAATGTAAAATGTAATTTGAATAGTTCAGTGAGTAGCAGATGTCTGTAATAATTTTTCTTTATAGCAACAAATGAAAAAGTTTAAGCACACAAAAACATTTCCACTGCAGGCCTCATTTAGCTTGTCAGGCTTGTGGCTCACTATAAGAAAGACCAGGTAACCACACACACACACACACACACACACACACACACACAAGTTTTGGATCCCTATAAAATGTAGCCTAATGCTCTAAAATAAGTAGCATGGTCAACTGGAGGTCAAGTTGGGGTCTGAAAGGTCATGGTCTGACATCTTCTCATAGAACTTCTATGAATTCAAATGAAAACCCGGTTTGAGACATGTCCTGTTGTCTGATGAACATAAAAGCAACGGGTAAAATTTTTGGGTGTTTCTTTTTGTTGTTGTTGATGGTGAAGAGTGCTACAGCCGGTGGCACGAAGAAAGATTTCACAGGGAGAGGGAAAAATTGATTCAGTTCAGTAGCAAATATCAGCATCTGTTACAAAGCTGCTGATGAAACTGGGTCCTAAAAACACTTCAAAATCCACAAGCAGCCACAAGGTTGCTGAAGAGAAGAGAGCAGGTTTTGTCACGTCTCTCGCGGCGTGCTGACCTAAACAAACTGTGCACGAATGGGCCAAAATACCGAAAGCAGGACTTGAAAGGCTCTTAGCTGCTCAAAAGCCTTCACAAGCTGCCAAACAGAGTTTTACCAGGTACAGAGCAGGAGATGTCTAAACATTTGCTTCACATCCTTTGTCTTTTTTGTTGTTTTTAAACTATACAAGCTGTAAAAATGTAATCTTGCCCCATAAAGAAAGTCTCTGAATTTATATCTTTTACTCCTCTATTTGCCGTGATGCTGACTTTTGCATGCCAGTGCACTACCACACTCAGGATGACACTTCCCCTCAAATACAGTATGTTTCTGTGCAAATAGCCCTGCAGACAGGAGTAAAAACAAGGAGACCCAACAAGACCAAAACAAATAAACCAAAAAGAGCAGATATGAAATATTGATGTAATGGAGGAAGCAGGAGGAGAAGAAGAGGTGAGAAGAGTAAGAGGGAGCCAACCTTTTTCTTCTTGTGTTTTTGTCCCTGAAGAGAGAGGAGGTGGAGGGAAAGGACAAAAAGAAATGAATTGAAAAGGCCAAGAAATATTGAAGCTGTCTGAGCAGACGGACACAAATGACAAGGAGAGGAGGAACTGGAGGAAGGAGGCGAGGAATGACAATAAGGTGCAACGTTTAAATGAATCTATAGATCTAAAAGTAACTTTTGTTGGAACAAAGTATTTGACTGTAACTGAGCACGTGCAAAGACAATAATCAGGAACGTTTCAGATTTTAAAATCCCAGCAAACGTCCAACAAACTGTAAAATGCTCACTGACATATTTATTTGCCTTCCCACTATAAATTATCACCCTATATTAGTTATACCTTTTATGCTTTTAAGTAAAATAAAACCTGAAGGCCTCATCTTCCCAGTATAACCATACAGACACCACCGCAGGTGTAGAAACTCAAAGCCAGGCTGTGTGAGACTCAGACATCCTCCTCTCAACTCCGGTGCCTTTTCTTTTTAAACCTCATATATCTTCTGTTAAATCCCGACAGAGAGGAGGAGACAGAGATGAATATGCATTGGGACGAGTCACAAAGAGGTTAAGCTCTCAGTTAAGCCATATTGTCCTCTTTCTTATTAGCCCTCTGTCTTCCGTTTCAGATCCTTAGATTTCTTTTTTCTTTTCTTACTTCTATCATGAATCACAAAATTTAGGACCAAAATGCAGACACGTGGAAACAGAAACAAAAAGGGAGTCTTTATTTTCGTAGGCAACGCTCACCAGAACCACAAATAGCACCCAATCCTGACTGGGGGGTTAATAGACATGCTGACACTGAACAAAGCAATGACAGGACGACTCACACACCCAGGGCTGATGGGGATTAGACACAGCTGGGAGGAAACAGGTGCACACAATCAACACAATCACAGATGAGGAAGAAAAACTGAAGACGCATAAGACACCTCACTAACAAAGTATGAATAACTAAAAGTTAACATGGGAAAAGACAGAGAGGGGAACACTGAGTGTTACGCCTGCAACCCTTAGTCCCACTGCAGTGGAGGCGCAAGAGTCTCTCAGTGTTGCCGAGGCTTAATTGCCAATTGTGAACACCTGACAAGGTGTCGCTGAGAGCATGGCTGAAGATGGTTTGCCTTAATGTTCCCTTACGTAAGTGAAAATATTACTTTTTCTGCAAACTGGTGTCGGCTCTACTTTATGTTGTGCTTTTCGAGCCTCGTCCTTTCACTGAGGGAACTAATAAACTCGGTTACAGTAACAGTAACTGGAACCACAAAGAGGAAGATGAAAATATAAAGTAAAAGACAACTAAGAAGCAAATAGACAAAATGTAATATTCAAGCTTGAACCATGAGGTAACTGCAAGAAAATTGTTTTTTTTTAACTGAACCTTCTGATAAATTCAATATAAATTTGGGTAAATAAACTTTTAATTTTCATCATTTTTGCATTTTATTCCTCCCAGTTTGTCTCAAACTTTATAAACCAGACACGTAAATTTCCTGCAGATAATGTGTGCGTTCAACTGTTCACACCAACGAACGGGACAAATTTTCAGATTTACCAGATTTTTGCATGTGGATAAGCACACGTGGCCAATCAGATCATTGCATTTAAAAGCCAATAGTGAATATGCAATGATAATGATATAGTAGAATAATACTATTTTACCTCAGATGCACGGATAGATGCTTCTCCAGGTCAATCAGCTCTCTGAAGTTATTTCTCTATGCCCGCTCAGAGTTGGTCCCAACTCTGCAAACAAGATCTCAAACTGCCCCACTAACATGCTGAAATATGCACAACAGCAGGCATGATACAGATTCAACTCCTGGATCAAACCATGAACCATCTCCCTGCTGCTGCCTGGTCGTAGATGAACCCAGAATCTCAGTTTCTTCCTCTTATGGTTTAGAACAGGGGTGGGCAACTCCAGGATTTGGGGGCCAGTGTCCCTACAGGTTTTAGATGTGTCCTTGAACCAACACAGCTGATTTAAATGGCTAAATTAGCTCCTCAACATGTCTTGAAGTTCTCCAGAGGCCTGGTAACGAACTAATCATGTGATTCAGGTGTGTTGACCGAAGGTGAGATCTAAAACCTGCAGGACGCCGGCCCTCGGGGCCTGGAATTGCCCACCTCTGGTTTAGAAACATCAGGACCAGCTCATCGTCACATGATGTCAACTCCAGCTTTTTTAAGAACCTATTTATTACAAACTCACAATGTTTTTGGTCTGTGTATACATTACATGACACGATTTGCATCTCAAAAATTGAGAATTTCATGTATCTAAGATGATATGCTTGTCGTTACTGGGATGAACCAAATTTTTTAATTCTTTAAGGGAAAAAAAATCAAACATCCATCCACCATCTTTTTTCACCTTCTACTTTTTTAAAAAATATTTTCTTCTTTTTATTTCATTGTGGGCATTTTCTCCTGTTGTTCACCCTCATTTACAAACCCTTTGCACAGGTCTTGATTAGTGAGACGTTATGGACAGTTGCTTCTTTCAATGCTCTAAATAAAGGGACACATACGCACACACTCCCTCACGAGGATATCCCAGCAGAAGCATTTTGTCTGTCAAACGCAGACATGTCTCTCTCTCTGTCTCTCTCTCAGCCGGAGAAGCACAAAACACGAGGGAACAAAGAGAAAAGCTGAGAGGGAGGAAGAGGTGAAAGAGAGGGAGAGACAGAGGAAAACATGGCAGATTGAAAATGTCAGATTTGATGTTATTGTCTGCATGTCAGGCTTCCCAATCTACAGTCAGTTTGATTGGCAGGAGGGGAGGGCAAAACTTGGTGTTTAAGAGCCGAAACAATAGGAACTACAAAGCAGAGCGCTCATCCGCTACAGAGACTGCACAATCCTTAAAAATCCATTAAATTTAAAAATATTTTTAATCTGCATCTAAATATGTTGTTAAATGTACAATTTAAGGCTGTTTTGATGAAGACACCTGAATCTCAAACTTCATATTTCTGCTTTAACAGTCTTGGGGTATCAAGTCTTTTAGATTTTGGAAACTGTCAGAAGAGATTTGCTCCCATTAAGCCTCCAGAGCATCACTGAGGTCCAACACATGCTTGGTGATAGGCTCTGGTCTTAGTCTCTCTTCCAGTTCCAGTAGTTTGGTGTTTAAAGCCGAGGTCCACTTGGGGAGAGACAAAAAAGGGAAAGAATTTGGGCCTCAGGGTCCTGTAAAGTAAGTTTTCCTGTACACACTGCTGGTGCTTCAAAATCCCCCTCAGCGTGGCCCCTGAAGATAAATGGACTGGTTCTTAGAAAGCACCTACAAATCTACTCGATTTGAACAACCAAAGCACGCTATACAACATGCCTGCTCCACTCATATTCGTTCAGACTTGCAGGATATTTATGCTTCTGTGTTAAATCTAACCGTAGGTGCATCGTAACTTCAAACTCCTGAAACCATAAATGCACCTCCTTACAAATGTAACTACACGTTTCTGTTGATGTAGCCCAGGTATAAATACGTTGTTGGCTCTACATAGATTTAGTGCACCCGTGTAAGGTGCACGTTAGGGCGTCGACCAGAGTCCAGAGTAAGGAGTGTTTTATGATACCACAGTTGCATCTGTTGTTGTGGGTATTTGCTTATGACGAGCCTACAGAGAGGGGTTTTCAACGTCGTCAAATGTGCTCACATGCTCTTCCAAAAAAGTGCATCGCTCGTTTGTGCGCAGGTCGAATTCTGAATGGTTGACAAGTGGGTGGGAGTTCATCAGCAGCAGAAATCCTCAGTGATCAAAAGGTAAAGTATTTAAAGGACAGAGAGAGTGCAGTGATACCTTTTATTGTTTTTAACACCCGGTTTTACTTCAACTCTTCGTGTTGTAATGGACCAACAACAACAACACAAATGAGAGTGGCCGACACGCCGGTTGGACCGCATACTCTGGACACTGCCTCCATCTGGCAACAGACGCTCTCTGCAGGTAGACGGGCTGTCAGAAGCCCCCCGCAGATTGAAAACAAGCCGCAAATGGAGAACTATGTTTGGCCCATAAGGTGAGGGCTCTTAGCACAGTTAAATTCTTTCACACCAAACTGAGATAAACATATGCTGATGCACCTGGCTTTAACAAGATTAATGTAAGGAGGGCATAGTAGCTCCCTTTTCAGCCAAACTGTATACACACGATCATCAGTACTCATCGGTAAGACGACTCCAGACAATGAAAGCTGAGCAAGAAAAAGACTTAAAAATGTTATGTTTCTGTTTGAGCTGACAAAAACTGGAAGGGGGGGAGACTAAACCTTCAATCCAAATGCTTGTGGGAAACATCGGGACAGACTAATAAATGAAAAAATCTATACTTTTTTCTTATAGTCGAGCTGAAGGCAAACAGCAAGCAGGCTGAAGGCTGGCAAGTTGAGTCCATTGAGGATGGAACAACAGCAGAACAGAGCACAGGCTGTGGGTGGGCCGGTGATTGATTTATCATACTTGTTCCCTCAGAGCCCTATTTCTCACTGCAAACAGGAGAGGGCTGATCAGACACGTAAATCACCGACACAGACTCAACAATGTACAGTTCACATCACCGCGGACTGAAAAGGCTGCACTTAAAAAACTATTTATTTTCAGTAGCACCTCATTCATTTTATTTCATGCCATCCATATTGTCATGATCAGCACTTCTGACTTGTTCGCAAGTTTAAATGTTGCTGTTCCCCTGACTAGAAAGGCAACCAATCCAGTGTAATCTAATCTTTGCAAGCGGACAAAAAACAGAATGTTTTTCTTGCTCTGGTTTATTTATGAGCGACGGCAAGAAAAACAAGCCCGCAAAAGCAACGAAAACAACAAGTTTGGATGATGATTGATGCAGTTGTATGGGTCGATGTATGCCAATTTACAAAAGATAACTTTTTCGATTGCATGAAAAATGCTACGTTAACTTCTCCCGTCACATCATGCAGGCCAAGTGAAAATAACACAACAAGTTCACTCCAGCTGATTGTTAGCTAACTCAAGAAATAAATCAAACATTATGAAGGCTACACATGGAAAAATGGGGGGAAACAACTAACTCCACTGATGAGCCACATCATTAAAACCATCATTAAAAAGTGAAGAGAAAAGCCTTTTCTTGAAGTCCATGTTTTGCTGTTTAGCTCCACGTCGTCATGCTAGCACTACTGTTAGTTTTGCAGGCACTCTTTATACGAGTTTGCCTTCTGTTATCTTCTCATATGTATTCACTTATTTGATAACCGACGAAAAAGAGAAACTCAACATTGCTAATGTGCTAAATGAGCCCAGGATTGCTGATAATGGAGTGACCTCGAGCTAGCGAGTTAGCAACTGTTATTGCTCTACAAATCTATTTGCAATGTAACATTACTCAGAAGATGCAGTCAGAAAGCCAAGAAGATATGAAAGCCTATCAATAAAGGATTTGATTTGCTCTTGTATAAATTATATTCTCAAGATAGTTTAAAAATGTGCAAACGGAGGATACAGGAGCTGCTGTCACCACTCAACAAGTCTACAGTGTTGACCCGACTTCCAAACAAACCAGAATCAAGTGTGACTGACGTTTGCAGGATGCACCACAGAAGTAAACGATACATGATGATATTGTTCTGCTCTTACAGGCACACTACAGTCCACAGTTACACACAGTGATTTCGTCTGTCTTTAGATGCCTTTTACCTGTCATGCACACACACACACACACACACACACACACACACACACACACACACACACACACACACACACACACACACACACACACACACACACACACTCATTTTCATATCTTAGTGAGGACATTTCATTGACATAATGCTTTCCCTAGCCACTTACCCTAACCCTAACCATGAAAAATGAATGCCTAATCCTGACCATAACCTAATTGTAACTCTGACACCAAAACCACATTTTGAGCCTCAAACATGCTTTCAAACTTGTGGAGACGGGCATTTTGTCCCCATAAGACACTGTTGGTCCCCCACAAATATAGTAGCATGCCAAATTTCTGTCCTCAGAAAGATGTCTAAACATGTATACACACACAGGTGGCCCTGCTGAAGGCCTGCAGCTCGAACTTCAGATTAGCAGACGACCTCTTGCTCCTGAGTCACAACCAATCAGCACCGGACACCCGAGAGGTCCAACATCCATACCGAGACTGACCAAAGCTGTTTTGGTGGCAGGAAGTCTTATTGTTGGGGCTGTTTGGAGTGTTTCTGTTCCTCCAGGAAAAGGTCACCAACATGTAGCCACACATCTGAAAGCATATTGATTTGCTCTCCTGATATTTAGATTGTAGAATTGATATTTTAACCTTTGGGCAAGATGGCGCCTGTGATCAGCAATGCCGCTGTCAAACTCTGTGTTCTTCTGTTTTATGTTGCATTACCTATTCTGCTGCTGTCTGTGGATGAGATTACAGCTACCTGTGTTTACGATCGCCACACTTTACTTCAGATTAAATCAACTATGGAGTTTATGGATGAAACCTGGAAACATTTTCGAGGTTTCCCTCCACCTTTTGGGCGATCAGCTGTTGCCCATTACGTCCCTTGCTTGCCTGTGTCAGGGAAAAACCGGAGACGCCGTTCCCGGACAAATCACCGTCAGAGGAGACGAGGAAGGAGAGCGGGCATCCAAGTGAGATTACGGAAATATAGGAGTACGTCTGATTTAACGTCCTGCTTGGAGCTCTCAACATTGGATGTTTTTGCTAAGACGGACCTCCAGCTAAATGCACGGCTTCCCCGCACGGGCTTCGTCAGGACGCCGTGTCTGAGAACAGTTTTCCCAGACCATGTGAGTGACCATCTCATTGTCCCACGGTTTATACCAAACGGTAAGAAATCCCGAGGAGTGTGCAGTACGAATTTTCTCACTCTCTTAGACTCTTCTAACCTTGCCCAACATGTGACTGGGCCAACACACAGCGGTGGCCACACCCTGGACCTAATTTTATCACTGGGTCTGGATATCGGCCCAGTTCATTGCAGAGACATTTTTATTAGTGATCATAAATATCTTTTATTTGATCTCTCTTTTACCTGTGACACTCTACCCTCTGTTTATATGAAGCATTCACGATTTATTAACGACTCTGTGGTAGAAGAATTTATGGAATTGTTTGATAACAATTTATCTGAAACAGATGATATAGATCAGCAGGTGGCCTCCTTCAACTGGCAATGTCAAAAAAGTCTAGATAAAGTGGCTCCTCTTAAAATCAGGAAAGGCTCCACTGTTAAATGCCCGCCCTGGTTCACAGAAGCTATCTGCAGCTTTAGGCGAATGTGCTGTGAAACTGAGCGCCTGTGGAAAATCACAAAACTTGAGGTTCATAAGCTCCACTTAAAATAACTATTATCTACCTTTAATGACATGGTGAAAGACTCAAGAGCCACTTATATCTCCCAACTACTTGCAGTAGGAAAAAGAAATCCTAAAGTTGTCTTTGATACAGTGAGTAGCATCGTCTCACTGTATCTCAAGATAAGATTAGTTGCCTAAGAGGTAACATAACTCCCTGAGGTAACCCCACCAACCATGATCTTCCACACGCCATAATTTTGGAATCTTTCCTCCCAGTTTCTTTAAAAGATCTATCGGAAATACTGACCCAATTGAAACCCTCAACGAGTTCAGCTGATGTCTTACCTACTCATTTATTTTGTAAAGTTTTTGATACCATCGGGCCCTCTGTAGTCACGCTGATAAACTGTTCCTTGCTATCTGGCTCTGTGTCCAGGTGCTTTAAACAGGGGGTTATTCAACCTTTGCAGAAAAAGCCTAACCTGGATCCAACACTTCAGTCAAGCTTCAGGCCCATCTCAAAACTTCCTTTTATCTCTAAAATCTTAGAAAAAGTCGTTTGGCTACAAGTAAAGAAAGCGCTGGAGAAGCATAATATTCTTGATAAATTTCAGTCGGGTTTTAGAAAGTTACACTCTACAGAAACAGCTCTCCTGAAAGTCACAAATGACCTCTTGATGGCTGCAGACAGGGGTGATTGCTCAGTCCTAGTTCTTCTGGACCTCAGCCTTTGATACCGTTGACCATCAGATCTTAATCCAGCGCTTAAATCTTATGGTAGGGATATCTGGATCTGTCCTAAAGTGGTTCACCTCATTTCTGGAGGATAGAACGCTTTTAGTTTCATTGGGAAACTTCCGATCAGATGCGGCTAAGTTTCTATGTGGAATCCCACAAGGTTCGGTTTTAAGCCCCCTGTTATTTTCACTATATATTCTTAATTTAGGCCGGATCATTAGCGGTTTCCTGGGCGCCTCCTGGGTGACCTGGGCGCCTCCTGGGTGAGGTGTTCCAGGCATGTCCCACCGGGAGGAGGCCCCGGGGCAGACCCAGGACACGCTGGAGAGATTATATCTCTCGGCTGGCCTGGGAACGCCTTGGTATTCCCCCGGATAAGCTGGAGGAGGTGGCTGGGGAGAGGGAGGTCTGGGCCTCTTTGCTTAGGCTGCTGCCCCCGCGACCCGGCCCCGGATAAAGCGGATGAAGATGGATGGATGGATGGCATTAGCGGTTTCAAAAATATTTCCTACCATCTGTATGCAGACGACATCCAATTATACATCTCCTTTAAACCTTGGGAATTAGATAAGCTATCCACTCTTATGGACTGTCTTAAGGAAATTAATGTTTGGATGACAAAAAGTTTTTTGCAGCTGAACGCAGACAAGACCGAGTGCTTAATCCTTGCTCCAGAGAATATCAAGCCCCAAATTAAATGGTAAATGGCCTGTATTTATATAGCGCTTTTACTAGTCCCTAAGGACCCCAAAGCGCTTTACATATCCAGTCATCCATCCACCCATTCACGCACACATTCACACACTGGTGATGGCAAGCTACATTGTAGCCACAGCCACCCTGGGGCGCACTGACAGAGGCGAGGCTGCCGGACACTGGCGCCAATTAGTCAACATCTGGGTGCCTTTTCATCCTCGATAAAAACTACTGCTCGGAATCTTGGGATAATTTTCGATCAATCTTTGTCTTTCAATGCTCATATTAAATCTGTGACCCGCTCCTGCTTTTTTCATTTAAGAAATATTGCCAAACTCAGGACTATTGTCTCCACAACTGAACTGGAGATGCTTGTCCACACCTTCATTTCCTCCCGGCTAGACTATTGTAATGCACTCTTCTCCTGTGTATCTAAGGCTTCACTAAATCGGCTCCAAGCGGTTTAAAATGCTGCAGCAAGGCTTTTAACCCACAGTAATAAATTTTCCCATATCACTCCTATACTAAAATCCTTGCACTGGCTTCCGGTTGGGTATAGATATAAGTTTAAAATCCTCACATTTACGTTTATGTCTCTACAAGGTGATGCCCCCACCTATATCACGGAGCTCCTCCAACCCTACTCTCCAAAGCGGACTCTTAGATCCACTGATTGTGGTCTTCTATCTATTCCATGGACCCGTTTGAAAACGAAGGGGGATCAGGCTTTTCAAACCCTGGCTCCAATACTGTGGAATGGTTCCCCCCCCCCACGCACCATCGACACTGTGGCTTCTTTTAAAAAACAGCTTAAAACACATCTGTTTAGACAGGCATTTGGGTAATGTTCGTGTACTATTGCTTTGTTTGATATGCTTTTATACTTCCTTTCTATTGCTATATTGTTTGTTTGACATGCCTTCGTTCCCATGTGAAGCACTTTGTAACAGCTTCTTGTCTTAAAAAGTGCTATATAAATAAATTTTACTTACTTACTTACTCTTATGAGAACCCTGATGTCACTGTCAATTTTACAACAGATCTCAAAACATTTTACTGTAAAGTCCACTAAACAGTTGGTGCTACAGGGAAACTCCCTGATCTTCATCATCTGAGGACCTCAAATGGCACACATTTGATTGGATGTTTCACTGGAGAGTCATTGTTTTTAATTTGTCTGTCCCTCTGGGGGGGAAACCACTCTTATTTTGACAGATCAGTTGCTGCTAATCTGCTAGCACAGTCATACCAATCTCCTGTGTTCTCTACCAGTGTTGTGGCACTCCTTAATATCATTAGCTGCTTCCTCAGTGAGATTCTCATGAACATCCTCCAAAGTCTCTGTCCTCGACTGCAGCTGGTGACGGTAGTTGTTGTTCTAAACCAGCAGCAGTTGGAGAAGTGGTCCACGTGCTGCTACATCAAACTCTCAGAGGCTGCAAAGCAAAACAACTTCTCTGCAAGACAGCAGAGTTGCATATAAAAAGAAGAATTAGAGTCACTGGAGACTCATTGCTAACTTTTATGTGTCCCTTCCCCGTCACAAACATTAGCTAAACCCTTATGAGACACTGTCATAACCTCCTGCGTAATAGTTAGATATATTTTAGTCAAAGACCAACTAACAGGTCAGCATCGCTCTTCTTAGATCAATACTCCAAATGTGTCTAAATATTTAAGTTCATCTTTTACAGTCTGCCTCTGTCAAACACAGTCACCATTTTACTCTCTTTCACCGCGGCTGTCGTAGGAAACCTTGAAATCATTCATTCAGTCCGTTACATTCAGATCCGAACACATTACCTCCAATAAAGCTGAGAAATGTCTGCGAATATCTACCGCGAGATGCAACAGCTGATTCATTATCTCAGGAGACCGAGGTCAGTTACAGCAGATATACTCTGCTTCCTTTATTCTTCACTATGATACGGTTGATATGCAAAATTAAATCAACACTTTATACAACTTCTTCTCTGTGAAGCGAGGCTGTCTAGACTGTTAGGACTATGCTCAAAGACTCGGGGCCAAACACAGCAGTTGCTGGTAGCATTACATCAGATCTCTCTCATGTTTTATTTCAGTAACATGAGCTCATGAGTTCTAATAGAGGGTTTGGGGTTGCACGGGTTAAGCTTAAAAGTATTATTATAACTCTATTATTTCTCGGTCTGCGCCACTGTTGAACAAAAAGAAGGTCGCAGTGGGCCAAGAGCAATGGGCAATTAGCCAGAAAACGCAACACGGTGGTTCAAAATGTGATAAAGCTGCTGTGATTAAGGTTACTGTGTGTGGAGATGGTGCCTGAAATGAACCCGAGACGCTCCAGTCGTGTATGCACCGCGTGTATGTGCCTCACATCAGCGAGCATTTTGTACTTTTTCATATTACATAATGATTAAACTAGAGCAGGGCGATATGACCAAAAACATTTATCATGATATACATTTGAAAATTGGCGATAACGATATGACTGACGATATAATTGACACAAGACAAAATACTTTACAACTCCGCAACTTTATTAGTGCAAAAAACCCCATCAATGTATTTTCACTTAAACAAGCAGCTGTTTTAAGTGCATTAAAGTTATATAAAAATGTAACAGTGCAAATGCAAATTCCTTGCTGACAGTTTAACCAAAATGCATTTCCAGTAGAAACTGGCCGACATATCCTCAGCATAACCATGCATAATATCCACAAAACTTAAACAGAGGTTATACACACACAATACGGTAACATTATGTTGAAGCGCAGTACGCATCACTCCGCGAGGCTCCTGCCTACGATAGCCGTAATGCTCCGACAATCCATCAAGCGGTGCGGCTTCATAGCTTAGCAAAGTCGTACTAAAACGTCTGACAGATTTTCGAGCGCCGTGTACATAAAATCGTTTCGAGGTGAGTAAACACAACCAGAATTCATACATAAGGCACACGGGGTTATAAGGGGCACTGTCGATTTTCAGAAAAATCAAAGGATTGATTTTAAGTGCGCCGTATTTTCCAAGAAACACGGTAATAATGAACGGCCCGCTAGCATGCTCTACCAAAAATAGTGCTTTGTTGTGTAGCTGACGGACGAAAGCCAAACCAGTTCCACACCACTGAAGCTGCAGCATTTTTACAAACCAATTCTGGTTCATCCGTTTCATTCAGCGATCCGCTTTCGCTCTTCTCATTCTCCGTCGCCGGCATGCTTTTTCCTAGATGTGCGTATGTAAACAAAGGCACTGCGCATGCACGTTTTACCCATATTCTATCGCAATATTTAATTTTCTTATCGTTGCCCAACCTTATACCGGTGTTACTGTGAACGGTATGATATGGCCCGGCCCTAGATTAAACTGTTCAAATTATTTAAAACCATGACAAGCTTTCATATACTGATGCATGATGACAGAATAACAAACCAACAGGCATCAGTATGGAACTCGAATAGCAAGTTTATCTGTAAGTTGTTTTTTCAGCTCACACAGACTTCAGTCTAACTGTTTTGCTCGACTCTACCCTACAGCCTTGTTGCACCGACTACCTCATTTAGCACGCAATCGATAAAGAGAAATCAAAAACTAGGTATGAAATATTGTAGCAACCCGGGAATAACGGACAGTCGCCATGATTCATTTAGAAGTGATATGTTTTTGTTTTTTTCAATTTATGTTTTAGATTTTGTTTATTGTGGATGTGCGATCTGGCTTCCAGTGTTTGTGTGGCACAGAGGCAAAGAACAGCATTAAAGTGTAGCCACCAATAATCCTGTGGTGATTAATGACTTTTGGCCAGCATTCGTCTTCAAGTCAGTTGTTAATGTTGAATACAATCCCTTTAGTGGGCATGCAGTAGTGGGAAAGGTCATAGCGGGGAAAAAATGATCCCCTGTTATAGTGACAGAAGGAGGAAAAAGGCTAAACTTAGGTTATATGGGAAAATGCACCTATATTTTATAGACATAGTTCTACAGCATGCAGGAAAACAACAAACCTGTTTATAGAGATGAAGTAACAGTATAATAGCATGTGTGTCTGCTCCTGTTCTGTCACCACAGAGGATGAATCCTCATATTTGCTTTGCCACAGATTTTACACCAGATCCCTTTCCTGGTACAACCCTCCCATTTATCCAGGACTGGGACCAGCACTGGCCTGAGGCTGGGAGATCGGTCACATTTAAGGCAAATGTGTTAACCGCTGTAACAACCACACAGTAGCTCAGAATCTACAACTCACGGGTGACTGTAATGGGTGAAGTACAGAACCTTTTGGCTGTACTGGATAAACTAATGAGAATAAAATCCACTGAGTAACACGAATGTGAGCTGCACAGTTTGGGTGAGGAGATCATTGTGTGCATGTGTCACAGAATGGCTCTAGGAGGAGTAGGGATTCTTATGAACGCAGAAAAGTATCAATGAGATGATAAAAAAACATCCATCAGGTGACGGAACAGGTTAAAGGGGCAGACGCCTTGCCGTGGTATGAAGTCGCCGTCCTTCAGCACGATCGGCTAAACCATTCCAGCAGGTGCGCTGTACAGTAACTTCATCCAACTTTACTTGAGGAAATATTTTTCACATGTGAAGTAACTGTCAGTTGTTACAGTGTCACTCTGTGTCCTGAAACTTCCAGAAATAAACATGGAAAAAATATTTGTTTTTGTAAAGCTGGGCATACACGGTGCGATTTTTGGCCCATTTTGAGGCGATTTTCACCTTAATCGCTTGTCGTACATTGTGTAGCATACACGAGAAGCAATTAACACCTCACAACCAGCTCCCGATCAGCAATCGTATGGTCGCAAGAAAATCAAACCTGTTTGAAATCCTGGTCGCCCCTCGTGAGGGTATCGCACTGTCGAAAAGACCATGCGTCGTGACCTACGAACTTCAGCAGTTTGAGCAGGAGCTGAATAACGGGACTGAAAAAAAATTGCACAACTTTCCACCTGAATCAGGTTTCCTTCAGTGTCTCCTAATGTCAGTGCAATTTATAATTTATATATTCTGTATTCAGTTATGAAGGCTCTAATTGTTGTTTGCGAGCTGCCGTTTAGATGCTTGTATGTGCCCGGGGCTGTTGATGGGTCTGTATGCAATGATGGGCGTAGCTGCAGGAAGTTTATTGGGTTTTTTTTGTTGATGAGTGAGTATAGGGGTGGGATTTAATGAGTTTTCTTCGTCCCACTCCTTTTTCAGGCAATTTTTGTTTTTTGTTTTGTGCATTTTATGTTCAATATAGGTATTTGTTGTGCCTGAAAATGAACAAATAAATGAAATGAAATGAAATGAAATGAAGTGTTACAGGTACCAACCCACTCCCACATGAGTCAACCAATAGGAAATAAAGTTGCTACTTTCACAGTGTTGTGTATTTGTGCACTTCCAAATCATTAAGAACCAAGTGAGAAATATCAAATATTTTAAAAATGTCTCAGTTTTAACTTGAATAGTTAACACGTAGCTTCACTGCTAGTTGCAAACTTTGGATAACATCAGAGGCCATGTCAGTGTAGAAGCAAGGAGAGCTGGTGGCAGAATTTTTAGACAAAAAAAGTTTTACCTTCCTCTTCTTCTGTTACTTTAGCAAGAGTAGACCAGACGAATGCAGGTTCACAAGAAAGCTTGAACAAGAACAAAGTGCATCATGTGCTAGATTTCCCATTTCTAAATGGAGTCAAAACACTAAATGCATCGCTTCTGAGAGGAAAGTGGTTACTAACCTGGGAGCATAACAGCATCAAATGCAAATCCTTCAGTGCATACAAACAGAATTATTGTTGTCATTAAAGTGTTCAATGAGAAGCAAAATGAAAACTTGATAAAATGTCAAAAATTGAATTCGGAACTGATTGAAGCCCAAAAATGGTCTCTGGAAAGACAAAGGGTCCTCACATTTGGAGGACTTTCCTCTCGAACGCGAACACACAGCCGCGCAGAGGAAAATCCGGAGAGACAGATCAGAGAGTGTGCGAGTTCAGAGAGCTCAGAAAGAGAAAACTAGAATCCACAGCGATACAACTGTTCCTCTGGGCTTTGAACATAAAGTTCACACACTCGAGGAGAACGTGTCTGAATGTGTTTGTATGAACGAAGGAAAGGGAGAGACCAAAAGTGAAAGAAAAATCTGTGTGTCTATGTGCGTGCGTGCGCGTGTGTGTGCACCTGCAGGGTACACGCTAATAACATGCACCACTGAAGCGCACGCAGAGAAGAACTAACAAACCCTGTGCAGGCCCGAGTCCATGTCCTGTCCCAGATTACACCATCTATCTGCATATATAGATACGCGCCCATTTATCTATATGCAACCCCCCATTTGTCCGTGCATCGATCATCGGTTTTGGGCGGTTAACCCACGCTGACACAATAAAGAGAAGCAGGGATGTTCACATTAAAACAGCAGATCCGACAAGCAGACAACAAAAGATGGACAGGAGGATGTTTTGAGCTCATGGCTAAATTTAGTGCTTCAGTAATTCGTTGATGACATTTGGAGTTCAGCTGCTATTTACCTGATGATACATCTGCGTTTCAGTTTAACAAAATGTAGTATTGTTAAATAATTACACTCTTTTTCTTCCTTCCAAAAAACACATGTGCGTAAACATGCTTATATTCATGTTTATGAGAACCATCCAGCAGCTGTAGGAAATATGACTCTAATCGGTTTGGGATAAAAAAAAAAAAAAAAAAACAGATAATCATGAGATCAAAGAAGGTCAACTCAGTTCTGAAATGTTAATTAATTTCACTAATTCTACATTTTGGTGCTTACAAGGGGAATTTCCATCACTTTTCACTACATAACATAAAACTATAAAAAGTGCCTTAAATCTGCATTTATTCTAGTGGCCAACAGGGGGCAACGCAAGAGACTCCTTCATACGACACAACAACTGTCTGCCATCTATAATCCAGTTTTGAGATCCTTCCCAGACGCCTTAACGCCCACTCACATCCTGGGCCATCTGACCTCAGGAAATCACATGATAGGGTGGGGCCAGGTTTCACAATGAGCTCACCCGAAACCCTGGCTGATTGTGACCCACACCCGTTTTCACACCTTGGCTCAGGCGATTAGAGGATCATCAGGGGGTCCTTTGTCCCTCTTTTGGGGGAAACTCCCACTGGGTTTAAATCTCCACCATTTGACCTTAGAACTGAAGAAGCTTCTCGGATGAGAGGTGAAACATCTTCAAGCAACTCAAAGAAGTCCAGACGCTTTTCTTTCTAAACTCCTTAGACTCCTTCATAACGTTTGATTTCCAAACACCAAAACGCCAAGAGTCACAATGCTGAACTTGAGGTTTCATAACAGGTGACATCACTGTGGCTACATGCACCTCCACACTCATGTCTATGCTTTCATCATAGTCTGTACATCAGGGGTGGGGAACTCCAGGCCTCAAGGGCCAGTGTCCTGCAGATATCACCCTGTTTTGGGGTGTATTATTTCACAACAACAGTCACTTCAAGGCGATTTATATTGTAAATATACTATAATTTACATAAAATATATGGGAATTAATATATTACATGTAAACCACTCAACAAAACTGGAGGACTGACGTATTTGATGGCCTGTTGGTGCAGGTAATATCATTAGTGTGATATTTGCACTAAAAAGGCTCCATAAGACACCAACACTGCAAACACAAATGAGAAGGTCCAGTTCAGTGACTTTAAGAGCGGTGACGTTGAAACCTGCAGACGTCTGCATCGGCATTCTTAACTTTAAGCTTTATTGCAGTTCAAGAGGGCGAGTCATAAAAATTCACCCACATCACTTGTCACAAAGGGGAAAATGGCCAAAGCTTTTTTTTGTCCGGGCCTGTAAATTATTCTGCTCTAATGGACGATATTTTTAACATGGGAGTATATAAGGGGGACAGTTTTTGGCACTTATATGCTGGCTTCAGTTTTCAGCCCTGAGGTTTCCACTTCCATTTCATAGATTAAATGAAGCCCTAATGCCAAGTTTTTTTCTTTCTGGCTCTAAATGTTGACGCTAAATGTAAATTATTAGGTTCAATATGAACATAATTCCAAGTGATAATGTTCCCTTTACTCCACATGTATATATCCTAAAAAAATGTAACCCAGTGTGAAGCAGATTAAAGGAATTGCCTTTGAGATATATACTGTTTTAAGTGTTCACCAACAGAGTCCAAGCATTTAAAGGCCGCTAAGCAAGGCTTGTTGATGCAGCCATAAAGCTCACAAGGGAGACGTGTACTCCCCAACAGTCGGGCTTAAACTGAATCAAACTATAAACCCTCCAGTGTCTTGCAAAAAAAGAAGAAAAAAAAGATACAGTCTGCCTTTCCCAGTCTATCAGCCGATAAAGATCTTATTCAAACACTAAAGTGGAGATATTCTGGCTGAGCCGTTAATTTACAGCAAAAGGCTGTAAAACTAGATGAACTTTTGTGATCCCTGAGGAGAAACTGGGTCATTACAGCAGCTCTGAGGCTCAGAGCAAGCAGTGAGATGGTTCACTGTTCAGTAAGCTGAAAACTCTGCCCGCGACGTTATTACACTGAACTCTGCGGTCGATTCGGTCGTAAAGAATTGCAATAATGTGAATTTGACATCTGTTGTACCTATATATCCTTATTTTTGTTGTTTTTCTTCTGACCAAAAATGTAAATAAGTCCAGCAGTGAAATTATCATCCTGCTAGTTTGTCCCTACAATCTCAAATAACCCGTCTACTTCTTCCTGAAACACATGCAGCAAACTGCAGTTCCTCATCTCGCCACTTGAGGAACGCTCCAAACATTAGTTGTTTCTTATGAACTTCAATATTAAAATGTAAACTTATTTACAGCCTGCTTGCAAACAATTACGTTTCTACACCTAATGTATGGAGGTGGAACATATTTATAACTCACAAATTTCATTAAGGCTTAAAGTTATTAAAGCTAAAGGCGTGACCGCTCTGAATGACAGGGGAATGCTGAAACAGGCTCTGTAGCTGGTATCTGTCTCACAGGCATCACCTCAGCCAGTTCCAGTCACTGAGCCGGAGCGCTTAATTGTGCTTATGGTCAATAATATGCAATTATCTGACAAAACATGGCTTGCTGTGTGGTTAATTAACAGCCTGTCCAAGAAATATGTGATCCAGTTTTGCTGAGTTCAATTTTATTTGTATTTCACTTAGCACTAATTAGCAACTCTCCGTGTCTGTGTGATGCACTCGTAGAGTTTATGGATGCAGTGTGCTAAATAAGCTGCCTCCCATTAGCCGCTAATTTAGCATTCCACGCTTTTGTCCAAATGTTGTCACTTCTGGGTTTGAGAATAATCACCAAAAATCTGAAAATAGAGGCTTCAATTTGTGCTGTTCGGCTAAAGGACCAACAACTTGTATAGTAGGAAGCAGGCCCGTTGTGGTGATATGAACATGCTGTTGGCTGAAAGCTTGGGCTGAATTTTGGGAGAAATCTCTGGTTTGATTAAGGGATAGAAATCATTTGTTGGGGTTATTAAAGGTCATGAACAACACCGCTTTAGAATATTTCATACATGTTTGAACATTTCCTTCTCCAGGGTTCCAACTAGTAGAGACACTGGTGCACATTTTACATGCAGCTGTTTCAGTTTTAAAGCAAGTGGTTGGTTTAAAACTGAAATACTAGGTTTTTAGGAGAGACCAAGCTCGACTATGCATGTTTCAACACTAACGACTACACAAAGTTAAGATTTAAAAAGGGGGGTTTTTTTGGTTTTTTTTTTAAAAATCGGTTATTTTTCAGCATCTAAGAAATAAAAATCCACAGTATATCCATGCACTTCTGTGCAGTCTGATTCTTGCAAATTAAATGTTTCCATCAATGTTTTAAACTTGAGATTACAGACAAAAACAGAGGTTTTATTCACTGAAGAAGGTACACAACCAGCCTGAATTTTCAGTGTGTTTTGGACACAAGTCTGGGTTTGCTTGGTTTAAAATTGTTTTTCAACATTTTGGCTGTTTTCACTGATCATTTCCCTCAGCTATAAATCCATCATCTGCTTCTTCTGCAACCCTAACGTGGCATCTCCCTTCATCTGCTCAGTGCTTCTTGTGGCTTTGCAGGGTTACAGATGAACATGTTGCATGTCACAAATGTTCATCAAAAAAAGCCCAAACAACAAATAAATTAAGTGCAGCATGTAAGCTGCTATTTGTAATTCCTTTGATATTTCCTCGCCGCTGCTGGGATGTCAGAATCCGTCAATAAGAGCGTGCAGGTTTGGTTTGAAAGTGAGGAGACGTTAGCTGGTTGCAGAATTAGTGATGTAAATATATTTATATGAGAGATGGTATACAGTGTGTTTGTGAGCATGCTTTCATTTAACATCAGAATTCATCATACATACATATTCTTCATGCATCCATACCTGCAGAGCACACGGTAACGGCATGCATCGCTGCAGCGCGCGCTCACAGAACATGCGCTGACTACATGCGCTGTCCCAGATATGCAAACACACTCGGAGGACGATTAGGGAGGGGTGAGAAACATGTGTAAGATCTTGTGAACTTTAAATGCAACCCCTCGCCCAGCTTCTTCCCCCATCTGTGTGGATTTTAGGGGAACAATTAAAAGTTAAAGCAGAAACAGCGTGAAGAGAGAAAGGGAGGCCTGCAAGTGACAGAGGGGGATCGGGTGACAGGGGCACCTATCAGGAAATGCAAGATCTCTTGACACATACATACACAGACACTGGAAATGTGATTGGCAGCTCCCTCAAGGGCTGTAGTGAATTATTCAGCACAGTGTGACGGACCGACAGACAGGAAAGCATACAGAGAGACAGAGCATCCGTCAGAGACACGGACTGAGATGGAGACGGACAGACAGGCACGCAGAAGGCTGTGGATCATCAAAACTTCCCTCCAGGCACATTTTTATTCATAATCAATAACTCTATTAAATTTTACATCAACCTACGCGCATTCATAGTCCTGGGACTCTAAATTCTTAAAGAAACATGTTTTGAAATTCGGTGCCTTCCTTCAGCTGCTGCTGACCACCGTGACGGAAACCAGTTTGTGCATGCAAACATTTAAAAACCAGCCTGCAGTTATCACATCACAATCAACAGCAAAGCCTGGCCAATCAGCTCACAGTTTGCCGTGCATGTTAGCCCAGGACGATGTGTCTCACTTCAATAAAGGCTTCTGGCTAGACTGCTACAGCCGAATGACATATACCTCGTATGGAAGTTTGTGCAGAAACGGGAAAAACAGATTATGATATCTGCGTTTTTACATGATATAAACAGGAAAACTAATAATTAAAAAATTAATTTGTATCAGTTTTTGCTGTATCCAGTATTTTCTTGAGTTTATTTCCTCACAGTTTATCTTAAACAAATAAAAACATATAAGCGGGTTAGCATTGAAAAACCACACTGATGATGTCGAGGTCTGAAAAACTCATGCATAGGGCTGTGCGATATGACCAAAATCTCATATCCTGATATAAGACATTTATCGTCCCGACAACGATATAAATCACAAAAGTGTTACATTTTCTGTAGATTCTGTGAATCTCGGCCAGCTCGACTTGCGTGAAGCGTTTGCAGCTGGGCGTCGCGCGCCTGGAGTCGAGAGTTTTGACTGATGCATGTAGCGACGCCATTTTCTTTGTCAGTATTTATTACACGGCGTGCTGCCAGGAAAAGCGTTTTCTAAGGTTTATTTTTAAGCACCTGACGGCTCTTTTTCTCTTCTCATCGGTAAACACTCTGCATACTATTTAACGTGATTTATTTTATTTTGAAAAATCTCAACAGGCTCTTCAGCTTTATTGTGAAAGGTTTATGTGGAAAACAAGTGGATGGCGGAGCCACGTTGCTAACGACAACGCATAAAAGCAGTCGCTTGTCTGTCTGTAGTGTGGTTATTTTTAATTATAAGAGAAAGTGACAGTGACCATCAAAACGATTAAAAACATTGCTGTAAACAGTTTATTTTGTGACACCACAAAACAAACGATAGACGTTTTATATCGTTATATCGAACAGCCGTACTCGTCTAACATGATACACTTGGTGTTAGAGGCTTAAGGTGTTTTGTGTTGACACTGTTTAGGACGTGATTTTTAGTGGAGCCCATATTTAAATGATGTCCTGAAATCAGCAGCTGACACTGGAGGATTAAGCTTAGTAAGGTTCACTGGCTAACCTAAACCATATTTTATGCAGATATTTTCCCATAGAAACAGTGCCTGTGAATTTCATAGAAACAAACTGGCAAAATCAGGAAAATCTTTTACTCGAGGGTTTCAATCGTATTTTCAGTAGAGAAACGTTCACTTGAGTTGAGCCACAGATCTGAGATCGAGATCGTGTTTCCAAATGTGTGGTTTGTACTTCTTAAAACACTCCTGTGCAGGTTCTGATGCCAGAGACAAAACAGCTGCTTAAAAGGAGCCATTTGACTTTTTCTAATTCTATCATTACGTCCATCTGTTGGGCTGCATTTCAGCCTGACTTTCATGGTTCTCTAGTTCTTTTCCCTACAGGCCGCTGGATGCTGCAGGATCACGCCCTAAGGGCAAAAGAAAATGCAGAAAAGCTGTGAAAAAATAGAAATAATTCCAGCGCTGTCAGAGGAAATGACTTTACAGAGGAAACCCCCAGAGAAGGCTAAAAGAGTAAAACAGAGCTCCAGCTGTCTAATCCATATGATATTTATGGCGACACAGGCTTAAATTTACATGACAGCACATTGTCTTAAATTGCCCCGTCTCTCTCTGTCTCAGCAGAAATGAAAGAAACAGCTGCTATTTCTTGTTTACCATCCAATCAGCATATCAGAAGCTTCAAACAACAGAAGAGCTATCACTTCAAGTCATGTTCTTTTAGTGGGTCAAGGAATAGCAAGAGACCTCAAAACTTCCTTTAAATCACAGATCAGACAAAGAAACTGAGACTGAACCTGAAAGACTTGCAGATGCGGAGAATCCTGAGAACCTTCAGGTTTTCTTGAAGTTAAATAAAGGATATTTTCTTTATAGTCGAAACTGGTGTGAACATGCTGTCAAAACATACAGTAGTAAGTCAGAAAAATTCTTCTTATCACAGGTTAAATGAAGTTCTTCTCGGCTGTGATTAAACACTGAAGTAGGAGGACAACATGCAAATACGTGTTTCTACAAATTATTATTTTTATTCATTCATTTCTGTTTGTGTGTAATATTACTTCATGCAGTCGAGCTCAACCGCAATCCCACTGCAAGATCTGACAGCAGCTTATTTTAATACCAGCTCACATCAGCTGATAGCTCCACTTAGGTCATCTCCTAAACATTCAGCTGTCCTGCCCATGCCTGTAGGCTGTAAGCTGCTTTGCAACCTGCCTACATAATAACTCCTGTTCATGACATGTCAGAAATGCCGTCATTGTCTGCAGTGAAATGTTATTAAATTATATTAAATTAAATTATTATATCATATTATTTATTTGGAACAAAAAACATATGTTCAATCAGCTCCATGAACATCTCTCATCTTTCAGCCCCAGTTTGTGCTCCTCTTAATTCCTTAGGGGTTTACGTTAAAAACAAATTCTCCACAGTGGACCAGTTTTAGCTCAAAAGCTCCCATTTTTGGAAAGATGAGTAGTGTAGGTTCCCACGCATTTATGCCAAGACAGATTGCGTGTGGAGGAAGAACACAGACCAGAAAGGACTCAGATGAAATCTTTTACGTCGTATATTATTTTTATTTTTTCCTCATAGAGTTTATTAAGGCAGCCCTCCTAATTATTAATGGTGATTCATTGTAGCATTTCTTTTATTTTTATTATCCTTTTTCAAAGAAAACACCATCTGCAATTGATATACTGGTTGTTTTTATCATTCATTTGTTGCTGGCTGGCGAGCACCAGCACTTCCCATCCTTAGTTTCCTACCAACCAGATGACCGGGTCACTCTGCTCTCTTTGATTTGCTCCTGAAGTAAACTTCTGTCCAAGAGAGAGCTGATTATACCTCTAATATTTTAAATTTCATTTCATAACACAGCTATATATACATAGCAAACACATGCCTCTCACTGACCCTTTCTTAAAAGCTGAAAATCAGCCCTGTGTTTTGAAGAACTTAAACGTTTTTAAAGATTAAACTTTTTCTGAGATCTCACCACCACCCACAGCAATATTTAAATATTTCTAGCTGTGAGCTATAAAAGAAATGAGGTTTTTCTTCTGTGGCACGACTACGACCATTTAAAGCCAATTTAAAAATCAGGCTGATTTTCTATACATGCTGACTCTCGTTATGATGCTTTGTCCAAGAACTGCGGTACTCAGCACACAGAGCAAAATCAAAACCTGCTTAGAATTTGAGTTTGTAGGAGGAATTATTACAACACTGGGCCTCAGCTGCGAATCAAAACTCACAACTGTGAAAGCAAAGATTGGAAGAGAAAGTGCCGCACCAACGCACGCTTCTTTAAGAGGGTCGCCACGTTCGGCTCAGCAACAGCTCAGGTTTGGGGAAGATCGCTGATCGGCGTTGAAGGGCTTCGTTAAATAAGGCGATGTTAAGATAAACACTAAAAGAACAGGAGGACACGAAGCCTGAAACACTTTATCTGCTTCCACTTGCGTGAATGAAAGGTTGGCAAATAGCTTTGGGGTCTGAAAAATGCCAACTCATTTTTTCACAAGTACACAGAAGGCCACAGATTACAAAGCAAAAGACCCGACAGCTGGCCCTGCTAACATCTTTTATTGACACTCTTCTTCTCTTGTTACCCTCTCCAACCAATGGGGAGTCTCTGAGTGACAGACCCTGAAATTAAAATGAAAAGTAAGAGCAATAATCACTGTGAGTCACTTCATTTGTGAATGAACAGTGAGGCAGCCCCTCCTCGAACGCTCACACACACAGATTTGAATGATTCAGCGTATTGAGCTACACTGCGGCTGCCAGTTAGTCACTCGGGCTGATTATCAGCCGTGTTCGTCCAGCCGTGGCCAGCAGTCACCTGAGCTGAGTGTCCATTTGGAAATGATTCAGTCACTTCTCTCTAGGATTGATTGATCCGGTCTGGCACAGACAGGAACCGATTGGATCGTCCTAAAAAACTGCAATGCTTGCTGACCACTGAAATCAAAGCTGGACCGGAGCTGATGCTTCGTCAGTCCGTCCACAAATGTCAAGGCTTTTCATGTCTGATGGTACCTTTTGAAACCGTCAACACTTAAAATATATCCTGCACTTTTCTTGATGACAGGTGCATAAGATCAGAAAGAAAATCACAAATTCCCTTTGAGGACAAAACATTTAGGACCTCAGACATTCAACGAGCAAACTGCATATGAACAAACAGCAAATAACACTCATCACATATTCATATATCTGTCATCTGCAGCTGTTCAGCTAAATTCGATCAGGAGACTTTAGAAACATCTCCTAATATGCATAAAAACTGACACAATATAGCCCATAACTGAATATAAACGAGCACCCTCTGGGGCTGAAAGTGTCAATAACTGCAATTTCTTGAATGGCCACTTGGGGCAGGCTCCACGAGTGAGTCGATCTGTTTAACTTGTTTAAAAACAATTCTGGTCGCCTGTTTCCTGTATTGAGTTTAACTTGACTTGTCTCATTATCCCTGATTTGTACTCTGTGTGTTTCCCACCTGTTTTCCTGGCCTCACTGCCTTGTGTATTTATTGTCAGTGTCTCTCTTTGCCATGTGATCCCACTTTGCTGTGTGCTCCCCTGCTCTGTGTTCCTTGACTCCATGATTCCTAGTATTTAGTTTTCCTGGTCTCATTCCCGTGTGTGGGGTTTTTGGACGGCAATGAAGCTGCATTTTGAGTTTATGCCGTCTGCCTGCCACACAGCCCTCTGAGGGACAGGCAGTCTTCAGGCATTGTGAAATATACCAAAGGGAGTCCAATGTTAGGTTTTAGCAGTAAGTACCACTGACTGCAGTTATCAGGAAGATGACTGTTTCAGTCCTCTCGTAGTGTTCGTGATCAACTCCAAACATAAACATACAAAATCCGAGTAAATTGTTGCAAAAGTGTTTCACGTCTTTCCAGCTTCAGTAGGAAATCCCCTGGAGTTCTCAGAAAACCTTTTTAACAAACCCCCAGATAAAGAAATGTGACCTTGCTGCTTTCATCTGGATTTTAAATGTAGATGAGGGAAAAAAGATAAACAGCCGAGTCTCCACTTTAGAAAAGGTGAGTCGACCTTGATTCCAAACCTGACGTGTCTTTCTACTGAAAGGCATTGTGGGTTCTGGTCCGGCACTTGCAGCTGTCAATAGCGGTCTGTATCTCTTAAGAAGGATTTTCCCCCACACAGTTGTTGAACACCACGGGTAAATGACAGCCTGACCTACACCTCATGTTTCAGGTCAATAAAAGCCTCTGCTTTCACTGTGCTGCTGCAAACATCTGCACAGTGAGATCAGGGACATTCAGGAAGATGTCTAAAACTGGCTTCGGTCTTTCTATCAGTGTTTACACACATTTAGACAGATTCATCCTCTAACGACTGACAGTTAAACACAAAACGATACCAGTAAAGATAAAGGTCAGCAAAGCTGGGGATTGTTCTTTGATTGGGCTTCATAAAATAAAATCCTAAGAACCAGGTAGATGTTTGCTCATAACTTCTCACAGAAATTTCAATAAAGGGCAGTTTGAGGAAATTAAACCGACTTGTACAAAGAGTTCATATGGTGCTCGCTATCAACAGGCAGAATTTAAAACTATACACAGTAGAACACCTCAAAGTGTTGAGGGTTAAATAGAGATTAGTGATGCATTTGATACTTCTGACCGTCTGTCAACTTTACTAAATCTAATTTACGCAGCAGGGACTGAGAAAAGCTTCGGTACCAAGATAATGATGAACTGTTGGATGGCTGTGATTGTTAGGGCAGCTTTTCCTCGAGACATGGAGCAGGTTTTCCACTAATTGGGATGTCGGATGTTCGATTTGCAGCTCCTGCAGGCAAAGTGACTTTGGGGAAGATACTGAACATCCCCCCCAAAAAAAGTGCTCGTAGTAGTCGTGTAATAATATATAAACACACCATTTCTATCTGACAGTTTCTCAACCACTAGTTTGTTTAGCCTTTAACAGGACAGTTATCTTTATCCTTATATGCTGTCATTGTGATGTGTAGTGAGAGTAGGGACCAGGAGCAAGAGAACCTGGAGAGGTGGAGGTGTGGACTGGAAAAAAGAGGAAGGGTGGTAACAAGGCCCGCTGTGATGTACGGTTCAGAGAAGGTGGTGCTTAAAAAAAGATTCAGGACTGACAGTGTTAAGATTTTCATTCAGAGTGATGAAGATAGAGAAGATTACAGCTGATTATATATATATGGAGACAGAGTTAGAAAACCAATGATCAAACTGAGATGGTTTGGACACATGCAGAGGAGAGATGGATGATATATTGGGAAAAGGATGCTGAATATGGAGCTCCCTGGCAGGAGGAAAAGAGGAAGATCACAGGGAAGAGGATGCTTGGATTTCATGAGATGGTCCACTGTGGCAAGCCCAGAGAGAGCAGCCAGAAAATATATACAGTGGGGCAAAAAAGTATTTAGTCAGCCACCGATTGTGCAAGTTCCCCCACCTAAAATGATGACAGAGGTCAGTAATTTGCACCAGAGGTACACTTCAACTGTGAGAGACAGAATGTGAAAAAAAAATCCATGAATCCACATGGTAGGATTTGTAAAGAATTTATTCATGAATCAGGGTGGAAAATAAGTATTTGGTCAATAACAAAAATACAACTCAATACTTTGTAACATAACCTTTGTTGGCAATAACAGAGGTCAAACGTTTACTATAGGTCTTTACCAGGTTTGCACACACAGTAGCTGGTATTTTGGCCCATTCCTCCATGCAGATCTTCTCGAGAGCAGTGATGTTTTGGGGCTGTCGCCGAGCAACACGGACTTTCAACTCCCGCCACAGATTTTCTATGGGGTTGAGGTCTGGAGACTGGCTAGGCCACTCCAGGACTTTCAAATGCTTCTTACGGAGCCACTCCTTTGTTGCCCGGGCGGTGTGTTTTGGATCATTGTCATGTTGGAAGACCCGGCCTCGTTTCATCTTCAAAGTTCTCACTGATGGAAGGAGGTTTTGGCTCAAAATCTCACGATACATGGCCCCATTCATTCTGTCCTTAACACGGATCAGTCGTCCTGTCCCCTTGGCAGAAAAACAGCCCCATAGCATGATGTTTCCACCCCCATGCTTCACAGTAGGTATGGTGTTCTTGGGATGCAACTCAGTATTCTTCTTCCTCCAAACACGACGAGTTGAGTTTATACCAAAAAGTTCTACTTTGGTTTCATCTGACCACATGACATTCTCCCAATCCTCTGCTGTATCATCCATGTGCTCTCTGGCAAACTTCAGACGGGCCTGGACATGCACTGGCTTCAGCAGCGCAACACGTCTGGCACTGCGGGATTTGATTCCCTGCCGTTGTAGTGTGTTACTGATGGTGACCTTTGTTACTTTGGTCCCAGCTCTCTGCAGGTCATTCACCAGGTCCCCCCGTGTGGTTCTGGGATCTTTGCTCACCGTTCTCATGATCATTTTGACCCCACGGGATGAGATCTTGCGTGGAGCCCCAGATCGAGGGAGATTATCAGTGGTCTTGTATGTCTTCCATTTTCTGATGATTGCTCCCATAGTTGATTTTTTCACACCAAGCTGCTTGCCTATTGTAGATTCACTCTTCCCAGTCTGATGCAGGTCTACAATACTTTTCCTGGTGTCCTTCGAAAGCTCTTTGGTCTTGGCCATGGCGGAGTTTGGAGTCTGACTGTTTGAGGCTGTGGACAGGTGTCTTTTATACAGATGATGAGTTCAAACAGGTGCCATTCATACAGGTAACGAGTGGGGGACAGAAAAGCTTCTTACAGAAGACGTTACAGGTCTGTGAGAGCCAGAGATTTTCCTTGTTTGAGGTGACCAAATACTTATTTTCCACCCTGATTTACGAATAAATTCTTTACAAATCCTACCATGTGAATTCATGGATTTTTTTTCACATTCTGTCTCTCACAGTTGAAGTGTACCTCTGGTGCAAATTACTGACCTCTGTCATCATTTTAAGTGGGGGAACTTGCACAATCGGCGGCTGACTAAATACTTTTTTGCCCCACTGTAGATGCATGTGGACACACCCTTTGGTGTCATCAATCATATATGTGCCACATGATCCTGCAGGTACCTACTGATTCCCCCCTTAAACTGCTAATGCTGTGTTCCAGTGTGCTGCAAACTCACTAACTTGCCTTTCCACATATTTATATAAGTGGTCTAAAACGGGCAAATTTACAGACTGTCATCGAGGTTATGAGTGTAGCTAACAGGTTGTCAGACACTTTGCACATTCAACCATCCAAACAAACTCTAACATCTTTTTTTCTGAGACCGCTACAATAATATCACAACAATATCACGATCCATTCAAATCTGACCACTGGCTATGAAGACAATAAACAAATATTTTTCACCTGACTGTTTTTTAATCTTTCATTTTCACAGAAAGAGATAAAAGTTGCATTTGTGTAGTGAAGGAAATCATAATGAGCAGTGAAAAGGCAAACTGGTGTAAATGTCCCAAATACCTGCGAGCTCCTGTGTGTTATTTGGACAATGAATGTTACTTGCGGCCTATTATCTGCTGCCAAAGCCAAACTTCAGCCTGCCTGTGTAATTTCATCAGCTTTCCCCCAGAATGCCTGCGATGTTGACTTTCATTCTATCAAAATGCATTTCACAGGCATACGTTAGGTTTCATACTGCAATAATCAAATCCTAATAATCACACTGGAGGGAAAACATCTTGAATTCACTTCCGCCTTGAAGAAATCTCAGCTTCTCAAACGTAAACCTGCAGTCAGAGTCGAGTCATCGACAGTCTGAGCCCAGCCCGACTCTCCCGGCAGCAACTACCCCATTAAAACCAACTTATTCTCATTCTCCAGCTCTCAGCATCTTATTGTTGTTCATTAATGCGCTTCATTACGGAGTCTGCATGTAATTATACTCATATGAATTCCCGCATGCTCTTTTTTTCCCCTGAAATAGTTGATGTTCTGTGAATCTCCATTTAATCTCGTGTTTTTCCGTGTTTGTCTACAGAGGTTCGCAGGCGAGCTGCCGCCCACCGCCCTCGCCTAAAGGATGATTCAGTCGGCCCGTCTGAGTTAGCGGACCTTTCTGCTCAGTGAAAATCTAAGAAGCTATTTTCAATCTTTTTGGAAATTATGCAGTCACAATAAAATGTGTCTTTGAATAAGACACTGGTCCGGTTCTTCAAAGTGTCAGATTTTTGTTATATGGGAGTAAATCAAAGGCACAGGCCGCTCGTCGTGTACAAATTTCAGTTTGTTTTCCTGAAAGCTGAAATAAATTATGCAACAAGAACAAGCAAAAAATTGCTCTGTTGAATTGTCAGCCTTATTGTTGCTGGAAAATATCATTTTTCATTGTTGCACAACTGAGACGCTTTTCTGTAGAACAATGCAGCGAGTGTTTGTGCGCTTCTTTTAAATCTTTCTTTGTTGCAAACAAATGTTTTTTGGGTTTTTACTACACTATTCAAGTCTTGGGTCTGACTTCAGGATATTTTTTCTATCATCTCAGTCATGTCTCGATCCAGCTGGTGTTTTGACTGTAACTTGCTTCACCCTCAGGTCTTTGCTTTCCCTTCAGTCTCTCCTTTTTATTCGCCTCGATTTATCTGGCCAGTGTTACTTACTGCTCTTGGAACAGATGATACGAGTTGCTCTGGAGTCGGTAAACAGGTTCTACTATTAAAAAAAAGAGAGATCCCACTGGTAACCAGTTAAGCGGGTTATTATGACCCATAATTACTTCCTAGTGTGACTGGCGTCTCTAATGGCTGCAGTAATTATGAGGGAAGCATGCGGGTTAGGACTGCTGGTATTTCAAGGCAATTTCTGCAGGATTTTTGTTTCACTTTAACAGTTTAGTGCACTTCCTTCTTGAGAATCAACATGGTAAACAATTAACTTGTGATAATGGTGCTGGCTTCGTGTTTTTGTGTTGACCTCGAGCTGAGAGTTGTACACTGATGCGGGCTTAATGCTCAGGCGGACCCTCAAAGCACTGAGAATAATTGTGCTGCATGCTCACATAGCTCTGGGTCTGTTGGTCTGACAGTGGAAACATATGTTTAAAAAAAACAGAAAGAGAGCCATTCAGACACCTCTAGGATGAGTAAAATTACAAAGGGACCAAGGTACCAGGAGAGGGTTACCGAGGTAGCCACGCCTGGGGGGAGGTGTTTGAGGGAGAGTGCCTGGTAGCTGGGGCTTAGCACGTGGGGTCCAGCCGGGCACAGCCCAAAGAAGCAACATGGGCTCTCCCTCCTGTGGGCGCACTACCTGCAGGAGGCACCATAGAGCTTCAGAGCCATATGGATTTGGTGGTGGAGCAGATGCCCTGGTGGTCTGACCACTAAAAAAGAACTGACTTCAGGTTTTCTTTGGCTCCTGTATTTTATACTTAGATACTTTTGTGTTTTGTGGTGTGCTGCATTAAGTAAAGGATTATGCTATATTTAAAAGGCTGCTTGAGAGACATGCACCTCAAATGAGACGCACGATAAATGGACTGGAGCTTATCTACTGCTTTTTTACTCGAGCACTCAGAGTACTTTTAGCAGCATGTCTCATTCACACAAGTGCTTTTTCACAACAGCCACACACATCCACACTCCAGCGATCGCATCTAAAGGAACCTGGGTTCAGTATCTTGCCCAGGGACCTTACAATATAATAATATAACCTTACATTATGCAGTGCCTAGAGGTGACTGCAATTACGTGAGTGTAATCGAGTTTAATTCAACTGAACTGAATTAAAATGTTATAGTAAAAAAGTTCCTTCTACTCTACTAACTGGTAATGGTTGAGCTGGTTGTGGCAGAGCTACAGGAAGGTGCTTTAGTCCAGTTATCAGCAGCTTAGAGGTTTGAAGAGTCCAGAGTTTAATCTGTGATGTTTTATGATTATCTGTAAAACATTAAAGAAGGAAAATGTCTTTTATGTCTTTTTCAGACTTTTCCCTACACATTTATTTGTAATTGTTTTTTGTATTTTCATCTGTTTGTCACTGTTTTTATTTATTGTACTTTGCCTGACTTGATAAATATGTGGCAATACAACTGGGTTACTTGATTACAGCACTTTGTAATTGTCACCACACATAAATTTGTAAACATCTAAATGTCTTATGTTGTAATTAGAATATATTTCATTTTGACTCTGGCAGCGTTCACAAAAACTTGTTTCATAATGTTTTTTCACATTTGAAATGAACACACAACTTCATGTGTGAGTCTGATGTATTATATACACAGTGCTTCACGTTGTCTAACAAAAAAAAAAGTCTTTCATTTCTAGAGATTTGGGTTATGTGAAACTTTCATATTCGAGTCAACCCTTTTGCACCCAGCAAAAACTTCTTGAAAAGACGACTTTGTCAGATGTCTCGAGTACGTCGAGATTTGAAGAGCGAGAGGTGAAAAGACGTCTTTTCGGGTCAGTGAAAAGACACGCCTTCACTTCAAAATTTAGTTAAAAGTGAAAAGACACCTCTTCTTTCTCAGCACATCTGCAGACTCCTCAGCCAACCATCAGACTGTAACCCGGAGCGTCCTGTGAGGCAGTGTGACTCCATGTTTCAGGTTTTGACTGTCCAGGCACGTGCGAATAAGCTCACCATCCAACGCTCAAAGAGACCCAACCCCAAACTTGATTTACATACAGATATATGAACATTTATAAATAATTTTTTTATAGTTTAAAAAATGCTGTTTTGTAAAACTAGTCTGTGTAGCCACAGTGAAAAAAACTGTAGCTGTCTGATTGGTCGAAAAAAGGAGTTTACAAAGAAGGCGACTCAACTTCTTTAGGTTTGGTGAAGGTGTTTAACCTCTGATCCAAGAGGCTTCTTCAGTTCTAAAACTAATAACGTGCAGACTCCCAGGTATTTAAACCCTGGTGGATGCTGTGCCCACTATTAATGCTCCAAACTCCTAAGACTACCATGGGCTGGATGACTGAGAAGCTACACAGTCAATCAAATGCTGTGTTTAAAATATATAAATTCTACAACAAGGTTGGATGTGAGGTTTAGAGTTCTTTCTGGTATAATATCTATGTTTCATCTTTCACTTTTACTTTCAAACTTCTTTTGACTGGTTAACCAGATTTTTCAACATAAATGGACTTTTGGTGCATGATGGGTAAAGTCTAACAGAGTTAATGTAACAGGAAAGGAAATCAGTTTGAAATGTGTTGTGGGAATGCTCGTTTAAAGATTCAGCCCATACATTTTAACCATCCCAAACTACTCTGCTTGTAAAAGAAGGGGGAAAAGATCCAGTGTGGAAATCACTGACATGACAAGCAGCCAGAGGAGAGCAGCAGCGAGGTCTAAACCACAGCGCCTTGATAATGTTCCTGTCAACATATCAGGACCATGACAGTCGGAGGCATCGGGGGGGCAGAAACTACATGTTGGAGCTGTATGCAGCCGTGCAGCTGCTGTCACAGGCGGGACTGGAGTGGCAGGTGGACCAAAAGGTTCAGTTCAGGGGAGCTCATCGCATTTTTTACGACTGTTTAAAGTTGTGCGTGAACGTGGGTACTACACGGCAGCTTTGGAGGAAGGAGTCGCGCTGTCTTCGTTTATTTCTGCACATGGAAGAGAGAGGGAACATTTCGGACACATGCACATGCGATGACGCGCGCGCACACACACATCGAGAGCCTAAACACACAGACACACTTTCTGGCACACACATGGAGATCTCCGTGCAGGATAGCGTTGAGAACGCATTGCCAGCGCACATATTACGCACACAGAAGTGCGCTTTGCACACACACACGCGCGCACATGCACGCAAGCACGCCCCTCTCGTACTCCACGCCACTCCAGCGGTCCTACCTCCACACTTGCCCCAGGTGCAGGACGTGAAGCACGGTCTGAAAGACCCACATACAGACGGTGCAGCACCTCCAGGGGGTCCCGACTCTCCCCGCCGTCGCTGGCGGGGCAGAGGACGCGTACACCGGTGTAACATTCGCGGCGTTCACCGCCACCGCGCTCCCGCCGCGCTGGTCGCTGTCCTTGGTGCTTAGAGTGCCGTCTCCCGCCGCGGCTGCTCCGCCTGCCGCTGTTCCGCTCCCGCTGCAGCTCGCTGCTCCTCCTTCCCCGCCGCTCAGCTCCGCGTAGTCGTACACGAACCACCTGAAACTCAGCACCTGCACGACAGCCGAGGGCACCACGACAAAGACGAGCGTCAAGCCGAACCACCAGTTCTCGCCTCTCAGGTAGTAGTCGGCAGCCAGCCACAGGTCGGTCGCGCCGTCGGAGAAAAAGACGAGCAGGGCGCAGAGCACCCAGCAGCAGTCCAGCAGGGTGTAGGGCTTCCCGCCGGCGGCGGTGCAGCGGGGCCGGGCGGCGGGGTTCCCCGGCTCCGAGAGGCTCCTGGGCGTGTTGTCATCTTCCACAGACACCGCTGCTCCATCCGACTTAGCGGCCATGTTGGTTAGGATAGGAGAGAAAGACAGAGAAAGAGGTGGGGAAACGGGAGAGAGAGTGAGAGAAAGCGAGGGAGAAGGGAGGGGGCTGGCTGTTTGCAGGAGAGAGTGTGAGAGATTACATCATAACTAGCCTCATCATCAGCCAATTAATTGCGAGGCATCATTACTAAGAGCGCTTTTAACACCGTGACACCAGCGCGATGTTTTCGGGACATCCAGCGTGCAGGCAGACAGTCCCGCAAATAATTACGACCTGCGGGGTTGTGCTTTTAAACCTATTATCGAATCTGCCCTACCTCCGCACCACCAGCGCACATGTTACACTCACATTAAGGTAATTTTGCATGCACCATATGAGTTAACGACTTAGCTGGCTACTGTCAGTGAAGGACTCAGCGTTTTTATGCACATTCAATCTGCCTTCAGGCAGTAAATGTTAAATGTCCTGTGCTTTCACTCAAAAACCACGACCCCTTGATCATTAAGACACTGGGTGGCTTTGCACTCAGCGGTCTTTACGGCAGTAGTTCGACTGACATCATTTGGGTTTATCATCGAGAGAAAGCAGAGCAGAGGAAGCTGCTTCACATTCAGACAGATGTTTAGGAGCTCTTAAGTAAAACTACAGTCTTGCCACAGTCTGGGGCGGAAAGGTTAAAGGGTTACGCTCAGTTTTTTAAATAATTTTTGTCTGGGTTCTTCTCTGCATACACTCAGCAGCAGTTTCACAGGCTCGTTTTATCCTCTCAGAATAACAAGCCACAGTCTGGATGATGATTTTTATTTGCATGAGGGACACAGTGACACACGTGTCATGACAATATGACAGACAATAGCAAGACCTGTTTTTGATTGCTTTAAAATAAGGTAACAGTGTAACTAATTGTGCATTTGCTGGCTGTTGGAATAAATAGAAAAGCAAAACAGAAAACTTGATTTTGGTACAATTGTTGTTGATATTATATATAAAAACACAGAAGCATGGTGGACTGAAGGAAATAGCCAAGGTTGGTTTCAATGCCTTCGTTGCATGTGTTACATCTAATCTGTAATATGGTAATTAGGCTGTAATTACTAGTTGCTGTCAACACAGAAGAACCATAGACTGTATATAAAAGATGCACCTGTTTGGCTCGCAACAACTCAGTGCATACACAGACACGGCCGACCTGCTGATGTTCAAACTGAGCATCAGTGACTTTGAATGTGACGTGGTCGTTGGTGCCAGACGGGCTGGTCTGAGTATTTCAGAAACTGCTTATCTGCTGGGATTTTCTCACACAAGCATCTCTAAGGTTTACAGAGAACGGTCCAGAAGAAGAGAAAATATCCAGTGAGCAGCAGTTCTCTGGGTGAAAAGGCCTTATTGATGCCAGAAATCAGAGGAGAAGGGCTAGAATGCTTCGAGCTGATAGAAAGGCAACAGTGACTCATTACAGCCAACGTATGCAGAAGAGCATCTCTGGACACACAACATGTTGAACCTTAAAGCAGATGGGTTACAGCAACAGAGCACCACACTGGGTCCCCCTCCTGTCTCCTCCTTCAGTTCACACACACTCAACAAAACGGGAAAATAGAAGATAAAAAATGTTGCCTGGTCCGATGAGTTTCAATTCCTACTACAGCATTTGGATGATAGGGTCAGAATTTGGTGTAAACATGAAAGCATTCGTCTATCTTGCTTTGTATCAATGGTTCAGGCTGCTGGTGGTGGAGTGGGATATCTTCCTGACACACTTTGGATCTCTTGAAGATCACTTAAGTGCCACAGCCTACCCGTGTACTGTTGCTGAACATGTCCATCCCTTTATGATCAGAGTGTCTGCAGGTAAAATCGTGTCCAACCAGGTACTAGCAAGCTTTGATCTATTGCTACAGATCATGTGAGTGTTCGTCCTGATTAACGTTTGTGATTATTTTCATGTTTCAAATCTTACTGAATACAATATGCTCCTTATTTTGTAAGTTATGGTTCTAGTTAAAGTCAAAAGGGAGAATAAGCCTAGCGTGCTGCAGGGTGGCCTTACTGCAGCTGTGTGGATGTGCAATCGGTCGCAGCATGTCCAGCTTTGAAACACAGATATGGCAATGGCGAAAAAGTCTTATTTGATTTTGTTTGCAGACTATGAAATTAAAAAGAAGACTCGGGCAGCAGAGTATTAGCTACGCCAGCTATGTCAGCTTTAAACTGCACACTGATGAGCAGCCAGAAAGGGTGCACTAATTTTTAATGTTTCTTATATATATGAAATATGTGTTAGATTGGAGAAAGTGCCTGTTTCAGTACTGTTTCTGATTTTAGCTGCTTGTGAAGAATCAGAGTAAAAAGAAGCTGTGTGTGACGTGTGATCAAAAGAAAATACAAGATATTGACTGGTAATGAAAGAACGTGTCACCTGCTGCAACGACGTCTCCGTGATGTGTGATGTTGATGGGTTTTTGGACAACAATGGAGCTCTAGGGCGCAGTGCAATGACACATATCAGGATTTGGATATGCTGACAGTATGAGTCGGTGGGATTAACTCACTTTTGGTTTTCTAATTGGATTTTTTGGCACCAAGAAAAGAAATGGAAAAAAATGTGAGACTCATCCCAGAAGATTTCATTAGCATCAGTTGTTGAAGGAGGTGTATTTATTTGGCAGCAATTCAGCCGTATCCATTTCCTAATATCCTCAGCTGGTCCCGGAGCAGCCACTCTCCAACCTCACAGGCAGCCTCTGTTTTAGCATCAGGGTCTTTAAAGTGCATTTGTCTGATTGTAATGAAGCAGTGATGCATAGAGCTGACAAGACACAGAGCAACTGGTCTGTTTACAGCAGTGACCATACTAATTGAAAAGATCCCATAAACTCTGAGCAGAATAGGCAATAAAATTCTTTGGTGAATTACTTCTCTGTGCTTCACTGCCCTCAATAAACTAATCAGCTGCCATGTTTCCACATCAGGGCAGAGGAGGGCTTAAAGAGCCAAATTCAATCCAAAATATCTGCAGATCCAGTTAAGTTCATTTGAAGCTTCCTTTCTGCAAATTGACTGCCTCGGTTTTCTGTTCTTTCTTTTTCTTTAAGATTCATTCAGACTCCAAACTCAGCTCATAAGGATGACTGTCACAACCACACTGCAGAAGATTCCCACAGTTCACACTATAATTCAGTATGTTGATGGCTGAGGAACTAAAACGTCTGACAGATCACACTGGACCTCCTACTTTCACCTGGGGGTTCAGTTATGAGGAGCATTTTTTCACGTAGCTGAGTTGTTCACATTTTTTTGTGTCAATATTTTAGTTCCAGTTACTCTTTGCTTGGTTTTAGGGAACTAAACTACTTGGACAGGCATGATTGTTTTTTTTGGAAAAAGTCCAAATTTAGGCTGAAGCACACCCGTTTACCACCTTTTGGTGACTCCATATGTGCCATATAGAGTGCAGGTATCCCAGCTACTTAATCCATGGAGAGGAATTCCCTTTGCAGGTGGTCCAGATAGGGACTGACTGACTCAGTCAAGACTGATCTCAAGACTGCACCATAGCCTAGATTCTACGATCTTCTATAGGTAAAACATAACTAACAGCAAAAGCTTTTCCCAGCTGTCATAGTGCGAGAGGCAAAGTAGACCCTGGACAGGTCAACGGTCCACTGCAGGGATCACACCGTGAGTGAGACGACCACACAATCACCAGTTAACTTAACATAAACGCTCATGGCTTTTCAGTCCTAGATGACACCCACGCAGGCACTACGACTACATGTAACCTCGCCACAGAAAGGCCCCAGCTGACCACTGCACCACTGTGCCATCATTTACCTTAAGACAGGGGTGTCAAACTCCAGGTCTTGAGGGCCGGTGTCTTGCAGGTTTTAGATCTCACCCTGGGTCAACACACCTGAACCAAATGATTAGTTCATTACCAGGCCCCTGGAGAAGACATGTTGAGGAGGTCATTTAGCCGTTTAAATCAGCTGCGTTGGCTCAAGGACACATCTAAAACCTGCAGGACACCGGCCCTCGAGGCCTGGAGTTTGACACCCCTGCCATAAGAAATAAATGGATGCATACGTTCCCTTGTTTCATGGTTTACTCAAATTCCACCACAAGTTATTACACACCATTGAAAAGATCCAAAGAAGGTGCAACAATTGTCGAATTAAGACAGTCATTGAGGATGTAGAGAAAAAGAAAGATGTTTTATTTGTCAATCTCAGTTTTGATGGAAGAAAACACTGAAAAAAAAAAGATGGGGAACAAACTCTCAGCTTGGAATTTCAGAGAAAGGCAAAACAAAAGTTCACACAAGACGATTTGGCGAGACTTTTTATTATAGCACAGAAAAAATCATCATCATCAACTTGCTTATTTAACATACTCATGGTTGAAAATATGAATGCGAGCCACATATTCTTCCTTTGTAAATGTCAAAGTTTTGTTTTATGTGGGCAAAGGCATACACAGCTGGTATTTGGTGTTTAACAACTTCTAGAAGTTTAAAGATGATGCTGTAGCTGTTGCCAGTAGCGCAGAGATAATACACAGAATCCAAACTATTTAAAACATTTTCTGATTAGGTAGCTTCAATTTATTAGAAAACGTCCTTAAATGTTCTGTAAGCCCACATATTTCACACATTTAAATACTCGGATCAACAGAGAATAAAGAAGATTTCCTAAATGAAGTTTCACAATCCCAAATGGTTTTTAATGGCTCAGTGCTGTATAATTCAAAGCTCGGAGTGTTCTGGTTTTTGTTTCACAGCATATTAGACATACACAGATTTCTCTGAATATTTTTTTTGATAAATGATGCCCATTATGAGTTTGCGACTAAGGGGAGCTAATTAGAGATCCCAGATCGTCACAGCTCCGTCTCTGACAGCCTTTAAAAAAAAATACAGCTTCTGAGTTTCTGCAGTGAGGACAAAACTCTCATCATACTTTCTTATCACAATTTACATAAATAAAAGTTTTTTGCAAAGTTTTCCATAAAATGTAAAACACAGAGACATTGAGTATTTTAGTCTGGTCTGACTTTAAGAGTGAATAAAAAGAAGGTGGACACCCGCTTTCCTTTTTGACCTTTAGTAGTGTAATTATAGCAGTTTAATGAAAGGTCAGATTTTCAGATGTGATGTCTCGTAGGTCTGACTGAGAAGTAACCGGAGTGAAAAGACAAAGCCTGCTTTACTTTTTTCCAATTTAGATAGACTGTGTATAAAAAATGGGTGTGGTCAGCGACTTCACCCATTGGTTGGTTGGTTGGAGTGAAGCCCCACTGTGAAGCCTCAAGATGAGCATTTTCACTGTCGCCTGTTTAAGCCTTTAAGACCTACCATAGAACCAAGTCCACCAGAGCTTATCTTTATATTTTTACCTGCTATAGTCCCATTTTTGGGACCATTTATACTTATATAGCCCAAATTCTAATAATATGTATGCATCAACTCCATAGTAACGACATAAATTGCAAAAAAAAAGTGCAATAAACTACAAAAAAAATTGAAAGTCGTTTTTGTTTTGTTTTTTACATATATTTCTAGTTAGAGAAATTTAACGGGTTTATCCCTCAAAACTTTAAATACAAAGAAGTTGCACAAAATAGTTTCCAACCACAAGAAATTTATTTTGAGTGTCTTCATAGTTTTATTTTTGAGATACGCCAATTTTTATGTACTGCAGGAAAGATGAAAAGAAATATTATAATGCAAATTTGCAAAACAAAACAAAACAAAACAAAAAAACAACAGCATGTGCATCAAAATAAACTATTTCCAGCAGTGCAATTTGAGTTCTAAGCATCCCAGAAACTATACAGAAAAGCATAAAAGTTTAACATGACTTTTATCAAACTTACTAAATATCATGTTGTGTTGAACAGCCCAACAAACTGATCAGGAAACTGAGATCATGTTCTTTTAACTAGAGGCCAAAAGGTGAGCAGTTGTAACACACCTCCTATGGGATAGACCTGTTTGAGGGGGGAAATGAATTTGCAAGTAGGACCTGGTCAAATTTCTTAAAAAATGTACAATAATAAATCGTGAAAAACCAAACAACACAGTAAATCTTCTCTGATCTTTTGGGTTCGAAGGCCCCCCGGACCCTTTTTATCCTGATTAAAATCCAGCTTTGACGGACATGGTCAATAATAGATACTGTGCAGCCATCCAACCGTGATTCATTGTTATTAGAGGATCAGAGTTTGCCAAGAAAATATTTCCACATCATACATTATCAGCTGCAGCCCAGACTGTTGACACAAGACAGTTTGAAACCATTAATTTGTGCTTCAGTCACCAAATTCTGAGGCTACCGTCTGCAGCCTCGGCACAAAGTGGAAATAATCAGACCAGGATACAATATTTAGTTTCTGTGCCTACTGCAGCTGCAGATTTCTGCTCCTGGCTGTCAGGAGTGGAACCAAAGGTGGTCTTATAGGTGCTCTCCCTCAAGGTTGGACATGTTGTGAATCCCGAGAAGCCTTTCTGATCACTTTTAAAGAGTGGTTCTCTGAGTCCCACAGCCCTTCTGTCAGCTCTAACCTCTGTAGTCTCTTCAATTTGGCATTTCCATCTTGAGAACTCCCTCTCGCTTGATATTTATTTTTAATGCACCAGTGTGTGTAAGCTGGACAGACTGTCGTGGTGAAAAGCTCGGGAAACCAGCTGGTCTGGCACCAACAGTCATGCTACCGTCAAACTCACTGATACGGATGTTTCCAACATGAGGATAAAAAATAAAAATCGTTAAAGTGCTTCACCATTAATAAAGTGTGAGCCGCGTCTCCAAACCAGCAGCAAACTATGCAGAATGAATTGAAATAAAACAAACAAATTATCATAAACAATTACCAGTGCATACATGGCTGAGGAGGCAAAGCAGATGGTCTATTAGTCACAGGTGGTTTGATCCTCAGCTTCTCCTGCACGCATGACAAAGTGTCCATGGGCAGGACCTCCAAATTGACGGATTGATGGATTGCATCTTGCATGGCAGGTGTCACTTAGCTGCCCGTGAAATGGTGAGTGAGAGTGAAACAGCAAAGCATGCTTTGGATACAAATGCATGCATTTACCATTCACCCCCAGCATAGACCATTTACAGACAGAGGACAGGAGGCATTAACCAAACATCCTTCCTATATGCAAAATTATTTAATATTTTAAGGTAACCTGTCAGATTTGTCTCATGCAAAATAATATTCACTTAGTGCTTATGAGTCATGCAAAGCATTTACCATATGGCTTATCTATTATCCCCACATGGGATAAAGCTTTCTTGTACCTTAAACTTGTGCTTCACAGCATGTGTAATTCCAGCACTGCTGCAAGCATCTCTGCTTTTATTCAGTCGTTCAGTTCTTTCTGTGATAATCGGCGTTTTTTAAAGATGAATCTGGCAGCTCCAGCTACTTCTCGCTGTTTGTATTTCTGTAGTTTAGTGAGGCACATTTCACACGAACATTTTAGAACATCAACACGATGCAAAGTCTTTTTCTTTTTTCATAAACATTCTTTATTTTCCAACATTTTCATTAAAAAGTCTTTCTCGGGTTTCCTTAATTTGCAAACAATACTCGTGTTTCTCTGCCTGCTCAGCTCCATCCACCAGTTATCTGCATGATTATCTGGACATTTCTTCTGTGCAAGATACAGGAAGTGAAAGAAACCATCAGCGGAGTAAACGGACAGTGACATGGCTCTGGAAATCTGCAACAGTGTTGTTACCAGAGAACCCATGCAGACACAGGGAGAACATGCCAACAGATTCAAACCCAGAGCCTTTTTGCTAAATGTTAGCATGTACTGGTCTGTGTCCCTGTTATTCCTGCCATAGACTGGTGGCCTGCTCACCAGTCTAATAATACTTTATTAATCCCTAAGGAAATTATGTTATTATTGCAATTATTGTTGCCTACTTTTTAATACTCTATGATTTTACTCAACAATAACATAAAGTCTATCTTTTTAGTACCTTAAAATAAAATCTTCCAATGCAAAAGATATTGTTTTCTAGAAAAATAGAAAATGTATTAAAATCATAGAAGTCAAATTTGGTAAATACCTTTTTTGTGAGGGGAAAAAGGTATTCCTGCAAACTTTAAAAAAAACTAGTGCTGTGTCATGGCTAAAAACTGTAATATTTTTAAAAGTAGATGAAGCTTCGGTTCGGAAATGCAAAGCAACAGCAGTTTGCTTTAAAGCTACATTGTCCCTAACGGCCAGTAGGGGGAGACTGTTCTGGATGAAAAAAGACATTTGGTTATACAGACGTCATGTGGTGTGTTTACAGCAAACTTAAAGTGAAGTTTCTCCTTGTGCTACTCATATTAATGCATTCACTCCACAAATATTTACCTTCAAAAGCTAACAGGAGAAGAAGTACAACCACCATAAACAGCTGGTGTTGAGCTCGAAGAGTTTTCTTCTTCTTCGGCCATGTTCTCTTAATAATGCACACACTTGGTGGTTGATTACTTTTCCCGTTTCTTTTATTGTTAACAACACAGGAGGGGAAAACCATACATTACTTCAGCAGTTCGCGCTTCGGAACAATAGGAACAGGAAGTGAAGTAATCTATAATCACCAAAATAAAATCCTTTTCAAAATAAAATGACAATCAGAAAACTTCTTTCACAACATAAAATAAATTAATATATTTACTCATGAGAACACAAATCTAACACCCCCCCCCCCCCCCCCCCCCTTGTTCTCATGCTGCTAGCCCATAGCATCTTATGCATTTCCAAAGAACCATTTTTGAAACTTTCTGAGTCTCACTCTTGTAACTGGTTTTGTTAGTATGTCTGCAGCCATTTCTTCTGATGGACAGTGTTCAATGCAGATTTTCCTTTCATTTACCGCTTCACGAATGAAGTGATATTTCACATCAATATGCTTTGACCTCTGTCTGTTCACTGGGTTTTTACTCAACGCAATGGCCCCTTGGTTGTCCCCAAACAGTTTAGTACATGTGTACCTTTTTCTGTCCATGCCGTTTAACAGTTGGGTTAAGTACATGCTTTCCTGAGTAGTGGTTGCAAGACCAATGTATTCAGCTTCACATGTTGAGAGTGCCACTGTAGGCTGTTTCTTTGTTTTCCAAGATATTACTGGTCCCTCTTTAGTAAGTGCAAAACAGTAGCCTGTTGTACTGCGTCTGTCTTTTACAGAGGATGCCCAGTCAGAGTCACTGTAAGCAATTAAATCTAGATTCTCACTGCTTTTCTTAAAGATCAGTTCAAAGTCATTTGTGCCTTTTAGGTATCTGAGGACTTGTTTTGCCATTACTAAGTTCTCTCTCGTGGGTTGAGCTAGTGTTTGAGATAGTCTGCTAACAACCCAGCTTATATCTGGTCTCGTACACGTCATGGCATATATCAAACTGCCCACTATTTCTCTGTACTCTCTTGAGTTAACAGTCTCATTTGCATCACTTCCTCCACATGTAGTAGTGTCCGTTTTTAGTTCACACGGTGTGGATCTGGGTTTGCATTCAGACATCCCAAAGCGTTCCAACATTCTTTGAATGTACCTCTTCTGATTCATCCTGATTTCATTCTCTTTTTGTATAAACTGTATCCCAAGAAAACTGGATATTTTCCCCAGGTCTTTCATGTTAAACTTTGACCTCATTGTTTCTTTGAATGTGTTTAACAAGTTAGTATTGCTAGCCGCAATGATCAAGTCATCTACCCAGATGATAACGAGTAGAGTTTCATGTCCAATGTCCTTTCTGTATACACAGTGATCAGAAAGGTTTCTTTCAAAGTCATTTTGTTCAAGGTAGTCATTCAAGAGTTTGTACCAGTTTCTACCTGATTGTTTTAACCCGTAAAGGGATTTCTTTAATTTGTACACCAAGTTTTCTCCTGACTCTGTTTGCTCAAAACCTTCTGGTTGTTCCATGTATATTTCTTCCTCAATGGGAGCATGCAAATATGCAGTTTTAACATCCATTTGGTGGATAATAAGATCATTCTGGACTGCTATTTGCATTAGGGTTCGCACAGATGTCATGTTTGCTGTTGGTGCAAATGTCTCTTGGTAATCTATTCCTTGTGTCTGGTTGTAACCTTTTGCTACAAACCTGGCTTTGAATATTTGTCCTTGTTCATTTTCTTTGAGGGCGTAGACCCATTTTCCTCCAATGGTATTTCTACCAGTAGGTAAAGTAGTCAGTTCGAATGTGTCATTCTCCTTCAGAGAGTTGATTTCTTCTGTCATTGCCTGTTTCCACCTTGGTGCCTCTGGTGACATCAGCGCCTCTTTATAGGTTTGGGGGATTCCACAGGTTGCTCTGTAACAATAATCAACACTTACAGGGGTTTCATTTGCTAAATCTTTGCAGTTAGATGTGTAATCCTCTAAATATTTAGGAGGTTTCCTTTCTCTGTTAGGATAGCGCTCAGTTTGGTTTTGCTCATCACCCTCATTTCTTTCTATGTCAGGGTTTGGTTCATTTGTGTTGGTTTCCTCTTCTCTAGGAGGTATGTTCTCTGCTGCATTTTCATTTTGTTGTTCTGTACTTTCTTTTAAAGGCACTACATGTTCATAAGTCTGAATTTCTGTGTCATATTCATCAGTCTGTGTTTGTTGTTCAACAGTGTTCTTCTTGATAAATCTCACGAGTCTGTGTTTTGACACTTTTCCTGTGTGAGGGTTATAGACCAGGTATGCTGGGCTATTTTTACTATAACCCACAAATATCCCTTTTTCACATCTGGGATCAAGTTTCTTGTGATCATGTATGTATGCATAACAGTCTGACCCAAATATCCACAGTTTTGAGAGATCTGGTCTTTTCCCTGTTAACATCTGATACGGTGTACTTTTAGTCCTGTTACTGTAGCATCTGTTGCGGGTGTGTGCTGCATTTTGGATGGCGTAAGGCCATAATTCTTTTGGCAGCTCTTTTTCTAGTAAAAGACACCTCCCCATTTCAAAGAGAGTTCTCCATTGCCTCTCAGCTGTGCCATTCTGATGGGGAGAATATGGCGCAGATGTCTCATGCTTTATACCCTTTTCCCTTAAAAGAGACTGGAATGAACTGCTTGTGAACTCGGTGCCATTATCCGATCTAATGCACTTAACACTGCCGTATGGTGCACAGTCAGCTAGAAACTTTGCTGTGGCCTCTGTGGTGTCACTTTTCTGTTTTAGAAAGTAAACTGACACTGCCCCTGAAAAATCATCTGTAAATAATATAGCGTATTTATGACCACTTTGGCCACTAGGTTCAATGGGGCCCGCTAGATCAGTGTGCACCAACTGTAATGGGTCACTCGCTTTTGGGTCGCTTTGTCTGTTTCTGTTGTTAGTGAATTTCCCTTCTGTACACACATTACAATCTAACATGCCACTGCCTGTGATTTTCATGCCATCTACAACATCGGGTAGCTTTAACACATCACTAACATTACAATGTCCTAAAATTTCGTGCCATGTTTTCACATCACAAGCCAGATTAACAGTGTCACAGGACATCATGTCATTGTATGATGTTTCATTGTTTACCGTTTTCAAATAGTAGAGTCTGTTGTATTCTTCGATGGAGAAGACTGTCCCATCTTTGTTCACCAGTTCATTCTGTCCCTTCTTGAAGATCACCTGTGCTCCATAGTTTGTAGCTGCCTTCACTGAAAATATGCTCTGAGGGTAGGATGGGATGAACAGGGCGTCTCTCAGTGTGATGGTGGTACAGTGTCCTTGTATGTCCCGTAGAGAGACGTTGGCATCTCCCCTCTTGAGTGCGACGTTGTTTGTCCTGGATCCATCAGCGAGCTCCATGTAGTGTTTCTCAGGATCAAAAGTCTCATCAAACTTTATGAACTTGTTCTTCTCTGTAATGATGTGTGAAGTAGCACCACAGTCCACCATTAGTCCTTCTCTTATTATGTCAGTAGGCAGAAGTCTTTGACTAACTTTAAATACAAAAGTCTGCTCTTCTTTCTTGTCCTCTTGTTTTACTACAGTTAGTTTCGCATCATCTCTGTATTTGGTTTTTCTTCTACATGTCTCATCACTGTGTGTCGAGCTTCTATGGTAGCTACACCACTTAGGTGTTCCCTTTTGGCGACAATCTTTTACAAAATGTCCTCGGTTTCCGCATCCATGGCAGGTGATTGATGTTAAATCAACCTTCATCACATTATCCGCTTTTACTTTGTTGTCGAATTTCTCGGTTTCCTCATAACTTCGTAGGTTGCTTTTGAACTGTGTGAATGTTAAATCTTCACTGCTTTGAGTTGTGTGAATAGCAAATGGCTTGTAAGCTTCAGGAAGCCCCTTTAGAATCATAGCGATAATAAGTCCATCACTGATGACTTCTTTTGCATTTCTTAGGGAGGTCACTGCTTTTTCAGCCCGGATAATATAATCTGTCACTGTCTCATCTGGTTTCTTCTGTAAAGACGTCAGCTCTGTGTACAGTGCGATGATTCTGGGCTTGCCTTTACTATCGTAGTGGTCACGTAGTATTTTTAAAGCTTTTCTTCCATCGTCAGTCGCATCTCTCATTACCAGTGAAAGGCTTTTATCATCAAGAAACTGTATCAGTTCAGCGTAGCATTCAGCGTTCTTCTCTGCATCTGGGTTAGTGGCTGATAATATAGTGTCCTTTAGACCAATGATCCGCATGTGGCCGAGAAACTTTGCCTCCCAAAGTTCGTAACTGTTTTCGTCTCCGTTGAACACTAACCTCTGCCATCTTCCTCCTGTTGTGTCACGCCTGGGCCCATAACCTGTTGAGCTCGAAGAGTTTTCTTCTTCTTCGGCCATGTTCTCTTAATAATGCACACACTTGGTGGTTGATTACTTTTCCCGTTTCTTTTATTGTTAACAACACAGGAGGGGAAAACCATACATTACTTCAGCAGTTCGCGCTTCGGAACAATAGGAACAGGAAGTGAAGTAATCTATAATCACCAAAATAAAATCCTTTTCAAAATAAAATGACAATCAGAAAACTTCTTTCACAACATAAAATAAATTAATATATTTACTCATGAGAACACAAATCTAACAGCTGGAATCAAATCTAAGCTTAGCGATCCAGTTTCACCTCTGCTCGTGTCGCCCATTTAAAGTCACATCAGTGTGTTTCTTTGAGCCTTCAGCTGCCTTGTCTCTGATCACAGCAAACACTTATTGAACTCTTAACTCTTGCTGAATATGACATAATGTTTATTTTATACATTAAAGTTCCCTTCATAGTCAAAAAAGGATGCTAAAGGAGGCCATGCCTTTGGTACGGCCTTGGTTTCTCATTCAGTCACCCTAAAATCTAGTTTTAAAAGACCAAAATCAAAATAGTGACAGTGGAAACACCCAGCTTGAGGCTTCATAATGGGTTTCTTTAACGAGTGGGTGGCTAGCATCCATTTTTCATATACATGCCACTCCAGTTGCTCCTCAGTAAGACCTGTCTGAGAGATCATGTCCAAATTAAATTTTGATCTTTTCGGTGTAAAAGAGAGAGTTCGGGCATCAAAATGCTCCCCTTCAGAGTCTGCTTCACCTTAAATCACATTCTGCCCGTGCATCACTCACAAGCTGCGCATTTCCTGACAAATGAGGGTCATTATGAGTTTGAGAGCGCAGGGAGCTAATTAGAGGTCTCAGATCAGTGGTGCCACTGCTGTGATACACTTTGGTGAATGCACACAGACTTCAAGCTTCAGAGGGACTTTTAAAACATCTGTGCCAGTCCACTGTTTTTAGGATAATGATTTTTTACATTTCAGATTGCTTGTCAGTGAAGAGTGACAGGAAGGAGGGAAGCGAGATAATGAAGAAAAGCAAACAACCTAATTCTCCCATTGTCCTTTATGCCTCGTGATGCTAATGGCAGATATAACGTATTAGACACAGAGTTTGACCAAGATTATTTTAACAATAAAAGCAATGTGTGGGTGTTATCTATCAGTTTTTACCATTTGAATTAGTTTGCAGATGCAAAGTGAACATTATGAGAATCTGCTCGGCTCTTAACATCGGACAAGTCCGTGGCAGCCTGCTACGGTCAAGGCTGGAGCTCAGTTAACATTTACCCTCTTTGTGGAATTGTTGTCTATTTGGCTTAGATGGAAAAGTTTGTGACAGGAAAAACTACACATTTAGGACTTCACTTGGAAAGAAAAAAACTAGAGTCTATGAACATGTGCTTGTTTAGCAACACAAACGAAGCCCTAACCCTAAATGGGTCATCGAGGAGGCGGCTTTGTAACAGGAACTGGCAAAGTTAACAAAAAGAAAGCAGAACACAGGCGAGGCTCTGGGGTTTTTGACGGAGTTGAAGAATGTACCAGATGTTTCTCACAGAGTTGGAAGAAGGAAAGTGATGCAGAGAGGAAGAGGTTCTTTTGAGTGACTGAACAAGTAGGTTGTGTTTGGCTGGAGAATCTGGAGTGCACAAAGAATTGCAGGTTAGTAGAAGGAATAGCAACGAGGACCAAAGCCAGAAACCATCAGCAGGGCCTGAATGTTGCTACCACAATCTGTCAGAGAGTTGATTTAAAAAAAAACCAAAGCCAGTCTTAGTGCAGGTGCCTGATTAAAAGATGTCTGAGTGTGCCGGCTAGGTGTCTAGTGGGAAGACAAGAAGCTACCCCTGTGAAGTGACACAGAAACATGGAAATATAAATACACGGGGAGGAAAGAAAGTGAGAAAAAGAAAAACCTGCAAGCTGGTGCTGGAGGCTATGCCCTGCACTGCTCACACGTGATTAGGTGATTGGATAATCACGTAAATAAGCAGGTGCACAGGTGTTTCAAATACAGCAAAAACACTCGTTCTCATTTAGCACAGCAGCCGAATTGCCAACAGATGAGTTTCTGAGGTCAGACGAGCATGCCATAGAGCGTGCACAACTCACTTTCAACATCAGTCAGAGGATTAAGACAAAATAGAAAGTGCCTCAGAGTCATTAAAGGAAAAGACGTCCACAAAACTCACTTCTTCAAAGTGATTTATTACATGGACAATTACACGAAGCCTGCAGAATATTCACTGATCTGAGAAATCCTCCAATACCCCAAAATGTCAAGCTTTTCACAAAAATCACTTCATTTTATATTTTAAACCACGGATGTTAAAAATCCCATCATCAGTTTGGTGTTTAAATGCCTGCAGGGTCTGTGGGAACCATTTCAAACCAATCGCATCAAATCACGCTTTAAAGGAACGAGAGAGAAAACATCGCTGAATTGTCTGGAGGCACATGCAGATTTCCTGAGATTTAGTATTTAGTATTTAGTATTTATTTATTTATTGTCATTGTCAAGAACAATGAAATTGCGTTTGGGGCTTCCATACAACCCAAAAAAAAAGAAGAAAATAATAAATACCCCTTAAAACCCAAGTGTACATATTTAACCCAGTGTGACTCCAATGCAATAAGACAATCCTTAGCAATAATGTTCGTAGAAATTCAGACAAAGACCTGAGAAACATGACAAAATACAACAATGCAACCCATTCAATATTATTGTACTGTGAGATATGATATCAGATATGATAGTTATCTATTTAAGAAAGAGGGGGGGGCAGGAGGGGGAAGAGAATAAAGATATGATGCACCAATGCAGACCAGTTCATTGCTATTAAGAAGTTGGATATGGTTATTGTCCGTGAGAGGGGGGCAGAGAGTTCAGGAGCCTCACAGCCTGTGGATACAGGCTGTTGGCCAGTCTGGATGTTCTGGCCTGTATAGACCTGTACCTTCTCCCTGAGGGCAGCAGATGGAAAAGGTGGCGCGCAGGGTGATGTTGGTCCCGCAGGATACTGTGCACCCTCCTCAGACAGCGAGTGGGGAAGATATTACTGATCTCTGGCAGACTTGTTCCAATAATTCTGCCAGCTTCTTTCACCACCCGCTGGAGTGCTTGCTGATCGGCCTTGGTGCAGCTGGGGAACCACACTAGAAATCCATACGTCAGAACGTACCGTCAGTGCCAGATAAGCACTGACGGTGAAGTTACCCATGTGTCCTTTTACACTTCACGGTTGTACTGTGACGGGACAGATCAGCCTCTACTGCCTTTTTTCAAGTATAGAAGTCGTTTCTCAGCTGGTGAGAGATAGAAACCTCTCACTAGCCGATGCTTCTCCCACTAATAATCCTCTCCGGCTTCGAGAAGCATAAGCTGAGGTGAGCAGATGCAGATCCTGGTTCATTAATTTGGACACTGTTTTATTAATATTAATACATTCATTTTTGTTTCAGTTCAGTAAATAATTAACAGGTTAATGGTGCCACACACTGCAGAGAACTTGTAACGCCTGTATGCTAAAGAACACCTTTGTTGACACTGGAAACACTGACCACAGACAGATAATGGCCACCTGTTTGGAGCACAACACTGTATACCCACAATATTAGGCACGGCTGTGTCTTATTGTACTCTAGTGTGATTATCCCCACTCCCTGCGCTCACCTGCGCTTACATTAACAATCCAGGTCTCAGCGGGCGTCAGTTTACCTCAAATCTCCTCTCTCGTCTTTGTTCGCTCTCTTTGAGGCATTTTTATGCCGTGAATTTTGTTGTTTGGAGACGGAGTTTATAGCTTTCAGGTTGGGGATTTCTTCTCTTTTGTAATCATAGTTACAACACTTATGGTTTAAGGATTAGCTTTTTGTGTTTCTTTGTGCTTCAGCCACAGTTTGATTTCCCATTGTTTCCTGTTTTTAAGTCTCTTTGATTTTTAATATGATCTTTAATTTATTAAATAATTATTTCTTGTTAGTTTAATTCTCTATGTTCTCACTTTATTCTTTAATGATCTTTAGTTTTAGTTATTGCAGTTTTGAAATCTAATTTCTCTCAGTGGTTTGTTTTTCTTCTATAGATCTGATTCCTTGTATTTTGCTTTATTTTACTAGCCTCGCAGTATGGCTCCATGTTAGGTGTGTTAGTACTTTGCTTCTGTGTTTTTTGGTCTGTTTTACTTTAATTTGTGTCATTTGTGTCTTTCCTTCAGTTTTACTTGTTGTGTGTCATTACCCTGATTGTGTTCAGCCATGCCTCGTTTCCCTCCTGTTTCCACTTTACCTGATTATCTGGCGTGTATAAATAGTCCTGTCTTCCCTGTAGTCTTTGTCCTTCTTGTGTGCTACCTGCCTGCTCTGGATGTTGTTTGTGGGGTCCCTGTGGAGTTTGTACACTGGACCTTTTGCTTGACCTGGGCCCTGTTTCAGGAAGCCGGTTTAGAAAACTCAGAGTGAAAAACGACACTCACGGTTGAGTAACCCCGAACTGTCCAACTCAGAATATTCGGTTTCAGAAAGGCTGATAACAAGTAGTTCAATCAACGCGGAGTTGCTTTAACCCCAAGTGAAGCGCGCGCACGAGGATACATAAAGCCCTGATAAGCGGAGCACAGATTAAGCGAGTCACCATGGAGACGGAGGGAAAGAAGGCGCGGTCAATGTATTTTACAGCGCTTGAGGCCGAAATTCTGATGGCAGCATATGCCGATAACATGCAAATTCCGCGGAAAAAAGTAACACAGCCACAGCTGCGAAAGAAAGGAAGCATGCATGGCAAAACATAGCCGACAGAGTCAATGCGTGAGTGTTAATTTAAACATTGATCTAGGGATTTCCACCCATTTAACACGTTATTTTATTTGTTATTATATACATTTTATTTTGTGACGTGATGTGAGCGCAGGTGCAACCCAACAGGCCCCAAACGTTCCTGGCAGCAAGTAAAAATGAAATATAAAAATATAGTCCAAACAGGTAAGGTGTAATTGTATTATGAGCCATAGTGCTTGGTCTGTTTGTCCCATGTAAATCAATTGCAGTTAGAGGCTACATTAATTTTCTTTCTGTAAGCACTTATTGAAATTATCTGAGCACATTACAAGTACATATTTGCTTACTCTGTATGCTCAAATGTGGCCCGTTATAGCCAACAGAAAAAAAGCGGAGGCCCGAAAAACAGGTGGGGGTCCTCCACCACCACCACTCACAGAGGCTGAGCAGTTGGCCCTCAGCCAAAACAGTGGGCGCCCTGTGGCCGAAGGCATCTCTGCGGGGACATCCTCTGAGTCAATAACCCCGCAAGACACAAGTGCCTACATAGGGGGTAAATTCAAAATAATACATGATGTGCATACATCCTTTCTTCACAGTCACCTTTGCAGTGCTACTCATTCATTTGATAAACTCTTCACCATAATGAATTTGTTTGTAGTGAAGTTATTTTCCTACTGATTTTGCCTTCCCTCAGTCTTGGTTGTCTTTGAGAGCATAATGACAATGAAGTGTAAGGTGCTTGGTATGTTTGTTAATTGCCATTTGGTCCCTTGTAAGTTATAAGTGACCTGTATAAACCTCATATTCTATCAGTTGATGGTGGTGGTGTACTGCATCTGGTGCAGCCTCCTGTTGAGCCAGACCAACATGCAGTTGTGAGTAATACTCCACAGATTATATGAGTTTACAGTAGAACAGCAATGTTGTTTATTTCTTTACTACAGGAAAATAATGAAGAAACATTGACAGCTGTTACAGAGGAGGAAGCAACAGAGACACTTTATGAGGTTTACATCTTTTAATACTTTGTGTACAGGAAACACAGGCGACCAATAAAGCCAGTTGAACAAAAAACCTGTTTATTCTTCTTTCAACATGTTGAGGTGATGGGTCAAAGGAAATGATTGTGACATATGGTGTCTCTGACTGCGCTTCCATCTTGTATGTCCGTGGGAGGGTCAGGATGTTCATGGTTTGGATCACTGCTGATGTCTGGTTCAGAAGGACAGTGTTCTCCTCTAATTGTGGCAATGTTGTGAAGAATCACACATGCCACAATAATGTCACATGCCCTTTCTGGGGTGACCCTGAGTCTTTGCAGGCACTGGAACCGGGCCTTAAGCATTCCGATAGTCATTTCAATTCTGGCTCTTGTCCTGCAATTAGCCAGATTATATCGCTGCTGTGGGCCCGGTTCAGGGTCAGGGTAAGGGGTAAGCAAATAGGGTAAACATGGATACCCCCTATCACCAAGCAAGTAGCCAGTGAACTCTCCTAAGACAGAAGGATACACTTCAGTTCAAATGTCCCTGAAGCAATTGGTCTTTATATATTTTAAAGTATTCTCAACTCACCATGTCCAAATTTTGTGCTCAGTGTACATTCACGGAATATTTGTGAGTCATGGACAGAGCCTGGCCGCTTGGCTTCCACATTTGTGATAATGTTGGCAGCATCACATATGATCTTCACAGTGCAGAGAACACAAATTAGCATCCATTACTATAATGAAATAATTTGTTAGTTTGAAATGCTACAGGGAACTATGTACCTGCACATTAATGCTGTGGAAAGACTTCCTGTTCACATAGTCTCCTTCATTTACTGAAGGAGCAATGATTGGAATGTGAGTGCCATCTGTACAGCCAATCACGCCTGGGAACCCTGAAAATAAATGTAGAATTTAAGTAGTAGTCCAAGTATCACCACATCATACATTAAGTTTTGGTCATCCTGATACCTGCAATTTTGTGGCATCCCTCTTTGATAAATCTTGTGGGTCTGTGACCGGGGAACACCACAGACGAGTACAGGAGACGTTTCAGTGCAACTGTAACATTCCTGACTGCCCGACAGACGGTAGCCTTGGAAACGTGCTCAGCGTCACCAATATTATACAGAAAGCTCCCGTTTGCAAAAAACCGAAGTGCAATACAAATAATATGTACAGAACTGAGCGCATGTCCGCGATGTGTCACATGCGTAATATATGGCCTGAGGATGTTATCCAAATAAATTATAGATTGTGCTGAAAAACGGTAACGTTCGCACAGACAATCATCAGGAAATGATAAAATGTCCAAACGCGCTCTAATCACTCTCTCCCGGCGGAGAGCTCTGCGGAGAATTTGGGCTTCACGATCTACTGGCTCTTCAAGGAAGTGGCACGCCATGTCCGACACTTCCTACTGTCAGGTTTCTGACAAAGGGGCGGAGACAGTCAGGGTTAGTTGTAGTAAACCTGCTAGGGGGCAGGTTAGCTTCACGGCGTGTGTCGTCATAGTGACTCACTCAGGCTGCAGCTGAACTCGCTTTGTGAAACTGAAAAACCAGAGTTTTCGTTAACTCAGGGTATACTTACTCAGTTTTTCCACTAAACCGGCTTCCTGAAACAGGGCCCTGAATAAAAATATGTTATTTATTTATTTTTCAAGACTGTCTCTGAGTCCTGCACCTAGGTCTGCTCTCTGCTGAACATGGATCTGCAGATAAATGCACTCCAGAAAAACATTCCTGCAGAGCACAAGTAACATGATTCTAAGTATTTTGTGCATGTACACAGTATACAGAGACCACATAACAAATAAACTGGACTTTATGGTTAAATGCACTCAGGCACAGTGTGGACAGCCTAGTGTGAATCCACACTTAAAGATTTGCAGGTCTGCAGTCAGGAAACAGTGGCGTGTGGCACATTTGGACTTCGGGGACCCTGGGTGAACGTGATGTATGGAGTGAGGCTGAACGTTAGCTGTCCATTCAGTTGCATTTACACAGATTCCTTTTTACTTTGTCTGGTGGATTTTTCAGTCTTGTATTATTTAAACTATAAACTAAATACCAAGTCTGTTCTGAGGATTAAGTCAGTGGTAATTGGCCTGCGTATATTAAACCTAACGTTTTTTTTCCTTCTTCTCTACTGGTTGCTATTTTGTGCAGCTCTGCTCCTGAGTAGGTAACAGGTAACCACTGGAAACACTGGGAGGTACAGCTGAACATAGTAGAGCTAACTTTAAAAGTAACTCTGGAAGGAAGACATTTTAAACCGAACCACGTTTATAGTTTATTGTAAACACTGAAATGCTGGTGAACTGATGTGAATATTCATGCACACACAAGCTGATGATGTACACATCTGGTAGTTCTGGTTTTTGTTTTCTAAAAGATGATTGTAGAAGATAAATCCTCTATATTAACTCATTACATAATTTGGTTCTTTAATTTTGGGGATAAAAAAAAAAAAGGTTAACTCATTACTGGAGTAATAAGGAAACAATGCTTTTTCATGTACAGCCAGCAGCAGTCTGTGAATGGTGTATAAACTGCTGAGTGGAGAGCTGTCCATTAACTTGGCCCCATCAGCTTGCTTAGCTCTTTCGCTCTCATAAATCCTTTGCTTGGACTTTTCTGCCTCCTCATCAGTGAGCATCCAGTCTGAGAGAGCTCATGGCTTCAGGCTGCTACGAATAAGGTCCTGTTTGGTTAATTTACTTCTTTTCTTTCTTTCTGAGTATCTTTTATGTTCCTAGGTAGATGGAAAAAAGTAGCTTTATTCCCAATTTGTAGATTTTCAAGTAGATTGAATTTTTTGTTATGTAATTAAAATCTCAATTAAGAAACTCCTAGATAAAGAAATGGTCTCTTGTTGCAAATTTCATAAAATCTGTTACAAAATCTGCCAAGAGTAAACACATACTGTGCTGCAACTGAATAAAATAAACTGGGTTTGGAGTCAAACTGAGAAAAATGATGAAGCATATTTGTAGTAGCCAATGTTTACTGACACTAAACCATAACCTTTGCATTGGATGTGAATAGTCAGTATATATTATATAGTCTGTCTTCTACTACTTGTTTCCTGTCACTTCAAAGGACAGAATAAGAAAGACTTTATTTATCCCCAAGGGCCAATTAAGACTGCTTACATAGCACCTTCTACTCAGTTTGGCCACTCAAGGAATGTGTCTGTGATTTTCCCATTCACATACACATTCATACTGTGCCTTTACTTATACCTAAGCATTTTTTTCAATCTAATATTCACACACATCGAGCGACTCACACTCCCAAGGATCCATCAGGGGCAACTCAGCGTTGAGTATTTTGCGGTCTCTGGCACAAGGATCGACCGACGTTCTGATTTTTAGACAACACAATCTACCACTTGAGCCACAGCTGCTGGTTAATCTGGAAAATGTGGGAATTATAAAACTGTACAGAAGCTGTTAGGATTGGCTGCACCTACTTTTTTGCTCAGACTTAAGCAGACTGGACATTTTAAATCTTACTTTTTACTGAACGTAACACAACAAAAAGAAGTTGTAGAGATACATCAGCATCCCATTTTCCTGACTGCTGACATGGAGGTTCTGATTTTGATTGATGTTTAGAAATCATTGCAATTTGTTTCATTTTAGTAAAAGAGTGTGTGGGGAAAACCAAACAGTTAAAAATCGTAACAATAATAAATCTTTACTACATATTATCTAGACAGAAACTGTGTTAATTAAATGAATATTTCTAAGTTTTGAATGCACACAGATTAACACACT